>NC_086447.1:587591433-588961280 GCF_028390025.1 Pseudophryne corroboree
TCCAAGGTTGTTGGTAATGTAAGGTTTTGGTGTGGTGTGGGATATGGGGTACCCATGTAATTGGACCCATTTTTATTGACCAGAACCTAAATGCACAATGCTACCTCAAAATGCTGCAAGAAGTGGTGTTCCTCTCAATTCTGAATGAAGATGGCAGCTTTCCCTGTTACTTTCAACAGGATGGGTCTCCACCACATAGATGGTCAATTTCCTGGTCATTGGATTGGCGTGGTTCTTTGGAATGGCCACCCAGATCACCTGACCTCCTCACACCACTTGACTTGTATCTGTGGGGTCATTTAAAGCAACTCGTGTACGTGGAGAAAATAAGAAACAGACATCATCTCCAGCAACGCACTGAAGAAGCATATGCCAACATTTCTTCAGAAATCCTTGTTCGTGTGCATGACAACTTGATCCAGCACCTTTGAATTTGTGTTGACCAAGAGGGACAACACGTTGAACACATTAAATGACTGTCCTTTATGGAGAACAGTTCAGCCTGTAATTCCAAGAAAATACAGTAAGTGTTGTAACTTTTGAACCATAACTGCTATTTAAATCTGTTTGCAGCAATAAACTTTTCAGCAATTTCTGATGTTGTTTGACATGTTACACGACTTCCTTCCCATTTGAAAAAACTGACTTAGATTCAAGATGGCCGATTTCAAGATGGCGCCCATGTTTGGTACATACCCTAAAAGATAGTCCACCTCACCCATACCTTTCCAGAGTAGTTATTTTTCCCATTTCCTGCACAGTTTTTAAAACAAAAGGGTGCACTGCAACTTTTGAATCACCCTGTATATTACACTGCAGGTCACTTACACCTATAGTGTCATAATACGTGTATGATTTTATACACTGCGGTCTGACTGGCATTGTCACAGAAATATAATAGTATAGTACACTAGGGTCAACACACACACACAAAAAAAATCTATATATACTTTATATGTATATATATATATATATATATATATATATATATAAATATAGCTTTTATTTTGTTTAAATTGGTGCAGAAAAGCACCCCTAAATAGATAGAGCACCCCTAGATAGATAGAGCACACCTAGATTGACAGAGCACCACTTGATGGAGTGACATGACATCCCTTTATGTACAACAAAGTGGGAAAACCCAAGCCAGACTCGGATCCCACCTCAGATCGCAATGTTTGGGTGGGTCCCGTTCTCATCTCCAGTTTAATATTGAAAAGTCAATTAGTTAATATATCTGCATTTGTCTCAACTTACCAATGTACAACAAAACATGGACCACCGGTTATCATCTCTAGTGTAATCTTGAGAAGTCAATTGGTAAGTATAGCCACAGATGTCTCAATTTGTCCATGTACAACAAATCACAGACCACCTAAAGTGTCACAATACTTGTATGATTTTATACACTGAGGTCTAACCAACAGTGTCACAGAAAAATACTAGTATAGTAGACACTGGGGTTTAGCATAAAAAAATATATTTCCTAAATGACATATTTAGCTTAATTTTTTTTAAACTGGGGCAGAAAAGCACAACTAGATTGACAGAGAACACCTAGATTGACAGAGTACCCATAGAAGACACAGCAGCCCCTTTATGGATAGACAAAGAACCCCTGGAAGACACAGCCGCACCCCTTGATGGACAACACAGCACACCTGGAAAGATACAGCATGGACATGTTCGTTCAATACAAGCGCCACAGCCGGAGTGAAATGGTGCCGATCACTGGGGACCTTTATAGAATCCAACCATGAAATAAGCAATAAAGATAAACATAAAATATAAACATGTAGATATAATCTAACAATGCTCCATAAAAGTCCATGCAAAGGAAAGTGTTATGGGTAGTTATGAGTAGTTACTTGGTTTGTGGAATAAACTCATACTTGTTTAGTATGGTAGGTATCCTTGTTGTTAGTAATTTGAAGATTAAAATGCTACAGTAAATTCTAATCCACTGTTTAATTTCCATTCCTGGCCAGACAGTACATTTAAAGATGGTTAGTGTGGGTTCATAAGCCATTACTTGTAGCTCCTTTTTCCAGTGGTCCTGGAAGCATATAAGTGGAGAGACAATCATATACCTCCCAACTGCTGGTGCAGTCCTATGAAGCAGACTTTTCCACAGGGATTAATTCCCAATCACTGCAAGCCTCTTCAGGATGGGTCCAAATTTAGTGACTGGAGAGTAATATCATATGTCATAGATTAATTATTATCATTTAAATTGACAAGATACATCCTGACATAAAGAGAGAGAGTTTTTATTTTACTTATGACTCATTCTTTCTTGCCTAGTGGTCAACTCAAGTAATGTTTGGCTCATCTTTCCCCAATTTCCACTATAGTAGAAGCACAAGTAAACATACAGGCATGACTGACTACGTAGAATCTCAGCAGTATTTACCTTATTATCTATTGACAACCACTATTTTAGATGTTCGTTAAAGTTATCTCTCATATGTACATAACACAAGCCATGGTCCTTAAGTGTATCATGTTTGCCTCACCTTGTTTGCTTTATTAACTTATTTAACCTTTGGAAACAATTACAGCTTTTAGTCTTAATTGATCTTATTTTCCTTAGCATCATACTTTAACATCTACTGTATATTACAGAATTAGAAATTAGAGAATAATTATATAAAACATGCTACCTGCCAGAGTGTAGTGTAATATATTATGCAGTGATCTACTACATATTACAGTAGATAAATAAATGGAAATACTGTCTAAAAATTATAATCAATAATGCTTTATATAACTTCCAAAAAAGCAATGTTCTCTAGATAGTATAAAGGTTTTCTCATCAATGGATCCCTTCCTGGAGAAGAATACATTTCACAATAGTGTTTTATCGCAGAGGTCAGAGAACACCAATGAGTGGGAAGTTATTCACAAAACCCAAACTGAGAAAGAAGGTACAACAAGTGATGATACCAGTACCTTTGGGTAAGTCCTTTATTATAAAAATCTTACATCAATGTTTAATATGTTCAATATGGGCATGTTAACAACTGATTTTTATGGTGCTGCCTTGAATGTCTTCACTTCTCAAGATATCGATGTCATAGATAGGGCGCAGGATTGTAGTGTGGTACATTTTTAATGGTTTATTACTATAGTGGTAAAATAGATAATAAAATAGCATTAATCCTAAAATGTAAGATGGTGGATTCATGTCAGAGGTCAGAAAAATAAAGGCATTTAGAGAAGTCTGAATAGGGAGTTCTGAAACCTCCTTCTTCTGACTTCAATAGCAAGCCAGCTGGCTAGGACCTCTTCTTGTGTGTGCCACCAATATTTTCCACATTTCAAGCATTGGGGTATGTTACTATGTTAATTCAATGCACCATTAATATAACAACTTTTGTCAATTACTAATTAAATTATTGTAATGTTAGGTTCTCAAATGCAGTTGCATGAAAATAAAAATATTTAACTGTTTGAATATTAATAAGTATTATTTCTTGAATTCTAATGTACAGTCCTTAGGTGAATAATATCCCTCCTTTTCTTTTGGTCTTTAAACAATGCCAGTCTCCATAGAGTTGCAGGAGAAAGCTTCCAAGGGAGCAAGTTAATTTATTTTATGAACCACATCCCCTTAGTCCCACTGTGTTTTTTTTTTGTTAAAAGTCACTCTTTAACTCATCTGAGCGCACTGTTATTTTAGAAGTAGGATACTTCATTTAATTCACATTATGAAGACATTTACCTTCAAATTCTTCTCTCATACACCTACACCCATGATACAACACATTTTTCTTTGTTTACAATTTTTGCTTTTATTAGTTTAAATTAACACAAGCAAGAAAACAAATATAATTACAAACATCAAACATAAAATACAGCACAGCAAACCAAACACATACTGTAGTATCAAAAATAAAGATAACTTCATTATACAGTTGAAAAACCAAATATAAATGTAAAGCATGGCAGGGCCAAAAAATCCCATGCAATTTACCAAAACTAGAAGTACATCAAATACATGGGTTCGGTATGTACTTATAAAATTATTTAAAAAAAAGTGTAGGGGTCACATGGTGCAGTCTCCCATTTATCAAAAATAAAATTATCTGAATTTTCAACCTTCTAGATGTCTAATAGTCTAAAATTCCAAGTTTTTCTGAGTACCTTAATATTTTTTCCCCCCAAACTCCAAATATATCCACAGAAGAGAAAGGAAAAATACTGACAATTATGATACCATTTTGGTGGAAAAAGTGAATAGCACGTGTGGGTAACACTTGACATATAATTACAAAAGTGGCATAGCACACTTTAGAAAAAAATTGTATATAGCTGTGCCAAATTAGATAAAAATCCGTGTGTGGTATAAATGATTTTTAATTAACACTTCAAAAATTTATACTGGAGCAAAACGATATAAAATAATCAAAATGGGTTTAAGTAAGGTAAGGTACCCACTGTGGGGTAGTCCCATATAGAAAAGGTTAGATGTTGTTCCCCTCCCAATAAATATATCTGTGAGGTAGGCAGTTTAGAAACTTTTATATACTGTAAAGTTCACAGGGTAATGTCCGCTAATGTATGGAGCATGTCAGTAGATAGATTTGCATTTAGAGCTCTTGCTCATCTGTTTAGTGCACAAGGGGCTTACTGCTTGGTGTAGAACCTTATCCCTGATGTTCACATTCTGACTGGCAGGTAAGCCGGTAAACTAGCCGCTGTGCTCCCTTGAAGCGCTGGTATGTGAGACAGTGTGAGCAGTGAGACAGTGTGAGCAGTGAGTCCTCTGCTGCTGGTGTGCATTTTGGATCCCAAGCAGAGTAAAGAAGTGCAGTCAGCTTCGTACGGTACACTATTGGAGCGTCCTATGAACATGAAGCGGCCGATGAGACTTCCAACCCCAATTGTATAAATGGCATGCGGGGGAGCTCGTAACGGCACTGGAATGAGTTTGCTCCAAGAAGGACAATTGCCTAATGCATTTCTCTTGGGTAACCAGCTTTGTCAGAGACGAGAGCATGGTGACAAGTTTCCCGGTTTACCAACCAGTGAGATTGTGAAAATTGGGGCTAAGGTCCTACACCAACCAGTAAGCCCTCACAATGAGTTTATATCAGGTAAAATATAAAGGTCAGATGTTGTTCTCCTCCCAATGAATATATCTGGCAGATAGGCAGTTTATATTCTTGTATATATGTTCACAGGGGAATGTTTGCTAATGTATGGAGCATGTCAGTAGATAGATTTGCATTTAGAGCACTTGCTCATCTGTTTAGTGCACAATGGGCTTCTGGCTTGGTGTATTTATCACCAGGTCACTGACCTGTGTTCTATAAATAGCTGCAAGTGGATGTCAGGTTGATTCCCCTCTGCTTTCCACAATATTTCTTTAAGGTAATTTTTTTGTACTTTCCTTACAATTCAGCCCTGTCATTAATTGCTCAGCTAGCAGTGCAGATTACAAACAGAGAAATTATTTTATACCATTTTGCCATTTCAAACATTGTCAAAATATTTGAAGATATCCAATGATTTAAAATATAAACCCCACTTACGGTAAAAATGAGTATTCCCTTTCTTCATATATTGAAAAGTAGTCCTACGAACCTGGAGTAGGGTAGTTCTAACCTTATTCACAAATGGAGGGGTAGATACCACCTAGGACTTTAATATAATATCAGAATAAGTATTAGAAAAGTTATAGATGTAACAGGTAGGTATAGTGGAGTGTTTTTGTGAGTGCAGGTGTCGGTGGATGTACCTGGATTCTTCAGTTGGAATCACATCTTGTACTGGGTCTCACTTCTGGAACCCTAGGCAGAGGGACAAGGAACCCCAACCACGGAGGACCCAACATATAAGTCACCACACATTAGGACAGTGACATAAAGATTTATTAATCAGGATCAAACTGGTCACCTCTGTGAGAATAACTGATTAAAAAGCAAATACACTTCAACAAATAAGACAAAGGGTGCACATGTGGATATAGGAAAAGGTTGCAAACGGTACAGCAATATCACAGTATACTAATAATCAAGTCAGTAAACCATTTGCATATGCATTTACATACTGAGAATTAGTAATATTCTACTATGCCCGCTCTGGGCGGTAACCTTTGTTGTTGTCACCAGCTGCTGTTGACTGAGTTGTATACCTAGTACTGGAACTAAACCAGGGCAGCAAAAGAGTCAATTTACATGCTAATATTCTGAACCCTTTATAATCTACTGTCTTAACAGTAGCAGGTAATGCTGATAATTGAAAGTCAATAGCAGAATTAAGCACAGTTCGATATTGCAGGTTAGCAGACAGTAGGTGTACAGTACCAAGTAAGCAGTTCAGTAAAGGGTGAAATACAGCACTCTAATTCCTCACACCATTCAGAGAATAAAGGGGCATGCATAAGTTGGCATACTTAATAAGAGATTCAGCAGGGTGCAAATGAATTTAAAGCAGTGTCCAGTCAAAGCAGTAAGGTTATAAGCACAGATGGCAGTGCAGGCTATATTAGTAGCTGAGGCTCTGAATAGCTAGAGTGTGTTCACAATACAGTTCAGCATCACATGAAAGGTGCAGATAGATTGCAGGCAAGGTATAATAAAGCTGGCTGATACAAGCTGTGGAGTGTCCAAAATACACAAGGGGTCCGCTCTTTCTTGTCACCCTGTTCACTAAAACAGTGTAGAGTTTCTTTTGCTACCTGGTGCCTGTCTTTCCTGAGGTAAATTATATCCAAAAAGAGTCGTGCAGGTCATTAAATGGACTCCTCTGTTGAAAGGTACAATATTTAATACTGTCCATTACTCTTAATAGCTGTGTCTGCCAAGTAAAAGGAAGAGTGTCTCTCTCTCTGTCTCTCTCATCTGACCCCTATTCAGCAGTGTATGTGGAGCTGGGTGACTCTGGGTTTCTAACTGAGGGCATTAGCTGGAGTGTCTGTGCATCAGAGGTAGGTACCTGCTATCAGCGGCCTCACCCACTCCCCTCTATCACTTGAGACCTTTCCCGGCAGCTTCTCTCAGTACTGGACAGGCAGCTCTCACAGCGGTCTCCTCAGTGGCAGCTCCGCTCTAAATGGCATGTCTCCTCACAGCGGTCTCCTCAGCGGCAGCTCCACTCTCCACAACGTGTCTCCTCTCACACACATTGGTGCGAACCCCTGGCTCTGCACAGCCAATCAAAACTCCATCAGCCTTCTCACTCCCTCCTCCATTATAAGTAAGTCCAAGGGTCCTAGTGCCTGTCTGCTCACTGGTCCTGCTGGCATCTCCCAGGCAACAGCAGAATGGAGTGTTAACCCCTTCAGCATTAACAGGATGGGTAGTAATTGAAGCTCAGCAAGGGGAAAATTAGGGGGCCTTACTCATGTCTTATCCAGTCCAACAGTTGCCTGTAATGCATAACCTTTGTAGTACAAATTAAGGGGGTCCAGTTCAGAGTGTAACATAGATGCCTTATAAACCGGGCTTATTTTCCACTTTTTTTTAAATTGCAAATAGCATCACTAGTGGGTCTCGAGTTACCCTGAAACCTGTTACAAAGTTATTAAGTAAAATAATCTTTTCCCCAAATTTATGATTTTCCTACACTCCCAAAAATGATGGTACAAACTTTCCATAGTATGTTTACTCTTAAACTACAGACAAGTTTCACCTTCTACCAGATGTTTCCTCTGCTCCTGGAAATATAAGCTCTATGTAAAGTTTTATAATGAACTTCTTGAAGCTTGGAAGATTACAGACTTTTCATAGTTTTCTCATAGTATTTATTTAAGTGTATAGGCAATATAGATGCACCCAAATCACTCTGCCATGCAGAAATAAGCCTTTACCAATGTTTATCTGTTGAGCCTTGAGAAAATGGTGTGGATAGATTAATAATATCTTTTAAATGCTTTGTTAATCACCAACATATATTTGAATAAAATCAAAACAGTGTAATGGAAACCCACATATAAATTTCTTACCCATGATGTTAACTCCTTGTACTCTAACATTCCACATGAAAGATGCATAAATGTGATAACCAAATTTGTTCAGGAGGATGTAGGAGTAGAGGAAATTCTCTAAAATGTACCTTTATTTTGCAGTCTATTAGATTTACATAATACCACAATTATTTTGTTTTTGACTCATGATATTTTATTTTGACAACCTATTTGAGGAGGAACATGAGAGGTTAAGTATTGCTTAAAATAAACTTGGTACTATATGCATAGTATATAGATAATTTATTTTTTATGTGGGAATGGTACATTCAATCTATTTTTTTTCTTTGTTGAATCAATCACAATGATTATAATTTACAGTTCCTGAGCACTTATCATGAGTCAAATACTACCTTTCTCATCATTGCTTTACCCACAGTTGCAATAGAAATTAGACAAATGCATGCCTAACCCTGTTGATTGTAATAACTATTCAGATTAGAGCAGCAATCATCTAGGAAACAGGAAGATAGAGATATCCAGTCTACAATTACAGCATATCAGTCATGTTACTCTGATTATATGTTTCAAAAACTACTGTAGCAAAATCTTTCTTGAAAAAACGTTATCCCAGAGATTTATTAAATCATGAATAAGTGACTGGTCTTGAAAGAGAGACATTATGGTTTCCAAAAATAACTTATAATTTGAGGAGATCTGATAATAAATTGTTGGCTTTTATGACCTATTAGGATTCATACAGTATATGGGATGAATTAGACAGGTAATTAAAGAAACAAACTTTCTATTCTCAAATGTGAAAACATTTTGAAACCACTATTAATTGACCATTCAGTCCATATTTGAAGAAAAAAATATAATTTTGAATTCTATATTACAATAGTACAGATACTCTCTAGAAATGGCATAAATAAAATAAATATGGAATTCATTTGGTTGTCATAAAGACCTAAAGGTTAGTACAAATGCAGTATGCTTAGATGCTTAACCAGTAGCTATGTGTCCAAAAGTATGGACTTTAGAACAAATGTTTCAGGAGAAACATTTACAATTAATCGTTTTATTAATTTACAATTCCAAACCTTAATTTTTGGTTTATGTGATCAAATGTAGGTTTGGCCTGCAATATGTGGTTAGGTTTTTAGAGCAGATGTACAATATTAATGAATAAATTACAAAGAAAAACACAGTTCATCTATGCATTGTAAACTTGTTTATGAATCAGATAGTTTTTCTTTTAGTATTAAAAGCATGGAGTATCTAAACCAGTGGTTCTCAACCTCGGTCCTCAAGTATCCGTAACAGTTCATGTTTTCCAGGTCTCCTCACAGGATTGGAAGTGAAATAATTTGTTCTACCTGTGGGTCTTTTATAATGTGTCAATGAGTAATGAATACATCTGTTCAACTGCTCGGTGACCTGGAAAACATGAACTGTTGGGGGTACTCGAGGACCGAGGTTGAGAACCACTGATCTAAAGAATACTCAAAGGGGAGGTGATTGATTTGAAAATGTATGCTGGAGTGAAGCCTACTGGATTTTTGGATTGTTTTTGCATCTCAACATCCAACCTATCTTTTGTTACTGTTGGAGCCAGGAACATTAACATGTTTTAAAGTTGATTAATTAATTGGATGCTAATATAAGAATGCATAAAAATTTGAGGGCTTATATTGTATTCCCTGAGAAACAGATCAGGTGAGTGTTGCTATAGCTTATCATGTACCTAACCAGCAGGGCAATCTTTACAGCCGTATAAGGACATGGACAAAGCAATGCATATGGGCCCCTACTGATCCTCCCAGCTTTTGAAAGGGGGAATGCTATCTGCTATCAGCAGATGTGATGACCGGGGGGGGGGGGTGCTATAGGAGGCAGCTAAGATGCTGGAGGGGTGCTGTTGGTGGCAACAGCTATTATGACATTAGGGGATGGTGCTTGCTATCAGTGGCCACTATGTGCTATTTTAGAGGTGGCTGTGATGTCAGAGTGGGAGGGTGGCTATCGCAGAGGTGGCTGTGATGTCTTGTCCAACATGTTCGTCATATCCCCCAACTTGTCAATCACATTGCCTTTCCCAATTTGTCCCTCATGATACCCCCAAAATGTCTCTCACATCTCCCTTCCTAATTTGTCCATCACGATACCCCACAACCTGTCCCTCACATGTCAATACAGACATTATACTGTATATTGATTTATACAGTATCTGCTATCATCAGCAGTGAGGAATTATCTAATTGGAGTTTTACAGCTATACTTATTCATAGATAAAAAAAAAACTACATGCAGATAACGAGAATACTGTATTTTTGTAGAAACAGACATTATCCATGCAACAGGACATTTATAAGGTACTGCTGTATATATACAGAACTGTGCAGTCATGATTTATGTTACAGGTCATTGTACAGAAATATCAGTGCAGGACAAATGAGCATATTGTTGTCTTTTAATTTTTGTCTATTTTGTAATTTGTTGTATATGATTCTATGACCCTGAAAGTCATTGGTAAAGCTCATTTATGTTGGAATATTGTGTCTTTTAATTAATGTTTGCACTATTAGAACTCATTTATTTTATCTTCTCAAATAAAATAATTTTAATACAGTGAGTTTGCAATTTTTTTGAGTACTTTGCTATGTGGCATTATTATGCTGACAATTACCAGCATGCTCAGACAGCAATTGATATTGACACTTGTAGTTGTACAAGCCCACCATACCCAAAGAGTTTAGGACTCCAATTACTTGCTAGAACTACTAATGCCACATATTACAAGTTTTTTTTCATGTTACCATGTTACCATTACCCAACACTTACAATCAAAGGCTAGTTCACTTTTGGCAAAGGCTTGATAGTGTTTTTTTTATTTTTTTATTGAATGGGGTTTTAAACACATTTAAAACTACTGTTACCTTTTAATGATGTTAAGTGTATCTAGTACTGTATGTAGCCACCTAGAGATATTACTAATACATAACGTGAAATATTTTAAAGGTATATGTATATTCACCATTTAGACTCTTCACTTGATATAATAATTTGAGGTATGAGAGTAAGGAATCTGCACTCCTCCACTACTGAAACTGGGCTTAAGTCAGATTTGTATGTAAACCTGATGGTTTACGTACAAATCTGATGGTCTGCGCAGGTGAAAGACCCATTCTGCTCATGTGTAGAACAGGTCTTGCAATATCCCTCACAGACCCCTGTCAGCTGCACCATAACTGACATACTGCAACATTTGGGGGGTGGCAACTCGCACTGTCCTTCAAATGGGGGGAGGGGCAAACAGGGGCGTATCTAGAGATGAGGAGGCCCATGTGGAGGCTCCATCAGGGCCTCCTCATCTCTATTCAGCAGCGATGTAGCCTGGGCATTATGGTCGAGATATATATATATATATATATATATATATAAAACCAGTGGTCGAAGTGGAAATTTTTAAGTGGGGGTATGAAAATGTGAAGGATGCAATTATGCGTGTACCGAAGCTCCGGAAAAGGGGGCATGGCCACTCAGAAGGGGGCTTGTCAATCAGTGTAGTTTACCACACCATATACCCTATACACATTATGCACCACAATAGTAGGACCCCTTATACTATCTAGTACTGGTGCCCCTTTCACATTATACTATACATTCTGAGCCAAAATTCACATTATACCACACAGTATGAGCTGAAATTCACATTACAGCACATGTTATGAGCTGAAATTCACATTATAGCACACAGAATGAGCCAAAGGTCACATTATAGCACACAGAATGAGCCAAAATTCATATTATAGCACACATTTTGAGCCAAAATTCACATTGTAGCACACAGAATGAGGGAAACTCACATTATAGCACACAGAATGAGCCAAAATTCACATTATAGCACACGGTATTAGCCAAAATTCACATTATAGCACACAGAATAAGCCGAAATTCACATTATAGCATATAGAATGAGACAAAATTTACATTGTAGCACACAGTTTGAGCCGAAATTCACATTATGCCACATGAAATAAGACAAAATTCAGGGAGAGTGACATCAGGGACATAGGGACAGGGAGAGTGACAGATGGACAGGGAAAGTGACAGCAGGGACATAGGGACAGGGAGAGTGACAGAGGGACAGGGAAAGTGACAGCAGGGACATAGGGATATGGAGAGAAACAGAGGGACAGGGAAAGTGACAGCAGGGACATAGGGACAGGGAGAGTGACAGAGAGAGGGATAGAAAAGGCATACATTAGGGACTAAGAGAGAGAAAGGCAGCAGGGTAAGATTACCTATTTAGCAGCAGCAGTGCTGAGGATGCTGTGGTCTGCGGTGTGGTGGACGAGGAGGCTGTGGTCGGCATGGTGCGTAGGAGGTGGAGGTGCAGAGAAGGACTGAGGGCAGCGGCGGGATGGCTGAGGGCAATGGCTGAGGGCAATGGTGGCGGTGTAGTGGAGGAGGAGTCAGGGGACGGCAGCGGTGCAAGGAGGAAGAGGCTGTGGTCGGCTGCACTGCGGCTTCTATGACCGCGTCGCTACTATTTGAAATCTGTTGCGGACCAGCAGCCAATCAGGAGCGGCCGCTCCTGATTGGCTGCCGGTCTGCTGCAGATTTGAAATAGTAGCGCTGCGGTCATAGGATAGAGAGCTCGATGCAGCGGCAGGGGTCTTCAGACTCAGTGCTCGGTATGCCATACTATTGTATACCACCCCCGTTTCGAGCACTGTGCAGCAAACATCGTGTAGCAAACGCTGATACAGGCCAGTGGACGCGATGTGCGCAAAAAAACACCACTGCCAACGAGAACTTGATATTCAATCTATCCTCGTTCCCTCTTACTGTGGATGAGACCAATGTCTTAAAAAAGGGACTGAGTTTTGTACAGACCACTACCTTTGACCAATTCCTGTGGAAAAACGGATGTTTTCAAATTAAACAGATAACTTACATTACAGGAATTTTTTTGGATCACATCCACCCTCCCTCAATGAGAATCCAATACCCAATGAATTAAGGAAATTGGCACCTAAATCCAGCTTTGATCCTGATTCCAGCAATGCATCAATTAAATACTTTATTAGGATGTTGGATACTGCTGTTGATACCCCGGAGACTTGGTCCAACAAAGAACGTTTAAATCTAACTGTCACAGAGAACAAGGCACTTAGGTCGCTTGGTGCAAGAAGTGACATTGTTATCCACGCTGCGGACAAGGGGGGCTCTATTGTGGTGCAAGATCTTGGAGACTGTAGGGCTGAAATTGAACGTCAATTATCAGACTGCACTGTGTATTGTTCGCTACCTGGGGATCTGACCATTGAATATAAAAAGGGTCTTGACCAGTTACTTCAGGATGCCATTGATAATGGGACTATAACTAATGAGGTTGCCAGTTTGTTAAAGACCGACTTTCCAATTAAACCGCTTCTGTACACACTTCCTAAGGTGCACAAGTATTTATTACATCCCCCAGGGAGACCAATTATATCAATATTCCTGCCTGTCTCTATTTATCTAGACACCTACCTGCAGCCGTGTGTACAAAAGGCGCCATATGTTCTCAAGGTTACTACTGATCTTTTATTACAGTTGAAAGCCTTGGGTTGTGTTCCCTCAGACTGCACTTTGTGCAGTATAGATGTTAGTTCCTTGTGTACATGCATCCCACATGGGGAATGCATAGCGGCCACGAGACGGCTGATCTCAAACAACAGGTGGTGAACAACAGGTGGTATAGGGGGCCTGATGTTAATTTCTTTTGTGCCCTCCTGGAGATGGTGCTCAATAAGAATTATTTCTATTTTGATGGTAAGCATTACCTCCAAGTTTCTGGTTGGGCTATGGGGGCTTCGGTAGCTGCGTCATACGCAAATGCGTATATGATAGCGGTAGAAAACAATATCTTTTTTTCAGATCCTGACATCTATGCGAATATAATATACTATACCAGATTTAGAGATTACATGTTATTGTTATGGAAGGGTACTGCCGACTCCCTTAGTTACATCATCACCAATCACAATCTGAGTGATAGCCCAGTGAAACTCACCTGTAAAATGGATGAGCGGACCATAGATTTTTTTAGATGTCAGAATTGAGAAAATTGAAAGTGGTCTTAAAACCTAATTATTTGTCAAGCCGACAGACCGCACCAGTCATCGCCCCATAACGATACAGAAAGGTCTACCGTTTTCCCAATTTCTGCATGTGGGGCACATCTGTAGTGATGAGTCAGATGTTCCTCTGCAGCTAGATAATATGGTTAAAACATTTGTTGATAGGGGGTATGATAAACATTCTTTGTTGGAGCTCAAACAGAAAGTTATGGCCATCCCTAGAGACAGTACACTTAAGCCTAAGCAGAATAAGTCCACTGCCAATAAAATCATCTGGCCAAACCGCTACAATGTAGAAAGTAATAAGGTAAGGAAAGCTGTCCATTCTAATTGGCCCATAATAGGTACAGATAAAAAAATCCCTGGGATGCAGCAGAAACAAATTATGTGTTGTTACTCAAGAGGCAGGAACATATGTGATTATGTTGTACACAATGAGATCACCTCCTTAGGTAAACAAATGAAAACTACCTTTCTTGGGGTACCTAAAAATGGATGCTATAAATGCACGGGGTGCTTCACATGTAGCTATATGCTCACTGGTGACACAATAAAAAATCCCTGCACGAGTAAAATCTTTAAGATGAGACACAGATTATCATGCACCTCCAGGTTTGTTATATATGATCTGGTTTGCCCATGTGGTAAATACTACATCGGCAAAACAGTGTGCCCATTTAAAGTTAGAATGGGCCAACATAGATATGCCATACGGGAGGCGGTGCTGTCTCGTAATAGTGACCAGCCAGTGGCAAGACACTTTGCCCTGGCTGGCCACTCACCCACCTCCTTTTGGCATAAAATCATTGATCACATCCCGATACCCACTAGGGGTGGTAATAGGTCTAAGATGTTGCTTCAGCGGGAGGCAAAGTGGATATTTTTATTGGATGCAATTAGCCCCCGTGGTTTAAATGAATATACTGGTCTGAGCAGTTTTTTATAAGTAGAACTGCTCTAACATATGAATGTTGGTTCAACTTATATCGATATTAATGCATTATATCAGCGCTAGTATACTATGTAAATTATTATGTGAAGTCAGTACGATTTATATTACTGCATATATTTATTATCTACATTGTCACTGTACCAGTTGTAACCTTGGTGATGAGCGCACAGGGTGACATCATCAGAGAGCATCTGCCTACCGGAAGCGGAGCTGGCAGCGCGGCTTTTGGTGGTGAGGGGAGCACATGTAAATGGTGAGTGTTCTTATGTTTTTTATTGCCCTGATGATAATGCTGTTGCATTGAAATGTTTGCTTGTAACAGTGGCTTCTGTTGTGTGATTTCTTCTCCTGAGTGCCTCCGATACCTTCTTTATATATATATATATATATATATATGTATATCAAAAATAGTTGTCATGGACCGGCACTCCCCTGCAGGTGCAAAGTTGCTCCGGTGCCCTCTTGAAATGGATTGAAATACAGGAAACAAAGAAAGCAGCACTCGGAGACTGTAGAAACAAAATGTATTCCACTCTACATGGACCAACGTTTCGGGGTCTATGCGCCCCTTTTTCAAGGTGAACAATCAAATGCATAGTGAGGTACATACCGTAAAATACTGAAGAATCCCGCTCGTGTGTGCCACGTGCCCGCCCGGCAGCTGGTGTCTCTGTGTCTCTTCCAGCTGTGTGAGACGACATCATCCACTGCGGGTATAATGCGCGTCTGGTAGTCATGGCAACAAATGACGCTGGCTGACCGGGCTACGGTGCTACAGTAAACAATTAAAACAGGGTGCAACAAAACATTAAAGAGCCCAATCACCAATAGAACCAGATACCACAATATATTCCTAACTCATAATTATTGAGATGTCAGCTGGACGAAAAATGCGTGATAATGGTTTGAAACCAACCGATAGAAACATGCTCCTTAGAGCTAATAGCCATCATCCGAAAGCCCTTAAGAATGGATTACCCCGTTCCCAAATGATCAGGATCTCACGCATCATTAGTGACCGTGATACATTGGAGTTAGAGCTTGACAACTTAGTTTCCAAGTTTTTAGAAAGAGGTTACAACCGGCAGCTCCTTATTAAACACAAGTTAGAAGTTATGCAGTTGTCCAGAGAGTCCATTCTCACCCCAAGTGTTCGTCAACAAAAGTCTGTTGTCCCGTTCATATCTAGGTATAATACAGCTAGCCCAGTGGGGCAGAGGGCCTCGAGGGCCCAATGTTGCCTCTGATCAATCCTTGCACGTATTTAAAGGAAGTCGTCCTATGATGTGTTACTCACGTGGGAGAAATATTAAAGATCAAGTAATGCACACGGACATTACAGGCTTTCAGTCAGCAGTGAAACAACAGAAGGCATCTTCCACCGTGTTTTTGGGTAGAACTCCCGGATGCTATAAATGTATTAAATGTACTACTTGTGAACACATGATTGTTGGTTCTAGTTTCAGTAACCCTCACCGGGACAAGTCTTATAAGATCAATCACATCCTTACTTGCACTACTACCCATATAATTTATTTAATCAGGTGCCCGTGTGGGCTGCATTATGTTGGCAAATCAAAGCACACCATGAATGATCTCCGGCACCTGATTATTGATCATGTTCCTAAACATGTTAGAGGAGGCGACAGGGATGGCAGGCTTTTACAATTGGAGGCCAAGTGGATTTTTGAACTTAATACCACCAACCCAAATGGGCTAAATGAGAAACTTAGTTGGAATATCTTTAAATAGTAGTTCTATGGTTATTTTACTTTTATGGATATTTATTGATTGTTAATAACAAGTGTCTTACCTGTCTGCCTGCGTTTGAGGTATCAGCTGGAGTGTACAGCGGTTAGCTTTTATGCAGTGGTCCCCTTTTTTTATATTTATGCTTTACGTTTTAATGGTGGATTTTAGTACATATCATCATGGCTGCTTTCAGCTAAGCATGTTTAAGCATGTTCCAATATGCTGTTTATTCTAAAAACATCCCGCTGCCCCTTCTATATTTCAAACCATTATCACGCATTTTTCGTCCAGCTGACATCTCAATAATTATGTGTTAGGAATATATTGTGGTATCTGGTTCTATTGGTGAATGGGCTCTTTAATGTTTTGTTGCACACTGTTTTAATTGTTTACTGTAGCGCCGTAGCCTGGCCAGCCAGCGTCAATTGTTGCCATGACTACCAGATGCGCATTAGATGCACAGTGGATGATGTCATCTCAAACAGCCGGAAGAGACACGGAGACACCAGCGGCCGGGCGGGCACGCGGCGCACACGGGCGGGATTCTTCAGTATTTAAGGTATGTACCTCACTATGCATTTGATTGTTCACCTTGAAAGAGGGGCGCATAGACCCTGAAACGTTGGTCCATGTAGAGTGGAATACATTTTGTTTCTACAGTCTCCAAGTGCTGCTTTCTTTGTTTCCTGTATATATATATATATATATATATATATAATTCTGAACGTAATGGAACAGATTCTGTGCTAGATACACTATATCTATGGCTGCTTACAGCAGTTTACTAACTAGTTATGCTAGTGCGAGTATTCCACCTTGTTCTCTGTACATCCACGCATCTGATGCAATCGTAACCACTGTTTTTCAATCTGCAGCTGTAACCATCATCATTAGTATACGGATATGCACTCACTCCATGCTTGGAATACATTCCCTTCCTTAAGCAAGTCCTCCATATATTGTCACCTCATTGCACTGTTGCTCAACGGGAGGCTCCACTGACTTGATGTGGGTTAAATAAATCACCTGAACACCTAGGGATAAATTTCCTAAAAATTGTGTCTCATCCGTGTTTGCCCAGGATTAAACATGAGTGAGTATACAGTGTAGTGGTTTCCATCATTACTTCAATGGAGGTGTCCCAAAATTGACGTCAATGGGGAAAGGTTTGAGTGACAGTGTTGCCGCTCACTGCCAATCAGTGAGCTGCTCCTATGGAGGTGCCCGGTGTTTGGCTGGTGGCTCTTATAGTGTCACATGTCCCTGAATTCACATAGAGAAAGTGTATGTGTAAAAACATCCACTTCCTCAGTCCATGGGGTATATTTACTAAAATTCGTATTTATGTCGATTTGGTGGGAGATGAATCACGATTGGCATTGAATGTGTGAATTTGCAACTTTTTGAATTTGTTACGCCTCATTTACTATGGTGTCGTATTTTGATTATTTTCATTTTTCGATGTCAATGTCAATCGTGTTTTTTCAAAGGTAGAATGCGGCCAATTTGTATTTTACGGCCGTGTATTGTGTTATTTTTACGAATTTGTAATTTGAATGTTACGGCAGAGCTTTTCCGTTCCCAGCCGCGTTTTTTTACTGACTTTCGTTTTTGTCACTCGTCCATGATTGGTTGGTTTTGTGATGGAGGAGTGTCTGCTCATTACTATAAAACCACCCCAAACTGACCGAACCTCGTGGGTTTAGCTAGTGGAGAGGTGAGAGGAAGTGGTGTTTGGTGTAGGAGAGTTGTTTGGAGTATTTGGAGGATTTGAGGTGTTTTTTTTGCGATTGGTGAGTTCTGTACTGTGTGTGTAAGTAGGCTTGTCATACTTGTGGTGTAGTTATTGTTAAGTTTGTTTAGTTTTTTGTCTTTGTATTTTTTTTTACAGTCTATTGTCATTGTTTGTGAGAGTGTGTGTGTTTGGTGTGTGGTGTGCAGTGGTAGTGGAGGAGTGTGTTTTGTGTTTTTTTTTATCAGTTTTATTTGCTGTTTGTCCAGAATATGTCCCAGTCAGAGGTGAGTGAGGTGGCGGAGGTGAGTGAGGTGGCGGAGGTGAGTGAGGTGGCAGAGGTGAGTGAGGTGGAGGAGGTGAGTGAGGTGGAGGAGGTGAGTGAGAGGGAGGAGGTGAGTGAGGTGGAGGAGGTTAGTGAGAGGGAGGAGGAGGGGGAGGTTGGTGCTGCGGCCTTGAGTGAGAGTGACAGTGATGGTGCTGTGGCTCCGCAGCCACGCACCACTACAAAGCCGGGGGGCAATGTGAAGTTCAGGTATGCAGAGAATGTTGCATTGGTGCGGGAGCTGATGCGCCATCATCATCAGCTGTTTGGGCCTGATGCCGCCAAGGTTCCTTCACGCAGGAAGAGTGTTCTGTGGGGGAAGGTAGTAGTGGAAGTTAACAGTGAGGGTGTGGTGAGGAGGACCGAGGACACGTGTCGTAAGAGATTCTACGACATCAAACGCCGTGTCAAGGCTAAGATATCCAAGGAGACAAAGTCAGCCAGACAAACAGGGGGTGGCCATCCCTTTAGAGCGTCGTATCGGGAGTGGGAGGAGCCTGTGCGGTCCCTTATTCCGCCAGAAGTGGTTGGTGTGACTAATGTCCGGGATTTGGATCGTCCGAGGCAGGATGGTGAGTTTGTTTTAGAATATTTATATTGTTTTAACATATGTGTTTTGTCCTTAGTTGTCTGAAATGTATTGTAGATAATTGTGTTTGTAAGTTGGTTCATTGTTCGAATGTGTTGGTGATGTAGTTTGGTACATAAATAGTTATGTATTTTCCCTTTGTATTGTGAAGTAAGCAGTTTTCCTAGCCCTTTTGCAGCATCAATTTATTCTGTTCTGGGTGTGTATATTTGTTGTTGTTGTTTTTTTTTGAGGGGGGGTATTTAAATGAAGTGTGACTCATGTGTTTTCATGAATGTTTAGTCCATTTTGGTGAATGTATTTATGGTTAATGTATGTTGTTGTGGATAGGCCTTTGTGTGCAAGATGTGATTATTGCCACAGAATCATTATTGTTTTTATTTTAAAAAAAATATATTTGGTTATTGTGAGTTATTTTTTTCAGAACTAATGTATTTTGTTTGAGACTAATATTCTTGTTGTGTTAAACATCCACGGTTGGTTTTGTAGTTGTCTAATATTGTTAACTCTACACATTAGGGTATGGATTTGTTGGTGTAATTGGTTCATAATTATACTATACACACCCAATGAAGTCAGCCAGAAAAGCATAACCAAAGTTTAATTTAATTATCATAATGTTCTTCATATGTCCACATCCCAAAATGTATTTGCTTTCAAATATCTACTCACAATATAATGATCATAAGGCCAAACTTCATATTTCTACAGTACGAAAGAGAGTCAGCACAGCCAGAACACAAACCACACTGCCGAGAGATGCGGATGCTGGCGAAGCAGGTAAAAATTTTGTGGATACACATATTCTGAAAACACATAGAAAGACAGAATAATAATGTCTATTTTAACCCATAGGAACTTCATCATCGCACCACACTCCACTAATACGACCTTCACAAGGGTCTGCCAGTCTCCAGAAGAGGGGAAGCAAAAGACGCCGTCTTGAGGTGGGAACGACACCCGCATCCTCTCCACCACAACGGCGCATCTCCACTGTGTTGGCTCAGCCACCGGAAGCCATTTTGGCGAGTCCACAAACTGAGGAACCACAATCCCCTCAGCTGTCTGGTGAGTAAACATAAACAAATAATTAAAGTGCATTTTACACAGTGTTTTTGGACACAAAATATACATGAACAAAAGCACACACTCATTCTTGTACTAATCCACACCAGCAAACACATGGGGGTAAATTTACTAAGATGGGAGTTCTATTTAAGATGGGATGTTGCCCATAGCAACCAATCATATTCTACTTTACATTTCTACAGCACCTTCTCGAATATAATAACTGGAATGTGATTGGTTGCTATGGGCAACATCACATCTTAAATAGAACTTCCATCTTAGTAATTTTCCCCCCTTGTATGCATTATTTTGTTGTTCAGATCTCCACTTAACAATATGCGCAAAATAGGTGTGCCCACTTCAGCCAAGCAGAATTTATTAAATATGTTTTTTTGCAAAAAAAAAAAGTTTAGTGGCCAAGACTGACAGGCTTTAACAGTGTATGAGTGTATTTTTCTTCTCATTTAATGTATTGTGTTTGTTTGGCTAAACGAAGCTTTAACCATAATATGTCATTGGTGGCATTTTATATTATTATAGTTCTACATGTTTGGCCATTAAGCAAGGCTCATAGTCCAACATTTACCTTAATAATTGTTGGAATGAGTAGGGTACCTAAGAAGCCACATGTTTTTAAAATAATGTAAAATAAAATTATAATTTTAGCCCACACTCTATTTTTAATGTTCAACATGCATATTAAGAAGTAATGCATGTTTACGTAAAGCTGAAACCAACCAGAAGACCAACACTAACTAAATTGTTGCTGTCTTCAACCCCATACAGATGCAGACATTATGCCCCAGGATACCCAGCAGGAAACTGACTTGCAGCAAATGTTCACACTCCACCTGCAAGCAATTGATAATAACCAGCCAACCACGCTGGCTGACATAACTCCACCACCCCAAACATCCCCCACCCCTCAATTGAGCCCAACACCACCCCAGCCACAAATGGGTGAAGAGTTTTGGGATAGTTGGGCCACACAACAGGCACAAAACCATGCCTGTCTGTGCACACACAGCCAATATATTGCCAGTCTGCCTCATCATCTACCTAGACTCAGTAGAAACTCAAGCAGACTGATTGTGCAACTTGGCAGAGTGGCCAATACGATGGAGCAGATGAGATCAGACAACAGCCAACTTATAGCTAGTTTTCAGCGCATAATGGATGAACAACAATGCCATCAACAAGCCCTCGTTCAAATAATTCAAAATAATCAGTTAATCACCGAAAGCCTGTCCAGAATCATCTCCAACAACACAGCCACAACCACACAAATCACAGCAAGCCTCAACAACCTGAGCCAAAACATAAATGTGTTGGCATTACAACAACAAGGCTCAAGCTCAGGGACAACCACACCTAGCCAGACCCTAGTTACCTCCCCAGTTCGACGATCCAGCAGAACACGGTCCAATGTGCCATCACAATCCTCTGCAGCCAGCAAAAAAAAAAACTAAGAAATTAGCAACCCTGCAGCTGTATATACACTATTCCCCACCATATGACAACAATATAGAATTGTGCCCAACCAAAAACAAGTATTTAAGGTAATAAATGACTAAAACGCTATATGTGCAATGTTTAATTTGTTATTGACTGACAGTGTAAGACGAAAATGTTAGTGACTAACTGTAAACAACATGCCTAACATGAAACAATACTGCATCACAAACATAATTCATAACTACATATTGTTTAGGATTGGTATTAGCCAATGTTGAGTAAGCAAAATTAAGACTTGCCGGTAAAATGACGCAGGATCAGTTCTTGCCTTACCTGCCTCCCTACCTCTGTACTCACACTGTCGCCAGATGATTCTAACTCCTCTACTTGCTGACTGTTTTCTTCATCACCAACATCCTCCTCCTCCTCCTCAACATGTGGCAGATGTTGGTACAAACACATGTTATGAAGAAAACAGCAGCAGAACACAATCCTAGTTACATTTGAGGGACTATACAACAAATGCACTGCAGAATTATCCAGATACCAAAACCTAGATTTCAGCACACCAAAACATCTTTCTATCACATTCTGCGTGGACTTATGTGCATTATTGTAATTGTGTTCAGCAGGGGAATCAGGTTGGGACAATGGAGTAAGAAGCCAAGAGAAGCAGCCATATCACCCATCACCTGAAAGACAGATATAGCCAACATTAGGATATGTGGTTTAGGCCAAAAATAGCAAACATAATGACCATGTTGAGGTTAACACACATACACACAACAAACTTGGAACATACCCAGCAGCCATCCATCAGGAATTTGTCCGGCCTCAAATTTATCAAAGAGGGATGAAGGAGTCATGGCAGCCACCAGGGTAACCCGCAACAACACTCATAATTTTTAGATTTGCATCACAAACCACCTGGACATTAGTGGAGTGGGCCAGATATCTATTGGTAGAAATGTATTGCCTGCCCCTACGTGGTCTCAGCTCAATGTGTGTGCAATCTATGGCACCCAGCACATTGGGCATGCCAGCAAGCTCATAGAAAGCTACCCTGACTGCATGCCACTGTGACTCCTGGGTAGGGAAGCAGATAGAGGCATCTATGTGTGGATCCATAGCATCCAAAACCTGAGTGGCCATTACAAAATATAAGGTGAGTGTCATGACCTGTAATAAATACAATACTGTGTTATATTACATAACAGAAGCACAACTTAGACATAGAGGAGTATGTATGGTTCATCTCACCTGATTTAAATATTTAGAAAAGGTGGGCTGTGAGATACCAATTACATCGCCAGTCACAGCCTGAAAGCTGCCAGTAGCCATAAAGTGCAACACAGCCATGAGTTTGTGCAGGCCTGAGACAGAGCGAGAGTGTGCTGTCTCAGGGTCTAGGTCCAGTTTGACAAGGTCGTACAGACGGAAAATGTTGTTTCTATTTAGCCGGAACATCTGTATGACCTGGTCATCGGCCAATGCGTTTAAGTTTAAACGCCCCCTAAAAAACCGAGTCCTGCGCAGCCTCCGTAGCACCTGGACAACCTGCTGACCATGTTCAGTTTCCTGGCCTTGGTTTATTGTAGCCTGATGGAGCAGTCTCAGGTATCCCACAGCAAACAAGAAATCAATACTACACACGGCAGCAGCCATTTCAGAGTGAGAGATTTGTAAAATGTGCTTGGGTCCCTTTTAAAGTGCCAAAAATGCAGGTGTGATTAATGTAGAATTGGAAACACATGTAAACACGCTTCTCAAAAGCAGGTCTATTTTTTTTCCAGCCTTTTTTTACTAATCACTTTTTTTCACGGCCACTAATGCACTTTCACGGTAGAGATTTCAAATATGAATGCATAGTAAATTACCGAGTTCTATACCTAAACAGCCGCGTTTGACCGATGGTGTATTCAATCGTATTTTTAAACTTTGACTTCCGAAAAAATACGAATGCCCTCATCACTGCCGATATTTGAGGTTAGTAAATTCCCGAGATGACACTTTGATTAAAAAAAACCAAATCGGTCAAAATCGGGACCTTAGTAAATATACCCCCATCTTGGTTCGGGTCTGTAATCCCTCTTGTAAAAGACAAGGTGGGGAATGTAATAGGGTGTGAGAACCAGAAAGTGAGAGATTTTGTAAGAGTTTTCCCTGTTTTTTTTAAGTGGCAATAATTTTCATGGAAAAAAACAAGTTGATTTTGCCATGCTGATTGCCACTTAAAAAAAAAACCAGGAAAACTTTCACAAAAGTCTATTAACAGTACACAAAAAAAGGAATGTGTATACATTAGTAGCAGCTAGTAGAACTATACATACTAGCCTTTTAGAGTGGTACAATTAGCAAACAATGTGCACTTACATGTTACAGGAGTAACACAAATAAACCATCATAATGGCATATTCAAGCTATGCACCACTAGACCGTATACTAGCAATCTTAAATTCTAATAAATTATCAAATAGACATAAATTGATTGATAACAAATATCTATAACTTGTATAGTAGCAAGGAGAAAACAAGAAGATCAGACTACAACTCTGATGCCCTGGAATCCAGAAGTAGCCTATTATATGCCCAATGGTGCAAACAATAGTTTCAGCCTACCCCTTCTTATCATGCTTAAAGGATGACACACCCAGCAATGTAGTATACCACTGTTAGCATGGTATCATTTGTCAACTGATGCTTCCACGACCAGAGAACTAAACTAAAAAGCAGGTGGAGGGGATGGCCTTTATATTGAGATACTGATATTGAGATGGACACAGAAGTCACATTTGTATCATTATGCTTATGCCAATACAAAGTCCATCCATGGTGTACATCCATACAGTATGTCACAATGTTTAAGGACTCAGCTGAATGCCCACTGTCTGCATCCATAAATGCTGAACACCATTTTATGCCTCTTTACATGCACCATAGGTTGCAGTAGCTGGAGTTTGGATTACTATATGAATGTTTCAGTGTGTTACAGAATAGCTTTCAGCACCACGTCAGTAACACATATGCGACACACACACACACACACACATAAGGCACATCTCTTTGTGTCACTTTAACCACTGTCCTATTACTTTGCAGTCACTATCCAGGAACATCCCTCACATTTCCCTTATCCAAGTTTGCTCTGTATCTGACTCCTAGACAGTTCACAAATTGCTCAATAGTTAACAAATATCAGGCAGAATGCCCTTCTGTCAGCCTTAAAAAAGAAATACAATTACTGCTTGTTTAGTGCTAAGAATGCTGCTTTAACATTAGTAAAAAAAAAAGCAGTTAACACAAATAGTGATAGCTTTACAGCAATTTAAAAATTCTGATAAATAAGTAACTCGTCAGTTATGGTGAGAAACAGCAGACGGCTGAGTAATTTATATGTGATTTTATAGTTTTTAAGGCAGCGCCTAAGTCTCAAACAAATTGACTGTTAATTAGATCAATTGAAGTTAAATACACTTAAAATAAATGGTATGGCTCAAGTCAGTTGTCATTAGAATACAGCTTTGATTTGAAATCTGTCCTGTGTTGATAATAAAATCTCTTTTAAAACAATTTCATGGAGTGTTTTCCCCTTGCTATCTACATTTTGTAAAAAAAAGACTTTGCTGCTGGCCTTCACTTCAGGCAGCATTACTTTAACATTTCTATTGCTCCTTTTAAGAACAGAAATTAAATATATATAAAACATTTTCTAATCTTAATAAATGCCACTGTCCATGAAGTTTAAATGCCACTGCCCATGAAGTGTAAGTATTTTTTAATTAAACCATTTATTTTTATTTGCAGTTGAAATAAACTGTAATTTTAAAGGTTAGTTTTGTCATAAGAAAGCTAATTTTGATAACTGACTGTTCTGGATACCACACTCACAGTAAACTTTTATAAGGAATAAAATAAAAAAAAGGGGGGGAAAAAAGGATTTTGTTGAATATACTATATATTTCCAATTACTGTTTTGATTGCTTTCATTATGTATGTCTAGTACCATGCTGAATAGTATTTTACAAGTATTGTCCAATTAGTCAATATATAATGGATATTATAATAGAATTTTATAAAAATTATGCTAGATAACTAAAGGGTTTTTTACATCATTGAGTAATTCTAAAGATAACATGTAGATGTACAGTATATCATGTGTTGTTAATGTGGATGCAGGAAGTTGCATAACTTCCATCCACCTGTCATTCAGGAAGTACCTTTGAAGTCATTATGCATCATGATGCAGTGAGTAATGACACACTTCTGCAGCTATCCAGAGTCCTGAAGTGATTTTTGCACAGGTCCCTTTATATGGTGCAAGAAGTCTGGCTGTGATTGCACCAGGACTCTGATGTATAAATCCGCTGTGTTGTTCATGATGCTATTGAAGATGCATAGATCAAGTTTAAGAAGGGTTCAAGTTTTTGTAATGGATGAATTTGCACATTATACCACATTAAAACGTAGGAGTTTGTCTGAATACTTGTCCAATCTAATAAACTGCAAATTTTAAAGTTCAAGGCTATTACAGCAAGGTGCATCATTTGATCTTTTGCAGTCTACCCTGCATGTTCAATACCAATTAAATTTGAAACTCCTTACTGCATTTTACATTGTCTTTTTATTTTTTTTACATCTTTCCATTTTATTGTTGATTAATTGTGTGTTTTTGTCTATTAATTTCATTACATATGTAAGATATTTACTGCACAAAGATTTTTATTGTATATTGATTATAACTTTATATGCAAATTAGATCCTTAATTGGATATTCAAATGTACTATCTGATAGCGTTCCCACTGTTTTCTGCTTGACATTCACTCCTTGTTCTAGGTACAAACCACCCCTCCAAATGAGCAGAAATCAGATACCACTCACTTTAGATTGATTAACTATATTAGATGTCTTAAATTAGCACTGGTAACCCCCTTCCCAGTTTCTCTTATTACATTGTGAGAGTATGTCCAAGTTTTTATAATATGAAAACTCTCACACTGTAATGTAAGTTGTCAATGTGTAAGTTTGACAGAAGCATGCATAGATCAGTGAAAGCAAGGTTAATAGAGGTCAACATTGTTGTATTCCTCTATGAACCTTGTGGTTAACCACATTTTGCCTTGTTCCCACAATATACTTGTATGGAGAATTCTCACCATAGAAGTCCATGGGAAAACCATGATTAATGTGTGTAGGCTGTGCAAAGCTGGTTGGCTGTGCATTTAATATACAAGTGCATTTGTATCAAAGTGCAATAAAATGACACATAACAGCAGCGTTCCATCAGCGTTCATTTATTTTCAGCTGATATCAATTGTGAACTGACATCTCTTCTCTTGTCATCTACAGGTAACTACTCCCACCAACATATTCTGCTGCATTATACTTCTCTAGGCCAGGCTGAGATTGTTAGGTAATGCAAATTGAAACAATATTGCATTGTATCTCATTCTGATGTACTTACTTAGTTTTGAACTGTATAGACCAGACTGTTATCTATGTGGGATGGCTGGTTGTTCTTGTAAGGTAATTTACTGTCTGGAATTCTAGGGGGTGGGGAGTGGTTGCAGATTCCAATTATTAGTTTCACATGCAGTATTCATCTACTTAAGTTCTATTGTTTAGGCTGTGCAAAGCCGGTTGGCTATGGATTTAATATCGAAGTGCATTTGAATCAAAGTGCGATAAAATTGACACATAACAGCAGCGTTCCATCAGCGTTCAATCAAAGTGAAATAGAAGGAAAACAGAGGCACACCATTTAAACAAAACATAGAAAACTGAAGAACTAATAACAAATGTGAGTTACTTACTCTTCATATCACTCACCTCTAGATTGTTTAATATGATCAAAAAGCACGTAACTACCTTACTTGCACATTTCAACAACCATCCATTTTACCAACAAATGCTTGTATCTGTATTTTTGTAATCTGTTATTTATGCACAGCTGCACTAATTCAATTTTACCAACAAACACTGAAAAATCCTTTCAGAATTACAATTACTTTTTAATCCCTCATAATCCTCTCATTTCTACCAGTCCAAATACATTTCTGTACCCACTTTATCTACGCTTTTGATTCACTTCAAACTAAATCTGCACCCATTGAGCCTGCTTTTCTCACCTGCATTTCTGCAATTCTTCTGCTCTGATTCCCTTACAGCCTCTTCTCCTACTTCCAGCTAACCTCCACCTAGTTACCTACATAACACTATGTCAAAGGTTTTCCTCTACTCCCCACATCACTCAGTGTCTACCTAATCATGTATCTTGCCCCCTGTTCACACCTATATCCTTCCCCCTAGTCTCCTACACTTTTTCCTCTCTCCCCTCCTCTGTCTTACCTCCATCCTTTTGTTTCCTTCCCCCTCCTTTCCTGTTACCCCACTTTCATTCGTTTCTGCTACATGGTCCTGCTATCCCACAACTCAGCCCTTCCCCCTCCCTCCCTTCCCTGTCATCTCCCCACACCCCCATCCACATCACATTGAACTCCACCCCGCCCGCCTCTTGCAGTTTCCCCTCCTAGCTCAGGCACCCGCACCATCACTACTCTCTCATCTTCCTTGCCCTCAAAGTTAATTTCACCTCATTGCTACAGCAACCCTGATAATCTCATTCACATCTCTCCCACAGACTCATACCCCCTATCCTGTGCCCTTTGGAATGCCAGATTTGTTTGTAACAAACTGGTCCCCACTCATGACCTTTTCATTTCCAACTCCCTGCATCTCTTAGCCATTACTGAAACCTGGATTATGCCCTCTGACACTACTTCTCCTGCTGCTCTCTCTGCTGGAGGTCTCACATTCTCACACACACGCTGACCAGGGGGTCGCCATGGGGGTGGTGTTGGGATCCTTTTACCTTCTAGTTACTCCTACCTACTCATACCACCAGAACCGTCCCTTACATTATCTACATTTGACGTCCATGCTATACGCCTCTTCCAACCAGTCCATCTTAGAGTAGCTGTCATTTACCGCCCCCCGCTGGCATTGCTTCCAAATTAATCGACAACTTTGCTTCCTGGCTTCCTCACTTTCTATCTTCTGACATCCCTTCATTATCCTATGTGATTTCAACATCCTTATCGATATCCCCACACAATCGTCTGCCTCTAAACTACTTAACCTCACCTCTTCACTTGGTCTCTCCCAGTGGACCTCCTCACCCTCCCATGTGAATGGGAACTCACTGGATCTGGTCTTCACTCACCGTTTTGATATTTTTTATTTTTCCAACTCCCCATTTCCCCTCTCTGACCACCACCTGCTCTCCTTTTACCTATCTCTCTCTGCTTCCCCATCTCTACCTCCTAAGGCTACCATCACTAAGCGTAACATTGAGGCTGTTGACACCACATTCCTTTCCTCCCTGTTTGACTCACTTCTCTCTACTATTCTCTCTCTCTCATGCCCTGAACAAGCCACTTCCATATACAATGCATCCTTTACTTCTGCTCTTGACTCTGTTGCTCCACCAACCACTATTCACCCTCGCAAATTAACACCTCAACCCTGGCACACCAAATGCACCAGATATCTGCAAAAATGCTCACGTACTGCTGAGCGACACTGGAGGAAATCACGTTCTAAGGCAGACTTCCTTCATTTCAAACGTATGCTCTCATCCTTCAGTGCTGCCCTTTCCATTGCTAAACAGTCATACTTCAAGAACCTCATCTCCTCCCAGTCTTCCAACCCCCGGCGCCTCTTTGCCACTCTCAACTCACTCCTCTGCCCACCTCCACCTTGTCTCCCCTCCTCACTCTCTGCTCTTGACTTTGCTACTTACTTCACATCCAAAATTGACTACATACGTCAGGACATCACATCACACCAGACCATCAGCAACCAGCCTCCTCCCATAACTTACCACCCCTCCCCATCCCTCTCACCAACTCTTACATCTTTCTTCCATGTATCTGGTGAGGAAGTCATGGCCCTCATTCGTTCCTCTCCCCTTACCACCTCCCCTCTTGAACCTATAAACTCCCACCTCCTTCGCTACCTCTCCTTCTGCCTGTTCCCATCTTTCCCACCTTCTCAATCTCTCCCTGTCATCAGGCACTGTCCTCTCTGCCTTCAAGAATGCACTCATCTCTCCTATTCTTAAAAAACCTACCCTTGATCCAAACACTCTCTCCAACTACCAACCCATCTCTCTTCTCCCTTTTGCCTCCAAACTCCTTGAGCGTATTGTCTACAACCACCTTACTTCCTTTCTTTCCTCATACTCACTGCTTGACCCATTCCAGTCTGGCTTCCATCCTCTCCACTCCACTGAAACTGCCCTTTCAAAAGTCTGCAATGACCTCCATGCTGCTAAATCTAAGGGCCACTACTCTCAACTTATTCTTCTTGATCTCTCTGCTGCTTTTGACACTGTGGACCACCCTCTCCTACTGCAAATCCTTCACTCCATTGGTCTGCGTGATACTGTCCTTTCCTTGGCTTTCCTACCTTCCTACCTCTCTGACCATTCATTCTCTGTCTCCTCTCATGACTCCACCTCCCCCTCAATTCCACTAACTATAGGTGTACCCCAAGGCTCTGTCCTTGGTCCTCTTCTTTTCTCTATCTATACATCCTCAGTAGGTAAGCTCATTAGCTCTTTTGATTTCCAATATCATCTCTATGCTGATGACACTCAAATTTATCTTTCCTCTCTGGACCTCTCCCCTGCTCTCCTCACTCGAATCTCCAACTGTCTCTCTGCTATCTGTTTGGATGTCCCAGCGCTCTCTTAAACTTAATATGTCTAAGACTGAGCTGATCATCTTCCCTCCCTCCCACATAACCTCACCTCCTACAATCTCATTATCTATTGATGGCACCACTATCTCCTCTAGCCCCCAAGTGTGCTGTCTTGGAGTAATCCTTGACTCCTCCCTTTCCTTCAAACCACACATTCAACACTTCTCACAAACCTACCATTTTCATCTAAAAATATTTCCAGGATCAGACCCTTTCTGACCCAAGTCGCTACTAAGACCCTTATCCACTCACTGGTCATCTCCAGACTGGACTACTGTAATCTCCTCCTGACTGGCATTCCTGACAAATACCTCCCTCCACTCCAATCTACCCTCAATGCTGCTGCCCGGCTCATTTTCCTCACCAAATGCACTACATCCACCTCTCCTCTCCTACAAGACCTTCACTGGCTTTCCTTCCCTTTCAGAATCCATTTCAAGCTCCTCAAACTCGCTTACAAAGCCGTCACCCACTCCTCTCCCATTTACATCTCTGACCTTATCTCCTCTTACACTCCCACCCATCCTCTTCGCTCTGCTAATGCATGCTGACTCTCCTGCCTACTGATTACTTCCTCCCATGCCTACCTCCAAGATTTTTCACATGCTGCTCCAATTCTCTGGAATTCCCTACCTCTCCCCCTCAGACTATCCACCTCTCTACAAAACTTCAAACGGGATCTCAAGACCCACTTCTTCACCAAACCCAGCCAAATCTCATCCTAACCCTCTGTTCCACGCTCTCTATGTACCCTGTCTGTGTCACCCCTGTCTGTCTACCCCTCCCCTTTGGAATGTAAGCTCTCACGAGTAGGGCCCTCTTCCCTCATGTGCTTTTCCTTTCTCTTACTTTAATAATCTTCAACTGCATCAACTCCAGCAGTCTTCTGACACCTGATGCTTATTCCAGTGTCATCTGCTGATGTGGCTATGTTTATTTATCCTGTATTGTCCTATATTGTCTTCAACTGTAAGTTGCTGTTTTCCTGTTTTGATTATTTGTTTATGTAGTCTGTAATTGGGCACTGCAGAACCCTTGTGGCACCATATAAATAAAGGATAATATTAATAATAATAATAATAATAATAATAATAATAACAACAGCACAGCAGCTCAGGGCCAATCAAAGTGCAGGCACTATGTAGTGCACTCTAATTGACTAGTGACAGCATTTGGAGGAGGAAGTTTATGTGTACACACACATAGACCTCCTCTTTGTGTGTGGTCTGGGTATTTCAGTTTGTTTTTTATCCCTTGGATGCCTACTTTGGACTGAAGAGAACCGATCTACACTAAGAATAGGTGAGTATTTTTTACAAGTTATGTGGATTCTACATAGAGAAGAGGACTGAAGGGCTACATTGTGAGTATGAGTGTGCATGTATGTTTTATTAAAGTTCTACTATCATGGTGTGTGTACAGTCTTTCTTTTACAGGGGGTCTGTAGGTAGCAGCAGGCCCTTTAATGCCCCACATGCTGTCACTTATAGTTCTCCAAGTACCCATATGTAAGGGAGGCCTGCTGGGACCTGTAATCTCACCTGTAAAAGATAGTTTTGAAGTGTAGTGTATACAATCAATATTATCTATTCAGCACCCACCACCCAGGGGTACAGAATATAGCCCCAGACTTCAGCCCTGACCACGAGTGCACTGGATGGGGGTACCCCTTTCTTGGTGAGTTCCCACTGCCCCCCAGGGAGCACTGTTCAGTGCCTACTAGTTGGGGGAGTAATGGTACAGCCACTGGGGCCCCAGGCTGTGGTATTGTCTCCCTGACTAGTGAAGTAAGGTGCTTGTTTCAAAAATATGGGAGACCCCTAAGTATTTCTCCCCCCATATTTTTGGAACCAGGACCTGTCCAAGAGACCAGTGCTGATTGTTAAAATACAGGGGACCTCAGGCATTTTTTGTATTGAATTTTTTAACAGAACCGGCTCTAAGTGCTTGAGGTTGGTAATACTTTGGGTGGTCCACACATCATTTTATTTTAATTTTTAACTATTTGCTAACTTTAACAAACAGAAGAATGTATGGATATCACTGATCTGTATGTGCTTCTGTCAAACTTGCCTATAAAAAGGCCTATTACACTTGGTTCTCAGATTTTGATGGTAAATTAGAACCACTTGGCTATCTACAATAGTCTGCCTTATTGTTGACCTTTTCAAAACTTCACCCCTATTTGATCCTTAGTTGTTTGTAAGATATTATTATGCTTTCCCCAAGTTTAAATTGCTCTCCTTTCTTAGTTTCTACCACCTCTGATGGGAGGCTATCCCACAAGGCACTACATAGCTATTGGTCCTATTGGAAAGTACTTGCACAGTTCCAACTCAGGGGTCTGGATGTGGACAGTCTGTCCAGGTGACAACAATCTTAAAAAGGAATGAAAGACTGCATAGGATAGAGTGTATATAAGCACCCTGTTTGTTTATGTAACTAAGCTAGATAGATCTGGTTTTTGTGTTGATATTAGTTGATAGGTAGTTGTCGTATGTCAATCAAATAGTTATCCAATGAGTAGGGTTTAGGTTGGCAGGTTATATTAGTTTACTTAAGTAAGGGCTTTGGAATTCAAATACCTCTTGCCATTTTGTGATCCCAGGACTGGTAATGTAACTGGAATAACTCTGCAGGGTTATCAATATTATTATAGCTTAGGTTGTTATTATAGCTTAGGTTTATTGTTATTCATCTTTAAATTAGTTATTATTGTGGGTTAGCTGTTTTTTTATTTAGTTAATTTCATAAGTGATTAATTTAGTCAAGGTTGTTAATTTTCTTTGTCCTGTTCTGAGGTAAGTTTGTCAGCTTCCATTTACTCTATTTACTTACTATGCCTTGCCCCCGCCACAGTGCACCCCCTCCCCACCGTCTGGTTGAGGCATCTAAGCCTCTCTCTGCCGCCGCTGCCTCTCCGGTGGTGAGGGGAGCGTGGCGTTACGCTGTGAGGGGAGCCGGGCAAGTGGTCCCCAGCACCTGCTCTGCTCAGCCGGAGGCAGCGGTGAGTGCTCACCCGCCTCCCTCTCCCTCTGTGCTGTGGGCCTGGCTGTCGGGCGTGATGGCCAGCCCCGTGAGCACACCCCGCTGGCCTCCATCAATAGCAAGCAGCGGGTCAGGTGCATTGGCCCCTGCTGCTAAAAGCCCCACCCCCATCACCATGTCAAGTTACATAGCGCCCATTAGCCCTCCTCCCATAGCTTCAGGATCTGGTGGGAGCACGGCTGCAGGGGGCATTATTATTTCTCCAGTAGGGCTCCAGGGGAGAGGCAGTTAATTAGCCTCTCCCATATCAGGAGCCCAGAATATAAATGTTAGGCAAGAAAATATAATAAGGGAGAATTTCAATTCTCCAGGGCCTGCAGTGGCAGGTTCAGATTTGGCAAGGGGATTGCTTAGAATCCCCCCTCACCCTCCTTCCTCTCAATTTCAAATGCAGGCGGGTTGGGGTTTTCAGCCCCTGCAGGTTTCATGATCCCCATATTTCAGCCAAGGGGCTCAACAGAATATAATGCATCTGCCTGTGGCAGGGCAGCAACATTTGTTTAATACTCAAATGCCTCATTTAAGTCAGTTTTTTCCAACCCTACACCGTACCTCAATTTGTGCAATTTTCGGCACCCCTGTGCCAATCAATCAGTATGCACATTGGTTGCAGCCTGCACCTAATCAATTCATGGGCGCTCATCAGAGAAGTTTTCCACCCCTGCAGAGGCGTAACTAGGGTTTTTGGAGCCCAGGGCAAGATCAATAATGGCGCCCCCCCCCCCCCTCCCACCACCACCACAAAAAAAAAAATCCAGAAGGAAAGTATGTGTAGACGCCACCGGTGTCACTGAATATAAAGATGTCAGGGTGTGTATGTATAGATGTAGGTGCAATGGTTGAGGTTGAATTTTTGAAGGCGGAATGAGAGTGTAGATAGCAATTATGCGCGCCTTCGGCGCGCGCACTCCGGAAAAGGGGCGTGGTCACTCAAAAGGGGCGTGTCCTTCATTGTAGTAGGACTCCTTATACTATCTAGTACTGGTGCCCCTTTCACATTATAGCACACGGTATGAGACGAAATTCACATTACCCCACATGGTATGAGCCGAAATTCCCATTATAGCACACAGTATGAGCCGAAATTCACATTACCCCACATGGTATGAGCTGAAATTCACATTATAGCACACGGTATGAGCCGGAATTCACATTATAGCACACAGTATGAGCCGAAATTCCCATTATAGCACACAATATGAGCCAAAATTCACATTACCCCACATTGTATGAGCCGAAATTCACATTATAGCACACGGTATGAGCCAAAATTCACATTACAGCACACGGTATGAGACGAAAATCACATTACAGCACACGGTATGAGACGAAATTCACATTACAGCACGCGGTATGAGCCGAAATTCACATTACAGCACACGGTATGAGCCAAAATTCACATTACAGCACACGGTATGAGCCGAAATTCACATTACCCCACATGGTATGAGCCGAAATTCACATTACCCCACACGGTATGAGCCAAAATTCCCATTATAGCACACAGTATGAGCCAAAATTCACATTACCCCACATGGTATGAGCCGAAATTCACATTATAGCACACGGTATGAGCCGAAATTCACATTATAGCACACAGTATGAGCCGAAATTCCCATTATAGCACACAGTATGAGCCGAAATTCACATTACCCCACATGGTATGAGCCGAAATTCACATTATAGCACACGGTATGAGCCGAAATTCACATTACAGCACACGGTATGAGACGAAATTCACATTACAGCACACGGTATGAGACGAAATTCACATTACAGCACACGGTATGAGCCGAAATTCACATTACAGCACACGGTATGAGCCGAAATTCACATTACAGCACACGGTATGAGCCAAAATTCACATTACAGCACACGGTATGAGCCGAAATTCACATTACCCCACACGGTATGAGCCGAAATTCACATTACCCCACACGGTATGAGCCGAAATTCACATTACCCCACATGGTATGAGCCGAAATTCACATTACCCTACACGGTATGAGCCGAAATTCACATTATAGCACACGGTATGAGCCGAAATTCACAATACAGCACACGGTATGAGCCAAAATTCACATTACAGCACACGGTATGAGCCGAAATTCACATTACCCCACACGGTATGAGCCGAAATTCACATTACCCCACACGGTATGAGCCGAAATTCACATTACCCCACATGGTATGAGCCGAAATTCACATTACCCTACACGGTATGAGCCGTAATTCACATTACCCCACACGGTATGAGCCGAAATTCACATTACCCCACATGGTATGAGCCGAAATTCACATTACCCCACACGGTATGAGCCGTAATTCACATTATAGCACACGGTATGGGCCAAAATTCACGTTACAGCACATGGTATGAGCCAAAATTCCCATTATAGAGTGAGGGGATCCTACCCCCTTAATTAACTAATCCTGCGGGGCACTGTGGTGAGGGGAGCCTACCCCCTTAATAGACTAATTGCAGAGTTTAGCAGTGGAAGGGCTGCAGCGGTTTCTCACCCCAAGCTGCGGCGCTTCTGCCACCTCCAACACTCCACATCTTCGGCGCCACCCGGGATGCAGAGCACCGCACCGCGGATGCACCCTTTTCACTGTGGTCTGCTGCGCTCCGAAGGGGTTCTTCTCTCCTGCTGCAGGATCCCAATGTGCGCCGTCCTCCCCGCTGTTACTACCACGGTAAGCATTAGTATAGTTTACCGCAGAGGCCATTTACTGAGGCATATGTGTTAAACCTCGGGTACTGAGATGCCCTTCTCACCATACAGCTGTGTGGCCGAGCCGGGCGGGGGGACAGCTAGCAGCATGCCGGATATCAGCAGCCGAGGGTGCGGGCTGTACATACTTGAGGCAGCTGGATATTCAACAGTGCTGAAAGCCTTCGGAGTCCGCACCCCCGGTGCTGCAGTACACCGGCAGAGGACACCCATCCCCTGAACCCTGCGTAGCCCAAAGCCGGAGATCGACAGCATGTTGAACGCGGAAGTAGAAGCCGCTTATTGCCGGTCAACATGCTGCTGATCTCCGGCTTTGGGCTCCACACGTGCCTTACAGTCCGCACCCTCGGCTGCTGATATCCGGCATGCTGCCCCTGCTGCTGACTTTCCACCTGCCCGGCTCGCCCACCCAGCTGGATGGTGAGTGAGAAGGGCATCTCAGTGCCCGTGGTTTAATACATATTCCTCTTCGGTAAATGGCCATTAGTACACCCCGCCCACACACACAGACTGCCCGACCCACTTACTTACACACACACACACACACACACACACACACACACACACACACGCTGTAGACTACACACACACACAGACTGGCCACCCCCAAACCCCACACACACCCACTTAGACTACACACACATTCTCATACTTTTCCCTCCCCCACACACACTGGACTGCAAAAATTTACATACACTCACACTGTCCCACACACACACACAATTAACACACACTCACACTGTCCCACACACGCACACTGTCCCACTTACCAGTGGCGTGCGGTGAGGTTAGTGGCTGGTGAGGCACTACAGCCATAATGTCCGCCGAATCCTGTCGATGACCCCTACCGCCACTGAGCCAATTGCCGCCACTGCCTCTGAGCCGATGCCCGCTGCCACCACCAATGGCTTACAAACCCGCCCACCATCAACTGACCCAGCCCTCCGCCACTAATTTGCATCCTAGTCCGATGCCGCCAATGCCCACTGCCTGCCTGCTCATCATACTTGTGATATATTGTACATTTTTATAGAAAAAAATAATAATTAGTGTTTGGGACTGGGAAGGGAGTGGGAGGAGGACATGAATGCAATTTTGTTGTCCAGGGCTTCCATTATCTTAATGGAGAAGGGTCTGAATGGGTTAAAAAATGTACAAAAAAAAATGCGTGAGGTCCCCCCTCCTAGGTATAACCAGCCTCGGGCTCTTTGAGCCTGTCCTGGTTGTTTAAACACTGGGAAAAAATTGGACAGGGGTTCCCCGTATTTAGACAACCAGCACCGGGCTCTTATTCCGGTCCTGGTTCCAAAAATATGGGGGACAAAAGATGTAGGGGTCCCCCGTATTTTTAAAACCAGCACCGGGCTCCACTAGCCAGGGACATAATGCCACAGCCGGGGGACACATTTATGTAGGTCCCTGCGGCCGTGGCAGTACCCCCCCAACTAGTCACCACTGGCCGGGGTTCCCTGGAGGAGTAGGGTCACCTTAAATCAAGGGATCACCCCCCCTCCAGGCACCCAAGGGCCAGGGGTGAAGCCCAAGGCTGTCCCTCCCATCCGTGGGCGGTGGATGGGAGGCTGATAGCCATGTAATTAAAAAAAAGAATATTGTTTTTTGTTGTGGAACTACAAGGCCCAGCAAGCCTCCCCCGCTTGCTGGTACTTGGAGAACCTCAAGTACCAGCATGCGGGGAAATAACGGGCCCGCTGATACCTGTAGTTCTACAACAGAAAAAATACCCAAATAAAAACACAACTCACACACCGTGACAGTAAAAATTTATTAAAACACACTTACACACTCACACATACTTACCTATATCCCACGCCGGTCACGTCCACTTGTCCAGTAGAATCCAATAGGGGTACCTGTAAAAATGAGAGACAGATTACTTACCTACATCCCACGCCGGTCACGTCCACTTGTCCAGTAGAATCCAATAGGGGCACCTGTAAAAATGAGAGACTGATTACTTACCTACATCCCACGCCGGTCACGTCCACTTGTCCAGTAGAATCCAATAGGGGAATCTGTAAAAATGAGAGACAGATTACTTACCTACATCCCACGCCGGTCACGTTCACTTGTCCAGTAGAATCCAATAGGGGCACCTGTAAAAATGAGAGACAGATTACTTACCTACATCCCACGCCGGTCACGTCCACTTGTCCAGTAGAATCCAATAGGGGCACCTGTAAAAATGAGAGACAGATTACTTACCTACATCCCACGCCGGTCACGTCCACTTGTCCAGTAGAATCCAATAGGGGTACCTGTAAAAATGAGAGACAGATTACTTACCTACATCCCACGCCGGTCACGTCCACTTGTCAGTAGAATCCAATAGGGGTACCTGTAAAAATGAGAGACAGATTACTTACCTACATCCCACGCTGGTCACGTCCACTTGTCAGTAGAATTCAATAGGGGCACCTGTAAAAATGAGAGAGAGATTACTTACCTACATCCCACGCCGGTCACGTCCACTTGTCCAGTAGAATCCAATAGGGGTACCTGTAAAAATGAGAGACAGATTACTTACCTACATCCCACGCCGGTCACGTCCACTTGTCCAGTAGAATCCAATAGGGGAATCTGTAAAAATGAGAGACAGATTACTTACCTACATCCCACGCCGGTCACGTTCACTTGTCCAGTAGAATCCAATAGGGGCACCTGTAAAAATGAGAGACAGATTACTTACCTACATCCCACGCCGGTCACGTCCACTTGTCCAGTAGAATCCAATAGGGGCACCTGTAAAAATGAGAGACAGATTACTTACCTACATCCCACGCCGGTCACGTCCACTTGTCCAGTAGAATCCAATAGGGGCACCTGTAAAAATGAGAGACAGATTACTTACCTACATCCCACGCTGGTCACGTCCACTTGTCAGTAGAATCCAATAGGGGCACCTGTAAAAATGAGAGAGAGATTACTTACCTACATCCCACGCCGGTCACGTCCACTTGTCCAGTAGAATCCAATAGGGGCACCTGTAAAAATGAGAGACAGATTACTTACCTACATCCCACGCCGGTCACGTCCACTTGTCCAGTAGAATCCAATAGGGGAATCTGTAAAAATGAGAGACAGATTACTTACCTACATCCCACGCCGGTCACGTTCACTTGTCAGTAGAATCCAATAGGGGCACCTGTAAAAATGAGAGACAGATTACTTACCTACATCCCACGCCGGTCACGTCCACTTGTCCAGTAGAATCCAATAGGGGCACCTGTAAAAATGAGAGACAGATTACTTACCTACATCCCACGCCGGTCACGTCCACTTGTCCAGTAGAATCCAATAGGGGTACCTGTAAAAATGAGAGACAGATTACTTACCTACATCCCACGCCGGTCACGTCCACTTGTCAGTAGAATCCAATAGGGGTACCTGTAAAAATGAGAGACAGATTACTTACCTACATCCCACGCCGGTCACGTCCACTTGTCCAGTAGAATCCAATAGGGGTACCTGTAAAAATGAGAGACAGATTACTTACCTACATCCCACGCCGGTCACGTCCACTTGTCAGTAGAATCCAATAGGGGCACCTGTAAAAATGAGAGAGAGATTACTTACCTACATCCCACGCCGGTCACGTCCACTTGTCAGTAGAATCCAATAGGGGCACCTGTAAAAATGAGAGACAGATTACTTACCTACATCCCACGCAGGTCACGTCCACTTGTCCAGTAGAATCCAATATGGGCACCTGTAATAATGAGAGACAGATTACTTACCTACATCCCACGCCGGTCACGTCCACTTGTCCAGTAGAATCCAATAGGGGCACCTGTAAAAATGAGAGACAGATTACTGGAGGGGGAGAGCCGCACAACACCGCTCCTGTCAGCAGCAGCGGAGGAGGATGGGGGGGCGCACACTGCAGACACCAATCACCGCCGGGACAATTAACACACACGCACACTGTCCCACACACGCACACACACAATTAACACACACGCACACTGTCCCACACACACAATTAACACAGACGCACACTGTCACACACACACACACACACACACAATTAACACACACGCACACTGTCTCACACACACACACAATTAACACACACACACACAATTAACACACACGCACACTGTCCCACACACACACACACACACACAATTAACACACACGCACACTGTCACACACACAGGCACACGCGCACTGTTCCACACACACACACACACACACACACACACACACACAATTAACACACACGCACGCACACTGTCCCACACACACACAATTAACACACACTCACACTGTTCCACATGCACAATTAACACACACACACAATTAACACACACTCACACTGTCCCACACACACACAATTAACACACTCACACAATTAACACACACTCACACTGTCCCACACACACACACACACACACACACAATTAACACACACACTGTCCCGCAACCCCCTCTCCCAACAGAAAAAACTAAAGGCCGCTCACCTGTTAAGCCCACTCACCGAGGCCGCGCAGGCGCGCACGCGCGTACCTCCGAGGTCGCGATCGCGCACTGTGCAATGTGTAGGGAGGAGGAGGGGAGGGATGAGCTGAGGCTCCTGGCTGCCGCTGCCTGTCCAGTGTGACAGGCACAGCAGCCGGGAAGACAGGGAGAGCGCCGCAGGTAGCGCCGGCGGAATCCCTGTCGCATGGGGTGAGCGGGCCGTGCCGGTGGCGCCCCCTCTGTTGGGGCTTCCACAGCGCCCAGGGCACGTGCCCTGCTCCCCCGTGCTAGATACGCCTCTGCACCCCTGCCCCAAGTTCCTCCACCGGCCAGACCCCCATCACCACGGCAGTTGGAGGTGAATATTACACATGTGCAATCTCAAGTATGAGCAGCGTCGGTAGTGACTGGCGGGTCAGAAGGGACCGGTCAAGCAGGAAGTAACGCTGTTTTATTGAGACCGCAGGTTTTAGCATCTCATACAGCTTCATTGGACACGTCAGCACCAGGCGAGATTTCACTGGATCAGCAATCACTTCAAGCTGCGGTGGTTGCTTCGCTCAACGCAGGACAAGAAGTCGCTGGAGACGCGGACATGGGTCCTTCTATTTCTGGAATTGGTGAGAAAAGTTCAGAAGTTCAGCTTAGCGTGATTTTTTCTCATTCCGATGAATCATCTGATAAGTCTAGATTACTGGAGAATCCACGCAAATTTATGCGGACATTCATTCAGCATCTTAGAGGAAAGCGTAAAAGTTCAAAGGGAGGGCGTAGCATAGCGAGCAGCTCGGTTCCTGATGCAACTGGTGATAGCGTACATTGTGCAAATACAGCAATTCTAAGAGGAGTTAGGTCTAAGGTTAGGGAAAGAATAAAGAAAGGCCGATTTGTAGACATGTTTGCGATTACGCATGACGCTAAAAAAGCATTGGATACAGCAAAGGCTGGGGGGCCGGCTGCTGAAGAAGCAAGAAGGAGTTATCCTAACTGGCTTGCGGGGATTTACATATTTGCGGCTTGCTATATAGAGTCTCATCCGTCAGAATTTATGAATATTCTGAAGTATTTTCACCTGGTACATAATATGTATCTTATGGCGAGGCACAATGTTTGGAGGCAGTATGATGAGTTATTCAGGAAAAAGCAGGATGGCCAAAAGATTTTAAGTTTGGGTTTTAAAGATGTGGAGGTATGGTTAGAAGTGACTCAAAGCATTAGGCTTCCTACAGAACAGACGGGTAGAAGGCAGCCCTTTCAGGTCAGACCAGGTTATAACATGGGAGGAAGAGGAAAATGTTATGCATTTAATAATGCGCAATGTAATAGAGTAACATTGTGTCGATTATAGGCTCGTCTGTATGCTGTGTGGAGGAAATCACCCAGCAAAGGACTGCAACAGACCCGCAGTTCAGTCAGCGGGTAGGGGTGAGTAGAGAACCATTCCTAGATAAAGCGGAGTCAGCAGTGAATTTAGAAGTTTTAGAATGGTGCTTAGGCCGCTATCCTCTTAGGGAGGAGGCAGCATTTTTATTACAAGGTTTTAAATTCGGTTTTAATCTACCTGTAGTTAGGCCGGTTATAGTTTTGGCCAGAAGAAACCTAAAGTCAGCTAGAGATTTTCCAGAGATACTGTAGTAAGAACGAAGATTGCAGCTGAAGTTGCTTTAGGGCATATGTGTGGCCGTTTTGAAAGTCCACCTGTAGCTGAATATTGCGTTCCAAAGAAAGAGCCAGGAAAATTTAGGATAATTCAGAACCTTTCCTACCCGGAAGGGGGCTCAATAAACGAGGCTCTTGACCCCTCTTTGTGTAGCGTAAAATATCAGTCTTTTGAAGGAGCTGTGGCTATTGTAAATCCCAAATTGCTTTCTCACAAATATTTAAAATGCCCAGTATAATATATATTGTAAACGCCTGCACCTCTTAATACCATGTGCTATGAATGTGCGCTATACATAGCAAAACACTGCATCCCATAAGAGAAAACAATACACCCACACATTATCTGAGTTCCAAAGCTCATTGATGTATATATTTGTTATTAAAAGGATATGTATTCAATATATCACAATGTACAGTATACATATAGTTACATGGATACAATAGCATAGTAATCAGTTAATACAAAATACATACAGTTACAGTCACAGCAATACAATTACCATATCTTTCTCATTTAAATTTGTCCCTCTATATCACTCTCTCTCTCTGTGTAAAATCATGCAGGAGCTGGGCAGACAGCATCTCCATCATCGTCTGGGAAAAAACAGCAACTGAGAACTGTGTGTCTCTGCAATGTGTTATCTAGTTTTGGGGGAGGGAACTTTCTCATTCATGATGAGTCACTAGTCTGTTTGTATGCTAAACAGGTTCAGCCTTGAAGACATCAAAAGGGGCTGGCCTGAGCTTCCTGTCCACTACCTGTTTGGAATATCTATTGTTCTAATAAAAGTGATTTTAGCTTTCATACATTTAATCATAACTATTTGTTGCAATGTCCTACAACTTAATAACAAGTATCAAATGAATCTACACATTAATCTGGTTGCTTAAATACCAAATATGACAGGTGTATCTTGCTTCGTTCAAATAATACTATATTATAATATTATTATAATTATGTACTGTATGAAATAAGTGTCGAATCCATCTCTGTGGCATGTCCATGTAAATGCATGTGTTACCATATATTGCTGTGCTCGCTGCGCATATTTGCAAGTATAGCGACTTATATATGTGTAGAGTTTTTGAGGTTTGGTGTTGTTCACCTCCATCTGGGTCACCTAAACAACTAAGTTTGTATCCTTCCCTGTTTCTCTTTAGCAGTTTCGTTAAATATTATAGTAATATTGAATAAAATTTTCTTTGTTTTGTTGTTTTTTCTACAGGTTTTTGTTTGACATTATCAAGCCGAGTGTGGATTGTGGGTCACTCATATGTTTATAAGGCCAGTAGGCACAGGATGTCCAAGTCATTCCCTTTTGAAGTGAGGTGGATAGGTTTAAGGGGAATGAGATGGAACAACCTATTAAGTGTGCTCTGGAACTTCGAAGAAAAATGGGGTGCCCCTGATTGTTTGGTGATACATTTAGGAGGCAATGATCTGGGTACATGTAAAGGTACAGAACTCATTAACGCCATAAAAAAGGATTTTCAGATAATCACAGAGCATTGGCCTTGGTTAAGGTGGTATGGTCAGAAGTGGTACCGCATAGATTTCGGAGGGGCACCCAAGGGGGAGCGGCTTTAGATAAAGTAAGAAGGAAACTCAATGCCGCAACCTCCAGATATGTCATTAGTTTAGATGGAAAAGTTGTTAAACACCCAGATTTGTGTTACGAGAAGGAATATTTATATAGGTTAGATGGAGTGCATTTATCTGAGAGTGGTTTGGAGTTATTTGTCACAGCCTTATTAAGGTGTTTAAAGGAGGTTTGAGGTTTTAGATTGTGGTGGCGGTTTTCATAGTCTAGAGCCTCCGAATTTGGCGGAAAGCAGTGCTATTCGGCGGCTCAATTTAGTACAGCAGAGCTTGGCTAGCATTTCCCCTTTGAGAAAAGGCAAGTTGGTCACTACCTCAGGGGAGGACCAGGTCACCATCTTAAGTAGGGACCAGCACTGTGCTAATTAAGGGGAGATGGTTCTACCCAGGACGGATTGCACAAGGGGCGGAAACTCTGCCCCATTTGTTTAAAGATTCAAAAGTTTTTGAATGGCTGAGTTGACACTGCTTTTTCGCCACCGGTGATTAATATTTTCAATTATGATTCAAATTTAATAAATCTGTCTGTGACCTCCAATTTTTCCAATGTATACAGTTGTCTGCGTAATTATTTCTAGGTTTATTGGTTCTAGTTTGTGTAATAATAAAACACATGGGTGACTTAACAATACATTTGTTATCATTAATGGCTTTGAGCCACAACCAGAAGTTCTGCAAAAAATCTTTCTGGGGGTTCTCAACTTGTTGCCTATGAGTGAACTGTGTGGTGGGAATGATGGTGCTGAAGCCCATGAAAACAAACCTTATGGGTTTGCTACATTGTGGCAGACAATACCAAGAGCATTCTGGTAGCCATCAGCAAACAGAACAGCTTTAGCATGTGCATCCAAAAATAAGAGAACTGGGTTGGAAATTAGCATAGCATTGAGTTGAAAAATAGCAGCATGGCTGCCCATCCAGCAACATTCAACATAATTTTGCAAAATATGGAGTTGGGCTGTGGCTTCACTGTAACATGGCAGAACTTTTTAAAAGATGGTTGGTCATACCCAAAAAGCACAGCAGAGATATTTGACTGTATCTCTGGTAGTAGGCACGTGTTGGATAGCCTGTGCTTTGACATAATCTGGCTTAACACCTCAGAAGATATTAGATAACCAACATATGGGACCTTAGTTACTCTAAAATGACACTTGTTGATTTCATGGATTCTTTGGAGTACCTTTAGAAGGCGCATGTAGTGTTCCCCCATGGTGTGACTTCAAATGAAGATGTCATACACAATGACCTCACAAGGATATTCCTCAAAGAGGTTTCCATGCAACATCGGAATACAGTACTTAATTGCCAGTGCATATTTCATAGGGCATTTAGAGGAAGGTGAATCTGCCTACAGGTGTCATGAACATGGTGAGCATGGATGATTCCTTGTCAAATGTGATCTGCCAGAATCCACATTTGCTATTAACCTTGTGGTTCCCACCATTGAAGTCAATGAAACAGTTCACCCCATTTAAGTCAATGGGGGAAGTGTTGATTGACAGTCTGACCACTCACAGTCAGTCAGTGAGCTGCTCCTATGGAAGTGGCTGCTGGTTGGATGGCAGCTACCCTAATGACAGGACTAATGTACTTCCTGGCATTCATGTAGAGGAGTGCTATACACATAATGCTCCACAAAACATTATGGTACTGGTGTATCAGGTTTTTTTTTACCTCTTGAATGCCTACATGGATCGAAGAGCACCATATCTACACCAGGGATAGGAGAGTATGGCTTTTTTTAGTATGAGCATGGTTTTTTTTTTAAAGGAATCATGGATTCTACTTTACAAGTGGACATGATCTACATCAGTGATAGGTGAATATGTGTATTTGTGAATTACGGTTTTGCTCTCATGGTGTGTGTGTCATTACATTATTTCATATTTTATTTACAGGGAGACATCAAGTGTGTCCCCTGGCACTGGCATCACCCCCTGCTAATGAGCCAGGTGCTGGTTCTAAAAATATGGGAGACCATTATTCATTTTGTTCTCCAAGAGCCCAGTTCTGGATGATAAAATACAGGGAAACCACACATATTTTTTTCCTGTATTTTTAGAACCAGGACCAGCTCAAGGATACCATGGTTGGTTATTCTTTAAGGTGGGGTGCTGTTTTTTGGGTTGGTTTTTTTTTTTTACTATTTTTATTACCTTTTGCACACATAAGCATACACAGATCTCACTGATTTGAGCATGTTTCTGTACAACTTGCACCTTGTAATGAAACTCACATTACAAGGTGCCAGTTTAACCATTAAAAAACTTGCATGGACTCCCAATTGTAATGGCCTTGAACTCTAGAATTTGCAGGCTATTACATCTGTGAGTTGTGGGACAAATTCTCACCTTCAAATTGTGCAAGAAGGTGCGAGATTGATCCTGCAAAAATACTTGCACCCTATTACATTTGGCTCCATATATACAGAAGAATATAAATACATTAGAGACTGTACAAAGAAGGGCAACTAACATGGTGCAGAGCCTATGTCACAAAACTTATCAGGAAAGACTAAAAATTCTTAATATAAGATGGGGGGGTGATAAAAACATTCAAATATATCAAGAGTTTTAACAAGGTCCAGGAGGGAGACATCCTTCAAAGGTAGAGAAGTACTGTATTAGAACATGAGGACACGTATTAGAACATAAGGACAAATTTCAAAGGAAATTTGAGGAAAACTTACTTCACAGAATTCATAAAGGAATTACTGAAGTGCTCCCTGGCTGTGAATAGTCATAGCCTGGCATGCCATGCAGCATACTGTGATGCAACATGTGCATCTGTATGTTACATAGTTTTAATGTGGAAGCAGGAAAAAAAATTACTTTGCCAAAGCTTTCGACACTGTACCACACATGCAACTTATCTATAAACTACAAGAAATAGGGCTAGGCAGCACAATATGCACATGGGTCAGAAATTGGCTGGATAATAGGGAGCAGCGCGTTGTGGTTAATGGATCATTTTTAAATTGAACTAAAGTGCTAAGTGGTGTGCCAAAAGGGTCTGTACTTGGGCCACTATTGTTCTACATCTTCATTAACGACCTAACAGTAGGTCTAGAGAGCATGGTGTCAATTTTTGCTGACAATACCAAATTGTGTAAGGTTATAAATATCGAGGGGGATGCTGAGTCTCTTCAGAATTACTTAAACTAGAAGCATGGGCAGAAAAATGGAGAATGAGATTCAATACAGACAAGTGTAAGGTAATGTATTGTGGTAGCAAGACCAAAAATAACACCTACATACTAAATGGAGTAATATTAGGGGATACTGTACTGGAAAAAGACTTAGGTGTTCACATAGATAACAAACTAAGCAGCAGTACCCAAAGTAGGATTGCAGCAAAAAAGGCCAATAAGATATTAGCATGCATAAAATGGGGAATTGATGCAAGGGACGAGAGTGTTATACTCCCAGTATATTAATTACTAGTGAGACCACATCTTGAACACTGTGTACAATTTTGTGCACCATACTACAAAAAGGATATCCTGGAGCTAGAAAAGGTTCAGAGATGGGCGACCAAACTAATTAAGGGCATGGAGACGCTGGAATACAAGGAAAGGCTTGCAAGGCTAGGCATGTTTTCATTGGAAAAGAGGAGACCAAGAATGGATATGATCAACATCTACAAATATATAAGAGGACAATACGCAGAACTTGCGAGGGATCTGTTTTTAATAAGATCATCACAGAGGACACGTGGACACTCGCTTAGGTTAGAGGAGAGGAGTTGAGGCGAAAAGGTTTTTCACAGTAAGGACAATACATGTGTGGAATTCCCTGTCTGAGAGAGTAGTAACGGCAGACTTAGTTAACACCTTTAAGAATGGGTTAGATAAATTCCTATTGGATAAAGATATTCAGGGATATGGTGCTAGACAAGCATTATAGTTAATATAACCAGTCCTAAAATAAAAATAACTAGTCCTAAAATAAAACTGCATAGGAGACCACAAACAGGATGGACACGATGGACCTTGGATACTATGTTACTATGTTACTATGTTACTGTCACGTTGTGGTTCTCCAAGCTCACTTGCCTCACCTGGTTCTGTCACTATTCCTCATTATATGCTGTTCAGATTCCACATGCCATTCCATACACCAGTGCTGCTCCCTGCAATATACGAAGACCTGCTGGAAGCCTTGACACGTACCAATTTGACTCCCAGTGCGAACACAAAAAAAGTCCCACCATAGACATTGTAAAAATAAAAAAATTGTGTAAGCCCCCCAAAAGGCTTGGCCTTGCTGCAAAGGGGCATAGCCTTGCAGGAAAAGACTACCTTATATAAACACAATAGTGCCCCTTACACCATATTATGCCCCACACAGTAATGCCCTACCAGGATATTATGCCCCACACAGTAATGACCCTTGCACTATATTATGCCTCACACAGCAATGCCCCTTGCACCAAAGTATGCCCTACACAGTAATGCCCTTTGCACCAAATTATGCAAACACAATATTATGCAGTATGTCTGATATTGTAAAATTGCCACACTATCTGCTCATGGTCAGGGGTTGTTTCATGTTACTGCCTCTGCCATCACCATGTTCTTGACACTGCTGTACTGTTCATGCCTGCCTCCTCCCATCCGGCTCCATCTAGAAGTGTCTCTTCTGGGGTGGTGGCCATTTTGGGTGTGACATTTTCAACAGTGTTCCAAGCGGACAGTGTCAGACTGGGGCATGTAGGGCCCACCGGGGAATGCAGTGCTAGGAGCCTGTGTTAGGGGTGTGGCCAGTCTTTAGAGGGGGTGTGGCCTGCAACCTCATTGGTTTGACTAACCATTAGAGAGTGCAACATCTGGGCCCCTTTGTAAATACATACAGTAAATTCAGCTGCTGCATGCCTGATAATGTACCAGATTAATAACTGATTCATATCAGCAATGCACTGTAGAAAATACACCATAGTACAGTATAAGGTAACATATGTATGATGTATAATTCAAGTGCACAATCTGGAACCTAATCCTTAGAGCAGGAGGTGGGACCCCAGGAAGTAGGGCCCACCGGTGGTTTCCCATGTACCCCTGTGGGCCAGTCCAAGCCTGCAAGCGGATGACCAGCCCACGTGGAATACTGTCAGAAAGAGACAGTGGCTGTGGCCGCAGGTGACCCTAGAAAAAGTCCTGTGTGCAATAGCCTGTATTAACATTCTGGAACTTCCGGCACCTACCAATTTGCAGACTTACTGGTACCTTGGGTGCAGTCTACACCAGTATATTCCTGCAAACATCTACTATCATCTACTAATTCAAAGTTCAAACAGCAATTTTATCTGCTTTCTTTTCGTCTAAACTCCAGCTGGCTGACTTCATCTCAGCACCTGTGCTGCTTACAGACATCCAGCTTCCATTACAGATCCTACCTGCAGAGGACAAATGTAATAGTGTGTATAGTGTTCTTTGCCATGCTGTCACACAGTTCTTAAAACAACACACGCCTTCCATTTTTCTAGGTTTTCAGGCAGTCCACTGGTGCCTCTACCTAGTTAATCTATCCTGCCCCAATGCTCCTGTAAGTTCTATCTTCTAACCAATAACCTAATCATCAATGCACCTAGTTACTTTCAAGCCAGTTCTCACTAACTTTGGCAAGTGTTCCCAGATCTGTCCCCACAACAAATATGGAATGTGACAGTTACATCACTACCTTCCACCCTAGAGCTGTAACTAGACATTTTAGTGCTGTGTGCAAGAAACAGCATCGGCGCCCCCCGCGTCATGTTTTGAAATTCTTTATACCTATCACCCCCCTCCTTATCAATCACATACCACTAGTTACGTGCACCAAAAAATGGGTGTGTGGCTTCATGGGGCATCTATATCTATAGTCACAGTATACCGCACAATAGTGGCCATTACTCACATTACACTGCACAGTAGCGCCCATAAGTGACATTACTCAGCAGGGTAGCATATGCTACTCACATTACACCACAAATTAGCACCCGTTAGTCACATTACACCACACAGTAGTCCCTATTATACACATTACACCGCACAGTAGTGCCCGTTAGTCACATTACACCGCACAGTATGACCCGTTAGTCACATTATGCAGCACAGTATCGCCCGTTAGTCACATTATGCAGCACAGTATCGCCCGTTAGTCACATTATTCAACACGGTAGCACCTGTTAGTCACATTATGCAGCATGGTAGTGTCCATCAGTCACATTACGCAGCACGGTAACGTCCGTCAGTCACATTACACAGCATGGTAGCGTTCGTCAGTCAAATTACACCGCACAGTTACGTCCGTCAGTCTCATTACATAGCACGGTAGCATCCGTCAGTCACATAACGCAGCATGGTAGCATCCGTCAGTCACATTACACAGCACGGTAGCATACATCAGATTTACTTATACGCTTCATCATGATAAACCAACAAATTCAGTACATTTATAACAAGGCACAATATTTACTTTTATATGCCAAATACATTTGATACTTCTTATGTAATTAATGTGTACACTTTGAATATACTTAACACCCCTGCAGACTCATTTACTTCAAACAAATTGCATATCAGGATATTCTTAATGCAGACTTAGCACTTCACTATTATCATAGTAAATAATATATTGGTAAGGAATCTACATAATAATCAGGATTGTTAATGCTTCTTCAAGCACATACCTATATGATAAAAAGCAGTTGTATTAGAGCCTGCACAAGGGGAGGGAGAGGAGGGAGAGAGACGTCACTCATGTGGAACAGCAGCAGCTGTCTCAGAATCCTCTCCAGTACACGGAAGTCAGTGTAATCATGTACAGTGCAGAAGAGCAGGAGGAGGGGGGGCGGAGCATAGCCCACGGAGGAAGAGAGAGATTCACAGACAGCCAAGCGCTGCCTGCTGTAATGTATATTAGCGGCGGTGCCTCCAGCAACTCTACTAATATTCTGTACACTACAGCGGCCAGCGATGCCGCTGGTATCGTCCTATCAGTGTGGATGCGGATAGTGCGCCCACAGCGTAACTGTGCTGTGTGCTAAGCACCATCTGCCCACACCTGGTTACGGCCCTGTTCCACTTGCTGCTCAAGAAGGGCTTCTCCTGCCAGTATTCAACATGATGCAGTAAGTAAATACCCACTTTTGCAGCTCTCCAGAGCCTTCTGGTGAGTTGCATAATTTACCTAACAGATCATACTGAATAATACCCATTGCTGTATTAAAAAGAGTGTACCATTATTTTGGAAAAGCAGCAATTACACAGTACATGCCTAAAACATCCTAAAATGTCTAATCCAATGCCATAATGTCACAGTTAAGGTGGGTACACACTAGGCAATGGGGAATTGAAGGCGATGGACAACTATATAGTTGAATGACATAGCATTCAATGATATAGTGCGTACACACTGAATGTTATCATTCAATGATAATGTTCAGTGACGTCACCGCCGGCATTCCCGAACATACAGCTCAGCCCCACATTGACGGGTTGAGCTGCATGTCCGCTCAGTATTGGTGATCGCTGAATGGTGTGCGGGAGTGCACATCGTTCATCGGTTACCAATATTGCCCCCATACACACTGGACGATATAAACCTAAAAATAAACAATAATGACATTTATGTCGTTATCATTTATTTTTTAGGCTAAAATCGGATAGTGTGTACCCCCTTTACACTGATGTAATGTAATTATGCTAGAAGAGTGATACTTATGTAATACATATAGTTGCCAGTGATATTTATTTCTACTAATATGTTAATTATGCTTGTATTGCAAGTTCAAAGAAATAGTCTTGCAAAAACAAAATATATAAATAAAAATAATAAAATAAATATATCTATAGTAAAGTTACAATATCTGCAAAGCAATGTATATTTAGTAAACCTATACTGTGCCTTGTTTCCTAGCTTCATTCAGAATGCAAAACCCATGGATTGTGCCAGCAGGAAAAAGAAAACAAATTTGACTCCTGTGTGATTTTATGTTCTCACATAGCAAGTTGGTTAATTATAAGTGGTATAGCACTTTTGGTTTCAAATAAATGAGGCATTGTCATGGTCCCTGCTCACATAATACCCTGGGGTTTTTGTATCCACACCGGGTTTTGAACAGAGCTACTGATTTTTAAATATTTAGGTACTGTACATTATTGTATACATGAGAAAAATATTCAACAATTCATTACATAATGCATTTGTATGGTCATTTTTTCATTATTGCAATATTCAAAAATACTAGAGTATGCAGGCATCACAGGAAGTATGCCGAGAAATATATATTTACTTATATAAATAACTAATAGCTAATAATATTAGTTATATAAATAACTAATAGCTTATAACTACCTGATAGTAGACCAACTATACAGCAATTAGTGAATAAATTGCCACAGATGTTGGTACTGTATTCTACTGTATTTTTTTCTAATTTTAGAAATAATTATTTCAACAGCTAGCTAATAGACTAGTACAAATGTGTCCTCATATATTATTACTGCGGTCTCACCAAACAGCCCCTCTTGGCACACCAGGTCCCTTGAGACTCCGGTGAGTCAGGTCCTCTTGGTGAGTCAGGTCCTCTTGGCGCGAAATGTCCCATAAATCAGGTGTCTTTTTTGCTGAAAATGCTTCAAGGATACTGTGCTGTTTAATGTGATACAGTATGTGACACTTGTATATCTGTCTGCAATTGAGTCTCTGAACCTGTTTACAAAGTGCTACAAAGTACAGTAGCAGCCGTAGCTTATTTCCAATACAAGTACCATTGTTCTCTATTTACAGACTCAGCCACACACAATATACAAGTGTTGCATATTAAATCAATCAGCACAGTCTTCTTTTTGGCAACAGAAGACACCTGACGCTAGCAGAGTTGCACAAGACCTGGCGGATCACTCACGCCAGGCATCTCACTGCATGGCATATTGATGCTAGATGTACATCTGTAAATGTGTTGACATGTTTTATTTAATAATTTATGTTCTAGGATGAATTTTGATAATGATCCTTAGACATTCTTAGTTTTTTTATAATGTAGCATAGTCAGGACTGTGTTGGATGTTTCATACAGGGATTCCATGCCTGCAGATAAGATATGAGAAAATACTATGGCTCATTCCATGCATCCCTCCCAACTTTCCACTTTCTCTCCCCTGATAGAAAAAGACAGAAAGGGAAAAAGAGAATGGATATGTCTGGTTAAATGTCAAGTTTTACTGTATCTTCAGATCTGAACAACCACCTAGGTAAAAGATTAAAGGTCCGATTTAGAGATGGATGCAGGCGCAGAAGTTAGCCATATCTTTTGATGGTCGCCTATTGGCAACTTTATTCACATGCTGCTGTAAAGCTCTTCCCTGGTGTACATTTATGTGTATGAATGTGCAAGGAATGAGACATCAACTATCAGCATCCGTAGATGCTGTAATATTGCCTGTTGCATCGGGAGGCAATCACGAGACCGCCTGTTGGGATCCCAGCTGTCACAATGCAGATGGTGAAATGTCTGCCTCCGGAATACCAGCGAACAGGCTTTTCTCCCTCTATGGCTGTCCACGACAACCATAGAGGGAGAATAGATGGGCTTTCTAGCACTTGCCCTGCTGCCGGCACACTGGTGACTGGGATCCCGGACCAGATGATAGCTGGGATCCTGGCCGTCGGTAAAAGTTATGTATTATGTTGCATCTTTACTCGCCACCATTGGTCACACCATCACAACTTTTACCAGTCCTGTGGCAGTTGTAGATTTTCTGAGTAGGAATAACATCCTGAATTAGCATTTTGATGGCATATGGCCTACTCAATCTCTAAATACAGTTTAAAACAAGAGCCTGTCAGTATGTTCATGCAAGAATATACAGTGTGTGCCCTAAATTCATTAACAAATGTAATCTCTTGAATTGCAAGATACTGTAGTATGTCTTGATAAATAAGCACCCATTACACTACACCCACTACACTCCATGTTTGCCCAAATTGGCAAACATGGGTGAATTTTCAAACTCTGAAATTTACTAAACACCTTGGTTAAATAGAAGTACAAAACAGAGGTGAACCTGAATATTCAACCAAATATTGTCAAACGCAAGTGGATTTTCCATAGACATCAAAAGAACATGGAAATTTGCTAAAAATCATATTCACAAACACGGGTGTGAAATATACAAACACGAGTGTAAATTTAGGAAACTCAGACCAAAATAGCAGATTCAAAAAGACCATCTTTTGGGCAGTATGTTTGGAAAAGCATTTTTTTCTACAGTTTCACATAGAGAAGCTTGTACGGGTCTCACTGATCCATGAAGGCTTCATGTTCGGGAGTGTTTGGCTGCCAACAAACCTGGCAGCCAAACACAACTGCATATTCCATCAGAAAACATGATTCTGGCACACGTGGGAGCTTAGCAAATTGCCAGGATTTTATTTTCAAAATTCATTCATGTACGATCGTAACCACCCAAGTTTGAACTCGGACAATCATGCCTAAACACATAACTTTTACCCTTTAGCCTTAATATCCATTAAATATTGCATGTAAGCAGCAACGCAAAAAATATATATAATCTTGTTTGCATTATCCTGTACTTCTAGAACATTCTGCATCATGCACCTCCTAACAGGAACACTATAGTTGAGTTACAGTACAATATATGTTTCAGACAGCTCCAGCTTAAAGTTGTTCCCCTAGAGATATAATATCACCCTTTTGTTTTGAATAGTGTGTTTATTGGATTCTGAGAAAAGGAAAAGTATAGAGAGATCAAAGCCACTAACAAGATTTATTTTTTACAGTTCTATTTATACAGTGCACATGAATAGTGAATAGAAGTAGACAGTTTAAAATATTGGTGTCCTTCAGCTGGGAAATGTTAAAGAACAGAAAATATATGCCACACATATTGAACTTTTTTTTATAGATGTAACAATTGTATTATTGTTTTCAGCCTCCATCCACTGTGCACTTAAATTTGGTTAATTATGGTAAATATTTTTTCTAATACCAGCTCTTCTAGCAACTGCAGCCTATGGGGTAAAATATCTTAATACATATACAAAATCAATCAATAAAACAGAAAGTATACATCCATTTGGAACCATACTGTACATCAAACACAATACAGAACTAAAACTTGGTGGGAGGGGAACTTACTTAGGACACCAACCCACTGAATTCTAGAAGCAGACCGAACCAATAAGAATTTTTAAGCCAAGCCAAACAAGATCCCTTAGGGGAAAAAATAGTGAAAATCCTTCACACTGTCAGTATAGTGCATGACAAGTTTAATCTCACACAGGGAAGAAAGAAGTGCTGAGTGATATGTGCCCCAGTCTCAGACAAGATACAGGTTGAGTATCCCATATCCAAATATTCCGAAATACGGAATATACCGAAATACAGAATTTTTTGAGTGAGACTGAGATAGTGAAACCTTTGTTTTTTGATGGCTCAATGCACACAAACTTTGTTTAATACACAAAGTTATTAAAAATATTGTATTAAATGACCTTCAGGCTGTGTGTATAAGGTGTATATGAAACATAAATGAATTGTGTGAATGTAAACACACTTTGTTTAATACACAAAGTTATAAAAAATATTGGCTAAAATTACCTTCAGGCTGTGTGTATAAGGTGTTTATGTAACAAAAATGCATTCTGTGCTTAGATTTAGGTCCTATCACTGTGATATGTCATTATGGTATGCAATTATTCCAAAATCCGGAAAAATCCCATATCCAAAATACCTTGGTCCCAAGCATTTTGGATAAGCGATACTCAACCTGTACTTCCATTTCCCAAACCCTTCATCTCAGTGACTGAGTACATTTACAATAAAAGTTGGAAAAACTCAATCCTGGGCGCTAAAAATATATACAGTAATACACTATTTACAATGTAAAATATGATACAATACATTCCTTTTGATGCACTATCGATATTCTTTCGATGTTGCTTTGATATTGATACTTCAATGTCAAACAATGTTGACAGAGTGTGGATGACCAATTTTCTCCACTGGATCTGCTTTGAAGGTAACCTGTATGGTTTTTTCTACTATTACCAACTCTTACAGGACCTTCCTTTTTATATGTTTTGGACTATAAAATTTTTTCTTGTGTAATCTGGTCTATGTATGGTTTTATTGTTTTTTATTACTTTATTACTTTTTTATATACTCCTTTCCTGTTTGGAGTTTTTCGGAATAAAGAGTCTCTTTTGGTTTTTACAATTGTGTGGATACCAATTTGTCTTGTCCTATACATGTAATTGGCCAAGAATTATCTTCACCACAAGGATAATCAGAAAGAGAAAAGATACCATGATGTGCTTTGAAATTCTTCCGATCACAGTGAGTGGGGTACGCCTGTTGAAAATATCCACCCAATATATGTAAAGATACCTTTATGTTAGAGATGAGCGGGTTCGGTTTCTCTGAATCCGAACCCGCCAGAACTTCATGTTTTTTTTCACGGGTCCGAGCGACTCGGATCTTCCCGCCTTGCTCGGTTAACCCGAGCGCGCCCGAACGTCATCATGACGCTGTCGGATTCTCGCGAGGCTCGGATTCTATCGCGAGACTCGGATTCTATATAAGGAGCCGCGCGTCGCCGCCATTTTCACACGTGCATTGAGATTGATAGGGAGAGGACGTGGCTGGCGTCCTCTCCGTTTAGAATTAGAATAGATTAGAGAGACACTTGATTTACTAATTTTGGGGAGCATTAGGAGTACTCAGTAGTGTACAGTGCAGAGTTTTGCTGATAGTGACCAGTGACCACCACTTTTATTTATAATCCGTTCTCTGCCTGAAAAAAGCGATACACAGCACACAGTGACTCAGTCACATACCATATCTGTGTGAACTGCTCAGGCTCAGGCCAGTGTGCTGCATCATCTATATATATTATATATCTGTCTGACTGCTCAGCTCACACAGCTTATAATTGTGGGGGAGACTGGGGAGCACTACTGCAGTGCCAGTTATAGGTTATAGCAGGAGCCAGGAGTACATAATATTATATTAAAATTAAACAGTGCACACTTTTGCTGCAGGAGTGCCACTGCCAGTGTGACTAGTGACCAGTGACCTGACCACCAGTATATAATATTAGTAGTATACTATCTCTTTATCAACCAGTCTATATTAGCAGCAGACACAGTACAGTGCGGTAGTTCACGGCTGTGGCTACCTCTGTGTCGGCACTCGGCAGCCCGTCCATAATTGTATATACCAGTGACCTAACCGTGATTTTTTTTTCTTTCTTTATACATACATACTAGTTACGAGTATACTATCTCTTTATCAACCAGTCTATATATTAGCAGCAGACACAGTACAGTGCGGTAGTTCACGGCTGTGGCTACCTCTGTGTCGGCACTCGGCAGCCCGTCCATAATTGTATATACCACCTAACCGTGGTTTTTTTTTCTTTCTTTATACATACATACTAGTTACGAGTATACTATCTCTTTATCAACCAGTCTATATATTAGCAGCAGACACAGTACAGTGCGGTAGTTCACGGCTGTGGCTACCTCTGTGTCGGCACTCGGCAGCCCGTCCATAATTGTATATACCACCTAACCGTGGTTTTTTTTTCTTTCTTTATACATACATACTAGTTACGAGTATACTATCTCTTTATCAACCAGTCTATATATTAGCAGCAGACACAGTACAGTGCGGTAGTTCACGGCTGTGGCTACCTCTGTGTCGGCACTCGGCAGCCCGTCCATAATTGTATATACCACCTAACCGTGGTTTTTTTTTCTTTCTTTATACATACATACTAGTTACGAGTATACTATCTCTTTATCAACCAGTCTATATATTAGCAGCAGACACAGTACAGTGCGGTAGTTCACGGCTGTGGCTACCTCTGTGTCGGCACTCGGCAGCCCGTCCATAATTGTATATACCAGTGACCTAACCGTGGTTTTTTTTTTTTTCTTTCTTTATACATACATACTAGTTACGAGTATACTATCTCTTTATCAACCAGTCTATATATTAGCAGCAGACACAGTACAGTGCGGTAGTTCACGGCTGTGGCTACCTCTGTGTCGGCACTCGGCAGCCCGTCCATAATTGTATATACCACCTAACCGTGGTTTTTTTTTCTTTCTTTATACATACATACTAGTTACGAGTATACTATCTCTTTATCAACCAGTCTATATATTAGCAGCAGACACAGTACAGTGCGGTAGTTCACGGCTGTGGCTACCTCTGTGTCGGCACTCGGCAGCCCGTCCATAATTGTATATACCAGTGACCTAACCATGGTTTTTTTTTCTTTCTTTATACATACATACTAGTTACGAGTATACTATCTCTTTATCAACCAGTCTATATATTAGCAGCAGACACAGTACAGTGCGGTAGTTCACGGCTGTGGCTACCTCTGTGTCGGCACTCGGCAGCCCGTCCATAATTGTATATACCACCTAACCGTGGTTTTTTTTTCTTTCTTTATACATACATACTAGTTACGAGTATACTATCTCTTTATCAACCAGTCTATATATTAGCAGCAGACACAGTACAGTGCGGTAGTTCACGGCTGTGGCTACCTCTGTGTCGGCACTCGGCAGCCCGTCCATAATTGTATATACCAGTGACCTAACCATGGTTTTTTTTTCTTTCTTTATACATACATACTAGTTACGAGTATACTATCTCTTTATCAACCAGTCTATATATTAGCAGCAGACACAGTACAGTGCGGTAGTTCACGGCTGTGGCTACCTCTGTGTCGGCACTCGGCAGCCCGTCCATAATTGTATATACCACCTAACCGTGGTTTTTTTTTCTTTCATTATACATACATACTAGTTACGAGTATACTATCTCTTTATCAACCAGTCTATATATTAGCAGCAGACACAGTACAGTGCGGTAGTTCACGGCTGTGGCTACCTCTGTGTCGGCACTCGGCAGCCCGTCCATAATTGTATATACCACCTAACCGTGGTTTTTTTTTCTTTCTTTATACATACATACTAGTTACGAGTATACTATCTCTTTATCAACCAGTCTATATATTAGCAGCAGACACAGTACAGTGCGGTAGTTCACGGCTGTGGCTACCTCTGTGTCGGCACTCGGCAGCCCGTCCATAATTGTATATACCACCTAACCGTGGTTTTTTTTTCTTTCTTTATACATACATACTAGTTACGAGTATACTATCTCTTTATCAACCAGTCTATATATTAGCAGCAGACACAGTACAGTGCGGTAGTTCACGGCTGTGGCTACCTCTGTGTCGGCACTCGGCAGCCCGTCCATAATTGTATACTAGTATCCAATCCATCCATCTCCATTGTTTACCTGAGGTGCCTTTTAGTTGTGCCTATTAAAATATGGAGAACAAAAATGTTGAGGTTCCAAAATTAGGGAAAGATCAAGATCCACTTCCACCTCGTGCTGAAGCTGCTGCCACTAGTCATGGCCGAGACGATGAAATGCCAGCAACGTCGTCTGCCAAGGCCGATGCCCAATGGCATAGTACAGAGCATGTCAAAACCAAAACACCAAATATCAGTAAAAAAAGGACTCCAAAACCTAAAATAAAATTGTCGGAGGAGAAGCGTAAACTTGCCAATATGCCATTTACCACACGGAGTGGCAAGGAACGGCTGAGGCCCTGGCCTATGTTCATGGCTAGTGGTTCAGCTTCACATGAGGATGGAAGCACTCAGCCTCTCGCTAGAAAACTGAAAAGACTCAAGCTGGCAAAAGCACCGCAAAGAACTGTGCGTTCTTTGAAATCCCAAATCCACAAGGAGAGTCCAATTGTGTCGGTTGCGATGCCTGACCTTCCCAACACTGGACGTGAAGAGCATGCGCCTTCCACCATTTGCACGCCCCCTGCAAGTGCTGGAAGGAGCACCCGCAGTCCAGTTCCTGATAGTCAGATTGAAGATGTCAGTGTTGAAGTACACCAGGATGAGGAGGATATGGGTGTTGCTGGCGCTGGGGAGGAAATTGACCAGGAGGATTCTGATGGTGAGGTGGTTTGTTTAAGTCCGGCACCCGGGGAGACACCTGTTGTCCGTGGGAGGAATATGGCCGTTGACATGCCAGGTGAAAATACCAAAAAAATCAGCTCTTCGGTGTGGAGGTATTTCACCAGAAATGCGGACAACAGGTGTCAAGCCGTGTGTTCCCTTTGTCAAGCTGTAATAAGTAGGGGTAAGGACGTTAACCACCTCGGAACATCCTCCCTTATACGTCACCTGCAGCGCATTCATAATAAGTCAGTGACAAGTTCAAAAACTTTGGGTGACAGCGGAAGCAGTCCACTGACCAGTAAATCCCTTCCTCTTGTAACCAAGCTCACGCAAACCACCCCACCAACTCCCTCAGTGTCAATTTCCTCCTTCCCCAGAAATGCCAATAGTCCTGCAGGCCATGTCACTGGCAAGTCTGACGAGTCCTCTCCTGCCTGGGATTCCTCCGATGCATCCTTGCGTGTAACGCCTACTGCTGCTGGCGCTGCTGTTGTTGCCGCTGGGAGTCGATGGTCATCCCAGAGGGGAAGTCGTAAGCCCACTTGTACTACTTCCAGTAAGCAATTGACTGTTCAACAGTCCTTTGCGAGGAAGATGAAATATCACAGCAGTCATCCTACTGCAAAGCGGATAACTGAGTCCTTGACAACTATGTTGGTGTTAGACGTGCGTCCGGTATCCGCCGTTAGTTCACAGGGAACTAGACAATTTATTGAGGCAGTGTGCCCCCGTTACCAAATACCATCTAGGTTCCACTTCTCTAGGCAGGCGATACCGAGAATGTACACGGACGTCAGAAAAAGACTCACCAGTCTCCTAAAAAATGCAGTTGTACCCAATGTCCACTTAACCACGGACATGTGGACAAGTGGAGCAGGGCAGGGTCAGGACTATATGACTGTGACAGCCCACTGGGTAGATGTATGGACTCCCGCCGCAAGAACAGCAGCGGCGGCACCAGTAGCAGCATCTCGCAAACGCCAACTCTTTCCTAGGCAGGCTACGCTTTGTATCACCGCTTTCCAGAATACGCACACAGCTGAAAACCTCTTACGGCAACTGAGGAAGATCATCGCGGAATGGCTTACCCCAATTGGACTCTCCTGTGGATTTGTGGCATCGGACAACGCCAGCAATATTGTGTGTGCATTAAATATGGGCAAATTCCAGCACGTCCCATGTTTTGCACATACCTTGAATTTGGTGGTGCAGAATTTTTTAAAAAACGACAGGGGCGTGCAAGAGATGCTGTCGGTGGCCAGAAAAATTGCGGGACACTTTCGGCGTACAGGCACCACGTACAGAAGACTGGAGCACCACCAAAAACTACTGAACCTGCCCTGCCATCATCTGAAGCAAGAAGTGGTAACGAGGTGGAATTCAACCCTCTATATGCTTCAGAGGTTGGAGGAGCAGCAAAAGGCCATTCAAGCCTATACAATTGAGCACGATATAGGAGATGGAATGCACCTGTCTCAAGTGCAGTGGAGAATGATTTCAACGTTGTGCAAGGTTCTGATGCCCTTTGAACTTGCCACACGTGAAGTCAGTTCAGACACTGCCAGCCTGAGTCAGGTCATTCCCCTCATCAGGCTTTTGCAGAAGAAGCTGGAGGCATTGAAGAAGGAGCTAAAAGGGAGCGATTCCGCTAGGCATGTGGGACTTGTGGATGCAGCCCTTAATTCGCTTAACAAGGATTCACGGGTGGTCAATCTGTTGAAATCAGAGCACTACATTTTGGCCACCGTGCTCGATCCTAGATTTAAAGCCTACCTTGGATCTCTCTTTCCGGCAGACACAGGTCTGCTGGGGTTGAAAGACCTGCTGGTGACAAAATTGTCAAGTCAAGCGGAACGCGACCTGTCAACATCTCCTCCTTCACATTCTCCCGCAACTGGGGGTGCGAGGAAAAGGCTCAGAATTCCGAGCCCACCCGCTGGCGGTGATGCAGGGCAGTCTGGAGCGACTGCTGATGCTGACATCTGGTCCGGACTGAAGGACCTGACAACGATTACGGACATGTCGTCTACTGTCACTGCATATGATTCTCTCAACATTGATAGAATGGTGGAGGATTATATGAGTGACCGCATCCAAGTAGGCACGTCACACAGTCCGTACTTATACTGGCAGGAAAAAGAGGCAATTTGGAGGCCCTTGCACAAACTGGCTTTATTCTACCTAAGTTGCCCTCCCACAAGTGTGTACTCCGAAAGAGTGTTTAGTGCCGCCGCTCACCTTGTCAGCAATCGGCGTACGAGGTTACATCCAGAAAATGTGGAGAAGATGATGTTCATTAAAATGAATTATAATCAATTCCTCCGCGGAGACATTGACCAGCAGCAATTGCCTCCACAAAGTACACAGGGAGCTGAGATGGTGGATTCCAGTGGGGACGAATTGATAATCTGTGAGGAGGGGGATGTACACGGTGATATATCGGAGGGTGAAGATGAGGTGGACATCTTGCCTCTGTAGAGCCAGTTTGTGCAAGGAGAGATTAATTGCTTCTTTTTTGGGGGGGGTCCAAACCAACCCATCATATCAGTCACAGTCGTGTGGCAGACCCTGTCACTGAAATGATGGGTTGGTTAAAGTGTGCATGTCCTGTTTTGTTTATACAACATAAGGGTGGGTGGGAGGGCCCAAGGACAATTCCATCTTGCACCTCTTTTTTCTTTTCTTTTTCTTTGCATCATGTGCTGATTGGGGAGGGTTTTTTTGGAAGGGACATCCTGCGTGACACTGCAGTGCCACTCCTAGATGGGCCCGGTGTTTGTGACGGCCACTAGGGTCGCTAATCTTACTCACACAGTCAGCTACCTCATTGCGCCTCTTTTTTTCTTTGCGTCATGTGCTGTTTGGGGAGGGTTTTTTGGAAGGGACATCCTGCGTGACACTGCAGTGCCACTCCTAGATGGGCCCGGTGTTTGTGTCGGCCACTAGGGTCGCTAATCTTACTCACACAGCTACCTCATTGCGCCTCTTTTTTTCTTTGCGTCATGTGCTGTTTGGGGAGGGTTTTTTGGAAGGGCCATCCTGCGTGACACTGCAGTGCCACTCCTAGATGGGCCCGGTGTTTGTGTCGGCCACTAGGGTCGCTAATCTTACTCACACAGCTACCTCATTGCGCCTCTTTTTTTCTTTGCGTCATGTGCTGTTTGGGGAGGGTTTTTTGGAAGGGACATCCTGCGTGACACTGCAGTGCCACTCCTAGATGGGCCCGGTGTTTGTGTCGGCCACTAGGGTCGCTTATCTTACTCACACAGCGACCTCGGTGCAAATTTTAGGACTAAAAATAATATTGTGAGGTGTGAGGTATTCAGAATAGACTGAAAATGAGTGTAAATTATGGTTTTTGAGGTTAATAATACTTTGGGATCAAAATGACCCCCAAATTCTATGATTTAAGCTGTTTTTTAGTGTTTTTGGAAAAAAACACCCGAATCCAAAACACACCCGAATCCGACAAAAAAAATTTGGTGAGGTTTTGCCAAAACGCGTTCGAACCCAAAACACGGCCGCGGAACCGAACCCAAAACCAAAACACAAAACCCGAAAAATTTCAGGCGCTCATCTCTACTTTATGTGCGTGTTGGTCTTCTTAAAATAGTGAGTGTGGTATGCCTAAATATTTTCCGCTTGGAAGTAGTTTTGACTAGTTCACTGAGGAAGTAATTAGAAGTATGTCTTCAGTGTTATAGTATCATGTTATTGTGCACCCTCCAAAATAAAATTGCTCTACACATTGGCATTTATTATTTCTTTACACACATAATACTGTCCTGTTTGGAAATTGACGGTTGAACACTCCGTGGTGTTGGGAGGCTTTGAGATGGCTGATTGTGGTAATCAAAATCAAAGATACCGTTATGTGTTCTGAAACACCTCCCTTACTGTGAGTGGGGTAGGTTTTCTGTACCATATTTTTTGGGTTACATTGAATGATTCATAAAAGTTTACACTAAAAGAAACCTTGATGTGTCCAACTTTACATATGGAATGTGAGTTTCGGTACGCACAAAGTGCTAAAAGATAAACTTGATATACTGAACATTGGTTTATTGTTCTACACATTGGATTCTATATCATATTCTTGAAACCCCTTTATGAGAGCTGGAAATTGAATAAGCATCTGTAATGGAGACGTTCAGTCCATTCATGGGGAGGACCAGAAAGTAAAAGATACCTTTACGTGCTTTTCATCTCCTCTAATACCGTGAATGGAGTACGCATTGCCTCTTTCATCCTAGGGGCCAAAGACACCTTTATATGTTTCTCTACATAGAAGTCTGAAAATAAGATACTCACATATTGATATAAAGAAATCTTTGTTTTGCACATTATCACTTTTTAAAGTGTGAGTTGTGGTACGCCCTCTGCACACCATCTATTACATTTGATTCACCTCCTGGACATCAAAACTAGGACTATATGAACACTTATGGTAAAATAAACTGTTTTACATATTTGTTAATTTTTATTTTTTATGTACACCACATCCCGAGGATTAGAGACAAAACATTGTTTGACACTGAAGTAACAACATCGAGGCAACATCAAAGGAATATCGAAAGAGCATAAAAAGGAACATATTACATCATATTTTACATTGTAAATTATGCATTATATATTTTTAGCGCCCAGGATTGGGTTTTTCCAACTTTAGTTGTAAATGTATTTTATATGAAAATGTGGTGACATTTAATGAAGAATAAAATTTATGGAAGTTATTTTTAGATGCTAGTAGAGCAGGGACCTTCCATCTTTTTTCTCTTTTGTAGTATTAGTTTATATCAGTGACTAAGTGCCTGTGACAGAATGTACTGTCCCCGGCCCATTCTAACAATGTTCTAGCACACAATTGATCAGTCAGCTATTGTTCTGAAACAGGGCCAGGGGTGATGTTTTATTCTGGGCCAGTCACTTCCTGTAAAGACAATAAGAACAGGAAGCTGGGAGCTTCTGGAGCCCCTCTGATGTCACAAATGACTGTAAGGAGTTAAAACAAGCAGTGACTGGCAATTATCCCCATCTCCAAAAGATTAATTGCATCAAGACCCATTTGTTCTCCCCTAGGACTGAGCCAGACACTGGGGCATGAAAACAGCAGAGTGGAATCTTCTCATGACTCATCTCTTTTACAGACCCTGATTGAGCTCTGCGAATCAGGGGAGACCTTTTCCTAAGACCATCCTTTGAGAGGGGGACTTTAGTGGTGGAAATTGGAACCTTTTTTAAAAAGAGAAGGCAACAGAGCTCCAGGATGTGTGTATTCTTGCCTCTGAAAGCTACTGGTTTCTGAGTTTCAGCTCCTGCCAGTGTGCTGGGGATTGTGCCTGGAAGCATCGTGGCTACTGGATTACAAACTTCTCTTGGGATTGCAGACTTGATTGCTCTGCCTGGTTTATGCTACAATTGTGGACTCTGCTATACAGAAACTTCATCAAACTCTTGTATTCCTGCACAATTATATACCATGTGGACATGACAGTGTGGGAGAGTATTGGGAAGTCTGATGGTTAACTGATGTTTATTGCGACTTGTTCTAGTTTAATTTTTTATGTGTTTATGTTATAGCTGATTTAGAGAATTTATATTAAGGAAATCTCTAATAAATATATTGTTTTATCTTTATCTGTCTCCTGTCTGTGTGACCTGATCCAGAAGTTCCGGAGTATACTCTGTGTGTTTACGCTCTAATACTCTGGGTCTTCATAGTGCCAGTACTCCAGCTACATACATCTCAGCATATAAACAAAATTACTGGATTCCAAAGTCTCTAGTGTCTAGTCTTAAATCCTACAGACAATTGTCAAACAGAGGATGAATCTAAAACTTGGTAAGAGGAAAATCCATACCTATACAGCTACCATTGTTCCCCAAAAAGTTTGAACAATCAGCAACTGATTAAGCCAAGCAAGTAGCAGCCTGTATCCAAAATAAAGGGGTTCCAAATTCTCTTCTGTCCAGTCTCAAAAACTTCAGTCAATGGGTAGACATAATACAAAATTGGAACATGGTGAGAGGAGAACCATCTTTGTGCGCCAACCATTGCTCCCCAGGGGAAGGCCATAGAAGTAGAAGGAATGAGCCAGTGTAACTGGAACGCTAACTGCTACACAAATGGCTGCGAGGAAATCATTATCATCCAGAATAGAGTAACCTTACACAAGAGCTAACTTTACACATGAAGACATTGGCCAATTTGCACACAATGCCGATGTTCATGTACAGTAGTTGAGCAATTGCAACTGCACCTGAGTAAAAATCCCCAAAAAACTAAAAATGTATAGAGCGCATGTGTTTCACAGTATGTACGCACAGAGTCACAGTTGCAATAGAGATGCACTGCATTAGAAATGTATTGGAAATGTGCTAGGCATTCCTAAGCAGTGAATGAGAGGTTGCTATTCAGATGCATGAAGATGGTCCATCTTATGGGAGTGTTATGGGAGTGTCCTACGCATGTTACTGAAAGGGTTGCAAACTCAGACACATACTGGTTCACATTGGAGGTCATATTCTGATGGAGAATATGCACCTAGCATGGAGCTAGAGCAAGTTTTGATGTTGCAAACAATGGTTGTATCTAATGCAAGTATTACAGCATATGACAGAGTTCAAAGTGGGTATCTCAGTCCTTGCACATTCAGATACATGATTGTACACCATCGGAAGGGAAGATACTAGCATTACTACAAAGTCACAAATGTGACTATGTCAAATATGAAAAAGCAGTTGCAGCACCATGCAAATCAGAATGAGCCCCATTACTGTATGTGCTAGTAGACCAGACACAGGCTATGACAACTAACCAACCAATTCCACAGGTACCACAGGATATCATAAAAAAGCAAGCCAAGATATGTTGAGCTACAAAAATGAAAGAATGGATTCAGAGAGTAGATGAGGTACACAAGGAGAACAAATATGTTAGGTGAACTAGGCAGATAAGGAGCAGGCAATAAAATAAAAAACAAATACTACACCAAGAAGAATTTTAAGCAAAGTAAATCATATAAGGCAGTCCACAATTTTGTGGTACAAGAAGGTGTAAAATAATGTACACCTAAATTTATTTTACAGGTGCCAACGCTGATTTAAAGAAACTTTTTAGAAGATAGTACCTTGAGAATGAAGCAGAGAAACTCAGAACATGAATGGTTAAGAGAGGTTATGAAAAAAAGACAATGCAAAGAGACTATAATGCTACCAAGGATCTCCCAAGAGCTACTCTCCTCACTCCCAAGAAAAAGAAGTAAGATGCAGAACAGTATGATTCAGTACATACAGTACTGTAGAGAATGGAAAAGCATTAATAAAGTCCTGCAGAAACATTGCTATATTCTTACTACAGATAAGGATTTGGAAAAAGAAATTGAAAATAAAATCATGATCAGTTGGAGGATATTACCTACCTTACATAATAAACTTGCCCATAGCAATATTGTAAATAAGAAGAATAAAGATCGTACCATTTGTGGTTGCTGCAAGTATGAAAAGTGTAAAACCTGCAGATATAAACACATATCACACACTATCTTAATAAATATAATAAAAACACCAAGATCAACAATTTAATCAACTGTATGACACAAGGTGTCCTTTATTGCTTGACATGCCCTTGCTGATTTAAGTACCGTATATACTCGAGTATAAGCCGACTTTTTCAGCACTTTTTTTTGTGCTGAAAAAGCCACCTCGGCTTATACTCGAGTCAGTGCAGGCAGAGGCAGAGCAGTGTGAAGGAGGGACATGGAGCGCACAGCGCGCGGCGCTCCTGTGTCCCTCCTGCATCTCCGGCGGCAGCAGCGGCGGTTCTATTACAGGAAATACCCGTTCGTGACCTCTGATCACGAACCGGCACTTCCTATAATAGACCCGCCGCGGCCGCCGAAGATGCAGGAGGGACACAGGAGAGCCGCGCACGCTGTGTGCTTCGTGTCCCTCCAGAAGACAGCGCGGGATCGACGGAGGGGTAAGTAACAGCACTGTGGGGCATACCTGGCACTTGGGGAGGGAACGTATCTGGCAGCACTGTGGGGGCATATCTGGCAGCACTGTGGGGGCATATCTGGCAGCACTGTGGGGGCATAACTGGCAGCACTGTGGGGGCATATCTGGCAGCACTGTGGGGGCATATCTGGCAGCACTGTGGGGGCATAACTGGCAGCACTGTGGGGGCATATCTGGCAGCACTGTGGGGGCATATCTGGCAGCACTGTGGGGGCATATCTGGCAGCACTGTGGGGGCATATCTGGCAGCACTGTGGGGGCATAACTGGCAGCACTGTGGGGGCATAACTGGCAGCACTGTGGGGGCATATCTGGCAGCACTGTGGGGGCATATCTGGCAGCACTGTGGGGGCATATCTGGCAGCACTGTGGGGGCATATCTGGCAGCACTGTGGGGGCATAACTGGCAGCACTGTGGGGGCATAACTGGCAGCACTGTGGGGGCATATCTGGCAGCACTGTGGGGGCATATCTGGCAGCACTGTGGGGGCATATCTGGCAGCACTGTGGGGGCATATCTGGCAGCACTGTGGGGGCATATCTGGCACTATGAGGGCATATCTGGCACTGAGGGCTGTGTACGGCTAGAGCTGCATTTCCCACCCTAGGCTTATACTCGAGTCAATAAGTTTTCCCAGGTTTTTGTGGTAGAATTAGGTGCCTCGGCTTATATTCGGGTCGACTTATACTCGAGTATATACGGTATGTTGGAATGATGAAAAGACAATTCAGGTAATGCATTTTGGAGCATGTACAGTGGGAAACATCAGAAATGCTCCATCATTAAACAACTGGCTAGCATAGCAAGATACTTTTCTACCAAAACATGGAGGTGATTTGAGTAAAATTAACATTTTTGGTAATGAAAAGGTTGAATTAGGAATTAGAGGAGACACTATAAACAAAGAGCTCCTCAAGTGAGAATCAAGACATATTTTTCTTCTAGATAGTCTCACACCATCAGGACTGAATGAAGAAATTAATTATTCAGTGTTTTTATGAGAACTTTTTCAAAACATAATACTCTCATTCTCTGTCAATACAGGGAAAATGTTGTTATAGCTGGTATCCCCAGTTCAATTTTACCATATTTAATGATAACATCCAAAGACTATTTATCATAAGCAGACATTCGTATATGTCTATAATTTTCCAATTAACGTTCAGTAGAATAGGCTTGAACATATATCCATCTTAAAGGTTTTTTTAGATTCATACTGTACATTGCAGTACCTTTCAATTTGAGAGGTCCCCATATGATATAGATATTGATTTACATGATGTAGTACGTATTTGTATATTGAGAATGTAAAATTTATGAGATCACAAGAGATACTGCACCTTATTAAGAGTCTTCAAGGACACAGCTCCTTTCTTGTAAGCTATCTAGATACCTTAACATGACATGGAAATTATAATCATAAAATTACTTGGCATAATAGGACCCAATAGGTAGCACAGGTTAACACATTTCAGTTTTTCTACTTTTTCTTTATTTTTGTCTTACATCCATTATAAAATTAGCCTGTTACATTATTGTTTGAACCATAAAAGTGTATACAGTATCTATATATATATAAATGTGAAAGCCCTCACTGACTGACTGACTCATCACTAATTCTCTTACTTCCCGATATGTTAGGAAGATTAAATTTAACATATGTATTCTGCTGGTGGGAAATAGGAAAAGTACATAATTAGATTTTTAATAAACCTTACCTAAGAGGATGAAAAGGGGCTTGACATAAGGACATCATTACCGGTGTGTGGCTTGCGTTGTGTGAACAATAACACCCAAATAGACAGATCAAAATTTGGATTGCACCTACATTGTGTAGAATTGAATAAACTATATAAATGGTCCTGTCACTTTTTACCATATCTGCTACAGGTGCTCCTCAAGTAACACCAAGAAACATGGTTAATATTTACTTACATTAAGACGTCTCAAATTTACAGCTATATAGATTTATTAAAAAAATTTCATTTATATTTACAACAGTGAAAATCAGAAACTCCCATGTGAAGGACAAGTATAACAGCTGGTGTATATATATATATATATATATATATATATACTGTATGTGTGTGTGTGTGTGTGTGTGTGTGTGTGTGTGTGTGTTTGTGTGTGTGTGTGTACACAGGTTGCGGCAGTGACGTAACTATAGAGGATACAGGTGGTGCAGCTGCTAGGGGGCCTGGTGGTTTGGGGGGCCTCAAAGGCAATCTCACTTCACCATTTAAAAAACATTTTTCTTCACTATTTTATTTTAAATTACTGTTGTCACACCGGGTCGTGTATTACTAGTAGGGAGAAGGGAGGTGGAGTCACTTGTTCAACAGAATCTAGAAGTGTGGCTGCGCTTGCAGTAGCATATGGTGCTTTGTCCGTCTGTCTGTCTGCCCACACCCTGTTCGTTCATCTGTATATCTATGCCTCCACCCCGTTCTCTACTGTAGTCAAATAATGTCTCACCTGCTCACTTCTCCCTCTCTCTCTCTCCACTCTCTCTCTCTCTCGTTCTACTCTCTTTCTCTCCCTGACACTGTCTCTCTGTCTGTCTGTACGCCTTTCTATCTATGCCCCCATATGGTGCTTTGTCTGTCCGACCATGCCCCTGTCAATTTGTCTGTCTATGCCCCCTCTGTTGTTCCATCTATTCCCACATATGGTGCTCTATCCATCCGTTTGTCTGTGTATGCCCCCTGCTATCCCTCTGTCTATACCCCATATGGTGCTCTGTCTGTTCATCTGTCCATCTATGCCCCCTCCCATCCCTCTGTGTGGAGTATACGAGTAGGGTTCTATTCTATTCAAAAGGACTTATTGTATATCATATATAGTGTTTAACCCCTATTTTTTTCAGTAACTCTACATACAGTATAGAAATCTATATTACGGGGGTGCTGCCACAGACTTATAGTCGTATGTGGGCATAAAAAGGAAAAGAAGTCTGTGAGTGGCACACTAAAGAAAGGTATTAGTAAAATCTAACTTTTATAATATAGACATTAAAAATACTATTAGGTTTTGTAAATTATATAAGGACAGTGAAATATAGGTTACATTTTTGACCAGCTTGAAAAAAATAAAATAAATTAAAAATAAAGAGAAATTAAAATATCAGCTGTTTGTCCATTTATTGTGTCTACTTTAGTATTTGTAGTACAATCATTACAGTGTCAATTACAGTATGTATTAGTGTGCACATTTGTAATACAACATTCTATAAATCAAAGTAGAAAATAAAAAGAATAAAAATTGCACAAGATATTGTCTATATCAAAATTTCAGAGAATGAGGACCCCCTATTGTTTTTTAATGTACATTCCTACACTTATTTTAACATATGGTGTGCTACCACATGACAAATAAGAGACATGTAATAAAAAGGAAGGAAAGCATTTGACTTGGTGTGGTGCACCTAAGGATAAAAATGAACATTTATTGATTTATTAAGACTGTTTTAAAAACAGTGAAATACTAAGAAGAAGAGAGTTAAAAAGTAAGAAATATGTGACTAAAAAATATACTGTGAGTGAGAATGCCCATGCACATATGTTCACTCCTCTATGTGAATAGCATCAATAAATTCAGATATTATTGCGTCTTCTGGTGATTAATTTCAGTCTCTTCTCTAATATAAGATATTCAATACCATTCCTTAAGCAAATTATGATGCTAGTTTGCCAATGAAATTGCAGTGTGACTTCCCTTAGGTTGTGCGTCACTCTCACTGGTAAATAATATGTGTAAAGGTCTAAGTAGCCTGTATTAACAAAGCAGAAGTATCAAAATGAATAAAACACAATAGGAATATTTGTATAATAAACTCAAAGGTATTTCTGTGTTATATTCCTGTGAATATTACTTCCTTCTATGCATATATATATTATGTTCATCATGATACATTGTTTCACTGTTACAGCATAGTATTGTTACAGTGAGACCAGTCTGAGGGGTGCAATTCACATGCATGAATATGGGTGGTGGTATAGTGTGGTAATATCCTATATAGGACACTCAATTTGCTGTATATATGCAGCAAATATTTATATGCAGGATCTTCCTGTAATGTATGCCACATGATCTATAGCTATGTCATTCTGCCCTTACAAATGCAGAGACAGGTTGCCCAATATTATATAGTGAATAAGTACATTAGAACTGGATGGTGAGAGAGAGAGCACCCTTGTAGCGCCCACACGCAGCGTGGAAGCATGCGCACACTTCGCAGTGTCCGCTTCGTCATGATACTTCGTCTATTTTACTTGTTACTAGAAACATCATAGTGGGAATTATCTTCAATACTGTCACAGTTTTTCTTTATATAATATAGTGAGAGTTATCTCCAGTATTTATATTACTATGCATTGAATATACTGTAACATAAATAAGTAGGATACACAATATCAATTCCACTGATTCCATATTATGAGTGTTCTATCTGCTCTGTCCGATACATTACAGTGAGGATTTTTCAAAAATTGTCTGAACCTTTAATTTAAAGTAGACCTTTTATTTTATTTGATATAGTAGTGTATGAAGCTGCTTTATTTCGGCTAGAACTAATGTCTGCACCTATGACTGCCACAATATAATATGTTGCATAATACTAACCAGTAAATGATAGACTGTAACATTGCTTCCGACAGCTACAAAATACTATGAATTATAGAACATTGTATTACAAACATGCACACTAATACACAGGTTCAGACTGGCCCACAGGGGAATAGGGGCAACCCCCGGTGGGCCCTCCTCCAGAGATCAGGTTCCAGACTCTATCCTAGGACAGGTGAGTTTGGGGGAAGCACTGCATAGATCACTATGATCTGTGCAGGATCTGTTCTGTTTAAAAGTATAGAAACATTTAATATTAAAAAAGTGTGAGGATCCCCTAATCCATAACCAGCTCTAGACCTTTTAGCTTGGTATGGTATTGAAAAATATAGAACCACAAGTGTCAGCATGCTCAGGCATTAAGGACACACTTCAAATGTTGTATTTTTTTTATTAAAAAAACACTCCCACACACCCTTATCATTAACCACTTTACTAACAAATTCTTTGGATCAGACCCTCTACAGTCTGTGTAGGCATTGCTAAACAAAAAACTGACAATGTCACTTAGCACACTTAGCAGGGTGGCATCATATGTGACAGGTTACTCCAAACTTGCCTACTCTCCCATAAGTGCCAGTAGACTCCAATTTTTCGGGCATTTCCCAGCACCCATGAAAGAGGCCAGATCTCCTGCATCCCACCTGCTTCCTAGTGAAGCGGACAGTATCGAAAGGTTGACAAGGGAATCACAGAGCCGTCTAGAGGAGCGTGGCTTAATGATGCAAATGCTCTGAAATCCAGCTCCACCCCTGAAGTGGCATGCAGGGTTTCCTCTCCGAGCTTCTCCCGCAGAGAGGCCTTCTAAGGTAAGCAACTATGGTTTACTCCCAGTCACTCTCCATTGAAATTAATAAAGAAGTGCTGATTGGCTGCGAGCAACCAAACCTACCACTTATACATTTTTGCCCAGTTCCTTAGGTTCAGTGTAATGCAGTCTAAGCAAACCCTGTCCATAAAGTAAAATTTACATCTTATTTATAAGTTTGTCTACAAACTTACCTTTGCACTATAGTTTGTTTCTACTATGGATGCAGTGTGTGTGGTGCACATGGGCCCCTAGGTCCAAGGTGGGGCCACTATGCACACAATGCACCCGTATAATATATTTACCCCTCTGGAGTTCCACAGCTGCAGCCCTGAAGTGCGGAAACAAATCACTTGAAAAATGGCCACAGTGGCCATTTCCAAGTGATTTGCACTGGAGATGTTCCCTGGAACAGTTGCCATCTTCCCGGAGACCTGCGCATGTGCAGTAGACTCTGGCATTATGCCAGAGTCTACTTGTTGCTGGATAGGAGGCATGCATGTGGGTCCCCTCCTCTCTTAAAATGCCCCTGCTTTGAACATGCACTTCTCCCAGAGTTTAATTTATTAAATAGAGTCAGTTTGAAAAAGCAGTGCCAGGAATCAGAAAAGTAAAAGGCACTGCCTAAAAACCCAATGCAAAAATTGATGTACACACATTATAAAACAGGACTTCTGAGTAGCCCCAAGTAGTTATACTATATAATAAAAAATATATTTCAACATATTTCCACTAGCCAACTCGTCCCATGTTGAGTTGAGTTTAAGCTTAATCCATTCTGCCAAGAGCTCAAACTAAGCAGAAAACTAGAGCAGAAAACTGTTGATCAGTGCAACCTCACACCAACCAATTTGACTATTCAAATTAGTTTCCAATTTGGAGGAAATATTCTGGAGCTAATGCACCGCTACAGTGCATGAGATATACTACTCTTCACTGCTCTCATAACGTTATGATTTCCACCTTCTGTAATTGAATTAAACTGACATCTGTCCAATGTATTTTGAGTTAGAAAAATACATTACATGTTTTATGCAAATTAGAGTACAAGAAAAATATGTAATGACACTGGTAATTAAATTGCCCCATAAAGGTGACACATCAGTACCAATAATGCCCTGTACATAATGAGTAAAAAAATCTGCATGCCTGCGTGAATATGAACTGGATACCTGATAAACAGCAACTCTGACATTATGAGAACTCTATTTACAATTATTAATGTTTAATTACATAATGCCAGCATATTCTATTGTGCTTCCCAAAAGGGACAATGTGTATAAACGTGTTTATGTACATAAAAATTGCACGCAAAAAAACAACCTATTTATGAATAAACTTTAAAGTGAGGATGTGAATATACTAGTATGCTGGCAATGAATAAACATGAATTTGCTAAAAACAAAAATAAATTAAAACCAGTTGTACAGATGCAGCAACCAAATATAAAATATATAAAAGACATATTCCATACCCTGTGTTTAGCTACAGGTTAAACAAATAAACATCATCATGCACACTTAATCAAATATTTTTATAAATAAAGATACAGTAACTACAAAAGCTTCCAGTTCCAGCTCTCAAGTGAGCAGATGCCAGTCACCTAAGCTACACTGCAGCCGCAGATACTGGGCCTAATTCAGAGTTGATCGCAGCAGAAAATTTGTTAGCAGTTGGGCAAAACCATGGGGGTCATTCTGACCCATTCGCTCGCTGCAGTTTGTTGCAGCGATCGGGTCAGAACTGCGCATGCATCGGCGCCACAGTGCACCAGTGCATGGCAGCCTTAATTACCTAGTGATCGCCTCTGAGACAGAGGCAGTCGCTGGGCGGTAGGGGGCTGAACGGCGGCGTTAAGCTGCCATTTAGGGGTAGTGGTCCGGCCAATGCAGGCGTGGCTGGACCATTGGAAGGCGGGCCGCGGTGGCTGCATGACGTCTCACGCAGCCGATGCAGCCAGCGGCAGCGAAGACCAACTCCCGGCCAGCCGCAGATGCTTCGCTGGCCGGGAGTAACTCCTGAAATACAAAAGCATCGCCGCTGTGCGATGCTTTTGTATTTGTGCAGGGGGGGCCGGCACTGACATGCGTGGCGGACTAGCCCTGTGCTGGGCGTCCCCCCGCATGTCAGGGAAGATGATCGTAGCTGTGCTAAATTTAGCACAGCTACGATCAACTCGGAATGACCCCCCATGTGTGCTGCAGGGGGGCAGATATAACATGTGCAGAGAGAGTTAGATTTGGGTGGAGTGTGTTCAAACTGAAATCTTAATTACAGTGTAAAAATAAAGCAGCCAGTATTTACCCTGCACAGAAACAAAATAACCCACCCAAATCTAACTCTCTCTGCAAATGTTATATCTGCCCTCCCTGCAGTGCACATGGTTTTGCCCAACTGCTAACAAATTTGCTGCAGCGATTAACTCTGAATTACCCCCATTGCCTCATGATAGAGCACTCATGCCAAAGAGGTACAGTAATCATGCCAATCCTCCCAAAGTTTCATCAGAATACAGGATGAGTATACAATTTGTATAGCATAGGCCTGTTTGAAAGCTAAAATGCTTAGGTCTCTTTTGGATACCAAATATTTAATAAGTCCCTTTTTCTGTAATCCTACTGTAGTGTCAAATTTAGATTTCTACAAAAAGGAAAGTTAAGGATTTTATATACAGTAGTGTATATAGTGCAATGTAGGCTATCATAATATTTTGGAACACAATAAAATGCTTATACATATCTGATGGGTAATGTAGTAGCTTTAATACTATTAAAAGATCAAAAAGCTCCAGCACATATTTAGAGAAATAAGATGAGAAGCAAAAGATAAATTAATATTTCTAGTTAATAAAAAATATTTTTACAACCTAAAACTGTGTCATCAGTATGATTGATGACTGTATTTATTTACCAGCCTTGACATAAATAGTAGTATACCTTTAACATAAAAGGTTATTTAATTATATATGAATTTATGTATATTTTGTTGTTTGCTCTTGCCACTAGTGGCTCCAATATTGTGGTGCTGAGAACAAATTAAACAATCTGGTCTTGCCCCACTTTCCATAAGTATTGTATGGTATCCAATACAAATCTGTTTTTACTCATTTAAGTTTAGAGGTGTTACATATTTTGATGAAATGGGCAATACATTTACCATCATTTTTATATTACTATATGTGGATGTCCCCAAGTAGTTCATGCTTGATCTACAATTGTCTTGCTATATAGCTTTGTACTCAAAATATTGAAAAATCATAAAACAATCTTACAAAGATATTATACAGGGTTTCTTTTCTACTTGTTTGACCTACATGAATAATAAATTGGAAAATAAATTTTATATGTTCAGTAAAGTATGTGTTAAAATTTTATGTTCAACATTATATAAAGAAATTTAGATCAAAGATCTTTTCTTTGCATTGAAAATACATGAAAACCATTGGTGGTCACTCCATCTTAAACACAGAATTATAAATGTAAGATTAGGAATATTTAATCTTTTATGATTTTAATATATTATTTCAAACTTCACTAGTGATTTACAGTAATCTAATGATATTTCAGAAACTTGTTTAGAAGGTCAAAATCATCCTTCTTGTATAGCTTACAATATAAATGAAAAAAATAATCTCAAAATATGTCCACCTTTCCGGTAGACATCTCATATTAGACAAAAAGAGTAGAGATGAGCGTAATAGGAAAGGAACTGATATATTTATTGTCCCAATAAAATATTAAAAGAAATGAAACACATCTAATATATCATATGTGCATATAAATCCTGAATACAGTACAAAAGAGCATATACTGTAAAATTCAAATGGATGATACCAAAGATGCTCACATGGGACAGTTGATAGTCCGGCTTTATATGAGCAGATATATAACACATACAAGTCCAGTTTGATGTGATCCATTGGTACGCTTAATTAGTACCTTGATTACAGTAGGGATCCATTTACGTGACCAGCACATACAGTAATACCAATGCTGGGATCCCGGCATCTGAAAATCCTGCCGGTCAGCATGCCGGCCAACAGGGACTATAGTATACTGATTAGTATTTGAATCACACAGGTTGGGTGTATTAATGATGTGATCATACACCTCACTTCACTTCACTTCATTACCTCTGAGGAAATGGCAGTGTATGTGAAGCCAAGAAATGTGTTAGGGTTCTCCAGATCTGCACATCTATCATCAGCACAATACTGCCTTAATCACACTGCTTCCTATTGCCAGCCACAGTTTTCCATAAGTTTCAAATAACATTCTTTCTAATACAAACAGCAGCCCTGCTCCCAGCCACTGATAGCCTCTGTTTACACATAACACAGGAGACTGGGGGACTGGCCACAGCATCTTAAACTGCACACAGAGACACTGCTGGCAACCCGCATACAGTAAGTCGCCACACAGACCTGATGACATGGCAATGGCTCAAGCTGGTATTGTATAATCAGCCCTGATCACTATAAGACTATGAGTACTCACTTTACAATAGTCTGGCTACATTGTTATAGTCTCCTTCATTCACAGGACACATTGTTGGATATTTCATAAGGATATCCTTTGATGTGGGCTTAAACTTTGGAGAGTGTGTGATCACTTCATCAATACACCCAAGGTGTGTGGTTCAAATACTAATCTGAGTACTGTAATAAAAGCAGGCCCGGTGCTACCCACTCAGAAATGTGATGCAGAGCAGGTAGGCGCCAGGCTGAAGAGGCACTCTCCCTGCTCTGTCCCCCCTGCTTCTGCCGGCTGCTGTGCCTGTCACACTATATGACAGGCAGCAGTGCTGGCAGCTTGGAGCCTCCTCTCCCCTCCCCTGTGACAATGAGATTGGTCCGGACGTGGCTACATGGGATTGGGGGCGGAGCTATGCGGGACTGAGTGGACAAAGATATATGGGACCAGGCTGCTGATGATGAGGATGAGTTGATGAGATGGCCAGATGGACTGTTAAGTAAGTGAAGGGAAAGAGAGTGAGTGAGAGAGGCAGTGTACGTGTGTGTGTGTGTGTGTGTGTGTGTGTGTGTGTGTGTGTGTGTGTGTGTGTGTGTGTGTGGGTGGGGGGGGGGGCTGTGAACGTATGAGTGCCATTTCTGTGGGCGTTATATATAAATGGCATTACTGCCATGGGTATTAAGTATAAGCGTCACTACTGCTATGGGAATTACGTATAAGCGGCACTACTGCTATGGGCATTAGCTATAAGCGGCACTACTGCTATGGGCATTACATATAAGTGGCACTACTATGGGCATTATATACAAGCAGCACTACTGCTATAAGCATTACATACATATAAGCAGCACTACTACTGTGGGCATATTGTAAAAGCAGGACTACTACTATGAGCATATTATAAAAGCATCAGTACTACTATGAACATTACGTAAAAGCGGCATTGCTACTATGGGCATTACATGAAAGTGGCACTACTACTATGGACATAATGTATTAGCGGCACTACTACTATGGGCATTACATATAAGCAGCACTACTACTATGGGCATTACATATAAGTGGCACTACTGCTATGGGCATTACGCATAAGCAGGGCTACTGCTATGGGCAAAAGCTGCCCTACTTTTATGTGCATTACGTATAAGTGGCACTACTACTATGGGCAATACATATAAGCAGCACTACTACTATGGGCATTACGTAAAAGTGTCACTACTGCTATGGGCATTACATATAAGCAGCACTACTATGGGCATTACATATAAGCAGCACTACTACTGTGGGCATGTTGTAAAAGCAGCACTACTACTATGAACATTACGTAAAAGTGGCAGGACTACTATGGGCATTACATATAAGTGGCACTACTACTATGAGAATTACATGCAGGGTATTAGCAGCACTGCTACTATGGGCAGTACGTATAAGCAGCACTACTACTATGGGCATTACATATAAGCAGCACTACTGCTATGGGCATTACATATAAAGTGGCACTACTACTATGGACATTACGTATTAGTGAAGCTACTGATATGGGCAAAACATATAAGCGTCACTACTGTTATGGGCATTAGATATAAGTGGCACTACTACTATGGGCACTACATATTAGCAGCACTACTACTATGGGCATTATGTATAAGCGGTACTACTGCTATGGGCATTACATATAAGCGACACTACAACTATGGGCATTACGTAAAAGTGGTACTACTACTATGGGCATTACGTAAAAGTGGCACTACTGCTATGAGCATTATGTAAAAGCAGCACTACTGCTGTGGGAATTACATATAAGCGGCACTACTACTATGGGCATTATGTAAAAGTGGCACTTATACTATGGGCATTACATATAAACAGAACTACTACTATGGGTATTATGTACAAGCAGCACTACTACTATGGGCATTATGTAAAAGTGGTACTACTGCTATGGGCATTACATATAAGCGACACTACTACTATGGGCATTACGTAAAAGTGGTACTACTACTATGGGCATTACGTAAAAGTGGTACTACTACTATGGGCATTACGTAAAAGTGGCACTACTGCTATGGGCATTACAAAAAAGTGGCACTACTGCTATGGGCATTATGTAAAAGCAGCACTACTGCTGTGGGCATTACATCTAAGCGGCACTACTACTATGGGCATTATGTAAAAGTGGCACTACCTCTATGGGCATTACATATAAGTGGCACTACTACTATGGGCATTACGTAAAAGCAGCACTACTACTATGGGCATTATATATAAGTGGCACTACCACTATGGGCATTATGTAAAAGTGGCATTACTACTATGGGCATTACGTTAAAGTGGCACTACTACTATGGGCATTACGTAAAGCAGCACTACTGCTTTGGGCATTACATATAAGCGGCACTACTACTATGTGCATTATATATAAGTGGCACTACTGCTATGGACATTGCATATAAGTGCCGCTACTGATATTGGCATTACATAAAAGTGGCACAACTACTATGGACATTACGTATACAGGGAGCTACTCCTATGGGCATTATGTGTTTAAGCAGTGCTACCACTGTGGGCATTATGTTTAAGGGGCACTACTACTGAAGAAATTATGTATAAGGCAATACCTTTGGAAATACATAGATATTGCCAAAACATTAACTAACAACAATTATGTGTCATTACAGCATGTAGAAAATGATGTACGGAGCATAAGGGAAAACACTTATGTCGGGGCAGAGAGTTTAGACGGAAACATTGGGTTAATCAAAGATAAGAGTAAGGTGGGCAGTATTAAGTATGGTGGGAGTGGAGAGGAGCGAGAAGAACAGTCAGTAAGAGTAACTCTAGGGAGGCACTAGTAAACCATGATGGGATACTTTTAAAAAAACAAACAGACAAGGGAACCGCTAAACTAAAATGTATGCTTGCAAATGCAAGAAGCCTAGCAGGTAAAATGGGGGAATTGGAATTGTTAACATAAAAGACTGAGTATGATATTATAGGTATTAAAGAAACATGGTGGGATGACTCGCACTACTGGATTGCAAACTTGGAGAGGTATTCTCTTTTCAGGAGGGACAGGGCAAGCAAAAGAGGAGGAGGTGTATGTCTTTATGTTAAACCATCTCTAAAACCTTACATAAAAGAGGCTATTTATGAGGGGACTGGCGATAATGTGGAGTCACTATGGGTTGAAATCTCAAGCGGGGGTATTGATTAAAAAAAACTAGTCATAGGAAGAACAACTCTTGCAGCAAATCAAAAGGACTGCGGGAATGGGGGACATCCTAGTGATTGGGGATTTTAATTATCCTGATATAAATTGGAGTAACGATTTATGTGTTAAATCTAGGGGCAACAGGTTCTTAAATGTGTTAAAGGATCACTACTTGTCTCAATTAGTTGAAGACCCAACTAGAGGTAAAACTACTCTGGATCTAGCAATTACTTATAATATGAACATTATATCAAACACTAAAGTTTGGGAGACTTTGGGTAACAGTTCAACCAAAACATTTAACTTTAGGAAGGCTAATTTCAGTATGCTGAGATGTGCACTTAACAACATTGAGTGGGAAGTTTTGTTTCATAGCAAGAACACTTCGGAAATGTGGATGCTTTAAAAGGGTTGCTAGATAACAATATTCACAAATTTATTCCCATGGGCAGAAAACTCAGGAGTACTAAACTCAAACTGATGTGGCTTAACAAGAAGGTCAAGGCAGAAATAGATAAAAAGAAGCATGCTTTCGAAGCATTTAAATCTGATGGAAAGGAGCAGTCATTACAGTATTACAAGGAATGCAATAAAAATGCAAAAAAGCAATAAGAGCAGCTAAAATGGAAAATGAAAAGCAAATCACTATAGAGAGTAAAACCAATCCTAAAAAGTTTTATAACTACATAAACAGTAAATGGTTAAAAAAAGGAGAACATAGGTCCAATAAAAGATGAATTTGGAGTATTGATAAATGATGACGAAATAAAAGTGGAAATACTAAACAATTTTTTTTCATCAGTGTTCACCAGAGAAGAACTGATGGTAGGAGTAGTGCATAACAATAGTGACAGTAATGATTCGTAGTTAGATACTTGTTAAGTGAAGAAGTAGTCCAGGAGAGACTAAGCAAAATTAAGATTAATAAATCACCTGGACCTGATGTACTTCACCCGAGGGTTCTTATGGAGCAGAGGAATTATTTATTAAAAGAACTCTGTTTAGGACACGTGGGCACTCACTGAGGCTGGAGGAGAGAAAATTTTGTATGCAACGGAGGGAAGGGTTCTTCACTGTTAGGGCAATAAGGATTTGGAATTTCCTGCCAGGGAAGGTGATAATGGCAGACTCTGTAAATGCATTTAAAAAAGGATTGGATACATTTCTGATTGAAAATGATATCCAAGGTTATAACATTTAAAAATATTGACATTGATAATCCGGGTATAGCAAGATTTATAGTTGTTAACTAGTCATAAAACATTACTTCAGCAGGTACATAATAATCAACTCAACTTAATACAGAATACAGGTTGAACATGATGGGCATTTTGCCTCTATTCAACCTCAATTACTATGTTACTATGGTACTATGCTAATACTATAAGCATTATGTGTAAAATCAGCACTACTACTAAGGGCCTTATGTACAAGGGGTGCTACTACTATGTGCATTATGTGTATAAGCGGCACAACTACTGTGGGCATTATGTACAAGGGGTGCTAATACTATGGGCATTATGTGTAAAAGTAGCACTACTACTATGGGCATTATGTGTATAAGCGGCACAACTACTGTGGGTATGAATTATAAGGAATGCTACTACTATGGGCATTATGTGTTTAAGTGGCATTACCACCATTGGCATTATGTATAAAGGGGCACTACTAATGTGGACATTATGTATAAGTGGCACTGCTACTGTGGAATTATGTATAAGGGGTGCTACTACTATGGGCATTATGTATACAGGGCACTACTACTATGGGAATTATGTGTTTAAGCGGCGCTACCACTGTGGACATTATGTATAAGCAGCACTACTATTGTGGGCATTATGTATAAGGGGAACTAATACTATGGGCATTATGTGTAAAATCAGCACTACTACTATGTGCATTATGCGTATAAGCGGCACCACTACTTGCTGTGTAATGTGAATACAATTGTACTACTGTGTGGCGTAAATTTAAATGGGGGTACTATTGTGTGGCCATGCCCATTTCTTGTGAGACAACACCTCTTTTTTCAGTGCACACTGTCCCATTGTAAAGTATGGGAGGGTGCAAGTTTATAGTTTGCAGGAGGGCACCGAACACCCTAGCACCAGCCCTGAATCAAAGTACTGTTTAAGCATACCAGTGATTCACATCAGCCTGGATTTGTATGTGCTATATATCTGCTTGTCTAGAGCTGGTCTATGAACTAACCAGTGTGAGCATATTTGGTTTCAACCATTTGAATTTTAATGTTGTTTTTATATGTTTTATACTGTATTCAGAATTTATATGTGCATATTTTACATGTTTTTAATTTCTTTTCATTTCTTATTGGGACAATAACTATATCAATTCCTTTCCCTTTTGCGGTCATCTCTCCTATTTTGCATCTTTTTGGCACTGGGTCCCAGCAGTTGAGAGAGAGCAGCAGTTGGAAGAAATTGATTGTTTGGAGGTGCCTGTTTTGCTATGTGTTCATCTCCATATTAGTCTTTTGTTTTTTAACAGATGGTTGAATTCTTATTATTTTTCTTAAATTTACTAATAGCTTAGATGGTTTATTATCATGTTTGTTTGTTTGTTTGTTTGTTTGTTTGTGTGTTTGTTTTAAATATCTGGGATTTAATTGGTAAATTTCTTCTACTTGATGAATTTTAAGGTTTTCCCCATTGTAAACATATTTTATGTGTGTGGAATGTCTTTTTTTATATTTTACTTACTAGTGTGTGGGATATTAATTTGTAGTACTGCATCAGCCTCCTATACTGACTGGTGTGTTGCTGATTATCAGTTGGAAAAGCTACTGTATCAACAGTATGAGAAATCTAAAAAGTATTTACTCTTTGATGATGTACTACTCTATGTCTAAATGAGAATCTCCAAGGTTCAAAATATCCCGTCTTCATGTTTAAGGCACAGAACTATACAGTAGTTCCACATTAAAGATTGGCCCAAAATGAACACACTGTAGCTTACATACATACCATATGCTTTCTAATTAAATACAGGTTAGGTCTTCCATATGCAAAATTCCAAAAAAGGAAATATTTCAAAAACTGGAAAATTTTGGAGCTGGCATGATGTCATGATGTGACCTGATGTCATGATGTCAATAGTGTCATTGGCCAGTGACTACCAGCATGAGAGTGGATTTGTAGCCATTCCCTCACCTGCTATATGCCCCTATACAGTCTTGGACTCCTCACAACAAAAGCCATCCCAGCTGCAAATGCCCCTGCACCCCAGCTAGACCCATGCTAAACAAACCAAAATGCAAGCTGGACCCCTTATGGATGCTGCTGGACCCCCTTGCACCCCCACTGGACATCTCATACTCCTGCTGATGCCACTGGAACAATGGACAATCAGGTATTCTAAATACTAAGAAATCTCATATCTGAAATGCTCCTAGTCACATTTCAGACATGGGATTTTCAACCTGCATCTGTTTATAAGTGCATCTTCAATATGTTATTAGAAGAATTTTTGATTCTGTAAAATATAGACAATCACGGTATAACTAGGGGTCTTCTAGGGGTGACATTGCACAGAGCACAGGGGTCTGGGGGTGGCAAAATTTCTGCCCCATGATCCCTACATTTTGCTAGCATGGTGCCTGGAATAACACTCTGCAGCCAGTAGCATCCTGAGAATAGTCCAGGGCAGTGCAGTTATTCATGTCTGCCCCTGGCATGACATCATGCATTAAGGGAGCATGGTTGACACAGGGCAATGTAAAGAACACACTCATTGGGGCCTAGTTCTGTATTTCAGAATTATTACAATAATACCAGTACATCTGAATGAGACACCTTTTATTAAATTTGTATGAAGTTCTATGTGAAGGAATAAAACTGTGTTACACGAGATATTCCATATTTTCTTGTTTCCATATGACAACGTTGATTGAAGTCCTGCTGTGAAAGTCCTTCTACATATGAGGAATTCAGAGAACTCCATACATGTTTGAACTCAAGTATTGTCAAGGGACGTACTGTATTAAATTAATTGATTTATTGTTATAATTGATATACATCTATACAATGTTGATATTCATTGTCATTTGGCACCCTATATAGTGTATTACCCATTTTTTTCTTGTTAATACAGGTTGAGTATCCCATATCCATATATTCCGAAATACGGAATATTCCGAAATACAGACTTTTTTGAGTGAGAGTGAGATAGTGAAATCTTTGTTTTTTGATGGCTCAGTTTGCACAAACTTTGTTTAATACACAAAGTTATTAATAATATTGTATTAAATGACCTTCAGGCTGTGTATACAAGGTGTATATGAAACATAAATGAATTGTGTGTATGTACACACACTTTGTTTAATGCACAAAGTTATAAAAAATATTGGCAAAAATTACCTTCAGGCTGTGTGTATAAGGTGTATATGAAACATAAATGCATTCTGTGCTTAGATTTAGGTCCCATCACCATGATATCCCATTATGGTATCTAATTATTCCAAAATACGGAAAAATCCGTTATCCAAAATACCTCTGGTCCCAAGCATTTTGGATAAGGGATACTCAACCTGTAATACCAGTACACACTGCACAGTGATCTATCTTGTACTTATATATTTAGAGAGAGGTTATGCCTAAAATACATAGCTTTTGTTCAGTATTAATTTGCACTCTCCATTGCACTGCTCCTTTTTGCATTCTTAGGTTGATATTTGTCAAAGCTTGGTGAGAGATAATGTGGTGAGAGATAAACTAACAGCTAATCAGCTTCTGTAAGTTTTCAGGGCCTTATTCAACTACAGTTGCAGTTTTGCTAAAATAGCAAAACTGCAACTGCTGACGATCACATGCTTGGCAAGGCTGCCCAGCATGCTAATGGTGGCCAATGATGCTCTCACAATGCAATTACGATCGCATCCCTGAATAAGGAAAGCCCCCTGCCTCCGCAGCCACCACCATTTTCCATGCCGCAGTGGCCACATGTGAAGCCACACGGTCACCCGAACCTGCCCCCATTTTTACCATCATGCTCCCCACAATGTCATGATGCCACCCTATAATGCCACATTGACACCCCTACAATGCCACATTGCAGCCTCCGACCACCCCACGAATGCCTCTGCCTGCCAATCAGGCATAGGCATTTGCACCAATGAAATTTGATCACATTGGCCAGCCTGTGCACACACAGAATGGGACTTGCGGGAAAAGTGGCCCAATGTGATCACATCGCTAATGCAATGCTAATTGAATTGGGCCCATAGGGTGTATTTGAAAAATGACATTAGGAGCTGATTGGATTTCACTTTATCTCTCTCAGCATTATCTCTCACCAAGCTTTGATAAATATCCCCCTTACTGTCTTACATTATTGCTTCCAGTTACCAAACAAAATGCTTAAAATTTCTACTTAAGCACCTATAAATAAAAAAGCACTTTCATTTGTCTCACGATAACCCATGGTGGGTGCCATTCAGGATTCATTCAGGTGGAGGTAATAAAGAAACTAATTGTCAGTGGTACTACTGTTCCAATATTATATCAATGAGACCTACTGTAGCTGCCCAGTGTTAAAATATATATCATAAAAAGAATATGATGTAAAAAAATTAAATACAGTTTTGGTTTATAAAAAGTAGCATTTGGTACATAAAATGGAAATTAAATATAAAGGAATATTATGCATTCGAATTTTTACTACCTTTGTATTATTATTTATTATTATTATTATTATTATTATTATTATTATTAAAATTAAACTGAAATGCAGAATAGCAAGGATTACTGGAGCATATTGTTACTAAGGATAGGATATGTTTATCAAGTTGTAATAGCCACAGTATCTCTACTATTTACACAAGAGGGGGGTTCAATAGTTATAAAGGTTGTTCAATAAGTAAGGTAACAACACCTCTAATGTGTGTAATATTCTCTATTTCATTCTAATTTCCCATCAGGCCAAATCAGATGACCCACTGCATCCCCTCACGGCCATTAGACTGCACCTCATATCAGTCATACTGTCCCAACATCAGTTGAAAGATGGTGGGGCTAGCAGAAACATGATCAAACAGTAAGGTGTGTAGTGTGATCAGATTTCTGCATCTAAAGGGCACATTAGCAGCTGAAAATCATCACCAACTTGTTGAGGTGTATGGCGATAACATCATGTCATGGAAACAGGTTTGGGTTTGGTGTACTACCTTTGATAATGGCAGGGCAGATGAGCAGCAATCCGACCAACCAAGCACATCCAACACGTGACAATTTTTGTGGCATTGAAGGTCTGATTCAGGAGGATAGACACATTTGAGTTAGAGATATTGATAATGAACTGAACATCTCATTGGGTACTGTGCACAACATCATTCATGAGCACCTGGGGTACAGGAAAAAGCATTCACTCTGGGTATCTAAACAACTCAGTAATTAAAAAAACCAATAGCATGGGATTCTCTCTTGTGCACTTAACGCAGTACCATGAGGAGGGAGAGCAGTTCCTGCAGTGTATTGTTAAAGGCAATGAAATGTGGGTGCATCATGTGACACTTAAGAGGAAGCAAGCATATGTGACATGGAAACACGTATTGTCCCCACTTTCAAAGAAATTCAAAACAACTCTATCTGCAAAGAAGGTCATGGTGACCATGGAACACTAAGGCTATGCTTCTTGTTGATTTCCTCACCAAGGAAGATACTGTGAAAACTGATTGCTATTTTCTCACGTTTAGCTGGATGTGGAGGGCAATTTGTCAAAAACAACCTGGGTTGCTGTGAACAGGCATCGTATTGCTACATGATAATGCCAGGCCACACTCAACCAACAACAAGGCGCTACCATTGGGAGGTACAGGACCATTCTCCCTACAACCCTGACCTGACACTGAGTGATTTCCATATCTTTAGACCACCTGGGTGGAAGGCGACTCACAACTGACAGTGAATTTCAGCAATCCATCATGTCCTGGCTTGAAGTGCTTGACACTGACTTCTTTTATGCTGGGTTAAATGCATTAATGTACTGTTATAACAAATGTTTAGACAAGTATGGGGACTATGTGGAATAATAATCTGTACCAAGGCCATACTATTGAGAATAAAACAACAATCAAATGTGTATATATATATATATATATATATATATATCAAACCACCATCATGCTATGCAATCCAGGTTATTAAGGAATGTTTTTTCTGTATCTAGTTATTCAGTTATCTGGCTCAATCTGTCTTGTACTGGTTACTTTGTCAGTTAAGACGTTTGCCTTTTCATTTGGCTAATGTATCATTTTGTCTTCCAACCTTTGCTAATTTGCTTGTACTTGCTGCCCTGTTTGTCTCAGTTGCATTTTCAATAAGAGCATATCTTTCTCAGATTGTTAGTCTGATTCTCTAATAACAAACCTATTAATAACAAGACTAATAAAAGACTAATCTGTGGTTTAATGCACTATATTTTTATATATTAAGGGTACAGATGTTACAAAGAGATTTTTAGTGGTTTCATTCTTTTTGGCTTCAGTATGAACTCATCTGCCTGCAGCATTATCATATAGTATTTACAAGGTACCACAAAAACTTTTCATTTTTTCCTATCAATATAACATACAATAACATAATAATTCATGGAAACAGGAACAGAGCGAGATATAATCACAGATTAATAATTGATAATCAAGTTCAAGAGTTTCATGCTCAGTTTAGGAGCTAAGAAATAGGATAGTAGAAGGTATTGCTCAGAAAAAGTTATTTCAAGTCAGGATAGGGAGATAAAAACAGAAAGAGTTTTTTTCATCTCAGGACAGGCAGTCACTGTGGGGATCTGCAAATTGAGCAGCAAATGTGTGCGAGCCAAAGAGGAAATTAAATGTTGACAAAGCATTTAGGAAGTATCAGCAGTCATTTCAGGAGACCATGAGAGGCTGGATACAATTTTTGATAATGACCTACTATGAGAGATGTGCACATTCTAGCAATGTTTCAAAAGAAAGGAGACAGCAAGGTTCTGGATTTGCTGAGTAAAGTTAAGGTTGAAGTCAATAAAGACATCAAAGTAGCAGGCATAATGGACTGGGGAGAGCTTTATATTGTTAACAGTGAGAAAGATGAGACATGGGTATTGACAATGGAATGGAATTATGGAATTAATTGGAAGATAATTAGTTCAGTTTTGGATATGTTGAGGTTTAAGTAACACTTGGACATACCAGTGGATCTGGCAAAGAGACATGTGGGATAAAAGAGAAGGGAAGAGGTCAGGGAAAGAAATATAAGAAAGGTACTGTAAATTTATTTTCCAACCTAATCCACAGCAATATACAATGGTGAAAACACACTGCAATAAAACTTACATTAAGCAGAGACAAGTAACATTTGCATAGCAAGATGAAATAGATTTTAGCACCTAAACATAAGAATCATATGCAGAGTTCTTTGACTAAAGTAATATATTGTTTTTTATAGCATCTTGTAAATATTAATCATAAGGGTTGGCTTCATCAACCTCCATGAAAAATAGTGATATCAAAGGTCAACATCTTTGTACTTTTATGACAAGAAAATCATGCACAAAAGCTATTCAATATATTTGCTATTAACATTGTTATTAGACCAGTTTTATAAATACATTTTTACATAGACCAGAACAATCATAAATGAATGGGCAGGCCTTGGATAGTACTTTTGTAGCAAAATGAAACTAAATTCTTCAAAGGGATTCAGTGGAACAACAGAAAAGAATGACACCCATGCTTACAGTCTTATCTCGGAAGCTCACAGTGGTTTAATGATGACCTTTAATGGATTATGTTAACATACAGAGAATCTGTTACTCTCTAATGTATTGTAAAAGTTTTAAGAAAGAAATGGCTGCATGACAATTATTTAAGTTGAAAAGAAAAAAAAGAGGTAAAAAAGCTTAACTTTCTCTTGATGTAAAGCTATTAATTTTAAAATGCTGCAGAAAAATGGCAGCCAAAGTCACTTTATAGAGAACATAGATACAATTGCAGCTAAGCATGCTGTAGAAGAGAAGCATTCATATATTAGCATTTTTTTATGACTGCTCATTTTTTAGCAAAACTTAAAAAATAAAATTAGTATGGTGTGCAGCTTAATGCACAGTTTATAGACACATTTCTATAGCACAATATCCAGAAAAAAATCTATGGGCGGTCCAGGAAAAAAGCAATTATGGACTTGTCATATACACAAATGAAATGCATCCTAATGTGGCAATCAAATTATCAGCAGGATTGCTTTCAAGCACTCCCTCAAATTGTACAAGTATTATCATTGTAAATACAAAACAAAATGTGAAATGACTATTTTATGCAATTTTAAGGCAATTGCCACCTACAGTATTAGATTTACTTGTCTGAAACAAATAATAAATCACCCAAATGTACACATTCATGAAACTTATGTTAAAACACAAACTACATTTAAAATCTAAAACTTTTTACATTAACTGCAGAACACTTCTTGTTCAAAATAACCATCACCAGGAATTATTTTAATTTAAAAAGACTCAAGAACAAATGAAAAACTCTGCTTACTAATATCTTTTTAACAAAGAAAAGGTTGAGTGCCAAACAGTGTGTCTTACTGTCATGATATATAATAAACAACTGTACTATGATTTTACTCATCCTTAAAATAGTTTACTTCCGAATAGTATATTTCCCAATTTATTTCATTTGACTAAGGAAGTACATTAAAGATTTTCTAGTAAAAAATAAGTCAGTTTTGTATTCTGATAAATTCACAATACATATTATATAGTACAGCAGACATTTCTTTCTGATAAAAATAAACAAATTACTATACAGTACACAGACATGCATATACTGTAATGCTCTAACAGGTAAGCTGCCTCTTAACCATCTCCTCCTGGATGTCTGAGTGCTCCCTGAAGCTCAACATGAACAAAACTGAACTCATCATAACCCCCCCATCCATAGTTTTAACCTGCGTAGTTTTCACTGTTGACAACACCATCATCTCCCCTGTTCCCCAACTCTGCTGCCTGGGTGTGACTCTTCACTACTCCCTCTCCTTCTCCCCTCAGGTTTAATCTCTAGCTCAATCCTGTCGATTCCAATAACAGAACATCGCTTGCATCAGGCCGTTCCTCTCCCAGAATGCAACTAAACTAATTATCCATTCACTGGTCATCTCTCTTCTCGACTGCTGGACCATCTCCTCACTAGCCTCCCATGATCACATCTCGCTCCTCCCCAATCAATTCTCAATGCTGCAGCTAGACTAATCTTCCTCTCAAACTGCTCCACTTCTGCCACTCCACTTTACCAATACATGCACTGGCTCTCCTTTCCCTAAGGAGTCTACCTCAAACTCCTCACCGTCATAAAAAAGGCCCTCCACTGCTCACTAAATCTCCAACCTCATCTCCCTACATACTTCTTCCCACCAGCTTGGATCATCCAATGACCATCACCTCTCATCTACCCTGGGAATTCCATCTCATGCTTGAATCCAAGATTTCACCTGTCCTGCTGCCTTTCACTGGAATGAGCTTGCTCGCTCTATCAGACTCTTCCTGACTTTACAATGCTTCAAACAGGCACTGAAAACTAAACTGTTGATCAAAGTGTACTATTCCATCACATAACTATGTTTCAACATTGTTCTTCCCTCATCCTGCCTCGTACCTTGGTCATCTCTATCATGCTGACTTCCTGCCATCAGGCCTGCTCCATTGCTCATGGCTCATGTCACCTATCAGTTTCCCTTCTTCCCCTAGATTGTAAGCTCCTTGGAGCAGGGCCTTCTTTCCTCCAGTGCTCGCAGCCCTCTTGTCTCACATTTCTACTACTTCCCTTAATCGATGACATCTAACCCGCATATCCTCTCAATCATAGCTGTTCATCTCTTTCAATGGCTGCTCTCCCCTAGTATTACACCAATTACTCCTTTGCTTACCTAACATCCCAGTTGTATTGTGCATTGAGATTTGTGGTGCTAATTGTACTTGTTCTCCATTTTAGTTTTGGTTACTATAATGAGATGTGTTTATCCTGTAATATTCGAATGTGTAACTATGTGGGAGGTACTAGACCCAGAAAGACTATGCACAGGTATTTCTTGAGAATTATATATTTTTTATAATAACCAACCGATATAGGGAAAACAAACAATTTATTCTCTCAATACGGGAGCTAAGATTAGTTAGTCTGGTTGGAGTTGCATCAGAAATCAATTACAATATTTGTTTTTGGGAGGTTTGGCAGGATCACTAGAGGATCTCAGCCTTGAAGGCTTCCTTGGTGGCGCACTCTTTTTATAATGTTTAATGTGTTATATTTAAAAGGTAACTTTTATTATCATTGTTAAAATAAGTTCAATTAGGCTTCACATAGATTATAGAATCTATGTGAAGCCTAATTGAACTTATTTTAACAATGATAATAAAAGTTAAATTTTAAATATAACACATTAAACATAAAAAGAGTGTGCCACCAAGGAAGCTTTCTTGGCTGAGATCCTCTAGTGGTCCTGCCGAACCTCCCAAAACCAAATGTTGTAATGTGTGCCATATGTATGCTGCTAACTTGTGGTGCTCTATAAATAAAATATAATAATAATAATAATAATAATAATAATAATAAAAAATAATAATCTTATCAATACATCACTTCAAAAAAAGAAATTCTATAGGCCAAATTTTAGCAGAAATCAAGTAGACTTCCAGAAACTGGAATACACAATTTCAACACAACTAATACCCTAATTGGAACTGAACTATTGAAAGCAGCATTGTGATGCAACAATGCACACAAATGCTCTTTTCTATGCCCATTTTTGAACCATCCCCAATCATTTATTGCCATAAATGTAAGATATCCATTATTGTAGACATTATATATATATATATATATATATATATATATAGCTTTCCAGGGTCTTGCACTCCAGAATAAACAGCATACTTTAGCAAGTGCCCTCGCATATAGAGATGTATAATAGCTCGGAGGCGCTGCACTCATCACTATAAAATAAAAGACTTAGAGGACAAAGTTCTGTCATCAACTTTTCAATATATTTTCATATTTTAATCAGGATAAAAAACAATGAAAATCAACATACCTTTTTACTGGCACAACACCATGTGAACGCTGATGTCCGGGCGGGGACCACACACCCGCCCACATGTCACTAAGTGCTAATGTCATCAATGTTTGACAACCCAGCTGTGAAAACAACCATCACCATAGTAACCTCAATAACATAAGAACAAACGTAATTAAAGACAAACAATATCAATAAAGATGCAGTGCAGATCGAAATATACACTATCTCACAAACAATCACTTGATAAATGATCACAGTAACAAAACTGATCTATAGACTGTAATGTAGTAATCACAATGAAGCCCGCATACAATGTATAAAAGATCATACAAAGTGTTATATACGGGATCAAAGCCAAAATTACATATCCACGGTTCAGCCATTTATAATAACTAAATCAACAAAATAACCATATACAGTATATTACTAGCTCATTCAAAAGGTCTAAGAAACATTGGGGCAGATGTATTAACCTGGAGTAGGCATAAGGAAGTGATAAACCAGTGATATGTGCAAGGTGTAAAAGGCAGAAGCCAATCAGATCCTAACTGTTAATTTACATATTGGAGCTGATTGGCAGGTGCCTTTATCACCTTGCACATATCACTGGTTTATCACTTCTTTATACCTTCTCCAGGTTAATACATCTGCCCCATTGCTTTTTATGAAGTCATTTTACGAATCAATATTAAGGAAAAAGAGGAAATTACAGAAAATTACCTGCATTTGACTGTAACTGTGAATGTCGATCTGTAAGAAGTGTGAAGTGACATACCACACCTCCTCTGTACAAATATTGACTTTATGCTTTTATAATAAAAAAAGTTTTAAGATGGGACATGTCACCAATATGTTTTGATATTGAAACCTATTAAGGGTTCAGTTTATAATATTGGGCACTGATACGACCTGTTGGCGCCAATTCTTCTATTGTTATATATATATATATATATATATATATATGACAAGAATTACTCTCCCACTGCGCTATTTCAAATAAAACACTAAAATTAATTAATTATATGGCTGCCTGTATCCTCTAAGTTCCCTGTTAGGAGGAACTAAATGTGTGAAAATATGAAACGAAATAGAGGAGAAGGCGCCAAGGGAGTTATATCAACGCCCTACCTAAAAACGGACCCTTACAGTACTCTCCGGATAAATTACGTCAGATAACAAATACTAACATAAAAATTTATTAAAACAACATATAAACCCGACACAAATGTTCATAAGTATACAGAGTTGATACATTTACATTTGTCGCACAATTTGAACAATCAGTTTGTAGTGATGAGGAAAAAGCGTAGATATATCACTACGATTTCCTCCTTCTCCTTATTGTAGATTCGGAGGTAACATCAGATAATAGATAGATAAATAACCCAACGCGTTTCGTCTTGTTCCAAGACTTCATCAGGGGTAAAATCTCTTCATTTCAGAACATATTGTCAGCACATAAAAGGTCATTCAAAGATGTATGAACAACGTTTCAATATTTCAATGGGACTTGATTGATACAGCGAGGACCATACCTCATATATCATCAGCTTGAGTCTGACATTCAGATATTCGAATATGGGGAAGATTCATATGTGTATAGAGAGACTTGGCTGTCAGCACTGCACCACTGGAGGGTTCCTTATGCTTGCGAACCAGTTAGATTCTATACACATATGAATCTTCCCCATATTCGAATATCTGAATGTCTTGGAACAAGACGAAACGCGTTGGGTTATTTATCTATCTATTATCTGATGTTACCTCCGAATCTACAATAAGGAGAAGGAGGAAATCGTAGTGATATATCTACGCTTTTTCCTCATCACTACAAACTGATTGTTCAAATTGTGCGACAAATGTAAATGTATCAACTCTGTATACTTATGAACATTTGTGTCGGGTTTATATGTTGTTTTAATAAATTTTTATGTTAGTATTTGTTATCTGACGTAATTTATCCGGAGAGTACTGTAAGGGTCCGTTTTTAGGTAGGGCGTTGATATAACTCCCTTGGCGCCATCTCCTCTATTTCGTTTCATATATATATATATATATATATATATATACACTGCTCAAAAAAACAATGGGAACACTTAAACAACACATCCTAGATCTGAATGAATGAAATATTCTTATTAAATACTTTGTTCTTTATATAGTTGAATGTGCTGACAACAAAATCACACAAAAATTATCAATGGAAATCAAATTTATTAACCCATGGAGGTCTGGATTTGGAGACACACTCAAAATTAAAGTGGAAAAACACACTACAGGCTGATCCAACTTTGATGTAATGTCCTTAAAACAAGTCAAAATGAGGCTCAGTAGTGTGTGTGGCCTCCACGTGCCTGTATGACCTCCCTACAATGCCTGGGCATGCTCCTGATGAGGTGGCGGATGGTCTCCTGAGGGACCTCCTCCCAGACCTGGACTAAAGCATCCGCCAACTCCTGGACAGTCTGTGGTGCAATGTGGCGTTGGTGGATGGAGCGAGACATGATGTCCCAGATGTGCTCAATTGGATTCAGGTCTGGGGAACGGGCGGGCCAGTCCATAGCATCAATGCATTCATCTTGCAGGAACCGCTGACACACTCCAGCCACATGAGGTCTAGCATTGTCTTGCATTAGGAGGAACCCAGGGCCAACCACACCAGGATATGGTCTCACAAGGGGTCTGAGGATATTATCTCGGTACCTAATGGCAGTCAGGCTACCTCTGGTGAGCACATGGAGGGCTGAGCAGCCCCCCAAAGAAATGCCACCCCACAACATTACTGACCCACTGCCAAACCGGTCATGCTGGAGGATGTTGCAGGCAGCAGAATGTTCTCCTTGGCGTCTCCAGACTCTATCATGTCTGTCACATGTGCTCAGTGAGAACCTGCTTTCATCTGTGAAGAGCACATGGTGCCAGTGGCGAATTTGCCAATCTTGGTGTTCTCTGGCAAATGCCAAATGTCCTGCACGGTGTTAGGCTGTAAGCACAACCCCCACCTGTGGACGTCGGGCCCTCATACCACCCTCATGGAGTCTGTTTCTAATCATTTGAGTAGACACATCCACATTTGTGGCTTGCTGGAGGTCATTTTGCAGGGCTCTGGCAGTGCTCCTCCTGTTCCTCCTTGCACAAAGGTGGAGGTAGCGGTTCTGCTGCTGGGTTGTTGCCCTCCTACGGCCTCCTCCACATCTCCTGATGTACTGGCCTGTCTCCTGGTAGTGCCTCCATGCTCTGGACACTATGCTGACAGACACAGCAAACCTTCTTGCCACAGCTCGCATTGATGTGCCATCCTAGATGAGCTGCACTACCTGAGCCACTTGTGTGGCTACCACTAGAGTGAAAGCACCGCCAGCTTTTAAAAGTGACCAAAACATCAGCCAGAAAGCATAGGAGCTGAGAAGTGGTCTGTGGTCACCACCTGCAGAACAACTCCTTTATTGGGGGTGTCTTGCTAATTGCCTATAATTCCCACCTGTTGTCTATTCCATTTGCACAACAGCATGTGAAATTGATTGTCAATCAGTGTTGATTCCTTGTTTAAGTGTTCCCTTTATTTTTTTGAGCAGTGTGTATATATATATATATATATATATATATATACTGTAAGTATGGGTGAAGCAGCAGAAAGAGAAGATCAAACACTGTGCACACTAGGATCAGCAATTATAACCATGTACACAGTATGTCACCCAACATACATATATCAACTTACAGAGAGATGGGGAACACAGACTATAAAAGAGCTCACTAATTGCATACAGAAGTGTAATGAGATGACAGGTGGGCTTACCCAATTTACAGCCATAATCGCTGCTCAATTCACATAAAAGTTTATATTCCAAGTTGAGTGACTCTCACTACCCTACTTAATCATGCCAAACAGAGGAGATAGCTGGTTCAATCAAGACTCTGGTTGTAAATTGACAAACTCCATTTTTTGTCAAATTATATTCTCTACTTACCCAATTCTGACAGGAATTACTCATTGTCGCTGAAGATTTCCACTCTATGGGTGTCATGGACAACCATGAGTGGTAATAGTCCCTGCTAGTTGGAATGCCAACTGTCAGGATTCTCAGGGGGTGGGTGGTCATATAACTGTATCCCCCTACATCTAATAGAGCCATGGATGTCTGGTGAGGTAAATGGCTGGGGAGGCACTGACTACTACCAGAGACAGATTTATACACACTATATGAGCCCAAGGGTGCATGTGGGTATTGTACACAGGTGCAGTATATACCTCTGGAAATTTGGTGGGTTTTGATCAGAGATGTGTGAAAAAGATAGGCAGGTAAGCCCCTGCCTTACCTGCTATATACTTTTTACTCCAGAGTTTGGACTATAAAAAGTATTAGAATAATGCAAAGAAGATATTTATCTTATATTCTTATATTTTTCATATGCTTTATATAGTCAAACCTATGGCATATACGTTAGTATGACAGGAAAGGTTCTGCCTCACATGCCTCACCCTATCGCAAGTCACTGATTACAGCAGAGTAGAAGATCCCTTATTCTACCACTCCATCCCTTCTGTCACACTCTGTCCTAATTTCTGACTTTCTTGCCAAGTCTGACCTGCAAAAATTATCCCCTCGTGCTATAGACAATCTTAGCACTGCTATTTCTGTTGAGGGAATTGAACAGACTATAAAAGATAAAAAATGGCAAATCTCCAGGCCCAGATTGATTTACGGCAGCACATAACAAAAAATAATCTTACTTGCTTCTCCATTACTTCTTTAATAGGATTCTCAGGGGGGATCCTTTCCTTTCTGAGATGCAGGACGCCAGAATTGTAGTGATCTCTAAGGAGGGTAAGGATCTGCTTAACTGTGCCAATTACAGGCCTATCTTCCTCCTTAATCTTGACTTGAAAATATTTACCAAAATCCTAGTTAACCGTCAAAACTTGTTTTTCCCCTCCCTGATCCATTATGACCAAGTAGGGTTTATCCGGGGATACTAGGTGAGAGATAACACTAGACATGCCATTGATCTTATTCATATCTCAAACTCCAGGAGATCTCCTACTTTTTTACTCTGTTTAGATGCTGAAACAGTATTCAATAGGCTCTCCTTGAATTTCAAGATAGCTCCTCTTGAAGCCTTTGGCATATCTGGTGACTACCTTACTGGTCTCCTGGCATTATACTCTGACCCCTCTGCTACAGTCCGGAATAAGGGTGTACCTTCTAGCCCAGTCCATATTTGTAATGGTACATGTCAGGCTTGCCCCCTACCCCCCCTGGTACTTGCCCCCATAATTGAACCTCTTGCTTTTCAAGTTAGATCCCATCCCTCGCTGCACTCTCCACAGCTTCAATTCCCACTCTATGGGTGTCTTGGACACCGACAAGTGGGATTAGCCTCTATGTGCCGGGATTCTGGTTGTCGGCATTGTCGGCTGTTGGGAATCTGGCATCAGTATCATGACCACCGGTATCCCGACAGCCGGCAAATTAACTGCATCCTCTATCAAAAGGTTCCATAATTGGACCTATGTAGGGCTTAAATTCCCCACTGATTTTTCTGTCCAAATTCAATGAATTACAAAAGAAAACCCCATTGCAGATACTTAATACTTTTGATTTCCTTCAAATTTGCAATGTTTTACACTCCCTGGCCTATATTCACTAATAATACGAGTTTGACCGATTTGTGTTTTTTTTTCTAAGTCCCAACACGGGAATTCACTAAGCACAAATCTCGGCAGTGTTTGGGCTATTCGTAATGGTTTTAACGGCAAAGTTCAGAAATACGAATGAATAGACCATCGGTCAAAAGCGGCTGTTATTTTATACAACACTGGAATTCACTATTCATTCGTATTTGGGTGTTAGTCTCTGAGTGCTAAATTGCGGTTGTATTTTTTTGAGATTCGTTAAAAAAAGCGGCAAAAAAATAGACCTCCTTTTTTCAGGCGTGTTTACATGTGTTGCCACTTGCAAATCATTCACACATGAATTAGGATGCCTATAAAAGGATCTTAGGCCCATTTCAATCCACCTACACTCAGAAATGGCAGCAGGACTGTGGGCCAGTGATCTTTTGTGTGCTGTGGGATTCCTCAGACTCAGACATCAGCCTGTAAGTAACCAGGGCCAAGAAACTGAACATGGTCAGCAGGTTGTACAGGTTCCGCGGAGGCTGCGCAGGCCTCATTTTTTTAGGGGGCATTTAAGCTTGAACGCATTGTCCGATGATAGGGTCATACAGATGTTCCGTCTAAATCGTACCAACATTTTCCATCTGTATGACCTTGTCAAACTGGGCCTAGACCCTGAGACAGCACGCTATCGCTCTGTCTCAGGCCTGCACAAACTCCTGGCTGTGTTGCCCTTTATGGCTACTGGGAGCTTTCAGGCTGTGTCTGGGGATGTCATAGGTATCTCACAGCCCTCATTTTCAAGAATATTAACACAGGTGATGTATACCTAACTACCTCCTCTGTTTTTGGTTGTTTTTAATTACTCTCGGTGGCCAGTTCTGTCCTAAAATCTCATGTTTTATTTTCTATCAAATATACACACAGGTGTTTGCTGTTTTGCAGCCCCACATCGATGCCTCAATCTGCTTCCCTACCCTGGAGTCTCAGTGGCATGCCGTCAGGGTAGATTTCTATGAGCTTACTGGAATGCCCAATGTGCTGGGAGCCATAGATTGCACACACATTCAGCTGAGACCACCTAGGGGCAGGCAGCACATCTATACTAATTGTCATCTAGAGCACTCCACAAATGTGCAGGTGGTTTGTGATGCAAAACTCAAAATAATGAGTGTTGCTGCTGGTTACCCTGGGGGCTGCCATGACTCCTTCATCCTCAGTCAGTCATCCCTCTTTGATAAGTTTGAGGACGGACAAATGCCAGATGGATGGCTGCTGGGTATGTAATTTGATATGTGTAGGCCTGTGTATACTTTGGCCAAATACAGTGTGTTACTCATGTGTTGCTGTATCTTAACATGAAACACGTTATTATATCTGTCTTTCAGGTGATGGAGGATATGGCTGTTTCTCTTGGCTTCTAACTCCATTGTCCCGACCTGATACCCCTGCTGAACACAATTACAATCATGCACATAAGTCCACGCGGAATGTGATAGAAAGATGTTTTGGTGTGCTGAAATCTAGGTTTCGGTGTCTGGATAAGTCTGGTGGCCTTTTGTTGTATAGTCCCTTGAAAGTGACTCAAATTGTTTTCTTCTGCTGCTTTCTTCATAACATGTGTTTGCAACAACATCTGCCACATGTTGATGAGGAAGAGGAAGATGAAGAAAGCAGCCAGCAAGCAGAGAAATTAGAGACATCTGGTGATACTTGGAGTACAGATGTAGGGAGGCAGGTTAGGCAAGACCTGATAAATACTTATTTTTAAGGTAAGTTTTGTTTGCTTCTTTCATTTTTTGTGTAAGCATAAATATATGTAGCCCCATTTTTCATTTAAAAACCATTACTCAGAATGTGTCTGTCTCCTTGAGACATACAAACATACCCTCGCTTTATGCAAAACAAATGTAGCATGTGTATTGTGTTTATTTAAAATCTCTAAACATCAGATTATGAGTGGCATGCATGAAGTCTGGATAAGTGTTAATAAACTTGTACTGATAATTTATTAAAAGCACACATAATCCACATAGTAATTTATTTCGTATTTTACTTTATGAATGTGTGTAACGTCCTAATGTAACACTTCTCCACATATAATATGTTAGCCTTGAGGAATACATGTGTTCCTATGTGTGATGCTCCATCGTATTTAAGGGATACAAACTTAGTATCATCCAAAATAAAATAAAAAATTGTTATGTTTTCTGGAGTAAACTTGGTGATTTGTAAGTCAAAACACAGTCTTCAACATATATCCATTATTATACACATTATTTGCGTTGATTAAAATATTTACAATTTCTTTGTTTCTGCATCATGTGTAATAATCTGATTACTCATTTTTAACACACACAAACATGGCACAACAATAATGTCATTCATTTTGGGACTGAATTATCTAAATTGTTTCACAACATATTAGTACCTTTTTAGGCAACTCAATTGTGTTATTCTTGTAATGTCGTCTAGAGAAGAAATGTAAAAGAGTTAAAAATCACATTGTAAGTTGTATTGGTCATGGATGAATCTGCATGCCTACCAATTAGTTTGTCTGCAAGATATGAGAGTGATTTGAATCTAGAAAGGGTAATGATTAGAAAAAAATCAAGTGGTCTTGTTACTGCATGCTAAAGACATTCTGCATGGCTTCCAATTAGTCTGCCTGCAAGATATGAGAATGATTTTAATCTAGAAAGAGTCATGATTAGAAAAAAATCAAGTGGTCTTGTTACTGCATGCTAAAGACATTCTGCATGGCTGCCAATTAGTCTGCCTGCAAGATATGAGAATGATTGGAATCTAGAAAGAGTAATGATTAGAAAAAAATCAAGTGGTCTTGTTACTGCATGCTACGATCAATGTGCAGATCAAATTACTTTTTCCTCCTCCAAAAAAATACAAAGATGTTAAAGAATAAATGTGTTGGCAAAAATCCTGTTGTTGTTTGTAACACTTATAATTAATGATGTTCAACAAATTGACAAGGTGCTAAGTGTTATATATATTGAGACAAACCTAAACTTACTAACTGTGATTATTTTCTTCTCTATACAGAAATCAGTGTCTTTTTTATATTTTTTTGGGGTTGGCTGATTGGACTGGCCTTTGCCTTTACCACTGTCGTATTGGCGTGCTCTGATGGAGCGCCTTGGTGGTGAGGACACTGGCGATAGAATAGGAGTAGTCGTACCAGAACTGCTGCTTGGTTGCTGTTGGTGCTGGGATCTGAGTGTTTCATTGAGGTTAGTGAGGGTGGCATTAAGTTCACGTGTTGCAGCATTTTGATTCTCTAAAATTCTGGTGATAGATTCATTGATCATTTGATTGTTTTCTAAGATGTTGATGTAGCTTTGCTGTTGTCTGTGCTGTTCTTCCATTATGCGTTGTAAGTTGCCCATGACATGTGTAATGTCTGCATGCATGATTTCCATGGTATTGGCAATTCTGGTGGTTGGTTCATTTTGGCAACTGATATTTCTGCTGATTCTTCTGAGGTGAGATGGTAGGTTAGCAAAAATTTGGGTCTGCCTACGCAGGCAATCTTGATTAGTGGCCTGCTGTGTAGCCCAACTGTCCCAAAACACTTGATCAGGGCCTTGTGCTACTGGTGTTGTCGGGCTATGTTGTGGTGGTGGAGTGCTTTGCTGTTGTGGTGTACTCACAGGTGCTGGGTGGCTGATTCCTTCGATTAATGGCTGCATTTGTAACATGATTGTCTCATCCATGTCACTGTGTTGCTGCTGTTGCGTCGGGATGCTGATACCAGTACTAGAATCTGGAATTAGAACCATTTTGGTGTTAGTTAGACATATGTTTGATAAATTAAAGCAAAGCAATAAACATGGGACGCATGTATTTAAATGGTGCTTTCAGATATCCAGCATAGCAACATCATCACTCAGGACTTAAATACAGACATATTCCTGTTTGTGGCAAATGTGTCTGGTTACTTCATTCTTAAAGCAAGCACATGAGTTGTATGGTAGATCAGACATACTCCACCATAAAAACACACTTTAAATCATAATGTGTTGCCTTATAGTGTTTAAAACAAAAACATAGTAATGTTGGTGCCAATGTTATGACAAACACATAAGTGAAATTGGTGAAAAAAACCTTACTATTTGCCACGCTTACACATGTGTTTATGTTGCAGCATCTTCCACACAATCTGCTGCTGTATGGCTGAAGTGGACATACATATTTTTACTGGATGTGGACAAGGCCATTTTGCTCAGAATCCATTTGATGTTTTTTATTTCCGGTAAGTATAGCAGATTTTGTGGAATTTAGAGTTAATTAGTCTAATTAAATGGATTATTATGAGAAGAGTAATTTTTTAAATCATTACAGTTTCTTACTCACAATCAAGATGAGGGGAGTGTGGTTGGCGTCTTGGAGGTGTGACCACAATTTGGAGTGGTGGAACCGAAGAAACTGTAGACAATCTTTGTGGCAGGGTAGACTGCTGTAGTTGTGATTGGACATCAGACCTTGCTTTCTTTGTTGCCACATGTATTATTATTTGGTGTGCTACAGGAGTCCACCTTCTGCTGCTCAAGACTTCTTATGATGGACCTAGGATTTAAAGTGTACTTTTGTTATGGCCATTCCTTTACAAACATAACCTATACTACAATGGACACTTTATCTGCTTCCGCAGCGTCATCATCATCAGATGTCATAGGAGTGACTGTAGGCTGACCAGTACTGCTTTTTTTCAACACTGTAAATAATGAAACAAATAAAAGAACTCATTTATTCATGCTATTGTTGATACATCCACCCATTATGTTTATGAACATTAAATCTTTCAAAAATGGATGCTTATTTATGTGGGAATAATTTCTGAACAAAACCATAAAATAATTTAAAAAACACACACATTGGCCAATAGCCATATGCACTATGGAAAGTGCAACACAGGAAATAATGTACAGGACACAGACATAGGACACAGGGGTAGATTAATTAAGCCTGGTGAAGTGATAAAGTGGAAGGTGATAAAGCACCAGCCAATCAGCTCCTAAGTGTCATTTTGCAAACCCAGCCTCTAACATGGAAGTTATGACCTGATTGGTTGGTAATTTATCAACTTCCACTTTATCACTTCACCAGGCTGAATAAATCTGGCCCACAATTACTAATACATACACTAACAAGCCAAAGCACAGACATCTTCATTTAAAAATGTTATGTAATATGCAATATAGAAAATGCTCTGTGATGTGGCACTCCAAACACACATTAGCACAATATGAGCCAAAAAACAAACCAACATTAAAAAAACAAGCATAATAGTACGGTAACTAAGTCTGCAGTGTTGTGTCAGGGTACAAATACAGACTCTAAATGATCCAAAAAAAAGTGGATTTGTCTTAAACAAGATTACATACAGTACTAATGATATTACACATGTAACTGGCTTCAAAGCCACTTTGCACTACTCCAGCCTCTAACATGTCAACCTCTGATTTTCAAACATTGCACATGGATAACTGAAATCAAAAACATAGGCCAACTTGCAAACTGACAAATGTGCAAAAGGAAAACAGTATTGCTGGACAATTCAATGACACACCAAATCCAAACTACACATGGAAAATGTACTGTAAAAAAACCACATGACATACAATAAAGTACTATGTTACATTGGCTTTTGTAGAAAACATTACCCAAAACAATGTATTTGCTGATGCACACATGAAGATGGGAGTAATATGCAACGTCACATGACACACATTTCCCGAAAAAATAACGAAAGAAGTAATATAATAGAATGTTAAAACAAATACACATGCTCACCATCCTTCCTGGGCAGATCGGAATCACGGACATGGGTTGCAGACACTACTTCAGGAGGTATTAAACTCCACATGGGCTCCTCATAGTCCAGATATCTGGCAATATAGGGCTGTCCACCACCGGTTTTGCGAGCCGACTTCGCATCCTTGGCCATTTTAGACTTGACACGTCGCTTTATGTCATAGTACCATTTGCGGCACGTGTCCTCTGTCCGCTTGACCACCCCCTCACTATTTACAGCAGCAACAACTTTCGCCCACAACACTGTCTTCTTCCGTGTTGGCACCTTGGCGGACTTAGGCCTAAATAGCTGTCGCTGATACTTCATCAGCTCCCGCACCAATGCCACATTTTCAGCATAACTAAACTTTACATTCCGCCCAGTCTTAGTAGTGGTGCGTGGCTGCGGAGCTCTCTGACTGTCACTATCACTGTCACTTGAGGCTGCTGCAGCAACCTCACCCACCTCCTCAACCTCACTAACCTCACTCTTACTCACCTCCTCCAACTGACCAACCTCCTCCCCCTCACTCACACCCTCCACCTCACTCACCTCAGCCACCTCACCCACCTCTGAGTCAGACATGATTGTGTGGTTCAACAATTAACACAGAAAAAAAAATACAAACAACACACTCCTCCACTACCACTGCACAACTCACATACACACACACACACACACACACACACACACACACACACACACACTGACAAGGGACTATAAATCAAAAAAACTTGGACAAAAAATGAGACAAAACCAAAAAAAACAAGACTACAAGAATGACAAGACTACTTTCAAACACAATACTACACTCAGAAATCGCCCAAAAAACTCCTCACCAACCAACTACTCACCAACCTCCACAGCACAACCTCCCTCCTCACCACTAACTAAACCCACGAGGTGCGGATGGTTTGGGGCGTATTTATATGGTTGCGCACAGACACTCCTACATCTGAAACAACCAATCACGAACGGGGATGAAAATCGAAACTAAAAGTGAAAATGCGGCCGTGGTTGATAAATAACCCTGCCGCGTTTAACATAGAAAATAAACCAGTAAAAACAACAAAAATACGTACGCAAACGACAATGACGGCCGTAAATGTGACAAAAAAAATGACTGCATCGACATCGGAAAACACGAAAACCATAAACTCGACTGCTTCGTAACTTGGCGTATATAGTTTCAAAAAGTTGCATGAAAATGCACCCGATAACAAACGAGTTTAAACACTACACAAACCGACTCAAACACGAATATTAGTAAATAAACCCCCCGGTCTTCACTCTCTGTTCTTCAACCCTTACCCTGTTTGAGGAACCCATGTGTACATAGCCCCTTGTCTAAAGGCCTTTCCCAACTTTATGCCCTCCTTCTAGATGCCACCCTCCCTTTTATGAGGCCCCATGAACTTGCTTGGGAACAGGACCTTGGACCTCCACTGGATAATGAAGCCTGGGGCAACATGAGACTGGGGTTAGCCAAGAGCTCTATTGCAACCAAAATAAAAGGTGGCATGTAAAATCTATTATTGCTGGCATTATACCCCTGAGAGAGTTAGTAAAATGTTCCCATCTTTCTCACCTGATTACTGGTGAGGTTGTGGATCCAGAGGGACTATGATCTACTCATCTCTCTGCACTTAAGACACATATTTGGCATGTTACATACATGGAGGTAATAACTTATTTCCTTCATGATCGAGGACATGTGTCAGAAAGGCTTCTCGGGGATTGCTGGGGTTAATGTGCACATCAGGGACTAACTTCCTGGCAGTTCCCTATTATGTGAACAGCACAAGACTGCAGTGTGCTGGGAAGGAGGGCTTAAGGACCCAGCCTTGCCTATAGGAAAACAGCACATGGTGGGAGTGTGTGCAGACACAGGAAGTATGGTGTGTGAGAAGAGACCATGTGGCTGCTCTGATCATCTTAGAGAAGAAGGTCCCAGGCATTGATGTGCAGCAGTGACATGCAGTGGGGTGAGGCAAGTGAGACAGAGCCTTTCCTGTCGTACTAACATTTGCGCCAGAGCTTTGACTGTATAAAGATATGAAAAAATACAAAGAATATGTTAGAAATATCTTCTTTGTATTATTCTAATAATTTTTATAGTTAAAACTCTGGAGTAAAAAGTTTATGGTAGGTGAAGTAGTCCCTTCCCTGCCTATCTTTTCTGCACATCTCACCAAATTTCCAGGAGTTTTTACTGCTTCACCTGTGTATAATGCCCAGGTGTACCCTTTGGCTCATATATTGTGGGTAAATCTAATTCTGTTGCTAGCTATTGCCTCTGACCCATTTATCTCACCACACATCCCTGGTGTGCAGAGAGCTGTGGCCGGGAACACAAACCAGAGGTCAGTCAGTGCAGAGAGCAGCACTGGGCCTACGCATACGTCGCTACCGAGTATCAGAGTGAGAGAGCATAGAGCAGGCAGCAGTGACTGGCAGCCTGTATTTGGAGCACAGTTGGGAACCTGAGCAGGGGAGAGTTGTGGCAGGGGACGGAACAGGTGGGAATCAAGTACCAGAGATCCGAGTGCAGTAACAGGTACAGGAAACAGGGAGCAGCAGAGGCCGAGGCTTGTGTGCTGCACCAAAGGGAGCTGTGAGTCCTTTCCTTCAACTGTGTTGTGAAGTATTGATTATTAATGCATTTGTTTTGTCTTGTCAAAGAAGGTCCTTTTTTAATATTTAGTTTCTAAAGAAGAAATGCATATCTGAGATTATTTAGACTACTGTATTCTATGGGCCTAATTCAGACATGATCATAGCAGCAACTTTGTTAGCAGATAGCAAAACAATGGAGGTCATACCGAGTTGTTCGCTCGCAAGGCGATTTTAGCAGAGTTGCTCACGCTAAGCCGCCGCCTACTGGGAGTCATTCTTAGCATCTTAAAATTGCGAATGACGTATTCGCAATTTTGCGATTACAAACTTCTTAGCAGTTTCAGAGTAGCTTCAGACTTACTCGGCATCTGCGATCAGTTCAGTGCTTGTCGTTCCTGGTTTGACGTCACAAACACACCCAGCGTTCGCCCAGACACTCCCCCGTTTCTCCAGCCACTCCTGCGTTTTTTCCGGAAACGGTAGCGTTTTTTCCCACACGCCCATAAAACGGCCTGTTTCCGCCCAGAAACACCCATTTCCTGTCAATCACACTACGATCGCCTGAGCGAAGAAAAAGCCGTAAGTAAAAATCCTAACTTCATAGCAAATTTACTTGGCGCAGTCGCAGTGCGGACATTGCGCATGCGCACTAAGCGGAAAATCGCTGCGATGCGATGAAATTTACCGAGCGAACAACTCGGAATGAGGGCCAATGTGTACTGCAGGGGGAAGGGGGGTGCAGATATAACATGTGCAGAGAGAGTTAGATTTGGGTGGATTATTTTGTTTCTGTGCAGGGTAAATACTGGCTGCTTTATTTTTAAACTGCAATTTAGATCTCAGTTTGGACAAACCCCACCCAAATCTAACTCTCTCTGCACATGTTATATCTGCCCCCCTGCAGTACACATAGAGGCCCTCATTCCGAGTTGTTCGATCGTTATTTTCCTTTGCATCGGTGCGATTTTCCGCTAACTGCACATGCGCAATGTTCACACTGCGGCTGCGTCAAGTAAATTTGCTAAGAAGTTTGGTATTTTACTCACGGCATTACAAGGTTTTCTTCGTTCTGGTGATCGTAGTGTGATTGACAGGAAGTGGGTGTTTCTGGGCGGAAACTGGCCGTTTTATGGGTGTGTGTGAAAAAACGCTGCCGTTTCTGGGAAAAACGCGGGAGTGGCTGGAAAAACGGGGGAGTGTCTGGTAGAGATGAGCGGGTTCGGTTCCTCGGAATCCGAACCCGCCCGAACTTCAGTTTTTTTTACACGGGGCCGAGCGACTCGGATCTTCCCGCCTTGCTCGGTTAACCCGAGCGCGCCCGAACGTCATCATCCCGCTGTCGGATTCTCGCGAGGCTCGGATTCTATTGTGAGACTCGGATTCTATATAAGGAGCCGTGCGTCGCCGCCATTTTCACACGTGCATTGAGATTCATAGGGAGAGGACGTGGCTGGCGTCCTCTCCGTTTATAGAGAAGAGAGTGAGACTAGAGTAGAGAGAGACACAGTAGTAATTTTGGGGAGCATTAGGAGGAGTACTTTAGGAGGAGTACTACTACTTGCTGAAGTGATAGATAGATAGTGTGACTGTATAATGTATATCTGACTTGTGGGGGAGACACTGACAGTGGGGAGCAGTTAGAGTCTGAGAGCAGGACTTGCTGCCAGAGTGCCACACTGCCATTGTGACCACACTGACCACCAGTATAATATATATTGTGATTGTCTGCTTAGGAGTACTACTTGCAAGTTGCTGATAGTGTGACCAGTGACCTGACCACCAGTTTAATAATCACCACCAGTTTAATATATATAATATATATATATATATAATTGTATATAATATATATATATAATATTGTATACCACCTACCCGTTTTTTTTTTTTTTCTTTCTTCTTCTTTATACATACTACTATAGTAGCTTACTGTAGCAGTCTGCGGTGCTGCTGAGCTGACAGTGTCCAGCAGGTCCGTCATCAGTCATTACATAATAAATATATATTATATACCTGTCCGGCTGCAGTACTAGTGATATTATATATATATATATTGATTTCATCTCATTATCATCCAGTCTATATTAGCAGCAGACACAGTACGGTAGTCCACGGCTGTAGCTACCTCTGTATCGGCAGTCGCTGGTCCATCCATAATTGTATACCACCTACCCGTGTTTTTTTTTTTTTCTTTCTTCTTTATACATACTACTATAGTAGCTTACTGTAGCAGTCTGCGGTGCTGCTGAGCTGACAGTGTCCAGCAGGTCCGTCATCAGTCATTACATAATAAATATATATTATATACCTGTCCGGCTGCAGTACTAGTGATATTATATATATATATATTGATTTCATCTCATTATCATCCAGTCTATATTAGCAGCAGACACAGTACGGTAGTCCACGGCTGTAGCTACCTCTGTGTCGGCAGTCGCTGGTCCATCCATAATTGTATACCACCTACCCGTGTTTTTTTTTTTCTTTCTTCTTTATACATACTACTATAGTAGCTTACTGTAGCAGTCTGCGGTGCTGCTGAGCTGACAGTGTCCAGCAGGTCCGTCATCAGTCATTACATAATAAATATATCTACCTGTCCGGCTGCAGTACTAGTGTGATATTATATATATATATATATTGATTTCATCTCATTATCATCCAGTCTATATTAGCAGCAGACACAGTACGGTAGTCCACGGCTGTAGCTACCTCTGTGTCGGCAGTCGCTGGTCCATCCATAATTGTATACCACCTACCCGTGGTTTTTTTTTTTCTTTCTTCTTTATACATACTACTATAGTAGCTTACTGTAGCAGTCTGCGGTGCTACTGAGCTGACTGTGTCCAGCAGGTCCGTCATCAGTCATTACATAATAAATATATCTACCTGTCCGGCTGCAGTACTAGTGTGATATTATATATATATATATATATTGATTTCATCTCATTATCATCCAGTCTATATTAGCAGCAGACACAGTACGGTAGTCCACGGCTGTAGCTACCTCTGTGTCGGCAGTCGCTGGTCCATCCATAATTGTATACCACCTACCCGTGGTTTTTTTTTTTCTTTCTTCTTTATACATACTACTATAGTAGCTTACTGTAGCAGTCTGCGGTGCTGCTGAGCTGACAGTGTCCAGCAGGTCCGTCATCAGTCATTACATAATAAATATATATTATATACCTGTCCGGCTGCAGTACTAGTGATATTATATATATATTGATTTCATCTCATTATCATCCAGTCTATATTAGCAGCAGACACAGTACGGTAGTCCACGGCTGTAGCTACCTCTGTGTCGGCAGTCGCTCGTCCATCCATAAGTATACTAGTATCCATCCATCTCCATTGTTTACCTGAGGTGCCTTTTAGTTGTGCCTATTTAAATATGGAGAACAAAAATGTTGAGGTTCCAAAATTAGGGAAAGATCAAGATCCACTTCCACCTCGTGCTGAAGCTGCTGCCACTAGTCATGGCCGAGACGATGAAATGCCAGCAACGTCGTCTGCCAAGGCCGATGCCCAATGTCATAGTACAGAGCATGTAAAATCCAAAACACCAAATATCAGTAAAAAAAGGACTCCAAAATCTAAAATAAAATTGTCGGAGGAGAAGCGTAAACTTGCCAATATGCCATTTTCCACACGGAGTGGCAAGGAACGGCTGAGGCCCTGGCCTATGTTCATGGCTAGTGGTTCAGCTTCACATGAGGATGGAAGCACTCAGCCTCTTGCTAGAAAAATGAAAAGACTCAAGCTGGCAAAAGCACCGCAAAGAACTGTGCATTCTTCGAAATCCCAAATCCACAAGGAGAGTCCAATTGTGTCGGTTGCGATGCCTGACCTTCCCAACACTGGACGTGAAGAGCATGCGCCTTCCACCATTTGCACGCCCCCTGCATGTGCTGGAAGGAGCACCCGCAGTCCAGTTCCTGATAGTCAGATTGAAGATGTCAGTGTTGAAGTACACCAGGATGAGGAGGATATGGGTGTTGCTGGCGCTGGGGAGGAAATTGACAAGGAGGATTCTGATGGTGAGGTGGTTTGTTTAAGTCAGGCACCCGGGGAGACACCTGTTGTCCGTGGGAGGAATATGGCCGTTGACATGCCTGGTGAAAATACCAAAAAAATCAGCTCTTCGGTGTGGAAGTATTTCAACAGAAATGCGGACAACATTTGTCAAGCCGTGTGTTGCCTTTGTCAAGCTGTAATAAGTAGGGGTAAGGACGTTAACCACCTCGGAACATCCTCCCTTATACGTCACCTGCAGCGCATTCATAATAAGTCAGTGACAAGTTCAAAAACTTTGGGCGACAGCGGAAGCAGTCCACTGACCAGTAAATCCCTTCCTCTTGTAACCAAGCTCACGCAAACCACCCCACCAACTCCCTCAGTGTCAATTTCCTCCTTCCCCAGGAATGCCAATAGTCCTGCAGGCCATGTCACTGGCAATTCTGACGAGTCCTCTCCTGCCTGGGATTCCTCCGATGCATCCTTGCGTGTAACGCCTACTGCTGCTGGCGCTGCTGTTGTTGCTGCTGGGAGTCGATGGTCATCCCAGAGGGGAAGTCGTACTCGTAAGCCCACTTTTACTACTTCCACCAAGCAATTGACTGTCCAACAGTCCTTTGCGAGGAAGATGAAATATCACAGCAGTCATCCTGCTGCAAAGCGGATAACTGAGGCCTTGGCATCCTGGGTGGTGAGAAACGTGGTTCCGGTATCCATCATTACTGCAGAGCCAACTAGAGACTTGTTGGAGGTACTGTGTCCCCGGTACCAAATACCATCTAGGTTCCATTTCTCTAGGCAGGCGATACCGAAAATGTACACAGACCTCAGAAAAAGAGTCACCAGTGTCCTAAAAAATGCAGCTGTACCCAATGTCCACTTAACCACGGACATGTGGACAAGTGGAGCAGGGCAGGGTCAGGACTATATGACTGTGACAGCCCACTGGGTAGATGTATGGACTCCCGCCGCAAGAACAGCAGCGGCGGCACCAGTAGCAGCATCTCGCAAACGCCAACTCTTTCCTAGGCAGGCTACGCTTTGTATCACCGCTTTCCAGAATACGCACACAGCTGAAAACCTCTTACGGCAACTGAGGAAGATCATCGCGGAATGGCTTACCCCAATTGGACTCTCCTGTGGATTTGTGGCATCGGACAACGCCAGCAATATTGTGTGCGCATTAAATCTGGGCAAATTCCAGCACGTCCCATGTTTTGCACATACCTTGAATTTGGTGGTGCAGAATTTTTAAAAAAACGACAGGGGCGTGCAAGAGATGCTGTCGGTGGCCAGAAGAATTGCGGGACACTTTCGGCGTACAGGCACCACGTACAGAAGACTGGAGCAACACCAAAAACGCCTGAACCTGCCCTGCCATCATCTGAAGCAAGAAGTGGTAACGAGGTGGAATTCAACCCTATATATGCTTCAGAGGTTGGAGGAGCAGCAAAAGGCCATTCAAGCCTATACAATTCAGCACGATATAGGAGGTGGAATGCACCTGTCTCAAGCGCAGTGGAGAATGATTTCAACGTTGTGCAAGGTTCTGCTGCCCTTTGAACTTGCCACACGTGAAGTCAGTTCAGACACTGCCAGCCTGAGTCAGGTCATTCCCCTCATCAGGCTTTTGCAGAAGAAGCTGGAGACATTGAAGGAGGAGCTAACACGGAGCGATTCCGCTAGGCATGTGGGACTTGTGGATGGAGCCCTTAATTCGCTTAACAAGGATTCACAGGTGGTCAATCTGTTGAAATCAGAGCACTACATTTTGGACACCGTGCTCGATCCTAGATTTAAAACCTACCTTGGATCTCTCTTTCCGGCAGACACAAGTCTGCTGGGGTTCAAAGACCTGCTGGTGAGAAAATTGTCAAGTCAAGCGGAACGCGACCTGTCAACATCTCCTCCTTCACATTCTCCCGCAACTGGGGGTGCGAGGAAAAGGCTCAGAATTCCGAGCCCACCCGCTGGCGGTGATGCAGGGCAGTCTGGAGCGACTGCTGATGCTGACATCTGGTCCGGACTGAAGGACCTGTCAACGATTACGGACATGTCGTCTACTGTCACTGCATATGATTCTCTCCCCATTGAAAGAATGGTGGAGGATTATATGAGTGACCGCATCCAAGTAGGCACGTCACACAGTCCGTACTTATACTGGCAGGAAAAAGAGGCAATTTGGAGGCCCTTGCACAAACTGGCTTTATTCTACCTAAGTTGCCCTCCCACAAGTGTGTACTCCGAAAGAGTGTTTAGTGCCGCCGCTCACCTTGTCAGCAATCGGCGTACGAGGTTACTTCCAGAAAATGTGGAGAAGATGATGTTCATTAAAATGAATTATAATCAATTCCTCCGTGGAGACATTGACCAGCAGCAATTGCCTCCACAAAGTACACAGGGAGCTGAGATGGTGGATTCCAGTGGGGACGAATTGATAATCTGTGAGGAGGGGGATGTACACGGTGATATATCGGAGGATGATGATGAGGTGGACATCTTGCCTCTGTAGAGCCAGTTTGTGCAAGGAGAGATTAATTGCTTCTTTTTTGGTGGGGGTCCAAACCAACCCGTCATTTCAGTCACAGTCGTGTGGCAGACCCTGTCACTGAAATGATGGGTTGGTTAAAGTGTGCATGTCCTGTTTATACAACATAAGGGTGGGTGGGAGGGCCTAAGGACAATTCCATCTTGCACCTCTTTTTTCTTTAATTTTTCTTTGTGTCATGTGCTGTTTGGGGAGTGTTTTTTGGAAGGGCCATCCTGCGTGACACTGCAGTGCCACTCCTAGATGGGCCCGGTGTTTGTGTCGGCCACTAGGGTCGCTTATCTTACTCACACAGCTACCTCATTGCGCCTCTTTTTTTCTTTGCGTCATGTGCTGTTTGGGGAGTGTTTTTTGGAAGGGCCATCCTGCGTGACACTGCAGTGCCACTCCTAGATGGGCCCGGTGTTTGTGTCGGCCACTAGGGTCGCTTATCTTACTCACACAGCTACCTCATTGCGCCTCTTTTTTTCTTTGCGTCATGTGCTGTTTGGGGAGTGTTTTTTGGAAGGGCCATCCTGCGTGACACTGCAGTGCCACTCCTAGATGGGCCCGGTGTTTGTGTCGGCCACTAGGGTCGCTTATCTTACTCACACAGCTACCTCATTGCGCCTCTTTTTTTCTTTGCGTCATGTGCTGTTTGGGGAGTGTTTTTTGGAAGGGCCATCCTGCGTGACACTGCAGTGCCACTCCTAGATGGGCCCGGTGTTTGTGTCGGCCACTAGGGTCGCTTATCTTACTCACACAGCTACCTCATTGCGCCTCTTTTTTTCTTTGCGTCATGTGCTGTTTGGGGAGTGTTTTTTGGAAGGGCCATCCTGCGTGACACTGCAGTGCCACTCCTAGATGGGCCCGGTGTTTGTGTCGGCCACTAGGGTCGCTTATCTTACTCACACAGCTACCTCATTGCGCCTCTTTTTTTCTTTGCGTCATGTGCTGTTTGGGGAGTGTTTTTTGGAAGGGCCATCCTGCGTGACACTGCAGTGCCACTCCTAGATGGGCCCGGTGTTTGTGTCGGCCACTAGGGTCGCTTAGCTTAGTCATCCAGCGACCTCGGTGCAAATTTTAGGACTAAAAATAATATTGTGAGGTGTGAGGTATTCAGAATAGACTGAAAATGAGTGGAAATAATGGTTATTGAGGTTAATAATACTTTGGGATCAAAATGACCCCCAAATTCTATGATTTAAGCTGTTTTTTAGGGTTTTTTGAAAAAAACACCCGAATCCAAAACACACCCGAATCCGACAAAAAAAATTCGGTGAGGTTTTGCCAAAACGCGGTCGAACCCAAAACACGGCCGCGGAACCGAACCCAAAACCAAAACACAAAACCCGAAAAATTTCAAGTGCACATCTCTAGTGTCTGGGCGAACGCTGGGTGTGTTTGTGACGTCAAACCAGGAACGAAACTGACTGAACTGATCGCAGTGGCAGAGTAAGTCTCGAGCTACTCAGAAACTGCTAAGAAATGTCTATTCGCAATTTTGCTAATCTTTCGTTCGCAATTCTGCTAAGCTAAGATACACTCCCAGAGAGCGGCGGCCCAGCGTGTGCACTGCTGCGAAAAGCGGCTAGCGAGCAAACAACTCGGAATGAGGGCCAGGGGGTCAGCAGATTTTAGCAGCATTGCACACGCTAGGCCGCTGGCCTCTGGGAGTGTATCTTAGCTTAGCAGAATTGCAAACAAAAGATTAGCAGAATTGCGAATAGAAAATTCTTAGCAGTTTCTGAGTAGCTCGAGACTTACTCCTACACTGCGATCAGTTCAGTATAGATGCGCGATAACAGGAGCCTCCCAACTGCCCCCCCCCCCCCCCCCCCCCACTGCAGGACATGGAACCCCTTTAGTTGCGAGGTTCGGGTTCTCGGTTTATAATTTTAAACAAGTACTTGGATTACTACGAGAAAGAAGAGGACAGATCTACACTGGATTGTTTGTGAGTATGATTTTATTTTTACAGGTAATCCGTGGATTCTACATGGACAAGTGGATATGACTTGCATCGTTGGATGTAGGTAAGTATGTGAGTGTGTAAGTGTGTGTAATTAAAATTGTACTTTCACGGTCTGTGTTCTGTTTTTTGGGGGGTATTTTTTTTGTAGTAGAACTACAGGTACCAGTGAGCTCATTATTTCCCCGCATGCTGGTACTTGTGGTTCTCTAAGTACCAGCTTGCAGGGGAGGCTTGCTTGGACTTGTAGTTCTACTACAAAAAACAATATTTTTTCTTTTTACACAAAGGCTATCAGCCTCCCATCCATCGCCCATGGATGGGGGGACAGCCTCGGGCTTCACCCCTCGTCCTTTGGTGGCTGGAGGGGGTACCCCTTGATTTAAGGGGTCCCCACTCTTTCAGGGAACCCCGGCCAGGGGTGACTAGTTGGGGGGGTAATGCCACGGCCGCAGGGGCCAGTATAACAGTGTCCCCTGGCTGTGGCATTATCTCTCTGGCTAGTGGAGCCCGGTGCTGGTTTAAAAAATACGAGGGACCCCTACATCTTTTGTCCCCCATATTTTTTTGAACCAGGACTGATGCAGGGCCCGGTGCTGTTTTTTTAAATATGGGGGGACCCTACACTAATTTTCCCCTGTATTTTTTCAACCAGGACCGACTTAAATAGCCCAAAGCTGGTTATGCTTAGGAGGGGGGACCCCACGCAAATTTTTCCAGTGATTTTTAACCCTTTCACACTCATTCCCACTGATAAGTATGCACGGATCTCACTGATCCGTGCATGCCTATCAGAATATGGATAAAAAAAGCAGGTCTATTTGAATACTTTTTTTTTTTTTACAAATTCTTACATTTCCCGGCAGCATTTGGCTATTGACGGCAGTGATTGTGAATACGAATTCTTAGCAAATTACCGAGTTGTATAAAATAACAGGCGTGTTTGACCGATGGTGTATTCATTCGTATTTGGGAACTCTGCCCTTAAAACAAATACGAATGCCCTCATCACTGCCGAGATTTGTGTTTAGTAAATTCCACTTTGAAAAAAAAAAGATCAAATCAAACAAAATCGGGAGCTTAGCAAATATACCCCTATGTCAAGTTTTATCTTTTCCAGTAGCCAATCACTAATATATCTAACAAATACAGAAAAAAAATGTTTTGCTTTTTTTTGCCAGAGAAACTGTGACATTAGACGTGACAAACAGGTAATATTGTGTTTGGAAATACTAATTGTTATAATTTGTATAAAATGGAAGATCTTTGGTAATATTATACTTTTAAGGACTACGGTACCAATAAGGAAAGGGGGAGAAGTTTACAGTGATCAAGTAAATTCATAAATTTAGTGATAATGGGCATAAGATTAAGTGGAAGGAGAAAATTTGATAGACATGGAAAGGTGCAGAAGAGAAGGAAGCTGTATTGTTTCCAAGGAGAATGAATTTGAATTTATTAAAGTTGATCTCTGCACTAAGAGGCTGATGCAGACATGGACGCAACCGCATGTTCACATGCAGTTGCCGCATCTAGAAGGTCTGCACATGCGCAGTAGCTATTGAGCATGTGTGCAACCATGTGACTGTATCTAGGAAAGATGTAAATGCATAGTGATTGACAGTGGTGGCAGTTGGGACATTGACGTGGATTTTTTGGGTAGTGATCCGGCAAAGGCAAGTGTGTTTTCAGGAGGGGGCTCCGTGATGTCACACACTGCGCTGTGAAACAAAAGATGGCGCCGGACAGCCTGCCTGCACAGCCAGGGGTTTTCCTTTATTCGATGCATTCAGCAATAAATTGCAAATGCATCACAGAGCGGCACAACACACATGCTGGGCGGCCTTGCCATGTACTGGACAGCCTCCAGCATGTACGAGGATTTTTCTGGGGAAGCAACATCTGCATTTATCTCTGAATAGCCCCCAAAATGCAGTAATGTTTTTGATAATCTCTGTGTAGGGCCAGAAACAAATAGCGGCATATAATTTGCAAATAGAGCTTCTTTAAGATTAACCTTGCCAATGAAAATCCCATGGAAGGAGTCAGAATTTCTCTGAGCTATGGCTAATAGGTTTAAGGCAACCCCAAAAAGGAGGGGTATACTTCGCAGTGACGTGCGGTGGGATAAGACAGGTGAGGCAGAGCCTTTCCTGTCATACTCTTTGTGCCAGAGCATTGACAGTATAAATTATATGAAAAATACAAAGAATATGTTTGAAATATCTTCTTTGCATTATTCAAATCCCTTTTATAGACAAAAATCTGTAGCAAAATTTTTGAAACATCTCTAAACAAAATTCACCAAATTTCCAGGAGTTTATACTGCTGCACCTGTGTATAATGCCCAGAAAAACCCTTTGGCTCATATATTGTGTGTAAATCTATCTCTGGCGCTAGCCTCCTGAGCCATTTAGCTCACCGCACGTCATATTGAGTGTCTGGTTCCTCTTTAAATTATAAGATGGAGACCAATATATAAGCCTAGAGTACAATAATAGGATTTTGGTTACCTACCGGTAAATCCTTTTCTCGTAGTCCGTAGAGGATGCTGGGGTCCACATTAGTACCATGGGGTAAAGACGGGTCCACCAGGAGCCATTGGCACTTTAAGAGTTTGAGAGTGTGGACTGGCTCCTCCCTCTATGCCCCTCCTACCAGCCTCAGTCTAGAAACTGTGCCCGATGAGACAGACATCTTCGAGAGAAGGATTTAACACAGATCATGGCAAGATTCACACCAGCTCACACATATAAGGCACATCAAGCTAACTTAACTTGAAAACTCAGCAGCCGCTGAAACATTACTTACCAAGTAACAATGCAGTACATAACTAAACAAAGTTGTACTGAACCAGATAACAGTTGCAGGAAAACGAAGAGCTGGGCGGGCACCCAGCATTCTCTATGGACTACAAGAAAAGTATTTACCAGTAGGTAACCAAAATCCTATTTTCTCTTACGTCCTAGAGGATGCTGGGGTCCACATTAGTACCATGGAGATGTATCAAAGCTCCCAGAATGGGAGGGAGAGCGTGGAGGCTCCTGCAGAACTGATTGACTGAACTTCAGATCATCAGAGGCCAAAGTATCGGACATGTAGTACTTAGCAAACGTGTTCGACCCAGACCGAGTAGCAGCTCGGCAAAGTTGTAATGCCGAGACACCCTGGGCAGCCGCACAGGAAGACCCCACCTTACAAGTACAGTGGGCCTTAACAGATTTAGGACACGGCAATCCTGCCATAGAATATGCATGCTGGATAGTGAACCTAATCCAGCGAGATATAGACTGTTTGAAGCAGCACACCCAAATTTCTTGGGATCATACAGGACAAAGAGTCCAATTTCCTGTGACGAGCAGTCCTCTTCACATAGATTTTCAAAGCCCTCACACCATCCAAGGAATTTGTTGAAATTGAGGAGTCAGTAACCACTGGCACCACAATAGGTTGGTTGATATGAAATGCAGACACAACCTTTGGAAGAAACTGCTGATGTGTCCGGAGCTCAGCTCTATCTTCGTGGAAGATCAAGTCAGGGCTTTTACAGGACAAAGCCCCCAATTCTGACACACGTCTAACAGAAGCTAAGGCCAACAACGTTGCAGTCTTCCATGTAAGAAATTTGACTTCAACCTCATGTAGAGGCTCAAACCAGTCCGACTGGAGAAACTGTAACACCACGTTAAGGTCCCAAGATGCCGTAGGTGGTACAAAGGGAGGTTGCATGTGCAGAACTCCCTTCAAAAAGGTCTGAACCTCATGAAGGGCAGCCAATTGTTTCTGGAAAAAATGGACAGGGCTGAAATCTGGACCTTCACAGATCCCAACCTCAGGCCCATAACCATACCTGCTTGCAGGAAGAGGACAAAACGTCCCAGTTGAAACTCCACTACAGGAAACTTCTTGGACTCACACCAAGAGACATATTTCTGCCAAATACGATGGTAATGTTTAGACGTTACCCCTTTCCTAGCCTATATGAGGGTAGGAATGACCTTCTTTGGAATACCCTTCCGAGCTAGTATCAGACGTTCAACCTCCATGCCGTCAAACTTAGCCGCGGTAAATCTTGATAGGCGAACGGCCCCTGCTGCAGCTGGTAATCCTGAAGAGGAAGAGGCCTCGGCTCTTCCTGCAAGAGATGCAGAAGGTCCACGTACCAAGTCCACCTTGGCCAGTCTGGAGTAATGAGGATTGCTTGAACTCTTGTTCTCCTTATGAGCTTTAGAACTCTTGGAATGAGTGGGAGTGGTGGAAACACATACACCGAATGGAACACCCATGGAGACACCAGGGCGTCCACTGCCACTACTGTTATTTCCTTGAACACCTCCAGATGGAGACCCCACTCCCCCGGATGAAGATTGTGTCTGCTGAGGAAGTCTGCTTCCCAGTTGTCCACTCCCGGAATGAATATTGCAGAGAGCGCCAATGCGTGTTTTTCTGCCCAGAGGATGATTCTTGTCACATCTGACATTGCAGCTCTGCTTTTCGGTCCACCCTGTTGGTTTATGTAAGCCACTGTCATTACATTTTCTGACTGTACTTGAATGGCCCAATTTCTTAGAAGATGGGCTGCCTGAAGAAGCCTGTTGTAAATGGCTCTTATTTCCAGGATGTTGATCGGCAGGCCGGCTTCCAGACTTGACCACCTTCCTTGGAAGGTTTCCCCTTGAGTGACTGTGCCCCAGCCCCGAAGGCTCGCATCTGTGGTTAGAAGGACCCAGTCCTGAATCCCGAACCTGCGGCCCTCCAGAAGGTAAGGCAATTGGAGCAACCAGAGGAGTGAAATCCTGGCCTTTGGCGAAAGACAAATTCCCTGGTGCATGTGTAGATGGGATCCTGACCACTTGTCCAGGAGATCCAGTTGGAAGGCCCAAGCATGGAACCTCCCGTACTGGAGAGCCTTGTAAGAGGCCACCATCTTCCCCAAAAGATGAATGCATCGATGAACCGACACCCGGGCTGGATTCAGGACATCCCGGAGCATTGTTTGTATCACCAATGCCTTTTCCTGTGGAAGAAACACCCTCTGCACTTCCGTGTTGAGGATCATCCCCAAAAAAGACAACCTCCAGGTTGGTTCCACATGAGATTTTGGAAGTCCAACTGTGGACTCTGAGTGTCACAACTGAGGGCTGGGGCTGACAAGAGGAAGCCTCAGTTGTAGGGGCTGATATGTACTTGAATTTAGGGAGCTTTATCAGACCCTTAGAGGTGCAGGTGGAATTGCAGTACCAATGCCCGAAGGCGTGACCACGACAACAGGAGTAAAAGTTAATGGGTTTTTATTAAGCACAGTTCTAAAAATACATCAGCGGTACTATTCAAGTATGGAATGAGCAAATAGAGACAGTACACAGTTCCTTGGAGTGCTGCAGAATAGAGGATACCTCTGGGTGTGGTAATATCAGGTACAGTTCTCATAGACCCGCCTGCAGAATAGTGAAATAAGAATAGGAACTGGCCAGCAGGTGTTTCACTGGAAGCTGGCAGTATTGTTGAATGAGAGTGGACTGCCGAGTATGCCGGATGGAACCGGGTCAGATGATGAACTGTGAATTATTATGCACAAATGAAGCTAGAGTTCGATGATTATGAAGATCGATGGTTTGTTGATAATTGATGGCGGAGCACCGATAATTCTTGGAAGCTGGACACCGCTGGAAGCTGAATGCTGGAAGCCAGTGTTAGTAATAGCTTGGAGTAGAATGCAATGGCAAACTGGGCACCTCTGGAAGCTGAATGCTGGAAGCTGGTGTTAACGATAGCCAGGAGTAGAATGAAATGGCAGACTGGGCACTGCTGGAAGCTGAATGCTGGAAGCTGGTGTTAGCAATAGCCATGAGTCAGGTTGCACCGCAAGGTGGTAGGCTGGTGCGGGTCTCTAGTGGAGTTTGGAAGCATGATCTGGAAAACCTGAAGCAGAAACAACCAAAAGGAGGAGAGACTGGTACACAGGGTTTGACAACCAAAGCACTGACAATTTCCTGGTTCAGGCACAAGATACTTATACCTGCAGCAAGGCAGGTATTGGCTGAGCAATTATGCAGAATCAGTAGAGCAGCGGATTAGAGGAAACTGAAGCATGTGACTGAAACCAACATGGCTGCACCAATGTTGGCACTTGGAGGGAAAGTTAGTTTGGGAAACCATATGAAGATTCAGCAGTAATGGCGGCGGAGGCCGTGGAGGGCAGGAGGCACCACACTGGCAACTTGCATACTGGAACCACATGGATGACAGCGGAGGCCGCGGCAGGCATGAGACGTTACACTGAGAAATCTGTATACTGGAAACACAGGCACGGTGGCGGAGGCCGCGTAGGGCCAGAGACGCCATTCTGAGATTCAACATGAGGCCACTGTAACAGTGCTGCAGGATGACAGGAGAGAAATGTAGAGTGTGGACATCAGCAACACAGGTGAGATCTGAACCTGGACCGCTGAGCCAGCCTCAGGAGACATCTGAATGGCAAGTAATGGCGTCCAGTTACCCGGATCGTGACACTGAGTGGACAGGTTGTGAGTACAATGGACTGCAACAGCTCCTTCTTGGACAATGCTTTTATCAGTAGATCGTCTAGATACGGAATGATGTTCACCCCGTTTTCAGAGTAGAACCATCATCTCCTCCATCACCTTGGTGAACACCCTTGGTGCTGTAGAGAGGCCGAATGGCAGGGCCTGGAACTGGAAATGACAGTCCAGTAATGCAAAATGGAGATAAGCATGATGGGGTAGCCAAATCGGAATGTGGAGGTACGCATCCTTGATATCCAGGGATACTAGGAATTCCCCCTCTTCCAGACCTGATATCACCGCTCTGAGAGACTCCATTTTGAACTTGAACTTCTTCAGAAAAGGGTTCAGTGATTTTAGGTTCAGAATGTGTCTGACCGAACCATCCGGTTTAAGTACCATGAAAAGGTTGGAATAGTAATCCGTGGCTTGCGAATGAGGAGGCACTGGCACAATGACCTGTGCCTCTACCAAATTCTGAACCGCTGCTTGTAGGACAGTCCTGTCCGGCAGCAGAGCTTGCAAGCCTGATTTGAAAAATCGGTGAGGAGGAAGATTTTGAAATTCCATCCTGTATCCCTGGGACACAATATCTATCACCCAGGGATGCAGGCCAGACGATACCCAGACATGACTGAACTGTCTGAGCCTCGCTCCCACTGGCCCCACCTCCAGGCCACGTGGTCCACCATCATGCGGAGAACTTTGGTGTACTGGAAGCAGACTTAGTTTCCTGGGAACCTGCCGCAGCAGGTTTCTTGGATTTAGCTCGACCTCCCCTAAAGAAGGTATTGGACGGCTTAGCCTTTCTAGGCTTGTTAGGCCGAAAGGACTGCGATGCTGATGAAGAGAAGGATTTCTTTGGAGCAGGTGCAGCTGAGGGAAGGAACGGAGACTTACCCGCCGTAGCCGTCGATATCCACGCATCCAAAGCTTCCCCAAAGAAAGCCTGACTTGTGTAGGATAGGGACTCCACACTTTTCCTGGATTCCGCATCGGCTGACCACTAGCACAGCCACAGTCCCCTATGAGCAGAAACAGACATGGTAGAGATCCCCGCAGCCATGGAATCCAGGTCTTTCATGGATTCTACCATAAAACCTGCTGAATCGTGAATGTTACGCAAAAACAATTCATCATCTCCCTTATCCATTATATCCAAATCCTCAAGTAAGGTGCCTGACCATTTTACTATAGCTTTTGCAATCCATGCACTAGCAATAGTGAGACGTAATATGGCCCCCCGAAGCTGTGTACATTGATTTAAGCGTATTATCAATCTTTCGATTAGCTGGCTCTTTTAAGGCGGTAGATCTTGGAACAGGCAAAACCACCTTTTTTGAGAGTCTGGACACAGATGTGTCAACAATTGGTGGGCTTTCCCATTTTTTCCTATCATCCTCAGGAAAAGTAAACGCCACCTGGACCCTTTTAGGGATGTGGAATTTTTTCTCAGGGTTTTCCCATACTTTCTTTAGCATTCAATTCCTTTGACGCAGGGAAGGTTAGCGAGGCTTTCTTATTTTCAGTGAAAAAAGCCTCCTCAACCTGCTCAGGTGTGGTATCATTAATATTCAACACATCCCTGATAGCCTCTATCATCAATTGCACTCCCTTTGCAAGAGAGGCAGACCCCCCGCAACGCATCCCCATTATGGACATGAACAAGCACACGTTTGTGGGGGTATATAGCGGGGAGCCCTAAGGTACCAGAATCGGGCCATACTGCCATAGAGTTCTGTAATACATGGGTTGCAGATTCATTACTTGCAACCCTGTCTGAAATCTGAGAAATCCAAGATTTGATAGAGGAAAACCACTCAGATTCCCTTGCTGGAATCTGTGCTAAACCAGTGCTATCCTGATTACATGGAATAGGATCATCCTGGGAGGACATATCCTCCTCAGCATATGACACAGTGTCCCTGCACATAGCTAAAGGAGACCACAAAACACTCCACACACACACAGGGGAGGGCAGACAGAGTTTCCCCCCCAAGAACACAGAGATTGGAGCCAACCCACACACAGCACTTATAACCAAAGGGGGAACCCTTGTCAGCGCTGACTGTACAACTTAATAGGATACACAGTCGTATTGCAGTCTCCCCCCACCTTCTACAACCCCCTGGTACCGAGAGAGATAGCTGGAATTCCTGTGGAGGGACCTTCTGTTTCCTGATAAGCGCTGTGCAGGCAGGAAAATGGCGTTGAACGCTGCTGGGTCCGCTCTGAGGAGAAGCTCTGCCTCCAAAATGGCACTGTTTTCCCTCTCTTCATCAGATTATACTGGCCTGAGGATTGATGCTGGCTGAGATCCTGGGACCCCGACAGGCTTTGTGACCAATGTAGGGTGTAAGTGCTTGCCCAGGGCACCCCTCAGCGTGCCGCACTATGTACCGCCGAGGCATCCCGTAGTGCAATTAATACTGCGCTCCTACACTGCAGCCGCCATCTTCACACCGGCCCCCTGCTTTCTAGGGGGGTCGGTGACTTACTCGCCACAATCTTCAGCTCTGTAAGGGGTTGGCAGCATGCTGATGGGGTGAGTAACCTCCTGTGGTGGGGAATGATCTATCCCCTCAGGAGCTCAGTGTCCTGTCGGCGGAGTAAGTGGCTCAGACCCCGCAGGGCGGACACTACTCCCCCCTTAGTCCCACGCTACAGGGAGGCTGTTGCCAGCAGCCTCCCTGTAAAATAAAAAACTCTAAAATAAAAATTTTCTAGAAAAGCTCTGGAGAGCTCCCCTATCTGTAACCCGCTCCTCTGGGCACATTTTCTAAACTGAGTCTGGTAGGAGGGGTATAGAGGGAGGAGCCAGCCCACACTCTCAAACTCTTAAAGTGCCAATGGCTCCTGGTGGACCCGTCTATACCCCATGGTACTAATGTGGACCCCAGCATCCTCTAGGACGCAAGATAAACAATGCCAAAGTGACTCTCCCCAAAAAAATATAAAATAAATCAGATAATGAGTGAAGAACCTTATCTAAAAGGGTCAATATAGAAAAAAGTACCTTATTATGTACTATATAAAAATGAAAATCTGTAATTCTGTCCTTCTGTCTGTTTTTCTATACAAATCCACAGTTTACAAGCGAAGATCGTGAAATTTCACATGCAAGCGTATTAAAACATGCCGGATGCAACTAAAACAATTTGAAATCCCTAGCACCCCTAGGGGGGCAGACAGCAGCACAGAGAATATCAGGAGACAGCATAACTCCGGAATTGCTGGACTCAAAAATTGGTACACATATGCCTTCCAATCTGCCAACAAACACTGTGGGAGGAAGACACCCCTAGCACCCTTAGGGGTGAGGCAGCAGCACTGAGTATTTCAGCAGACAGCATAACTCTGGAATGCCTACAGCAATTTACAACAAACTTGGTACACATATGACTAACGCTCTGGAAACATACACTATGGGGGTCAAACACCCTGAGCACCCCTAGGGGTGGGACAGCAGCACAGAGTATGCTAGCAGACAGCATAACTGTGGAAGGCCTGGAGCAATTTACACCAAACTTGGTACACATTTGACTTACAATCTCAAAAACACCCCTACCACCCCTAGGGGGTGGGACAGCAGCACAGAGTATTTAAGTAGACAGCATAACTCCCGAATGGCTAGACCAATTTACAACAAACTTAGTACACATATGACTTACACTCGGGAAACAAACAATGTGGGGGTCAGACAACCCTAGCACCCCTAGGGGTGGGACAGCAGCACAGAGTACTTCAGCAGACAGCTTTACTGTAGAAGGACTGCAGAAATTTACACCAAACTTGGTACACATCTGACTTACAATCTGGGAACAAACTCCATGGGGGTTATACACCCCTACCAACCCTAGGGGTGAGACAGCAGCACAGAGAATTTCAGGAGACAGCATAACTCCAGAATGCCTAGACCAATTTACAACAAACTTGCTACACATATGACTTACAAGTGGGGAACAAACACTGTGGGGGTAAGACACCCCTAGGGTTGAGGCAGCAGCACAGAGTATTTCAGCAGACAGCATAACTCCGGAATGCCTGTAGCAATTTACACCAAACTGCTACACATATAACTTACACTCTGGGAACAAACACTGTGGGGGTAAGACACCCCTAGCACCCCTAGGGTTGAGGCAGCAGCACAGAGTTTTTTAGCAGACAGCATAACTCTGGAATGCCTGGACCAATTTACCACAAACTTGCTACACGTATTACTTACACTCTGGGAACAAACAATGTGGGGAAAACACACCACTAGCACCCCTAGGGGTGGGCCAGCAGCACAGAGTATATCAGGACATGCATGATATGTCAGTGATGACAGGGCTGCATGGGACAGGGGCAGTGACATGATGTGAGGAGGGGAATGGAGGTAGCACGAACCCACACACTGAGAGTTATATAGTGGAAGTAGCATGGTCCCCCAGCAGCACATTGGGTTTTCATTTTATTGATGGGTATAACATTTTACATGTTTTTTTATACTATGTTATTTATACTGTGTGTTTAATATTTAAATTCATTTTTGTAAACAAACATTCTTAAAATCTCGGGCAACGCCTGGCACTCCAGCTAGTAGACATATAAATTGACCATTCATGTAGAAGTCAAAGCTGATATCTATAACAATAAAAACAAGTCCAACATTATGTACTAACTAAAGAAAAACATTGCAAAAAAAGGGGGATGACACAAGAGGAAAAGGAAGGGGGAGAATATCACCTAGTGATTTTGGCTGAATTCAACCAGCAGGATAAAGCTGGAATTAGAAATGAGGGGAGAGTATAAGCTATAGTATAAAAACTGTCACAAAGACATTGGCACATGCTGCTATAGAAACCAATCAGTATATTCAAATAATTGAAAAATATGAAGTTGACTGGAAGGGTCTAAGGGTGACATGTACTAAGCAATGATAAAAGTGGAGAAGTGAGCCAGTGGAGAAGTTGACCTTGGCGACCAATCAGCTGATCTGTATACTTTTATAGTATGCAAATTATAATTGTTATGTCAATGCTGATTGGTTGCCATGGGCAACTTTCCACTTTTATCACTGCTTAGTACATGTACCCCTCAATGTTGTATATATGTCACCCATTTTTTATAGATTTTTTTCACTCTTTTATTAACATCAGGAAGTGCAGCATGCCTATCAAAATATGTTGAATTAGTTTCTGCTTGACTTCCTGCAGAGAATTGGAAGAACAGGATGTCCAATGAATTAGAATGTCTATTTTGCTACTGTCACTATAATTATGTGTATGGCAATTATTGATAATCTACTTGGTTCCAGGTAGCAATTTTTAAAGTTAGATCATAGACAAGCTAGTTGATCAGGTTGGAGACAAAGCAATAAAATGCTATTAATAACTAATACAATTTTATTCCAAAACTTTTTAATTTTTCTGCACATCCAAGAACAGTGGCCAAACTGGGCATTTCATAAATCACATTTAGAGCAGGTACTGCTTTTAGAGGGTACCATGTACTTATGCTGAGCCGAGACTACGTAGGCTCTAAATATTGTTCTTAGATATACTTCTTGTAAGTACATTATGACTACTGAAAAACACATAAAGCAGAATCAAAGTGGTAAAACAAATCACTCGGCAAGGATAGTGAGGCTGCATCTACCTGCCAGAGTTGAAAAGTTTTATAACACAGTGATTCATAAGCAGAATTTACTAAGGTAGATTATGAACATTTTGATAACTAATACTTAATTTTTTTATTCTTTTATTTTTTTAAAATCTTTTTTACACATTTATTAAGGAATGTCACAATTAACATAATTCACTGTTATCACTTACGACATCATTGCCACCTGTAAGTAATAATATTACATAATATATAACTCAAATATATGTAGAATCTTCTTTGTGTTTTTTCGAAGATATACTAATAATCCATAAAATGCACTAAAGAGACTGCCTGGTCATATTAGTCAGAAATGTCTAACAAATTTGAGAAAAATATCAAGACTGAATTCATTACATATAGCTTTATAATAAATATATATATATATATATATATATATATTGGGTAGTGGGAGTATGGAGCCACAGGTATGTGTGAATAGAAACAATAATGAAGTAGTAAACCCTACAATTTGGACACTCCTTTAGTAATATAAGGTGTCAGCTAACCCCTAGATATCCGGCAATGATAAGTTGCCTTTAAATTTAAATATGGGAAGGGAGGGATAGAGGTAACAGCGATCAACAGTGTCTGATAAATAATATAAATATGAAGAAATTGGCAGATACGTAATATAAAAATATAACAGTATATTTATTTATACAACAAAATATAAAAATAAAAAAATCAAGGTGGGCTAAAATACGGAGGATATATGATACTAAAAAATACTGAGTAAAACCGAACTGGTCCACTGGATTAAATAAATTCAATAAAAAACAATATTACACTAATAAAAAGTATAGGATAAGAGAGTGCTGCTTATCTTAAAAATGGAGAGTCAATTGAGGTACACCCAATGTGTTTCGTCCATCAGACTTCATCAAGGGGCAAGGGACTACTGAGCAAACACTCTCATTTATAGCAGATGTAATTAGGGATAAGTGATTGTGACATCACTTCCTGTAAGAACTAATGTTGCTGTTCTTACCACAAACTTTAATATACACAGATGTGAGGAGTAGTAAAATTAATAACAAGCTCAAATAGTTTGGTGTAGTGCAAAAACGAGATTTAGAAGGTGAGAAATAGTCCAAATTAGTCCGGGGACGCGTCCTGCGTCACTTCCGCCCCACTTCCTGTGCCCGCATCCTCTTAGTGTGTATGCGATTTGCACCGCACTTCCGGTGAGCGGACCACTGTAATTGCGCTCGTCTACCACACTTCCGGTCAGGTCATAGCGTCACTTCCTGTCTCAAAGGATATCGTCATTTCTGACTCAAACACAGGCTTGGGCGGGCTGTCAATCATCACGGCGGCCATCTTTGATGAGCCTCTTAGTCATGGACCTGTAATAGTGTTGTTTATAGATGCGGGAGCAGCTCACAAACATAAACAAACGAAAAATACATATATTAGTGTATTGTTTTGCCTTAAAAAAATGCTCATTAATGCTATGTGCTAGCGAGACTTTTTTTGTTTATTTATTCACAAAAGGGAGACTGAAAATGGTCTTGGGTTGGAAAATGGAGCAAAAGGGGATAGTTTAAACCTATCAATATATATATATTATATATATACAGGTTGAGTATCCCTTATCCAAAATGCTTGGGACCAGAGGTATTTTGGATATCGGATTTTTCCGTATTTTGGAATAATTGCATACCATAATGAGATAACATGGTGATGGGACCTAAATCTAAGCACAGAATGCATTTATGTTACATATACACCTTATACACACAGCCTGAAGTTAATTTTAGCCAATATTTTTAATAACTATGTGCATTAAACAAAGTGTGTGTACATTCACACAATTCATTTATGTTTCATATACACCTTATACACACAGCCTGAAGGTCATTTAATACAATATTTTTTATAACTTTGTGTATTAAACAAAGTTTGTGTACATTGAGCCATCAGAAAACAAAGGTTTCACTATCTCACTCTCGCTCAAAAAAGTCCGTATTTCAGAATATTCCGTATTTCGGAATATTTGGATATGGGATACTCAACCTGTATGTATATATATATATATACATAATTATGTAAAATAATGAACCAAAATTTTTTACATAAGAAGGGGCTATATTATTTATAGCAATGCTATTGGCTGCCAAATTTCTCAAAATATTTGGTCCACATAAGCTATTAAAATATACATGAAGCATTCTGTGGGAGTTCTTCTTGTTCCCCATTGCAGTATAAAGGGAGAGAAATAAAAAAGTGAGGGAGATGTGAAGATACTATGAAAGGATATCCATCAATTAATATGTGCATATGTGCCGAGATACTAGGATATATAATTACAATATATACTTACAATATATAGTACGTGACTTAGTGTTAAAATATAAAAATAATCATCAGTCATATGCTAGAGATTAGTGTAAAAATAGTGCACATGTGTATGAATGATATTAATAATTTACTCATTCTAAATTCAATGTACTATAAGTTAAAAAATAATATTAATAATAATCTGTGTAATGATGGAATATCCATGTGTCAATATTCTATATAATAGTACTGCTATGAGCCCACCAAGGCCCACTTTTATACAGTACCTAATCTTCGCAAGTGGTTACCCACTTGGTACTGGTTGGGCCCTACACTGCTTAGCTTCCAAGATGGGGCGGGTTTGGGCGTACAACCAGTGTAGTATGACTGTACTGACTGTACTTTGTGGCGAAATGACTCAATCACACAGTAGTCGAGTTTTTATTAAGAACATTGACAAACTAAAGTGTATCAAAAACAGTAATAGTTAATAAGGTAATTATATGTTAAGGTGTTAAGTGCCTATAAAAAAGGAAGGAAAGAGAGATTGTACAAAACTGGAGATACTGGATCGAGGGTATTTCTTTCATAGAAATGGTGCGATTTCATATCCCTCATTGAAACCCATGGGGTGCGTGGTTTTCAGTTGAAAGATCCAAAACATCTCTCTCTGGGAGAGCTTCTTAGCCAGATCTCCACCCCTTTCGCCACTGGTCACGTGTTCAATCGCTTTGAAGGACATCTCTTCTGGGTTGGATTTGTGTTCGAGTTTGAAGTGTCTGTATAGTTAATGAGTCTCTAATTTGTTCTTAATGCTGCGTACATGCTCCTGTATCCTGATTTTCAAAGTTCTTTTTGTTTTACCCACATATTTCTTAAGGCACGTGCATTCTAACAAGTAAATTACTGATGTGATGTTACAGTTCATGAACTCTTTAATTTTGAATTCCTGAGTACCGTCCGTATTGCTGAATGTTTTCCTGTTGGGGTTGAGAAACTTACAGACATTGCAGTGTCCACATTTGTAGGATCCAATGCATTCAGGGAGAGAGTGGTAGTTGTTCTCAAGTGGTAATTCCCATGCTGGGTGCACATGCTGGGTGCAAGGATGTCTTTTAAATTCCTTGACTTCCGAAATATGAGTTCTGGTTGGGTTGGAAGAATCTCTTTAAGGATCGGGTCCATAAGGAGTATGTCCCAATGGGTTCTTAGTGAGGTCCTGATGGCATGCTCATGATTACTGTAGGTGGTAGGTGATGTAGAATTCTTGGACTTGATTTTAACCGGAGAGGAAGGGATCGTTTCCACTAAAAATTATATCAAAGATGTTGACAAGAACAGTTACCTCCACTACAAGAGTAACCACTCAAAAAAATGGAAGAACAACATTCCGTACGCCCAATTTCACAGAATTAAGGGGAATTGCAACAAAACCGAAGACTGCGAGGAGCAACTGGGAACATATAGAAAAAGGTTTGAAGAAAAGAAATACCCTAAAGCCATACTAGATGAAGCTTTGGTCAGGACAAGAAACCTAGAGAGAGAGAACTTGCTGACATATAAGGACAAGACAGAGAAGAAAGAATCTATCTCCTTCATAACCACCTACAGTAATCATGAGCACGCCATCAGGACCTCACTAAGAACCCATTGGGACATACTCCTTTTGGACCCGATCCTTAAAGAGATCCTTCCAACCCAACCAGAACTCATATTTCGGAAGTCAAGGAATTTAAAAGACATTCTTGCACCCAGCATGTTACGAGAAATTACCACCTGAGGACAACTACCACTCTCTCCCTAAATGCATTGGATCCTGCAAATGTGGACACTGCAATGTCTGTAAGTTTCTCAACCCCAACAGGAAAACATTCAGCAATACGGACGGTACTCAGGAATTCAAAATTAAAGAGTTCATGAACTGTAACATCACATCAGTAATTTACTTGTTAGTATGCACGTGCCATCAGAAATATGGGGGTAAAACAAAAAGAACTTTGAAAATCAGAATACAGGAGCATGTACGCAGCATTAAGAACAAATTAGAGACTCATTAACTATACAGACACTTCAAACTTGAACACAAATCCAACCCAGAAGAGATGTCCTTCAAAGCGATTGAACACGTGACCAGTGGCGAAAGGGGTGGAGATCTGGCTAAGAAGCTCTCCCAGAGAGAGATGTTTTGGATCTTTCAACTGAAAACCACGCACCCCATGGGTTTCAATGAGGGATATGAAATCGCACCATTTCTATGAAAGAAGTACCCTCGATCCAGTATCTCCAGTTTTGTACAATCTCTCTTTCCTTCCTTATTTATAGGCACTTAACACCTTAACATATAATTACCTTATTAACTATTACTGTTCTTGATACACTTTAGTTTGTCAATGTTCTTAATAAAAATTCGACTACTGTGTGATTGAGTCATTTCGACACAAAGTACAGTCATACCACACTGGTTGTACGCCCAAACCCGCCCGATCTTGGAAGCTAAGCAGTGTAGGGCCCAACCAGTACCAAGTGGGTAACCACTTGCGAAGATTGGGTACTGTATAAAAGTGGGCCTTGGTGGGCTCATAGCAGTACTATTATATGGAATATTGACACACGGATATTCCATCATTACACAGATTATTATTATTATTATTTTTTAACTTATATTACATTGAATTTAGTAATGAGTAAATTATTAGTATCATTCATACACATGTGCACTATTTTTACTAGTGATGTGCACCGGACATTTTTCACTGCAGTGTCAGACAGGGTGGCAGATTTAAAAAATAGTCCCCAAACAGCACATGATGCAAAGAAAAAAAGAGGTGCACCAAAGTCGCTGGATGGTTAAGCTAAGCGACCCATGTGGCCGACACAAACAACTGGCCCATCTGGAGTGGCACTGCAGTGTCAGACAGGATGTCAGATTTAAAAAATAGTCCCCAAACAGCACATGATGCAAAGAAAAAAGAGGTGCAATGAGGTAGCTGTGTGGCTTAGCTAAGCGACCCAAGTGGCCGACACAAACACCTGGCCCATCTAGGAGTGGCACTGCAGTGTCAGACAGGATGGCAGATTTAAAAAATAGTACCCAAACAGCACATGATGCAAAGAAAAAAAGAGGTGCACCAAGGTCGCTGGATGGTTAAGCTAAGCGACCCAAGTGGCCGACACAAAAAACTGGCCCATCTAGGAGTGGCACTGCAGTGTCAGACAGGGTGGCAGATCTAAAAAATAGTCCCCAAGCAGCACATGATGCAAAGAAAAAAAGAGGTGCAATGAAGTGGCTGTGTGGCTAAGCTAAGCGACCCAAGTGGCCGACACAAACACCTGGCCCATCTATGAGTGGCACTGCAGTGTCAGACAGGGTGGCAGATTTAAAAAATAGTCCCCAAACAGCACATGATGCAAAGAAAAAAAGAGGTGCACCAAGGTCGCTGGATGGTTAAGCTAAGCGACCCATGTGGCCGACACAAACAACTGGCCCATCTAGGAGTGGCACTGCAGTTTCAGACAGGATGGCAGATTTTAAAAAATAGTCCCCAAACAGCACATGATGCAAAGAAAAAAAGAGGTGCACCAAGGTCGCTGGATGGTTAAGCTAAGCGACCCATGTGGCCGACACAAACAACTGGCCCATCTAGGAGTGGCACTGCAGTGTCAGACAGGATGGCAGATTTAAAAAATAGTCCCCAAACAGCACATGATGCAAAGATAAATTAAAGAAAAAAAGAGGTGCAAGATGGAATTGTCCTTGGGCCCTCTTACCCCCCCTTATGTTGTATAAACAGGACATGCACACTTTAACAAACCCATCATTTCAGTGACAGGGTCTGCCACACGACTGTGACTGAAATGACTGGTTGGTTTGGGCCCCCACCAAAAAATAAGCAATCAATCTCTCCTTGCATAAACTGGCTCTACAGAGGCAAGATGTCTACCTCTTCCTCATCGTCCGATTCCTCATTCCTTTCACTGTGTACATCCCCTCCTCACAGATTATTAATTCGTCCCCACTGGAATCCACCATCTCAGGTCCCCGTGTACTTTCTGGAGGCAATTGCTGCTGGTGAATGTCTCCACAGAGGAATTGATTATAATTCATTTTAATGAACATCATCTTCTCCACATTTTCTGGAAGTAACCTCGTACGCCGATTGCTGACAAGGTGAGCGGCTGCACTAAACACTCTTTCGGAGTACACATTGGAGGGAGGGCAACTTAGGTAGAATAAATCCAGTTTCTGCAAGGGCCTCCAAATTGCCTCTTCTTCCTGCCAGTATACGTACGGACTGTCTGACGTGCCTACTTGGATGCGGTCACTCATATAATCCTCCACCATTCTTTCAATGGTGAGAGAATCATATGCAGTGACAGTAGACGACATGTCAGTAATCGTTGGCAGGTCCTTCAGTCCGGACCAGATGTCAGCACTCACTCCAGACTGCCCTGCATCACCGCCAGTGGGTGGGCTCGGAATTCTTAGCCTTTTCCTCGCACACCAAGTTGCGGGAGAATGTGAAGGAGGAGATAGTGACGGGTCACGTTCCGCTTGACTTGACAATTTTCTCACCAGCAGGTCTTTGAACCTCTGCCAGAAAGAGAGATACAACGTAGGTTTTAAATCTAGGATTGAGCACGGTGGCCAAAATGTAGTGCTCTGATTTCAACAGATTGACCACCCGTGAATCCTGGTTAAGCGAATTAAGGGCTCCATCCACAAGTCCCACATGCCTAGCGGAATCGCTCTGTTTTAGCTCCTCGTTCAATGTCTCCAGCTTCTTCTGCAAAAGCCTGATGAGGGGAATGACCTGACTCAGGCTGGCAGTGTCTGAACTGACTTCACGTGTGGCAAGTTCAAAGGGTTGCAGAACCTTGCACAACGTTGAAATCATTCTCCACTGCGCTTGAGTCAGGTGCATTCCACCTCCTTTGCCTATATCGTGGCCAGATGTATAGGCTTGAATGGCCTTTTGCTGCTCCTCCATCCTCTGAAGCATATAGAGGGTTGAATTCCACCTCGTTACCACCTCTTGCTTCAGATGATGGCAGGGCAGGTTCAGGAATGTTTGGTGGTGCTCCAGTCTACTGTACGCGGTGCCTGAATGCCGAAAGTGGCCCGCAATTCTTCGGGCCACCGACAGCATCTCTTGCACGCCCCTGTCGTTTTTTAAAAAATTCTGCACCACCAAATTCAAGGTATGTGCAAAACATGGGACGTGATGGAATTTGCCCAGATGTAATGCACGCACAATATTGCTGGCGTTGTCCGATGTCACAAATCCCCAGGAGAGTCCAATTGGGGTAAGCCATTCTGCGATGATCTTCCTCAGTTGCCGTAAAAGGTTTTCAGCTGTGTTCCTATTCTGGAAAGCGGTGATACAAAGCGTAGCCTGCCTAGGAATGAGGTGGCGTTTGCGAGATGCTGCTACTGGTGCCGCCACTGCTGTTCTTGCTGCAGGAGGCAATACATCTACCCAGTGGGCTGTCACAGTCATATAGTCCTGAGTCTGCCCTGCTCCACTTGTCCACATGTCCGTGGTTAAGTGGACATTGGGTACAACTGCATTTTTTAGGACACTGGTGAGTCTTTTTCTGAGGTCTGTGTACATTTTTGGTATCACCTGCCTAGAGAAATGGAACCTAGATGGTATTTGGTACCGGGGACACAGTACGTCAATCAAGTCTCTAGTTGGCTCTGAATTAACGATGGATACCGGAACCACGTTTCTCACCGCCCAGGCTGCCAAGGCCTCAGTTATCCGCTTTGCAGCATGATGACTGCTGTGATATTTCATCTTCCTCGCAAAGGACTGTTGGACAGTCAATTGCTTACTGGAAGTAGTACAAGTGGTCTTCCGACTTCCCCTCTAGGATGACGATCGACTCCCAGCAGCAACAACAGCAGCGCCAGCAGCAGTAGGCGTTACACTCAAGGATGCATCGGAGGAATCCCAGGCAGGAGAGGACTCGTCAGACTTGCCAGTGACATGGCCTGCAGGACTATTGGCTTTCCTGGGTAAGGAGGAAATTGACACTGAGGGAGTTGCTGGTGTGGTTTGCAGGAGCTTGGTTACAAGAGGAAGGGATTTAGTGGTCAGTGGACATCTTCCGCTGTCACCCAAAGTTTTTGAACTTGTCACTGACTTATGATGAATGCGCTGCAGGTGATGTATAAGGGAGGATGTTCCGAGGTGGTTAACGTCCTTACCCCTACTTATTACAGCTTGACAAAGGCAACACACGGCTTGACACCTGTTGTCCGCATTTGTGTTGAAATAATTCCACACCGAAGAGCTGATTTTTTTTGTATTTTGACCAGGCATGTCAAGGGCCATATTCCTCCCATGGACAACAGGTGTCTCCCCAGGTGCCTGACTTAAACAAACCACCTCACCATCAGAATCCTCCTTGTCAATTTCCTCCCCAGCGCCAGCAACACCCATATCCTCATCCTAGTGTACTTCAACAGTGACAACTTCAATTTGACTATCAGGAACTGGACTGCGGGTGCTCCTTCCAGCACTTGCAGGGGGCGTGCAAATGGTGGAAGGCGCAAGCTCTTCCCGTCCAGTGTTGGGAAGGTCAGGCATCGCAACCGACACAATTGGACTCTCCTTGGGGATTTGTGATTTTGAAGAACGCACAGTTCTTTGCTGTGCTTTTGCCAGCTTAAGTCTTTTTTCTAGCGAGAGGATGAGTGCTTCCATCCTCATTTGAAGCTGAACCACTAGCCATGAACATAGGCCGGGGCCTCAGCCGTTCCTTGCCACTCCGTGTCGTAAATGGCATATTGGCAAGTTTACGCTTCTCCTTAGATGCTTTTAATTTTGATTTTTGGGTCATTTTACTGAACTTTTGTGTTTTGGATTTTACATGCTCTCTACTATGACATTGGGCATTGGCCTTGGCAGACGACGTTGATGGCATTTCATCGTCTCGGCCATGACTAGTGGCAGCAGCTTCAGCACGAGGTGGAAGTTGATCTTGATCTTTCCCTTTAACCTCCACATTTTTGTTCTCCATTTTTTAATGTGTGGAATTATATGCCAGTATCAATAGCATCGGCCTACTACTATATATACTGCGCAAAACTAAAATGCACCACAGGTATACAATGTAGATGGATAGTATACTTAATGGATGACGAGTGACGACACAGAGGTAGGTACAGCAGTGACCTACCGTACTGCTATATATAGTATACTGGTGGACACTGTCAGCAAACTGCAAAACTAAAATGCACCACAGGTATAGAATGTAGATGGATAGTATACTTAATGGATGATGAGTGACGACACAGAGGTAGGTACACAGCAGTGGCCTACCGTACTGCTATATATAGTATACTGGTGGACACTGTCAGCAAACTGCAAAACTGTCTAAAATGCACCACAGGTATAGAATGTAGATGGATAGTATACTTAATGGATGACGAGTGACGACACAGAGGTAGGTACACAGCAGTGGCCTACCGTACTGCTATATATAGTATACTGGTGGACACTGTCAGCAAACTGCAAAACTGTCTAAAATGCACCACAGGTATAGAATGTAGATGGATAGTATACTTAATGGATGACAAGTGACGACACAGAGGTAGGTACACAGCAGTGGCCTACCGTACTGCTATATATAGTATACTGGTGGACACTGTCAGCAAACTGCTAAACTAGTCTAAGAAAATGCACCACAGGTATACAATGTAGATGGATAGTATACTTAATGGATGACGAGTGACGACACAGAGGTAGGTACAGCAGTGGCCTACCGTACTGCTATTTATAGTTTACTGGTGGACACTGTCAGCAAACTGCAAAACTAAAATGCACCACAGGTATAGAATGTAGATGGATAGTATACTTAATGGATGACGAGTGACGACACAGAGGTAGGTACACAGCAGTGGCCTACCGTACTGCTATATATAGTATACTGGTGGACACTGTCAGCAAACTGCAAAACTGTCTAAAATGCACCACAGGTATAGAATGTAGATGGATAGTATACTTAATGGATGACGAGTGACGACACAGAGGTAGGTACAGCAGTGGCCTACCGTACTGCTATAAGTATATATATAGTATACTGGTGGACACTGTCAGCAAACTGCAAAACTGTCTAAAATGCACCACAGGTATAGAATGTAGATGGATAGTATACTTAATGGATGACGAGTGACGACACAGAGGTAGGTACACAGCAGTGGCCTACCGTACTGCTATATATAGTATTACTGGTGGACACTGTCAGCAAACTGCAAAACTGTCTAAAATGCACCACAGGTATAGAATGTAGATGGATAGTATACTTAATGGATGACGAGTGACGACACAGAGGTAGGTACAGCAGTGGCCTACCGTACTGCTATATATAGTATACTGGTGGACACTGTCAGCAAACTGCTAAACTAGTCTAAAAAAATGCACCACAGGTATACAATGTAGATGGATAGTATACTTAATGGATGACGAGTGACGACACAGAGGTAGGTACAGCAGTGGCATACCGTACTGCTATATATAGTATACTGGTGGACACTGTCAGCAAACTGCTAAAATAGTCTAAAATGCACCACAGGTATACAATGCAGATGGATAGTATACTTAATGGATGACGAGTGATGACACAGAGGTAGGTACAGCAGTGCACTCTGCACTGTACTACTCCTATATAATATTAATTATACTGGTGGTCCCCAGTCCCCACAATAAAGCAGCACACTGTGAGCACAGATATGGAGTGTTTTTCAGGCAGACAACGTATACTGGTGGTCACTGTCAGCAAAACTCTGCAGGGTACTCCTGCTATAGCTGCTCCCCAGTCCCCACAATTAAGCAGTGTGAGCACTCAGCACAGATATATCATGCAGCATACTGAACACAGATATGGTATAGAGCGTTTTTTTCAGGCAGAGAACGGATAAAAAAACTGGTGGTCACTTATCAGCAAAACTCTGCACTGTACTCCTAACAGCTGCTCCCCAATCCTCCCCACAATTAAGCAATAAAAAACAAAGAAGAATCAACTGTCTTCTACAATAAACGGAGAGGACGCCAGCCACGTCCTCTCCCTATCATCTCCAATGCACGAGTGAAAATGCTTATATAGAATCCGAATCTCGCGAGAATCCGACAGCGGGATGATGACGTTCGGGCGCGCTCGGGTTAGCCGAGCAAGGCGGGAAGGTTCTAACCTGCCTGGGACCCGTGTAAAAAAGGTGAAGTTCGGGGGGGTTCGGTTTCCGAGAAACCGAACCCGCTCATCACTATTTTATATATATATATATATATATAGAGAGAGAGAGTATATATATATATATATATATATATACACATAGAGTATATATATATATATATATATATATATACAGTATATATATATATATATATATAGTACATACATACTGTACAAACACAGTGTACACAGTGTGTATGTATTTATGTTCAAGACCTGCACTCAATTTAGATACATACTCCAGGACTCATGCAAGTACAGATGGCACTCCATGGATTTACACAGAATGAAACAGCAGAGGCTGACTATTCCAACATTTCAAATTTATTTCACAATTTTTCATAAGGGATACATTTGAAACATTGGAATAGTATAGTCAGCATCAGCTGTGCATTTCATTCCATGTAAATCCATGGAGTGTTGCCTATACTTGCACTACACAGTTAAAAAAAAAAAAAAAAAAAATATATATATATATATATATATATATATTGTGGTGAGAGGGCTTCTGGTGGGATCAGCTCCCTCCAAGAAAGAAGGAAATAAGACCTGCAAATTCTGAACCTACAGTGGAGATTTATAACTTCATGCTTACTGGATTGTACAGCTGCAAGAAGAAAATCTCCAGCACACAGGACAGACCACATGGATACTTTCTATTGAGGGTACTTTAATATATTGTGTGAAGGTTTTAACAAACTCTGTACATAAAAAGTTGGAAGTTGATGTACACTGCATTGCCGAATGATTGAATAATTCATCCTTATTTTTGGTGAAAGTGACCATCTAACAACCATTAAATGTGAGGATTATATATCCCATATTCTGGTTGATCCCTTGATGAAGTGTTTAATAGACAATAAGCGTTAGGCATATGCAAACGGTGCATATTACTCTGTTTCAATCCTCAAAGGATACAAGTACCATCTACAACAATATGGAAAAAAGGTTATATCCCATCCTAACAGATATTAAAATTACACATGATCTCCAACAACTCCAACACTGTGCATTGTATATTGTGATATATGTTATGTCTTGGTTTTAATGTATTTTTATTTTTTTATTTTAATAACTATATAACATGAATATATTATATGGTCATTTTTTGGGACATATGGTATAGAGATATATCAGAATCCAAATAGATTGGTGCAATATTTCTGAAATACTGATTTATAGGATAATTGCTAAAAGTGTTTTAGGTTATAGCGCACTTTTGATTACCAAACAAAAATATTATCTTTCAGAACCTGAACTGTTGGGTTTTTATCAAGAGGTGCAGCATAAAGTATTCTGAAATTATTCTTATAATAGTTTGTAAAATATTTTAGAAAACCACAAACTGAAGAAGAGCGCATTGGTACTATCTATATATTATATTATATAATACCTCTGTTTGCTAAATTAGCAATCCGCACGTCACTCCAGCAATGTTAAAAATCTTTTAATGCTTAAAACGAAGAATATACCCTTACAGCATGTTTTTATGTGCAGCCTGTCCGACAATCAATGGCTTGTTTATGGACCTATATTGGTCCTATCATCAGGATTAAGGCAATGCTGCTATAGTGTAACATATCTACACCTGTTCCAAAAAAGTGAAGAAGCTGATGTGGAACGTGGACGTGGGCGTTTCATAGTGGTGCTAGTATGCCTGCTCATTCACTGTGTAAAATGTTTAAATGTGGAACTATAAATCAATATGTGTGTAACACTCAGCATGTCAAACAATGTATAGACCTAGCAATAATTGACTGATCGTGGCACATAGGACCTGCATGAGAAATAAGGTTGCGGAGAGCACAGTGCATGCAAAATACAGTTGGCCTATGTGAACTTCCTCCGTGACAGCGCTACATGGAGCCAATGATATAAGTGTACTGATAATATTATTTACGAACGCATTAATGCTGACTGGGTCAGTTGCATGATAACTGATCGTGTCACATGGGACCAGTATGAGTGATAAGATTGCGGATAACACACTGTATGTTAAATACAGTTGGCCCATGTAAACTCCTTTCGTGACAGGGTCTCGTAATTACACAGAGTAAATAACATGAGTGTATTGGAAACACCAATTACGAATGTAAAAATGCTGTCCTGGTTAATTGCATGATATAGAGTTTGTTAGGATTTTTTCACCTCTTGAAAAAAGACACTATGGGGGGAATTCAATTGTTTGAAAAGTTGACGGGGGTATTTTTTTTCCTGTCTATTAGATAGAAAAAATAGACACCCAACTGACTTTTCAAACAACCCCTATGTGTCACAACCCCTAATGAACCAATTAGCTCAACAGAACGGTCACGCTCTAATAGCTGTCTGTGATATATAGAGTGACTGGCTGACAGGGTGAGCCATACATACCAGTTCATTAGAAAAGGAACAGACTACCTACAACAACCACAGCACAAGTTACAGTGTCTGGTAATCGAACAGCAACATTGTATTTAATATTGTGCTACAGTATAGCTTTTTTGTAGGGTTCAGTATGGTATGCCGGCGGCCGGGCTCCCGGCGACCAGCATACCGGCGCCGGGAGCCCGACCGCCAGCTTACCGGCAGTGTGGCGAGCGCAAATGAGCCCCTTGCGGGCTCGCTGCGCACGCCACGCTACGGGCACGGTGGCGCGCTACACGCGCCACGCTATTTTATTCTCCCACCAGGGGGGTCGTGGACCCCACGAGGGAGAATAAGTGTCGGTATGCTGGCTGTCGGGATTCCGGCACCGGTGTACTGTGCGCCGGGATCCCGTCAGTCGGCATACTGAAGACCACCCTTTTTGTAACTAGCTATGAGCTACAAGTCCAAAGGAATATGTGCTGTTGCTGATTTGGTTATTATGCCTATATTCACCAGTTTCAGCGTTTACCAGCCAATTGTGAGCAGTTTTTGTGACCTATGGAATTTACAACTGACATAATATGTCCTATAGATAAATACACTGTATCAATCTAATGCCCACAACTACATTTATTGGGAAAGTCACAATTAGCAGACAGCAGCAATTTGATATATATTGAGGAGGATCCAATAGCACAAATATTGTACACTGAGGTGGTTATAAAAGCCTGATAAGCTCTCAACCACTGAGTGCCATGGCATTGCGCAATTTATGATATATTAGCACAATTGATTTGTCCCAAATGTCTACAGATGTAGGACAAGGAACCAAACAAGTGATAGCTTAGGAAATTGCTTAAGGACAAAACCTCATATTAGATGCCTGATATCGTGACATATTTTCCCAGAATTGGTTTACATAATTTCAAGTAGTACACATAGGAAAATCACCTGTGGAACAAAATAGGGGCATTAGTTTATGGGCAACCGCTAATTTGATCTTGGTCACATAAGTGGTTACACACACAAAAGTAATTACAATATATTGATTAATAACGCATAGTGAATCCATTTTTAATCATTATTAGTACCTTTATTTATTGTGTATTTTGGTCTTATATTTTTCACATTAGAAGAATTTTAATTGATCAATATTTAAGTATATATTTCAAATTAACATATTCTTATCCTATAGTGCGGCAACAAAGAGACAATCCTTTCTTTCACATTGTTATCTTCTACCTTTATTGTCTATAGCAGCACCCCTTGCACAAAAATTGAAGACTATCCTATAGTAAATATGCAGTTTGGGGATTTCGCACTGTAAAATACTTAATGAAATATTAACATATCATTGACTAGTGCAGAAGACACCCACTCCCCTTTCCATTTACCTACTAAGACAAAAAACTGTGAAGAATAAAACCCTTACCTTTTATCACCCAGCGTGTAAGGGTCTCAGAACACAGCCACGTCCAGAGTCCAGGGGGGTCGTGTCCGCCCTCTGGGAATGTATTTTCAGTGACGGCCACCATTGGCTACTGCTGGTTGTGATGGTAACCAGAGTAGTCACCCCAGTCTCCGGCCCTGTGAATGAGATAAAAACAATAACATGAAAGTTGTGAACTATTACATGGCAAGATACACTCAAAATTGATTTCAACATAAGATCACTGATGTTATAGTATATAAATTGTTATCCCTGTACTTATAAGCATGAAAATAAAAAGATCAATATAGGCTTTATGAGGTATTGCTATGAAATAAACTATATGACAGGGTTTATATATGTAACTTTTGCATCTGTGGTCTTATTTAGAAACCACAAATCATACAATGCTTCTCTATATATATATATATATATATATATATAGTATAAACAGAGATTAATACTGCGCCACTTGTGATATAAGCAGATATGTTATATGAACGGCACCCTAAATGATACTCCCCAGTGCTAATATTGGGGCGTCAGCTTAGTCCCTCAATAAAACAGGGGTGGTAATTCCCTGAATTAAGATGTGTGAAAAACAGGGGGGATGAGGGATGTATAGCGACCACGGTATCGAAAATAGTTTCTAGTGCCAATTGTACAAATAAAAATTCTATTTAATATTAAATATAAAAATACATAGAACATACATAAAAATGGGACAACAATAAATACACAGTTGGACTAAAAGCTCTAAATGAATATATGCAAGAGTAAAAGTATTTAAACAAAATTTTCCTTATCTTGAGAGTGAGGTAGGTAAAGGTCACCCAACGCGTTTCGTCTGGTAAGACTTCTTCAATATTATGATGTTCAGAATGTATTCCAATTTGTTTTTTCATTGAGACCTCTAGGTTGTATTGTGTCCAATTTAAAAATCTATTTAGATTGCAATTTGTTCAATGCTGTCATTTTATCTTCTCCTCTCAACATCTGAGGAATTTGATCTATAATTTGATAGCATAACTGTGACAAAGTGTGTTGATTTAGTCTATAATGACATGCTACTGGTTGATCCACTGCATCTCCCAATAGTGCTTTTGAAATGGATAAGTGATGTAGTGCCATTCTTTCTTTAAACATGCGGATGGTCATGGCTATGTAATATTTATCGCAAGGACATGTGATATAATATATCACAAACCTTGATGAACAGGTGAGAACTTGGCGGATTTCATATATTTTGTTCTTATGAGGATGTTTAAATGAAATTAAATAATTACATTGAAAAAAGTATACTGGCGCTAGTAGAAGTTTCTCCAATATTAATAACAAAAACGTGGATAAATAAAAACATAAATAAATTTATTCACAAGACAATATAAAATAATAATGACATATCACTTAAAAGCAATTAAGTTTGGGCATAGATTGAAGCTTAGAATCAGAATAAAAATTGCTGCTAATATGCATCCACATGTGATCCCGGACTGGAAAGTAAAGTTCCCTGGGGAATGTTAGTATTTAAATACAGCTGGTGTTACCCATGGCGATGGAGTCCTCCAAATGCTTTGAAAATTAACAGCAGGCAAGCTGTGATGTTTTATGCAGAGGCTGGTTGGCTCCAATCGGTGCTCTAGTAGTGCAGTCCCACAGAGAAATTTCCATGGCAGGAAATGGTTGTATTAGAAGTCCATATCTGGATCCTCACCAAGTGGAAAGCATGTGATGGTGGCAGCTTATCACTTAACGCGTTTCCCTAGGCACAGTCGCCTAGCTTCATCAGAAGTATATCTCAGTCTGAAAATGGGATCTATTTAAACCCCTTTAAGCACCTAATGCCCATCAGGTGTGGTACAACTAATCGTTTCAATCATCCACAAAATCTAATAAAATGTACTACTTATTATAATGAACATAAATATTAGGCAGTTTGGGAGGCAAACCCACATGAAATTCTAAAAAAAAAAAAAACTTTATTTACTATATAGAAATAGAAATCATTTAAACAACAAGCAAGGTCAAAGGACTCATCAACACAGAGGGCAGAGCACCTATATTGGTGATTATACTCTCTATGTATTCTAAGTTTTTACTTACAGGGGAACCGAGCACCTCCACGGCATTCGTTATATCCATGACCCATAAAACGGTCATTTTAGCAATGAACGATCGCGCCCGCCAGCGGGATCCCGCAGGGCACTACATGTGCGTCCCCCGGGTCACGTGGACGGGAGCAGGAGGGCTAAGCCAATGAGGGAGAGATGGAGCGAGTTCACGGTTACCAGGCAACCAGTGCCGAGAGATGCATGACGTATATTGCTGTCACGTGACCGGAGGTGCGGATGGCCGTGTATTTTCCTCCAGGTCACGTGAATGGAACTGACAAGTGAGGCACGGATCGAGGAAGTTTGTAGTTGCTAGGCAACTAATGCCAAAAACATATTAATACACTTTAACATCACGTGTCCAGGGGCACAGATAGCCAGAAATAATTTACATAGGGAGAGAGATATTTTTAAGCAGCCAATACAGACTCAATTAATGCTGCACATAAGTGGTCATATTTAGGGCCAGGGAAGATGAGAGGTTCAAACCCATGGGGGATTCATGAAGTCATATAGTAAGCCTAATAAGCACTCAACACTAACACAATGACAGTCATTTTCTATTATACATGGTGTCAATATACAGACGGCGCCCGTGGGGAGGCCGCACCCGCACCCCTAATGGGTGTCCACACGGCCCCGGATTGACTCCCGCAAAGCAGGAGATGCCATGTCATCTGGGATGATCTAGATGACCACTCACCTGTGACGAGCTGACAGGGATAAACCGCTGTCCCATCACAAGTGTGTGTGGAATCCTCCGGGGCCATGTCGGACACACACCGGTGACACGGAGTTGTCACCTGTACCATCGGGATGCGGGTGCAGACCTCACCACTGGCACCAGTCTGTTGTTGACGATCACCAAATAAGCATCATACTGGACTGTAAAAATCCCAAATGCGATATATAAAGTGCATGAAGTGCATGAATAATTTCTTAAGGCTTCCATCCAAGAAATAACCATAAGGAGACATATATAGATGCATGCAAAAAGATGAAACTTTACACAATTTGACAAAAACTTTTTCATATGAGGGATAAGTTAGTATCTAGCCATTGTTTATTTGATAAAATGGCCTTCGTTCCAAATACACGTTTTATGGGTCATGGATATAACGAATGCCGTGGAGGTGCTCGGTTCCCCTGTAAGTAAAAACTTCGAATATATAGAGAGGATAATCACCAATATAGGTGCTCTGCCCTCTGTGTTGATTAGTCACATGACTATTTTGTCCTTTGACCTTGCTTGTTGTTTAAATGATTTCTATTTCTATATAGTAAATAAAGTTGTTTTTTTTAGAATTTCATGTGGGTTTGCCTCCCAAACTGCCTAATATTTATGTTCATTATAATAAGTAGTACATTTTATTAGATTTTGTGGATGATTGAAACGATTAGTTGTACCACACCTGATGGGCATTAGGTGCTTAAAGGGGTTTAAATAGATCCCATATTCAGACTAAAATATACTTCTGATGAAGCTAGGCGACCGTGCCTAGGGAAACGCGTTAAGTGATAAGCTGCCACCATCACATGCTTTCCACTTGGTAAGGATCCAGATATGGACTTCTAATACAACCATTTCCTGCCTTGGAAATTTCTCTGTGGGACTGCACTACTACAGCACCAATTGGAGCCAACCAGCCTCTGCATAAAACATCACAGCTTGCCTGCTGTTAATTTTCAAAGCATTTGGAGGACTCCATCGCCATGGGTAACACCAGCTGTATTTAAATACTAACATTCCCCAGGGAACTTTACCTTCCAGTCCGGGATCACATGTGGATGCATATTAGCAGCAATTTTTATTCTGATTCTCAGCTTCAATCTATGCCCAAACTTAATTGCTTTTAAGTGATATGTCATTATTATTTTATATTGTCTAGTGAATAAATTTATTTATGTTTTAATTTATCCACATTTTTGTTATTAATATTGGAGAAACTTCTACTAGCGCCAGTATACTTTTTTCAATATTTCCTATATCTTTGGGACTGACAATCCCTTACTGGCAGCAGTGACAGTGCGTCTGGTCTTTGTTTTTCTATTAAATAATTACATGTAGTGCATGATGCACATCTGTAACAACCGGGTATTTTTGAAAAACCAAAGATGCCTGGAGGTGTGAATAATTGGTGATGTCCGCTTTTACTAAATAATCTTTAAGATTGCGGTATCTCCTAAAGTTTGTCATAGGTTTTGTATGTACAAAGCTCGGAAGGTTTGGATCAGTTTTGACTATTGGCCAAAGGGATTTTGTGGCCCTGGGGATAATGGGGGTAGCTGTGGAAAAGCTTGTCGACCAGATTAATTTTTCTTTGACGTCTGTAGGTTTTTTTTTTAGCTTGGAGTAATGTCCATCTTGGAATTGTTAATACCTTATCTTTAATTTTTGATAGTTGTCTTATATTGTAGCCCTGTTATTGGAATTTATGGACTACTACATCCAATGCTGGCGATAACTGTTCTGCATTGCTGGTTATCCGAGCTATTCTGAGCATTTGTGAATATGGTAGGATTTGTTTTAGAGGTGGCTACTTGCATCAAGAAGGGTATTTCTATCGGTGGGTTTGTAAAAAACTCCTGTTTCCAAGATTCCTTCTTTGATTGTCACAGTCACGTTGAAAAAATTAATAGTATTTCCACTAATGACATAAGTAAACTTAATAGGAGAGGGAAGATGGTTAACACTCTCCATCATTTGCATTTAATCCAATTCACTACCACTCCACAGCATGAAGCAATCATCTATGTATCTTTTATACCAGATGATGTGTTGGTTGTGCAATGTGTTATGTACAAACATTTATTTTTCTTGCAGGAACATGAAAATATTGGCATATGCCGGGTCTACCAAACTGCCCATGGCACAACCCCATATTTGTAGGTAATAGGTATCATTTTAAAAAAAAGTAAATTCTGGTAAGGCCCAAATGTAATAGTTATAAAAAAGTGGTAACTTGAAGACAAAGTCACCTGGTATATTGTTAACAAAGTTTTGTACTGCCTCCAACCCTTCTGTATGTGGAATGGATGTGTATAAGGATGGTAAATGGGATCAGATCATTGAGGAAGGTCCTGGGGTCCTTAAAATATGTATTTTCCTGAGCTATATAGGACTGTAGTGAAGTTTTCAACAGTTCTACTATGGGTTGGTAAAGTTATCCTCTCGCTGACACTATTGGTCTGCCAGGGGGTTGTTCACTGTCTTTATGTACTTGGGGATGGTGTATAGAACATGTGTAATGGGAAATTGTACTAATAAAGATTGATGGGTTTTGGAGTTGATCCAACTGGCTATTTCAGCTTCCGGTAGAATAATAGATAATTTTTGTTTGTAGTGGTCTGTAGGATCTCAAGATAATTTCTGGTAGGTGGCTGTGTCGCCCAGCTGTCATTGTATCTCCTGTTTGTACTTATCCAAATCCTGTATTACGATACTTATCCAAATCCTGTATTACTATTGTAGTGTTATTCTTTAAGGATTTTAAAGCTTTAGATTCCTCTGATGTGAGATTGGGATAGATTTAAATTTTTGCCCCATTGTATTTGTGGACTGAATCATCCAGAAGTCTATTATAGGTTTTTATGGATGCATTGGTCGATGTAGGGTCATATTTAGATTTGTGATATTTTTTTGTTAATGCTTCGATTGGAGTCTGTGTTTTGAGTTCCTGATTGCCTTGAAACATATCTTTGGGGGATGTTCAATTGTTTGGAAAGTCAGTTGGGTGACTGTTTTTTTCTATCTAATAGACAGGAAAAAACAGACACCAAACCTCTTAATTTACATCCCATTTTTGGAGATCATTTTGCCACTTGAATTCATCGTGAAAATTTGTCGGAACAAAGGAGAGACCTTTATTGAGTAATGACTCTTCTGCTGGAGTTAGAGTGCAGGATGATAACTTAAAAATCAAGTCTTGTTTTTGTTTTTGGATTGTACTTTTGTTTGTCTTTTGGGCCTCTTTTTGGAGGCTTCATCCGAGTCTGCTACCACAAAGTCACTGTCACTATTTGAGGTGTAACGATCCTTGGAACATTGTTCCCTGCGTTGTCTCCAATTTGATCTCATGCTGGTCCTATTACGTCTGATGGTATCAGTGCCTGTGAGCGAACGATAGACTCAATGGTCTTCATAGTTGGATTTAACCACCTGCAATTGTGCATTTTTGAATTTTAACAGTTCTGTCTTATGATTTTCCACTTGTTGGTTTCATTTTGTCCACAGTGTATTGTGGTTGTTGTTCTGCAGAATTGATTCATATAGCTTGCGATATTCCTCTATTTTTGTGCGTGTCACCAACAGCTCTCTGCCTGCCTCCTCAATTACTAGCAACATGAGGTCAAAGCTGAATTTATTAAGGAAGGCTATCCATCTTCTACAAAAGTCTGCATTCATGTGTCCTATAGTTGGTACATTTAGCACTCTAAATTCCCTGGGGATGAATTTCTGCTGATAATAACTGGACAAAGAAGAGCCTTGCAGTAGATAATCCACTTCTCTAGTCCTCAATTTTAACAGATGTTTATATATATTTCATTTGGTGTCTATTCAAGTACATCTAGTAGTGTATTATAGCACGAGCACACAGCTAGTTAATAATACAATACAGGTGTGCCAGATTGGAGGATACATATTATATTATATATTTCTATATATATATATATGTATATTGTACATGCAGATACTCGGAATTCCACGGAGAATATGGGGATTACAGTTTACCCAGTGCCTTCTTAGGTACTCGCGTACAAAGATTCCAAAACTATATATATATATATATATATATATATATATGCATTTTCATTTTATTATAATACAATTTAAGTTGCATTATCACTAGTAAGTGCTGTCACTTATGGATTTCAAAGTGGAGAAATTACTAAAGACAACCTGAGATACTCACAGATTGGCAAAGTATGCAATGAAGTTAGACATTTCTACACAGCACTTGCTTTCTTTTGTGTATGTATGTGTGCTCTGAACTCAACCAATTGTTATGCTAATATAGTGTTGCTTCCAATACAATACACTGTTTTATGTAACTACTGTATTTGGCTTGAACTCAAAGCACTAGCAAGTGCACTTATAAAATTACATACTTACTGGTTTGATACACTGGCCAAAAATATAGCATGTTTAATTCCATGTATAGTATTCTCATGGGTTTTTAATTTTTAAAATATTGTTTGAAATAATTTTCTATAGATGGAAATTCTAAACTAATTAATAATGGCATATATTTCATGCCCAGATTTTATGCATTGTAAAAATTTTGATTGGCTCTTCATAAAACATAATAAATATGCACAGAATCAAAGACAGCACATTTGTTCTTCATTTTTAGTGTGTAGTGATGTTCAACCGAAACATCTGCTCTAATGAGTTTGACATTTGCTCTAATGACAGCGTTCGTTTACTTAATGCCTTGCATTAGACTACTTTCCCAAAAGAATTATTCTTTTTTACAAAGGGGAGGACAAATTTGCAATTGTTACAGAGACAGCTTATTTGGGAATTGCTTTTGGCAATTCAACACATTTTAAATCAGTTTATTTTTTAGTTAGTTATGACTGTTCTGCTCTATTTGTTTTATATGATATTGATTTAGATTGGGTATTTTTGAATACTGTAAGTATTCAGTAATCCTTTTTTTGTATACATACTATATCAAAACCACATTTTTTGCAGACCAGCTAAAATGTATTTAAACTATTTAAAAATTAAGCAATTTCCATGAGTTGAACATGTTTTCCCAATAGCTAAAGTATAAATTCAAATTGTATAATTTGACATCTCATGTTAGCAATGAGAAAATTAGATATTTGTTTAGTGTGCTATATTCATTTATATTGTACAGTGTAAAAAAGAAACAATGCTATATACTGTTCATAATTGATTAAAAAGAAAAAGATAATTGAGCTACTGTAGGCACATTCACACTAGAGATGTGCAGCGGGCATTTTTCGTGTTTTGTGTTTGTTTTTGGATTCGGGTCCGCGGCCGTGTTTTGGATTCGGGTGATTATTTTAAAAACCTCAAAAACAGCTAAAATCATAGAATTTAGGTGTAATTTTGATCCTACAGTATTCTCAATAACAATAATTTTCACTAATTTCCAGTCTATTCTGAAAACCTCACAATATTATTTTTAGTCCTAAAATTTGCACTAAGGTCGCTGGATGACTAAGCTAAGCGACCCAAGTGGGCGGCACAAACACCTGGCCCATCTAGGAGTAGCAGTGCAGTGTCAGACAGGATGGCACTTAAAAAATAGTCCCCAAACAGCATATGATGCAAAGAAAAAAAGAGGTGCACCAAGGTCGCTGGATGGCTAAGCTAAGCTAAGCGGCACAAACACCTCAATATCACAGGAATTATTTGTTCTAATCAATGGTATTATTTATTGGTACAAATCGCTGGAAGAAAATGACAAAATCACTAGAATTACAAGCCAGTATCACGGGAATTATATCAAATGGCTGTACCACTGGACATATACGAAAGTGTCAGACAGGATGGCACTTTTAAAAAAATAGTCCCCAAACAGCACATCATGCCAAGAAGTAGCTGCTCTGGCAGCCCAAGGGGACTGCATCAGAGAAGCAGAGTTACGTCTTCTCACAGTAGTGCTGCGGAAGGAAGCAAATCTGACTTACCCGAAGTACCTGGTAGAGACTCCTCTGAGGAAGACACCTCCACAACCTCCAAAATATTTTGTTCTGACATGACACTGACCAGTGATACTGAGCAATGATGATACTACTGAGCAGTGATACTGAGCACTGATGATACTACTGAGCAGTGATACTGAGAACTGACACTGAGCAGCACGATGCAGCACAAGACACTGAGCACTGACCAGTGATACTGAGCACTGATGATACTACTGACCAGTGATACTGAGCACTGATGATACTACTGAGCAGTGATACTGAACACTGATGATACTGAGAACTGACACTGAGCAGCACGATACAGCACAATACACTGAGCACTGACCAGTGATACTGAGCACTGATGATACTACTGAGCAGTGATACTGAGAAGGACACTGATCAGCACAAGACACTGATCACTGACCAGTGATACTGAGCACTGATGATACTACTGAGCAGTGATATTGAGCACTGATGATACCACTGAGCAGTGATACTGAGAACTGACACTGAGCAGCACGATGCAGCACAAAACACTGAGCACTGACCAGTGATACTGAGCACTGATGATACTACTGAGCAGTGATACTGAGCACTGATGATACAGCTGAGCAGTGACACTGAGCAGAACAAGACACTGAGCACTGACCAGTGATACTGAGCACTGATGATACTCCTGAGCAGTGATACTGAGCACTGATGATACTACTGAGCAGTGATACTGAACACTGATGATACTACTAAACAGTGATACTGAGAACTGACACTGAGCAGCACGATGCAGCACAAGACACTGAGCACTGACCAGTGATACTGAGCACTGATAATACTACTGAGCAGTGATACTGAGCACTCATGATACTACTGAGCAGTGATACTGAGAACTGACACTGAGCAGCACAAGACACTGAGCACTGAGCAGTGATACTGAGCACCGAAGATACTACTGAGCAGTGATACTGAGAACTGATGATACTACTGAGCAGTGATACTGAGAACTGACACTGAGCAGCACAAGACACTGAGCACTGATGATACTACTGAGCAGTGATACTGATAACTGACACTGAGCAGCACAATGCAACACAAGACACTGAGCACTGACCAGTGATACTGAGCACTGATGATACTACTGAGAACTGACACTGAGCAGCAGGATGCAGCACAAGACACTGTACTAGTATTAGTAATGTATTACTGAGCAGCACGATGCAGCACAAGACAATGAGCACTGATACTGAGCACTGATGATACTACTGAGAACTGACACTGAGCAGCACAATGCAGCACAAGACACTGTACTAGTATTAGTAATGTATTACTGAGCAGCACAATACAGCACAAGACAATGAGCACTGATACTGAGCACTGATGATACTACTGAGAACTGACACTGAGCAGCACGATGCAGCACAAGACACTGGACTAGTATTAGTGAGCAGCACAAAAGCACTCTGGAATTGTCACCCCCCTTCCCCAGATACCACTGTGACTGGAATGATGATGACCGATGCACAGTCACAGGACACTACTACCACAGCACCCTGCAGCAGCAAGATGCAGCACAAGACACTGTACTGGTATTACTGAGCAGCACGATGCAGCACAAGACAATAAGCACTGATACTGAGCACTGATACTGAGAACTGATACTGAGAGAACGTAGCCACATCCTCTCTGCACTCTCTACAATGCCCGAGTGAAAATGGCGGCGACGCTCGGCTCTTTATATGGAATCTGAATCTCGCGAGAATCCGACAGCGGGATGATGACGTTTTGCCTCGTTCAGGTTTACCAAGTCAGGCGGAAATAACCGAGCCGGGCTCGAAACCGTGATTGACACGTGGAGTTTGGGGTAGTTCGGTTCTCGGCGAACTGAACCCGCTCATCTCTAATTCACACAAGACAAAACATCCCTCTTGCACACCGCTGACACCTATCAACAGCCTATTTCCACATATAATTCTAGATTTATTTGCATCTGAAAGAAGTCTTAGCAGTCTGACTTCTTAAAATAACATCATAGGCCAATATTTACTAAGAATTCGAGTTTGTCCGTTTTGTGTTTTTTTTTCTAAGTCCCAATCCGGGAATTCACTAAGCACCAATCTCGGCAGTGTTTGGACTATTCGTAATGGTTTGATTTGCAAAGTTCAGAAATACGAATGAATAGACCATCGGTCAAACGCAAAAAAAAAAGGAGAAAATCGGCTGCGCTTGGGGTGTTACAAATGGGTATAAATATTGGAGAGTTGACAATCTTCTATATAAAATTGTTTATTATAATGTAAAATACATCAACAACAAATGAAGTTAACCATATATAAAGAAATAAATAACTATACTCTAAAACACCGTTGTATAAACACACAGTAGCAATCAAGGTTTGTGTATAGTATTCCCCTGATTCAGGGTATAAGATTGATACTTTTTAAAATTGTAACAATAATGTAACTAAATAGTTACAATTTTACTCTCTGCAGTGTATAGTGGCTAAAAATATGTAGAAACAGCAGAACTTTTTCTCCAGTAATCAGAGACGGAAAAAGGGCCCAGCGGTCAAATATATAATAAACAGTATACAATATTGGCCCTCATTCCGAGTTGTTCGCTTGGTATTTTTCATCGCATCGCAGTGAAAATCCGCTTAGTACGCATGCGCAATGTTCGCACTGCGACTGCGCCAAGTAACTTTACTATGAAGAAAGTATTTTTACTCACGGCTTTTTCTTCGCTCCGGCGAACGTAATGTGATTGACAGGAAATGGGTGTTACTGGGCGGAAACACGGCGTTGCAGGGGCGTGTGGCTGAAAACGCTACCGTTTCCGGGAAAAACGCAGGAGTGGCCGGAGAAATGGTGGGAGTGCCTGGGCGAACGCTGGGTGTGTTTGTGACGTCAACCAGGAACGACAAGCACTGAAATGATCGCACAGGCAGAGTAAGTCTGGAGCTACTCTGAAACTGCTAAGTAGTTAGTAATCGCATTATTGCGAATACATCGGTCGCAATTTTAAGAAGCTAAGATTCACTCCCAGTAGGCGGCGGCTTAGCGTGTGTAACTCTGCTAAATTCGCCTTGCGACCGATCAACTCGGAATGAGGGCCCTTACCTCTCCTATGGGCTGGTATTACCGAGCGTCCTCGGTAAAGTCCTGTATAAAGCCCACAGTGTGATGTTAAGGAGAGAAATTTAATAAAGGAATAGTTATCCAAACTTGCTCCTGAATCTGTAAGTCCCGGGTGCAGGATAATTGCCTGTGTATTACCTTGGGCTGGTGGAAATCCTTTTAATGCCCTGAGCGTAGGTAATACCACATCTTCCAAGACGTCAGAGGAGCACACGCTGTGGCCGCTAATTGCGGTGGAGATTCACAGGTGTAACATTAGCCGGAGCCGTTGCTGGCACTGGTTTATAAGAGACTGAAGCGCTGTCCCACGGCCGAATAGCCGTTTAGATGATACAAGCTGGCATTGTCTCACAGCTAGGTATTACCGTAGGATGATAATACGGGCTGACGTTATTTCACTGCCAGGCACAGCCGTCAGATGATATGGGCTGGCGATGTCCCGCGGCCAATTGCAGCCGTCAGACAGTGTAGGCTGGTGCCGTTCAGAGACCGCAATAGAGCCACCGTGCAGACAGAAGAACTCTCCGCTGTAAGCAAAGTTCCTTGAAGCTGTAGTGCTGGTGGATCAGAGTCGAAGGGGAGGAGCCTAACGCGTTTCGTCACGATTAACGTGACTTTTTCAAAGGAATACCACCTCCACTGTGTTCATCCTATATATAGCGTTAATAGACATACTGCCAGGTGTGGCTAATAAAAACTAATGAAAACACAATTAAGAAGGTCAACTCTCCATTATTTAGCAGCTAAATAGCTATCAGTGCATTGGTCTATTAAGATTTAAGTATACATGTAAATATATGCAGATATAATTTACTATATTAAAACAAAACAAATTAAAAAAAGAAGATAAAGAGGAATAAAAAGAAAAACAGAAAAAAACAAAACAAAGGGAATATGGGGACAGTAAAATAATTTTATAATTAATTTACAATTAAATTCATATTAAATAAACAAATATTGTAAATTCCGTGTCAGATGATATGCGATGGCACAGGAGATTGAGGATAACATAAGATACGATTTTACATAGATCAAACCAAAAATTATATTAGTCTTTCATGGCATGATAAGAAAGGACACAGAAGGTATAGTTTTACACAGATCATACTAAGAATAATATTAGTCTTTCATAGCATAATAGGAAGAGACACAAAGTGGATTTTCATTAGCTGTTATCAATGACTTAGTTCCATTATTACTTCACATAGACTATGAGTATATTAAATAAGATTAGTTCTATATGGAATTAAACTTGTCCTATATTTATTGTGAATAAAGATGTCATAACCCCTAATGGGATTACATTTCTTATGTAATGATACATTTATACTAAACGATATAAAAGAGACAACGGGCCATAGATCAAAAAAAAAACCACACCCAGAGATGACATATAGACCCATATAGAAATAAGCATGCGCATAACTATATGTCCAAATCGATCTTACATGAAAGATTATGAATAAATGATTACTATATAGGATGCATTATATGATAATGAGTCTCATGAGTATAGATGTAGTGATAAATAATCTGAAACAGGCACCCATATAGATATGCAACCCAGAAAGAATTGCATGTGGTTTGGAGATGTACCTCATATGGTGTTAAAGATCAAATTCAATTGTTTCATTTAATCCCTCAGGAACGAGGGTTTTCAACAGGTGAATCCAATAATTTTCCCTTTGGCACAGTTTCCTATATCTATCACCCCCCCTGGGGGTTGATGGAATAGTTTCAATGCCTATAAGATGGACATCCTGTGGGTTCTTTTCATGAAATTCTGCAAAGTGTCGGGATACACTATGCAGAGAGTATCCCCTTAAAATATTGCGCCTATGTTCTAAAAATCGAATTTTCAATTTACGTGTAGTACGTCCCACATAGATCAGTTTACAACTGCAGACTAATATATATATGACAAATACACTATTACAATTGATAAACGAACCAATAGTAAATTGTGTATTGTCTGATGATGAGAAAAATTTAGTTTTGTTCTTTATATATGAACAAGTTAGACATTTGTTCGCACCACACTTAAAGCAGCCTCTTGTTTTAGTCAGCCATTGTGAGGAATTAAGTGAGTTATCTGACTGTATTAGAGTTCTTCTATCAACAAAGAAACTTGGTGAAAGATGCTGTTGTAAGTTAGTGGAACATTTAAAAATAACTGACGGCTTTTCTCCAATTTCTGTTCTGAGAATGTGATCAGTGAGTAAAATGGGAAAATTATTCGAAATAATTTTTCTTATTTGACAAGAAGAACTATTGTACTTAGAAAAAAAGTGCGGTTGATCTTGCTCAAATTTTTGATTCCTTGGTTTATATTCTAAGAGATCTTTCCTATCAAGCTGGTCCACTCGTGCACGAGCTGACTGAATTAACTTAGAAGGGTAACCCTTATTCTCAAGAGACGATGATAATTCATCCGCCTGTACAGTGTAATTATGATATTCACTAAAATTGCGTCTGAGACGTCGTAATTGACCGTAGGGGATATTTCTAATCCATGGTTTGTGATGTGAACTGTCAAAATGTAGAAAATTATATTTGTCTACCTCTTTTCTAAAAGTCTTAGTGGAAATAGCCCCATCTATTATAGTGAGGGAGACATCAAGGAACGAGATGGAGAGTTTATCTACCGTGCTGGTGAATGATAAATTAAAATCATTATTATTAAAAGAAGCAGTAAGATCCAAAGCTGAGTTAATATCTCCATCAAGAACGAAAAAGAGATCATCTATGTAACGGCCATAGTAAACGAGGTCCGCGCCCAAACTCCGCCCCCAAACATGTGCGTCCTCAAGCGCTCCCATGTAGAGATTGGCGAAGCTGGGCGCGAACCTCGTCCCCATGGCCGTCCCAAGTGTCTGTAAATAAAATTGGTGATTAAATAAAAAATAATTGTGTGATAAAATAAATTTAATCGAAGCCAAAATAAATTCTTGTAGGTCCTTAGAAAGAACATTAGAATCTGTGAGATACTGAGCAATAACCGCAATACCTTTATTATGGGGGATGTTTGAATATAGTGCCTGTACATCGCAGGTCATAAAAAAATATGATTCCTTCCATTTAATGCCTGTGATGGAATTCAAAAAGGCTGTAGTATCTTTAATATGCGAAGGAAGACTGGTGGCTAAAGGCTGTAAAAAGTGATCAACAAAGTGAGATAAATTAGAAGTGAGGGACCCAACACCTGAAATTATGGGTCTCCCCGGGGTGCGGTGAGGGATTTGTGAATTTTGGGCAAATGATAATATGTAGGGGTGATGGGGTGAAGGGGTATGAGATATTTCATCTCTTCCTTAGAAATTATGTCTCCCTCAAGGGCACCTTGGACGAGCTCAGTAAGAGACCTATGAAAAAAACTAGAAGGGTCGGTAGGTAATAGGGTATATATATCCCTATTCCCTAACTGTCTGTAAGCCTCAGATAAATAATCATCTGTATCCTGTATAACGATTCCCCCTCCCTTGTCAGCCGGCTTAATGACAAGGGAGGGGTTATCAACAAGCTTACGTAAGGAGGCTTTTTCACCAAATGATAAATTATGTTTATATTTAAATATTTTACGTTCCTTTTGGCATAGAGTATTAAATTCCTCCAATGTTTTTTTATAGAAGATATCTATTGGTGGGCTTCTGTGCTGTAAGGGAAAGAATTGTGAACTGTTTTTAAACTGCAAGCGATGTTCGCTGGTTTTTGCTATATTGTAAATTGGAATAGTGTCTTCCAAAGAGCTATTATCTTCTAGCAATGACTGCAGTGCATCTAAACTTGTCTTGTCTCCATCATCCAAGATAATTGGCAATCCTTCAATTTTTTGCTTGGTTAGTTTTTTGGAGGCAAAGTATCTTTTGCGTGCCAGAGTACGTATATAACGATTAAGTTCAACAAAAAGGTTAAAGAATTCCGGGGGTTTAGAGGGAGCAAACTTGAGACCTTTATTCAATAATTTGATATCGTTTGTTTCTAGTTGGATTGAAGATAAATTATGAATGTTATTTTCTATGGTCTCAAATCTCGTTTTTTTTTTTCCCTCTGTATCCTACGTCCTCCTCTGTGTCCTCTGTGCTGTTTTCTCTTCCCCTTTTTGGGGTGTCTATCCGAAGGGGTTCGTATCGATTCTGTGTATAATGATACGGCGGAGGAGTTTTCTGTCTCCTCTGGCCCCTCTCTAAAAAACTTGATGTGCCTATCTTGGAACCAGACTGCATTGTATGTGCATTATATGGGTTACTTATGTTGGAATTTTTAGGTCTTACTGACATATCCTCATACGGGTTATTACCCCTCTGAGGAGAATAATTTCTATTATCAGGTCTCCTAGTGTAAGGGGATGCCGGTCTACGGCCCGATGTCTCATATCTCCGACCCCTAACATCATTGGATCTATTTCTATGTTGAACAATATTTCTTAGTCTCCAATTTGATGTACTACGTTGTCTGTTAGATATATACTGTTTCTTATTATATGTTCGAACTAAATTACGATTATAATCATTAGTGTCTCTATCAAATTTCCTGTTCTTACCCTCTATGATCTCCCTTTCATAAAGTTCCAATTTGTGATTTAATTTTAAATCATTATGTTTAAACTGTGGATGTTCAGAGAAACTACTTAAGAGTTTCTTTGTATCCTCAATCTCCTGTGCCAACTGCATTGTCCTATCACTACGGTATTTAATTAATAATTCCATCAGGGAGAAGGAGCAAGTATCGAGTAATGCATCCCATTTCTCCTTCAGTGATGGGTCATCAATAAAAGACAATGTCTTGAGAATTCTGAGTCCCCTTGGAATTTTTTTTGTTTTAACATATTTTTGTAGGGTGACCATGTCCCACCAGTGGCGGGTTTCAGTTTTCATTTGGTCCTCTAATTTATAGAAGAGCATATTAAACTCTTTCTCTTTATCATTATGGATTACTGGTGGTACTATGGTCTCAGAATTCTCAATCAAAGTAGCCTCATATTGTTGTCTTCTTTTGACCCATTCAGATAAACACATAAAATTGGCCATAATAAACAATGATGATGCAATATATCTCACTCTAAAGATATGTATAAAGGCAGCTACCAGAAAAACACAAAACAAAACTGAGTACCAAAAACAACTTGCTGACAGCGCCTAAATAGATAGACTTACCAAAATGCAATCACACCTGAGCGCTGCCGATGATTGGCACTGTGCATGTGCCTATGGATGCAGTATTAAAAAAAAAAGGAGAAAATCGGCTGCGCTTGGGGTGTTACAAATGGGTATAAATATTGGAGAGTTGACAATCTTCTATATAAAATTGTTTATTATAATGTAAAATACATCAACAACAAATGAAGTTAACCATATATAAAGAAATAAATAACTATACTCTAAAACACCGTTGTATAAACACACAGTAGCAATCAAGGTTTGTGTATAGTATTCCCCTGATTCAGGGTATAAGATTGATACTTTTTAAAATTGTAACAATAATGTAACTAAATAGTTACAATTTTACTCTCTGCAGTGTATAGTGGCTAAAAATATGTAGAAACAGCAGAACTTTTTCTCCAGTAATCAGAGACGGAAAAAGGGCCCAGCGGTCAAATATATAATAAACAGTATACAATATTACCTCTCCTATGGGCTGGTATTACCGAGCGTCCTCGGTAAAGTCCTGTATAAAGCCCACAGTGTGATGTTAAGGAGAGAAATTTAATAAAGGAATAGTTATCCAAACTTGCTCCTGAATCTGTAAGTCCCGGGTGCAGGATAATTGCCTGTGTATTACCTTGGGCTGGTGGAAATCCTTTTAATGCCCTGAGCGTAGGTAATACCACATCTTCCAAGACGTCAGAGGAGCACACGCTGTGGCCGCTAATTGCGGTGGAGATTCACAGGTGTAACATTAGCCGGAGCTGTTGCTGGCACTGGTTTATAAGAGACTGAAGCGCTGTCCCACGGCCGAATAGCCGTTTAGATGATACAAACTGGCGTTGTCTCACAGCTAGGTATTACCGTAGGATGATAATACGGGCTGACGTTATTTCACTGCCAGGCACAGCCGTCAGATGATATGGGCTGGCGATGTCCCGCGGCCAATTGCAGCCGTCAGACAGTGTAGGCTGGTGCCGTTCAGAGACCGCAATAGAGCCACCGTGCAGACAGAAGAACTCTCCGCTGTAAGCAAAGTTCCTTGAAGCTGTAGTGCTGGTGGATCAGAGTCGAAGGGGAGGAGCCTAACGCGTTTCGTCACGATTAACGTGACTTTTTCAAAGGAATACCACCTCCACTGTGTTCATCCTATATATAGCGTTAATAGACATACTGCCAGGTGTGGCTAATAAAAACTAATTAAAACACAATTAAGAAGGTCAACTCTCCATTATTTAGCAGCTAAATAGCTATCAGTGCATTAATCTATTAAGATTTAAGTATACATGTAAATATATGCAGATATAATTTACTATATTAAAACAAAACAAATGAAAAAAAGAAGAAAAAGAGGAATAAAAAGAAAAACAGAAAAAAAAAAAAGGGAATATGGGGACAGTAAAATAATTTTATAATTAATTTACAATTAAATTCATATTAAATAAACAAATATTGTAAATTCCGTGTCAGATGATATGCGATGGCACAGGAGATTGAGGATAACATAAGATACGATTTTACATAGATCAAACCAAAAATGATATTAGTCTTTCATGGCATGATAAGAAAGGACACAGAAGGTATAGTTTTACACAGATCATACTAAGAATAATATTAGTCTTTCATAGCATAATAGGAAGAGACACAAAGTGGATTTTCATTAGCTGTTATCAATGACTTAGTTCCATTATTACTTCACATAGACTATGAGTATATTAAATAAGATTAGTTCTATATGGAATTAAACTTGTCCTATATTTATTGTGAATAAAGATGTCATAACCCCTAATGGGATTACATTTCTTATGTAATGATACATTTATACTAAACGATATAAAAGAGACATTGGTCAAACGCGGCTATTATTTCATACAATACGGGAATTCACTATTCATTCGTATTTGGGTGTTAGTTTCTGAGTGTTCAATTGCGATCGTATTTTTTTGTGAATCGGTAAAAAAAGCGGCAAAAAATAGACCTGCTTTTTTCAATCGTGTTTACATGTGTTGCAACTCAAAAATCAATCACACCTGAATTAGGATGCCTATAAAAGGATGTTAGGCCCATTTCAATACACCTACAGCAGGACTGTGGGCCAGTGATCTTTTGTGTGCTGTGGTATTCCTCAGACTCAGACATCAACCTGTAAGTACCCAGGGCCAAGAAACTGAACATGGTCAGCAGGTTGTACAGGTTCCGCGGAGGCTGCGCAGGCCTCGTTTTTTTAGGGGGCGTTTAAACTTGAACGCATTGTCCGATGATAAGGTCATACAGATGATCCGTCTAAATCGTAACAACATTTTCCGTCTGTATGACCTTGTCAAACTGGGCCTAGACCCTGAGACAGCACGCTCTCGCTCTGTCTCAGGCCTGCACAAACTCCTGGCTGTGTTGCACTTTCTGGCTACTGGCAGCTTTCAGGCTGTGTCTGGGGATGTCATAGGAATCTCACAGCCCTCATTTTCCAGAATCTTAACACAGGTGATGTATACCTAACTACCTCCTCTGTTTTGTGTTTGTTTTAATTTCTCGGTGGCCAGTTCTGTCCTAAAATCTCATGTTTATTGTTCTTTAAAATATACACACAGGTGTTGGCTGTTTTGCAGCCCCACATCGAGGCCTCAATCTGCTTCCCTACCCAGGAGTCTCAGTGGCATGCCATCAGGGAAGATTTCTATGAGCTGGCTGGCATGCCCAATGTGCTTGGAGCCATAGATTGCACACACATTCAGCTGAGACCACCTAGGGGCAGGCAGCACATGTATACGAATCGCGATTTCGAACACTCCACAAATGTGCAGGTGGTTTGTGATGCATATCTCAAAATAATGAGTGTTGTTGCTGGTTACCCTGGGGGCTGCCATGACTCCTTCATCCTCAGTCAGTCATCCCTCTTTGATAAGTTTGAGGACGGACAAATGCCAGATGGATGGCTGCTGGGTATGTAATTTGATATGTGTAGACCTGCGTATACTTTGTCCAAATACAGGGGCAGATGTATTAACCTGTAGAAGGCATAAGGAAGTGAGAAACCAGTGATCTGTGCAAGGTGATAAAGGCACCAGCCAATCAGCTCCAATATGTAAATGAACATTTAGGAACAGATTGTCTGCTGCCTTTATTACCTTGCACATATCACTGGTTTTTCACTTCCTTATGCCTTCTACAGGTTAATACATCTGCCCCACAGTGTGTTACTTATGTGTTGCTGTATCTTAACATGAATCACGTTACTATATCTGTCTTTTTGGTGATGGAGGATATGGCTGTTTCTCTTGGCTTCTAACTCCATTGTCCCGACCTGATACCCCTGCTGAACACAATTACAATCATGCACATAAGTCCACGCGGAATGTGATAGAAAGATGTTTTGGTGTGCTGAAATCTAGGTTTCGGTGTCTGGATAAGTCTGGTGGCCTTTTGTTGTATAGTCCCTCCAAGGTGACTCAAATTGTGTTCTGCTACTGCTTTCTTCATAACATGTGTTTGCAACAACATCTTCCACATGTTGAAGAGGAGGAGGAGGAGGAGGAGGAAGAAAGCAGCCAGCAAGCAGAGGAATTAGAGACATCTGGTGATACTTGGAGTACAGATGTAGGGAGGCAGGTTAGGCAAGAGATCATCACTCGCTATTTCTAAGGTAAGTTTGGTTTGCTTATTTCATTTGTTGTGTAATCATAAATAGATGTTTTGCCATTTTTATTGCCAAAACCATTACTCAGAATGTGTCTGTCGCCTTGACACATACAAACATACCCTCGCTTTATGAAAAACAAATGTCGCATGTGTATTGTGTGTATTTTTGAACTCAAAACAACAGATTATGAGTGGCATGCATTAAGTCTGGATAAGTGATCGTAAACTTGCAGTGCTAATTTCTTACAAGCCCACATAATACCTGTAGTATTTCAATTTATCATTGTGTGTAACGTCCTAATGCACAGGTTCACAAACTCGGCCCTCGGGACCACACACAGTGCATGTTTTTCACGTAACCCAGTAGAAGCACAGGTGTATGAATTACTCACACACATATGTTAAAAAGTTCACAGGTGGAGCTAATTATGTCACTTGTGATTCTGTGAGGAGACTTGCAAAACATGCAATGTGTGGGTTCCTGAGGTCCGAGTTTGAGAAGCTGTGTCCCCAAAAAACACTCCTCAACATATAATATGTTAGCCTTGAGGAATACATGTGTCCCTATGTGTGATGCACCATCATATTTAAGACACACAAACTTACTGTAATTTGGAATATTTTATTTCCTAATGTTTGATGCAGTAAACTTGATGATGTGTAAGTAAATACACAGTTTGCCACATATATACATTATTAAACGCATTCTTTGTTTTTTTGTTTAAAAAGTACATATTTGTTTGTTTCAGCATCATGTGTAATAACATTCTAACTAATTTTTAACACACACAAACATGTCCCAACAATACTGACATTCATTTTGTCAATGTTTTATAAAAAATTCAAAGCCAACATATTAAAAGCTTTTTACGCAACTCAATTGTGTTCTTCTTGTAATGTTGTATAGAGAAGAAAGGTAAAATATGTATCAATAACATTGTAATTTGGATTGTCTGCAGGAAAAGTGAATGATTGGAATCTAGAAAGAGTAATGATTAGAAAAAAATCAAGTGGTCAGTTTACTTCCTGCTAAAAACATTCTGCCTGGCTGCCAATTATTGTGTCTGCAGGAAAAGAGAATGATTGGAATCTAGAAAGAGTAATGATTAGAAAAAAATCAAGTGGTCAGTTTACTTCCTGCTAAAGACATTCTGCCTGGCTGCCAATTATTGTGTCTGCAGGAAAAGAGAATGATTGGAATCTAGAAAGAGTAATGATTAGAAAAAAATCAAGTGGTCAGTTTACTTCCTGCTAACATGTATGTGCGGCTCCATCAACATTTCCCTCCTCCAATACCAAAAAAAATGGTAAAGTATAAATGTGCCTACAAATTTTATGTTGTTGTTTGTACCACTTATAATTAATGATGTTGCAAAAATTGTCAAGGAGCTAAGTGTTATTTTTTTTTTGCCAAACATACACTTACTAACTATTTTGAGTTACTTATCACAAATGTCTAACTTTAAATTTTTTTAACGTTGTTTTTTGGTGGCTGCTTGTCCTGCCCTTTGCCTTTAGCACTGTCATGTTGTCGTGCTCTGGTGGAGCGTCTTGGTGGTGATGAGACTGGCGTGATATTTGGAGTAGTCGTAGCAGAACTGCTGCTTGTTTGCTGTTGGTGCATGCATCTGAGTGTTTCATTCAGGTTAGTGAGGGTGGCATTGAGTTCACGTGTAGCAGCATTTTGATTGTCTACTATTCGGAATAAAGTTTCATTAATCTTTTGATTGTTTTGAAAAATGTTCATATAACTTTGCTGTTGTCTGTGCTGTTCTTCCATTAGTCTGTGCTGTTCTTCCATTAGTTTGTGCTGTTCTTCCATTAGTCTGTGCTGTTCTTCCATTATGCGCTGTAAGTTGCCCATGACCTGTGTAATGTCTGTACGCATGAGTTCCATGGTATTGCCTATTCTGGTTGTTTGTTCATTTTGTCTACTCAGATTTCTTGATATTCTTCTGAGGTGAGATGGTAGGCTTGCAAACATTTGTGTCTGCCTACGCAGGCAATCTTCATTAGTGGCCTGCTGTCTAGCCCAAATGGACCAAAACACCTGATCAGGGCCTTGTGTTCCTGGTGTTGTTGGGCTTTGTTGTAGTGGTGGTGTGCTTTGCTGTGGTGGTGTACTCACAGGTGCTGGGGGGCTTAATCCTTGCCTTAATGGCAGCATTTCTAAGATGTTTGTCTCCTCCATGTCACTGTGTTGCTGTTGTTGCGGAGGGATGCTGTTCCCAGGACTAGAAGCTGAAATGTGACAAAAATATCCGTTAGCTCTCCATATGTTTGAGAAATGTAAACAAATCACTACACATGGAACACATGTCATTCACTGTTGCTTTCAACTATTCTGCCTAGCAACATCATCACTCATAGCTTAAATATATACATATGCCTGTTTGTGGCGAATGTGTCTGGTTACTTAATTGTGAAATCAAACACTTTAGTTTTATTGTAGCTCACACATACTCCACCATAAAAACACATTGGAATACATAATTTGTTACCTTATAGCTTAGATCAAACAAACATAGTAATGTTTTTATATGTATTTTGCAATGTTACCTCAAACACACATGTGAAATTTTGAAAAACCACCTTACTTTTTGCAAAAAAAACAACATGTTTTTTTGTTGCAGCATCTTACACACAATGTCATACTGTATGGCTCAAGTGGACATACATATATTTACTGGATGTCGACAAGGCCATTTAGCTTGGATTCCATTTCAGCTTTTACTTACTGTGGTAAGTATTTAAGTTTTTTATGTGTTTTGACTTAATGCGGTTATGAAATATTTTGATTACGTTCTTTAATTTTTCACATTTATTTCAGTTTGATACTCACAATCAAGATGAGGGGAGTGTGGATGACGTCTTGGAGGTGTGTCCAAAATTTGGAGTGGGGGGACAGAACATACGGACGATAATCTTCGTGGCGGGGTAGCCTGCTGTGTTTGGGCCGGGACATACGACCTTGCTTTCTTTTCGGCCACAGGTTTTTTGTGGTGATGTCTTACAGAAGTGCCACTTCTGCTGCTCCATACTTCTTTTGATGGACCTTTTAATGAAAGTGCAATTTTGTTATGGCCATTCCTTTACAAGCATACCCTATACTACAATGGACACTTTTCCTGCTTCCGCAGCGTCATCATCATCAGATGTGATAGGAGTAACTGGCCGACGAGTAGTACTGCTTTTTTCGAACACTGTATAAAATAAAAAATATAAAATTTTTCATGCTATTGTGTATACATCCACCCATTATGCTTATAAACATTTATTCTTTTAGAAATGCTTGGGTTTTTAAAAAAAAACATAAGGACCGGAAAAACAAAATTAAAAAACATAAAACAATAAACATTGTCCAATAGACATATGCTCTATGGCAAAATCAACACAGGAAAACATGTACAGGACACTGACATAGGCCACAAGTAAAAAAAAAAAACAACAACAACCAAAAACACACACATCTTCATTTTGTATTGAAAGGATAAATATTACAGATGCAATATATAAATTGCTCTGTGATGTGGCACTCCAAACACACATTACCACTATATGAGCCAAAACAAAATGTAGCAATATTTTAAAAATTACACTGCAGTGTGGTGTCACGCTACAAATACAAGCAAAATATTATCAAAGAAATAGTGTTATTTTGATTAAAAATTTAACATTATCTAATAATGACATTACACATGTAAGTGGTTTCCAAACCACTTTCCACTACTCCAGCCTCTAACATGACAACCACTGTTTTTTAAACATTGCACATGGATCACTTTAATATAAAACATAGTCACAATTTTAAAATAAAAAACGGCCAAAGGAAAACATTATTGCAGGACAATTCAGAGACACACCAAGTCCAAACTACACATGCAAAATATCTTTCAGAAAAACACATGACATACAATAAAGTAAGATGTTACATTGGCTTTTGTATAAAACAAATACCAAAACAATGTATTGGCTGACACACACTTGAAGATGGGAGTAATATGCAACGTCACATGACACACATTTAAAAAAAAAACTAACAGAATGTAAATGCAAATACACATGCTCACCATTCTTCCTGGGCCGATCTGAATCCCGGACATGGGTTGCAGAGACAACTTCAGGAGGTATTACACTCCGCATGGGCTCTTCATACTCCAGATATCTTGCAATATAGGGCTGCCCACCACCGGTTTTCCGAGCCGACTTGGCCTCCTTGGCCATTTTGGACTTGACACGTCGCTTTATGTCATAGTACCGTTTGTGGCACGTGTCCTCCATACGCTTGACCACCCCATCACTATTGAAAGCAGCAACAACTTTCTCCCACAACACCGTCTTCCTCCGTGTTGGCACCTTTGCGGACTCAGGGCCAAATAGCTGCATCTGATACTTCATCAGCTCACGCACCAATGCCACATTTTCAGCAAAACTAAACTTTACATTCCGCCCAGTCTTAGTAGTGGTGCGTGGCTGCGGAGCACTCTGACTGTCACTATCACTTGAGGCTGCTGCAGCAACCTCACCCACCTCCTCCACCTCACTAACCTCAATAACACTCACCTCCTCCACCTGACCGACCTCCTCCCCCTCACTCACATCCTCCACCTCACCCACCTCTGAGTCACACATAATTGTGTGTCTAAACAGTTAACACAGAAAAACAACAACAAAAAACAACACACTCCTCCACTACCACTACACAACTCACACACACACACACACACACACACACACACACACACACAAACACTGACAAGGGACTATAAAGAAAAATAACTAGGACTAAAAATGAGACATAACCACAAAATACAAGACAACAAGAATGACAAGACGACTTTCAAACACAATACCACACTCAGAAATCGCTACCAACACTCCTCACCAAACCACAAATTCACCTACCTCCACAGCACAACCTCCCTCCTCCTCACCACTAACTAAACCCACGAGGTGTGGACGGTGTGGGGCGTATTTATATGGTTGCGCACAGACACTCCTACCATCTGAAACACAACCAATCACGAACGGGGATGAAAATCGAAACTGAAAGTGAAAATGCGGCCGCGGGAAAAAAAAAACCCTGCCGCGTTTAACTTAGGAAAAAAAACAGCAAATACAACAAAAACACGTACGCAAACGACAATGACGGCCGTAAATGTGCCGAAAAAAAATGACTGGCATCGACATCGGAAAACACGACAACCATAAAGTCGACTGCTACGTAACTTTGCTTATATGGATTCAAAAAGTTGCATGAAAATGCACCCGATACAAAACGAGTTTAAACACTACACAAACCGACTCAAACACGAATATTAGTAAATATTGCCCATAGTTGGGAATACTTGCTGATACAAATGCCACTTTTTATAGGGCTAAAATAGTAACTGAACACCAGACAAAAAAATAAAATAAAAAATAAAATACAGGATGACTTACAGCACCAGTCCAATTTCATTTTTCTCCTACAAAAATGGCACCATCAACCACTATCAGCCAACTCATTAAATCCTCCCACATGAATACCATACCAGAGATTTTCTTTATCAATGATGTAATACATTATCAAGATATAATACTTTAGACAGTGTAAGGCCCACATGTAATAGGGTGAGAGTTTTATTATTTATTTATTTATTTATTTATTACCAGTTATTTATATAGCACACACATATTCTGCAGTGCTGTACAGAGAATATTTGCCCATTCACATTAGTCCCTGCCCCAGTGGAGCTTACAATCTATATTCCCTATCACATGTACACACAGACACATTCACGCTAGGGTTAATTTTGTTGGGAGCCAATTAACCTACCAGTATATTTTTGAATTGTGGGAGGAAACCAGAGTACCCGGAGGAAACCCACGCAAGTACGGGGAGAATATACAAACTCCGCACAATTAAGGCCATGGTGGGGATCAAACCCATGACCTCAGTGCTGTGAGGCAGTAATACTAACCATTACACCATCCATACTCTTACAAACTTGGACATTATAATGTGAGAGTGTTTCCCACAACTCAGGCAATTTCATAGGGACCAAGTTTTCAGTGCCAAGTGTAACTCTCATAACGGTTGTTGTGAGATTTTTACTTTCACAAGTGTTTTACAGCAATAACTATCCAAGTTTTTAAGAGCTAGTTTCCTTATGAAAGTTTAGTGTGAGAAAAATTCACTAATTGGCTCCCAAAAGTCACCAGATGCAAGCATCACAAACCCTATATGAAACCCTGTATCCTCCTTTTTGCCCTTTGAAAGGTATTAGGTGTTTCGTGAGGAGTTCGTGATTTGTGACTGTGAGAGAGAGATAGTTTCATTTTCAGTTTGCATTGCTGTTTTGTGAGATTTGGAGAGGTATGGTTTCCAGGAGACAGAGCAGAGAGAGGAGTGTGGAGTAGTGGGCAGAAGAAGAGGTCATGCTGCATAAGTAGTCTGATTCTGCCACAGAGGAAGACAGGAGGGGGATGAAGTGCAGGCAAGTGCTGTGGAGGATAGTGGGAAGAAGGAGGAGGATGCTGCTGAACCTGGCAAAATAAGGACAGGGTGCAATATCAGGTTCTTATATTGTGAGAATTGCACCCTGGTCCATGCCACGGTTCAGGTTTTCCTTCACCTGCTGGTTGTCTAGGTACATAGGACCCCTGCATCTCTGAAGAAGGCCTTGTGGAGGCCAGTCTAGGATGCAGTAAATGCGGTCAGCTCCTGTTGTCATTACCTCTTTAATGTGAAGCAGTGGTTTGGGGAAATTAACAGGGTCCTGAAAGCCAAGATGGGTGAGGAGTGCCACCAGGATTGCAGGACAGGAAGAGGACATACAGCACTGGCAGGGGCTGGCTGGCAACTTTTAGCTTCGGGTGGCAAGTCCTGAGCACTGGCCCATAAGAAACGGCCATCCTTAAATCAATTGCAGACAGACCACCATGGCTGCTGCAACTGCACAGTACACACTGGGCCTAATTCAGACCTGATTGCTGCTGTGCGTTTTCTAACAGGCTGCGATCAGATCTGAACTGCTCATGCGTATGCACAGCAATGCACAGGCGCGATGAACTATAGCAATGGGGAGCGCCGGTTAGCGATGGGATAGTGCGAAAATTCCGAACGCAACGGCAATTGCAAGGAGATTGACAGGAAGAGGGCGTTTGTGGGTGGCAACTGACCATTTTCAAGGAGTGTCTGGAAAAACGCAGGAGGGACCCGGCGATTGGAGGGAGGGTTTCTGACATCAGCTCCAGCCACGATCATTGCACTGGGAGAGTAAGTCCTGAGCTGCGCAGAGACTGCACAAAATTAGTTTGTGCAGCTCTACTATACATCAGAATGCACACTTGCACAGTGAATTCCCCCTCCCCCTGTAGGCGGCGACTACCTGATCACAGGGATTCAAAAAACGCACGTTAGCGATGAGGTCTGAATTACCCCCACTGGCAGATAAGTCTACCGGTATATGAAAAATGATTGATAAGCTATAAAAGTGAACTTATTGTTTTTTAGTAACATCTGCGTGATTTCCTTCATCAAATAACAGTATGGTAACAGTGATATCATTAGATGTTTGCAGATATCATTAAGTGATTTGCCTCAATTGTCCTTGTGGGAGTGTACATCCCCCCTCGCCTGCGCGAACGAACCCTGCACCACCTGGCCGTATGCATATCCGACATAGAACAAAAACACCCAGACTCTCTGCTTATAGTACTGGGAGACTTCAACAGAACTAACCTGAGCAAGGAGCTACCTCAGTACAAACAACAAATCACGTATCCCACTAGAGAAGGGCGCACCCTTGATCACTGCTACATTACCCTCAAGTCTGCCTTCCGGTCTATCCCGCATGCTGCACTCGGCCTATCTGACCACTGCCTCGTCCACCTACTCCCTACCTATACACAGAAGCTGAGAGCGGTTAAGCCTGTCGTTAAGACTGTTAAGAAATGGACCAATGAGGCCAAGATGAAGCGCCAGGCCTGCTTTGACTGCACGGAATGGGGGGTCTTCGAAGCCTCGGCAACCGACCTGAAAGACCTGACAGACACTGTTACATCCTACATCAGCTACTGTGAGGACATGTGTGTACTTACCAAGACTTACCACATTTTACAACAACAACAAGCCCTGGTTCAATGCCCAGCTCAGGCAACTTTGTCGAGCCAAAGAGGAGGCCTATAGCAGCGGTGACAGAGCACTATACAACCGTACTAGGAACTCTCTGACTAAAGGAATCAGGCTAGCAAAAAAGCGGTTCTCGGATAAGCTGACAACGATCTCTCCACCAATGACCCCGTATCTGTGTGGAAAGGAATGCAATCCATAACCAACTATAGGAAAACATCAAAGTCCACCACCATGCACCAAGACCTAGCAGAGGAACTGAACCACTTGTATTGCAGGTTCGCAAAAGAAGTCCCCTGCAACCCAAACAATCACCTCTACGATGCCCCGAACACCGATGGCCAACCCCAGGCACTGCAAGTCGCCCAAGAAGAGGTTGAGGCATTGTTCAAAAGGTCCAAACCCAGGAAAGCTCCGGGTCCTGACGGAGTGTCACCATCTGCCCTAAGAGCATGTGCGGGTCAGCTCGCCCCCATATTCACTAAGATCTTCAATAAATCGCTGCAGCTACAGAAAGTCCCTTCCTACCTCAAAAGGTCTACTATGCCTCAAAAGGTCTACTATTGTCCCGGTCCCTAAGAAGCCCTCTATCACGAACCTGAACGACTATAGGCCGATAGCACTGACGTCTGTGGTCATGAAAATGCTTGAGCGTCTGGTTTTGAATCACCTGAAAACTGTGACTGGCCCCCAACTGGACCCCCTGCAGTTCGCCTATCAATCGAATCGGTGTATCGAGGATGCAGTCAACCTGGGTCTGCACTACATTCTACAGCACCTATACATTCCCGGTACCTACGCGAGGGTCCTGTTTGTCGATTTCAGCTCGGCCTTCAATACAATCGTCCCTAGCATCCTCCACCCCAATTACTTCGCCTAGGGGTCCCAGAAGCTACCTGTTCCTAGATAGTAGACTTCCTGACAGTTAGGAGACAGGTGGTGAAAGCGGGAGAATTCACCTCTCAAGCGCGGTCCATTAGTACAGGGGCCCCTCAGGGCTGTGTCCTCTCACCCCTGCTCTTCTCCCTGTACACAAATGACTGTACCTCTGAGGCGCAATCAGTAAAGATCATCAAATTCGCTGATGACACCACCATCATCAGCTTCATCAAGGACAGGATGAATCGGCCTATAGATGGGAAGTAGACCAGCTGGCCCAGTGGTGCATCCACAACAACCTTGAGCTCAACCCCCTCAAAACTGTTGATATAATAGTGGACTTCAGGAAGTAGTGATCTAGTGCACCTACACTAACGATTGCTGACAGTGTGTTATCGCTAGTGGACTCCTTCAAGTTTCTAGGGACCACAATCTCCTGGGACCTTAAATGGGGGACCAACACTGACGCCACTGTTGGGAAAGCGCAGCAGAGGTTGTTCTTCCTTAGGCAACTAATGAAGTTCAACATCCCACAGAAGCTTCTGCTCCTCTTCTACTCTGCGATTGTGGAGTCGGTACTGTTCTCCTCGATACACGTATGGTACAGCTCCGCCAGTACGAGGGCAGATGCAGGCTCCAAAAGGTGGTCAGAACCGCAGAGAAGATCATCAGGGCCGACCTTCCCTCAGTCCAGGACCTGTACCTGTCCAGAGCTAAAAAGCGGGCAATGAAGATAGTAAAAGACCAGCTACACCCCGGCCACAGCATGTTTAACTTGCTTACTTCAGACAGGCGTTACAGGGCTGTCCCCGCCAGGTCCACCAGAAGCCTCAAAAGTTTCTTTCCCCAAGCGGTCCGCCTGTTGAACACCTGAACATTGACTGACTAGACGTACATGTAACTAACTTGTGTCCCTACGATATACCTATCTGTGTGACTTTACTTGCCCCCCCCCCCCCCCCCCCCACCTGCTTATCTGTTACCTTCTTGGCTGTTGTATAGCAAACCGAAGACAAATTCCTAGTATACGCAAGTATACCTGGCCAATAAAGCTGATTCTGATTCTGATTTTCTCCTCGTTATCTGCTATTTTACATATAGATGTTCAATGTAAGTGTAAAATAGCACTGGGTATAGAGCATTTGACACTTATCACCTTGTACATCATCCCCAAAAGCAGTGTATCATATACATATATATATATGCACAAAAGGAAAAAATAGCGCCACTTGTGGTAAGTTAACCTTCACAGTTATGTACAATATATGTCCAAAAATACACTCCCTTGGTACAAAGGGTGTCAGCAGGCCCCTAAATAAAAACAGCAGTGGTAAGCTGCTGTAAAAAGTGTTATAGAAACCAAGAATATGGGCACAAGCGACCAATGGTGTCTATAGTAAAGGAACGTAAAAAGATTTTTTATATAAAAGGAAAAGCATATTTATTTTACACGATTAAAAAACAATGATATACTTTAGTTTAAGAAAAAATGCTTAAGCATAAGAATTCATAAAAAATGGACAAAAATATGATTAAAAGAGAAGAAAAAATCTAAAAGTACAAGGTACACATTGGTTTGTAGTAAATGTGTAAAAAGTGCTTATCTTAGGTGCAGGAGGTTGGTCTGGGAAAGATCATGGAATGCCCAATGCGTTTCGTCCTTTCGTCCGTCTATATCTATATCTATTGTATGACAATAAACAAAAATACTCCTATTTTGCACTGCACACAGAGCAGCACTATGGACGGAACCCCTGTTAGCTGGAACTCTCAGATATCACACAATTACAAACCTCCTGCACCTAAGATAAGCACTTTTTACACATTTACTACAAACCAATGTGTACCTTGTACTTTTAGATTTTTTCTTCTCTTTTAATCATATTTTTGTCCATTTTTTATGAATTCTTATGCTTAAGCATTTTTTCTTAAACTAAAGTATATCATTGTTTTTTAATCGTGTAAAATAAATATGCTTTTCCTTTTATATAAAAAATCTTTTTACGTTCCTTTACTATAGACACCATTGGTCGCTTGTGCCCATATTCTTGGTTTCTATATCTATATCTATATCTATATCTATATCTATTGTATGACAATAAACAAAAATACTCCTATTTTGCACTGCACACAGAGCAGCACTATGGACGGAACCCCTGTTAGCTGGAACTCTCAGATATCACACAATTACAAAAAAAGTATCCAAGTGTGCTAATATATATGGTACTGTAGATTCAGTATATGGGCTGTTCAAGATGAGTTCACCATAATGGGCCAATCGTTAATTCTGTATAGCAAGGATCTTTCTTGAAAGGGTCAATTCAAGGTACCCGGAATGAACCCTCTCACCAAGAAATATCATCCAAAAAGAATATGATTAAGATGGGACATGATTAACATTTACATATATATAAGGGGACAATACTCAGAGCTATTGGGGGATTTGTTTTTGGTATGATCAACACAAAGGACACGCGGACATCCACTTATGTTAGAGGAGAGAAGATTTCTCACCGAGAGATGGAAAGGTTTCTTCACAGTCAGGACACTACAGTACGTATTTGGAATTCCCTGCCTGAGAGAGTAGTAATGACCTAGATAAATTCCTAATGGATAAGGATATACAGGGATATAGTGGGTAAATCATGCACTATAGTAAAAAATAAAAAAAGTGAATAGACATAAGAGCTAAGGATTCACCACAGCTAAAATTAGTTTTCAAATATTACAGTGTAGGCAATCACTAACAGGTTGAACTTGAAGAACAAATTGTATTTTTTCAACCTCAGAAACCATGGGCCTAATTCAGAGTTGATTGCAGTAGCAAATTTGTTAGCAGTTGGGCAAAACCATGGGGGTAATTCCAAGTTGATCGCAGCAGGAATTTTGTTAGCAGTTGGCAAAACCATGCGCACTGCAGGGGAGGCAGATATTACATGTGCAGAAAGAGTTAGATTTGGGTGGGTTATTTTGTTTCTGTGGAGGGTAAATACTGGCTGCTTTATTTTTACATTGCAAATTAGATTGCAGATTGAACACACCCCACCCAAATCTAACTCTCTCTGCACATGTTAAATCTGCCTTCCCTGCAGGGCACATGGGCCCTCATTCCGAGTTGTTAGCTCGTTGCCGAGTTTCGCTATATTGCGATTAGTCGCTTACTGCGCATGCGCAAGGTTCGCAGAGCGCATACGCTTAGTTATTTTACACAAAAGTTAGGTATTTTACTCACGGCATAACGAGGATTTTTCATCGTTCTGGTGATCGGAGTGTGATTGACAGGAAGTGGGTGTTTCTGGTCGGAAACTGGACGTTTTATGGGTGTGTGCGGAAAAACACTGCCGTTTCTGGGAAAAACGCGGGAGTGGCTGGAGAAATGGGGGAGTGTCTTTGCGAACGCTGGGTGTGTTTGTGATGTCAAACCAGGAACGAAACTGACTGAACTGATCGCAGTGGCAGAGTAAGTCCCGAGCTACTCAGAAACGGCAAAGAAATTTCTGTTCGCAATTATGCAATCTTTCATTCGCAATTCTGCAAAGCTAAGATTCACTCCCAGTAGGCGGCAGCTTAGCGTGTGCAATGCTGCTAAAAGCAGCTAGTGAGCGAACAACTCGGAATGAGGGCCATGGTTTTGCCCAACTGCTAAAAAAATTCCTGCTGCGATCAACTTGGAATTACCCCCCATGGCCAGTATTTACTAAAAATCCGAGTTTGGCTGATTTGTGTTTTTTTTTTTCTAAGTCCCAATCCGGGAATTCACTAAGCACAAATCTCGGCAGTGTTTGGACTATTCTTAATGGTTTGAATGACAACGTTCAGAAATACGAATGAATAGACCATCGGTCAAACGCGGCTGTTATTTCATAGAATACGGGAATTTACTATTCGTTCGTATTTGGGTGTTAGTCTCTGAGGGCTCAAGTGCGGGTCAATTTTTTTCAGAATCGTTAAAAAAAGCAGCAAAAAAATAGACCTGCTTTTTCCAGTCGAGTTTGGATAACCATGCACGGATCAGTGAGATCTGTGCATGGTTATCTATGGGAAAGGGTGTGTTTAGTGTAAAAACAGAAAAAAAAATTGCGTGGGGTCCCCCCTCCTAAGCATAACCAGCCTCGGGCTCTTTGAGCCGGTCCCGGTTGACAAAATATGGGGGGAAAAATGACAGGGGTTCCCCCATATTTCATCGACCAGCACCGGGCTCTGCGCCTGGTCCTGGTTCCAAAAATACGGGGGATAAAAAAGCGTAGGGGTCCCCCGTATTTTTAAAACCGGCACCGGGCTCCACTAGCCAGGTACATAATGCCACAGCCGGGGGACACTTTTATAGTGGTCCCTGCGGCCCTGGCATTACATACCCAACTAGTCACCCCTGGCCGGGGTACTCTGGAGGAGTGGGAACCCCTTAAATCAAGGGGTCCCCCCCTCCAGCCACCCAAGGGCCAGGGGTGAAGCCCGAGGCTGTCCCCCCCATCCAAGGGTGGCGGATGGGGGGCTGATAACCTTGTTTACAAAATGTAAATATTGTTTTTAGTAGCAGTACTACAAGTCCCAGCAAGCCTCCCTGCAAGCTGGTACTTGGAGAACCACAAGTACCAGCATGCGGTGTAAAACCAGGGCAGCTGGTACCTGTAGTACTACTACTAAAAAAATACCCCCCAAAAAAAACAGGACACACACCGTGAAAGTATAAGTTTATTACATACATGCACACCTCCAAACATACATACTTACCTATGTTCCCACGAGGCTCTGTCCTCTGCTCCCTGAAGAATCCTTGGGGTACCTGTGAAAAAAATTATACTCACATAATCCAGTGTAGATTCTGTCCTTTGTAAAATCCACGTACTTGGCAAAACTAAAAAACGGAAACCCAACCACGCACTGAAAGGGGTCCCATGTTTACACATGGGACCCCTTTCCCCGACTGCCAGGACCCCCCCTGACTCCTGGCAAAGAGGGTCCCTTCAGCCAATACGGGAGCGCCACGTCGTGGCACTCTCCTGATTGGCTGTGTGCTCCTCTAGTGTCTGTGAGGCAGCACATGGCAGAGATACAATGTAGCGCCTATGCGCTCCATTGTATCCAATGGTGGGAACTTTGCGGTCAGCGGTGAGGTTACTTTCGGTCAACCGCTGACCGCAAAGTTCCCACCATTGGATACAATGGAGCGCATAGGCGCTACATTGTATCTCTGCCGTGTGCTGCCTCACAGACACTAGAGGAGCACACAGCCAATCAGGAGAGTGCCACGACGTGGCGCTCCCTGATTGGCTGAAGGGACCCTCTTTGCCAGGAGTCAGGGGGGGTCCTGGCAGTCGGGGAAAGGGGTCCCATTTGTAAACATGGGACCCCTTTCAGTGCGTGGTCGGGTTTCCGTTTTTTTGTTTTGTTAAGTACGTGGATTTTTACAAAGGACAGAAACTACACTGGATTATGTGAGTATAATTTTTTTCACAGGTACCCCAAGGATTCTTCAGGGACAGAGGACAGAGCCTCGTGGGAACATAGGTAAGTATGTATGTTTGGAGGTGTGCATGTATGTAATAAACTTATACTTTCACGGTGTGTGTGTCCTGTTTTTTGGGGGGTATTTTTTTAGTAGTAGTACTACAGGTACTAGCGGCCCTGGTTTTCCACCACATGCTGGTACTTGTGGTTCTCCAAGTACCAGCTTGCGGGGAGGCTTGCTGGGACTTGTAGTACTGCTACTAAAAACAATATTCACATTTTGTAAACAAGGCTATCAGCCCCCCATCCGCTGCCCTTGGATGGGGGGGACAGCCTCTGGCTTTACCCCTGGCCCTTGGGTGGCTGGAGGGGGGACCCCTTGATTTAAGGGGTTCCCAGTCCTCCAGGGTACCCCGGCCAGGGGTGACTAGTTGGGTATGTAATGCCAGGGCTGCAGGGACCACTGTAAAAGTGTCCCCCGGCTGTGGCATTATGTACCTGGCTAGTGGAGCCCGGTGCTGGTTTTAAAAATACGGGGGACCCCTACACTTTTTGTCCCCCGTATTTTTGGAACCAGGACCAGGCTCAGAGCCCGGTGCTGGTTGATAAAATATGGGGGAACCCCTGTCATTTTTTTCCCATATTTTGTCAACCAGGACCGGCTCAAAGAGCCAGAGGCTGGTTGTGCTTAGGAGGGGGGACCCCACGCAATTTTTTTCAGAATTTTTAACACTTTAAAAACCTTTTTAAGGTACACAATGAATCCCTGCACGGATCTCACAGATCCGGCAGGGATTCCTTGTGTTTTGTCAGGAAGTGTTTTACTCATCACTCCCGTAAAACACTGCCTGATATTACGAATCACATCGACATCAGAAAATACGAATTGGGAAAAGTCGACAGCTTAGTGAATGACCGTATCAGGATTCAAAAAGTTGCAGTAAAATGCACCCGATACCATTCGAGATCAAACACCCTTCAAAACGGCCAAAACACGAATCTTTGTAAATATATCCCCATGTGTGCACTGCAGAGGGGGCAGATATAACATGTGCAGAGCGAGTTAGATTTGGTTGGGGTGTGTTCAAACTGAAATCTAAATAGCAGTGTAAAAATAAAGCAGCCAGTATTTTCTCTGCACAGAAACAAAATAACCCACCCAAATCTAACTCTCTCTGCAAATGTTATATCTGCCCCACCTGCAGTGCACATGGTTTTGTCTAAATCCATAACAAATTTGCTGCTGCGATCAACTCTGAATTACCCCCATGGTCTGTAATATTCCCAACTTGGGATGTAGATGTTATATTAATATAATATGTGGAACAGTTTATTATTCCTCTTATATTAAGGAAATATTTTCATCTATTATTGACTAATAAAATAATTTTTAACACAACATGCAACAATAAAAAAAATGATTAACTGTGCTGTTTTCACCACTGTTGCTCTTAAGGGCTCAGCAGGCCACTTCGGATTAAAGGATATGAACAGGCAAGTCAAATAATACAACCATTTTGTTTTCTTTCTGTAGTACTGCATATAATCATTCAGCATGGTGGATACACTGTTTCTGTAAAATAGTTCTCCCTGTTGCTCCTTCAATTCCTACAGAGATTAAATCAAAGCAGAAATCTCTTTAATCCCATCTGCCAAATTCAGATAATTTTTGGAAAAGCAAGTTCCATTACATCTTACAGTATTTTGTTTTGTTTTGTTTGTACTGTATGATTCATATACTGTACATATTTCCCTGCTTTGGACTTCTACGCACTGTCTCTATTTGGATATTTATCCAAGATTATTCATAAAAAGATATTAATCGTTCATAAATTATGTATACAAATTCTGGTTCTCCAAATGTATTTAATTAAAATATTATTTAGTTTAAAATGAATGAACACATTATGCTAAAATTCATGAATGAAAAGCTGCACTGAAAAATCTGTAATTATATCCCAAATATTGTAGAAGTGCACTTAGGGTGGTATTCAATTAGCTATGGTGATTTACCACAGCTATTTGATTCGCTGGGGGCTAATCAATTAGCCCTAGAACTGTACCTGGCACTTATTGGGGATAATGCTTTGGGTAACAGAAAAGGATATTCCTAATGGGCGCTTAATAATACATAGGCACAGCAGAATTTATAATATATATAAACTTAATATATTCATATGAAACATTAGTAAACCTAAATGTATACAATTACAATCAGTGCATGCAAAATAGCTTTTCAAGACCTTGCTTCTTGAAAAAGCCGCTTTGGAGTGCGGTTAAACTAATTGAAGAAACAAGGCTGTTATCCCCTTGATGAAGTCCTGCTGATGATGGACGAAACGCGTTAGAACTACCTACTGACATTTCCTCTCATGGACAGATAAGCCATTTATAATTTTGAAATCTGTACGCATGCATTCCAGCTATTTATGGACAGATAAGCTTGAGATTATCTTTTATTCTGTACGCATGATATACAGCTATTCATATTTTTATGTATTTTTATGTATTTTTATGTCATTACGTGTATTAAATAATTTTATCTTTTATATATACACTGCCCAGGCTATATATTGATTGCATATTGGGAATATGCTGTTTCCCTAATTGAGCCTAATGATTTCTTGCCAGTGATATATTTCGATATTTGTTTTAAAAAAAAACAGTACACACTATGTTTGCTTTCCTTTTTTTCAACATGTATTAAGCGTCAAAGAAGCACCGCCTAAATTAAGCTTCTCTGGTTTTCAGTTAAGTTGTTCTAACTGGTTTTAACATACCCTTTCTTGATACCTTCATTTTATTCACCTGGTTATAAAATGTACACTCTTGGGCGCTTATATTCACCAATTCCTTATATATATATATATATATATATATATAGGCAATAGATATCGGTGGCACTCAGTATAAAATGAAAGACGACATCACCACTGGTTACAGTCGACGTTTCGGGGACTGCTCCCCGTTATCAAGACAAGTCTTGATAAAGGGGAGCAGCCCCCGAGACGTCGACTGTAACCAGTGGTGATGTCGTCTTTCATTTTATTCTGAGTGCCACCGATATCTATTGCCTACATGCTCCACGGAGAGGTTGTGCACCGGACTGTCATGTACTAGGAAGCGTGAGTGCCGGACATACTTTTGTTTATATATATATATCTTATAAATTCTGCTGTGAATAGGTATTATTAAGCGCTCATTGGGAATATCCTTTTCTGTTTTCCATTGGTAAGAGGCTGGCATACCTCTTTTTCCCAACTTGCTGCTGAGATACATTTATTAGGAGCCACATTCAGTACAGCGCCCTCAAGCTATTCCTTGTTGTTATAATGCTGTGAGTGCCTCAGACAACTGAAGCATAATCCCCAATAAGCAGCCCTCACAGCTGGCGATTACACATGGGCCCAGATACTTATTGCGGATTCCATGTGTTATCGCATGAAAACGGGACATATTTTTCTTGAAAAAAAAGGTCTTAAATTGAATAACCTGGTCAAGAATTGCACTATCAGCGCTTTTTTTCGGGGGCAAAATTATCATGGCTAATTGAATACCAGCCTTAGGGGTTAATTCAGAGATGGACGCAGCTGCTCATTTGCATGCAGTGGCAATGTCCATCGGGTGTATGCGTGTGTACTGGCCACAGTGCATGTGCGTGACCCTTCACCATGCGGTTGCATCCCAGAAGGTGATTGACAGCGGCAGCCATCGGGTGGAGCATTGACGCATAATTTCGCAGACGTGGTCTGGACAATGCAGGAGTGTCTGGACCATTTTCAGACAGCCAATCCAAGAAAAAAATGTCACCGGAATATCTGCCAGCCCAGCCAGGCTGCGCAGGCAGGGTTCAACCACAAATCAATGCATTCACAATAAATGGCGGACAACGCCCCTAAAACGGAGCATCGCTGTCCACAAAATGCGGCATCAACACCCTGTTCCCAGCTCCCTCCAGGTGTTAAACTGTGTTCTGAAGAGAATGCAGTTTAGGACCATGCACATGCGCGTACCGGTGTATGTGCATGTCCTTATATGCAGAAATCACTTCATAGCGATTTGTGCACATCAGCGTAAGAGTCTGAATCGGCCCCTAAATGCATTGATGCATTTCTCCGTTACTTTATTTTCAGTTTCATTAAAAGGATAAAGCCAATATTAGAAGGGAAAAATATATAACCTAACTACTCTTGACTGAGAGTAACCTTAAGCATGTTATGAGTGTTAATTACATCAAATAAACTTTTTTAAAACAAGACTCAACTTGGGCAAAAACTGTGTTTTCTATAGCATTAATAAAAAAATATTTTCAAATGAATAAGTATTTTAGATAAAATTAAAAATGTATGTACATATTTGAAATTATAGTAATAATAATAATAATAATAATAATAATAATAATTACATTTAATAGCACATTTCTCCCAATAGGATTCAAAGTGCTTTACATTTGCTTTTACAACACAAAATACAAAACAAGCTTAAGTTAAATGCTTGAGTAAAAAATTGTTGATTCAAATTTTTAAAGGATTCTAAAGTGGAAGCCTCTCAAACTGTATAGGAAAGTGAGTTCCAAAGAGTTGGAGTCACAAAGCTGAATGATGAATTCAGGAAGATTTTAAGTATAATAGTCCTTCTTACACAGGTATCAGTAATTGAGCAGGACAGTATAGAATCAAAAGCTGTTTCACGAACCTTGGGCCTTAGTCATGTTGGGCTTTGAAAGTCAGTAAGCTAATCTTAAAAATGATTATTCATCTGAAGAGGGGTCTGGGACTCCAGGTCGACAACAAAAAGGTCGAGACACCTTAGGTCGATGTCAATTGGTCTACACACCTTAGGTCGACATGGACAAAAGCTCGACATGGACAAAAGGTCGACAGGAACAAGGTCAACATGGAAAAAGGTCGACATGAGTTTTTTATTTTTTTGGTATAGTTTTCTTCGTAGAGTGACCGGGAACCCCAATTAGTGCACCGAGTCCCCTCGCATGGCTCGCTTCGCTCACCATGCTTCGGGCATGTTGCCTTCGCTTCACTCGGCACAGATTACCGTTCCAATCATTGTCCACGTGGATCGTTAAGTATGAAAAGTTTCCAAAAAAAGAAAAAAATAATGAAAAACTCATGTCGACCTTTTTCCATGTCGACCTTGTTCCTGTCAACCTTTTGTCCATGTCGACCTTTTGTCCATGTCGACCTAAGGTGTGTCGACCAATTGGTGTCAACCTAAGGTGTGTCGACCTTTTTGTTATCGACCTGGAGTCCGGAAACCCTGAAGAGAGTAGAAAATGAATGTTATGTCGCTGGAATGAGGCTGGATGGTCAATAGCCTGGAATTGTACCAGCTGCAAATCATGCAATTCTTTTGCTGAGAGACCAAGATAAAGGGCATTACAGTAGTCTAAGTGTTATGATACAAGAATGCATGTACTGTATGACTTTAGGTAGATCTTCTGAGGGAATTAAGTGCTTGATTCTGGCTATCTTCCACAGATCAAAGAATGAGGATTTGCTTGTGGCTGATACCTGATGTTTAAGTGTCAATCCACTATCCAGGAAAACACCAACATTCTGCACATGTTCATTGTTTTGTCATTCTGAACCCCAAAGTGTAAGTCATGTTGGTTGGCAATGCTGCAGTCTTGCACTTTGTCTTGTCTGTTTTATCAGGGTTTATCACAGCCAATTAGTACTCATCCACTCCTGGACTTCAGCTAGGCAGCCATTTAGGGTTGTTATTGGGTTCTCAGTATGTGTCAAAGAGGACAGGTACAATTGTGTATCATCAGCACAACAGTGGTTGACTAGGCCATGATGTCTGATTATTTCACCGAGTGGTAGTATGTATACTGCAAAAAGCATGAGTGATTGAAAAGAATCCTGTGGGACACCACATGGCAGTGGCACTGATGAAGATGACTATACTCCAGAAGAAACACTCTGTGAACTGCTGGTGAGAAATTATTTGAACCAGCTAAGGACTATGCCATCCAGTCCACATACATTTTTTCAGACAGTCATTGTCTCAAATGCTTCAGGAAGATTCAGAAGTATTAATATTAAACAGTCACCTCTGTCTCTTGCCATCAGAAGATCAATAACCACATATATCAGGGCTCTTACAGTGCTATGTCTTTCCTGAATCTTGAATGGAATGAATCAGAAACATTATGAGTTGACATGCGGGTTTCTTGTTGAATTACACCCACATTCTAGAATAACCTAGAAAAGGAAGATTTCATACTGTACGTAGGTGGTCATGCAGTTGGGATCTAAATTAGGTTTTTGAGAAGTGGTTTGACAATTGCTTCCTTTAGGGATTCAGGAAAAATACCATCTGCAAAGAGCATTGAACATTTTTTTCAAAGAAATGGGCATTTATGTCCATAAACATAGAAACATAGAACTTGATGGCGGATAATCACCACTTGGCCCATCTAGTCTGTCCCTTTTTACCATATTTTTACCTTAAACCTTATGTGATCTTTATTTCTTTGTATGGATTTCATTATGTCTATCCCATGCATGTTTATTACCTCTACTTTTAATGCCATTTTAGTGATGTCCTAAAATATTCTCTTGTCCAGTTCCTCTTCCTGACCTGGTGGCCTGCATATCACCCCAATATGAAGAATCAACTTCTCCCTTGTTTCTATGGTCATTTTTTCTTCAATACTTCCTACTAAGCTAGTATTTATGCTTTTTTATTTACATACAGTACATTGTTACCCCTCCTCTGATTTTTCCCATTCTGTCTTCCTAAATAAAGTATATAATGGTATAACTATGTCCCAGTCATGATTTTCATTGCACCATGACTCTGTAATAGCCACAAAATCTAGATAATCCCTTGTCATTTATGGAATTAGTTCTGGGACTTTATTTCCTAAGCTCCTAGCATTATGCACACATAGCTTTTAGAGTTTTGTTTGTGCTTTTCCTGTTCCTAGCTATGTTTACCTCTCTGCCTATGTTTATTTTGTTTTGATCTGAATTATCTTCAGTAGCTGTAGATATGATTCCTATTATCTTTGCCTGTAGAAACAACATCTCTGGGTTGGAGGAGCAGATTGCTTTATTCCTGTTTGGTTCTCTGCCAGTTTAAATAGTTATTGATGAAGCATCCAAACTGTTCAGTTAGTATTCTTGTTCCCCTTGAATATGGGTGCAGGCCATCACTTTTGTTTAAGCTCCTATCTTGAAAGATGGTGTGACTATGGCCTATAAATCCAAATCTCTCCTCATTGCACCACATCTTTAGCCAAACACTGAAGTTTCTGATGCAAAGAGTTATATCTTCCCCTCTGTGTACTGGCAATACTTCTGAAAAGGTTAGAGTGGATTCCATCTGCTTCCGAGCAGTCTCTAACTTCCAAAATTAATCTTTTACAGCCATGACTTACACGAGGAATGTGTAATAAGTTTCCAGTTGCCCGTAAAAAAATTATATACTGTATACAAATAAAGTGAACATAACTTTTTTTCAAAGCATTTGCCAGAGGAGTTGCACATGCTCAAATCACTTGGTGAAGCAGCTGGACCAGTCCGTAGCAAGTATGTTTTATACATGCTGGATGAAGGTCTCAACTGCAGCTTCCAGTGGCATAAAATAAATCCCATGCATCTTGTGCTTGGTTTGTGGAAACATGAAGAAATTGCAGGTGGCCATGACTGGACTATATGGTGGATAAACAAGCTCCTGGATGCATTGATGGGCCAGAAAATCCATCACTTTCCTGAACTTGTGGGAAGGTACATTGTTGTGCTGGAGTAGGATGGCACCTGGAAATTGCTTTCATAACATGCAGCAGGCATTGGTTGGTGTACTAGTCTCCATGATGGTGTGCTGCTGCATAAGTGGTACATAGCTGCTGACCAGTCTTGGCCACAAAAACAGCCACCATAGGCTTGGCCATGCTGTGCAACTCCAACTGGGGTCTACTGGGCTGATAATTGTTTGGTATTGAGTTGAAACTGTAGATCTGGGATTCATCACTACTGATGACCTCACAGAGTTTGAGCAACTGCCATAAAATCTGGCCAGCATGTTGCAGCACCAAGTAACCCGAGCCTCCTTCTGACCTCGAGTCAGCTGATAGGGCACTCAATATGCAGAATTCTTGCTCATGTATAGCTTTTTGTGGAGTATCAAGTGAATGGATCCCAATGAGTTGCCCATCTCCTTTAACTGGGCCACTGTAACCCTGGCATCCAACTCAATTATGGCCCACATGAAAGCAATGTTGTCCTCTGTGATGGCAGACACAGGTCGGCTGCAGTGCTCCTTCTCTTATAGGCACCGTCTTCAGCAACAAAATTCTGCAAGAAATTCAAACATAGTTTTTCAGGACAGTGCTGCTCTCCAAAAGTAGCATGCAGTCAGTCAAAATGTTGCTGCTGTCGTAGACCACTCCTCAATAAGTAAAACATTTATGGCTTTCAAGTGGCCTCTTTTGAGCTCCAAAAAGAATTTATGAAGGAAGTGAACATGTTCACTTCTACGGTGTGCTGTGCTACTTATATACGGTTCTGTGCTTTGTCATTTCACAAGAACTTTAGTCAGATATTACAGTTCTCAATAAGACAGTCAGATTGTTTCTACTTTACCTTTGCTCAGCATATCTGGAAGCTTATTGCACGCCCCTCATATATAAGGACATGTTCATAAGGCACTGTATCTGCTCAATTTGCCGATTGTTGGTATAATGGCGGACAGGATGCCGTCGCCGGATTCTTGACAGCCGCCAATGCTGCCAGCCAGAATACTGGTCCACGCACCCATAGAGTGGGAATAGAACTTGTGGCAAGAACAGCTCACCACCGAGCCTGCAGTATGGTGAGCGCAGCATGGTGAGCGCAGTATGGCAAGTGCAACATGGTGAGCACAGTGAGCCCACAAGGGGACTCTTACCGCATTCTACCATACTTTACTTCATTCTGCCGGGTGGGATGCCACTGTCAGGATACTGATAGCCGGCATCACACCCGGCGGGATTACGTATGTAATCCATTCATAATACTGTCTGTTTATATGGTACAGTATTTAATTAAATAAAAGGTGGCAACAGCTTAATGGAAAGGATCCTGACAAATCTGATCATAAGCAGTCTAAGGGTTTCTATGTCATTCATGGTCTACATGGGATCCTATGAATATTTCAAGGACTTTTACAGTATCTATGGTCAAGTCATGTTTTAATAATTGCATGTGTAATTTTACAGTTGTTTATTGTGTTTTTTATGAATTATATTAGTAGTGATTAGTAGCCATTTGTTTTTAAAATAATAAATTATTTTTTATTGCGTTGTCATTTATAGTCCTTAGTAGTCGGTAGGAAATGGAATGTCTCTTTTTTATTGAATCATAAGTTATAAAGCTTGGAAACTTTATAGATACCTAATGAAGGCAGCAGCTATAGATACTTTATCTTTTTACTGACTGATCAATATTTGCAGTTGTGCATGTGAAATACAGCATTAATTTGTTATACTGTATTTAAGCTGTCTAATAAAATATTAAATAAATAATTATTGAGCCTCCTCAACAAAGGTCTACAATTTTGTCCAAATATGATTAATTTATGTTTCAACTTGAACAAATTTATTTGCATATTATTTCAGAATAGATATTTTCTGAGTAGAGAATGAAAAATACTGAATTTATATTGAATACAGTAGAATACAGGCAACCAATGGAGGTACTGACAGAGCGCATCAGCAGATGATGTATGTCTAGCAAGGAAGATTAGCCTCACAGCTGTATTCAAAATGGATTGCAGTCATGAGATTATTTTTTGGTAAGCCCAGTAAAAAGACTATTGAAATAACCAATGTGAGAGATGATGAGTGCATGAATTCAATTTTTTGCAGTGTCTTATGTAAGATTAAGTTCAAAGCATCCAATTTAGTATAAAAAACTAGAGATCTTAAATTATGTGGAGCAAAGCAGCTACCCCTGGTCTTAAAATTTGGATGGGAGACCAGATATTCCCAATAAAACACTGTAGAAAATGGTGCCATTGTGTTTCAAATGTGAAATGTGAAGCTTTTTTATTTTCCTCATTGGTTCTTCTCTTTTTCTCTGTATAGATATCAATTTTATATCTTAATATAAGTAACATTTTTTTTACCATATTTTGGATACCTACTAGCTATACTATGTTGCATGTATTATATTTTTTGATATGTATATGCAACTTTTATTTAATATTTAATAACTGGAAAATATTGAGTAATACTAATCGAGCATTGTTATTAAAGAGCTTGGCTTTGCCTAGTATAGTCCAGTACTCTCTGGGAAGATGTGTGCTGATCGATCAATAACAGACCGCTCAGCGCACATCTCTTATCCGCTCAGCACATAGCACGATGTGTGCAGAGCAAGGGGGGTTGGGGGTGGGGGGGGCACTAATTTCACCCAGCAGTGAAATGAGCAACCTGCTAGATTGTGCCTGCATGCAGGCCAATCTAGCACCGGTGATAGCGATGTGCGGGGTCGTGCATCGCTATCGCCGGCACCCCTACACAAAGAGCAATGTGTTCTTAAATTCTAAGCAATCTAGTCAGATTGCTTAGAAGTTAGGTGAACATCGCTCCATGTGTACCCCCTTAAGTGTTTGTCTTCCTTAAAAAAAAGTCCAAGATCTTAGACTTACATACTGTATATTTGAATATTTGCTGTAACCAACACACAACATGGTTAATCTCAAAGTGATGTAGTAATGATATTTAAGGGACCCTCCTAATAAGGGATTTATCCCTCTAGTACTGGAGAGACATGTATTAAATCCAAATCTGATACAAATATCCTGAAAGCTAGGGGAGATTTACTGAAGGTTTATTTTTATAAATTTTGCTTTTTTTTTTTGTAATAACGCTTTGGTTTTGCTAATCATAAATATACTAAGGACCAATTTGCATGGAAATCACATGTGAAATACGACTTCATGCTCAAAATTGTGGTAAACACATCAACATTGAAACAAATATGATCAAAATAACATTGGTACAAATGCAAATCGTGAATTTACTTAGAATTGAAGTTGCAAAATCGCTCAAATTTGCATCAAAATCGCACCTCAATGCACCAAATAAATGCACTTGCTTTTAGAAAGGGAATTGACATGTGAAAACCATTTTAATCAGTCCAAAACCAGTCAGATTGCTTATAAAAGCCCACCATATCAGCTGAAGCACTATTTATTTTCCAAAGCATGGCTGAGGCTGGAAATATAGGCATGTACTTATCCATCATGCAGTACCATCAGGGAGATGTCTGATTGGCTCCAAATGTATTCTGCAATGGGACAATGACCCCAAACATACAGTCAATGTCATTAGGAACTCTCTTCAGCATAAAGAAGAGCAAGAAGTCCTGGAAGTGAAGAGAAGGCCCCCACAGGGCCCTAATCTCAACACCATTGAGTCAGTCTGGGATTACATGAAGAGTCAGAAGGATTTGAGCAAGCCTACATCCACAGAAGATCTGTAGTTATTTCTCCAAGATGTTTGGAAAATCCCTGCCGAGTTCCTTCAAAAACTCTGTGCAAGTGTACCTAAAAGAATTGATGCTGTTTTGAAGGCAAAGGGTGGTCATACCAAATATTGATTTGATTTAGATTTCTTCTCTGTTCATTCATGTTGCATTTTGTTAATTTATAAAAATAAACTATTAACATTTCTATTCAGCATTTTTTTTATTTACCTACCTTAACTTTGTTAATGTGTTTTTGTGTATATATTTTTTATGTCTGTAGTAGGTTTTTTATTCAGTCTTTGGTCTTTCTGTTATACCTTATTAACTTTAACTTTATATATGTATTTAGTCAGATATTTCTTCCTGACGGGCTCCTGATATCTTACAGAGATCTCTTTGTCTTTTTGAACTAGTGTGAAACATATAGATTAAGTTATATTTGTTCTAGTTGTTATAATGATTAGTGCTGCTAAGCAGCTAAGAGCCCCATTGTTTACATAGGATTAGATTGGGGGGCATCACCCCAAGTGCAGCGCCACTTGTGATTGGTGTTAGGTGCGCCCTCTGATGCATGGATAGAATGCATGACGTGGACGCCAGAAGTGACGCAGCCACACATGCAAGCTGTTCACCAGAAATAGTGTGCGTTCCACGGAATACCTGCCAGACACAGCCATCTGTCTAATGATACACACACTAAATATATACATATATATATATATATATATATATATACATACACGCATTATATGTGGGAGGCAGTCAATTGAACACCAGATGGGATCCCTGCAGTCAACATACCGATGCCGGAATCCCGACACACCATCTTCAATACCAGCGGTTGAAATCCCAACCGCTGCCTGTTTTCCCCATTTGGGTGGTGGTCTATGCCAAGGGGGAATAGAAGCAGGCCCGAAGCATGCGATTGCAGTGAGCCCACGAGGGGACATGCTGGGCTTGCCACAGGGATCCCACCAGGAATTCATACTCATCCCATGTGTGTGTGTGTGTGTGTGTGTGTGTGTGTGTGTGTGTCACAACACAATCATTCTTGCATTAAACATAGGGAGTGATAACCTTTTAGGCAGCTCAGAGAGTATCCAGAAGTTTGGTAAAAAGAACCAGCACTGTGAGAGATGAGGGTTCTGCAAAAAAAAATCCCGAAAGGCAGCAAGGAGGTTATTTGCAGCGGTGCCCCTAAAATGTTACTATTATACTCATTGCTTCAATAAAAATTCTATTAAAAAAATGTGCACTCCTGGCAGCAGGAACCCTGCAGCACTTCTAGGAACATTCACCTCCTCAGACTGAAAACAAGGATGGTGTGCGCCAGCACTCCAGTAGCGGTAAGGAAAGAGAGATCAGCCAGACATGCAACTATCAGTGTTGCCATTTCAATTAAGGTCACCACAGACCTACACACAAGTAGCCACAAGGAGGGAGTGGGTGTGGGGCACCATCCAGTGCTCAAGGTTCCAGATTCATTGAAGGTAGAGGCCAGCTCTCTGGAAAGGTCTCACTGCCAGGTGTGAGTTTCCGGAAGAGGCTACACAGGTCGCAGGTGCAGGTGAGAGTGTCCCGCAGCTTGCCATAGAAGCAGGAATGACCCCCAAACTGGCAATTACAACAGCGGGGAGTATGAGCTGCAGGAGTCCACAGCCACACACTGTAGCATCCAAGCCATGCTCCCGAGCATTGATATCAACCCCAAACCACCCTGCCATCAAGGAGGGACAATTAGTAATTATGAATAGATTTGAATTTATCATACTCAACAATTTGTTACAGTTCTTTGAATTATTATCCATCTCTTTTTTCATACCAAAAATCAAACCCTTTGTGGGGTCAAAACTGCAACCTTGAGAGTGTTATGTAAGCACTTATTCCAGTATTTTTGAGAATTGCATAAATAAATATATTTAAATTTGCATATAATGAGTGACCTTTGGTCTTTGTTTCGGGTGCTTTGGTATAAGAGTCTAATTTCAGAACCTAAAAATAACTATTATCGTTCTCAAGGAATTGCTTACTGGTAATTTTCATAAGGAAGAAACTGTTTGGGAGAAGAGTCAGATTGTTTCAAATGAGACCACAGTAGGACTGTACCCATCTCTATGGCTCACTTGAAAAATCCCCAAAGAGGAATTTGTTTATGAATTTTAGATGAGCACTGGTATTTGTATAAATCAGTGGTTCTCAAACTCGGTCCTCAGGACCCCACACGGTGCATGTTTTGCAGGTAACCCAGCAAGTGCACAGGTGTATTAATTACTCACTGACACATTTTAAAAGATCCACAGGTGGAGCTAATTATTTCACTTGTGATCTGTGAGGAGACCTGCAAAACATGCACTGTGTGGGGTCCTGAGGACCGAGTTTGAGAACCTGTGGTATAAATGTTTGAATGTACACATAGGTGCATTATGGAATAATAAGGAATAATAAGAATGCCCTAAAATTTTATGGAATAATAAACATGCTGTGTTGGCAAATTAGGTATATGTTGTGCAGATTCCTGTTTAACAGTGGAACTATCAAGATGAACTGCCATTTTTATAAAGTTTATAATTTTAATTTCTAATATATTGAGCTATTTAGCATGGGATAAAGGTACTGTATTTGTATTTTTGTGATACTGTTTATAATGTAAGTTTGTTAGCAGGGCCTTCCTGTCACAACTGAGGGCCTGAGCTGACGGGAGGCAGCCTCAGTTGTAGGGGCTGAGATGTAACGGAACCTGGGAGGTTGTATCAGACACACATTAATTTAGTGGATGTGGAAGAGCCCACATCTCACCAAAAGAAAAGAAATTCCTTTGTTTGGAGCACTCTTTTAAATAATCTATGTGAATGAAAAATTGAATTTATTAACACTTAACTTTTATTATTCCTTACTTGACTAAAATTTGAAAGGGGTATAGTATATACATCAATTAATAAATCCCTTTATTAACAGTGGTAAAATATAAATGAGAGCAATTACAGTAATTTATTATATAATAATGTAATTGCTCAAATAGAAAGAATTAATTAACAATGATAGTAATCTATCAGACCATTCAGGTAAACAGCAGTAGTGATATTTTATACTCTCATATAGTCAGAGGATTCATGACCATTCAGATATCACAAGTTAGTTCAGACTAATTATATGCGTCTGAGTTTCATCAAGCGGTATAAATAATTCTGAGTGAATTCATTGGATCAGCTTCTCCCCACACCTCAATCAAGCTTGTACACAAAAGGACTGATCCTTTATCATAGAGCAGAAATGCTATCCGTAGTTGTGTTTAGAAAGTAAAAAGTAAAAGATAACATTTTGACTTCCTGATATATATTGTATCACAATTATATGGAGCAGATATTAGATGCATGAATAGCCACCTTGTATTGGGGCCACATTCCAGTCCCTGTGTAACAAAATCATGTGAATCAATAAACATTCAAAAACATTTAAGATGAAAGGGGTGTGCATTACAAATCCTGTAAAAAATGATCCATAATCTGGAAGTACATTGCTTCATAGACAATAATTGTGTTATGGTATAACAAATAAGGAGGGGAGGGGGAATAAAAAGAGAGAGAGAGAGAGAGAGAGAGAAAACAAACAAAACAGAAGGTAGACACTCTAGTCAACTGATCCCATCTGCTGTCTGACCTCATCCAAGAGCGGAGGAAAGATGAGAGTGGGGCCGTCGACTGTGCCGTGGAAATAAGAAAACAGGCACACTGGCTAAAGACCCCGTCGTCGTGTTAGATAGGCCCTGATGCTAACGAGCCTTGCAGGGTCTAAATGCATTTAGACCCTGCAAGGCTCGTTAGCATCAGGGCCTATCTAACACCACGACGGGGTCTTTAGCCAGTGTGCCTGTTTTCTTATTTCCACGGCACAGTCGACGGCCCCACTCTCATCTTTCCTCCGCTCTTGGATGAGGTCAGACAGCAGATGGGATCAGTTGACTAGAGTGTCTACCTTCTGTTTTGTTTGTTTTCTCTCTCTCTCTCTCTCTCTCTCTCTCTTTTTCTTCCCCCTCCCCTCCTTATTTGTTATACCATAACACAATTATTGTCTATGAAGCAATGTACTTCCAGATTATGGATCATTTTTTACAGGATTTGTAATGCACACCCCTTTCATCTTAAATGTTTTTGAATGTTTATTGATTCACATGATTTTGTTACACAGGGACTGGAATGTGGCCCCAATACAAGGTGGCTATTCATGCATCTAATATCTGCTCCATATAATTGTGATACAATATATATCAGGAAGTCAAAATGTTATCTTTTACTTTTTACTTTCTAAACACAACTATGGATAGCATTTCTGCTCTATGATAAAGGATCAGTCCTTTTGTGTACAAGCTTGATTGAGGTGTGGGGAGAAGCTGATCCAATGAATTCACTCAGAATTATTTATACCGCTTGATGAAACTCAGACGCATATAATTAGTCTGAACTAACTTGTGATATCTGAATGGTCATGAATCCTCTGACTATATGAGAGTATAAAATATCACTACTGCTGTTTACCTGAATGGTCTGATAGATTACTATCATTGTTAATTAATTCTTTCTATTTGAGCAATTACATTATTATATAATAAATTACTGTAATTGCTCTCATTTATATTTTACCACTGTTTATAAAGGGATTTATTAATTGATGTATATACTATACCCCTTTCAAATTTTAGTCAAGTAAGGAATAATAAAAGTTAAGTGTTAATAAATTAAATTTTTCATTCACATAGATTATTTAAAAGAGTGCTCCAAACAAAGGAATTTCTTTTCTTTTGGTGAGATGTGGGCTCTTCCACATCCACTAAATTAATGTGTATCAGGTACATAATTCCTAGGAGCACCTCCAACGTTAGAATAGCTGCCCATGGGGGCTTAATTGGTTCTTCTGCTCAGTTGGTTTTTTGTTTATTGAATCAACTAATTATATCTAGTCTGGTGCAGGATAAATCTTGTTTTGTCAGGTTGTATCAGACCCCTAGACATGTAAGTAACATGTAGAATAACTGCCCGAAGGCGTGACCACGACAACCAGGATAAAAGTCAATGATGTTTATTATGACAAACTCCGTAACACAGCAGCAGTAAAAGGAAACATAAAAGTCAACAGAGGATAAATACAATTCCTGGGTACTACAGGGTGGCAAGGGCCACAGGCACTGGTAGTGTGAGACAGTTCTTATAATCTTCTAGTTGGAAAGTCCTTACCAGGCCTGACTGTAGCAATGGAGAGAACCCAGGATCGTACCAGCTGATGTTCCAGGAAAGGCTGGGCTGCTGAAGGTAAAACGGCTGCTGTGGATACTGGCTGGAACCAGACTGTTGTTGGTACGGAGTGGATACTGGCTGGAACCAGTTAAATAATAAACGAACTTGAGAGCGATGAAATAATAATGAAGTTTTGGAGTTTGAGAGCGGTGAAATAATAATACCGGTGGAGAGTGGTAAACTGCAGAAAAGGACACCGGCCCTTTAAGAGAAGCTATACACTGCTGGAAGCTGGGCTGGAAGCAGGTGATTGTTTGAGAGCGGTGAAATAATAATACCGGTGGAGAGTGGTAAACTGCAGAAAGGACACCGGCCCTTTAAGAGAAGCTGTACACTGCTGGAAGCTGGGCTGGAAGCAGGTGATTGTTGTAGCTGGAAACAGGTGAGTCCAGAATGGATTGGAGAGTCAGGCTACACCGCAGATGGAATGCTGGTGCGGGTCTCTATAGCAGAAGTCTGGAGACAGGAGCTGGAACCTGGAAGACAACCACAGGAGAGAGACAAACTGGAACTAGGTTAGACAACCAAAGCACTGACGTCTTCCTTGCTCAGGCACAGCATACTTATACCTGCAGCAAGGAAGGGGTTGGCTAGGCAATTATGCAAATCAACAATACAGACAGCAGATTGGTGGAATTAATCAGATGACAAAATCCAAGATGGCTGCGCCCATGCAGACACTTGGAGGGAAGTTTGGTTTGTAATCCATGTGAGAATTGAAACAGTAATGGCGACGCCGGCCACAGGAGACAGGAGACGCCAGACTGACAAGCGCACATTTAACCACGCGGGCACAGCGGAGGCCGCGGCTGATGAAATCACCACTCTGACATTCTGCATGTGGAAACTCAGGAACAGCGGAATCCGGTCCTGGAACGCTGAGCCAGCCTTAGGAGGCATCTGAAGGGTAAGTAATGGCGTCCAGATACCCGGATCGTGACAGCACCCCCCCTTTAGGAGTGGCCCCAGGACACTTCTTAGGCTTTAAAGGAAACTTTGCGTGGAAATTTCGGACCAAGGCAGGAGCATGGACGTCTGAGGCATTGGTCCAAGAGCGTTCTTCAGGACCATAGCCCTTCCAGTCAATGAGGTATTGTAACTGACCGTAACGGAAACGTGAGTCCAAAATCTTGGCCACCTCGTACTCGACTCCCCGTTGAGTCTGAACTTTGGGAGCTGGAGGAAGTGCGGAATGAAACCGATTCAGGATCAGCGGTTTCAACAAAGAAACATGAAATGTCCTGGGTATTTTCAAGAAGGATGGTAACTGTAACCTGTAGGCAACAGGATTGATGACTTGTTCAATCTTGAAGGGTCCGATGTAGCGAGGTGCAAATTTCATGCTGGGAACTCTCAACCTAAAATTCTTCGTGGACAGCCACACACGATCACCCACCTTGAGAGCAGGAACCGCTCTACGCTTCCTATCGGCAAACTTCTTATACCTGAATGAGGCTTTAAGCAGGGCTGCGCAGACGTTCCTCCAGTTATTTGAAAACTGACGCAAGGTGACATCCACTGCTGGAACAGAAGTTGCGGGAAGCGGTTGGAATTCTGGGACTTTAGGGTGGAATCCATAATTAATGAAGAATGGTGTAGAAGAAGATGAGGAATGGTATTAATTGTTGTGGCTGAACTCGGCCCAAGGAAGGAGTTGAACCCAGTCATCTTGAGAGGAAGACACATATATACGGAGGAAGGCCTCCAAGTCCTGATTCACCCTCTCGGTTTGACCATTGGTCTGAGGATGGTAAGCCGTGGAAAACTTTAACTTGACTTGGAGGGCTTGACACAAACTTCGCCAAAATTTGGCTACAAATTGTACTCCACGATCCGAGATGATCTCTTCAGGAAGACCGTGAAGTCGGAAGATCTCTTGTATAAACACTTGAGCCAACTTGGAAGCTGACGGAAGACCGGTGAGAGGGATGAAATGTGCCATCTTGGTGAACCGGTCAACTACCACCCAGATGGTATTAAACTTGTTGCAGATAGGTAGATCGGAAACAAAGTCCATCGACAAATGGGTCCAAGGTCGACGGGGAACAGATAATGGAAACAGTTGCCCCGCAGGCGACTGGCGGGAGACTTTGTGTTGGGCACACTTTGGGCAGGAGGCAATAAATTCCATAACGTCCTTCTTCAGAGTTGGCCACCAGTAGGACCTAGAAATAAATTCAAGGGTTTTCTGAATGCCTGTATGTCCAGCAAAACGGGAAGCATGGGCCCAATGCATGAGCTTCTTCCTTAGAACTGGCTTAACAAAACTTTTCCCTGGTAAACTTTTCCCTAGAGTCCATCCCTACCGTGGAGAATGCCAACGGATTAATAATAGGATGCTTGTCTGCAGACTCGGACTCATTTTCTTGCTCCCATGAGCGGGAAAGGGCATCGGCCTTACGATTCTGAGAACCCGGACAGAACTGGAGTTTAAAGTCAAACCTAGAAAAGAAAAGTGCCCATCTGGCCTGACGAGGATTCAGACATTGTGCGCCTTTGAGATATAAAAGATTTTTGTGGTCGGTAAGTATGGTGATTGAGTGGGAAGCTCCCTCCAACAGGTATCTCCACTCCTCCAGAGCGAGCTTGATGGCTAGCAACTCCTGATCGCCAATGGCATAGTTGCGCTCAGCTGGGGAGAACTTCCGGGAGAAGAAACTGCAAGGATGTAGATGTCCATCTTTGGCCCTCTGGGATAACACCGCTCCTACTCCAACGGAGGAGGCATCTACCTCTAAGATAAAAGGAGAGTCGGTGTCGGGCTGTTTCAGAACTGGTGCAGAGATGAACCGTTGCTTCAGAAGGTGAAAGGCCTGTGTAGCTTCCTCGGACCACTTGGACGGATTAGCACCTTTCTTGGTTAATGCAGTGATAGGCGCCACGATGGTGGAAAAGTCTCGTATAAATTTTCTATAATAATTGGCGAACCCTAAGAACCTCTGGACCCCTTTGAGGCTTAAGGGTATAGGCCAATTCTGGATTGCTTGGAGTTTCTCAGGATCCATCTCTAGTCCGGAACCGGACACAATGTAACATAGAAACGGAATGGTTTTAACTTCAAACACACACTTCTCCAATTTACAATAGAGGTGATTGACACGGAGACGGGAAAGAACCTCTTTTACCCAGAAACGATGATCTTCGAGATTATTAGCAAAGATGAGGATGTCGTCTAGATAAACCACGACATGGCGGTACAAGATGTCCCTGAAAATCTCATTCACGAAGTGCTGGAAGACTGCTGGAGCGTTGCTCAATCCGAAGGGCATGACGAGGTACTCATAATGTCCGTCACGGGTGTTAAAGGCGGTCTTCCACTCGTCACCCTCACGGATTCGGATGAGATTGTAGGCACCCCTCAAGTCCAGCTTTGTGAAAATAGTTGCACCACTAACTCTATCAAAGAGCTCGGTAATCAGGGGTAAAGGGTATCGGTTCTTGACGGTAATGTCGTTCAGACCTCTGTAATCGATGCACGGACGCAGACCACCGTCTTTCTTCTTAACGAAGAAGAAGCCTGCGCCGGCTGGAGAAGAAGATGGTCGGATGAAACCCTTCGCCAGGTTCTCTTTGATGTACTCTTCCATGAAGTGTGTCTCAGGCAGAGACAACGGATAAGTTCGGCCTCGCGGTGGAACCTTCCCTGGAATGAGGTTGATTGGGCAGTCCCATTCTCTATGAGGAGGAAGGATATCAGCAGAGGCTTTACTGAACACGTCCGTGAAGTCTTGATATGGAGGAGGCGGAACATCAGATGACCTGGGGAAGGAAGAACAAACAGGAAGAACTTTGGCTAAACAAGTCTCAGCACAGGAGGGACCCCATGCCAGTATTTGCGTAGTCATCCAGTCAATTGATGGGTTGTGGAGACGGAGCCATGGAAGGCCTAAAACCACTGGATGTGTGGCTCTTGGAATCACTAAAAAAGAAATATACTCAGAATGAAGAACTCCCACTCTCAGACAAACTGGAAGAGTCCTTAAGGAAATGACTGCGTCAAAAATCTTGCTGCCATCCACGGCAGTCAAAGAGATGGACGAGGACAGTCTCTCGGTGGGTAGGGCCACCGTTTAACATAAGCTTCGGTTATGAAATTCCCAGCTGCTCCGGAATCAAGGAGGGCAATGACGTTCCTGTAACGTTGAGCAATTTGGAGCGACACTGGGAGGTTACAGTCATGAGGAGATGGAGAGGAGATCATTACTCCTAGCCGGCCCTCTCCTTGGCGAGCTAGGATCTGGAGTTTCCCGGACGTTTGGGACAGGCATTGATAGTGTGCGACGGAGCTGCACAGTAGAGACAGAGAGACTCAGAGAGACGTCTTCGGCGCTCAGCGGGAGATAGACGGGAACGACTAATTTGCATAGGCTCATCCTTGGATGGAGATGGTTGACGAGGAGGAGGAGCAGAAGATTTAGGAGTAGATGATCTTCCTCGCTCGGTTGCTCTCTCTCTGAAACGTAGATCAACCTTCGTGCAAAGAGAAATTAGCTCATCCAACTTAGAGGGCAAGTCTCTGGTAGCTAACTCATCCTTGATGCGTTCTGATAAGCCATGCCAGAATGCAGCATACAGGGCCTCGTCGTTCCATGCCAGTTCGGATGCCAGGATTTTAAACTGTATAAGATACTGTCCCACAGTACGTGTTCCCTGGCGTAAACAGAGAATCTCAGATGAAGCAGATGTTATCCGGCCTGGCTCGTCGAAGATGCGCCTGAATGTAGCTACAAAGTCAGTATAGGAGGATAGCAGGGGATCAGACTTCTCCCATAAAGGTGATGCCCAGTCAAGGGCTGAGCCACTGAGAAGGGAGATGATATAGGCAATTTTGGTACGGTCACTGAAGAAATTGCCAGGTAGAAGCTCAAAGTGGATTTCACATTGATTGAGAAATCCCCTGCAGAACCTTGGAGATCCATCAAATTTTGCTGGCGTTGGAAGATGAAGATGTGGACTGGAAATGGGTAAGGTGGGTGGGGTTACAGCTGGTGTTACTGTAGTGGACGCACCGGACGTGCCAGGTCCACGGAGGGTCGTTTGAATCCCATCCAGCCGTGTAGAGAGATCCTGGAGACAGCGGATGATGTGGCCCTGTGCAGCCTCCTGATGTTCAAGTCAGGCTGCCAGTTCTTGCATCGGCCTGGCCGCTTGATCCTGGTCTCCGGCTGGATTCATTAGGTCAGTGCTTACTGTCACAACTGAGGGCCTGAGCTGACGGGAGGCAGCCTCAGTTGTAGGGGCTGAGATGTAACGGAACCTGGGAGGTTGTATCAGACCCCTAGACATGTAAGTAACATGTAGAATAAATGCCCGAAGGCGTGACCACGACAACCAGGATAAAAGTCAATGATGTTTATTATGACAAACTCCGTAACACAGCAGCAGTAAAAGGAAACATAAAAGTCAACAGAGGATAAATACAATTCCTGGGTACTACAGGGTGGCAAGGGCCACAGGCACTGGTAGTGTGAGACAGTTCTTATAATCTTCTAGTTGGAAAGTCCTTACCAGGCCTGACTGTAGCAATGGAGAGAACCCAGGATCGTACCAGCTGATGTTCCAGGAAAGGCTGGGCTGCTGAAGGTAAAACGGCTGCTGTGGATACTGGCTGGAACCAGACTGTTGTTGGTACGGAGTGGATACTGGCTGGAACCAGTTAAATAATAAACGAACTTGAGAGCGATGAAATAATAATGAAGTTTTGGAGTTTGAGAGCGGTGAAATAATAATACCGGTGGAGAGTGGTAAACTGCAGAAAAGGACACCGGCCCTTTAAGAGAAGCTATACACTGCTGGAAGCTGGGCTGGAAGCAGGTGATTGTTTGAGAGCGGTGAAATAATAATACCGGTGGAGAGTGGTAAACTGCAGAAAGGACACCGGCCCTTTAAGAGAAGCTGTACACTGCTGGAAGCTGGGCTGGAGGCAGGTGATTGTTGTAGCTGGAAACAGGTGAGTCCAGAATGGATCGGAGAGTCAGGCTACACCGCAGATGGAATGCTGGTGCGGGTCTCTATAGCAGAAGTCTGGAGACAGGAGCTGGAACCTGGAAGACAACCACAGGAGAGAGACAAACTGGAACTAGGTTAGACAACCAAAGCACTGACGCCTTCCTTGCTCAGGCACAGCATACTTATACCTGCAGCAAGGAAGGGGTTGGCTAGGCAATTATGCAAATCAACAATACAGACAGCAGATTGGTGGAATTAATCAGATGACAAAATCCAAGATGGCTGCACCCATGCAGACACTTGGAGGGAAGTTTGGTTTGTAATCCATGTGAGAATTGAAACAGTAATGGCGACGCCGGCCACAGGAGACAGGAGACGCCAGACTGACAAGCGCACATTTAACCACGCGGGCACAGCGGAGGCCGCGGCTGATGAAATCACCACTCTGACATTCTGCATGTGGAAACTCAGGAACAGCGGAATCCGGTCCTGGAACGCTGAGCCAGCCTTAGGAGGCATCTGAAGGGTAAGTAATGGCGTCCAGATACCCGGATCGTGACACTTCCTATTTCAGTGTTGTTTCCAATTGCCAAACACAATGGCATTTGCTGTGTTATATAAGAAATTGTTAATAATATTAATAATAATATATGTTTTCTGGCAAGAATCTATATTTATTACTCACACACACACAAAGTAACCAAAGTAGTATAATGTATTAGTACTTCCATCGGGTGCATTCTGGCTTAGAATGCAGTGGCCATTTGCACATATTGTTCAGCCACATGGCATACCAGTGATACTCCCCAATAATACTCAGTATTGTTTTTTTATATTTAATAAGTTCTTTCAGAAGGGTTAATATTTTCTTTCTATAGAGTTGCATCATGTCTGATTGCATTCATGCTGTAAGTTGAGATTTGACTAGGATGGGAGGTTGAGGTCTTGATAAAGGTCAGCTGATAGACCAAAATATCAACATGTTTTTGACTTTGTACATCTGTGATAAATAAAGTTGTTTTAATGGAAAAATCCCGGTCAGTGCCCTCTTTTTACTTTATATTATAGTTGGAATGACCTGAAGTTTGTCATTCAGAATTCAGCACCACAGATACTGCCTTATATCAATGGAGAGATAGATAGATAGATAGATAGATAGATAGATAGATAGATAGATATAGGAGGATACTTGCTGCGATACCTTCATTCCCGTCAGCAGCCACATCCCCCACAGTCTTACATGGGGGATGCGATGCTGCCAGATTTGCTAAGCTCAAGAATGTGAAGTATTCCCGATCTTGGCCTCCACAGCTATCACCATCTGGAGGTTGTGGTAGTCCATTGTAGCATATGGGCTGCAGATTGCAGCTGTAGTTCCAGAACCCTCCACCGGATTTGGCCACTGTGCATGTGTGGACAGCAGGACTGCACATGCGCAGTAGCCCCGTCAGCCCTTGCAGCACATTGGAGGTATGGGATTTTTTTGGAGCCTGTGTCCCTGTTGGTGCAGGATAATACATTCACATGAAGTAATCGCATAGGGGAATGGGGCCTTGACTCATTCAGACAGTGCCAGGATGGAACTTGGGGGCCAAGAAAACACCACCAACATCCTGGGATGCTTTGGCAGAGGAGCAGATGAATGTCCTTAAAATAGTTGTGAAGAAAAACATTGCTAACCACAAAAATTGCAAAGCATTCTAAAGAATTATTTTTAAATAAAAATGTAATTGCAAAGCTTCTTAAGCATCATCACCATTACAGTGTGTGGGTGCTGGTCTCTGCACAGACTTTTTCTGAACTATAAAATTAGAAAATGTGTTTTGAAATAAAAAGCATATTACATGAAAAAAAAAAGTTCTTTATTAAGAATAAATAACTGGAACATACTGTAGTGTGCGTATATTTTTCACATTGAATTACCTTGTTTAAAAATGTTATCAGTTATATCGCAATGAATAACTTGTGAGGTCACAATATGGCCACTAATTAAAAAAACACTAATGTTCAGCAGCAAAAGGACTGTTGTTTAATATGTTTATACATTACATAATTCATGAAAAAAGTACACTTCCAATGTGTTTTTTTCCAGAAATTTTTGTTTAGGTACATTATAAAATGTTAAAAAAAATACAATAAATAAACACTTTTTTCAATTAAATGTAAAGTGTTTCATATTTAGGGAGGTAATTATCAAAGCTCAGAGAGACATACAATTGTGAGAGATAAAGTACTAGCCAATTTACTTCTGTTTAAAAATTTACAAGCTGTGTTTGAAAAATGATAGGTGCTGATTGTTTGGAACAGTACTTTATCTCTCACAGTGTTATCACTCTGCAAGCTTTGAAAAATAACTCCCTTAGTCCCATCCATGTTTATAAAAAAGAAAAATCTGAAACTCTGCACGTGACTGCAATGAAAACCCATCCACATTTTACCTAAAGCTGGGTACACACTGGACCAGTGGCGTAACTAGAAATTTTTCTCCCCCAAGCCAAAAAATTATTTGCCCCCCCACCCATCCCCCATCCCCCATAATTGGCACTATTAAAGGGACAAACATGCGCGCGCCGCCAAAAAGGGTGCGTGGCTTCGTTGAAATGGGCGTGGCTTCACATAAAGGGGCGTGGCATTGCAGGAAAAGACTACCTTATACACCAGTTTTGCAACCTGCATGCCCAGACGTTAGCCACCACAGGAAAGAAAAATAATCCTGATTCATGCCCCTTACATTATTTGTCATTTTTCCTCCTTATAGTAATGCCCAGTATACATTATGCCACATACTGCAAAGGCCCTCAGACATTATGCCACACACAATAATGCACATGACACAATATGCACACACTGTAATGCCCCCGACACATTATGCCACACACCGTAATGCCTGTGACACATTATGACAGGAATCGCAATGCCCGTTATACATTATGCTACACACTGCAATGCCCCTGATACATTATAGCACATACAATGTCTGTGACACAGTATGACACACACTGCAATGATCCTGAGACATTATGCCACATACCACAATGCCCGTGATATAGTATACAACACACCGTAATGCCTGACACATTATGACACACACTGCAATGTCCGTGATACATTATGCCACACACCGTAATGCCCATTACACATTAAGTTCTACAGTAAGGCTTCTAATTACTTTTAAATTACCTGCTCGTTGCCAGGGGTTTCATGCTCTTGGTTCCATGCATGGTGCCAGGGATTTTCATGCTCAGGGTGTCATGCTCGTTGCCAGGGGTTTCATGCACTGGGTGTCATGCTCGTTGCTAGAGGGTAGTGCTTGTTGCTAGGGCCGTGCTCCCAGTGCCACATATGCCCCCAGTGTCAGATATTCCCCCACAGTGCCAGGTACATACCCCCAGTGTCAAATATACCCCCCCAGTGCCACATATGCCCCCAGTGCCAAATATACCCCCCCGGTGCCACATATGCCCCCAGTGCCAGATATTCCCCCACAGTGCCAGGTATATGCCCCCAGTGCCAGATATTCCCCCACAGTGCCAGGTACATGCCCCCAGTGCCAAATATACCCCCCAGTGCCACATATAATCCCAGTGACAGATATTCCCCCACAGTGCTAGGTACATGCCCCCAGTGCCAAATATACCCCCCCAGTGCCACATATGCCCCCAGTGCCAGATATTCCCCCACAGTGCCAGGTACATGCCCCCAGTGTTAAATATACCCCCCAGTGCCACATATGCCCCCAGTGCCAAATATACCCCCCGGTGCCACATATGCCCCCAGTGCCAGATATTCCCCCACAGTGCCAGGTATATGCCCCCAGTGCCAGATATTCCCCCACAGTGCCACATATGCCCCCTCAGTGCCTGCTCCCCCCAGTACCAGCTATTCCCCCACAGTGCCAGGTATATGCCCCCAGTGCCAGATATTCCCCACAGTGCCACATATGCCCCCTCAGTGCCAGATATTCCCCCACAGTGCCAGGTATATGCCCCCAGTGCCAGATATTCCCCCACAGTGCCACATATGCCCCCTCAGTGCCTGCTCCCCCCAATGCCAGATATTCCCCCACAGTGCCACATATGCCCTCCTCAGTGCCTGCTCCCCCCCGCTCCTTTGTGTTGGAGGGACACGGAGGGCACAGCGCGCGCCTCTCCCGTGTCCCTCCTGGCTCTCCGGCCGGTCTAATAAAGGAAGTGCCGGTTCGTAAGACAATCAGAGCTCAGGAACGGCACTTCCTTTATTAAACCGGCCGGAGAGCCAGGAGGGACACGGGAGAGGCGCGCGCGGTGCCCTCCGTGTCCCTCCAACACAGCAGCGGAGGGAAGGAGACCGCATATTGACATGCGGACGCTCGTCCGCATGTCAATCTGTCCTAAGTCAGTGGCGTCCCCGCAGCCCCTCGCCCCCAAGCCACCACGAGGACTGCGGGGGCAGTAGTTATGCCACTGCACTGAACCAATATTGACCAGGCATGGGACCCGAATGATATATCAGACCTATAACTCAGTGTGTATGCCCAATATGTGGGTGTGTGTGGTCACTTGCAACATCACCTGGTTTATGTGCTGCAGCTAGTGACTGCATCATGTGTAATGAGGGAAGTAGTGATATGTCACTCCGACATCATTCAAAGCTCAAAATACTACTAACACACAAAAACAATCATTCAGAAATTGAAAATAGAAACTCCAAACGACACACTAACTCACCTGTACTCTCCTCTCAACTCCTCTAACTAAACCCATGAGGTACAGATGGTTTGGGCCATATTTGTAAGGCTCTGGCATGTCACTGGCACATGTTACACTTTCTACTAATGGAAAAATAATCATAAATGGCTTCCATATTAACCTGTGTTTGCAAACACAGACCAAACTCAACATATGGGAGTGTTTGGCCAAACATAATTAAAACATTAATTATAAACACAAGTTCATACACCATCGAAAAACACAATTCTTGAAAACACTATGCATAGTAAATTTCCATGTTTGTTTAAGAAAAATTTGCCCATATCTGATCGATCTCCAGCATGTTTAAATGGGCAGAGCATGAATCTTAGCAAATTTATCTATGAAGATTTGCATCATCCAGAAATTATTGATAAGAAGTATTTGCCACTGAATAGCCAAATCTGTCTTTGGCTGGGGATGGTTATATACAGTCAATTTAGAATTTGAAGCAAATTGATTTGGGATTATAAACCATGGCTCCAGTTTTTAATAGCAAGAAGATTATGAGCAGAAACCTTAGAGTGAAGTATAGTGGCTAGAATTGTATTGGTTTTATCACCTTCGCCCATAATAATGTGGTTTAGACCATTTGAGCTTGGTTGTGGAGAGGAGTAGATTAAGATCTGCTCTGACAGCCTGGATTTGGTGGAGGGTCTGTGGATCTGAGATAGACTTGTGTCTGGACTCAAGAGTTTGGAGGGTTTCACTCAGATGGGACAGTTTAGCAAGTCTGTCTTTTTTATAATAATAATAATAATAATAATAATAATTTTATTTATATAGCGCTCTTTCTCCAATAGGACTCAAGTCGCTTAACAGATACATAGCATAATATAGTACAGAAAATAATGAAGTACATTTTCATAAAATACAGAAGCATGAAGATACTAAAAGGGACATTATGGAAATGCTTGAGTAAACAGAAAAGTCTTGAGTCTACTTTTGAAGGATTCTATAGTTGGGGCCTCTCACACTGTGCGGGGAAATGAGTTCCATAGAGTCGGAGCCGCATGACTAAAAGCTCGACCCCCAGATGAATTACGGTAGATTCTAGGTGCTGCTAAAAGTCCTTCATCTACAGATCGCAGTAATCGAGTGGGGCAGTATGGGGTCAGAAGTTGTTTCAGGTACCTTGGGCCTTGGTCATGCAATGCTTTGAAACTCAGTAAGCCAATCTTGAAGATGATTCGCCATCGTACAGGCAGCCAGTGAAGGGAGTAGAGGATGGGTGTTATGTGGCTAGAACGGGGCTGGTTGGTTAATAGCCTGGCAGCTGTGATTTGCACCAGCTGTAAGCGCTGCAATTCTTTTGCTGGTAGACCAAGGTAGAGGGCATTACAGTAGTCTAAACGAGATGATACAAATGCATGTATGACTTTTGGCATATCATCTGAGGGAATTAAGTGCTTGATTCTGGCTATGTTCCTCAGGTGAAAGAATGAGGATTTGATTGTGGCTGATATCTGATGTTTAAGTGTCAAGCCACCATCCAGGACAATGCAAAGATTCCGCACACGATCACTGGTCTGTAATTCTGAATCCCCGAGTGTAAGTTCAGTTGGTTGGCTATGCTGCAGTCTTGTCCTTTGATGTTGCGGTCATATCATAAGGACCTCTGTTTTATCCGGGTTCAGTCGCAGCCAACTGGCGCTCATCCACTCCTGTAGTTCAGCTAGACAGCCATTTAAGGTTGCTATTGGGTTATCAGTGCCCGGAGCAAAGGATAAGTACAGTTGTGTATCATCTGCATAGCAGTGGTAGACCAGGCCATGGCGCCTGATTATTTTGCCCAATGGGAGCATGTACACTGCAAAAAGCATGGGGGATAGTTTAGAACCTTGTGGGACACCACCTGGCAATGGCACTGGTGGTGATGAGTATAATCCAGATGATACTCTCTGTGACCTGCCTATGAGAAATGATTTATACCAGCTTAGGACTGTGCCATCCAGACCACAGAAATGTATCAGTCGCTCAATCAGAAGCCCATGGTCCACGGTATCAAATGCTGCCGAGAGATCCAGAAGGATTAATATTGAACAGTCACCTCTGTCTTTTGCCATCAGAAGATCATTTAACACGCACACCAGGGCTGTTTCAGTGCTATGTCTTCTCCTGAATCCAGATTGAAATGGATCATAAATATCATGGGTTGTCAGGCCGGTTTTTAGATGTTGAGGCTAGCACAATTAGATGGTCTCTAAGCATAGTTCTGTGGGCATTTAAAACATTAATTGGGAACACATCAGTAGTATTATTACTGCATAAGTAGTCAGAAAAGATGGAATGCAGTTGAAGTGTAGGAGAAGGATCATGGAGTAAGGGATCGTTAAGTCTCCACAGAGGCCTAGGAGGTCTAAGGGCAGGGATAGAGAGGTCCAACCATACTATAGGTAATATAAGGGAATAAATCAGTTTTAAAGTAAGGTCATGGCTGAGAAGGATCATGTCAATCCTAGAGTAGGTGGCATGGGCTGAGGATAGAAAGTATAATCTCTGGACAGGGGTTCCTGGGCACACAAGGAGTCATCAAAGTGGTGCAGATTAAGAAATTGTGTGTGCCCTTGTGATTTGGGAGTCTCTTTTAGTAGGGATGCTACCTGGAGTAGATGATCTGTCCATGGTGGGGGGAAAGACTGCATTAAAATTAATGCATACTATCAATTTACCTCTCTGGAAGTGAGATGGTTATCTTTATCATTTTGATATAGCAGCCCAGTTGGGGGGTGGGGTGGGGAATAAAAGCATGTCAGTGGTCTTTATGTTATCATGCCCTGTATCTACATCACACTAAGGATGTTGTTTTATATAAATTATACCTGACACAAGTCCATGTTTATCTAATTATTTATTTTGATTGTGCATTACATGTTTTCTTTTCTGAGGAATAATCATGTATATATAAATATCAACAGGGCTTAAACTCACTACATATCATTGTTGGACTCTTGTAGTGAGTTGTACTCTTGTACCGAATTGGACTCTTATACTGTACACTGGAGGTTAGTAAACTTCCAGAACAATCATCAGAGAGTTGATATGGAATCTGTATGTTTTACCGACAGATTGGATGATGGCTGTCAGTATACCGACAGCAGAATCCCATCTGTTGGAATCCCAGCAGCGAGGCAATGAGTCTCCTCATGGGCTCACTGTGCTGGCCACACTTCAGTCCTGGTGGTTTGCTTTTCTCACCATAGGTTATATTCCAACTTGGAGGTCAGTATTCCGTCTGGCGGTATTTTACCAGCTGTTATGATTCTGGAATCAATCTTCTGAACGCCGGGATACTGACAGACGGTATTTTAACTGGATTCTGTTTATACTGGTTGTTACTAATCTAAGAAAAAGAATGCCTTTAAATACAATTACAGTAGTTGCAATTTCTTACAAAACCTTTTCTGCAGTTACTTGCGAACTGGTTTTTATAAATATCAACAATCATATTTTTATTAAAAACATTAAATATCTACCCAGCAAATTGAAATAAAGAATAAAACATATTGAACAATAATTTATTATAGATAATACTGTCAAAATAATAGTTCATGCTTTATTTTGATATGACTTATTTGCTAGTATATATTTGTACATAATGTACATGCTTTGCTACAATTTTTTCCTTCTTTAAAATAATCTGAAGATCTGATACATGGAATTCTTGATCAAGAGTTTAGAATAATCACAATAAAGAATAGATTACATCTGTACAGTGCATGCTATGCTACAAGAAACATATTGTGAATAGTTTCCCATAAGGGATCCAGTATTGACCTTCTGTCTTTGCTAAAGTACTTCTGGGAGTTAGTTTACATAATAGATGTTATCCGAGAGTAAATTGCTGTTGTGTTGATATTGTTGCCATGGATTTCTTTCTTTTCTTTTTAAGCTGTGAGGCCTTTTACACATTATAAATGTGATCAAACTCTATTTTAAACTTACTGAATGTAAAGTGTTTTTTACAATTACTGTATGTAAAGTCCAAAAACAGAAGTTCAAATTATAGAGAGTAAAAGTGGCATAAGTTCATAACATACTGTTCTTATATGAATGCTGTATTTTTATAAGAATATGTTTTCATGCCTAATAAAATCCAATTATTATATTATATTTTCATTTTTACATTTTTTTTATATTACTATACTGTACTTTAGAAAACAGATCTTAAAGATTTTGGAATTCTGTTTTTGTATATTAAGGAAATGAATTAAACGTAAAATAAAATCTCCTGCTACAGTAACTGCGAAGAATGTTGCAACACAATGTAATGTAATGAGGAGGTGATTTTTAGGGTTAATTTAAATAATTTAGATATTGCGCTGCAAATTTGAGCAAAAGAAAACCATTATCCAAATATTACAGGCCTCAATCATTCGTAAAAAAAAGATCACAAACCTCTCTTAAATGGTACCTATGCCCAAAATTACGTTGCAGTGCCTAATTAAAATTATTATGCTACTTAGTACACCTTTCTGAAAAACTTCCTGATAATTGAAATTGAACTTTTTCATGAAATTGCCTGTTGAAATCTCGGAATCACACTATAGCCACATAAATGACAGTGTTGTTAACAGTTTATTTCCATGATTATTGATGCTGTTGAAAGATGTTGGATGTATGTCATTTAGTGTAATACTGTACATCCTTTGTGTAAAGGGGTTTTACATTAGCATTTGCTCTGCATTCATTTATATAGTGTAGTTTTATGTGTCTGTTATGAAAGGCAGGTATCACTTTTTAAACTTATTCAACCATTTGTATTTAGAAAACACCTGAGCAACAGGTCACACCCACTGGTCACTAATTTATATGTAGAGTGATATGAATTCCTATTTGAAAAAAAATATATAAACTTGGAATACTTAACACAAAATTCCCCCTGAAAAATATGCAGAATTAGGCAGATAAATTCGGATTAAAATGACAATTCTGGCGCAAATGCTGCTTATCATTATATGAAAGAGAGTTTGATGGACATACATTTCATATAAAGGATTACATTATTTTAATAGTATTTCTTTGTTTAATAATGTATAGCATTTGATACAGTATATATATATATATATATATATGAGAACGCCCTCACTCACTGACACAATCACTAATTATCTTAATTATCTTATTATCTTACTTCCCGATATGTTAGGAAGATGAAATTTAAAATAGGTATTCTGCAGGTGGGAAAAAGGGAAACTACATAGTTAGAATTGAAAAAATAACTCCCCTAAGGGGAAAAAAAGAGTGTATTCTGCAGATGGGAAATGGGAACACTAAATAATTAGAATTTTAATAAACCTCCCCTAAGGGGATGAAAAGGGGTAAACTTAATAACGTCATTACCGATGCATGGCTTGCGTTGTGTGAACAATAATGCCCAATAATGTAGAATTTATTAAACTACAAAAATGGACCTGTCACTTTTTACCATATCTTCTACAGGTTCTCCTCTGGTAACGCCAAGAACCATGGATTAATATGTACTTACATTAAGACATCTCAAATGTACAGCTCTATAGATTTACCAATTTTTTAACACTAAATTATATTTACAACCATGAAAATCAGAAACTCTCATGCAAAGAATGGGTAGAACAGCTAGTTATTAATATACTCATTTTAAAGTTCATACATATTGCATAATGTTTTACATTAGGCGACTCATCATGAAACAAATTGCACACAGTACAATTATATAAAAGGTAAATACTGTATGCCAATGTTCTAATGAGTTTACAAACTAACCACCACTTGATACATTCCTGCACAACACTCATAATTTTCATTTATTTATTTTTATCAATTTACTCAAATAACATTCTGATGCCCAAATCAACATTGCTGTGCAACTGGATCTTATTGTTCAAGTACATTTTTGCATTGATCGTTGGCTTGGCCAAGGTTGCAATCTGTGATACACAACTGCTATTTCCTATAAAATATTAACTATTGAGGATGGCCCTCTTAACTTTGTGTCTGTTTCTTTGTGTCCAGTATTGTTTTAATGCTGCATTTGTTACTAATTGTAAAGAACTGAGGAGTATGGAAGTAATATATAAATAAAGTTTAAGAAATAAACAACATAAATTTTTTTTTAACTTGATTTAATTGGTAATTATCCATTTGTTGAGACGCCGGTTTTCCAGGAGTAGTTGCGCTCTGATACTGAACTTTGATAGATGTGTACGGTAGCAGAGACTTTCTATATTCAGTTTGAGTGTAGGAAAAAACAATGTGTTCCCTAATGCACCCCGGACCCATACCTAGCATTAGGGACCCCCAGTGACGGAAAAGCCTTGTCGATCGGCCTGGGGGCTTAACCCTATATCTGCAGATAAGCAACTAAGATCTCCATATTATCTGACTATTATGCAGTCATATTTTTCACTCGGTGTGCATTAGGGAACACATTGTTTTTTCCAACACAGAATTACCCCTCCCCTTTTAGCACCTGAGTGACATCACAATCTGATTGAGCAGCTTACCATTTTGTGCATTATATTCAGTTTGACACTACTGAGTACAGTATTCTAGAATGTAATATTCTAATTTATGCAGTTTTGTGAAATTAATCTAGCATATAGACAGTATGCACCTCTCTCTTCAGGTCATATATGTGAAACTGTTATAATGCCAAATAGCTCTCTCTAATAAAAACTATGGGGTAGATGTATTAACCTGGAGAAGGCATAAGGAAGTGATAAATCAGTGATATGTGCAAGGAAATAAATGCACCAGCCAATCAGCTCCAGTATGTAAGTTAACAGTTAGGAGCTGATTGGCTAATGCTTTTATCACCTTGTACGTATCACTGGTTTATCACTTCCTTATGCTGTCTCCAGGCATAATACATCTGCCCAAATATTTGATACATTCAAGTTAACTTGCAGATTGTGGGGCAGATGTATTAACCTGGGGAAGGCATAAGGAAGTGATAAACCAGTGATAAATGCAAGATGGTAAATACACTAGCCAATCAGCTCCTATATGTAAATTAAAAGTTAGGAACTGATTGGCTACTGCATTTATCACCTTTCATTTCTCACTGGTTTATCACTTCCTTATGCCTTCTCCAGGTTAATACATCTGCCCCTGTATTTGAAAGAATATGCAGAACCATTACAAAATGCATAGAAAATAAATAGCTCTTGACTGAATAAAGAAACGATGAACCATCCAATTGTATTTAGTAACAATGTACTAAAAAGACTAAATTAATTGGAGCATATTGCACTATTCACACCCCAGGAACCTTCTTTGTGTTGTGGAATGTAGCATTGTAAGGGGCAAAGCTGAACTCAATGAACAAAGCAAGATTCTTTGAACTACCAACAGAGAAACACAATTCGAATTCCAAAGACTAGTAAGAATGCAGGCTTTAAAAATGTTGCATCCAGATGAGGTATATTAACCCTCTAGAACTTTTGCTGAAAGACAACACATAGTAGAGTGAATGTTAAGCCAGGTACACACTGGGCGACCTCCCCTAGTTAGCGCTATATCACTGATTGCTAATTTGGGGAGATCACCAGTTCATACACACTGGGGGGTAAATTTACTAAGATGGGAGTTCTATTTAAGATGGGAAGTTGCCCAATCAGATTCCAGGTATTATCTTCTAGAAGGGTCTAGATAAATGAGAAGTAGAATCTGATTGGTTGCTATGGCAACATCCTATCTTAAATAGAACTCCCATCTTAGTAAATTTACCCCCATGATGTTATGTTATTGGATTTTATGAACTGCGCTCCCCGAACATGCAGCTCAACGATATAGTTAAAATTGAGCTGCATGTTCAGTAGATAATGCCTGAATGAGAATGAACCGCGGGTGCACACATCGTTTATCGTTCAGGCATACATGCTAGATGTTATGAACATAGATCTTTTAAAAAATATATAATTATCGTTAATATCGTATAGTGTTTCGCCCAGTGTGTAAGGGGTTTTATACTGTATAAGATTGTTGCAGCAATCAGTATGCTTAGTGGTCAGTGTTGATGGTACACTGACACTTGTCTGTATTAGATACTGTATTAGGTATTGTGGTAGCTTCTCACAATTAGACTACAGGAGTGTTATGTAGAATCAGTGTCAGACTGGAACATGAAGGGCCCACTGGGGGAATGCAGTGGTATGGGCCCAGGTTTATGGGTGTGGTCAGTCTTCACATGCGGTGTGGCAAGCCCCCACATTGGTTTACCTAACCATTAGAGAGTGCATTAGAGAGTCTTAAATATATACACATATATATATATATATATATGACCTGATGACCGCCAGGGTGGAGGCGTGGGCATCCTTCTCTCCCCTAACTGCACCTTTCGTGTCATCCAACCTGAGCCCTCCCTCACCTTCTCCACCTTTGAGGTCCACACTATCTGCCTCTTCTACCCTATTCACCTCCTTGTAGCAGTGATCTACCGCCCCCCTGGCCGCTCTTCACCTTTCCTTGACAACTTTGCTGCCTGGTTTCCCACTTTCTCTCTTCTGACCTCCCCTCTATCATCCTTGGTGACTATAACATCCCTATTGACATCACTAATGATGCTTCAACTAATCTTCTTGCCCTTTACACCTCCTTTGGACTGTCTCAAAAAAACCTCCACCCCTACTCACAATCTCGGGAACTCCCTCGACCTTGTCTTCACCCACCGATGTGATCTCTCTGATTTCTCAAACTCTTCCGTCCCTCTCTCTGACCACCATCTGCTTTCTTTCATCTTCTCATCTTCCCCTCTCCTCTCCATGCCCAGACCCACCATCACCAGATGCAATCTCGAGTCTCTCAACCCCGCTATCCTGTCCTCCCTTGAGACTTTCCCCTCTCCTTTTTCCACTTTGATTTGTCCCACCCAGGCAGCCTCCTTCTATTACTCTTCCCTTACGGCTGCTCTCGACTCTGTGGTACCCCTCTCCTCTGTCCCCCTCCGCCGCTCCAAACCCCAACCCTGGCACACCAAACTCACACGATCCTTATAAAAATGTTCACACTCCGCTGAATGCTCCTGGAGGAAATATCACTCTCTGGTGGACTTCCTCCATTTCAAGTTTATTCTCTCCTCCTACAGCTCTGCTCTTTCCCTCGCCAAGCAACTCTTTTTCAAAGTACTCATCTCTTCTTAGTTCTCCAGTCTACGACATCTCTTTGAAATTTTCAACACTCTCCTTCGCACCCCTCCTCCTCCCCTCCCATCCTCCCTCACTGCCACTGACTTTGCCTCCTTCTTCATGTCCAAAATTGAGGATATCCAACATGACATCGCCTACCGTCACCCCTCTGCTGCACCCTGCCACCATCATCCTTCCCCTCCATCTATCCCATGCTATCCTCCTTCTGTCGCACTTCAGACAAGGAAGTCCACTCTCTCATCTTATCCCCCCTCAACCTGCCCCCTGGACCCCCTCCCCTCCCGTCTTCTCCACTCCCTCTCCCCCACTGCCTGCTCCCACCTTTCTCACCTCTTTAACCTATCGCTCTCCACCAGCATCTTTCCATAACCAGTCAAACATGCTCTGGTCTCACCTATTCTCAAAACAAATCAACTTTGACCCTTCATCACTCACTAGCTACCGCCTCTACTCTCTTCTCCATTCACCTCCAAACTAATGGAATGACTGGTCTACAGCCGTCTCACAAGCTACCTCTTTGACAACTCCATCCTTGATCCAATACAATCTGGTTTTCGCCCACTCCACCGAGACTGTCCTGTTGAAAGTCACCAATGACCTGCTTTCAGCCAAATCCAGAGCCCACTTTTCTCTGTTCATCCTGCTGGACCTCTTTGCTGCCTTTGACACCATGGATCATCCTTTCCTCCTCCGCACACTCCAAAACATTGGCCTCTCTAGCACTGTCCTCGACTGGTTTACCTGTTACCTCACTAATTGCTCCTCTGTGTCTGCCTCTGGCACCACCTCACACCCTTCCATCCTTCCTGTTGGTGTCCCTCAGGGTTCTGTCCTAGGCCCCTTCTGTTCTCCCTGTACACCTCTTCCCTGGGTGTGCTCATTAACTCCTTTAGCCTTCAATACCTATCCTGATCTGTCCCCCTCTATCCTCTCTCAGGTTTCCAGCTGCCTCTCCGCTATCTCCTCCTGGATGTCTGAACGCTCTCTGAAGCTCAACCTGGACAAACCTGAACTCATCATCTAAATATCTCTATCACTGTTGACAACACCATCATCTCCCCTGTTCCCCAACTCTGCTGCTTGGGTGTCAGTCTTGACTCCTCCCTCTCCTTTGCTCCCCACATCCAAGCTCTGGTGCAATCCTGTTGGTTACAGCTATGCAACATTGCTCGCATCAGGCCATTTCTCTCCCAGAGTGAAACTAAACTTATCATCCACTCACTGGTCATCTCACGACTCGACTACTGCAATGTTCTCCTCACTGGCCTCACTTGCTCCCATCTTGCTCCCCTCCAATCTGTCCTCAACTACGCAGCTAGGCTTAGCTTACTCTCTCGCCGATACACTTCTTCCAATCTCCTTTGACAAAATCTACACTGGCTCCAATTCCCCTACAGAATCCTCTTCAAATTCCTCATCCTCACATACAAGGACATCTCTAATTCCACTGCTCCCTACATCTCCAACCTCCTATCCCTTCATACTCCCTCCCATCCTCTATGGTCGGCCAATAGCAGTTGCCTCTCCTCTGCCCTGGTCACTGCTTCCCATGCTTGAGTTCAAGATTTTGCCCGTGCTGTACCCCTTCAGTGAAATGTGCTCCCCTACTCCATTAGACTGTCCCCAACCTGACAAAGCTTCAAATGGGCACTGAAAACCCACCTATTCATCAAAGCATACCCTTCCGTTGCATAACCTAGTCCTGAGGCTGCTCATCCATCCCCCTGCCTCATGACTTGAACATCTCTGATCTGCCACCAGCCTAAAGTAGTACGATGATTACTCCCTTGCTACTTACATCTTACTGTGTTATGTTTTGAAAATTGTGGTGCTCTTTGTTACCTGTACTCTATTTTTGTTATTTATTTACTGTAATGCTGTTTTTTCTCTCTGTACTGTCCTTTGTACAGCGCTGTGAAACACTTGTGGCACCTTATAAATAAAATGTAATAATTACATATATATATATATATATATATATATATATATATATAGTAAAGTGGGTGCCCGGCACTCTGGACTCAGTAAATAGGGTAAATGATAAGCCCTCTGGTGCTGTCAACGTTTCAATTTATTCCAAAATTTTTCTCAAGACATACATGTATGTCTTGAGAAAAATTTTGGAATAAATTGAAACGTTGACAGCACCAGAGGGCTTATCATTTACCCTATTTACTGAGTCCAGAGTGCCGGGCACCCACTTTACTACTCATACGTGAACAACGTCAGCACGGGCACCGGACCAAGCCACTCATCCAACAAAGAGTGCCAGACCACCACATACCTATATATATATATATATTGTGGCAGTATGGATGGTGTAATGGTTTGCATTACTGCCCCACAGCACTGAGGTTATGGGTTTGATTCTCACCATGGCCCTAACTGTGTGGAGTTTGTATATCCTCCCCGTACTTGCGTGGGTTTCCTCCGGGTACTCTGGTTTCCTCCCACAATCCAAAAATATACTGGTAGTTTAATTGGGTTCCAACAAAATTAACCCTAGCGTGAATGTGTGTGTACATGTGATAGGGAATATACATTGTAAGCTCCACTGGGGCAGGGACTGATGTGAATGGCCAAATATGCTCTGTAATGCAGTGTGGAATATGTGTACACTGTATAAATAACTGGTAATAAATAATAAATATATGAGTATATATATATATATATATATATATATATAAAATGCATACTACTAGTGATAATGTACCAGAGTAATAACAGCAATGCACTGTAGAAAATATACCATAGTCACATATGTATAATGTATAATTCAAGTACCCAGTATGAAACCTGATTCCTAGCGGTGGTGGGCAGGCAGTGGGGTCCACTGGGGTTTCCCATGTGCCCCTATGGACCAGTCCAACCCTGGGGAGATTAATTTCCTTCTGTTTATTTTGCATTTTATTATGTATGGTTTTGTCTTTATTTAATACATTACTCTCTTTACCTTTGCAGACTATGTTAAGTAAAGCATCAAAAATGGGGATGTGGTCTGGCGGACATCGGAGCTGGACGTGTCTCCTTAGGTCTTCTGACTGGCATCCTTGAAATTAACACTCTCAAGTCATCTGGAGGTTTGCCTGTGTGCTGCCAACTGGGTCCCTCCGACCCCTTTGACTGCCCTTGTAACCATAGTTTCATGGCCACGGAGCCCAGACCTACATTAGCAGAGACTCCTGACCAAAAGTGCTGCTATCGCAAGCAGGATGCTGGACATTGTGTGGCCGCTCGCTCCCTGGAGTGCCTTCTCTGCTGCCCAACCCCCCTGCTTTAATAGTGCCTGCCTCCTCCTATCCTCCAGCTCCCTCCTGGAAGACACTGCTCCCCTGCAGCCCGTGACTGGTAGTGGCAAGTTCCAGAGTGCCTTGTTATTGTTACTGGAGCTGGCTTCTGCATTGCAGTGGGTGAAGGTCAGCCATCATTATCTTCAATATCTGTTATCACTCAAGTGACCTGGTAAGATCTGCCTGACAGCCCTGCACCTGCCATTACTGGTGAGTCCTCTATATACACTCTCATACCTAAAGGACTCCCTGTGCCTTATCTCCCTCCTTGGCCTTTGATTATTCTATGCTCTGTTAAGATTGGAGTTCTGTTCATTTAACATAAAATTTTCTGGTGTTGCTTTACTACTATGAATACGGTGCATAGACACCATTCACACTGTTTACTTCAGCTCTCATAGTGTTTTATGCACAGAAATGTGTTTATTCATATCTGCTGCTGTTAAAGCTCCCCCAGGTGGTAGACCTCTAAAGTGGCTCTGAAGCGCACTTCTTGTTTCACTTGGTATCATCACTCCTGTTATTTCTGCATTGCTATGCTACAGTGGCACTCTGGGTTAACCCCTGAGACATTTACCACTATCTACCACCTCATTGCTCCAATTATCTACAGTATTTCTTGCTACAGGCCCGAAGTTCTATACTAGTCTATGACTATTTCAGCACAACCCATTTCTCTCCCTTATCTGTTGCAAATCACCATGTTGCATGTTTTGAATGATCTTTTTGTCTCATCTTGAGTAGGTCCCTCCACCTGATGATGCTGGACTAGCCACTTCCTGGGGCAAATGTGACAGCAACGACCTGGTCTGCACTATGTTCTACTCACATAACACTTCTTAGGTGCATTATTTTCTTTACTTGGCTTGTCACCCTACTACCTGACTCCAGCATTTCTTATGACACGAGGCAATAGATGTTCTCAGGGGAGGTCTTCAGTTCATGTAAGAGATACTTCATCTGCCTCAAACATGCAACAATTTCTTCTTCAGTCCAGAAATGTGCCTGCATCAGAAACTCCCTGACTCTCCTTGTCTTCTGACTTACCATCCAGGATGGAAGAGCTCCCTCTGGGCTCAGACCCTACACAGGTGACAGGTGGCATTGCACAGGTTATACAACTCATACATTCCATGCCGACTAAGCATGATTTTCAACTAACAGAGCATTGCCTTCGAGACACTATTCACTTAGAAATAGCTTTGGTTTAATTGGAGATAGCTCAGCTTGGCACCCACCTGACCTCCTTGGAGGACTTCTCATCAGACTCTGTCACTGCCCATGAAGCCCTATGGGTGGCAGTAGTCCGTCAGGCTGCTGAATTCCCAAAATTTCAGAAGCATTTGGACGACCTGGCTAATAGGGGCAAAAGGAATAACTTCGGCATCAGAAGTGTGTCTGAAAATATCCCACCAAAAAGCCTCATTGACTTCCTTATGCCAGTCTTTGATGGACTTCTGGATCAGGACTCGCTCCACCATTGAGTTTGACAGAGCTCACCGGCACTATGACCAAGGGGCACACCCCGCTAGATGTTATTTGCCATCTGCACTATTATTTACAGAAGGAGGACATTCTTCGCAAAGCCTGCCAACTGTTATAGATGTTGACACCCACTGCCCCCAAATATTCCAGGCTCTATCCTGGATGACTCAGCAGAAACGCAGGTCATTGCAACCCTTAACTGCAGAACTTCGGAAGCTGCAAGTTAAGTATGAATGGGGTTTCCCCTTCAACCTGCAAGTTTCTCAAAATAGCAAGATGCATACTTTCAAGCTGATTTATCCCCTTTCTGCTCCACCTTGAGTCTCCCTCCCAGATTGGTGGGAGCCCTTGCTACACTCTGTCCCATCAGAAATCTCATCCTAACAATGATTGGCACCTAGTACATAAAAAACCTGCAGCATCCCATGGAGCAATGTTTCCCAAAGCCTTTGGCCTCCATATGATTGACTGCTGCATAATTGGCTCTGAGTGTACTATGCATACGAGACATTTTTTTCATACATTGATACTCTAGTTCTTGACTTTTGATAATTGATTATTGACTACTACTTATTACTGATGTTTCTTGTCCAGTGGTCCCCACCCCCTCCGTCTCCCTCATTTATTGTTTCCACAGGTCTTTTGCTGGGTTTATTTGCTGAAGCTGGGATAATTTACACTTCATCCCTGGCTTAACAGGCCACCATTTGCCTGCTCCAGAGTCTCTTATACGCGAGGACTATGTGTGTATGCACTTAAGAATGCCATTTCTTTATGATGCCATAATGGTAGTGTACTGTGTTGTTATGCACTGTATGTTTACTAATGTTTTATTTTAATTCAACATTTTTCTTTTGTGACATATTTGGAAAATAAATCCTACTCAAATGCCTAAATTTGAATAATAAGGTTAGTGTTGTCACTAACCCCAAATGACGCCCTCACCACCCTTTTTCCTTTGACTTGTTCATTTTTTTCATGCCTGAGCTCCCAATCGGCGGCAGTGTGCAGTTTGGTGTTTTTTATGGTTCCAAATCAATGTTTATTTGTCTTTCTCAATCATAACTCAATATTGTTTTTTGTTCCTTCTGTTTTGTCCTCCATTCTTCCTTTCTCTCCTGCTTGGTGCATCTTGCGTCTCACCTGTAAGGGATGATGGCGGATAATACCCAAACTATGATCATTAAGTTGGTCTTGCTTAACATGAAAAGGTCTAAACCATCTGAAGAATGGTCCAAAAACCTTTGTGACATGTTTGCTGCTAATCAGACATAGTATTCCTCCAGGAAAACCACTTTACATCTGATACAGCCCCCATTAAAAAAGACCATAATTTTACAGTTTTCTTTTACAGTAACAATAGTAAAAGTAAGTAATTAGAAGTTGCAATCCTCTTATCTAAATTTCTTCCATTCCAGGATGTGTCCTCCATAGCCTTGGGGAAGGATAGAACACTCCTGATCAAATTCACATCATTTGGCCAGTCTTATACCTTTATTAATCTATATGTATCAGACCAAAATCAACCTGCTTTCCTCTCCAGAGTCCTGGATAGAACTGCCCCGCTGGTCATCCTGTAGTTGGTGGTAACCTGAATTGGTCCCTCCAGCCAGAGGTTGATGTTTTAGGGACTCCTCCTATATTCTTGTTGGTTTCCAATTACAAGGTAAGGTGCACTCTCCATGATCACTAGCTGATTGACACATGGAAACTCCAACACCCGGGGATAGAGATTATTCTTTTTACTCGCACCCTCATGACAGGTACTCCCAGTTAGATTATTTTCTACTCCCCCATGGATTTATGCATCTACTTAAAGCCACTGATATAGGTGTAACTACCTGTTCAGATAATGCCCCCGTGTCTATGACCCTTGAGACTTTTTCTTTTAGCTACCAACAATGTGTTTGGCATTTGAATGAGCAGACTCTCACCGATCCATGCTGTAAAATTTAGCTGGAGGAGTAGATTCATAATTATTTTTCTACTAATGAGACACCTGGGGTCTCAAGAATCACAGCTTGGGAGGCACATAAAAGTGTGCTCACGGGGGAAACTTATTCAATTGGATGCAATGTTGAAGCATGAAAAAACAACTAAAAAGCTTTCTCTGTTTCAACAACTCAATTTTTTGGAAACTACCTATAAATCTGGTATTTCTCCCCAAGTCCTCTCTGAGTTGACCAAGACTAGATCAGTTCTCAATGCCCTGCAATTTGATGATTTTAAGAAAGACTATAGACTTTGTAAGAATTGCTTTTTTCAGTGGGATAACAAGCCATGTAAACTGTCATCAAGAGCTCTGCAGGCTCAAAGAGCCTCTCTATACATCACAATTGTCAAAGATTCTAAGGAGGCTCAACACACTCTCACATGGGACATAGCAAACACATTCCACTACTACTACACCAAATTATATAACTTAAATGACCCTTTATCCCCTGAGGATTTAGCCTCTTCTCAGGAACTAGTTGCTCGATATCTCGCTGATGCTTGCCTCCCTCAGCTGTCAGAGGAGGGTAGTTCTTGGGTGGACTCTCCTTTCTCTGTACCAGAATTGGAGATGGCCTTTAAAGACACGCCTTCTGGAATGAGCCCAGGCCCAGATGGGTTCACCATTTCATTCTACAAATTCTTTTGGGATCCTCTTCTCCCCAAAATGCTAGTGGTCTTTAATGCAGTGACAGAAGAGTGTGGGTTTTCCCCTCAATCTTTAGAAGCCCACATTATGGTCATACCTGAAATGGGTAAAGACCCAGCTCAATGTGAAAAGTTACTGCCCAATCTCTCTTTTGAAAGAAGATGTTAAGTTGTTCGCAAAATATGTGGCCAATAGGCTTAAATCTCTACTCGCTAATCTGATACATTCTGACAAGGTAGGTTTTGTCCCTGGGAGGGAGGCACGAGACAATAACACTAAAGTTATAGATCTGATACATCTGGCTTCTGCTGGTCCAGTCCCAAATGATTTGCTGACAGTATTGTCCAACCAGGTTCTCTCAATTCCTAACTTAATGGCAGAGTTTCAGCAGTTTAGTTTCCATTCTAAGTTTAAGATCAATTTTTCAAATTCAGTGGCTGTGAATGTGTCAGCCCCATCCTATTCATTAGACAGCCTCAAACAGTTCTTCTACTTTTACTGGCACCCCTCTAGTCTAAAAAATCTTGGGGTTATAGTATATACTGACTTCCCACACCTTTAATGAAAATTTGAAATGCCTTCTGCTCACACTTCGCTCAGAACTCAGAGATTGGAGTACCAAATGACTCTCATGGTTCAGCAGGCTTAGTGTAGTTAAAATGAACATTCTTTGCAGGGTTTTATATCTCTTTCAAACCTTACCAATCTACATTCCTAAGACCTGGTTTAGAGATTTACATAATATCATTGGAGATTTTGTGTGGGGAAACAAGTGGTTCACAGGGTTAGCCAATTGGTGAATGGGGGAGTGTGTTTTCTTTCCCCACATTGCAGGCTAAATGGGAACTCCCACCCTCTGAGATATGGCTCTACCTACAACTGAAACAATTTGTACAGACTGGGGACTTCCATCAGACCTTTGACACATTTTGAGAACTTTTGTTTGGCAACTTCATGTCCAACACACTTTTTCTGGAGGGGGTACAGGCTCTTGATCGAAAATATGTACCCTGTTCTTCCTAAATATGCTAGAGATTGGATGAGTTACTGTATTTTCAACTTGATTTAGATGAGGACTAGTAGACTAGAATTTTCCAAAATACATTTGCTAGTTCTGTTAGTCATTCCATATTTGTGACTCAATTTAAAGTACTATCACACTAGTATAGATGTCCCCTTATTGTAGCACATATGTTTTTATGGGGTGTCTGTGACCTGTTGGTGCTGTAAGTTGGAAGTTGGCTCCCCACTTCACATATGGTGGGACTGTCGGCTCCTGCGTCCTTTCTTGGAGAAGGTGATATCCATTTCTAGGTGAATAACTGCTGTAGAAATCCCTTCTACTCCTTATTTTTGGCTTCTTAACTCCTATCCTAGTCCCCCAGTATCTTACAAGAAAACACTATTGAAATTCCTCAATAGCACTGCGAAGGCTGTGATACCGGCTCACTAGCTGCCTTCATCCTTTCCTACCATTAAGGAATGGTTCACTCGCACTGACATGTATATATCAATGGAGGATTTTCAAGTGACTCCGGAGCGGATTTGAGACTTCACAGCTACCTTGCACCCTTGGCTGCAATTTAATTCCTCACAAACATATCTTAATATTGTTGTTTGAACTGGTATTATCTAGAAATGTGTGGCTGGCACTTTTTGTGTTTTGTGTTTTGGTTTTGGTTCTAATTCCACTTTCGTGTATTGGTTTTGGTTTTGGATGATTTTTGAAAAAAACATTAAACCAGCTAAAATCACAGAATCTAGGGGTAATTTTGCTCCTACGGTATTATTAACATCAATACCATTAATTTCCACTCATTTCTAGTCTATTATGAACACCTCACAATATTGTTTTTAGGCCTAAAAGTTGCACCATGGTGGATGTATGACCAAGCTAAGTGACACAAGTGTTCGGCACAAACACCTGGCCCATCTAGGAGTGGCACTGCAGTGTCACACAGGGTGGCAATTTTCAAAAACTAGGCCCCAAACAGCACCTCATGCAAAGATGTAGAAGAGGTGCAATGAGGTAGCTGTATGACTAAGCCAAGTGACACAAACAATTGGCCCATCTAGGAGTGGCACTGCAGTGGCAGACAGGAGGGCAGATATCAAAATAAGACCCCAAACAGCACATGATGTAAAGAAGAAAAAAGGTGCACCAAGGTTGTTGTTTGACTAAGCTAAGTGACACAACCACCTGGCCCATCTAGTAGTGTCACGCAGTGGCTGAATATCAAGCAATGTCTAAGCCAAGCTGAATGTCTAAGTCAAGCAACACAAACAAATCCAACTGGAATTAAATGTCCAAATCACTGGAATTATACATCCAAATCACTGGAATTAATTGGTAAAAGCACTGTAATTAATAATTATACGTCCAAATCACTGTAATTATACTACAAAATCACTGTAATTATACGTCCAAATCACTGGAATTAATTGTCGAAATCACTGTAATTAATAATTACACGTTCAAATCACTGGAATTATACTATAAAATCACTGTAATTATACGTCCAAAACACTGGAATTAATTGGCAAAATCACTGTAATTAATAATTAAACGTCCAAATCACTGGAATTATACTGCAAAATCACTGTAATTATTTGTCCAAATCACTGGAATTAATTGGCAAAATCACTGTAATTAATAATTACACATTCAAATCACTGGAATTATACTATAAAATCACTGTAATTATATGTCAAAATCACTGGAATTAATTGGCAAAATCACTGTAATTAATAATTATACGTCCAAATCAATGAAATTAATTGGCAAAATCACTATAATTATATGTCCAAATCACTGGAATTAATTGGCAAAATCATTGTAATTAATAATTATACGTCCAAATTACTGGAAATAAATGGCAAAATCTCTGTATCGCCTGCCTAGTGAAGTGGAATCTAGATGGGATTTGGTACCGGGGACACAATATCTCCATGAATTGTCTAAATCCCACTGCACTAATGGCGGATATCGGATGCACGTCTAACACCAACATAAGTGTCAAGGCCTCAGTTATGAGGGCTTCCATCGTCATGTGAAGCTGAACAACTAGTCATGAACATAGGCCAGGGCCTCAGCCGTTCCTTGCCACTCCATGTCGTAAATGGCATATTGGAAAGTTTACGTTTCTCCTCAGACCATTTAAATTTCTTTTCTTGGGTCCTTTTACTGAACTTTGTCATTTTGGATTTTACATGCCCTCTACTATCATAATGGGCATCAGCCTTGGCAAACGACATTGATGGCATTTCATCGTCTATGTCATGGCTAGTGGCAGCAGCTTCAGCACTAGGAAGAAGTGGTTCTTGCGCTTTCCCTATTTTATCCTCCAAATGTTTGTTCTCCATTATTTTTCTGGAGTTATATAACACAATATGCGGCACAAGAGAGCATACCCTGACACCTCACAGGGCAAACCCTGTAAAAATGAATTGGATTAAATATTAATAACCCCTTTATTTTGAGTAAATAATATACAGCACAGGACAGCACCACTGAATTTATATGGCAGCACCACTGGACTGGATTTATACAGAGTTATATGGATTTATCTGGAATTATATGGCAGTATCACAGAAATTATTCAGCAATATCACAGGAATTATACGGCAATATCACAGGAATTATATGCCAGTATCACGGGAATTATACGCCAGTATTCCAAGAATTTTACGGCAATGTCACAAGAATTATGCGCCGGTATCACGGGAATTATACAGCAATATCATGGGAATTATACGCCAGTATCACGGGAATTATACGGCAGTAACACTGGATATATTGCAGCAGAGGACACCACCACTGTGACTTGTCACTGGACTGATGCTGTACAAGACACTGACTACACTGGACTGGACAGCACAACACAGCACCACTTTATACAGCTACACTGGATATATGGAAGCAGAGGACACCAACACTGTGACTGGCTGGACTGATGCAGCACTATACACTGACTACACTGGACTGGACAGCACAACACAGCACCACTTTATACAGATACACTGGATATATGGCAGCAGAGAACACCAATACAGTGACTGGCTGGACTGATGCAGCACAATACACTGACTACACTGGACTGGACAGCACAACACAGCACCACTTTATACAGCTACACTGGATATATGGCAGCAGAGGACACAAATACTGTGACTGGCTGGACTGATGCAGCATAATACACTGACTACACTGGACTGCACAACAAAGAACAAGGCTTGACACCCCACTTTCCCGCCCCCACACATCCACTGAACATTGAGGACACGTCCTCTCAATACACTCTCCGAGACTGGAGTGAAAATGGCTGCGACGCGCCGCTCCTTATATGGAATCCAAATCCTGCAAGAATCCTACAGCGGGATGATGACATTTTGCCGTGTTCAGGTTTCCGAGTCAGGTGGAAAAGCCAGAGCCTTGCTCGGAACTGAACCCAGAAGGCAAAGTCTGGTAGGGTTCAGTTCTCTGAGAACCAAACCCACTCATCTCTATTTTTATCTTTCTGTGCCTTCCGAACTGTGCAAAAGGTTTTTTTCCACATGCACTTTTGGGTACCCATCTCTTCCTATCTGCTACCACCCTTACTCCCTTTTTGAACCTGCAACTCTTCCACCACCATCCTTTCTTAGTATTTTTTCTTTTGAAATATTGTCCTTGTGTATGTCTAATTGTCTGATTTGTTTGATAGGTCTTTTTTTATGTGTTGCTTGAATAACGATAGGTACTGTTTTGGACAATGGTGGTATATTTTGTGAATATACAAACTGCTAGGTTTCTCATCATTTTTTATACAGTTTTGCAACAAATACCCCTCAGGATATGGCCATCTCTAAAGGATATTAGCACCAGTGGCCGCGAGGACAGTGAGTGTCTCCAAAATCCATGAAAGTGGTAAATATATTTTATTTGCATATATCAGTCTCCCAACTCTTATGTCATCTAAAAATGACTAATTGTGGAGAACTGTTGCCAATCATTTTATTGTGGGAAATAAACTTTTTAGTTAATATTATATTCTTTATTATTGCTATACAAATAATTAAATACTGGTGATTGATTTTTTAATTACTAAGTAACATATTATCATTTGCACTGTTGAATTTTAATTAGTCTTTTAATTCTGCTATCATCATGACATTGTAGAGTATGCCAGCCGGCTGATGCTTGTTTCTATATTGTATAAATGTTGTAGACAATATACTTTTTTGAAAAAATAAAATATAAGACATTTTACCATATACCAGCGTTTTTCTTCTTTGTATATATTTCATGTTTATTTTGGGATTAGCATACCGACAGAAAAGCAGCAGATACTGTATCTGGGTAAACTAATAGGTGCCTGATCAATTCTTGTTGCTTTTTTCTATATATTTTTGATATTGTGATGCACTTATACTTATTTCTCTTATCAAAGTGTTTATTTTGTGTCCTTGTTACTGAAAATAAAAAACATATATTGAAAAATGCATAAAAAATGTTATGTAATAAAAAATACAGAAAAGTAGAACTATATAGAAATGTGTACATTTAAGTAAGTATATTTACTGAGAGGTTATGTAATGTGTGAGAGTTAGAGTACTAATTTTTTTCTTTTTAGAATTGCTGCATTGACTCTGTTAGGTTAGTAGCAGGAAACCACTTTGTTTTATAACTAGCACAAATTGGGTAACATTTATAAAAACTGACACTACAGTTTTCTAAAGTTATATGATGTTATTTTACCTTAAATGGTATTTAGGGATTTTAGAAAAAAATCCTAAATGTTATGTAAGAAGTACCTTAAGTAATTGGCATTATATAATATTTTTGTATTATAAAATTATTTGCCATTGTGAAATTATTTTCCTTACTAATGGAACAACAGGCAGCAGAACAACTAGCAACATTGTAATTATCCTCCAGGGGTCACAATTGGGTTATAAATTCAGTACAAAGCCAACAAGAAGCCATTTTATTGGGACAATTTATTCTCATTCTTTATTCATTAAGATTCAAGCAAATAAAGACAGAACATGATCAGACACAGAATATTGTGCATTTCGCAATGCTTTCGTTTGTAAACATTTATCCACTAATGCAAATATTCTCAGCCTGTACCTTTTCTTATTTTCACTATCCTTCTTACTTACTGTTTTAATGCATAATTAAGAAGGTCAGAACTAATGAAGCAATGCAGAGTAAAGTTCAAGTAATCCCAAGGCACCACATATTCTATTAGATCTCAGGCATGAATGTCAGACTGGCAGTCAAAGCACAGAGACCGTGTACTGGCAGCTTCACTGCACTCACACAACCTGTAGAGGTTTACCTGCAGTGTCAAGTCATTTCTAAGTGCCTTTCTTAGAACAAAAAAAGTAAATAAATCAAAGAATACTGGTCAACTAGAACACTCTGTATCTAAGCAACAACCTCTTTGATTTATAGATTGTTATAATATACCAGGGAGCCTTGACATGAAATTAATTTGCCAATGTTGACGCAAAACAATATTATTTGATTTTTTATTTCTGCAAGAATGCAGCTTAAAATATTCAGTGTAACTAATAACATATTTTTATAACTATTGTTTCAGAACAGAAAATTATAAAACATTTGAAAAGGGTTACTTTTACCACATTAGATTTGATTACATAAAGAAAATAGAATGGAAGATAAAATTACAAGTTATCAATAAATTTTGCAAATACAGTAGTAGGTTATAATGGTCTCTGAAGAAAAGTCATATTGTAATTGACTTGTTGGAGTACATTTAGTAGAGGAAAGACTCATATCTGCTCTATTAAGCATAAACACTTAGGTGAATGATGCTCTAGGTTTCAAAAACCTATTGTGGTCTGATCTAAACTAATAAGATCAGATCAAAATAGGTAGTGAAGTAGTGAAGGTTTTTGTTTACAGAAAAACTGCAAATATATCTTTTTTGTTCTGCTCATCATTTAGAGGTTCACAATTTTCCTCTAATTAGAAGCTGCTGTGCAGATTGGATTAGATAATAGGTCTTGACCATTGCCAATTTAACCAGCGGCTTTGGTCTTTCTTGGTTGATTTTTACAAAAGGGACAGGCTTGTAGTGGTATTTGCAAAAAGCCACAGAAGTGCTACTGGCCATAGACTCAGACATGGACATGGCTGCATTTCACTCTGAATCAGCCCTTACATGCATATATCCTCAATGTGTATATTTGCCTATTCTTGCTAAGTTTCTTTTTTTTTTTTATCTTTTTGAGCTAATTATAATATGAATCTATGTACTGTCTAAATCACCCTGGCCCACCCATTAAATTTTCTATAAAAAAAGTGTTGCTTACAATGACTACTTTTGTATCCATTTATTTATTAAACAACTTATCAGACTTCTCTTTCCCATAAGTGTGATTCAGAATTGCATGGACTTTTTGATGCATGCCCATGACACTCCCAATATGCTCCCACAACTTAAGGTGGTAACACGAAATCACATTGTCACTGCACAGTTCCCACCCCAAACACCCTATTTCAGGAAAAGATAGATCCTGCCATGTTCAGTCTGACTGAATAGGATAGAGATATTCAAAAATGTGCATATTAACTTCTGTGCATGCGCTATATGCAAAAAAAAAATCTCTGTTTGCATCCACAGATCCATCTAACTCAGAATCTGTCCCTCTTTGGTGAGTTTGCAATCAGCATCAGTAGTTGTTTTTTTGCACACTATCACATATTATGGTGAAGCAATTTATCTCTTCCATGGAGTTTACAACAGGTATTTGTGAGGTATAACTAGAGGAAGCAGATGCCATTAAATTATGTACAGCATTACCCAGTGACCTATAATCACCTTTTGGATCATCTTGGATTGCAGTAAAAGCTAATTTGTGATCATGCAGTATGCTTTTCAACTTCTTAGAATGTATTTGCATCCATGCGTAGATACCCTTCTGACTCAGAATCAGTCCCCTAATGTGATACTTGTTTAAACATCAGGCCACCACTCGGTGCACCATTAATTAGAATGAGCTATGTATTCAAATGATCCACAACTGGAGGCTACTCAGGACTCCACCTCTCACTCATCTCATTTACCTCAGTATATTTTATCTAACATTGAGCTAGCATTGGCTCATTCAGCCTCTTCCTTGGTGACACATCTTCCTTGAGCAAATAATGACTTTGCACTACAATCATGGAATGAAGGGTGCTTGAAAGACTCAGTAAAGAGATAGAAAAAAATGTTAATTCTCAAATATCTTAATTCTCAAATTATAGTTTACAAGAGATGACAATTTGACACTATGTACTCTTTAAAATGGAGATTTTACCACTGTATCCTACATCTCCAAAACATGAGTGTAAGGGTCCCATACATAAGCCATTCCTATATTGTATATCTTATAGAGACAGACAGCTTTTTTACTCTTACTGCATGACTCCTATGCTCCCAACACTGGTAATTATTGTTCTCTCTTAGGTTTATTACAAAAGCTGTTTAACTATGGTGCATGTGATCTTATCATCTGTGGATACTTCATTATGTTCGTGGATCCATCAATGGCTAGATCTACATCTGGTAATATTCATTGCAAAGTTATACTTAATGCAATCAAATTTCTCAACTTCCATTTAAGTTTGATAGCCTCCTGGTGCTTGTGTTATACACTATACAATGTACAGTAACTACTGTATGTTAATAACATATTTTACTCCCTGTCCATAAAATATATGCTCACACATAGATTTTTACATTGTAAAATTGTCTCGCAATGTGGAACTGGCAATTATTTTAGAAATTATAATATCATATCAAACATGCCTCTATTTTATTACTCCTACTTTTGTTGTACCCAGTGGTGGATTTTCCTAGGGCTGCAGGATGCAGCTCTACAATAATATCTGAGTCTTGCCCATTGGAATCAGCAAGACAGAAAATCCTGGTGGAATTGTTTTCTCCATCTGTGACTTCCAGTCTGTACTGCAGTAGCAGAAATATAACATACCATGGGAAGCAATACCCTTGCTATTATGGAATCCAAATCTGGCTTCTAGGGGCTGCAGTCAATGCAGTCCCTAAAATTCAGCATGTTTGCTAACAGTGCAAGACATAGGCCCCTCCCCTATACTTAAGCCCCACCTTTCACTGCTGCAGGACATAAACCCTACGGCCAGGGACATCAGCCATCAATCTCCAGGAGGGCAGGGAGGTGATAATCAGCCAGACACAATGCAATATACCCCCCACCCCAGCCAGACAGGTAAGGAGCTGCCACTGGTTGTGCCCCAGATATAGTAAAGCAATTCTGACATCTAGATTATCTTCACAGTTCTGAATAATTTTCCCAGTTTCTACAGTATAAATATTTGGTACAAATTTGTGATCACATTGATCACATTGATGATCCTATACCTTTATGGGGTATACTCAAAGTGGGTCTTCAATTTAATGTCATACAATTTATTCATAATAAATTGACTCTACTAAAATTACATGGATTGACTGCTGCCTTGACCACCACCTTCCAGACATTTAAACAACACAGCCACACAGATAACAAGATGTATATAAATGATACAAGTGTATGATGCATTTTTTAATGAACATGCTTAATTTATACACAGTTGTTCACAACACAAATGTCATAGATAGGATAAAAAAGTGTGGAAAGTTAGTGGCTAGATCCACAAGAGGTCTGCATAGAAATCCTTGGGTTTATGCACTTAATCATCATTATAATAGCCTGGTCTCTCACTCCTCTGCAATTTGCAATGTTTTTTGTCATTATTGTTAATACTCCTACAAAGAAGTTCATTATAACATAGAGGCAGGGATTACATTCTTGCAATAGGTTCTGCGCCCCAAACTGTCACCTAAAAAGAGGTAAAAACTCTATATTTTACTTGTTCAGGAGGTTACTGACATGATAGAAAATCTACAGAATGGTAAATGACTTGGTCCAGATGAATTCAGTTCTAAATATAATATTATGGAGAAGGAGCCTGCATAATCCTGATCTTTTGACTGCCTATAACCATATTCATATTATGTAAGTAGGTGCTTTCTGCGTTAATAAAGTTAGAATAATTGGACTCTCCAAACCAACAAAAGACCACTATCTATTATCTCTAACCAAAATAATTGACAACCACTTACAGTCACTTCTGCTAAGCCTTAACTCTCCAACGGGTATTCTTCAGTTGCTGACAATGGGGTTAATGCAGACCTGATCGCTAGGCTGCGTTTTCGTACAGCGGGCGATCAGGTCTAAACTGCACATGCGTATGCACCGTAATGCACAGGTGAGTAGAGTGGGTACAAAGCGGATCCCCGCTCAGCGATGGGTTTGTGCAAAGGATCCATTCACACGGGTATTCGCAAGGAGATTGACAGGAAGAAGGCATTTGTGGGTGTCAACTGACCGTTTTCTGGGAGTGTTAGGAAAAATGCAGGCATGTCCAAGCATTTGCAGGGTGGGTGTCTGATGTCAGTTCCGGTCCCAGACTGACTGAAGTGTTCGCAGCGGTTGGGTATGTCCTGGGCTACTCAGATACTGCACAAGATCTGTTTGTACAGCTCTGCTACACATGCGTTTGCACACTTATAAAGCAAAAATACACTCCCCTATGGGCAGTGACTATGAGAACGCAGGACTGCAAAAAAAAACCTAGCGAGCAAACAGGTCTGAATTAGCCCCCATATGTCATGGTATCAGGGCAACTGTTGCTGCCATACTCTCATCCCATTCTAATAAAACTAAGGATATTATTATTTTAACTTGGATGTGGAAAAAACATTCAATAAAACTTTTTGATACTTTATACAAAATGTTTACAGCTTCCCTCTGAAATATAACACTGTTAATAATCTAAATTGTACTTATTTTGTTTAATAACAGTTTTATTTACTTTGGCTCTGGAAACTTTGCTCAGACTTTTACTCTTGTAATTGGAGTTCCAGTGAATAAAAATTGGCACCAAGGATTTTGAAAGAAATGCTTTTGTGTTATTAATGTTTGCGAATGTGCACTTTGCAAACATTCAAATCATGCTATGAGTAAAAAAAAAAACTATTTTACTTTCAACGTCATTTAATTATTTCATACTAAAGGATACATAGAAAAAAATACAATTATACATAGTGCAAATAGAATTTCAAAACTTCCACCCTTCATTCAAGTTCAGTGGAACTCCACCTTGAGTTATTTTTAAACATAATTGTAACCAACATCCCCATACACTCCAATGGTTATTGCTCTTTCTGAAATAAGGAATTTTCACTGCTCATAATAGAATCTTTATACTTCTAGTGTATTTTCCACCTTCTGTTGCCATATTCATGCAGTACAAATCTGACAAGACAAAAAAGAAGAAATAAACTTTGTGTAGTACCATATTGACAAATATTTATTAAAAATGACAAAACATACATTCACATATGGAAGATAAAATCCAGCATATATAACATAACATTATAAATTTAAATGGTTGTATTATTAATATTTTACATTTTAATATTTGCAATGTAGTAACCACATTTTTAGACCTAAGAGAACATGTAAATGATGAAAAACTTCATACCATTACTTACACACAAAAAATTACTCTGTCTCTGGCATTCACAGAACTAGTAAGCACCACAGATGTTAAATTGACTCAATACAAATGAGTTAATTTAGGAGAGTTAAAAGACAACTGAAGGTATCCAAATAAATTTAAGGAAATGCAGGATTTTATTCTTTAAAAAGGATACACTCAGAAGTCTTTCCAAAGTGCCAAATTTAAATTACAAGGTTTTGAACGATCTGATCATTTACAACCAAACATTAAAAAAAATCAGATAAAAAATAATGTCAGTGCGCCAGTGTCAAAAAAATTGAATTCTAATCAGTCTATTGAGAAAGCAGTCAAAAAGAACTGGAAGGTCTTTTTACAACATAATATCATAAAAAATAGTTTTCTTTAATGCCACAACTTATATACAAAAAAGTGAATAACCTCAAAGATCAATTGCTAAAAAGTACTTCAAGCAAATAAAAGAGATTTCATAATATCTATCCTATATGTGGTCAACATGTAATGTGAAGATACATATGGCATCCAATAAATTTACAAAAGTTACTATCAAATGAATCACTTTTAACATTGAGGGCTTCATAATGTTTCATTCTACCCAAATGTGTACTGTATTTTGATTTTTCTACTTTATACACAACAGCGGATTGGCACTCACCCTTCACAGTAAATGGAGCCCCGGTGCCCTCTGGAATCTGTAATACATACAGCGAATCCTAGCATGCAGCGGCACTCAGGGAAAAAAAACTCATGGGTATTCCAAGCAAGTGGTGTTTATTCCATGGTAATACAAAAGAAGATCCAACGTTTCGGGGTGCTAACACCCCTTTGTCAAGGTGAACGAAAAAGAAGTGAGTAATGTAACAATGTGATTACCTTTATAGGTGAGGGAGGTGACTGTACACCACGTCACCACATTCACGAGCAGGGAAGGAAGTTCAGGCCTTCCCCGGAAATGTTGCTGCACCTCCTGCTGGCGGGATCTCCTCACCTCCCTCACCTATAAAGGTAATCACATTGTTACATTACTCACTTCTTTTTCGTTCACCTTGACAAAGGGGTGTTAGCACCCCAAAACGTTGGATCTTCTTTTGTATTACCATGGAATAAACACCACTTGCTTGGAATACCCATGAGTTTTTTTCCCTGAGTGCCGCTGCATGCTAGGATTCGCTGTGTATATATATATATATATATATATATATATATATATATATGTGTGAAAAAAAGGTGCAAACAGCGCTACAACCTGAATACAATATAACCAGATATCCCTAAATTGGGAGATAAATATATTACACAAGTAACAGTGCAAAACCGTATTATTAATAACACTCCCAAATGAATGGTGTCGCAACCAGATTTCAAAATGTCCAATTCCCAAGGGAACTTAGTGTTCAAATTTGTTCTAGTGGTAAAACAGTTGCGCCTTCAGTGTTTGTGAATAAAGCTTTGTGAATCCTTTAGTGGTAGTAAAAGTATGCGTACCAGACATATGTAGAAAATTCGCTTTGTTTAAAAAGTCTTTGCATCTGGATGTTCTTTATTCACACTGTCTCTCCATTCCCATCCGTCCGGTCATTGGTGTGGAGTTTGTACGTATATGCAAAAAGACAGTGTGTCAATGTGCTGCTCTTTTATAAGAGTGACTGAGTGCTATTTTTGTGCAAAATTAGCAGTAAAGTGAATATGTGCAAAGAGAGGTGCTGTGAGTGCTTTGTAAAAAGCATATAAGCAAATAAAGATGAGTTTTTAAAACTTGCAGTGTGCTGATTCCCTTTTTCCTTAGGTAATGTGCTTATATACCATTTTTTTAAAAGGTGCAGCACCAAGTATCTCAGTGTTTCAGTGAGAGATATGTGAATATGAGGCACTTACATCTATAATTGCCATGGATTAAAAAGATGCTGCCATCATTCCGTCAGCAGGTCTATAAACCTTTAAAAAAAGTCCCATGTGGGAAGGAAAGGCCTCTGATAGTGCAGTATTATTTAAAAAACATTTAATAATACACAAAACGACAGAAACACAGACCACCATTGACCCCTGAGGAAGTCCCAGAGATGTTTTAAGGGACGAAACGCGTTGGGCACATACCGGCACTCCGCTCCTATCTGAGGAAATATACAGATAAGCTTATATGAACTTTTAAATTGTACGAGTCCATTTATGTGTTTCTGTCGTTTTGTGTATTATTAAATGTTTTTTAAATAATACTGCACTATCAGAGGCCTTTCCTTCCCACATGGGACTTTTTTTAAAGGTTTATAGACCTGCTGACGGAATGATGGCAGCATCTTTTTAATCCATGGCAATTATAGATGTAAGTGCCTCATATTCACATATCTCTCACTGAAACACTGAGATACTTGGTGCTGCACCTTTTAAAAAAATGGTATATAAGCACATTACCTAAGGAAAAAGGGAATCAGCACACTGCAAGTTTTAAAAACTCATCTTTATTTGCTTATATGCTTTTTACAAAGCACTCACAGCACCTCTCTTTGCACATATTCACTTTACTGCTAATTTTGCACAAAAATAGCACTCAGTCACTCTTATAAAAGAGCAGCACATTGACACACTGTCTTTTTGCATATACGTACAAACTCCACACCAATGACCGGACGGATGGGAATGGAGAGACAGTGTGAATAAAGAACATCCAGATGCAAAGACTTTTTAAACAAAGCGAATTTTCTACATATGTCTGGTACGCATACTTTTACTACCACTAAAGGATTCACAAAGCTTTATTCACAAACACTGAAGGCGCAACTGTTTTACCACTAGAACATATATATATATATACACACACACACTTTGGCACATATGTTTTCTGTGCTGATGACGGGGATCCAAAGATGTCTGAAACATGATGCTGATGTGTATTGGAATGTGATGTAAGATGCTTTGCTATGTGCTTATATAAAAGTTATTTCTTATGGAAACCGTGGAGTGCGGTGCTTGGTGTTGCACTGCGTCCCTTCCTGTGATATTGTATTTGTATAGCACTGAAATATAGGTTGCTGTTATTTCTGCTGGGGAGTGCCAGATTTAAGGTCTTTATCAATCTTTCTGGACTGAGTGTTATAATATTGGTACAACAGCATACTAACTTCTTACTTGATACCACTATGTTACATAACAAGTTGAATTGCTTGGGTGTTAGACCACAAGATGCTTGTCTAATCACAGCTGATGCTGTAAGTTTATATAATGTGATTCCTCATGATGAGGGTTTAATCCCTGTTAAGGCATTAATGTTGAGCATAGGTATTCATAATGATGCTCATGTAGAAATCTTCTTGAAAATGTTAGAGCTAGTTCTCACAAGTAATGTTTTTAAATTTGATAAAAACACTTACTTGCAAATCAGAGGTATGCCATGGGCTCTTTAATAGCCCAGCCTATACCAATACTTACATGTTCAGAGTGGAACAGGCCTTATTTTTTGATAATTTTGACATTTCTGCTAAAATTCTATTTTATAGAACATTCATTGACCACTTGCTTTTAACTTGGATGGGGTCTGAGATGGAGTTTTCTTCATTACTGCAGATGCATAATAAATCCTCCTCTATGGTCAAATTTACCTTTAATATGAAACAAGTATTTATCCAATTTTTAAATGTGAAAATGATAAAAAATAATGTCACTGTTTCCACTACTGTATTCTCAAGGGTTTTAATCTAAAAAGTTTAAAAATGGGTTTATACGCAAATGATTCCTATTATGAGAATTAACAGTGATATTAATATGGCTGCAACACAGATTGATGTATAGAGAAATTTGTAAGTAGAGACTATTGACGGGAAAACCTGATGTTATTCTAAAGACAGACATATGAGAGACATTTTAGTGAAAACCGATATATCTAAACTTGGACCTCCTTCTTCAAAAAATGTCTTAGCACCTAGGGGAGCAGGACGTATAAATGTGGTTGTGCTAATTGTGGTTTTCTAATTCCTGTTGAGTCTCTCTGTCACCCTCATTCAGGAAAGAAATACCAAATTATAGGGCTGGATTAAGGTTTGTGGGGGCCCCTGGGCAACAAACTTGTTGGGGCCTCTGTCCCTGCTGTTAGGGTCTCCTGCCCTGTGCTGCCACGTCGTCAAGGCAACCGGGAGACAAGTGCTAGCAGAGTAACCTGAGCGCAGCTGATACTCCGGTTCGGGTCTTTTGCTGTGCAGTGGTTACAGGCTCTGTGCACGGCAGGGGATCCGGTGCTGGTTTTTGTGCTCACAGTCTGTGAGGTCTGAGTGGGGCGTGGACAGCACCTGCTATATAAGGCCTCTTCTCAGGTTAAGCAGATGCTGCTGAATCTTTGTTGGTTAGTCAGTTCCTGAAAGTTAGCCAGTACTGTGTAGCTTTGTATTTGTTGTTGCTTACTGCAAATAGGCCTGGGGATTTGGTACTACACTCTGCCAATCCAGACCTAGCAGTAAGACTGGAGTCAGTCGTTTAACTTGCTGGGGTTCTTTTGCTACTCTGTGAATTTAGCAAGTTTGCGGCTGTATTCTCAGATTTGCCTGCCTAAATCCTGTCTCACTGTGCAAGGTGTTTAGGTGTCAGTTTAGTGGCAGTAAGCTGAACCTGTGCACTGCAAGTGAGGATTAGGATTGTGGAGACTCTCCTTGTGTCTATCATTCCATCTCTGACCAAGGAGTTTACTGCCACACCCGTTGGCAACCCTTTAGGGTTTTGCTGTTGCCCTTAGCAACAGCATTTCGGGTTCTCTACGTATTAAAACACAACATCTTGCTTTTTTCATCTGAGCATTACTAATACTAGGGAGACACCCAGTTTCTTAGCCTCTGGGCTTCTCTGTTCACTTTGTGTTTATTTTGTTACCCCATCACCTTCTGTGTACGTAATGTCATATTCCCCAGTCTGTCTGTGAGTTCATTTGTTTTGCATCCCTATCCGTTCAGACACCAGTACATTCCTGCAGGCACTGGTGTGCATAACAGTTCAAACACCAGTACATTCCTGCAGGCACTGGTGTGCATAACAGTTCAGACACCAGTACATTCCTGTAGGCACTGGTGTGCATAACATATTCAGCAGCCTAATACTCCTGTTGAAATTTTGTGGGAATATGGAGCATACCCCTCAAAATACGTTGCAACAGGTGGTCGATCAGGTGCAGGTCCTGACTCGACAATTTAATGATTTGTCCATTAAAATGCACACCTCCCAGGCCGCTGGCGGAGCTCCCGCAGCAGCAGCACCTTCAGGGGTTAAGGAGCCGAAAGTAAATCTCCCGGATCGGTTTTCTGGAGATCGCTCGCAGTTCTTTTGTTTCAAGGAGAGCTGCAAGCTATACTTCCGGCTTAGGCCTCAGTCTTTTGGGTTGGAGATTCAGCGGGTGGGCATAGTGATTTCCTTGCTACAAGGAGACCCACAGGTCTGGGCATATGGGTTGCAGCCTGACTGTCCGTCGCTTAAAAGTGTTGATGCTTTTTTTTACGGCCCTGGGCATGTTGTATGATGACCCTGACAAGACGGCCTCAGCCGAGGCTAAGATTTCGATCCTTAAGCAAGGTCGAAGGCAAGTTGAGGTTTACTGTACGGAGTTTCGGAGGTTGGCCCATGATACCCAGTGGAATGACCCAGCCCTGAGACACCAGTACAGAAGAGGTCTTTCTAACCAGATAAAAGACCAACTGGTACAATATCCCTTGCCTGATAGCTTGGATCAGCTCATGCAGTTATCCATCCGGGTGGATAGACGGCTGAGAGAGCGTAGGCTTGAAAGGGAGACCAAGGTTTCCTTCTTTCCCAAGGGAACCTCAGACTCTGAGGAATTTTCCGAGGAGCCTATGCAGATTGGGGCTACCCGCCTCTCCTCGCGTGAGAAGACGCGGAGGAGACAGCAGGGGTTGTGTTTGTACTGTGGGAATAAAGGTCATGTGGTAGTATCATGCCCAGAAAAGCCGGAAAACTTCAGGGCCTGAGGGTGATGGGAAATATCCTGTCAGGCCAGAAGTCAGAATTTCCCAAGAAGACTTTTACCATTCCGGTGACCTTGAAGATCCTCGGTCAAACTGTCAAGACTGAGGCCTTTGTGGACAGTGGGGCCGACGGGGTTTTTATGGACCGCCAATTCGCCCTGAAACACTCTGTTCCCTTAGTACCCTTGGCATCGGAAATTGAGATTTGTGGGTTAAACGGGGAACCATTATCCCAAGGTAAAATTACCTCTTGCACTAGCCAGATTTCTTTATTTATTGGAGCCACACACTCTGAAAAATTGTCCTTTTATGGGACTGTCTGTACTTTTGCCCCGTTGGTGTTGGGGTTACCCTGGTTAAGGGCCCACAATCCTCAATTTGACTGGGTCTCTGGGGAGATTCTTAGTTGGGGTACTGATTGTTTCAGGAGTTGCTTGAGCCTTCCAGTCAGGCTCTCGCAGCTAAGTTTGCCAGGATTGCCAGGGTGTTATGCAGATTTTGCGGACGTGTTCTCCAAAAAAGTTGCAGAGGTACTACCTCCCCATCGCCCCTATGACTGTGCCATTGATTTGTTGCCAAATGCTAAGCTTCCCAAGAGCAGGTTGTACTCCCTGTCACGTCCTGAGACTCAGGCTATGGCAGAGTACATTCAGGAGAACTTGGCTAAGGGATTTATCAGACCTTCACAGTCTCCAGTTGGGTCGGGGTTCTTCTTCGTGGGTAAAAAGGACGGTTCGTTGCGACCCTGCATCGACTTCAGGGAATTGAACCGTATCACGATTAAAAACTCATACCCACTGCCTCTCATTTCGGTCTTGTTTGACCAGCTTCATACTGCCACCATTTTTTCTAAGATTGACCTACGCGGTGCGTACAATCTAATCCGAATAAGAGAGGGGGATGAATGGAAGACTGCCTTTAATACCCACTCAGGGCATTATGAATATTTGGTGATGCCTTTTGGGCTCTGTAATGCCCCGGCAGTCTTCCAGGATTTCATGAATGATGTACTCAGGGAATATTTGGATAGATTCTTAGTTGTATACTTAGATGACATCCTAATCTTCTCCCATTCCCTGGAGGAACATCGGAAGCATGTACGCTTAGTCCTCCAGAAACTCAGAGACCACCGGCTTGGGGCGAAGCTGGAGAAGTGCGAATTTGAAGTTCAGCAAATCGCATTTCTAGGATATATCATCTCCCCAGAAGGTTTACAAATGGAGGGTTCCAAGGTACAGGCAGTCCTGGATTGGGTGCAGCCCACTAGTTTGAAGGCGCTTCAGCGTTTCCTGGGCTTTGCGAATTTTTATAGACGATTTATCGCTGGATTTTCGTCTATAGTGGCGCCCTTGGTGGCACTCACTAAGAAAGGGGCGGATGTTGCTCACTGGTCTTGTGAGGCTAAAGCGGCTTTTGCCCGTCTCAAAAAGGCATTTGTATCGGCCAAGGTGCTGCGACACCCAGATCCAGAGCATCCTTTTGTGGTGGAGGTGGATGCCTCTGAGATGTGTATTGGGGCAGTGCTCTCTCAGATGGGAGTGTCTGATAATCGCCTTCATCCCTGTGCTTACTTTTCCCATAAATTTTCGCCTGCCGAGATGGATTATGACGTGGGTAACTGGGAATTGTTGGCTATTAAGGATGCACTCGAGGAATGGAGACACTGGCTTGAGGGGGCTAAGTTTGTGGTCTCAATTCTCACCGACCATAAGAATCTGGCATATTTAGAGTCAGCGAAGCGTCTCAATGCCAGGCAGGCACGATGGGCTTTGTTTTTTGCTCGCTTTAATTTTTTGATAACATATCGCCCTGGATCAAAAAACATCAAGGCTAATGCGCTCTTGCAGAGTTTTGCTCCAATCCAGGAGACCACCGAGGAGCCGTTGCCCATTGTGTCCCCATCATGTATTAAAGTGGGCATTACCCAGGACCTCTTATCATTAGTCCTTAGAGCACAGGAGCAGGCTCCTCCAGACCTTCCGGTAGGTCTTTTGTTTGTGCCTCCTAGGTTAAGACAGCGAGTGTTCCTGGAATTCCATGCCAAGAAGTCGGCAGGTCACCCGGGTATTGCCAGAACTCGGGAGTTGCTATCTAGGGCGGTGTGGTGGCCCTCGGTGGCTAAGGATGTGGATCAGTGGGTTCGGGCATGTGACATCTGTGCCCGAAATAAGACTCCTAGAGGGGTTCCTGTTGGCCCATTACATCCACTCTCTATCCCATCTAAGCCATGGACCCACATTTCAATGGATTTTGTGGTGGACTTGCCCAAATCCGCGGGGATGACAGCCATCTGGGTTGTCGTTGACAGGTTTTCAAAGATGGCGCACTTCGTTCCACTGGTTGGGCTGCCATCGGCCAGACGCCTGTCTGAATTATTTATGCTGCATGTTGTGCGTCTCCACGGGTTGCCACTTGATGTGGTCTCTGACCGCGGATCCCAGTTTGTGGCCAAATTCTGGAGGGCATTTTGTTCCGATCTCCAGATTTCTGTCAGCTTGTCGTCAGGCTACCATCCGCAGTCTAATGGGCAGACTGAAAGGGTGAACCAGTCCTTGGAGCAGTTCCTCAGGTGTTATGTCTCCAAGTGTCAGACTGACTGGGTTGCTCATCTGTCCATGGCGGAGTTTGCCTAGAACAACGCGGCTCACTCTGCTACAGGGATCTCTCCCTTCCTTTGTGTGTATGGGCATCATCCTAAGGCCAATTCTTTTGACCCCCTGGACTCCACGCCTGGTGGTTCCTCTGTGGTTTCGGTCCTTAGAGGTATTTGGAGGAAAGTGAAGAAAGCCCTTGTGTCTGTGTCATTAGTGACCAAAAGGGTTTTTGATAAGCGTAAAAGACCCTGCAGCTTCAAATTAGGAGACTTCGTCTGGTTGTGTACCAAGAATTTGAAGTTGAGACAGCCATCTCATAAGTTAGGCCCCCGGTTCATCGGCCCTTATAAGATCACCAGGGTTATCAATCCGGTGGCATTTCAGTTAGATCTGCCCCGTTCTTTGGGTATCAATAAAACATTTCATTGTTCCCTTTTAAAACGGGCGATTAGTAATCCTTCTTCCAGTGGAAGACCTTCCCCTCTTCTGATACGTGGCCAGAGGGAGTTTGTTGTTGAAAGGATTCTTGACTCCAAAATGGTTCGGGGTCGGCTGTCATTTTTGGTGCACTGGAAGGGGTATGGCTCGGAGGAGCGGTCGTGGGTGCACAGTTGTGATCTTCATGCCCCCAGACTGATACGCTCTTTCTTCTCGCAGTTCCCCGATAAACCCTGTGGTAGGGGTTCTTTGACCCCTCGTCAGAGGGGGGGTACTGTTAGGGTCTCCTGCCCTGTGCTGCCACGTCGTCAAGGCAACTGGGAGACAAGTGCTAGCAGAGTAACCTGAGCGCAGCTGATACTCCGGTTCGGGTCTTTTGCTGTGCAGTGGTTACAGGCTCTGTGCACGGCAGGGGATCCGGTGCTGTTTTTTGTGCTCACAGTCTGTGAGGTCTGAGTGAGGCGTGGACAGCACCTGCTATATAAGGCCTCTTCTCAGGTTAAGCAGATGCTGCTGAATCTTTGTTGGTTAGTCAGTTCCTGAAAGTTAGCCAGTACTGTGTAGCTTTGTATTTGTTGTTGCTTACTGCAAATAGGCCTGGGGATTTGGTACTACACTCTGCCAATCCAGACCTAGCAGTAAGACTGGAGTCAGTCGTTTAACTTGCTGGGGTTCTTTTGCTACTCTGTGAATTTAGCAAGTTTGCGGCTGTATTCTCAGATTTGCCTGCCTAAATCCTGTCTCACTGTGCAAGGTGTTTAGGTGTCAGTTTAGTGGCAGTAAGCTGAACCTGTGCACTGCAAGTGAGGATTAGGATTGTGGAGACTCTCCTTGTGTCTATCATTCCATCTCTGACCAAGGAGTTTACTGCCACACCCGTTGGTAACCCTTTAGGGTTTTGCTGTTGCCCTTAGCAACAGCATTTCGGGTTCTCTACGTATTAAAACACAACATCTTGCTTTTTCCATCTGAGCATTACTAATACTAGGGAGACACCCAGTTTCTTAGCCTCTGGGCTTCTCTGTTCACTCTGTGTTTATTTTGTTACCCTATCACCTTCTGTGTACGTAATGTCATATTCCCCAGTCTGTCTGTGAGTTCATTTGTTTTGCATCCCTATCCGTTCAGACACCAGTACATTCCTGCAGGCACTGGTGTGCATAACAGTTCAAACACCAGTACATTCCTGCAGGCACTGGTGTGCATAACAGTTCAGACACCAGTACATTCCTGCAGGCACTGGTGTGCATAACACCTGCATGTATACATTAGTACATCCTGGTGGAACTTAATTTTTTAATCGGCACAAATGGTGGTGATAAGCAATTAGAATCACTGCTTGGACCAATATATATATATATATATATATATATATATATATATATATATATAAATAATATATTTATTTTAGAACAAAGGAACGATATTGCACCACAAGTGAAAACAGAGAAAAAGCACACTCCCCAAACTCTATATAGGGTGTCTGCTATCCACCAAGAAAACAGGAATGGTAAATCCCTAAAAACAAATGAATCTAGCCAAAAGGATGAGGGTAAAAGCGACCAATGGTGTCTAGATTATTTCCATAAAAAACATATACATATACCCACTATTAAAAAATGTATAAGCAATTTATTAACCAAAATTCTAAAATATCACATTAATATAAGTATAAAAAAATGGGATTAAAAATATATGAATAAAAAAAAAAACATCTGAGTAAAGTGCAGTTTTATAAGCATTTTTATTTATTATTATTAGCAGTTTCTTATATAGCGCAGCATATTCCGTTGCGCTTTACAATTAGAACAACAATTATAGAACAAAACTGGGCAAAGACAGACAGACAGAGGTAGGAAGGCCCTGCTCGCAAGCTTACAATCTATAGGGAAATAGGCATTGATACACAAGGATAGATGCTACCTGTCACATAATGGTTCCCCAGGTTGCTAGGTTCTTATATGATATGATCACCCAGCAATGTTGGAAGACAATATGTGAGTTTATGTGGACTGTACAGAGGGGATGTAACTTGATAGGGAAGCTGTGAAGGTTATGTGTGTGGGTCTGAAATTTGGTAGGCTTGTCTGAAGAGATGAGTTTTCAGAGAACGTTTAAAGGTTTGGAGACTAGAGGAGAGTCTTATTGTGCGTGGGAGTGCATTCCACAGAGTGGGTGAAGCCCGGGTAAAGTCCTGTAATTTTGAGTGGGAACAGGTAATGCATGTGGATGAGAGACGCAGATCTTGTGCAGAGCGGAGAGGTCTGGTAGGGAGATATTTTGAGATGAGTGAGGAGATGTATGATGGTGCAGTTTGGTTAATAGCCTTGTATGTAAGTAAAAGTATTTTAAGCATGAGGTAAGTAACTTATCTGGATCTAGGTCAGTACAGGTTGCCCAACACGTTTTGTCTCAATCAGACTTCATCAAAGGGTGAATACAAAATGGAACTGAATGTCTATTTATACTGGTAGTAATCTGACCTCAATTATGACATCATATCCTGTCTAAGAATTAGACTAATTGTTGCTGGAGTCAATACGAAAGTTATACAATTAATATCAATATTATAGGGTGTTAAAAAGACAGTTTACACTAACTAAGTATATAGATTATACTAAAATATACTAATTACAGTTCAAAACAAGTTTAAATTCAGAGAGCGGTCACTTCCGCCTCTCTTCCGGATACCGGGCAACCTGTACTGACCTAGATCCATATAAGATACTTACCTCTTGCTTATAAAACTGCACTATTCTCAGATTATTTATATTTTTATTCACGTATTTTTGTATCCCATTTTTTATAATGATATTAATGTGATATTTTATAATTTTGGTTAATAAATTGCTTTTCCATTTTTTAATAGTGGGTATATGTATATGTTTTTTTATGGAAATAATCTAGACACCATTGGTCACTTTTACCCTCATCCTTTTGCGCTATTTATATATATATATATATATATATATATACACATACATACACTGTACATACATACATACATACATACATACACACACAGACTGAACTTTCCTTGGAACTGCATGCTGCTCTTGCATTGAACTCTCAGAGTTCATCTCAGAGGCAACATCTCCCAGACCTTCTTCCTGATCCCTTCTCCAGCTGCCTGTAGTGATCAGGACAGTAGACTGGACTCAGGAGGGTGAGCTCCCCCCCACACACATTTCATAAGAGCGGAGTCTGGCTAGAGGCTGCTTTCTAGATCACTTACCAACTACTTCCACAGGCAGTGCTGGCAGTGTACTCCGTCCATTACACACCCTGCACACCCAATCTGCAGTTTGCTCTTCTGAACTCCAAGGTCAGGAACCTTGGGCCCCTTCCCAGAACTCTGTGCCCTGTAATCCCGAGAGACCTGGCATCTTCATCACACAAACACATGGTGCCCCCTCCCCCCACTCTGTGTGACACAGTCCCTGAGGACCCCTATGTTCCTCTACATGAGTCCCTGAGGAGCCCCCCAGGACATTCAGCCAGCCCTGAAGTGATAGGGTCCTCTCTCACCACACAACTTACCCGTGTCAGCTGAAGAAATCCCACAAGGATGAGCAGGAAGCAAGTTCTCCAGCTCTGTGCCTTGTGGCAGGGTGAGGCTGGGGAGGGAGCTGGGCTCAGGCAAAAAGATATGGAGAGCCATACAGGAATGAAGCTGGGACAAAGGCATGACCCTAGCATCTCTGCCTCTGAGACACACAGTCTTGTGTGATGTCAATGACATCTCCAGAGAGAGAGGGTAGTTCGCTCCACTGCGGACACTGTTTACTGAAAAGCTTAGCTGCTGAGGACAAAATGCTGTTCTGCGTTCCATAATTGTGGTGACTGTGTGGGGCCCTTTAAGTGTGGGGACCCTGTGTCAACTGCCCCTGCTGGCCCGCCTTTAATCCATCCCTTTACCCTAATATCATATTATGTCCCTGATAGTCTCACCACTGCTGCTGCTGTGCAGCAATTTAAAACTGCAAATGGCTGCTGGTGACTAGACTGTAAGAGATCAACTCTTGAAGAGATATGTTGCTCTTGCTTGGCTTTTATCTTCCACAAAAAAGAGGACTCAGGTGATAAGTTAAATGTTTTTGAAGCTTATTTGAATTCTTAGAGCAAAACAAGACCTTTAAAAACAAAGTTTTCAAAAAAAAAAAAAAAAAATATATATATATATATATATATATATATATATATACGGTTTCTGCACTTCTGGTTATGTCTATTACTTGAAACACCTTTTTTTAAATATTATTTTTTATTGTTCACGTTGTGAATTCTATGACTAGCAACAGGATGAGGTTTAATGATGTCAATTCCATGAGATCGACCAGTGGCTGCAGGAGCCGGGTTACAGCCCATTTTAAACTGGGTGATAGTTTTTAGGGGGTGAGTATGTGGTTTGAGTCACGATCCGGGTTATTGGACACAATTATTTACCTTCCAAGTGTCTCCTGAGACTGGCCCAGCATTCCAAAACGGGATTCCATCTGCGCTGTCTGCGTGCAGCGCGCTGTATATCTTCACCTCAAATCTCTTCCCTGTGATCCCTCAGCGCTGTCATGGCAACCTTACAGTTTAGTTGCACTGTTTTAAAAAATGGCATCTCCTGCCCTCCGCGGCCTCTGCCACCATTACTGCTGTTTACCACATGGAATATATAAACAGACTTTCCCTCCAAATGCAAACATAGATGCAGCCATGTTTTTCCTCATCACATGTAATTTCACAACCTATCCGCTGCACTCTGGACTGCCTAATTATCCAGCTAATGCCTGCTTCCCAGCTGGTATAAATATCCTGCTCCTGGGCTGGATAATCATCAGTGCTTTAGTTGTCTAACCTATACACATATATCTTCTGCTTGTGGATTCTACTGCTTGTTTCTCCAGGTATTCCAGCTCCTGTGATTCAGCTCCACTAAGAGACCCACACCTTTTTCTATCCTGCAGTGCAGCCTGACTTCTGCAGTATTCCAGCATTGCTCCTGATTACTCTCCAAGATCAGACACCGGCTTCCTGCTTCCAGCGTTGGTCCTGCTTCGCTTCCAGCCTAGTATCCTTCTAGTATCTGTTAAGAACACTAAACACACTTTGTTTATTTCATCTGCTCCTGTGAAGTAACTATTGGGTGCCATGGCTAAAATTGTTTCCTCCTCCATGTCCTAAGCTGCATCCTGATTGTATCCGGATGCAGCAGGAGACTCCTTTCCTGTTACCCCACTTTCATTCACCTCTGCCCCATGGTCCTGCTACCCCACAACTCAGCCCTGCTCCCTCTCTCCCTTCCCTGTCACCTCCCCACACCACTATCCACATCACACTGACTTCCCTCCCTGCCCATCTCCTGCAGTTTCCCCTCCAAGCTCAGGCACCCGCACCATTACCACTCTCTCATCATCCCTGCCTTTAAAGTTAATCTCACCTCATCGTTACAGCAACCCTGATAATCTCATTCACATCTCTCCCACAAACTTATACCCCCTATCCTGTGCCCTCTGGAATGCCAGATCTGTTTGTAACAAACTGGTCCCCACTCATGACCTTTTCATTTCCAACTCCCTACACATACTAGCCATTACTGAAACTTGGATTACGCCCTCTGACACTACTTCTCCTGCTGCTCTCTCTGCTGGGGGCCTCACATTCACACACACCCCGACCTGGAGGTCGCCATGGGGGTGGTGTTGGGGTCCTTTTACTTTCTAGTTACTCCTACCAACTCATACCACCAGAACCATCCCTTACATGCTCTACATTTGAGGTCCATACTATACGCCTCTTCCAACCAGTACATCTTAGAGTAGCTGTCATTTACCGCCCCCCTGGCACTGCTTCCAAATTCATCGACAACTTTGCTTCCTGGCTTCCTCACTTCCTCTCTTCTGACATTCCCTCCATTATCCTAGCGATTTCAACATCCCTATTGACATCCCCACACAATCCCCTGCCTCTAAACTCCTTAACCTTACCTCTTCACTTGGTCTCTCCCAGTGGACCTCCTCACCCTCCCATGGGAATGGGAGCTCACTGGATCTGGTCTTCACTCACCGCTGTGATATTTCTGATTTTTCCAACTCCCCATTTCCCCTCTCTGACCACCACCTGCTCTCCTTTAACCTATCTCTCTTGACTTCCCCATCTCTACCTCCTAAGGCTACCATCACTAAGCGTAACATTGAAGCTATTGACACCACATTCCTTTCCTCCTTGTTTGACTCACTTCTCTCTCCTATTCTCTCTCTCTCATGCCCTGAATAAGCCACTTCCACATACAATGCATCCCTGACTTCTACTCTTGTCTCTATTGCTCCACCAACCACTATTCACCCTCGCAAATTAACACCTCAACCCTGGCACACCAAATGCACCAGATATCTGCAAAAATGCTCATGTACACTGGAGGAAATCACGATCTAAGGCAGACTTTCTCCATTTCAAACTTATGCTCTTATCCTTCAGTGCTGCCCTTTCTCTTGCTAAACAGTCATACTTCAAGAACCTCATCTCCTCCCAGTCTTCCAACCCCCGGCGCCTCTTTACCACTTTCAACTTACTCCTCTGCCCACCTCCACCTCGTCTCCCTTCCTTACTCTCTGCTCTTGACTTTGCCACTTACTTCACATCCAAAATTGACTCCATACGTCAGGACATCACATCACACCAGACCATCAGTAACCAGCCTTCTCCCATCCCTTACCAACCCTCCCCATCCCTCGCACCAACTCTGACATCTTTCTCCCATGCATCTGGAGAGGAAGTCATGGCCCTCATTCGTTCCTGTCCCCTCACCACCTCCCCACTTGATCCTATCCCCTCCCACCTCCTCCGCTACCTCTCTCCTTCTGCTTGTTCCCATCTTTCCCACCTTCTCAATCTCTCCTTCTCATCAGGCACTGTCCCCTCTGCTTTCAAGCATGCACTCATCTCTTCTATTCTTAAAAAACCTACCCTTGATCCAAACACTCTCTCCAACTACTGACACATCTTTCTCCTCCCTTTTGCCTCCAAACTCCTTGAGCGTATTGCCTACAACCACCTTACTTCCTTTCTTTCCTCACACTCACTGCTTGACACATTCCAGTCTGGCTTCCGTCCTCTCCACTCCACTGAAACTGCCCTTACAAAAGTATGCAATGACCTCCATGCTGCTAAATCTAAGGGCCACTACTCTCAACTTATTCTACTGGATCTCTCTGCTGCTTTTGACACTGTGGATCATCCTCTCCTACTGCAAATCCTTCACTCCATTGGTCTGCATGACACTGCCCTTTCTTGGCTGTCCTCCTACCTTTCTGACCGTTCATTCTCTGTCTCCTCTCATGACTCCACCTCCCCCTCACTTCCACTTACTGTAGGGGCACCCCAAGTTTCAGTCCTTGGTCCTCTTCTCTCTCTATACGTCCTCACTAGGTAAGCTCATTAGTTCTTTTGGTTTCCAATATCATCTCTATGATGATGACACTCAAATCTATCTTTCCTCTCCAGACCTCTCCCCTGCTCTCCTCACTCGTATCTCCAACTGTCTCTCTGCTACCTCTTCCTGGATGTCCCAGCGCTTTCTTAAACTTAACTTGTCTAAGACCAAGCTGATCATCTTCCCTCCCTCCCGCATAACCTCACCTCCTACAATCTCATTATCTATTGATGGCACTACTATCTCCTCTAGCCCCCAAGTGCGCTGTCTTGGAGTAATCCTTGACTCCTCCCTCTCCTTCAAACCACACATTCAGCACCTCTCACAAACCTGCCGTTTTCATCTAAAAAATATTTCCAGGACCAGACCCTTTCTGACCCAGGATGCTACTAAGACTCTTATCCACTCACTGGTCATCTCCAGACTGGACTACTGTAATCTCCTCCTGACTGGAATTCCTGACAAATACCTCTCTTCACTTCAATCTATCCTCAATGCTGCTGCCCGGCTCATCTTCCTCACCAAACGCACTACGTCCACCTCTCCTCTCTTACTAGAACTTCACTGGCTCCCCTTCCCTTTCAGAATCCATTTCAAGCTTCTCACACTTGCTTACAAAGCCCTCACCCACTCCTCTCCCATCTACATCTCTGACCTTATCTCCCTTTACACTCCCACCCGTCCTCTTCGCTCTGCTAATGCACGCTGACTCTCCTGCCTATGGATTACTTCCTCCCACTCCTACCTCCAAGATTTTTCACGTGCTGCGCCACTTCTCTGGAATTCCTTACCTCTCCCCCTCAGACTCTCCACCTCTCTACAAAACTTTAAATGGGCTCTTAAGACCCACTTCTTCACCAAACCCAGCCAAATCTCATCCTAAACCTCTGTTCCACGCTCTATATGTACCCCATCTGTCTCACCCCTATCTGTCTACCCCTCCCCTTTAGAATGTAAGCTCTCACGAGCATGGCTCTCTTCCCTCATGTGCTTATCCTTTTCTTACTTTAATAATATTCAACTGCACCAAATCCAGCAGTCTTCTGCCACCTGATACTTATTCCAGTGTCATCTGCTGATGTAGCTATGTTTATTTATCCTGTACTTGTCCTATATTGTCGTCAACTGTAAGTTGCTGTTTTCCTGCTTGATTATTTGTTTATGTACTCTGTAATTGGGTGCTGCGGATCCCTTGTGGCGCCATATAAATAAAGGATAATAATAAAATAATAATAGCTGTTTCTAATGTTTTAATCTAGTTATCCCATGCCTGTGCAAGCCATTTTTGTGCTCCATTTGCTATGACCTTACTGGATGTCTACCATATTTTGCCAGTGTACAGTACCTTTATTTTAATTTCAACTGGACTGGCCTCTACCTGTGTAGCTCTACTGTGCTATTACATTGGAACCTAGACTGGCCTATGACTGTATACAGTTACTTTACTCTGCTTTTTAATTGCAGTCTGGACTGGCCTCAACCAGTGTATCTAAACTTTGGACTGTACTATGCTTGTGTGTTTTTTCCAAACTATTTTATTGCAAAGTATTTTCTGTCCCTAAAAGTTAAACATAGTATATTGTAATCTCAGTTATAAAGGTTATTCACCTACAGAAATAAGAGCTGATATGTTCAGCATGCCAATATCAAAGCATACTGTATCTTAAATATTACAGGAATTATTGGGTGAAGAGTACCATTATAAAGAGGTAATACTATAGTTATCTAGCAAGTAGGCTGCCACATGAAATATTTGGTTCTCTACTTTTACATAGTATTTCCTTAATCCAACAAAAAGCATAATTGTTAATAAGTTTGACATATCCTCAAGAATCTGATTTTTGAACAAAAAATTATCATCATGTACTGTAGACTTGTCAATTTCTTGCTATAATGTTCTGACCTAAGATCACAATAATTTTAGTTTTCTTGAGATTCATTTTGAGAATTTATACTTATTCAGCCTCTCTCAACTGCTAACAAGTTAATATTCATAGTTATTTTGGATTTCCAATGGATACTTTAAATGAGAGGTAAGGTTGGTTGACATTTGCTAAAGTGAATCACAAAACACAAAAAGGTAAAAGATGATTTCAGTTTTATTTCTGACACATTAGTTGAAAATAAAGTTTAACTAATAGCAATTTTTGATGAAGGGGAAAAATTACTATTGCTCCTGCCGTAACACTACCTAGAGTCATTCTGATATTGGGAAAAAAGCACAAATAAGAAATCACTACATTTTAGTGAAGGCAATGTGAATGTATCCATCACTTGACCCCTGTATGGAATTTATTTTACATAACAGACATACAAACTAATAACTAATTTGTCCCAGAGATTTGCAAGAAAACGCACTCCCCTGCTGAACAAATTAGTGCTTTCTCCAAAGAAGAGAACAGAAATACTTAACTAATTATGAACACACTTTATGTATTATTCTACTCACTAACACAAAAGCTTCTTCTGTGTTTTACAAAATGACATTTTCTATTGGGCCAATTGAGGGTTGCATTCATGTCAATTAAATTATACTTGCACTCCATGCATACAACTAAATGAGGATATTTAGCCATGTGCCTAGTTGTACACATCTATGTGATTGCACTGACCCTATAATTATACTGCATAGACCCCAAGTCTATATACATGCCCTCATTACACCTTCACTCAACTTAGTTTACATGCAAATGTCCCATTACCAACCAGTTTTCCCCAATCAGCTGCAAGTAGAGATGTAACTGAGTTGGATATGCCCATAAATTGTCCATAGATGCATGTGCTTGGCTACAGGGCATGTACAATCAGTGCTGGACAGAAGCAAGAAGGTTTCACTGGGGGAACACAGTGCTAGATACCTAAGGGTGTGGCCTGCCATCAGAGGGGGTGTGAAAAAAATGGAGAAGTTTGCTAACCATTAAAGAAGACATGGTATGGGCCCCTTTACAACTATACTGTAAATAGTAATTACTGATAGTATATGCATGATAATGTAACTGTAACAGTACTGTACTGCAGTTAATACACTGTTGTCCTGGAAATGCAGCATAATGTAACATATGTATGATTGTTAAGTACATGATAGTGATCATGCCTTTTAAAGCACATTACAAGTGGCAGGGAACCTTGGTAGTGATCAGCCAGTGTCTGAAAGAGCTCTGCATTTGGTCTAGTAAAGTTAATTTATATGGGTTGACCTAATTGTAGGTTACTGATTCAATGTAGAGCTACAATGCCATCCCAATCACAGGCAGGAACTGTGATCATTATGCTAAAGCCAGGATCCAAAAAAAAGGAAAAGGGGTGTGTCTTGACTGCCCACATTAACATAGTTAACATACATAGTTAGCATAGTTAATGAGGTTTATAAAAGACAAATTGTCCATTAAGTTCAATCTCTATTATAATTCCTACACTATCCTGTATGTAACTTTAGTAAACTATAAGGACACAGATAAAAGGTATGTTTCAAGTCTAACTAACAACTATAAGTTATGCTGCTTCTATAATACATTCATTTTAAATTCTATATACTTGGATATCTTTTTCAGTTAGAAATATATCTAATCCATTTTAAACTTATCTACTGAGTCCACCATTACTACCTTCTCTGGCAGAGAATTCCAAATCCTTACTGCCCTTACTGTGAAGAACCCTTTCCTTCGTTCAGTATGAAATTTTACCTTCTTTAACCTCAGAGGATGTCCGCATGTCCTGTGTAGGAGGTTTTTCTTTCTTTTTTTCAAAAATGTTTTATTATGATTTCTCACAATACAGAAATGAAGATAAAGCAATTTGGGACAAAGAAAATTTAGACAGCGTTGTATAACAATCTGAGTATAGGGTCAACCAGTCAGAAGATTACATACTGTAATATGAAATATTAAATCTCATATTAGAACAATGAGAAATCAAGACACATTTTAAAACATTTCCACAGATAATATATCTAAAGATTTTAGCAAAAAGAACAGAACATATATGTGTAATGTTTAATGGTGGAGTACTGAAGAGTCCAGTCAAAGTTTGAGGAGAAAAAGAATATATAAAGTAATGATTCTCCACCGGTATTGACACATCTTATCAATTTCTCCAGAAACATACACAATAACAAAAATAAAAATAAAACATTCATAAAAATTAGAAAAAGGCTAAAAAAAAGAATCTATGTATGTAATGCCTGCTAGAAGTTATGGGCTGTCGACCCATCCACAGAAAAATCCTTCAAATTCAGAAAGCCAATCGACCCGGCTGATAGTAGAGCATATAAAAGGAGTGGAAGGAAAGTTAAGAGAAGAAAAGGAAAGGTATAGTAATTAAAGGCCTAAAGGGTTTGGATGGTCTATAGTGTGGACTGGAAGCATTTTTGTATTGCCTGTTTAGTATTTATGGGAAGTATCTGAATATACAGGTTGAGTATCCCATATCCATATATTCCGAAATACGGAATATTCCGAAATACGGACTTTTTTGAGTGAGAGTGAGATAGTGAAACCTTTGTTTTTTGATGTCTCAATGTACACAAACTTTGTTTAATACACAAAGTTATTAAAAATATTGTATTAAATGACCTTCAGGCTGTGTGTATAAAGGTGTATATGAAACATAAATGAATTGTGTGAATGTAGACACACTTTGTTTAATGCACAAAGTTATAAAAAATATTGGCTAAAATGACCTTCCGGCTGTGTGTATAAGGTGTACATGTAACATAAATGCATCCTGTGCTTAGATTTAGGTCCCTTCACCATGATATCTCACTATGGTATGCAATTATTCCAAAATACAGAAAAATCCCATATCCAAAGTACCTCTGGTCCCAAGCATTTTGGATAAGGGAGACTCAACCTGTATTTATCCCAGCATTGGAATAAAGCAGGAGTTAATTTTTCCTAGTGGATAGATGCCTCCAGCCAGTCCATGGTAAATAGAAAAAATAATCTAGAGGTCACTATTGAGATAGTGGGAGCTGAGCTATGAATTCACTGTTGTAAAATAGCTTTCCTACTGACCGCTGACAATATTACATGAAGTTTTTTATTGATCCTAGTAATATCTGTCTGGTCCGCCAAATAGTGCCCAGGATATAGTGTATTGGAAAGATATGCCTAGAGTCATAGTACCATATCGATGTACCCCATGCCAAAACGTTTGGTCAGAACTTCAATCCCAAAAACAGTGCATAAGATCCACCCCATCCGTTAGACATTTAGTACAGCTCGCCTCTTCAGAAATGCCCATTAATTATCAGCATTTAAGTGAAATATAAGCTCTATGGAGCATTTTGTAGGCCATTTCTTGGTACGAGCTACTGTAGCTGGAATTAGTTTCAAAGTTAGCTGGAAATGGTCCAGAAAGGAGTCAGGGGTGATTGTAGAAATATGGGAGGACCATTGGAACAGTTCTGGAAGATCCATGTCTGGGTCTATTTCTATATGGATACGTACATAGATAATTGAGATAGAGTAAAAATTAGAGTGAAGTGTGTCAAGGGGATTAAGAAAATCATAATCTGTTAATTTGGACAAAATTGTTTTAAGATAGTGGACAGCTTGGAAGTAGGGAAACTCATGTTGGAGTTGTAAGCCGTATTTATCCTTTGCTTCCGCAAAGAATAATGGGAGGTTAGAGGTATTAAGTTAATTACATAGGTTACGGATGCCAGAAGAATGCCAGGCAGTGAAGGGCCTTAAAGCTTTCCCATCCTGAAATTCCAGGTTACCGACCAAAGGTTGCTATAGTGAATAAAAATGTTAAAAAGTTTAAGAGGTTTCCTCGCCAGTCTCCACGCCTGTATGGTAGAGAGCATTAATACATTTTTAGATATACTCAGGGTCAATTTTGGAAAGTCTGACATGGAGGAGATAGCAGAGAGACAAAGGAGCGCATAATTGAGATTCCAGAGTAGTGTCCATATAATAATTATTATTGCCAAACCAATCCATAGCAATTTGGAAAAGACAGGCAAGATTATATTGTTTGATATTGGGCAGATTGACTCCACCTCTATGTACCATTTGAGATAATTTTTTCATACTGATCCGGGGTCGTTTGCCAGACCAGACAAACTTGGAGATAGAGGCATTGAGTGAGGACATATCCGACCTGGATAATAATAAAGGAGTCATCTCCAAAATATCGAGACGTTTTGGAAAACTGGCCGTTTTAAACAGGTTACAGCGTCCCAACAGATTAAGAGGTAGGTTCTGCCAAAAATCAAGCTCAATTTTTATCTTGTGCAAAACTGGGGTAATATTGTACCTATATAAATGGCAAGGATGGGGAGGAAGTGAAATACCCAGATAAGTTATATAAGTAGTTGCCTATTTAAAAGAGAAAAGCTTTCCCCATCCCATTCTCGCCTGTCCGTACATGGCCAATGCCTCCGACTTTCCATAGTTAATAGAAAACCCTGCGAAAAAAGAAAAGCAATCAATTGTGGCAATCAACTGTGGAATCAAATGGTGAGGGTCAGACATAAAAAGGAGAAGATCATCAGCAAATGCCACTACCCTTAATTCTTGAGTGCCCACAGCTATACCCCTGTATCCCCTAAGTAGCAGAATATATCGTAAAAGGGGCTAAAGCACTAAATTAAAAAGAAGGGGAAATAAAGGGCACCCCTGTCTAGTGCCTCTTTCCAACATGAAGGAAGGGGATGCCACATTATGAACTAATACTTGTGCTACAGGTTTGGTGTATAAGGTTTGCACCAAATTACAAAACAATGTGCCAAAGCGTTGGTGGGCAAGGACTCTAGACAGATGAGGCCAGGCGATTTTGTCAAATGCCTTTTCTGCATCCAAATTTATAAGAATACTATTTTTGGCCTGAAATAAATGAGTGTGAGATATTGCAGCTAAGGCCGCCCTTATTCCCTGTGTTGACTGTCTACCTTTAACAAATCCCATCTGCGCAGGTGAGATCAGGTGGGGTAAGCAAGTCTGCAATCTATTAGGCATTATTTTAGTCAAGATCTTGAAATCCTGGTTAAGGAGTGATATAGGGCGGTATGATCCTACCAGGGTGGGATCCTTTCCGGGCTTCGCGAGTACAATTAGTTTTGCCTTATTAAAACGAAGGGGAGTCTCCCCTGTCGGAAGGATATGATTATAGAGCTTCTTTAGAATGGGGAATCTTTTCATTAGGATGAGACTTAATAGTGGCTAGGACTTCATCATCGGTAATAGGGCTATATAATAAATCCCTTTCCTCCAACATGAGTTCCGGTAACTGTGTTTCATTCAAAAAGGATTGTTCATCTATTTCATTGTCAGTACCCACAGTATATAAAGATTTATAAAAGTGCATGAAAGCAGAGCAGATGTCATTGGGATTAGAAAGAATAGTTCCAGAACTGTGTAATGCATCGACCCATGTTTTGTTCCGAGGCCCTCTGACAAGATTAGCCAGAAGTCTCCCTGACTTATTCCCCCATCTATGAAACTTATTCCTACCATAGTCATAGCTGGTTTGTGCTTGTTCGGTAAGAAATGTATCATAAATTTGTTTTGCCATGAGGTATGTTTCTTTATGGACAGGACTGTCGCATTGTTTATAGGTACGATAAGCAAGCATGAGTGCCGCACTCAGTTCCTGTAATTTAGAGTTAAATTTCTTGCGTTTAGAGTTCACATAGGAAATAATGTGTCCTCTGATGACAGCTTTAGTGGCACCCAAAAAAGTGGAACATTAAATTCTTGTTCCAAATTGTCAGTGACGTAGTTAAGCCAGGTATGTTTAAGATGTAATTAGAAATCTTCAGAATGAAGAAGATATGCTGGGAATCTCCAACATTTGGAGATACATTGAGGTAAAGCTAAATGTAGGGACAAAATTATGGGGGCATGGACTGATATAATTATATCTTTAATGGAGGTGTGAGAAACTTTAAAGAAAATATGTTTAGATAAGAAAAGATAATCGATCTGAGAGTGAGTGGAGTGTGGATGTGAGTAAAAATAGCAGTCTCGATGGAGAGGGCGATGTATGCCAGGGGTCTAGTAAAGCAAGTTGAGCACAAAAAGAGAAAAGAAGATTAGGAGATGGTCCAGGTCTTTTGGTACCCACCCCAGACCTGTCCATGGATGGATCGATGACTGCGTTGAAGTCACCCCCAGAACTAAATTCTGACCACCCCAAGATAAAACTCTCTATAGAATATCTGCAAAAAAAGAGTTGTTAGATCCAGTGGGTGCATAAAGGTTCAAAACAGTATATTTCATATTATCAATAGAAACATCTAATTTGATAAATCTACCCTCAGGGTCAACAATTTTTTAAGAATTGTGTATTTAAGATTCCTATGAAATAGAATAGCAACACCCCTGGTTTTGTTGGTATAGGGAGCAGAGATAAAAGCCCCCTGGATTGGGCATTGTAAGGAAATAGAGGATTCATGTACCCAATGCATCTCCTGTAAAAATACACTGTGAGGGATCATACAAGAAAAATGTGAGAGTACTTTTTTACGTTTAACTGGGCTATTAAGTCCCTCCACGTTCCAGGATATTATATTGAAATCAAGAAGTAGAAGTGGAGCAACTACTGGGCCAGGAGGTTGAGAGGGAGCATGGTTTGTCATACTACCCTATCCCCACAGACGGAGAGTAGAGTAAAAAAAATGATATAGGTAAAATTGTGTCCCTCCTTGTCCCAGCGAGCAAAGAGGGGGTAACCTATGGAGGATCGAGACACACCATTCCAGCAGGCAGAAAAAAACCAATAACAAACAAACAAATAACATCAACCTAACAAACATGTGACAAATAAAGGCATAATCTCTGGCATACATATATGGTATGCCAACATTTTTCCCTTAACACCATGTGACCCATAAGAGATAACAATTGAAAAGGAGAGCAAACTTTATGAATTATTTAGCAGTCAAGTATCAGGATGAGCAAAATGTGCCTTCGCCGCCAATGGATCATCGAAAAGTGGTTTTCCATTTTCAAAAACTCGAAGGCGAGCTGGATATAGCAACGAGAACTTGACTTTGTCTTCAAACAATTGTTTGCATAATGGAGCAAACTCTGCATTTATTAGCGACGTAGGTGGAAAAGTCCTGGAAGATGAGTAGTCTTTCTCCCTTGTAAGATAGACTAGCCGACTTCCGGTAACAGTCCAAAAGCTTGGTTTTGTCCGCATAGTTGAGGATTCTCATAATAACATGGCGGGGGCGTCCAGTGGAATCCCTGTGCTCAGGTCCTATTCTATAAGCCCTTTCAATGGCCAAGGGTGATCCTTTGAGACCCTTGGCTAATTGTTCTGGTATCCAGTTAGAAAGAAGGTCTAGCAGCTCATACCCTTTTGCCAACAACCCTCAGTTTGTTTCGAGGGCTCCGATTCTCCAAATCATCAAGCTTTTCAGTAAGGCCTTCAATTTCCTTATTTTGGGCCTCTATAGTGGTCTGTGCTGATTGTGGTCATCTTCCAACGTTGAAACCCTCTGCTTGACTTCATCCAAATGACCATTATGGTGGGTTAGTTGGGCCAAAGTGGAGTCTATGTCCTCTTTAATGCCTGCAAGCTTCTCATCTAGGAGAGGCCCAGGCACCGCTGTGATGTCTGTAGGTTTAATTTTAGGCTGTTTAGTAGCCATAGTGTTTGTACATTTCCATTGAGCTCTAGATCAAGTGGTGGAGCAGTCAGAATCTGAAGAATTTCTGTGAAGGGTGTCTTCACGAGCACCTTGGGTAGGACCAGAGGAGGACATTGGTGTGGACACCAGGAACTTTTCCATGTGAGGTCATAAGAGACAAAAACAGATTATATGCAATTGTTTTGATTGCAGAGAGTAGATTTGGGAGGGTCACACCGGTGAAAAGGATGATCTAGAGAGCTACATTACAAAAAAGTAGATGAATAAGGCAAAGTTTTGTATTGCAGTGGTGTGTAGGAGTAATTCTTCTGAGTAATACACGTTACATCTTGATGCGGTAAGGTATATAAACAAGAGAAGATGGCAATCAATAGTTCATAAATTTGTAGCACAGCACCTCTCCCAAAAATAGCTGGGTCTCAGATATAGTATTGTTTATGAAAAGTCACAAAACATAGCAAGAAAAGTAGGTCATGACAAATACCAGGCTGTGCTGTTGGGGAGAGCCAGTGAGCAGTATGCAAATTGCTTAGTGAAAATGCATAAATGAGAGCTGGGTATGTGACACTTTGGCATAAGATTCAGTTGCATATGGAGTGTACACACTGCATAAGCAATATGTTCAGGCACCACTTATGAGGTCTTGTAGGTAATGGGAACACTCCCTCCAATATTCAGTGCTCAAGAGGATACTGTATAAAGAGTGTATGAGAAGGTTGGATGGAGTGCAGCAGTGGCATCATGCGATCTCTCCCCATAGGCTGCAGTAACAGTTTCCAGGGATTAGGAACCCTCAAACCCTTTATGTGGGGCACTGAGGGAGTCCAAAGTCATTATGCTGATAGCCAGGAGCAGCCTCTGTGGGGTTCCAGACGTGCTGCTGCCGTTTGGCCGGATCAGCGTACTTCCGCGTGCAGCCTGCAACTCGAGGCTGCAGCTTCAGCAGGGTGACTAGGCCGCGACCTGTAAGTGTGGAAGGCTTTGTCTCCGGAGCCTGGGAGTGACACCCTCCCAGTCAGGGGAGGTGCGGGTAGCAGATGGAGCCCAAGGGGAGCCTATATAAGTGCCAGAAGTCCCAATTTTTGGCCCACAATGCAGGAGCTCTCCCAGGCTGCTGTCTCTCACTAAGCTAAGGCCATGCCCAGTGTAGAGATTTTTCAATAAACAAGTTGCTTTATAGCTCCATGTATTGTCCCTTTATATATTTGTAAATATTAATAATGCCTCCTCTTAGACACCTCTTTTCTACTATAAACATATCTAACCTATTAAATCTTTCCTCATAATCAAGTCCCTCTAACCCCTTAATCAATTTTGTGGCTCGCCTCTGAACCCTTTCAAGTTCTAAGACCTGTATACAATATTCAAGGTGTGGCGTACCAATGATTTATACAACAGTAGTATTACACTCTCATCCATTGTCTCAATTCCCCGTATTATGCATGCTTACACCTTATTTACCTTCTTAGCTGCACTTTGACATTGGGTACTACTACTAAATCTATTTTCAATGAGCACCCCCAAATCTTTTTCAACTTCCATTTCCCCTACATTTTCCACATTTAATTTATAGGCTGCATGTTTATTTTTAGTCCCAAAATGCATAACTTTACATTTTTCTATATTGAACCTCATTCAAAATTATCTGCCTAATCGTCCAATTAAATTAGTCATTCTGTAGTGACTGAATATCCATGTCTTAATTAATTACCATACATAGTATAGTATCATCTGCAAAAATTGACACTGTGCTTTCCAGACCTACTCATAGGTCATTAATAAATATGTTGAACAGTAGTGGCCCGAGTATGGACACTTGTAGTATTCCACTATATACTGGTGCCCAGTTGGAGAAACTCCCATTTACCAACACTCACTGTTCCCTGTTATCCAGCCAATTACAAAGTGTTTCCTAGACCAAGCTCTCTTAATTTGAAAATCAGTCTCATGTGTAGCACTGTGTCGAATGCTCACAAAACCATGCTGATTCCCATTAATAACCATGGTGGTATCCAAGTACTCCTGTATGCTATCCCTTATTATATCTTCCAAAAGTTTGCCCACTATGCATTTCAAACTTACTGGTCTATAGTTACCAGGATGCATTTTAGTTCCCTTTGGTACCATGCATGATTTAATTGAATCATAGAAAATAAAATTTAAAGGCCTTGCTAATTCTGAGTCAAGCTCCATAAAAACCTTTGGGTGAAGTCCATCCAGGCCAGGAGATTTATTCATCTTAATTTTGTTTAGTCTCTACCGGACTACTTCCTCACTTAAACAAGTACAAAGCAACAGGACATTATCATTACTTTTGTTGTGCACTACTCCTTCCAACTGGATCTCTTTAGTAAAAACTGCTAAAAAAAAAATTCAGTGGTTTCCTGCAAACAAAGGGTGATCTTCCTGACCTAAGACTGCCTCGGACGTTCCTGCTGACTGCTGGTGCTCAACCTTTAAATGCAGTCATCTCAAGGAGCCGTTCGTGCAGAGTGGATGATAGTGGCAAGTGGTCAGGCTAGTGTGCATCTGAAGTTATAACAACTTAACGCATTTCCCCGCCTTCCTTGCGTTGAAAGGTTGAGCATCAGCAGTTGGGAGGAATGTCCGAGGCAGTCTGAGGTCACCCTTTGTTTGCTGGAAACCTCTGTCTGGCCAGACTAAAAAACTAAATCTCTATACAGGTTGAGTTTCCCTTATCCAAAATGCTTGGGACCAGGGGTATTTTGGATAATCGGATTTTTCCGTCTTTTGGAATAATTGCATACCATAATGATAGATCATGGCGATGGGACCTAAATCTAAGCACAGAATGCATTTATGGTTCATATACACCTTATACACAGCCTGAAGATAATTTTAACCAATATTTTTTATAACTTTGTGCATTAAACAAAGTGTATCTACATTCACACAATTCATTTATGTTTCATATACACACAGCCTGAAGGTCATTTAATGCAATATTTTTAATAACTGTGTATATTAAACAAAGTTTGTGTACATTGAGCCATCAAAAAACAAAAAAGTTTCACTATCTCATTCTCACTCAAAAAGTCCGTATTTCGGAATATTCCGTATATTTGGATATGGGATACTCAACCTGTACTAGGCCACTTATCTGTGCTAAAGCAAAATTATGGAAAACAGATACAGAGCACAGTTTTGGATAATGAGGATATTCCATGAGATGCAAAGTTTGGCTTTTTATTTATATGTACTGACTAAAACTTTCTATCAAGCTTGCCACTAAATTTAAAACCATGCTTTTGCTGGAGATAACAATGTAATAGATGCTTGCTATCAACAAATATGCAGGATAAAAGCTTTTTTTATGCATGTACAAAAGGATTTTAACATACTAGCCTGAAGAGTCAGCCAAAGCTGAGTGATTTTTCATTCTTAAACAGCTGTCAAATTGTGATTCCTTGTTGACTAAATAGGATCTACTGTATTTTTTGTAATTTAGAGATTGTTACTAAACATTACTTTGTTACAATAAGAATCTGTTTCCTCTAGCTGTATCACATGATTCATGTTCCAATTTATGTCCGGGTAATTAAAATACCCAATTATAAGGACCTCCCCCAGTCCTGCAGATTTTTCAATTTGCTGCAAGAGTTGTATTTTTTCAGTCACATTAATATCCGGCAGTTTGTAGCATGTCCCTATTAGCTTTTTTATATCTTTCCCCTAACTTGAAATCTCAACCCATAATGACTCCGTTATCTCTAGTACCCTCAAATATATAATATCATTTAAATATGGTTTTAAAAATGGCTTTAAAAAAAGAGACATACACCCCTTCCCCATTGATTAGAAGGAGGGTAAATCTTGATGTAGTTTCTATAGAAGTGAAGCAAGTACCCATAGTCATCACTGGTCTTTTCCACCTAGTAACTGCACTTCTAATAGAGTAACAATGTATAATTTAAAGATACAATCTGGAACCTAACCATAAAGGCCCCCATCCACTAGTGTGAAATTGCCAGTTTTCATCCAATTCCAAGTTTAATGTTTGATGAATCAGATGAAAAGTGTCACATCACATTTTATTTTCCTCCGACTCTGATCTGAGTCATGTTCCCATGCTCCTCAGATCGGGGTCACAGGTCGGCACTGTCCACACCAGTCCACTTCACTCACACTCCAATCCACTCCACTTTACATAATGGCCTTCTCCTGCCAGTGGTCTGCACCTACTCCATTAAATAGGCCAGACCTGGTTTGCGCATGCAGTCCCCGTGGAGAGAAGAGGAGGTACTTGCAGGGACAACAACGGTGTAACCTCCTCTAGTTGGTCTGGCTCAACCGATGCTGCTGTGCACAATGTCCTGCGCATGCTGGCTTTCCTGCGCAAAAGTTATGGAGGACACAGAATGCAGTCACCACCCAGTCTATTATTTCTACATGGAGGTTGACAGCTGTAAGGAAAATGCAGAAGCAGTTGGACTGTATCCCAAAAGCGTTTTTCACAATACGGCGTGCCCTGGATAGCCTATAATTGTAAATTCTCATCTCCTTTGCGGATAGGGCTTCATTATGTTGTCATATGCGAAGGCCTCATCCACCAAGAAAACAAATTTAGCCCTTGCCTTGTTTCCCCCATCAAAGGCAAATTCATAGTGTTTGTGGTGAGTCTTTTGTAGAAGGCAGTATTCTTCAGGGAGCCACCGTCCGAGGCCCGAACATTTTTCCCAACATCTATAAAGATATACTCGTGATTGACTTTGACCATGGCCAACAGAACGATGCTGAAGTACCCCTTATAGTTGTAATACAATGAACCACTGTTGACAGGAGGGATATTATGGATGTGTTTACCATCAATGGCTCCACCATAATTAGGGAAATGCCACCTGGTTTCAAACTCTTCTGCGATGGCTTGCCATTCTTCTACACTTGCAGGGAAATAGAAAAAAAAAAATAGAAAAAAAATTAACACGTGATAAATGTTTGTGTATTTGACCCACCGATTTTGACTTCCAAGCACGATGTGACTGGCACCCCATGCCTCGGCCTTCTTGCAGACCCTGAGGACTCATCACAAGTGCCACCAACACCACAAGAAAGTACTGCACATCAGCCTCCTGCCCCCTTCCCCAAGCTGCACCCATAGGCGTGCGCAGCACATTTTATTAGGGGGTGCACCGTCGGAGGGACATGTCTTGCACCGCCTACTGGGCGTATCTAGCACCATCTATTGACATTCCTTTTAATTCCATATTCACCTTACCTATATGGTGGTTTCTCACAATGGGCAACCTCTGAAGAAATGTATTCTTCCTAGTCAGACAGCATCTTCAGTCAGTAATCACTATTCATGTAAGAAATCATATGGTCCAGAAGATGCCTGTTTGTGTAGGAACATAACCAATGTTATCATCATACAACAGAGGTTCAACCAGACTCGTGTCACCTCCTTCTGCTGTGTCTCTCAGCCACACAATCATCTCTAGCCTACATCTCTCAGCTATACCATCATCTTCCCCCTGCATCTCTCAGCCACACCATCATCTTCCTCTCTGCATCTCTCAGCCATACCATCTTCTTCTGCCCTGCATCTCCCAGCCACAGCATCATCTTTTCCCTGTGTTGTTTCTCTGTCACGCCATCATTTCCCATCTGCATCTATCACCACCCCCCTTCAATTCACACAACACATACAGTAGTAGTAGTAGTAGTGGTCGTCTTTACTTACATTAAACTGCACAGTAGTGTCCATTGTTCACATTACACCACACAGTAGTGTCCCTTATACACATTACCTCTGACCAAATCCCTTCTTACTAGCTGCACTTGCAATAGGTATGGCTATTGAACTGTTATAAAACATATTTGGAAAGGTGTAGGGTGCAGAGGTGGGCAGGTACAGGGTGCAGGGAGGGAAGGTGTAGGGTGCAGAGGTGGGCAGTTACAGGATGCAGGGTGGGAAGGTGGGAAGGTGTAGGGTGCAGAGGTGTCAGTTATATGGTGCAGGGAGGGAAGGCATAGGGTACAGATGTGAGCAGTTACAGGGTGCAGGGAGGAAAGGTGTAGGGTGCAGAGGTGGGAAGTTACAGGGTGCAGCAAGGGAAGGTGTAAGGTGCTGGTTGAAGGTGCATATTGTTGGTGTGTAGATGCAGGGTACAGGGATGTAAGATGCAGGGGAGTCTTTGCAGGGAAGGGAGTTTCAAGGTGCAGGAGGACTGGTGCACAATATGAGATTAAGGGACAAATGGTTAGTAGTGGGGTAAAATACTACCTTAGAGGTGGTGTAGATAAGAAGGGTCTGTCTGCAGCAACAGGAGCATTCTACAGTAGCAGCAAGAAATCATAAGAAATGGGCAGATGGGGGGTTCCAACGCAGGGGCTAGAAGCCAAAGTATCCATTCACAGCAGCAGGAGATCAAAGGGGAGACCTGCACTGAACATCAGCATAGCCTGCCCTGACAGTGGGAAGCACCCGCGACCCCCCCTCTCCCTTCTCGGCTGCAGATAGAAGTCTCCTGCTTGGACACATGCTGTATGGCAGGTACACTGGAGTCTGCTGCCGTGCAGCTCTCCTCCCACAACATTGCTGTTAAGCAGGCAAGGGGAGAGCCAATCTATAGAGAGCACCCACGCCACCCCACTCCCCAGCAGCATAGCCCGTCACCTGCTAGACTGAGGACCAGGACACACAATGAACCACCTGATGCTGCACCTCCTCCCCGGTGAGTGCCAGCAATCACGGGGGTGCCGGGCATTAGAGGGTGCCTGTGCGCACGTCTATGGCTGCACAGAAGAGAGGCAGGAAGAGAAAGCACAGCCATGATGTTGGGGAGGAGGTCATGTGCTTTCAGCAGGTTAAAAGGGCATTGTGCACAGTTGCAATGTGGACTGCTCGGTCGGTGTACAAACCAGCCTCACTATTCACAAAGCAGAGTGTGCCCAGAGTTAAAAATGGCTGCTGTTTACATATGCTTATTTAGACCATCCCACCAGATAAATCTGATGTGTAAATCATATGTTAAAAATGTCCTTTCAGATATATCACATCAGATGGATTCACATCTGATAAGTCGGATGCAATACATCAGATGTAAAAAAAAAAAAAACACTACTTGTAAATCATGATCGCAAGACTCCCGGGAAGTTGCAGGGAAGAGAGGGGGGAAATTGGATATGACTTTCAGTTCAGACAAGTATTACTAGTGTATGGGGGCTTTTAGAGGAGATGGTGGGACTTCAGGCATACTGTATCCATGCAACAGATTAATCATGTAAGATCTGGGAAGGAAAAGAATCTTGGATAGCTACTACCTGCTTGCATAGTAGTTCTATAAACTTTTTTATTGTGTGTGATATATCTCAGAAAAGCGCAGAAGGAGAGTATTTGGTTGGTGTATTAGTTTTTGTTAGTTGCTCTCCATTGCAGCTTAGCACTATGCCTTTATTTAATGATCGTAAGAGTAGGAATCATAAATGAAAAACAATCTTTTTAGATGATGTGCCAGACATGGAACGATAATGATGAATATCATCATCTACTTAATAAAATGGAAAAATTAGCTACCAGAGAACTAAAAAGCTGGTATGACCTCATTACCCTTGATAAATATTTAGAAGTAGGCCGGATCCCAAGAGGTCTAAGGCTGAATAAGACTCCTGTGTTGGGAACATTGAGTGAAGATTTCAGTATCAAGTGGAATAGGATACTTGATGAGAGTGCTGCCAAATTGGTGGACTTAATAGTGACAGAGAGGAAGAAAGAACTGGAAGGATTAGAAGTTGAACTAAATAAACTTGAATCAGATCTCATCAAATTTAATGACGATGAGGAGTTCAAGAGGGATGTGGCCGATCTCCAGTACAAACTGGACTCCCTAGAGAAGGAAATTATTCTGCGCAAGCAAAAGAAATTCTCTAGGGATAAACCTGATTACACCAATGGTAAAATACACGATTGGGGTGGTAATGGTCCCTCTAAACAGGAGTACAGGGAACACTACACCCAGGGGGGGGGGGGGGAGGATGAGAGAACCAGACGAATACGATGATGTATTTCACCAAAGACGAAACTATCCTTCCCGACAGCGTCCCAAACGAGAGAATACCTATAAGATGAGGAGGAGGAGTTCCAACCAGTCCCCAGGACGAAGATTTGGGAGAAAATCGTCCTATCGATTTCAACTGTCCCCGGTTGAACTAAGAGAAAAGTACTCGCATCACAACCGGTATGAACCCCTTAGGTCTGTTTCCCCCAGGAGAGGGGCTTTTTTAGGGAGAAGGAAGAATATAGGTTTTCCCTATCGGCAAGAGCAATAACAACTGTACACCCATTTGAATTCCCCTCAATGAGTAAAGAGACATCTGAACCCAGGAGAAGAGGTACAAGGGGTTGAAGAAAAAAATCGCCCAACAAAAAAAGAAGAGCAATCAACTTCCTACAAGAACCCCCAAACCAGGCATCAATTTTATTAAAAAGGAACTATCCAACCCACAAACATCAATATTGAACAAAGGTCTAAAGTTTGCTCCGAACCAACATGTAAATAAATTCGATCTATTTGTCGACCTCAACAGATACATACGTAGTCTAACACTCAAGGCATTTCTTAAAGAATCCCTTACAAAAATTGAATCACTAACCTCGAACCAAGCATGTGGTTGCCCCCCCCTTCGAGGTATTATCCAGTGGAGTCTAGGGGTAGCCATATTGATTTCTTTTTTGACTCCGTTAAAGGAGATTTTAGGAAATTGAAGCTTCAAAACAAATTGTGACAATCTCACATCTCAGGAGAGATTAGCCATTAAACAACTTAAAAACGATGACTAAATCGTAATCAAAATGGCGGATAAAGGGGGTGCCGTCATGATTCAAGAGAGATCTACATATGCTAATGAAGCTCTGAAACAAATTAACGATACTTCTACCTACGAATTGCTCAAAGGTGATCCGACTGAAAAATTCGTAGAAGAATTACACAATCTACTATATGAGGCGAAGACTAAAGGGGTGATCTGTAAGGAGGAATCGGACTATATTCTTAATAAAAAAACAAAGATACCCATCTTCTATCACCTGCCTAAGGTACATAAGGGTACCATTCCTCCCCCAGGTCGACCTATAGTGGCAGGTGTCGATTCACTAACAGCTAACCTGTCACATTTTCTCGATATTAAATTACAACCATATGTGAAGAATCAGTTGTCATATTTAAAAGACTCAACAAGTCTTTTAAAAAGTCTTAATGAAGTACGGTGGCATTCCTCCAATAGATGGGTTACCATCGATGTTCAAGCCCTCTATACCTCCATCCCTCACTCCAAGGGGTTAGAACTAGTGGGAAAAATTTTGTCAACAGACATCCTGGTCACCAAATATAAGAGATTTCATGCTGGGGAGCATATGGTTCGTACTGAACCGTAATTATTTCGAGTTTGAAGGACAATACTATCTGCAGCGACAAGGCACAGCGATGGGGACTAAATTTTCCCCATCGTATGCCAATATATACATGGACCAGTGGGAGCAGGAAAATCTATACACCAACGAGGGTTTTAGATACCACAACATCAAGTTCTATAAAAAGGTACATGACAATTTGATCCTGATTTGGGATGGAGACCCAGAGACATTGGCTAGTTTCATCTCCTCTATACAGAGGAATTCGTATAATCTCAGATTTACGCATAAACATCATCCTTCCACTATCGACTATTTAGATATTCTTCTAAGTGTGAATAATGAAGGCGTTATGAACACCAGAACCTTCTTTAAAGGAGACTGATGCTAATAGTTTCATACCACACAACAGCTGCCACCTCACTAGATGGAAGATGTCAGTACCTTATTCACAGTTTATGAGGATGAGAAAGAATTGTAGTACCTTATCCAGTTATTGTGAACAATCGTCAGATTTGGTTAGACAATTCATTGACAGAGGTTATGAAGAATCAGCATTACTCAATGATCAAATAAGAGCATCTAAGATAGATAGAAGTTCTTTTCTGCAGAAGGAAAACTTAAGGATAATTTGCGAACCGAGAGACCTTTCATTACTCAATTTAACCAAGAGAATGTGAAAATCAGATGCATTTTTAATCAGCACTGGCATCTCCTACTCAGAGATCCCATATTAGGCCCGTATCTACCTGACAGACCGAACATAGTTTTTAGAAAGTCCAGAAATCTTAAGAGCATCTTGGCCCCAAGCCAATTTCCTCCTCGTCAACCTCCAAGGGATAGCTCCAACGGGCACCCTATGATGTCAAGAACAGGCCTATTCCCTTGCAACAAATGTATTTGTTGTCGACAAGAGAAGCTTTAGCTGGAAGGATGATGGTCTTCAGCTTATGTATCCTATTACTGTGGTAACATGCAATACCAATTATGTTATCTACAAAATTAATTGCCCATGTACGCTCTCTTACATTGGCAAAACCAAGAGGTGTTTGAAATAAAGAATCCAGGAGCATTTACGTAACATCAGGAATCAAGTTTTGAACCAGTCTCCCCCGACACTTTCTTGAATGTCATAATTCTGAAATCCAGGGTTTAACGTTCACAGTTCTGGATCATATTACTGAGAATTAGAGAGGAGGTGATAGAGATCTGTACTTGGCCCAGAGAGAATCCTATTGGATCTACACCCTGAACACCCTCATCCCGAATGGACTCAATGAGAACATTGACATGGCTTGTTTTTTGGAGATTAGGCCTCATTTTCATACAGAGAACCCGAGTATGGTTCGCTCCTCATTAGTCAGGTCTCTCAAATTAGGCCCCACTCCTTTCCACTTTTACTCCTTCCCTCTTCTTGTGTATGTTTGCAATGAATATTTTTCTGATATCTGACATGTGTTGTGCATTAGAACTGCACTGTAGGGACTAATATCCTGCTGGATGATTCAATGTATACTATGTAGAATGTCCATTTTTACTATGGAAATTAATGTATGTGTATACTGATCTCTTTTGTAAAAGTGGAGCCTTTTTCTCTAAAGTATGAGTAACATACTAAGCTGTATATTTCTTAGATCTAACCCGTTCACCTCCACTACTTGGAGAGGTTCCCTCAAGGTAAATAAGTCTAAAAAGGACATAATGGTCGCTAATGTTGCCAGTCAGGCATTATACCACTCTTCATATTTATCGGTTTGAACCAGCATCACACATTATTAATAGTAATTCAGTCACACTTAAGGCCCCTTTAGTTAACTGGTTTCTGTATACTGTAAACACGTTAAGTTTCGTTTCTTCACAGCACTAAGCCTTCCGTGTCCCCATTGGTTCAGTAACAGGTGATTGCATCTATTAAGGATGCACATAGGTGGCTATGCGCAGCGCCGGTTGCTATGGCGCTGGAACGCAAGCCGCACCTTTTCCGCACCACGTGACTGGTTCACGTGACGCGGACGGACGGGGAAGGTTCCCCTGGTAACCCCGGGACTGCGGCACGAGTGACGAGCAGTGAAGCGCTCGTTCACGACTCGGATTGACTAGATAATTTTGGTAATTAGCACACGAGGTTATGTAGTTAATATTGCAGGGTGCTGGCCCGCTCATTACCTTTATTTGTTAAGTACTATGTCACTTTGAACAATGTAGTTGTACACTATAGCACTAGGGGTGCACAGAATAAACATGGTTTATATACCACACTTTAGTGAAATTGACTTATATACTCATTTAATTGATTAATTAACTGGCTTCCAGATGAGATTGACATAGGTCTAATGTCCATTAGTCAAATCAGGGAAATTATGTCATAAGACTTCCCCTATAAAAGTTTGAATTGAGCTCCCATGTTCCATTGCAAGGATACTGCAGTACTACTGGCTGTCTGCTTGGAAAGTAAGGGTTTTTCATACTCTTTGGAAGAAGGCTCTATTTAATTTATGATATGTATATTATTCTGGGTTAGACTGATTGGCACTTAATTTTCTAATGTTTAAAGTTCTTAGTCTTTAATTTAGACTTATAGTGCCAAGTATTATATACAAAAGGAGTGATATTTAAGATTGACTATTTGAACATGCATCATGTCTCACTTCTGTAGTCTAATTAATGTGAATTGGATTTATTATAAATCTGCTAGCATGTGAGCAATGCACAATGTCTCAGTTTTTAACACTCATTACAGAGGTCAGGTGATCAGCTAGTAGTTGAGCATGGCCACCATATCTAAAATCATTGGTTATTATCTAATTGACCCTTAGGTTGTTTCCTGTGTGAATCTGTATGGACATCCTATCCGTATCTATTTTTAATGCTCGTATTTGACCCATGAGATATGTTGTGATTCCCTAGAATTCTATCTGTAATATCTATAAAAACAGTTATATTAATACCAATATAATTGTTGATCTCGATTAATGCGGTTCCTTTTTCGCTACCATTAGGGTTGTTTATACTATATTTTGTGTCAGGGGACTATGTGTACATTATATCAGTTTATACTGATCAGTTAGTTTTAGTTTGATCCATGTATTAGACACATATGTGTTCCCCCTATTGAAAACAATAATGAGGGTGTTGATAATTAAGCCTCCACTCCCCCTCCTCCCTTCCTCTTGTTCCTTGGTCATAATTGTCCCAGACATATATTCATTAAAATTAATTGACTCATTAGGTCCACTTCTGGCAGGATCGTGCTGTCTCCACCTTCCTTTTGAAAATTAGAAACGTAGGAAGTAGATGAATTTATCAGTTGGACGCATGAGGTACGTGATGTTTTAATCATATGACTTAATATCAAAGAATGGATTACCGACCATTGTATAAGAGTCATTTATTAATTATTTTTTAACTAGAATGGCTGGAAGCCTCGGCAGCCTTGTTTGTGATGCTTTGAGATTAATCTTTGAAAAATCCTGATTATCCACCTTGTTTGATTACATTCTGATAGGCGATGATACCAAAAGGTATGTAAAATACCCAATGATGATAATATATATGGATTCTTACTGTAACCATCTAATCCAGTTTTCAGATTTTGCCATCAGCCCAATTATTGTCTGTCCCTTTGTTTTACCATGTCTCGCACATCCTATTTTCCATGGACTGTTATTTGTAAAATTTTTACTGTATGTAACATTGTATAAATATTGACTAGTTCTGTCATTTTTAGACATACCCCTGATGAAATCTAGTTACTAGACGAAACACGTTGGGTTGTTATACTTGATGTTCTCTGAATATCATATGAGGAAGAATAAAGATACTGTACTAAGTTGCCGATATTCCTCTACCAACTCCAATGGTGGAGTATTCGAAGAGAAATTACATCATTCTGTCTATGTAATATGATGGACATGCTTCTTTACATTTTAATAAAAAAAAAACATTTTTTATGAAAGAACAGTTCATGCTTATGTTTTAAAATTAATGATAATTGTGAAACCCACTGGGTTCCCTGTATTTATAGGTTGTAATCACCTCTGGGCGCCAATTTCCCTTTCTCCTTTTCATACATTCTGTTTAGTCCCTCCCAACATGGGACTTCGTGATACAGGCAGCCCCCACAAGGAAGATCGTACTTTATTGTATTTCATTTGTCTCAGAACAGCGCAGAATGAGTGTATTTGGTACATACATACATACATACATACATACATACATACATATTAGTAGCATAAGCTCGACACTCCACAATCATGTGCAATATCAACTTTCCGGGTGCCTTCAAACATAAACTTCAATTTACAAAGATAAATTCCAATTTGAAGCGGCACTCTGCATTATGTTTAAGTAGCAGACACACACACTAACCGTGTGTAGCAACATTTTGATTTATTCAACTGTAGTCAGGCAACCTGACTACTGTTGAATAAACCGAAACATTGCTATACACATGGTTAGTGTGTGTGTCTGTTATTTAAACATACCGCAGAGTGCCGCTTCGAATTGGAATTTATATATACAGGTGAAACTCAGAAAATTAGAATACTGTGCAAAAGTTTGTTTATTTCAGTAATTCTACTTAAAAGGTGAAACTAATACATTATATAGAATCAATACATGCAAAGTGAGATATTTCAAGCCTTTATTTGATATAATTTTGAGGATTGTGGTTTACAGCTTAAGTAAACCCCAAATCCAAAATCTCCGAAAATTTTAAGATCACATAAAATCAATATAAAAAGGATTCTAAATACAGAAATGTCGACCCTCTGAAAAGTATAATCATGCAAATGTACTCAGTATTTGGTTTGGGCCCCTTTTGCATTAGTTACTGCGTCAATGCGGCATGGCATGGATTCTATCAGCCTGTGGCACTGCTGAGGTGTTATGGAAGACCAGGATGCTTCAATAGCGGCCTTCAGCTCTTCTGAATTAGAAAAACAAATCAACCACCTGCGCGCCTTGCTTATGAACAGGCTGCTGGAACTAAAAGTGACTAACACCAATCCCTGAAATGCAATACAAACAAGAAAAAAAGTTCCTGAGCGCTAAAAGAAGGGTATATGACACTTTATATTAGGCGTCTGTGGATATAAAGCCCAAATGCTGATATTTCTCAATCAGAACAAATGTAAAATGTCCCAATAAAGTCAGTTGTGGTCACAGTCAATTTCAAGGATTTTGAAACATTCTTATGTTGATATCTCTCAATCAATAGAAGTTAAAAAATGTCCCAATTAAGTAAATTAGAGTAACAGTCAATTTCAAGAGTTTCATAAATCTCTTATCTGGTCTCCTCCTGGATCCTCCAACAAGCAAGTAGTGAAGAATCATGGTGCAGACTTATACAAGTTTATTTATAACAAGTTTTCAGTTAAAACAATTAGCATGCGTACCCAAAGTGACCTTCAGAGGAAGGCACAGTTAAGTGCATATAGGGGTAATTAGAAAGCTTCCCCTATTAAGCTGTACCTTCACCAGGTCCTGGGCAGCAGCGAACACCTGCCTCTGAAGGTCACTTTGGGTACACATGCTAATTATTTTAACTGTAAACTTGTTATAAATAAACTTGTATAAGTCTGCAATACAAAAATAAGAAAAAAAAATCTATATAAGAGGCAATGGAAATACTCAAAAAACCTAGTGATACTAACAAGGGTAATGTGCTCCTCTCAGAGTTCAGTGAATAACAGAGAGGGCATAAGAGGGACTGACATACCCCTCTGGTTTGTGACCTCACTTCCTTTTATAGCTACCTATGGAGTAATCTACTGAAGTGAATACAGGTGCAATAAGGCAGGTAGAAGAATTATTTTAACCGATTCACTGCTAGTTCCGTCCATACAATTCAAAAGTGAGATTGATCACATGGAATATACAAAAAAAAAAAAATTATATATATATATATATATATATATATATATATATAATCCAGATTACATATCACTAGGGCAGAGGTTCCCAAACTGTGTGCCGTGGCTCCCTGGGGTGTCTCGGGACACTTGCAGGGGTGCCCTGGGTTGGTGGTCCAGGACCAATTCAAATTATTCATGGTCAATATAATAGGCAAAACCAGTGCTGGTGGCTGCCAGTCATAAAATTTGTGGCCAAACAGAAACAAATATTGTCCCTCACCACACAACTGACCTTAAGGATGACATATAAACGCGATCTACTTATTGATAAATTTAGAAAGAAATATTACATTAAGAAATTTTTTGCCTAGGGGTGCCGTGAAAAAAAATTCTGATATTCTAGGGTGCCGTGATTCAAAAAAAAAAAAAAAAAAGTTTTGAAACAACTGCACTAGGGGACTAACCGATAAAAAAAAAAAAGCCATAACAAATTTGATTAAAGGGACAGTGCTAGTGAATAGTATTGATGACGGACTAAATATTTTATTAAGGGGAGACACATTAATTAAAGGGACAGTGCTGGTGAATAGTAATAATTATAAACTAAGTATTTTAAATATTGTATTGAGGATAAACAAATCAGCATAGTTTTTATGGAGAAATGCAATTAATCCAATATTTATAAACTGCTCCTTATAAAGTATGATGGAACACTATTCACTTATCTTTCCATGCCTAGTTCTTTAAAAGTATAACTAAGTGCACTTATTTAGCCTCTTATAAAGTAGGAAGAAACACTATTCATTAACTATTTTGTACGATGGAACATTATTCACTCACCTATTTATGCTTAGTTCTTTAAAAGTATCACTAAGTATATCTATGTAAGTAGGATGAGACACTACTCATTAACTATTTTAAGCTTAGCCCTTTAAAGTATGAATAGCCTCCCATTAATAATAATTTTGTTTATCACTAATTTAATTTTATTAGTACTGTCCCTTTAATTGCAGTTATGTTCACTATAGCTATAGCCACTTTATATTTAGTCCATAAAAAAAAAAAAAATAGGCTGTTTTGCTTATCCTCAATAAAATATTGAAAATATTTAGTTTATCATCATTACTATTCACCAGCACTGTCCCTTTAATTAATTTGTCTCCTCTTAATAAAATATTTAGTCCGTCATCAACACTATTCACTAGCACTGTCCCTTTAATCAAATTTGTTATGGCTTTTTTAATCAGTTAGTCCCCTAGTGATATGTAATCTGGATTTTATATTTTATTTATAATTTCTTTATATTTCATGTGTGATCAATATTACTTTTGAATTGTATGGACGGAACTAGCAGTGAAATCAGTTAAAAGAATTCTTCTACCTGCCTTATTGCTCCTGTATTCACTTTATTAGATTACTCCATACTGTAGGTAACTATAGGAGGAAGTGAGGTCACAAACCAGAGGGGTATAAATAGTCCCTCTTATGCCCTCTCTCAGTTATTCACTGAACTCTGAGCGGAACACAACACCCTTGTTGTAAGTACCACTAGGTTTTTCCTGTGTATTTCCATTGCCTCTTATATAGATTTTTTCTTATTTTTGTATTCTAAAAATACTGGATTTAACATCTTATTTTAAGTATACTATGTATTTCTATACTCTATTTTTGTTATTACTAATTGACATTTTTTATCTGAAAAACTGGATTTAATATCCCTTTTGAATATCTGTGTAATTTTATGCTACATATGTTATAGCAATAATTAATATCTATCATTACCTGTGAATTTTGATGTTAAACTAATACCTTCTTAATAATCTTGCATTTTATTCTTTTATTTGCACTATATGCGCTATTGTAATGTATTTAATCTTGCTTTGGGAAATTATTTACTTCCCCAAATGGCTGTTCGGTCAAGTTGGATCAATGTTTCGATTGAGCACCAGTTGAATAATCCCTGAAATGATGTTAATTCACTTTATAGGCATATCCCTATGTTAATATATGTGCAGAAGGCTGTTCTACATCTACTAAATTTCAGTGGTAGACACTTAATCTGCATTCCATAGCGGTATGTATTATAGTCTTTCCCCTCACTTTCACTTTGAGACATATTTATAGAGTTTATAATTAACTCCTCCCACTATGTTCATTTATATAGGTAATTTTAGACCATTGTTGAAATACTGCATATTAGTGTATGGACACTTTTTTCCGGTATAAAGCCACATCACACTGAGATTTTTCATACTAGTTATTAGTCTGGTATGTATCCGCATATCCACAAACCACCACCTATTTTATATCTTCTTTATTTTATAGTCTAAAGTAATTTATTCATCAACTATGTATCATATCCAGATAACCTGGTTTTAGCAGAGTTTTATACATTTCATCAGATTTTCTGCACATCATTGTTTGAGCATTTTGGTATATATGGTTCCACATATGTAGTAAAGAATCATATATATTTGGAAATTGCTACTGTTGATATATTCAGTTGTTCTATTTTATTGTTTAGATAAATTAGCCCTGATGAAGTCCCGATAGGGATGAAATGCGTTGGGTCGATCTATTGTTCTACTTCTGTATTGCATGTTTCAAAGAAATACACTAAAAACTGAATGTAAAACCGAATATATCCGAAGACGTCCTCTGTAAAATCAAAGACGTACGGTTTTATTCTGTACTTTTTATAAATACATTTTATTCTCTGTAATTGAAAATTGTTTTGTTTTAAACTGATGTACTAATATTATCAAAACAGTACCATACATGTAAGCGCCCTCAGATCTGTTTGGTTGCTGTTTTCTCCCGAACCTTTTCTAACCGGAGGTTCTTCTAGAGGTGCTACTCTCTCATTCTCTTAGCGCTATTGGGTACCCTCCTTTTTTCATATATATATCCATATGAAGGCTCTGGCACTCCAGGGAATACGAATATACCTGCTCCGGTGCCCTCTTAAAGGGGTCAGCGCCCCCACGTATTCAGCAGCAGAATGAAGCGGCACTCAGGAGTCTTTAAGTAGTCATGCAAAATAAGCAACCAAGCTTTAATGTGTAGACATCAACGTTTCGGGGTTTCCCCCTGCTGCTATCTATATTTAATCCATATAGCAGGTGTCACTCAGAGACTTGATAGTAGCAGGTTTAGTGCAAAAAACCCAGCAGGGTGTGCTTTATTATGTGACTTCACCCCTTCTTCAGACCTGAAGGGGAGAACTCCCAGAAACGTCACATTTTATAAAGCACACCCTGCTGGGTTTTTTGCACTAAACCTGTGTTGCCTGCTATATGGAATAAGTATCTGTTGGGGATTGCACCCTTCAGGAGGGCACCAGAGCCAGTAAAGTGGTAAGTCTGGAGTGTCGGGGGAAAATTGGTTTCTAATAAATATTTCTTCAAGAAGCTTTCAGTAATATTAATGCATGTATGTAGACTAAACGAAAGAGCAAATACAATTTTTAAATGTAAAAATTAAACAGTTAAAATACATTTTAGGACAATTGTTGACTGTTTGCCTGATTAATGTTTGTAAGAAAAGGCAAAAAGCAAGAAACTGGTCAAAACCATATTGCACTGCAGGTAGGGCAGATGTAACTTGTGCATAGAGATTTAGATTTACAGTTGGTGGGTTACATTTTTTTGTGCAGGGTAAATACTGGCTGCATTTACATGTAGCCCACAAATGTTAGACAGCTTTATTTATACACTGCAATTTAGAATTCAGTTTGAGCACACCCCACCCACATATAACTCTCTACATGTTATATCTGCCCTACCTGCAGTGCAACATGGTTATGCTGGGTGTAGAACGGTTTGCCGGCAGTCGGGACCCCGGCAACCAGCATACCAGCGCCTGAATTTCGACCGCCGGCATACAGACAGCTGGACGAGAGCAAATGAGCCCCTTGTGGGCTCGCTGCACTCGCCATGCTGCGGGCATGGTGGCGCACTACGTGCACCATGCTATCTATTCTCCAGAAAAGATGTCGGTATGCCGGCAGTCGGGATTCCGGCGCCGGTATGGTGGTCCCTGGGAGCCCAGCCTCCGGCAACCTGAAGACCACCCGTTATGCCCAGTTGCTTGCTTATTTGATCTACTTACAAACATGATTAAGGACCAGTGGACAGTACATTTATGCCCATGACTAAAAATTAAACATTGCAAAAGTGTATTATGGCTCTAACTGATATCATTAATTTTGCTTTAACCTCTACTGTTAGGAGTTTTACCAAACCAATTATTTTAATTAGAAAATTCTCAAGGGGAAGAGTAAGGGATTATAGGCATGATGCAAAATATAGTATATTAATGCTAATACAAGTTTAAAATGAAACAGGAGATCATCATGTTATATGTACGAGTCTTTTGAAAAATGAGAAATGCAATTATTTTGGATTGTTTAGAGATTGAAAGGAAACTTTACTTTTCTGCCTATTTTAAATGTATATTTTATGAAATATACTTTATTATTTACATGCTTGATCTGTTTTCATGCATTTTGATACAGCTTAATTTTTACATTTAACTATAAAACATTGTAATATTTTATGGTATGAATTAAAGATTAGGTAATTGTGAAGCAGTATATTACCTTAATTTAATCTTGCACATTTTGTATGTAGACTATAATAACAACCTCTATTTGATATTAAAGTAAAAAAAAAAAAAAAACAAGCAAACAAATGGAAAAAAAATCCTTATCTCTCAATTCAACTTCTGTGTCTATCTTGTTGTTTTGTGTATCTCAAGATTAGTTTCTAAATTACATATATTGCAGTACAAGATAAATACGTTCACAAGCCTTGTATCCCATTTTGGGGTTTGCACAGTCCAAGATAGAAATACACATGTGAGACATTTATATGTTACTTCAAAGCATTTCCTACTACTGTATGATGTGCCTACTTTACAATCACATGCAAACATAAGATTTGATTTATTTTTTTAATGAGTTCAAGAAGCAGAGAAGGCGCATTTAAGGGAGAGGGCTTACTGTGGAAGGTTTTAATGCTTAAAACATCTACAGTAAATTTAGCATTTGTGTCAAATAAATACATGCAATAAATTTAGATGTTCCATAGTGTTGCATGATACGTGTGCACATAGTAGTGAAAATGGGGGTCATTCAGAGTTGATTGTAGCTTGCAGGGCTACGATCATGGCAATAGACATGCGGGGGGGCGCCCAGCACAGGACTATCCCACCCCGCGTGCCGCCGCCCCCCCCCACAGAAGTGCAAAAGCATCGCACAGAGGCGATGCTTTTGCACTTTAGGAGTAGCTCCTGGCCAGCGCAGCTTTAGCGTGCTGGCCGGGAGCTACTCATCACTCCTCATTCCGCAGTGGCTGCGTGTGGTGTCAAGCAGCCGCTGTGGCCCGTCCCCCGCACGGTCCGGCCACGCCTGCGTTGGCTAGACTGCGCCCCCATAACGGCGGCCAAACACCACCGTGCTGCCCCCTCCCGCCCAGCGATCGCCTCTGCCTGTCAATCATGCAGAGCAGAGCCGGATTAAGGGGGGGGGTCATGGGGGTATGTACCCCGGACCCCCCTGTCTCAAGGGCCCCCCAACCGAGCTGCTCTGCCTCAGACACAACTGCCCCTTACACACAGTCGCACTGAGCAGCTGCACGAAGAGTTACAGAGCTACAGCAGTAGCTCTCTGGCTTGCAGGGGCACGCCTCCTCCCAGTGTCACTGAGAAGAGACGAACACCCAGTGCTGAGTCAGTCGGACTAGAAGAGGAGAGTCAGACCCAAGACCTCCGGCTTCTGCTGATAACAAGTGCAAAAGGTTAAGCTACAAAGAGATGTGATTGCCAAGCCACCAGCTGCACACCGTAGTAGTATGTGTTTCAGTCTTAGTAGTGGGGGAGGGGTATGAATTCATTTCATGAAGTGTGTTTGTGTCAGTGTGTGTGTCAAAAAGTGGTGTCGGTAAGTGTGTGTTTCAGTAAAGAGAGTCTTGGCCAATAAGTGGTGTCATTAAGTGGCACCTGTGTCAGTAGGTGTATTTGTGTTGTGTGCGTCAGTAAGGGGTATTTGCATCAAGTAAATTGTATCTGTGTCAGTAAGGGATGTCTGTCAGCAAATATGTATGATAATGTGCCAATAAGTGGTGTCAGTGATATGTCAGTAAGTGGGTTAGTAAGGGATGTCTGTATCAGTAAGGGGCATGTGTCAGTAAGTGTATTTGTATTGTGTATGTCAGTAACAGGTATCTGTGTCAGTAAGGGATGTCTGCCAGCAGGTATGTATTTACCAATATGATGTCTATGGCCATAAGGGCTGTCAGTACAGTAAGTGGTGTCTGGGTAGGCATGTTTCAGTAAGTGTGTGTGTGTCAGTAAGTGTGTTTGTGTCAGTAAGAGGTGTGTGTGTGTGTCAGTAAGTGTCTATGTCAGTAAGGGGTGTCCGTGGTCAGCTATGGAGGTGTGTGTGTGTGTGTGTGTGTGTGTGTGTGGCAATGGGGGGCAGTGTGTGAGTGAAATTGCATAATTTCATGCAGTTTAGGGAGGGGTGCTCCCAACAGATTTCTTGCTTATGGCCCCAATAAAGTATAAATCCTGCTCTGTATGTGGGTACAGGAAATTGCTGTTGTGGGAGGAGGAGTACACACACAGTAGGCATAACCATGGGGGGGGGTGGTGCTGATGAGGGGGAGGGCCCCCCTGTCTTTAGTACCCTGGGCCCCCCGAAGGCTTAATCCGGCCCTGATGCAGAGGTGATTGCAGGGAAACGATGGCCTGAGCAATTACGACCCAATCGCTGCACAGCGATAAACTGCAGCGAGCGGGTCAGAATGACCCCCAATGGGCCTAGTTCAGAGTTGATCGTAGCAGCAAATTTGTTATCAGTTGGGCAAAACCATGTGCACTGCAGAGGGGACAGATATAACATGTGCAGAGAGGGTTAAATTTGGGTGTGGTGTGATCAGACTGAAATCTAAATCGCAGTGTAATAAAGCAGCCAGTATTTACCCTGCACAGAAACAAAATAACCCACCCAAATTGAACTCTCGCTGCAAATGTTATATCTGCCCCCCCTGCAGTGCACATGGTTTTGGCCAACTGATAACAAATTTGCTTCTACGATCAACTCTGAATTACCCCCAATGTTCCCATTTTAGTTGTTGGCATATACAGATGTAGCCACCTTTATCTTGACTGACTGAGGCGTTTGTCCCGATCGAGCATACGCAGCGTACCAGGGCGTAGGGAGGTGGCCTAGTCACAGAGAGGCGTACCTAATCGCACGGAGGCAGACAGAGCGTTTGGCGTTACCTTTACGTGTAATACCTGCGATCATCCACCAGATGTCGCCTTTTACAATCACCACTGCGCATGCGTGTGGTCTCCCGTAAAATACAATACTGAAATATATAATAAGGACTACTTTACTAAGCGTCTCATTACGCTGCATACAATAAATACTCATTACGCTGCATTATTTAATACAGTATATACAGTACAGACGCAAATAGTACAGCATATATGGTGCATTTACAGTACTTTAGGAATATGTGAGCGTCCAAGTCCCGCAGACAAAACATAAAACCAGTAGTGTACACTGTCGCAAATGGACGTGTTAGAAGTTCACTATTGCCTCTTGAGATTAGGAATTTTGTACAGTATGTTAGCATCCTAATCCCGTAGCCATTACAGCATAATCAAAACCAATGGATTTATTCATCTGTCTGCGGCGAAGTGGTGAAGTGTTCCGCTTCCTATACTCAGAGTCCCGAGTTCGATTTCTAAAGTACGAATGCATGTTAGTTTTTTCCAGACACTTTATTATTTTTTTATTCACATAAACCAGGGCAAAGCTGCAGGAGCGGTTCTGTTAAGGTTCTATGCACCGTACAGTACACATACAATTCTGTAGCAGGGCAGACTCAATTGAAATGGCTACCACCTATGACTCCTTGCTCCACGGAGGCCCTAGGCTGCGGAGCAAGTAACAGTCCAGATTTTGCAGGCTATGGGGCAATGCTGAAGGAGCGTCACAATCCCCTAGCTAAAATACACAGGGGCGATAGGACTAAGTGAGGTATATGCACATAACGATACACTGCAAAGTTCCCCATGGTTTTAATTATGCTTTTTCTTTGAACACAGTATTTTCGACTACCTCGCCCTACACCCATCCCACTTTCCCCTTCCCCCCTGGGAGCCTGCAATGTACATGCAGTAGACAGGGAGGGAGTTCCGATCAGGTTACAAAACGTGCAACAGTATACTACTGTATGTAGGAAAATCCCCCGCCCACTCTGATTTATGTGAAACCTGTGTGCACCCTTCCATTGAATGTATAACAAAGAAAAAAAATAATAGAGTGAATGTTACAGGAACACATTAAAAAAGGTTGGCACTTCCTTCCCATTGGTGTTGGTTTATGCCTTAGGGGACTCGGACGCAAATACTTGTATTTGAAAAGCACGTATTTTCCACTGCCTCTCCCTACCCCCATTGCCCTTCCCCCCTGGGAGCCTGCACAGGTCATGCAGTGGACAGGGAGGGAGTTCAGGTCAGGTACAAAACACAAATACCGACAATCTACAGTACTGTTTTGCTCAGTTAGTTGCGTCGGAATACACTAGTTTATACTCATTACTGCTGTGTATTTGTATATATAGCGGAATGAATCGCTGCTGCAGATTTACTTTGATTTATGTGAAACCTGTGTACACCCTTTCATTGAATGTATAACAAAGAAAAACAATAATAAAAGTGAATGTCACGGGAACATTAAAAAAAAAAAAAAAAGGTTGGCACTTTGGGACTCAAAGCTGGGACTCTCAGTGTGGGAGGTAAGAGCCTTCATCGCTAGGTTGGTATGGAAGAGGAGACAATTAGCTACCAAAGGATACCAACCCCAAGTTTCTTTGACCCCCACAAGGCTCATGGCAAGCGTCGGAACCCATGGTGGGTCTGAATTAACGGGCCCATTATAGTCTATGGGAAAATGAGTCCAATTTGCGTACTGATATCTCTGGTTCTGGGTGTCCCAGAGACTCGGGACTGGTACCATTTAAAAGAGGAGACTCTTGGCTTTCAGGGCAGACCAGCGACTAGTTTATGTGACACTGGAAAGGGAAACCGTAAGCAACCGTGTATCTGGTCCCCTCCAGTTGTCTGCCTAGCTTGCACAGGATGCAGGGTTTCTGGCTAGATAGGAAATACTGTACAGAAATGCTAAGCATGGTAATTTGACATCCAGGAACATAGGGAGGAGTTTTTATCTCACTCCATTATACTTAGAAAAATTACACTTGCCACTGTACGTTACAAGCTGTTCGTGCTAATTAGTACACTAGTAGAACATACTGTACAGAGATACTAAGTACAGTGATTTGGCATCCACAAACTTAGGGAGGAGGTTTAATCTCTCTCCATTGTAATCTTTCTAAGCATAATGGAGAGAGATAAAAGCTCCTCCCTAAATTCCTGGATGCCAAATTGCCATCAAGAGTATCGCTGTACTCTATGTTCTACTAGTGTACTAATTAGCACGAACAGCTTGTAACATACAGTGGCAAGTTTAATCTTATGTATAATGTAGAGAGATAAAAGCTCCTTAGTAAGTTCCTGGATGCCACATCACTGTACTTAGTATCTCTGTACAGTATTTTCTATTAGGGTACTAATTAGCTGTTCGTGCTAATTAGTACCCTAATAGAAAATACTATACAGAGAAACTAAGGATGGTGAATTGGCAACCAGGAACTGAGGGAGGAGCTTTTATCTCTCTACATTATACATAGAACGATCAAAACTGCCACTGTACGTTACAAGCTGCTCGTGCTAATTAGTACACTAGTAGAACATAGTGTACAGAGATATTACAGACAGTGATTTAGCATCCAGGAACTTAGGCAGGAGCTTTTATCTCTCTCCAATATACTTAGAAAGATTAAAGCGGAGAGAGATAAAAGCTCCTAAGGTTCCTGGATGCCAAATCACTGTACTTAGTATCTCTGTACAGTATTTTCTACTAGTGTACTAATTAGCACGAGCAGCTTGTAATGTACAGTGGCAAGTTTAATCTCTCTATGTATAATATAGAGAGATAAAAGCTTCTCCCTAAGTTCCTGGTTGCCAAATCACCATCCTTAGTATCTCTGTATAGTATTTTTTATTAGGGTACTAATTAGCACGAACCGCTATTTAGTACCCTAATAGAACATACTGTACATAGATACTAAGTACGGTGATTTGACATCCGGGAACTTACTGAGGAGCTTTCATCTCTCCATTATACATAGAAAGATTAAACTTGCCACTGTACATTACAAGCTGTTCGTGCTAATTAGTACACTAGAAGAACATAGTGGGGACTCGGACTCATACAGTACTTGCTTTTCAAAAGCACGGTATTTTCCACCACCTGCAGCTAGCCCATCGCCCTTCCCCCCTGGGAGCCTGCACAGGTCATGTAGTAGACAGGGAGGGAGTTATTCACATAAACCAGGGCAAAGCTGCAGGAGCGGTTGTACCGTTAAGGTTCTATGCACCATACGTTACGCATACAATTCTGTAGCAGGGTAGACTCAGTTGAAATGGCTACCGCCTGTGACTCCTTGCCCCATGGAGGCCCTCGGCTATGTAGCAAGTAACAGCACAGATTTTGTAGGTCACGGGGCAATGCTGAAGGAGCGTCAGAATCCCCTAGCTAAAATACACAGGGTCGATAGGGATAAGCGAGGTCTATGCACTTAATGATACACTGCAAAGTTCCCCATGGTTTTGGTTATGCCTTTTCTTTGAACACGGTATTTTCCACTGTCTCGCCCTACCCCCATCCCACTTTCCCCTTCCCCCCTGGGAGCCTGCAAAGTACATGCAGTAGACAGGGAGGGAGTTCCGATCAGGTTACAAGACATGTGCAACGGTATACTACTGTATGTAGGAAAATCCCCCGCCCACTCTGATTTATGTGAAACCTGTGTGCACCCTTCCATTGAATGTATAACAAAGAAAAAAAATAATAATAAAGTGAATGTTACAGGAACACATTAAAAAAAGGTTGGCACTTCCTTCACATTGGTGTTGGTTTATGCCTTAGGGGTCTCGGATGCAAATACTTGTATTTGAAAAGCACGTATTTTCCACCGCCTCTCCCTACCCCCATCGCCCTTTCCCCCTGGGAGCCTGCACAGGTCATGCAGTGGACAGGGAGGGAGTTCAGGTCAGGTACAGTACACAAATGCCGACAATCTACAGTACTGTGTTGCTCAGTTAGTTGCGTTGGAATACACTAGTTTATACTCATTACCGCTGTGTATTTGTATATATAGCGGAATGAATCGCTGCTGCAGATTTACTTTGATTTATGTGAAACCTGTGTGCACCCTTTCATTGAATGTATAATAAAGAAAAAATAAAAATAAAGTGAATGTCACGGGAACATATAAAAAAAAAGTTTGCAGTTTGGGACTCAAAGCTGGGACTCAGTGTGGGAGGCTTCATCGCTAGGTTGGTATGAAAGGGGAGACAATTAGCTACAGGAGGGTACCAACCCCAAGTTTCTGTGACCCCCACAAGGCTCATGGCAAGCGTCGGAACCCATGGTGGGTCTGAATTAACGAGCCCATTATAGTCTATGGGAAAATGGGTCCAATTTGCGTACTGATATCTCTGGTTCTGGGTGTCCCAGAGACTCGGGACTGGTACCATTTAAAAGAGGAGACTCTTGGCTTTCAGGGAAGACCAACGACTAGTTTATGTGATACTGGAAAGGGAAGCAGTAAGCAACCGTGTATCGGATCCCCTCCAGTTGTCCGCCTAGCTTGCACAGGATGCAGGGTTTCTGGCTAGATAGGAAATACTGTACAGAAATGCTGAGCATGGTAATTTGACATCCAGGAACATAGGGAGAAGTTTTTATCTCACTCCATTATACTTAGAAAAATTACACTTGCCACTGTACGTTTCAAGCTGTTCGTGCTAATTAGTACACTAGTAGAACATACTGTACAGAGACACTAAGTACAGTGATTTGGCATCCACGAACTTAGGGAGGAGCTTTAATCTCTCTCCATTGTAATCTTTCTAAGCATAATGGAGAGAGATAAAAGCTCCTCCCTAAATTCCTGGATGCCAAATTGCCGTCCAGAGTATCGCTGTACTCTATGTTCTACTAGTGTACTAATTAGCATGAACAGCTTCTAACGTACAGTGTCAAGATTAATCTTTCTATGTATAATGGAGAGATAAAAGCTCCTCACTAAGTTCCTAGATGCCAAATCACCATCCTTAGTATTTCTGTACAGTATGTTCTACTAGTGTACTAATAAGCACGAACAGCTTTTAACTGGATGTCAAATCACTGTACTTAGTATCTCTGTACAGTATGTTCTATTAGGGTACTAATTAGCACGGACAGCTTGTAACATACAGCGGCAAATTTAATCTTTCTATATATAATGGAGAGATATAAATGCTCCTCAATAAGTTCCTGGATGCCAAATCACTGTACTTAGTATCTCTGTAGAGTATGTTCTATTAGGGTACTAATTAGCTGTTCGTGCTACTTAGTACCCTTATAGAAAATACTATACAGAGAAACTAAGGATGGTGATTTGGCAACCAGGAGCTTAGGGAGTAGCTTTTATCTCTCTACATTATAGATAGAAAGATCAAACCTGCCACTGTACGTTACAAGCTGTTCGTGCTAATTAGTACACTAGTAGAACATACTGTACAGAGATACCAAGTACAGTGATTTGGCATCCACAAACTTAGGGAGGAGCTTTAGTCTCTCTCCATTGTAATCTTTCTATGTTTAATGGAGAGAGATAGAAGCTCCTCCCTAAATTTCTGGGTGCCAAATTGCCGTCCTTAGTATCTCTGTACACTATGTTCTACTAGTGTACTAATTAGCACGAACAGCTTGTAACGTACAGTGGCAAGTTTAATCTTTCTATGTATAATATAGAGAGATAAAAGCTCCTCAGCAAGTTCCTGGTTGCCAAATCACCGTCCTTAGTATCTCTGTATAGTATTTTCTATTAGGGTACTAATTAGCAAAAACAGCTAATTAGTACCCTAATAGAACATACTGTACAGAGATACTAAGGACGGTGATTTGGTATCCAGGAACTTACTGAGGAGCTTTTATCTCTCTCCATTATACATAGAAAGATTAAACTTGCCACTGTACATTACAAGCTGTTCGTGCTAATTAGTACACTAGCAGAACATACTGGGGACTCGGACTCATACAGTACTTGCATTTCAAAAGCACAGTATTTTCCACCGCCTGCCACTAGCCCATCGACCTTCCCCCCTGGGATCCTGCACAGGTCATGCAGTAGACAGCGAGGGAGTTATTCACATAAACCAGGGCAGAGCTGCAGATGCCGTTGTACTGTTAAGGTTCTATGCCCCATACGGTACACATACAATTCTGTAGCAGTGCAGACTCAATTGAAATGGCTACCACCTGTGACTCCTTGCCCCATGGAGGCCCTTGGCTATGGAGCAAGTAACAGCACAGATTTTGTAGGTCACGGGGCAATGCTGAAGGAGCGTCAGAATCCCCTAGCTAAAATACACAGGGGCAATAGGGTTAAGCGAGGTCTATGCACATAATTCTACAAAACGGGGGTTCATGTGCCTTGGACATTTTGTCACTTTGTGATGTGGTCTGGTGTATCGTTATGTGCATGCGCTTATCCCTATCGACCCTGTGTATTTTAGCTAGGGGATTCCGACGCTCCTTCAGCAATGGCCCGTTCTTTAAACACGGTATTTTCCACTTCCTCACCCTACCCCCATCCCACTTTCCCCTTCCCCCCTGGGAGCCTGCACAGTTCATGCAGTAGACAGGTAGGGAGTTTCGATCAGGTTACAAGACAAGATTTATGTGAAACCTGTGTGCACCCTTCCATTGAATGTATAACAAAGAAAAAATAATAATAAAGTGAATGTCACAGGAACTCGAACGCTCATACTGTACATGTATTTCAAAAGCACAGTGTTTATGCATTGTACATACTTCCTTTTACACAATTACTTGCGTCTCCATACACAATCTTGCGTCTGCATACACAAGTGTTTTAACATGTTCGTTTGTGTCTGTATAAACTATTTATTCATATTGAGAACTCTAACCGTCTGACCATTGGTCACCATCTATAAATATTACAGTCGTCACTGACCATTTGCCAGAGCTGTAGATCAATCCGCCGCTATATGATCGAAAGTACTGGATTAGTGGAGCATTAGCCACCCAGTGGTGGAGATGTGTAATGCATGCTGAGTATCTAGAATCGCCTCAACGCGCCTGCCTGTGATTAAACTCAGCAAGCTAAGCTATCGCCTTAGCGTGACTAAACGTCCGTCTAGGCGGAGAATCAGTCAAGATAAAGGTGGCTACATCTGTACAGTAGTTGTGGCAATAGGATGGAAGAGGATGTGCAAGATAAATATATATGTCTGAGCTACTGTTGCTTTGAATTTTGAATCTGAAACAATGATCACTTTTACGACTATTCGCAGCTGCTGATTGCTTCATTATTTCCTGATGGAATTAATGGAGGGATCTCTGGCTGCACATAGTCACAGCTCGGTGCACCATGCAGCAAGCCATGTTGCAGCATGCTGCATCGCTGAAAAGATGATCATGGCTGCATCTGTACCTCCATAACAACAACAACAACAACTATCCCAGAATAACTACGCCATTTAATAACGTGTGTTGGAAAACATTTATTCAGCATGTTATTGTACAGTACATAGATGGCGGCATGTTTTGTAATTGCGTGATTTACTATTCTGAGCAATCAGTATTGAATGTCTGAAGAAAGTAAAAACAGTGTAGTTTCTTGCATGGCATGGCAGCAAAGATTACGTATAATTTGTAAAGCAGAGTTAAGTGTAAAATGGTTGTATGTGCTGCCACATTGTGTGCTTTGGGACAAAAATAATATATTTGTACGTAAGCAGACTTTTAAGCATCATGAACTTTACTTATCCCTTATCTATTTGCTTTGTTTGCTAATAGTCATCATCATCATCATCATGTGCACACTTTCACAAGCCAATACAAAAAATAAGTCTGAAAACATACAGAGTTACAATCATGGTATATTCTGCATAGTCTGCAGCTCCATTGACATATGCTCTACAAACACATGTTCCTACATAGGAACTCCCTGTTGCTACCCTGTTACACCTCCACAATAGAAAATGGAGATGGGATACAGATGTATACTCCAAACTGTGCATCTGGCTCAATGTGCTCCTATTGCAGTATTTATGGCCCCATTTTATAGTCTGCTCACATATTCGGCATCTAGAAAATAATAGTTATGTGACACCAGATTAATCATTTTCTAGATTTACTCCGTATTCCAGGACAAATGATGGCATAGTAATACTGGCTAGAGAATGTAGATTTTATTCTAATAATACAGCTTTTCATTTTGGCAATACTGTCAGTCACAAAAAGCTCAAGTCCTATTTGGATTTGCTGCAATTAATTATGCATCTGTTAAGATCCAAACTAAAGCAGTTTGACTCTTCACTGTAAAAGAGGTATACCACACAAGTTCTCAAGTTACTGTAGTATTCAAGGAAACCTGTTGGTATACAAATCTCAGCTCCTAATCCAGAGAAGAAAATGTTTGACAATGAGAACAATGGCGACCATTCCTGACTCTGTTTGGCTTGTGTAAACTGAATTTGTGTGTCATTTAAAAAAACAACTTGTCCAATTTGGAAATGCTTGTTATATAAGCATGTGAGAGCTCTACAAAACATGATACCTGGATTTGATTAGAGATGTGCGGCGGTCACTTTTCGTGTTTTGGTTTTGGATCTGGATGATTTTTGGAAAAAAAATATATAAAAATAGCCAAATTCACAGAATTTGGGAGTAATTTTGATCCTATGGTATTATTAACCTCAATAACATTAATTTCCACTAATTTCCAGTGTATACTGAACACCTCACAATATTGTTTTTAGGCCTAAAAGTTGCACCGAGGTAGCTGTATTATTATCATCCTTTATTTATATGGCGCCACAAGTGTTCCACAGAACCCAGTTACAGAGTACATATTCACATAATCAAAACAGGAAAACAGTGACTTACAGTTGAAGACAATTTAGGACAAGTACAGGGTAACTAAGCATAACTACACCAGTAAATGACAGAGATAAGTTCCAGGTGGCCAAAAAAACTGCGTGATTTGGGCAGTTGAGGATTATTAAAGTAAGAAAAGGATAAGCACATGAGGGAAGAGGGTCCTACTCGTGAGAGCTTACATTCTAAGGGATATATCCGAAGCGGCTTCACTTCATCTCATCGTTCTACTGTGCATGCATGCTAGTATCAGTGGGTTTATCTTCCGATTTTTATTTTCTTGAAGTTGTCTTTCTGTTGTGACTGACTTTTTATCATTATATTCTTGTAACTTTTTTTTCTGTAATATAAGCTTTGAAGTATTTTACTTGAATTAAATAATCTAATTTTAGATCTGGTTTCTGTTGTGTATCCAACCTAACTCTCTGAAAGAGGCGTTACCAAAAAATTAATAATTCTAGGTGCAGGCAAAAGCCATAAGTTTGCCTTGGGTCATACCCTAAACGTTTGTACTTTGGCTGGTGGCAGTGATTTTGTGTGAAATTAACACACACGCTCAGGTATCCAGTAAAGGTGTCACGTGGCAGGGATTCGCAGATTGGCATATCTGGGGAATCGCCGTGCCTAGGATCGTGACATACTGGATAATGGATAATTGAGCTGTATGACTAAGCTAAGCGACACAAGTGTGCGGCACAAACACCTGGCCCATCTAGGAGTGGCACTGCAGTTCCACTGCACTAATGGCGGATAACGGATGCATGTCTAACACCAACATAGCTGTCAAGGCCTCAATTATCCGCTCTGCAACAGGATGCTGTCATATTTCATCTTCCTTGCAAAGGACTGTTGGACAGTCATTTGCTTAGTTGAAGTAGTACAAGTGGTCTTCCAACTCCCCCCCCCCTGGGATAACAATCGACTCCCAGCAGAAACAGCAGCAGCAGTAGGAGGAAGTGGTTCTTGATCTTTTCCTATTTTATCCTCCAAATTTGTTCTCCATTATATTTCTGAAGTTAAATAACAAAATGCAGCACAGAAGAGTGTACCTCTACACCACACAGGGCAAACCCTGTAAAATTATTTGGATTAATTATTAACCCCTTTATTAGGAATAAATATACAGTACAGGACAGCACCACTGAATTTATATGGCAGCACCACTGGACTGTACTTATACGGCAGTACCACTGGACTGGATTTATACAGCAGTACCACAGGACATATACAGCAGTGTCACTGGATTTATACGACAGTATCACTGGACATATACAGCAGTATCACTGGACTTATATGGCAGTACCACTGGACTGGATTTATATGGCAGTACCACTGGATATATACAGAAGTACCACTGGACTGGGTTTATATGACAGTACCACTAGACAAATATGGCAGTATCACTGGACTGGATTTAAACGGCAGTACCACTGGACATATACGGCAGTATCACTGAATTTATATGGCAGTACCACTGGACATATATAACAGTATTGTTATGTTCACTGTACTTGGTACTCCTGAAACTGGGCGAATGAGCCCCAAGTACATGAATGTAATGCTGCGGCTAGGAACGGAATTCAGCAGCAACCCCTACAGAGCCCGTGACTCCGTTGTCTCACCCGCATGGTCAGTCTACGCCTGCAAGACTATGTTTGCTTGGGCCCACGGCAGCCACGTTTGAAGGGCGGATTATGTCTGCCCAACTCCGATGCCCCCCGGTCTCGGTTGGAGACAAGGCGTAAACTGAGATGGGGCGAGAACAAGGGGAACCTCTAACTAAAGACAGAAATACAAAATTAGGGGTGCTACAGAACTAAATGAAAGTATGTGCGGCTCAGCCACCAAGACAAAGAACAACAAAGGAAATGCTGTCCACACGCCGACACAATACGGTTGTGTACCGGTGGTGACAGTATATGCAGAACCCTCTGCAGAAAATACCAAAGGAAAATAACGGACAGATACGGCCAAGGCCGTAAGGTGCGGCAAAGTTGCTACTCATGAAACCGGTCTGAATACAGGCGGACGGACAAAAAACCCCAAAGCTGCAGACACAGGCTCACATAACACGAAAGCCAGACAGATATCTTTAACAGGCTCCGGACATCAGGACTCAGTGCTACTGGATCACAGGAACAGTTCATAGGAAGCTCTGGACTCTGCCAGAGCTGAGTACACAGGATTCCAGTATCAGACAGGGCCTGGACACAGATGCAATACTGGACAAGACTCTATTCAAGAACATACAGGTATCGTAACAGAACGTCTATCACCAGCTCAGAACTGCATAGTTAGCTAGGTAATAAGGGAACACGCCCCAAATCAGGATGGCTGGAAGCCAGGCACAATGTAATTGCACAAACACCTGCAGGTGAGAATTAACCCATAGAAAACAGGCTGCAAATACACAGACTCACCACCGGCGGCCAACAAGAGTCTTCTAAACAGGTACAGGGGAAATCCTGGCATGTCAGAGCTATAATACAAAATACATGAACAGAAAGTAACAGGAATAAACCACTGCTTGTGGTTCATAACAAGTACACTGGATTTATACGGCAGGACCACTGGACATATACAGCAGTACCACTGGACTGGACATGTACGGCAGTACCACTGTACATATACGGCAGTATCAGTGGACAGGATTTATACGGCAGTACCACTGGACATATACGGCAGTACCACTGGACATATACATCAGCACAGGGAAACCACCACTGGACTGGTGCAGGACAACATAGCACCACTGCAATGGACTGGACTTCTACAGCAGCACTGGACATATGGCAGCAGAGAACACCACCACTGTGACTGGACTGAGGCAGCACAACACAGCACCACTGAACTAGTCTTATACAACAGCGCTGGACATATTGCAGCAGAGTACACCAACACTGTGACTGGACTGATGTACCACTGTACTATACCACTGTACTGATGCAGGACAACACAGCACCCACCACTGCACTGGACTTATACAGCTACACTGGACATACTGTATGTGACTGGACTGATACAGCACTGGAATCGCCACCACACTTTCCTGCACAGATACTGAGGATGGAGACATCCTCTCACTACACTCTCCAATTCTGGAGTGAATGGCGGTGACGTGCGGCTCCTTATATGGAATCCAAAACCCGCGAGTATCAGACAGCGGGATGATGACGTTTTGACTTGTTCTAGTTTGAGTCTGGTGGGAAGTCCCGAGCCAGACTCCGATCCAGGCTCATGACGTGATGTTCGGTAGGGTTTGTTTCTCTGAGAACCGAACTCACTCCTCTCTAGATATGATGTAACAAATATAAGATATACTACCATTATACTTTCTTGGTGCATTTCTTTGGTGTGAATCTTTAGCCTTGAAGAATCTTGGTAGTGCTAAAAAAAAAAAAAAATCTTTTGTGGAGATAGATAAATATCTTGTGTATACAAACAATAGAGACAGACAAAAATGGGTTCTCTTCTTTTAATTGTGTATATAAAGGTCACAATTTAAGCAGGGTTGTTGTATTATTTTACTAAACTCATATTTTTGAAGCAAATGTATAATTTTAACCATTTAGTGATTTATAATAATGAATCACTAATTATATACCTTCTAATAATGTATTTGCAAGGTTACCTCTTGAAATATACCTTTAAAATCATTAGGAATATTCTATTCATGAAAGAATACATGCCATGCATAAAGAATCTAAAATGTAAGAATGTATTTGTTAGAATATGGGGCCTAATTCTGAGTTGAACGCAGCGGCAAATTTGTTAGCAGTTGGGCAAAACCATGTGCACTGCAGGGGGGACAGATATAACATGTGCAGAGAGAGTTAGATTTGGGTGTATTCAAACTGAAATCTAAATTGTAGTGTAAAATTAAAGCAGCCAGTATTTACACTGCACAGAAACAAAATAACCCATCCAAATCTAACTCTGCAAATGTTATATCTGCCCCCCTGCAGTGCACATGGTTTTGCCCAATTGCAAACAAACTTGCTGCTGCGATCAACTCAGAATTACCCCGTTGGTGTGCTCTGTACCTGTCTCCTTCTGTGTATTACTCTATGGGTGCACCCCTTGTGTTAGGCTTCTAGTGGCAGGAGTCACACGGAGGTGGAGTTATATGATGTTAGTTCCCGTTTCCTCCATTTCAGAGAGTGTGACACACAGAAACTGAGAGACAGTCTTGGTGTACAAGTGTGCAGTGCTGAGACTGAGAGCAGATCTCAGCTACAGAGACTCACAGCATTTCCAGTGCATGCATGATCTTCTCTACAGTGGGAGTCAGACTGCATGGCTGTGCAGTCCTCCATGCTTCACCACCACAGACATCTTCTGATAAGTACCATTACCTAATGCTGTTACCTTGTGTGATATATGGGCTCCTGATTACTGCTATCAGTGTTACATCTGAGTCACCTGTGTTCACTATATAAACCTGCGTTACTGTTTAAGTCACTAAGTGTGTGGACTGAATTCACTGCACCAGATAGCCCAGTACACTCTGCCAACAGGTTATGGGCCAAATCCCACACCTGCATGTACTTCAAGATTAACTCCCTAAGTGCTGTTGAATAATTACAGTGACAGTTTAAAGTGACATTTTATGCAAGTGCAGAAAGGATGTATAGCACAGGACACAGCATGAGCTTTGCTAAGCTGAAAGGTTCAGAGAACTATGCTACATGGAAGTTTGCCATGGAGATGCAGCTTAAGAGTGAAAAGTTCTGGAAGGTTACTATAGACCCGGAGCAGTTTAAAATCCATATGATGTAGACAGCTATTGGGATGATAGATTTAGCTGTGGAGCAGCATGTCTTTTCAATAGTCAGTGGGAAAGTGTCAGCTAGGGACATGTGAGCAGCCCTGCAAAATGCATTTGAAGATAAAGGTCTAATGAGAAGAATAAGTTTAAGACGCATGCTATGTGGAATGAAACTGAGTGCCTGCAAGGACATGAACTATTACATTGATAAGTTATTGTCGATAGCTCAGCAGTTGGCATCTGTGGGGGCACAGGTGGATGAGGAAGAAGTCACAATGGCTAAGTTACATAATCTGGTGCAAGAATTTGATTTTTTGATGGTTGCGTTAGGGTCAAATGACACTCAACTGACAACGAAGATTGTAAAGCCAAGTTGCTGCAGTTCCAAGAACATATTCCTGTCAAAACCATAGCTGAGGGTTCTGTCTTGATCACAAGGGGCACAAAGTCCAGAAAGCACAAATTCAACTGTTTTCTATGTCACAAGACAGGACATAAAGCTTCAAATTGGAAGAAGCTTCAGTTGTGCGCAGAAGCAGCGTGACAATCCAAACGAGTCAGAATTGAATTTAGCAGACAGTCACAGGAAGGATTGCTGGTACAGTACATGGACTTGGGGACCAAACAACACTGTGTTTCCACTACAGTTACAGGGATTGAAAATAAGGCCCTTACTGCATTACATGCTGGGACAATCACAGTACATTTAAGAATTGGAGGTGAGAGTTCTTACAGATATCCAAGATGTGTTATACTGTACATGCCTGATTTAGGAAGTAATCTCATTGCTATCAGTGTCCAAGAGAAAAAGAGGCTACAAAGTCCAATTTTGGACGGGCAAATGTATGGTGGATAATAAAAGAGGGACTGTTGCTTCAGCAACCAACTATATTTCCTGGACACTGAGGAGTGTACTGCAATGATGGCTACTGAGGAAAAACAGTCAATGGAGCTGTGGCACAAATGCTTGTGTCATCTGGGATGAGACAATGTCCAGAAACTGCTATATGGAATGGTAACAGGGATCACCGTGAGCAACGCTGAAAGACGTGTGAGTTGCATAAGAGGCAAGCAAACTCACAACCCATTTCCAGTCAGTTAATAGAGCAGAGACACAGTTAGCTCTAGTGCACACAGACATGTGTGGTCCAATGGAGGAAGAATCAATCAGTGGCTACAGGTATTTCATGACTCTTATTGATGACGCCACAAGAATGGCACATGTGTACTTCAAGGAGAAGAGTGAGGTTGTCAACAAAATTGTGGAGTACAAAAATCTGGTGAAGAATCAGACAGGTCTAAAACTAAAGATCCCGAGATCAGACAACGGTGGAGAATATGATAACAAAGTTTAGCTGCATTCCATAGGAAATTTGGCATAAAGTATCATCTAACAATTGCTTACTGCAAACTGCACAATTGTTGAGAGAGCGCAAACTATGTTAAGTGATGCTGGCCTGGAAAAGAAGATTTGGACAAAAGCAGTATACCTAAAGAATTGTGCACCTACAGTGGCTCAAAGGTAAAACGCCACTGGAGGCATGGTCCAGGAAAAAGCCAAGTATCAGTCCTCTTCGTGTCTTCAGAAGCAAAATTTTTGAACATATACCAAAGGAGAAAGCTAGATCAAAAATCCATAGAATGTATAATGCTCGGATACTGCAACAAAATCAAAGGAAACAGACTTTGGAATGTTACAAGTAAACATCTTCTTAAATCCAGAGATGTGGTTTTCTATGAGACAGCACCACTAACTGGAGCAACAACAAAATTTATTATTGGATCTACAGGCAGCAGAAAGAATGTCTGAATCGGAGAGTGTTAAAGCAGGCAACAAGCCAGGAACAGAAGTTCCACGAGGAGCAACAAAGGTATTCCAGCCAAGAAATACAGTGAGGAGTATGCAAACAAAGCTTATTGTGAACCTCAAAACATATAGGAAGCAAAGTCAAGCAGTGATTGGACAGAGTAGAAGTCAGCAATTGATACAGAACTGTCAGCACTAAATGGTAACAGTACATGGACTATGGTTGATAGACCAAGTGACCGTAAAACAATTAAGAACAAGTGGGTTTTCGGCAAGACGTTGAACGCAGATAGGACAGGAGCTTGTTACAAAGCCAGGCTTGTTGCCAAGGGATATACCAAGAAGTATGGAACCCATTATGGAGAGATCTACTCACCAGTCACCAAGTATAACACCTTAAGGTTAGTGATTGCTATTGCTACACTACATGATTTACTGTTTTATCAACTAGACTTTGATTCTGCATTCCTTAATGGAGAATTGATTGAGGAAATTTATATGGAACCACCTGAACATTATGATATGGACATATTCCAAACTGTTAAGGCTTGTCTCTTAAAGAAGTCGCTATATGGCCTCAAGCAAAATGGTCATTTCGGGTATGTAAAGTTGGATGCAGCATTGCTTGAAATGAACTTTGTTAGGTTAGAGACTGATCATTGAAAATATAGGTATGTTACACTGCGCTTACCATATAGCTATGAAACGTGGCAAATTTGAAACCAGAAACTGACGAAGCCTGGTTACAGGTGAAACCAGTCGATCTTAGCAAAGGTGATTCAGTCTGCCGGCAGACTTCTAGACTTTCTTTTTGCACTTGCTGAGGAGAACCTCCCTGCATACTATGGACCAATGCTGCTAATGTGAGTACAGCAACTACTGAATATAAGACTGTCTTTATTTTCACCAGACTTTTTGTACCACAGACATCGCTGTGAGGATACAGCGCACCACAGTGTGTTCACTAAAAGTTCTAGTGAGGCATCAGGAGATCCATGCCCCATTTACAGCTATTTATATAGATCTGAATATATGTTTGGGGACGAGTAAAATGCAAAATTGTGTATCTACCCCTCCATTATATATACAAATTGTCTTTTGAGTGTTTCGTGTTTGTTTTATCTTATGTATTTTGGAGTATACCGTATTAGGCCTATTGTGATTGTACTGTATATTACCTTTATTTTCCATTTTTACATATTGAATAAATATTTTTATATTCATAAAATGTTTTTGATTTATATACCTATAGCCCCCCCCCCCCCCAGTTTCTGGTTTCAAATTTGCCAAGTTTCATAGCTATGTGGTAAGCACAATGTAACATACCTATATTTTCACTGTTCTATATTGAAAGGGAGTGTGGATCTCTTTCATTGTTTTACACAGCAGCTGCCTTATTTTAGCTGGTGATCAAGCGCAGCCCTCACTCCCATTGTTTTCTAGAGACTGATCACTGCCTATACCACAAAACCATCGAAGAAAAGTTGTTCATCATAACTGTCTGTGGATGATTTACTTTTGGCAGGTCAAGAAGATCACATCACTGACATCAAGCAGCAGCTTAAACATATACTCAAGTTGAAAGATCTAGGCCCTGGAAATCATCTATTAGTTATGAAAATTGTACAAAACCTGCAAAAGGGAACTGTCACAATTGACAAACAAACATTGGGGCAATGATTTCCAAGTACGGAATGACAGATGGAAAACCAGTAAGTACTCCCATTGATAAAAGTACGAAGATGGTGAAGGTCATGTCACCAAGCCAGTTCACAAATAATCCTGGGAGACAACACTGGATTGCAGTAAAGAAAATACTAAGGTACCTCAAAGGTATAAGTTCACTAAAGCTGAAGTTTACAAGATCATCATATACCAGTTTAAAAGTATTCTGTGACACCAACTGGGGATCAGATGAGGATGATAGACGTTCTTATGCTGGATAGCGGTTTGCACAAGCAGGCACAGCTGTAAGCAGGGCAAGTAGGAAACAACCCACAGTTGCTCTTTCTACAACAGAGGCAGAGTACATGCGCTCACAGAAACTACAAAAGAAGCGCTTTGGATAAGAGACTTTATGCGAATTAGGTCTTCTATAAGACACAGTTGGTGGAAAACAAGTCCGTCAATGTGGAATATGTTGCAAGTGAAGAAAATATTGCTAACATGTTGACAAAATGACTGTCATCACACTTGCTACTTGCATTCCTGATGGAATCGGGACTAAAATATGGTTATATTTTCGATTTCAGGAGTGACTTTATTTATTTGTTTGATAAAATGTCATGTTCTTTAAACTTGTGACCGGAGACAGTCTTGAGCGAGGGGGAGTGTTAGGATATGATGCGCTCTGTACCTGTCTCCTTCTGTGTATTTCTCTATGGGTGCATCCCTAGTGTTAAACCTCTAGCGCCAGGAGTCACACGGAGGCAGAGTTATATGATGTTAGTTCCTGTTTCCTCCATCTCAGAGAGTGTGAGGAGAGTGTGACACACACACACAAAGACTGAGAGACAGAGTCCTGGTGTACAAGTGAACAGAGTTGAGACCAGGAGCAGATCTCAGCTACAGAGACTCAGTGTTTTCAGTGCATGCATTATTTTCTCTACAGTGGTAGTCAGAATGCATGGCTGTGCATTCTTCCATTCTCCACCACCACAGACATCTCCTATTAAGTACCATTACCTAATGATGTTACCTTGTATGCTATACGGGCTTCTTATTACTATCAGTGTTACATCTGAGTCACCTGTGTTCACTAAATAAACATGCATTACTGTTTAAGTCACTAAATGTGTGGACTGATGTCACTGCACCAGATAGCCTAGTGCACTCTACCAAAAGTATTTACATAAACAATGGATACTCATAAATTTCACATATATCAATAAACAGTATTGGTCAAATACAATCTAAGCTAAAAAAGAGATGAGAAATACAGAGAGAGAGAGATATGCATAGAGGAATATAGTCAGTGTGCGGATGTGCAGAGGAGGGGCGGCATGTGCTCAGGCCACATGGGCTGCATTGTCTGGACCACATTTCTGTCAAATGAGCCTCATACCTACATCCATTCCAAAAAATACCGATTTCAGCATGTTTATATCTATGATAATATTCAACACCATACAAGCATCACAATACTATAACAATGCCACAATCCAATGTATCCAGGTTCGAGCACATGGCATTCTTTGCACTTATTTATATAAATAGATGTGGATGTATGTTATACTGTTTCTGTAGTTTATATATTACCAAGATGACTGCTGCTATGTGTTCCCCCCCCCCCCCTTTTTAAGTCATGTGCTTTTTATGGCCTAACAAAGAATTTTTTGCACTGATTTATAATGTAGCCAGTAATTCACAATCTCAGTCTGTTCCATCGAAACAAAACACATCCTCCATCCTGCTAATTTATTCAGACATAATTCACATTCCAATCCATCTAAGATTTCACTATTCCAATCCAGCTTATTCAGATACCATTCACATTCCTAGAACCAACATAGTATATTGCATGCTGGCTATGCTATATTACAGGATAAAAAAATGAAATCAGAAATTCCCAGTCCCATGACTACAAGGCTGGAGTGTGGGTAACAAGCAGCCTTCCAGCTGGAGCTGGCAATGTTATCAAATGCAAATTAGACCAGGCCACATTCTGCGTGTGTGTATGCGGGAAACCAGTTTTACCAGTTTTCCACTGATAACTTAAGCCAGAGCTTAATCTAAGGTTGAAAAAAGACAATTGTCCATTGAGTTCGACCTATTTGTGGTCTCCTATGCACGCTTATTTTGTATAAAATTTTGACTGAAGTTGATGACTGCCGTTACGTTTTACCCCTCTTTTTTTATAATAACCATAGTGTGTGACTATGCCCCATAACCCTGGATATCCTTATCCATTAGGAATTTATCTAACCCATTCTTACAGGTGTTGACTGAGTCGGCCATTACAACTCCCTCAGGCAGGGAATTCCAAACCGGTATCGTCCTTACCGTAAAAAAGCCTTTACGCTGTATTGTGCGGAATCTCCTCTCCTCTAACCTGAGCAAGTGTCCACGAGTTCTCTGTGTTGATCTAACCAAAAACAGGTCCTGCGCAAGATCTGTATATTGTCCCCTTATATATTTGTAAATGTTGATCATGTTCCATCTTAATCTCCTCTTTTCCAGTGTAAACATGCCTAGTATTGCAAGCCTTTCCTCGTATTCCAACGTCTCCATACCCTTAATTAGTTTGGTCGCCCACCTCTGAACCTTTTCTAGCTCCAGGATATCCTTTTTGTTGTATGGTGCCCAGAATTGTACACAGTATTCAAGGTATGGCCTCACAAGTGATTTATATAACGGGAGTACAGGTTGAGTATCCCATATCCAAATATTCTGAAATACGGAATATTCCGAAATACGGACTTTTTTGAGTGAGAGTGAAATAGTGAAACCTTTGTTTTTTGATGGCTCAATGTACACAACCTTCGTTTAATACCCAAAGTTATTAAAAATATTGTATTAAATGACCTTTAGGCTGTGTGTATAACGTGTATATGAAACATAAATGAATTGTGTGAATGTAGACACAATTTGTTTAATGCACAAAGTTATAAAAAATATTGGCTAAAATTACCTTCAGGCTGTGTGTATAAGGTGTATATGAAACAAATGCATTCTGTGCTTAGATTTAGGTCCCATCGCCATGATCTCATTATGGTATGCAATTATTCCAAAATACAGAAAAATCCGATATCCAAAATACCTCTGGTCCCAAGCATTTTGGATAAGGGATACTCAACCTGTATAATACTCTCGGCCCTAGCATCAATTCCCCGTTTTATGCATGCTAATATCTTATTAGCCTTCTTTGCTGCAGTCCTACTTTGGGTACTACTGCTTAGTTTGCTATCTATGAGGACACCCAAGTCCTTTTCCAGTACAGAATCCCCTAATTTACCCCATTTAGTAGGTAGGTGATATTTTTGTTCTTGTTACCACAGTGCATTACCTTACACTTGTCTGTATTGAACCGATTCTCCATTTCGCTGCCCAAGCTTCTAATTTAACTAAATCGTTCTGAAGCGACTCAGCATCCCCCTCCGCATTTATAACTTTACACAATTTGGTATCATCTGCAAAAATTGACACCATGCTCTCTAGACCTTCTGTTAGGTCATTAATGAAAATATTGAGCAATAGCGGTCCTAATACTGAGCCTTGCGGCACACCACTTAGCACTTCAGTCCAATTTGAAAAAGATCCATTAACCACAACGCACAGCTCCCTATTATCTAACCAGTTTTTGACCCAAGTGCATATTGTGCTTCCTAGCCCTGTTTCTTGTAGCTTGTAGATAAGTCTCATGTGTGGTACAGTGTCGAATGCTTTGGCAAAACCTAAATAGATTACATCCACCTCTTTACCCTGATCTAGGTTTGCGCTTACTGTTTCATAAAAGCCAAGTAAATTGGTTTGACAGGATATGTCCTTCAACCCATGTTGATTCCTTTTAATGACCTTATTGACTTCAAGGAACTTCTGAATACTATCTCTTAGAATACCTTCCAATACTTTCCCCACTATAGATGTAAGACTAACTGGTCTATAGTTACCTGGTTCAGCTTTACTTCCCTTTTTGAATATAGGCACTACTTCCACTATAAAGAATTGGGTCTTCTGTAGTAAATACAGTTGAAAAAAAAAACTCATTTAGTGTGTCCGCTATGTTATTATTATTTTTGCTTAAGACTCCCAACTTGTCTTTTAAAGGGCCTATACTCTCCTTCTTTAATCTCTTACTATTAATGTATTTAAATATTTTTTTGGGATTCGCTTTGCTACTAGTTTTTCAGTTTCTACTTTAGCTGACACACAAGTAAAAAAATATTGGAAAATAGGTGTTGCGCTGATTCACCGGTGGAGAAACTGCTATTAATACAATTCCTTTTCAGAAATATTTTAGTAGTAAAGCTGCTGCTGCTGCCCACATTAAGGGATGTTTTGCAACCCCCGTGATTATGATAGAAACAAAAAACAGACAGAGTGGGAGCGCTGCTAGGATTACTACAAATTTAGACTTACTTTAATCATATAATTGATACTCATTTAGCGGTATAGATAATCAATAAACTTTTAATTGATGACATAAAAAACAAAAATAAGAAAAAAGAAAAAGAGGAAAAAATAAAATAAAGATAAAGAAAAAAATAATAAATACCAATAAATAAAACAATTAATAACACCAATATTAAAACTGATACTGAGATGGAATACCAGAGAAAAATATATACCAATGATATTTTAATCTAATTGGCTTGAAACATTTGTAAAACCTGTGCAAGCTAAATTAATATCGCACAATGTCCTCGCTTGGTAGTAAGATCCCTTGGAATAGTTCAGATGGTTAATAGTTGCTGGCCAGAAGGAAACATAGTTTCATTTTTCATGAAGATTTTAAAGATTGATATAATGTCATCCACATATGCCACAATGTGACAGTACGGATCCAGCTGAATGAAATAGCCTTTGAAAAGGATTCCTTAATACACAGTCTCTTATGTTAGAGTTACCTGGGTCCCACGGCACTGGTGCTGTACCTCTGTGATCCTCCTACTGGACCTGCCAGCGTGTTACAACAATGGAGGAGGGTGATTTTTCCGGTGTGATCCGTGGTCCCGTTCTCTTCGCTGACGTCAGAACTGTGTACAGGTAATTCGGGTATTGTGCTCAGCGGCACTCCGGGGCTCCTTGGAGCCCCGGAGTGCCGCTGAGCACAATACCCGAATTACCTGTACACAGTTCTGACGTCAGCGAAGAGAACGGGACCACGGATCACACCGGAAAAATCACCCTCCTCCATTGTTGTAACACGCTGGCAGGTCCAGTAGGAGGATCACAGAGGTACAGCACCAGTGCCGTGGGACCCAGGTAACTCTAACATAAGAGACTGTGTATTAAGGAATCCTTTTCAAAGGCTATTTCATTCAGCTGGATCCGTACTGTCACATTGTGGCATATGTGGATGACATTATATCAATCTTTAAAATCTTCATGAAAAATGAAACTATGTTTCCTTCTGGCCAGCAACTATTAACCATCTGAACTATTCCAAGGGATCTTACTACCAAGCGAGGACATTGTGCGATATTAATTTAGCTTGCACAGGTTTTACAAATGTTTCAAGCCAATTAGATTAAAATATCATTGGTATATATTTTTCTCTGGTATTCCATCTCAGTATCAGTTTTAATATTGGTGTTATTAATTGTTTTATTTATTGGTATTTATTATTTTTTTCTTTATCTTTATTTTATTTTTTCCTCTTTTTCTTTTTTCTTATTTTTGTTTTTTATGTCATCAATTAAAAGTTTATTGATTATCTATACCGCTAAATGAGTATCAATTATATGATTAAAGTAAGTCTAAATTTGTAGTAATCCTAGCAGCGCTCCCACTCTGTCTGTTTTTTGTTTCTACTTTAGCTGCTCTTATTTCCTTTTTGCATATTTTGTTACATTCCTTATAGTGTTGAAATTACTCTGCTTCCCAGTCAGATTTGTATTTTTTAAATGCTCACCTTTTCTTGCCCATAAGTTCCTTTATCTTTTTGTTAAGCCAGATCGGTTTATGATTTTTATTCCTTTTTTTGCTGCTCGTAGGAATAAATTTGAGTGTATTTTTAGCTAGCAGGAATTGTAGTACCTCCCATTTCTCCGTAGTATTTTTTCCTAAAAACAAACCTTCCCATTCAATATCCCTGAAAAATACCCTCATCTTTTCAAAATTCGCTTAGCTAAAGTTTAGAGTCCTAGTTGAGCCAGTATAGGGCTGTTTATGAAAACTGATATTAAATGTGACCATATTGTGGTCTCTGTTTCTTATGGGTTCCCCTACTATAATACCAGATACCAAACCCCATTGTTTGTTAATACCAGGTCTAAGACTGCATTGTACCTAGTTGGTTGCTCAATTAGTTGAACAAAGTAGTTATCATTAAGTGTGTTCAAAAACATATTGCCCATAGCAGTATCACATGAATCGTTTTTCCAGTTTATCTCTGGATAGTTAAAATCTCCCATCACTACTATGTCTCCTACTCCTGCTGCTCTTTCAATTTGCTTTAGTAACAATTCCTCATCAGATACGTTAATACCAGGTGGCCTATAGAATACTAACTTTTTTATTCCTTTTTCTCCGCATGCAATTTCTACCCATAATGTCTCGAGTGTCTACAGTGCCCTCCTGAATATCTTCCCATATCAGGTTTTAAAAATGGCTTTACATAAAGACACACCCCTCCACCCTTTTTATTTAGTCTGTCTCTCCTAAACAGTGTATAGCCCTCTAGATTGACTGTCCAATCATGAGATTCATCCCACCAAGTTTCAGTAATGCCTATAATATCATACGGTTTGCTTGCTGCAAGTATTTCTAGTTCGCACTTTTTACCAGTAATGCTTCTAGCGTTTACATACAACTAAGATAAGTATTTTCCCTTGCGTTGGGGACATCTTTCACCTTATGTAGCAATGATGACCTGTAATAGTCATTGGTTAGTGCTTTGGTAAAATCTCTGTTAGTAACCTTACCGCCTGCTCTTACCCTCCCCCCAACTTCTCCCCCATTTCGTTTACTACCGCCATCCCCACTATTCTCAGTTTCTAGCTAAACTCTCCCCCCAGGCTCCTTGTTTAAAATCTCCAACCTTCTAACCATCCTTCCCCCCAGCACCGCTGCCCCTTCCTCAGTCAGGTGCAATCCATCATGACAAAAGAGATGGCGCCTGACTAAGAAGTCTGCCCAGTGTTCCAGGAACACAAACCCCTCTTTCCTGCACCAATCCCTAAGCCACACCTCCCTAATCTCCCTCTGCCAACCTGGACTAGCGCATGGCATGGGTTATATTAGCTTAGATGTCCTTGTCTTAAGTTTCATTCCTAAGTCCCTATAGTCTTTAAGGACATCCCACCTTCCACTAACTTAGTCATTGGTGCCAACATGCACCAAGACCACCAGGTCTTTCCCAGCCCCTCCCAACAATCTAACTGGTCCGCGATGTGCCGTACCAGAGCACCCGGGAGACAACAGACTTCACGGCGATCACGGTCCCGGTAGCAGATTGCCCTATCTGCCTTCCTGATGATAGAATCCCCTACCACCACCATCTGACTAGGTAGCTCACTATCTTTTATCCCAACTGCACCAGAGGGATTGCTCCTCTGGATGCTAGAGGGAGCAGTCTCCTCCGGCACCATCATCCTCTGATTCCTCGTCCAGTCGGGCAAATTTGTTCGGGTTTGATAGTTCGGGGATGTAGAGCCTCACCCTCTTTTTCTTCCTTCTAACTGTGACCCAGCTGGCTACTTGATCATCATCCTCTTCTACCAGTGACCCCTCCCGCAACTCCTCCACCATTCTGTCTAAACTTCGCTCGAGATTGTGAATTTCCCTCAGTCGCGTAACGGTTTGCTCTAGATCAGTTACCTGGGCATCCAGAGCAACCATCCGCATACACCTTGTGCAGATGTAATAACACTGGGCCGGTAGCTCCAGGTGTGCATACATCTTGCATGACATGCACTGAGTGAGGTCCCCAATCACAGTCTCTCCCATATTGTTTGTAAGGTCTAACTCCCTGTTACTCTCAAAGAAAAAGAAGCAAAAAGTAAAAGAAGACAAACAATCTGGGCAAACTCACTTATACAATAATTAAACTGGCTTATACTTATCTATCTTTGTGTAATATATATTATTAATATTTTATAATTACATCTCTAAATGGATGAGAATATACCCTGTAACTCTTCCCCTGCACTCTCACTCAGATGTTCACTGCTTTCAATACAAATGGAACCGCCCTCATCTATGCTGTCTGTGGCGTTAATCGCGATCACGGAATCACCCCAAGGAGGCTTGCCTAGTTGTAGGGAGGCGCACAGTGCTTAGCATGGCATTTGGCGTTACCGGTGAGTGTAATACCTGCGATCATCCACCAGATGTCATTTTTCAAAATCACTGTTGTGCATGAGTGTGGTCTCCATTTAAATGCAGTACTGTACACTACAGTGCAAGAACTACTTTAGTGTAGCATCTCATTATATTATTTCAAATACATTGCGGCAATGAGGCCCCATAGACAAACCAATAAATAAAAACAGTACAGTATATACAGATGCAAATGAACGTGATAAAGCTCTAGTCCATTAATGTTAGGGATATGTGAGCGTCAAGTCCCACAGACAAACCAACAATTAAAATTAGTAGTGTATACAGATGCAAACAAACGAGTTACAGATATGATCCGTTGATGTTAGGGATATGCGAGTGTCCAAAGCCCGTAGCCATTACAGCATAAGGGTCAGCACACATAAGAAGCAGAAGTATGGTGGCAGCTGTATAGATTCTACTATATAATTCTTTATATCATACTTAACATACACACATAGGGCCTAATTCAGACCTGATTGCTAGCAGGTGATTTTTGCACTGCTGCAAACAGATAGTCGCCGCCTATAGGAGGAGAGTATTTTAGCTGTGCAAGTGTGCAAATGCGTAGCAAATGTGTAGCAAATGCGTAGCAAATGTGTAGCAAATGCGTAGCAAATGTGTAGCAGAGCTGCACAAACAGATTTTGTGCAGTCTCTGAGCAACCCAGGGCTTACTAAGCTGCTGCGATCACATCAGCCTGTCCAGGACCAGAATTGACGTCAGGAACACTCCATGCAAACGCATGGACACACTTGCATTTTTCAAAACACTCCCAGAAAACGGTCAGTTGCAAACTTAAATTTGAACTCTAAAGAATATTTAACAACATTTCAGCTACATATACTTTAAAGTGCAATTATATCACAAACTCCAAAAAATGAATAATAAATGGTGTGTTCAATAAATTTACATATAGTGAATAACTGCACCACTCAGTGTCGATTTCTATAACATAGAGCTAGTTTCATATATAATACTAATCATGGTATCCAATCTCATTACAATTGTGTTTCTTTCAATACCACATAGTTGCATCATATCTAACTCGTTTTCATAATATCTATTCAATATTCATTCCATTCATAATTTTAATGCATGATAATACAAAAAATCAGGTGCTCACTTAGATCACAATATCAGTGATTACAATTTAAACATACAAGTCTTACATATTATATAAATACAGTCTAGTACAATGCATTCCAAATACTTACTGCAGCCACCAGGAAAGAGACACAAGTAACAGCCAAGTCCAAAATGAACTGGTACAGCACTGAGACTGCTATTTATACCCCTTTTACACTCGCAGAAAAATCCCGGGATATTGCACGTGAACGCGCATCATCCCGGGATTCTTCTCAGTGTAAATGGGTACAGGGACAATTTCCCGGGACGAGCATCCCGGGATTTCATCCCAGGTCAAAAGCAGGGTTGAACCCGGGACCGTCCCGGGAAGCTGGGTAGTGTGAAAGGGCCCGTCCCGGGATTCACTACCCGGGACTGTTAAAAGGCCTCCGATTGGAGCTTTCATGGGCTCAGAAAAGATGATGTCATCATTCAGAGCCCTGGGGAGCGTCCTTGATGCGTGTGAGGAAGGCAGCATGGCGACCTGGACAGACCAGGAGGTGAGAGAGTTGCTGAGCATTAGGGGAGAGGAGGAAATTATGAGGCAGATCACAGGCACAGTCAAAGATGCAGTCATTTATAAAAACATCTCCAAGATGCTGCAGGCCAGGGGAATCATCCGCACCCAGCAGCAAGTGTTAAACAAAATGAAAACTCTTAAAAAGCATTTCCTTAAGGTGCATGACAACAACAGGAAAAAGAGCGGTGTTGGCCGTATCGACTGGCAGTACTATGACATGTGCGCCAATATCTTTGGAAACACAGCTATATGCAGTCCGGTGAGTCTGTCTTCCAGTTCACAGTACACTGCTACAGAAGGCACTCCAGAAGAGACACAGACAAGCAGTGACGTCTGTCCATCATCACCGTTGTTAATTGACGACACACCTGAGGACAGCGACACATCATCCCAGCCGTCCATAAACACATCCAGAAACGACGACAGCATAACTGCAACCATTGAAGACGTCGTGGATGCTCAGACCAGTGACAGTGGGACTGTACAAAGTGCCGTCACCCCAACTTTACAGAAAAACAGTAAGTACATGTTTAGAAATTAACACTCATAGCACAAATCCACAATTGTTAATCATCCGGTTATGTGCGTAGTATGAGTGGCCAGTGTGGCGGCAGCGTGGCGAGCGCTAATGAGCCCCTTGCAGGATCACTGCGCTCAACACGCTGCTGGCACGGTGGCACACTTTGCATTTTCTGCCCCCACGCAGGGGGGCTTTGCATTTTTAAAAAAAGTTCAATGTTGCAGAGTAGCTAGTGTATAGGTGGATTAATGCCACAAACACATGTTTGCTAACGCTGCTATTTTTATATACGCTCATTTTGTATTTCTTCTCTTCACAGTTTACACCGTACCGCCTAGAAGGAAGAAATTGAACAGAGCGGAGCAAGTGGCTAAAGCCATGTCAAATGTCCTTGTCGACCAACTCCGAGAGATGGACGCTACAATGTCCGCACAGGAGGATGCAAGGCTCGACAGGTTTCTAGAGGCAGAACGCCAAATGCATGATGCATTCCTTTCCCAAGTCATGACAATGCAGGAACGCATGAGTAGAGAGCAGTATGACCGCCACAGGGAATTGCACCAAATGAACATGGCGTTCTATGAGCGTATGACCAATACCTCAAGAGCACCAAACCAACACCACAACTCACAATACCCCCCTGAGCAGGGTTTTTCATCATTTAATCCTGGTCCATACTATGCCCCAAATACTGCACCATCTAGTGCGCCAAGCCCAGAGTTTACTGTATTGCGCAATTTGCCGTGAAACACAGTGAATTGCTTTTTTTGGTTGTTATTTGTTGTTAAATAACCACAGTGTGGTCATTGTTTATGCACAACTGTTTGTGCCTTCTTTCATTTTTTTCTATGTTCTGTTTTGTATAGTGTCTACATTAAAGCACTTTTTATTTATTTTTTACACAGTGATAATATACTGCAGGGACACTGTGGTTTATGGTGTTGTATCTACAAACCTACCAGTGTTTTTTTTTATTTTTATGCCAATTAAAACTTGTTTGCAAATCTAGGCATAACATTCCCATTTGTGCGTAAAGTAGACCATGTTTACAGTGTTTTCTACATTGTTTATGCATATATACACAGTTGCTGGCAATGTGTTTTTTTTAGAAAAACATAAATAATGAACCCAAAGATCAAAGGTGGAATACAAAATAAAAACATTTTCATTCACCAAACATGTTGTGCTGATTCTTAAACACTATTGTACCAGTGCTGCAAGGTTGGACGTAATAGTGTGGCGTATTTGTTCTGCAGCGGAGTTTGAGGCAGTCCCAAACAAAGCACCTTCCACATGTGGGTTTATAACCTCAGGGTCCTGCACAGTCCACTCAGGAAGGAATAGCTCATTTTGCAGTTCACAGATGTTGTGCAGTATACAGCACGCAGCTACTACATTAGGCATATTCATAAGGTCCACATCATTGCGCTTCATCAAACAACGCCATCTTCCTTTTAACCTGCCAAAGGCGTTCTCAACCACCATCCTTGCTGAACTCAGGGTGTGAGTATAGGTTTGTTGCTCTGGGGTTAACTGGACCTGTTGGGTGTAGCCTTTCATAATCCAGGGGCGTAAAGGGTATGCAGCATCCCCGATGATGTGGACAGGGATCTCCACCCCATTCACAATCTTTGCACACTCTTTGGGGTACAGCCAGCCTCCCTGCTTCTCCTCTATGATGTTGTACAGGTCAGAATTGGCAAGAACTCGGGAGTCATGAGATCGGCCTGGCCAGCCAATAAACACATCTAGGAAACTAAAGAACAGTAAAATTGAAAACAATTAGAATGTAAAACTCACACATGCAACTCATCCCACCACCCCAAAAATAAACACTTACCAATATTTGTGGTCCACAACAGCCTGTAATATGATGGAGTGCCAGCCCTTCCTATTAAAATAGTCAGCATGGTTGTCACGTGGGGCAATAATGGGGATGTGTGTCCCATCAATCGCTCCTCCACACTGCGGATAGCCTCGCTTCACAAATCCAATGATGGTATCCTGTAAGCGCTGTCCTTGTGGTAGAGATATGAAGCGCTTGTATAAGGTAGATACAATTGCTTTAGTCACCTGGTGGACTATGACACAGCAGGTGGAGATTGCAACACCGAACAAGCATGAGACTGAGCGGTACTCTCCTGGGGTAGCATACCACCACAATGCAATAGCTAATCTCCTGCGTGCCTCGATGGGTCTCCTAAGCCTGGTGGTCTGCATGTCAAGTGCTGGGGTAAGTAATTCCAGGATGTAGTTAAAGGTTGCACGAGACACACGGAAGTTAGCCATCCACTCCTCATCCTGGTAAGCTTCCACGGTCCTCATAAAGGCTTCTCCGTGCCGGCGATCTCTGGACCAAAATGAGCGGTTAGGGCCCATACTCACGCTCAGTATGATACTCATCCTGGATGATATGAAGGCTCTCCTCCTGCGCAAATATTGGCGGTGACTAGCAGCCCTATCCAGCATAAATTGCGCCCTCCTCCTCCTCATAAAATATATGTGCAGTATACTGCACAGTGTGATAAGCTGCATCATGCTGTCAGTGGCTGTATGAAACATCTGCAAAGCAGAAAGAATCATGAGCTCAGGCATACACACTGGTACTCTGTCGGCCATGACTGCAGCAATGGTGTGAGCAGGCACCACCCCTCCCTTTGTTGACTAGTGTGACCTCATCAATGTGAGCCAGAAAAGGCCATTTCTAATGACATACATGTGCATTTGCAGGGATATCCCGGGATCAGTGTAAATGGGGCTGTCCCGGGTCGATCCCAGGTCTTAGTGCAGTGTGAAAGGGGTCAGTCCCGGGAAGGCATCCCGGGACGCATCCCGGGAAGCATCCCGGGAGTGACCCGGGAGTGCGAGTGTAAAAGTGGTATTATTCATCTCAGTGCAAGTCTCACTTCCTGTAATTAGTGGCTCTAATTATTAGTTTTTCCTGAATACTGCTCCTATTCTAAACATAATTCCACACTTAAAAGGATTAGAATAATCCCTAGATTTAGATGATCATTTTAATTTGAAAGAAAAAAGTGACTTGTGCTTAAAAACAACTTAAGTGTCTATGAACTATCAGGTGTGTGGATACTGATTTCCTGCATGTGTTCCACTCAGCAAAGGCTAGAACGCATATGTAAGGAGACACAAAAAAAAAAAAGGGTTTAAATCCTATACTTCATTTATATATTGCTAATGCAAAAAAGCAAGTGTTTGTGTTCAATATGCCTATTAAAGGTAATCTTTATATCTCCATAGTAAATATCGACATTAAAAAATAAAAATCTAAGATTGGTATTGAAAAAGAATTTAGATCCTATATCTTATTTATAAAATGCTAGAAAAAGTGTCAAAAACTAAATGTTCGTGTTCAAAATATATTTTACCACTAATCTAGGTGGAGCACTAGATAAACTATTCTTTTTTGCAACAAATTGTACCGTATGTATATATACATATACACATAAAATAAGTATTCGAATGCAGAGTCCAAGGCTGGTACATTTATCCACATATTCTAACATGCTTTTAAAGACACAATGATCGTATACTCCGTAATAAAACATTTTTTTTTTCATATTGCATTTATTTTCACATCATAGTGTTATTTTACATACATAGTTTTCAAAATAGCCCCATGTAAAAGTGAAACAAAGAAAAAAAAGAATGAGAGGGAGAAAAAAGGGAGGGAATATAATATGGATCTTAGTTGGAAAGATAGAATCTATAAAATGATGGGAAACTATAGATCTCATAGGAAAGAGACTATATCAATGTTCTCATTAAGTCCCCCTGGTACCAACTAGTGATGAGCGGGTTCGGATCCTCGGGATCCGAACCCGCCCGAACTTCACCTTCTTTTTCACGGATCCGAGCGACTTTTTTCACGGGTCCGAGCGGGAGGCCTTGCTCGGTTAACCCGAGCGCGCCCGAACGTCATCATCCCGCTGTCGGATTCTCGCGAGATTCGGATTCTATATAAGGAGCCGCGCGTCACCGCCATTTTCACACGTGCATTGAGATTGATAGGGAGAGGACGTGGCTGGCGTACTCTCCGTTATAGTAGAAAAGACTGAGTGACTTAGTTATAATTGTGGGGAGGATTGGGGACGGGGAGCAGCTGTTAGGGAGTACAGTGCAGGGTTTTGATTATAATACCACCAGTGAGTTTAATCCGTTGTTTCTCTGCCTGAAAAAAACGCTCCACCATATCTGTGCTCACTCAGTGTGCTGCACTGCTGCATATATCTGTGCTGAGTGCACTGCTCACACTGCCTAATTGTGGGGACTGGGGAGCAGTTAAAGCAGGAGTACAGTGCACAGTTTTGCTGACAGTGACCACCAGTCCAGTATACATTTGTCTGCCTAAAAAACACCCCTGTGGTGGCTTTTTTTTTCTTCATACTAGTTTAGCAGTCTGCTGACAGTGTCCACCAGGTCCGTTATTATTATACAGTATATTATATATATATATATAGCAGTACGGTAGGCCACGGCTGTACCTACCTCTGTGTCGTCAGTGCACTCGTCGTCCATAAGTAATATAATACTATACTAAAGTATCCATCCATCTACATTGTATACCTGTGGTGGCTTTTTTTGTCTTCATACTTTTTTAGCAGTCTGCTGACAGTGTCCACCAGGTCCGTTATTATTATTATACAGTATATTATATATATATATATATCTATATATATATATAGCAGTACGGTAGGCCACGGCTGTACCTACCTCTGTGTCGTCAGTGCACTCGTCGTCCATAAGTAATATAATACTATACTATCCATCCATCTACATTGTATACCTGTGGTGGTTTTTTTTTTCTTCATACTAGTTTAGCAGTCTGCTGACAGTGTCCACCAGGTCCGTTATTATTATTATACAGTATATTATATATATATATATATATATATATATATAGCAGTACGGTAGGCCACGGCTGTACCTACCTCTGTGTCATCAGTGCACTCGTCGTCCATAAGTAATATAATACTATACTATCCATCCATCTACATTGTATACCTGTGGTGGTTTTTTTTTTTCTTCATACTAGTTTAGCAGTCTGCTGACAGTGTCCACCAGGTCCGTTATTATTATACAGTATATTATATATATATATAGCAGTACGGTAGGCCACGGCTGTACCTACCTCTGTGTCGTCAGTGCACTCGTCGTCCATAAGTAATATAATACTATACTATAGTATCCATCCATCTACATTGTATACCTGTGGTGGCTTTTTTTTTCTTCATACTAGTTTAGCAGTCTGCTGACAGTGTCCACCAGGTCCGTTATTATTATTATACAGTATATTATATATATATATATATATATATATAGCAGTACGGTAGGCCACGGCTGCACCTACCTCTGTGTCGTCAGTGCACTCGTCGTCCATAAGTAATATAATACTATACTATCCATCTACATTGTATACCTGTGGTGGGTTTTTAAATCTTCATACTAGTTTAGCAGTCTGCTGACAGTGTCCACCAGGTCCGTTATTATTATTATACAGTATATTATATATATATATATATATATATATATATCAGTACGGTAGGCCACGGCTGTACCTACCTCTGTGTCGTCACAGCACTCGTCGTCCATAAGTAATATAATACTATACTATAGTATCCATCCATCTACATTGTATACCTGTGGTGGCTTTTTTTTTCTTCATACTAGTTTAGCAGTCTGCTGACAGTGTCCACCAGGTCCGTTATTATTATTATACAGTATATTATATATATATATATATATATATATATATAAGGGAAAAAAATGCTGCGGCACTCGGAGACTGATGAAAAGAAGATGTATTCAACAATACATAATTTACATCAACGTTTCGGGGATTTTAACCCCTTTTTCAAGATGTACCTGTGTGAAACAAGAAAAACCCACTCACCTTTAAATAGAGACAGAAACCCGCCACAACACCCGTGCACCTGGAGTCCCGAGCGTCCCCGTCCGGCGTGTGCGGAGGCGCCAGGAGATGACGTGGCCCGACGTCCTAGCTGCGCTTGTCCGTCAGTTGCCCGGCAACGCCTGACGCTCAAACCCGCTGTCCGGAAGCTGGGGAGAGGGGACACAGAAAGCGCAGACACCAGTATTAAAAAAGCCCACAATACATGTAAATAGCAATAGAAAAAATAGACTTCCTATCAGCCTGGCATGCAAAGGAAAGGCACCATGTAAGTGTCTTCAGAGAAAGAGACCAATCAGTCCCCGTCATGCAAAAGGGTAGGGAAGAGGGCAAGTGGGTGTACATAGCCAGTTGTGCCAGTGTGACCCGTAAAGTTAACAAATGCTGTAGGGTAAAGTAATTATGAAAAATAAACATGAAAATATAAAAAATAATACATGATAAAATATAAAAATAAACAAATAAAGAAATGAAAAAATATATAAGGAACAAGAAACAACAAATTAAAAATTAAATCACATGATGACAGGTCACTGGTCACCAAACCATCCAGGGGTCCCTCCCATGAAGTAGTTTTTGGTTATCCGAAGGTACTCCATATAATTCTTTCATTAAGGCCAGTTGGGTGGATGGTATTGAGCCTGAAGATCCAGGACGCCTCTTTGCGAAGGAGAGCTCCATCACGGTCACCCCCTCGGGCGGATTTTGGGATGTGATCAATGATGATATGTTTCAAATCACCCAACCGGTGTTTGGCCTCCTGAAAGTGCCTAGCTACTGGCTGGTCAGAAGGTGACCCCGATATGGCGGCCTTTATGGCTGACCGGTGGAGGGCCATGCGCTCCCTCAAAGTTCTGATCGTTTTCCCTACATAGCAAAGATTGCAGGGACAAACAATGAGGTATATAATATGTGTAGATGTACAGGAGACAACATGCCTGATGGTAATTCTCGTGCCCGTAGAGGGGATAGTAAAGGAGGATCCGGTGATCATATGGCTGCAGGTGGTGCACCCCAAACAGCGGTAGCATCCCGGTTTCTTTGACAAAAAAGTCCCTTTGGTTGAATTGGACAAATTTGAGATATCCGTACGGACCACTAGGTCCTTGATATTATGACCCCTCCTGTAGCACATCATGGGGGTAGAATGTTTAAATGGGAGGGAAGGGTCAGTGGACACTATAGGCCAAAGTGCACGACTTGCTCTATTCAACACGGGGCTGGAGGTGTCGAATGTCGTAATCCATGGGATTCTGTCGCCCATGGATCTTGCCAGGGGACATAAGAGCTCATCTTGCTTCTGTGCCAAAACATCTTTTTTGGTGCTTACCAGGGCTGACTTGTCATATCCTCTTTCAGTGAATTTGGTGACCATCTCGTCCAATTCGTCCTCAATCTTGTCTGGCTGATTACAGATGCGTGCCACCCTCAGCATCTGGGATTTGGGTAAACCCTGTTTCAAGGAACGGGGATGATGGCTATTAGCACGTAACAGGGTGTTTTTATCTGTTGGTTTACTGTAGATATTGGTCAGTAATTTCCCTGCATCCAAAGACACCAGGACATCTAAGTAGTTGATGGATGACGGGGACCACTGATAAGTGATCCTAATGGGGGAGGCTCTGGTGTTAATAGACTCGAGTAGATGTATCAGAGCTTGTTCACCCCCGGTCTACAGGATGAAGATGTCATCAATATACCTGGTGAAGAGAGCAATGGACTGGGCAACCGTTGGGACTTGAAAAAACATCAATTTTTCTTCTTGTAACATAAAGATGTTAGCATACGAGGGTGCTACGTTACTTCCCATAGCACAGCCCGATTTTTGTACAAAGAATCTGCCGTCGAACATGAAATAGTTCCTAGTTAAGGTTAACTCCAGCAAGGTCATAAAAAGGTCCAGGTCCACATCCTGCATGTCCTCCCTAAGTAAGAATGTTCTCATGGCACGCAGGCCTCCATCATGGGGGATGCTGGTATACAGACTGCAGATGTCGATGTGACACATACCGCCGGGACCTGATCAAATTCAAGAAAAACAAGCTCCTCACTGTCCAGGAGGATTATGACACCAACAGGGTACATCGCTGGCTGATGGGGGGCAACCCCGGTAATCAACACACAGCCCAACCCAAATCAAGACAAGGATGGCGGAGACGAAGAGAGAACAAGCAAAGATCTGGAGCCTCCTCCAAAAGTGACAGTGAATTTGCGATGGGAGACTCGGATGGAGCTTTGGACAGCTCCTCGGCCCCTTTGGGGACCATACCGGCTGCGGTGCCAAAAGGAAGAGGTCGACCACCCGCAGGGCCGGTCAGAACACGCGACTCCTTCGATCGGGCCGCGAAAAACAAAGCCTAGTTTACAACTTGTCCAAGCGCATTTTCTCTCCAGCTGAATTGGAGGTCTTGGGGCATGGACTCTCTTTTGTCCCCACCAACCAGCACAAGGAGCTGGACTGGAAGATCGACCTATATCAATTTTCACGCAAACTGAGGAGACAAGAATTCTTCTCATTGCACCCTACCTCTATCAATGCCACTAATACCTCCACTATTTTTCAACCCTTTCTCAACAAAAGAAGCAGTTCTATGTTCGACCCCCAGTCGTCCAATTCGTCCATCAAATCGTTTATCAGATTGATGGACGAATCAATGAACAAATATACTAAAGCATCCAAAATACACCATCACAATCTTTCCAAACAACAGCTGTCGGCCCTTAAGGACCTAGGATCATACACCGATGTTGTTATCCGCCCCGCGGATAAGGGGGGTGGGATCGTCATCCTAGACTTGGCCTATTATAGAATGGAGATATTGGCTCAACTTTCAGATCCTGACACTTACGGCCAATTGGACACAGACCCATCCTTAGAATACAAACTCGAGCTGGATGGGATTTTAGCCGAAGCCAAGGACTCTGGCCTTATATCCGACAAGATACATAAGGCATTGACACAGGATTTTCCTCTGGTCCCTATCTTTTTGACGGTCCCAAAAATACATAAAGATCTCAGTAAGCCTCCTGGTCGTCCAATTATCTCCGCACGCCAATCCTTATATCAACCTGTGTCCCAATTTTTGGTCTGTGTTCTACAACCACTTGTTTTAAGGCAACCCAGTTGTCTAAAAGACACTACGTCCTTTTTGCTACTGTTGGATGCCATAGGGAGGGTACCCGATGGGACCCTCCTATGTATGATCGACATCTGCAGTCTGTATACCAGCATCCCCCATGATGGAGGCCTGCGTGCCATGAGAACATTCTTACTTAGGGAGGACATGCAGGATGTGGACCTGGACCTTTTTATGACCTTGCTGGAGTTAACCTTAACTAGGAACTATTTCATGTTCGACGGCAGATTCTTTGTACAAAAATTGGGCTGTGCTATGGGAAGTAACGTAGCACCCTCGTATGCTAACATCTTTATGTTACAAGAAGAAAAATTGATGTTTTTTCAAGACCCAACGGTTGCCCAGTCCATTGCTCTCTTCACCAGGTATATTGATGACATCTTCATCCTGTGGACCGGGGGTGATCAAGCTCTGATACATCTACTCGAGTCTATTAACACCAGAGCCTCCCCCATTAGGATCACTTATCAGTGGTCCCCGTCATCCATCAACTACTTAGATGTCCTGGTGTCTTTGGATGCAGGGAAATTACTGACCAATATCTACAGTAAACCAACAGATAAAAACACCCTGTTACGTGCTAATAGCCATCATCCCCGTTCCTTGAAACAGGGTTTACCCAAATCCCAGATGCTGAGGGTGGCACGCATCTGTAATCAGCCAGGCAAGATTGAGGACGAATTGGACGAGATGGTCACCAAATTCACTGAAAGAGGATATGACAAGTCAGCCCTGGTAAGCACCAAAAAAGATGTTTTGGCACAGAAGCGAGATGAGCTCTTATGTCCCTTGGCAAGATTCATGGGCGACAGAATCCCATGGATTACGACATTCGACACCTCCAGCCCCGTGTTGAATAGAGCAAGTCGTGCACTTTGGCCTATAGTGTCCACTGACCCTTCCCTCCCATTTAAACATTCTACCCCCATGATGTGCTACAGGAGGGGTCGTAATATCAAGGACCTAGTGGTCCGTACGGATATCTCAAATTTGTCCAATTCAACCAAAGGGACTTTTTTGTCAAAGAAACCGGGATGCTACCACTGTTTGGGGTGCACCACCTGCAGCCATATGATCACCGGATCCTCCTTTACTATCCCCTCTACGGGCACGAGAATTACCATCAGGCATGTTGTCTCCTGTACATCTACACATATTATATACCTCATTGTTTGTCCCTGCAATCTTTGCTATGTAGGGAAAACGATCTGAACTTTGAGGGAGCGCATGGCCCTCCACCGGTCAGCCATAAAGGCCGCCATATCGGGGTCACCTTCTGACCAGCCAGTAGCTAGGCACTTTCAGGAGGCCAAACACCGGTTGGGTGATTTGAAACATATCATCATTGATCACATCCCAAAATCCGCCCGAGGGGGTGACCGTGATGGAGCTCTCCTTCGCAAAGAGGCGTCCTGGATCTTCAGGCTCAATACCATCCACCCAACTGGCCTTAATGAAAGAATTATATGGAGTACCTTCGGATAACCAAAAACTACTTCATGGGAGGGACCCCTGGATGGTTTGGTGACCAGTGACCTGTCATCATGTGATTTAATTTTTAATTTGTTGTTTCTTGTTCCTTATATATTTTTTCATTTCTTTATTTGTTTATTTTTATATTTTATCATGTATTATTTTTTATATTTTCATGTTTATTTTTCATAATTACTTTACCCTACAGCATTTGTTAACTTTACGGGTCACACTGGCACAACTGGCTATGTACACCCACTTGCCCTCTTCCCTACCCTTTTGCATGACGGGGACTGATTGGTCTCTTTCTCTGAAGACACTTACATGGTGCCTTTCCTTTGCATGCCAGGCTGATAGGAAGTCTATTTTTTCTATTGCTATTTACATGTATTGTGGGCTTTTTTAATACTGGTGTCTGCGCTTTCTGTGTCCCCTCTCCCCAGCTTCCGGACTGCGGGTTTGAGCGTCAGGCGTTGCCGGGCAACAGACGGACAAGCGCAGCTAGGACGTCGGGCCACGTCATCTCCTGGCGCCTCCGCACACGCCGGACGGGGACGCTCGGGACTCCAGGTGCACGGGTGTTGTGGCGGGTTTCTGTCTCTATTTAAAGGTGGATGGGTTTTTCTTGTTTCACACAGGTACATCTTGAAAAAGGGGTTAAAATCCCCGAAACGTTGATGTAAATTATGTATTGTTGAATACATCTTCTTTTCATCAGTCTCCGAGTGCTGCAGCATTTTTTTCCCTTATCAGTTGTTTCTGAAGGCACCGGGGCAAGTCGTCATCCTTCGTGGGAGTGCCGGGCTATTTGTTGCAATATATATATATATATATATATATATATATATATATATAGCAGTACGGTAGGCCACGGCTGTACCTACCTCTGTGTCATCAGTGCACTCGTCGTCCATAAGTAATATAATACTATACTATCCATCCATCTACATTGTATACCTGTGGTGGGTTTTTTTTCTTCATACTAGTTTAGCAGTCTGCTGACAGTGTACACCAAGTCCGTTATTATTATTATACAGTATATTATATATATATATATAGCAGTACGGTAGGCCACGGCTGTACCTACCTCTGTGTCGTCAGTGCACTCGTCGTCCATAAGTAATATAATACTATACTATCCATCCATCCATCTACATTGTATACCTGTGGTGGCTTTTAGTTGTGCGCATTAAAATATGGAGAACAAAAATGTGGAGGTTAAAAAAATAGGGAAAGATCAAGATCCACTTCCACCTCGTGCTGAAGCTGCTGCCACTAGTCATGGCCGAGACGATGAAATGCCATCAACGTCGTCTGCCAAGGCCGATGCACAATGTCATAGTAAAGAGCATGTAAAATCCAAAACACAAAAGATCAGTAAAATGACCCAAAAATCAAAATTAAAAGCGTCTGAGGAGAAGCGTAAACTTGCCAATATGCCATTTACGACACGGAGTGGCAAGGAATGGCTGAGGCCCTGGCCTATGTTCATGGCTAGTGGTTCAGCTTCACATGAGGATGGAAGCACTCATCCTCTCGCTAGAAAAAAGAAAAGACTTAAGCTGGCAAAAGCACAGCAAAGAACTGTGCGTTCTTCGAAATCACAAATCCCCAAGGAGAGTCCAATTGTGTCGGTTGCAATGCCTGACCTTCCCAACACTGGACGGGAAGAGCTTGCGCCTTCCACCATTTGCACGCCTCCTGCAAGTGCTGGAAGGAGCACCCGCAGTCCAGTTCCTGATAGTCAAATTGAAGATGTCAGTGTTGAAGTACACCAGGATGAGGATATGGGTGTTGCTGGCGCAGGGGAGGAAATTGACAAGGAGGATTCTGATGGTGATGTGGTTTGTTTAAGTCAGGCACCCGGGGAGACACCTATTGTCCGTGGGAGGAATATGGCCATTGACATGCCTGGTCAAAATACAAAAAAAATCAGCTCTTCAGTGTGGAATTATTTCAACAGAAATGCGGACAACTGGTGTCAAGCCGTGTGTTGCCTTTGTCAAGCTGTAATAAGTAGGGGTGAGGACGTTAACCACCTTGGAACATCCTCCCTTATACGTCACCTGCAGCGCATTCATAATAAGTCAGTGACAAGTTCAAAAACTTTGGGCGACAGCGGAAGCAGTCCACTGACCAGTAAATCCCTTCCTCTTGTGACCAAGCTCCCGCAAACCACACCACCAACTCCCTCAGTGTCAATTTCCTCCTTACCCAGGAAAGCCAATAGTCCTGCAGGCCATGTCACTGTCAAGTCTGACGAGTCCTCTCCTGCCTGGGATTCCTCCGATGCATCCTTGAGTGTAACTCCTACTGCTGCTGGCGCTGCTGTTGTTGCTGCTGGGAGTCGATCGTCATCCCAGAGGGGAAGTCGGAAGACCACTTGTACTACTTCCAGTAAGCAATTGACTGTCCAACAGTCCTTTGCGAGGAAGATGAAATATCACAGCAGTCATCCTGTTGCAAAGCGGATAACTCAGGCCTTGACAACTATGTTGGTGTTAGACGTGCGTCCAGTATCCGCCGTTAGTTCACGGGGAACTAGAGAAATGCTTGAGGTAGTGTGCCCCCATTACCAAATACCATCTAGGTTCCACTTCTCTAGGCAGGCGATACCGAGAATGTACACGGACGTCAGAAAAAGAGTCACCAGTGTCCTAAAAAATGCAGTTGTACCCAATGTCCACTTAACCACGGACATGTGGACAATTGGAGCAGGGCAGACTCAGGACTATATGACTGTGACAGCCCACTGGGTAGATGTATTGCCTCCCGCTGCAAGAACAGCAGCGGCGGCACCAGTAGCAGCATCTCGCAAACGCCAACTCGTTCCTAGGCAGGCTACGCTTTGTATCACCGCTTTCCAGAATACGCACACTGCTAAAATCCTCTTACGGCAACTGAGGAAGATCATCGCAGAATGGCTTACCCCAATTGGACTCTCCTGGGGATTTGTGGCATTGGACAACGCCAGCAATATTGTGCGTGCATTACATCTGGGCAAATTCCAGCACGTCCCATGTTTTGCACATACCTTGAATTTGGTGGTGCAGAATTATTTAAAAAACGACAGGGGCGTGCAAGAGATGCTGTCGGTGGCCAGAAGAATTGCGGGCCACTTTCGGCGTACAGGCACCGCGTACAGAAGACTGGAGCACCACCAAAAACACCTGAACCTGCCCTGCCATCATCTGAAGCAAGAGGTGGTAACGAGGTGGAATTCAACCCTCTATATGCTTCAGAGGATGGAGGAGCAGCAAAAGGCCATTCAAGCCTATACATCTGCCCACGATATAGGCAAAGGAGGTGGAATGCACCTGTCTCAAGCGCAGTGGAGAATGATTTCAACGTTGTGCAAGGTTCTGCAACCTTTTGAACTTGCCACACGTGAAGTCAGTTCAGACACTGCCAGCCTGAGTCAGGTCATTCCCCTCATCAGGCTTTTGCAGAAGAAGCTGGAGGCATTGAAGGAGGAGCTAAAACAGAGCGATTCCGCTAGGCATGTGGGACTTGTGGATGGAGCCCTTAATTCGCTTAACCAGGATTCACGGGTGGTCAATCTGTTGAAATCAGAGCACTACATTTTGGCCACCGTGCTCGATCCTAGATTTAAAACCTACGTTGGATCTCTCTTTCCGGCAGACACAAGTCTGCAGAGGTTCAAAGACCTGCTGGTGAGAAAATTGTCAAGTCAAGCGGAACGCGACCCATCAACATCTCCTCCTTCACATTCTCCCGCAACTGGGGGTGCGAGGAAAAGGCTACGAATTCAGAGCCCACCCGCTGGCGGTGATGCAGGGCAGTCTGGAGCGACTGCTGACGCTGACATCTGGTCCGGACTGAAGGACCTGCCAACGATTACTGACATGTCGTCTACTGTCACTGCATATGATTCTCTCACCATTGAAAGAATGGTGGAGGATTATATGAGTGACCGCATCCAAGTAGGCACGTCAGACAGTCCGTACGTATACTGGCAGGAAAAAGAGGCAATTTGGAGGCCCTTGCAGAAACTGGCTTTATTCTACCTAAGTTGCCCTCCCTCCAGTGTGTACTCCGAAAGAGTGTTTAGTGCCGCCGCTCACCTTGTCAGCAATCAGCGTACGAGGTTACTTCCAGAAAATGTGGAGAAGATGCTGTTCATTAAAATGAATTATAATCAATTCCTCCATGGAGACATTCACCAGCAGCAATTGCCTCCAGAAAGAATACGGGGACCTGAGATGGTGGATTCCAGTGGGGACGAATTAATAATCTGTGAGGAGGGGGATGTACACAGTGAAAGGGGTGATGAATCGACGATGATGATGAGGTGGACATCTTGCCTCTGTAGAGCCAGTTTGTGCAAGGAGAGATTGATTGCTTCTTTTTTGGTGGGGGCCCAAACCAACCAGTCATTTCAATCACAGTCGTGTGGCAGACCCTGTCGCTGAAATGATGGGTTCGTTAAAGTGTGCATGTCCTGTTTATACAACATAAGGGTGGGTGGGAGGGCCCAAGGACAATTCCATCTTGCACCTCTTTTTTCTTTCATTTTTCTTTGCGTCATGTGCTGTTTGGGGAGTATTTTTTTGAAGGGCCATCCTGCGTGACACTGCAGTGCCACTCCTAGATGGGCCAGGTGTTTGTGTTGGCCACTAGGGTCGCTTAGCTTAGTCACACAGCTACCTCATTGCGCCTCTTTTTTTCTTTGCGTCATGTGCTGTTTGGGGAGTATTTTTTTGAAGGGCCATCCTGTGTGACACTGCAGTGCCACTCCTAGATTGGCCAGGTGTTTGTGTCGGCCACTAGGGTCGCTTAGCTTAGTCACACAGCTACCTCATTGCGCCTCTTTTTTTCTTTGCGTCATGTGCTGTTTGGGGAGTGTTTTTTGAAGGGCCATCCTGTCTGACACTGCAGTGCCACTCCTAGATGGGCCAGGTGTTTGTGTCGGCCACTTGGGTCGCTGAGCTTAGTCACACAGCTACCTCATTGCACCTCTTTTTTTCTTTGCGTCATGTGCTGTTTGGGGAGTATTTTTTTGAAGGGCCATCCTGCGTGACACTGCAGTGCCACTCCTAGATGGGCCAGGTGTTTGTGTCGGCCAGTAGGGTCGCTTAGCTTAGTCACACAGCTACCTCATTGCGCCTCTTTTTTTCTTTGCGTCATGTGCTGTTTGGGGAGTATTTTTTTGAAGGGCCATCCTGCCTGACACTGCAGTGCCACTCCTAGATGGGCCAGGTGTTTGTATCGGCCACTAGGGTCGCTTAGCTTAGTCCCACAGCTACCTCATTGCGCCTCTTTTTTTCTTTGCATCATGTGCTGTTTGGGGAGTATTTTTTTGAAGTGCCATCCTGTCTGACACTGCAGTGCCACTCCTAGATGGGCCAGGTGTTTGTGTCGGCCACTTGGGTCGCTGAGCTTAGTCATCCAGCGACCTCGGTGCAAATTTTAGGACTAAAAATAATATTGTGAGGTGTGAGGTGTTCAGAATAGACTGAAAATTAGTGGAAATTATGGTTATTGAGGTTAATAATACTATGGGATCAAAATGACCCCAAAATTATATGATTTAAGCTGTTTTTTAGGGTTTTTTGAAAAAAACACCCGAATCCAAAACACACCCGAATCCAACAAAAAAAATTCGGTGAGGTTTTGCCAAAACGCGTTCGAACCCAAAACACGGCCGCGGAACCGAACCCAAAACCAAAACACAAAACCCGAAAAATTTCCGGTGCACATCACTAGTACCAACGTGTTTAAATTATAGATCCAATACGTTTCCCTTTTTGATAGAAGAAGGTCCCTACCTCCTCCTCTATCTCGTAGCCGTACGCACTCAAGGATTGTAAATGAAAATCCTTTTAAATTCGAATTATGACATTCCAAGAAATGCCTCGGCAGGTTGTGACTTATTACCTTATTTTTAATCCTATGCATATGTTCTTGGATTTTAAGTTTTACTAACCGCTTCGTCTTGCCAATGTAGGACAAATTGCATGGACAAGTAATTCTATAAATTACATACTGTGAATTACAGTTAACCACCTCTTTTAGTTTGTATTTCAAGCCATTATCCAATAGCCACACAAACGGTTTCTTTTCCATGTGTTTGCAGCAAATGCAATGTCCACATGGAAAACAACCTCCCTTTTTCTTCAGTGAAAGAAATGTATCTGGTCCAGATGTGGATACTTTAGTAGATTTAAGTTTGCTTGGGGCCAGAATGCTTTTCAAATTCTTTGCCCTTCTGAAAATAACTAGAGGTTTTGGAGAGAGAGAGGGTCCCAACACTGGATCCTTTAACAGGATATTCCAATGTTTCTCCAATGTTTTTTTCACCATCCAATTTTCTTTGTTATATCGAGTCATGAATGGTCGACATTGAAAATGTTTTTCTACTTTCTTTCTAGGATTATTCGATAGGAGACTCGGTCTATCTTGTTTCAATGCTCTGTCAATCGCCTCCTCTATTTTTAAAGCATTGTAACCTCTTGACAGAAAGCGTTCTTTTAGAATCTCCACTTGAACCAGAAAGTCGTTGACATTACTACAATTTTTCCGAAGCCTCAGGAATTGTGCATAGGGGACATTCTCAATCCAATTTCGATGGTGACAACTTGTAGATGGTATAAAACTATTAGTGTCCACATCTTTGAAAAAGGTTGAGGTCTTAATATTTTCATTTACTGTACTTTCCAATTTGATGTCTAAATAATCAATTGTAATCGTGTCTGTTCTGTGAGTAAATTTCAGATTGAATTGGTTTTGATGGATAGCTTCTATAAAAGAGGCTATACTTTGTGAGTCACCATTCCATACAAAAATCAGATCATCAATATAGCACCTATAGAATCTAATATTTTCTGTAAAGAAAGGGGAACCATAGACAAAAGTGTTCTCCCACTCCCCCATCAGCAGGTTCGCATACGATGGGGCAAATTTTGTTCCCATTGCAGTCCCCTGCTGTTGGAGGTAGTGGGCATCTCCAAACTGGAAATAATTGTGTAGCAGAATATATTCAATACTGTGTAGGATAAACTCAATTTCTCCCACAGTTTTTTCCAAATCAATTTCCAAGGTGTGTATATATATATATATATATATATATACATTTACAATTAAGAGTGCCCCAGTGCCCCTTCTTCTCTCTCCTAATGTTTGCAGTACTATAAAGTTACAAAATTTTCAAACCAATTAACCACCATGCCACAATCTTTCCACTGATGAAGGTGCTTTGTTTAATAGTTTAGGGATATGTTAAATAATTATTTCACCAATTTGCTGGTGCAAATCAGAATTGCTTCGGTGACAGGACATCTGCACCACAAATCAGCTCTCCTGCAAATAAGCGTCAACTCTATTTTTGGCACCAGTACAAATGGTTAAAGTTTACCCTTATAGGCAGTGTTGTTGTACATGCTTGTCCCTAGGTTATGCATGCACACAGGAAAGGTTGGCTGATACAATTTCCAATAGGAAAGCAGGGGGCTTAGTAATCTGTGGATGGCATTAGTACCTGCAGACAAGTATCAAAAACTTTAAGTTTACAGAGTTTTATGAATTTACATTTCTATACGAATGTGCCACATTAAGACTTAGTGGGTAATTCAGACCTGATCGATAGGGTGCCTTTTTTGCATCCCTGCGATCAGGTAGTCGCCGCCTACATGGTGAGGGGGAATTCGCTGTGCAAGTGTGCGGTCGGATGTGTAGAAGAGCTGCACAAACTAATTTTGTGCAGTCTCTGTGCAGCCCAGGATTTACTTTTCCAGTGCGATGATCGGGGCCAGAGCAGACATCAGAAACCCTCCCTCCAATTGTCTGGTCCATCCTGATTCTTTACAGACACTCCTTGAATATTGTCAGTTGCCACCCACGAACGGTCTCTTCCTGTCAATCTCCTTGCGATCGCCAGTGCGTTAGTATTTTTCGCACCATCCCTTCGCTGCCCGGCGACCCCCCGTTGCTGCAGTCCGTTGTGCCTAGGCATTGAGGTGCATGTGCAGTTCAGACCTGATCGCCCGCTGTGCAAAAACGCACAGCAGAGATCATGTCTGAATTAGCCTCTATGTTTTCTACAGGACATTTTAGTGATGTGTTTTGTATTGCAGCAATGATGAATTGGTCCATGAAACATGCAGAAACTCTAGTTTCCATATGAATAACTAAAAGGCCCCAAATCTGAGATTTAGATTGTTTTGCTAACAAAAAATCAGTCTACTGTAACTACATGTAAGGTACAAAACCCTAGCTTTTAACTAGAAATGTGCGGCAGACTGTTTTCAGTTTTTGTGTTTTGTTTTTGGATCTGGATCTCCGTTCATGTTTTGGATCTGAATTGGTTTTGCCAAAACCACACCTTCAGGTTTTGGTTTTGTTTTTTAAAGAAACATAAAAACAGCTAAAAACACAGAATTTGGGGGTAATTTTGCTCCTACGGTATTATTAACCTCAATAACAATCATTTCCACTCATTTCCAGTCTATTCAGAACACCTCCCACCTCACAATATTGTTTTTAGGCTAAAAGGTTGCACCGAGGTGGCTGTATGACTAAGCTAAGCGACACAAGTGTGCAGCACAAACACCTGGCCCATCTAGGAGTGGCACTGCAGTGGCAGACAGGATGGCAGTTTAAAAATCTAGGCCCCAAAGAGCACATAATGCAAAGAAAAAAGATGTGCAAGATGGAATTGTCCCCACCCACCCTTATGTTGTATAAACAGGACATGCACACTTTAACAACCCCATTATTTCAGCGATAGGGTCTGCCACATGACTGTGGCTGAAATTATTGGTTTGTTTGAGCACCCACCAAAAAAGAAGCAATTAATCCCCCCACCAAAAAAGAAGCTATTAATCTCTCCTTGCACATACTGGATCTACAGAGGCAAGATGTCATCCTCATCCTCATCCTCTAATTCCTCACACCTTTTCAGTGTGTACATCATCATCCTCAAAGTATTAATTTGTCCCCACTGGAATCCACCATTACAGGTCCCTGTGTACTTTCCAGAGGCAATTGCTGGTAAAGGTCTTCCTGGCAAAGTTACTGGCTGCACTAAACACTCTTTCGGAGCACACACTGGAGGGGGGGCAACTTAGGTAAAATAAAGCTAGTTTGTGCAAGGGCATTCAAATTGCCTCTTTTTCCTGCCAGTATACATATGGACTGTCTGACATGCCTACTTGGATGCTGTCACCGATATAATCCTCCACCATTCTTTCAATGGTGATAGCATCATATACAGTGACAGCCCACATGTCAGTAATTGTTGGCAGCTCCTTCAGTCCTGACTGCCCTGCATCACTGATCTACTAGGGGGTAGTTCCGCAACAGGTTATTTGTGCAGATATTGACCTGAGACAGGTCTTTATCTGTGACCGACTTTAAAATAATTATGTACACAGTGTGTGCTAATCACTCGTCGGTGGTGCTCCCAGAGTCAATAGGTTAAGGCAGCAGAACAAGAGAGGAGAAGGACTCTATGTTGGGGCACTCTTCGTCAAAAAATTATTAGACACTAAAACTTAACTTTTAATAAATATAGTAAAAATCTAGTGACTCAAAAATGAAAAACGTGAACAAAAATATTCATGCATATCGCTTAATGCTTCTATTATAAGAATATATATGAAAATGCCTAGGTGAAAATTATTTGTAATTATTACTTTAACTGGGACAAATCTGTCTGTAATTTAAGACAGAATATAGTTGTAGTCCCCGAGGAATACTAACTATGTTCAGTTTTTTAGATATTATAAATGTTCTTTAAGAAAGAAATTGATGGCAATATGATCTTTAAATGTTGCCTTTAAGGGTCCTTAAACACCTCCTGCTCTATATTTAGGCAGTGGTGTTACCGGGAAGGCTTTTACTTGAATAAACAGTGTATTGTTCGACTTTATGCAATAGATAGAAGTCTGAAAATACGATATTTGAGATAAAAAACATTTACATATTCGGCAGTAACACAGTAATGCAGTAGATAGAGGTTTGGAAAAACAGTATTGCAAGTTTTATATGGAGATATGTTGAGATGAAAGAAATATATATGGCATATTTTGCAGTAATACAGTGAAGTCCTAAGGTTCAAAATACAGATAAGAGAAGGAAAGCATTAGAAATAACGGAGGGGGTGTCTTACTTCTGCTGTTCAGCTGGGTTGTTTACTGCACCTGGTGTTCGCTGTTGGTCCCCCACACAGTTACTGACCAGGCCTACCACAGATTTGCTTCCAAGATCGGACGAGATCAGGCGTATCCTGTGGAGTATGGCCGTAATCTGCTGAATGAGAGAGTATGACTACCAAAGTGCTTCTGCTGTCCAGATTAGTGGATGAGAGAGCATGAAAAATAGAAGTATAGCAGGCTCTGTAATGTTGCCATAATTTATAGTATACCCAAGTAAGCTTTTATAGTGAGAGAGATATATCCAAGAAGAACTTGATGCTCTCCGCTATTTTTAGACTAAAGGTATTTTCTCTTTGTAAAGTGAAAATATAGTGTCTTTTAAGAGACACACTGATAAATAAATGCTAATTAGATTGTCTCAAGAGCAAAGTATTTTTGCATGCTTAAAGAGTCATATTTAGCTGGTGAAAATATTGTCATTTTATCCGTATTTGCGGATGGAAAGTATAGAAACAAATGCAGAGAAATATGATGTAAATATCAAAAATGCTCTATAAATCCAAAATACTAAAAAGCTGTAATCACTTAATTATTGTGCAAATATTGCATATAGTCACACTGCATTAATTTAAGCAAATTGCTGAATAGATATGAAAAAATATATAATTGTATTGAAAATTAATAGAAAAGATACTTAATATAAAAATGATACATTCTAAATCTTGTAGCCCAAAAAGGGCGCTTACTGAACCGGTATATCCCTTAGTGTGGGAGTGGGCTGCGCAGTCCCACAGAGTCAAGCCTATGGACAGGTGAAACGGGCCGTTTGGTTAGTGGGACTCTGTGGGACTGCGCAGCCCACTCCCTCTTCACCACTTTTTGCCACTTTACTTCTAGTCCTTTGGATCATCTGGGATAGATCCTGGGTGTAAGTGGGGGGCAGCAGAGATCTGAGCAGGAGCGCCATCAAACTTCTCAATACAACTCCTTTGCACATTTAACGTATCTCATCCCATTTTGATGAAGTTTGGGCTGCACCATGTTCAAACACTTAGAAGACAGGAAGAAGAAAACCGAAGAAGCCTTCAGAACCAATTTTCATGAGGAAAATATAGAAATGACAGACGATAATCTTGAAACTGCCATGCACAGACTTTGTGAGTGGCTACTGAAGGAGAACAAACTCTGGTGGGAGGTAGCCACCCTGGAAAAATACACATCTGATCAGATCATTCCTAAAGGTTTAAAAATCACCAAACCAGCTTCTTTCCAAGATGCCTCAGATAGTTTTTGGTCAGAATGGGATGAAATCTTAGAAACCTGTTCATTCTCTCTAATGAGACTCATTCTCAAAGAAAGAAAAGAGAAACTCAAAGAAATAAATGAGAGAATCGAAATCTTAAAATCACTCATCCAACCCTTTGAAAAAATACCTCTTTTCAGCACACTGGAAAAAGAAATTACTGAAAAAATCCAAAAGAACACAGACTTCCTGATTAAAAAGAAACAAGGGAAATTACAACGGGACTTTGACTACTACAAATTTGGAATTATCAAGGAGAAGACAAAGAGAGGCCCACATGGGGAAACTAGAAATAGAAGCCCGTTAAGAACACACTACCCAACACCAAATTCCAAATGGAAAGAGGACCAGATTCAAAGAAGACATGAAGAACATAACAGATATACTGAAAGAACAAGAAGAATTGACAGAGATCAAGATCAACGCCAACATTTAAGAGATTGGAGGAACCAGGAACCAAGATACAAAGATCAGATTCCCAAAGGAATATACCATAACTATGTGTCCAGGGAACAGAAATATCCAGAACCAACTAGGTGTAGAAGAACAAGGGCCACCAAGTCCAGATACCGTGAGACAACAACAAGGCACTACCAAGATCGGAGATACGAACGACCAGGAGGACAAAGAGACTGCAGATTCAGAAAACAACGACAATCCATATCCAGATCAAGACACCGATCCAGACGATCTTCCTCAAGAAGGGAACAGAGGAAATTGCAGAGGAGGTCATCACATAGAACTACTCATAGGAAATCCACACACCACACACAAGAAAGGAGAGACACTGAAAGAACCACTCGAGTATCAAAAACCCCTTTTTTAGAAGAAAGGACATGGTTATTGGACGGACGATCAAATGCACATCGGATCAACGGAAGTCCACCTACGAGCAGTCACCTATAGGAACTTCCATTAGAGAAGAGCCACCATTAAGAAAGAAATATAAACATAAAAATAAAAAAAGAGGGTGTCGTGGGGGAACAAAATGGAAAAAGAAGAAGAAAAAGAAGAAGAAACCAACCAAGGAACCTGCAATCATAGAGACACAATCCCCAGAGGTGAGAAATCCCATATATAATCTAAGCCATAGAGTTCTAACGAAAGAAGAAGAGAAAATCTTGAAGAAAGGCCTAAAATATGCTCCTACATCAAACATGGAAGAATTCGACAAGTTTGTTGACATCCAAAAATTTGTGCGAAAAATTACACTAAAAAAATTTTTTGCAACAAAAGGGGGAGAGAAAACACCATCTAACGAAGAACACCTAGAAACAAGGAGTGAAAACACCGACCAGGAAGATGGGTTTAAGAGCAAGAAGAAAAAGAAATCCACATTCTATCCTTCGCATATTAAAGGAAATTTTATAGAGACATTCACAAAGGTAGTATTAGATGAAGTGGAACACCTAAAGAAAATTCGCACCAAGTCAAATCTCACCAAAAAGGAGAAAGATATGATTCGAAATCTGGCCAAAGATGAGACAGTAGTGATTAAGCCCTGTGATAAAGGAGGTGGAATTGCCATTCTTGACAAAGAGAATTACACCAAAGAGGTCTATAGACAACTGGCCGATACCACAACTTATGGCAAACTAAAGGGAGATCCCAGCAATAAAATCAAGGAGAACTTTGAACAACTAATGCAGGAACATCTGAAAAAAGGAGGAATCTCCAAAGAGGAGTATGATTTCATTGATGTACCAGATTCAACCACCCCAAGCATATACATACTCCCGAAGATTCATAAAGATCTTAACAATCCACCCGGAAGACCCATTATTGCTGGAACCAAAAGCTTGACATCAAATCTATCGTCGCTCATAGATTCCTTCCTACAACCTCTAGTAGTAAATAACAAATCCTACTTGAAGGACACAGGTGATACACTCAACAAACTGAGAAATTTCGAATGGAATACGGATCGCGTCCTCGCTTCAGCAGATGTAACATCATTGTACACTTGTATCCAACACACCAAAGGGTTGGAAGCAATAACATGGTCCTTGGACAAGTCAGACTATTCTGTAGAAAAAAAGAAATTCATCATTGATGCCATAAGATTTATCTTAGAAAACAATTATTTCTTTTTCAATGGCGATTTCTACATACAACGCACGGGAACCGCTATGGGAACGAAATTCGCCCCCAGCTACGCTAATTTATTCATGAATTATTGGGAAGAAAAGAACATCTACAGCAGCGCAGCTTGGGGCTCCCAGTTGAAAAAATGGCACAGATATATAGATGACGTGTTACTTCTATGGGAAGGCAGTGAGGAGTCCCTGTTGGAATTTTTCAAATCAATCAATGAGAATGAATTCAACATCAATCTCACCCTGTCATATAGTAAAATTCAAATAAACTTTCTGGATCTCACCCTGTATATAGAAGACAATAACATACAGACAAAAATTTTCCACAAACCAACAGATGTCAATACCTATATACCCACGGACAGTCAACATCACAACACCTGGCTAAAAGGAGTACCAAAAAGCCAATTCCTACGTGTGAAACGCAACTGTAGCAGGAAAGAAATCTGCAAGGATCAAATGGAACAAATGAAATATAATTTTATGGAAAAGGAATATAAAGAAGAGATGTTGGACCAAGTAATCGAAGAAACAGAGAAAAAAGAAAGAGAAACATTGATGCAACCAAAAGAAAGAGAGGGCAATCAAAATGAGAAAGATAAGGACAAGTTCAAATGGGCATTTATCACAAAATATGATGCCCAATACAAACAACTGGAAAAAATATTTCGAAAACACTGGCACCTCCTCCAACGTGATCCAGTTCTGAACAAGATAATCCCTAAAAAACCTTCATTCATATACCGCAAGTCTAAAAATCTCAAGGATCATTTGGTAAAAAGCACTCTCCCACTACCGTCAAGGAGTTTGATCAGAACTAAAGGATTCCACAGGTGTGGTATGTGCATAGGTTGTCGTAACATCAAAGACTCCAACTCTAAATATACTGAACTCAAGATCAACAATAAATCTATGAGAATCACAGACTTCATCACCTGCAACACTTCAAATGTTGTATACTTAGTGGAATGCTCCTGTGGACTAGCGTACATAGGATGGACAACGAGACCATTAAAGATAAGAATTTCCGAACATTTAAGGAACATTAAAAAAGGACTACAAACACACCACCTTTCTAATCATTTCAAAAGCCATCATAATTGCTCAATTAATCATATACAAAGATTCGTTGGCTTAAAACACATCAGAGCAACATGGAAAGATAAAAATGTGGAAAGCAGATTAGCCAAAACAGAAATGCGAACCATTTTTGAGTTAAAGACACTAAACCCCAGGGGACTCAATCAAGATTTTGAGCTCAAATGGTTTATATAAATATACACATATTATGTGCTATCACCTTCTTCTCATCAGAATCCACATACATGAATTACCTTTATATCATCTTCTCCTTTTTAATTTCTTTGAAATAAAACTTCTTTGTTTATATAAACGATTTTTTAATACATTAAAATATAATACATCAATATATGATCATTAATTTAGTCTTATCTCCCAAATAGTGCCTTAGTGGAAATTATGAACGAAAAAATACACAGAAGACTTCTGGACCAATCTACTCTGACATCTGCTTGAAAGTTCCCTTTGGGACTGTTGCCAGGGAAACTACCGATTTCTACTACAAATCCCAGAATCCTTCCTGTTTAAGATACCTTAGGCTGTATCACGGCACAAGACTTCCGGGACATAAAAACTACAATACCCAGAATTCACAGATCATCAGTTCCTGGCCGGCGCTCCTAATCGCGATGGAAACGAAGACTTCCGGTTCTAAAAACTACATTACCCACAAGCCGCGGTTCGTCACTTCCGGTCACGGCGGTTCAGTAAGACTTTTCTTTTCTTTTTATGGTCCTCCAGTAAGCTCCACCGCTTCTTAAAGCACAAACCACTTTCACCACCAATGTATTCATTTATAATAGGAGATATAGAAGATGTTTTACGCACACGTCTTTCCGGGCCCATCCGGAACCGGAAGTGACGTCGGTAAGGACATATCCCGGACATTCACTATAAATTAATTATTAACACAGTCCTCCATCAGCCTTGACAAAGAGTGACCTACTCGAAACGCGTTGGCTGAGGACTATTGCCTGCTGGACATCGCCCCACCCGTTCTGTGGGAAAGGTACGACCACTTGTGTATTTTTACTATTCAGTCAGATAAGGTACCGGTCCCTTTGTGCTGGATGAAGTTGGTCTGACCAATCCCCACTACGGACGGCAGCCTCCTGCAGCCAATATATTATTTGCATTTGTTTTGTTTGTAATTTTAATAAAACATTGTTACACTTTTAATAATCTCCATCCAATCGAATGAAGACAAAGATACCTTGATGGGCGTATAACACATGATATCATCCGTGAGTACTGGTACGAATCTTTTTACAAAGATACCTTTATAGGAGAAGAACGCACTTTATAAGTGTAAGTTAGGTACGCATAATAGGGATCAATTTTCGCCGTTCGACCCTGTACATTTTGAATTGGGATATAGTCTCGGCATAAAAGATACCTTGATAGGCCTGCCATCAATTGTGTTTTGTGTAAGTGGAGGTATGCACTTGTTTCAGAAGCATATCTGATTGTGACATTCACCTAACCATCTTTAGAAAGAAACCTTGATGAGTTTAATGACACATTCAATTATGTAAGCCAGGTATATCTATCATAATATACACAACCTAGAAGAAAGCAGACCGTATCTATGAATAGTTTTAGAGATATAAGATACATCTGTGTTTAACCTATAGCCATTCTTTTATTTTTTTACATTGACAAACTTGTTGGAAGAACTGTTGGATAAGAAAATTTAAAGGGGAATAAGAAAAATACCTGTACGACCGACACACTCCGACATTTATGATAAGTACTAATTTTTCATTTCTCTCAGCGCCAACCCTCTTCACCACTTTTTGCCACTTTACTTCTAGTCCTTTGGATCATCTGGGATAGATCCTGGGTGTAAGTGGGGGGCAGCAGAGATCTGAGCAGGAGCGCCATCAAACTTCTCAATACAACTCCTTTGCACATTTAACGTATCTCATCCCATTTTGAGAAGTTTGGGCTGCACCATGTTCAAACACTTAGAAGACAGGAAGAAGAAAACCGAAGAAGCCTTCAGAACCAATTTTCATGAGGAAAATATAGAAATGACAGACGATAATCTTGAAACTGCCATGCACAGACTTTGTGAGTGGCTACTGAAGGAGAACAAACTCTGGTGGGAGGTAGCCACCCTGGAAAAATACACATCTGATCAGATCATTCCTAAAGGTTTAAAAATCACCAAACCAGCTTCTTTCCAAGATGCCTCAGATAGTTTTTGGTCAGAATGGGATGAAATCTTAGAAACCTGTTCATTCTCTCTAATGAGACTCATTCTCAAAGAAAGAAAAGAGAAACTCAAAGAAATAAATGAGAGAATCGAAATCTTAAAATCACTCATCCAACCCTTTGAAAAAATACCTCTTTTCAGCACACTGGAAAAAGAAATTACTGAAAAAATCCAAAAGAACACAGACTTCCTGATTAAAAAGAAACAAGGGAAATTACAACGGGACTTTGACTACTACAAATTTGGAATTATCAAGGAGAAGAGAAAGAGAGGCCCACATGGGGAAACTAGAAATAGAAGCCCGTTAAGAACACACTACCCAACACCAAATTCCAAATGGAAAGAGGACCAGATTCAAAGAAGACATGAAGAACATAACAGATATACTGAAAGAACAAGAAGAATTGACAGAGATCAAGATCAACGCCAACATTTAAGAGATTGGAGGAACCAGGAACCAAGATACAAAGATCAGATTCCCAAAGGAATATACCATAACTATGTGTCCAGGGAACAGAAATATCCAGAACCAACTAGGTATAGAAGAACAAGGGCCACCAAGTCCAGATACCGTGAGACAACAACAAGGCACTACCAAGATCGGAGATACGAACGACCAGGAGGACAAAGAGACTGCAGATTCAGAAAACAACGACAATCCATATCCAGATCAAGACACCGATCCAGACGATCTTCCTCAAGAAGGGAACAGAGGAAATTGCAGAGGAGGTCATGACATAGAACTACTCATAGGAAATCCACACACCACACACAAGAAAGGAGAGACACTGAAAGAACCACTCGAGTATCAAAAATCCCTTTTTTAGAAGAAAGGACATGGTTATTGGACGGACGATCAAATGCACATCAGATCAACGGAAGTCCACCTACGAGCAGTCACCTATAGGAACTTCCATTAGAGAAGAGCCACCATTACGAAAGAAATATAAACATAAAAATAAAAAAAGAGAGTGTCGTGGGGGAACAAAATGGAAAAAGAAGAAGAAAAAGAAGAAGAAACCAACCAAGGAACCTGCAATCATAGAGACACAATCCCCAGAGGTGAGAAATCCCGTATATAATCTAAGCCATAGAGTTCTAACGAAAGAAGAAGAGAAAATCTTGAAGAAAGGCCTAAAATATGCTCCTACATCAAACATGGAAGAATTCGACAAGTTTGTTGACATCCAAAAATTCGTGCGAAAAATTACACTAAAAAATTTTTTTGCAACAAAAGGGGGAGAGAAAACACCATCTAACGAAGAACACCTAGAAACAAGGAGTGAAAACACCGACCAGGAAGATGGGTTTAAGAACAAGAAGAAAAAGAAATCCACATTCTATCCTTCGCATATTAAAGGAAATTTTATAGAGACATTCACAAAGGTAGTATTAGATGAAGTGGAACACCTAAAGAAAATTCGCACCAAGTCAAATCTCACCAAAAAGGAGAAAGATATGATTCGAAATCTGGCCAAAGATGAGACAGTAGTGATTAAGCCCTGTGATAAAGGAGGTGGAATTGCCATTCTTGACAAAGAGAATTACACCAAAGAGGTCTATAGACAACTGGCCGATACCACAACTTATGGCAAACTAAAGGGAGATCCCAGCAATAAAATCAAGGAGAACTTTGAACAACTAATGCAGGAACATCTGAAAAAAGGAGGAATCTCCAAAGAGGAGTATGATTTCATTGATGTACCAGATTCAACCACCCCAAGCATATACATACTCCCGAAGATTCATAAAGATCTTAACAATCCACCCGGAAGACCCATTATTGCTGGAACCAAAAGCTTGACATCAAATCTATCGTCGCTCATAGATTCCTTCCTACAACCTCTAGTAGTAAATAACAAATCCTACTTGAAGGACACAGGTGATACACTCAACAAACTGAGAAATTTCGAATGGAATACGGATCGCGTCCTCGCTTCAGCAGATGTAACATCATTGTACACTTGTATCCAACACACCAAAGGGTTGGAAGCAATAACATGGTCCTTGGACAAGTCAGACTATTCTGTAGAAAAAAAGAAATTCATCATTGATGCCATAAGATTTATCTTAGAAAACAATTATTTCTTTTTCAATGGCGATTTCTACATACAACGCACGGGAACCGCTATGGGAACGAAATTCGCCCCCAGCTACGCTAATTTATTCATGAATTATTGGGAAGAAAAGAACATCTACAGCAGCGTAGCTTGGGGCTCCCAGTAGAAAAAATGGCACAGATATATAGATGACGTGTTACTTCTATGGGAAGGCAGTGAGGAGTCCCTGTTGGAATTTTTCAAATCAATCAATGAGAATGAATTCAACATCAATCTCACCCTGTCATATAGTAAAATTCAAATAAACTTTCTGGATCTCACCCTGTATATAGAAGACAATAACATACAGACAAAAATTTTCCACAAACCAACAGATGTCAATACCTATATACCCACGGACAGTCAACATCACAACACCTGGCTAAAAGGAGTACCAAAAAGCCAATTCCTACGTGTGAAACGCAACTGTAGCAGGAAAGAAATCTGCAAGGATCAAATGGAACAAATGAAATATAATTTTATGGAAAAGGGATATAAAGAAGAGATGTTGGACCAAGTAATCGAAGAAACAGAGAAAAAAGAAAGAGAAACATTGATGCAACCAAAAGAAAGAGAGGGCAATCAAAATGAGAAAGATAAGGACAAGTTCAAATGGGCATTTATCACAAAATATGATGCCCAATACAAACAACTGGAAAAAATATTTCGAAAACACTGGCACCTCCTCCAACGTGATCCAGTTCTGAACAAGATAATCCCTAAAAAACCTTCATTCATATACCGCAAGTCTAAAAATCTCAAGGATCATTTGGTAAAAAGCACTCTCCCACTACCGTCAAGGAGTTTGATCAGAACTAAAGGATTCCACAGGTGTGGTATGTGCATAGGTTGTCGTAACATCAAAGACTCCAACTCTAAATATACTGAACTCAAGATCAACAATAAATCTATGAGAATCACAGACTTCATCACCTGCAACACTTCAAATGTTGTATACTTAGTGGAATGCTCCTGTGGACTAGCGTACATAGGAAGGACAACGAGACCATTAAAGATAAGAATTTCCGAACATTTAAGGAACATTAAAAAAGGACTACAAACACACCACCTTTCTAATCATTTCAAAATCCATCATAATTGCTCAATTAATCATATACAAAGATTCGTTGGCTTAAAACACATCAGAGCAACATGGAAAGATAAAAATGTGGAAAGCAGATTAGCCAAAACAGAAATGCGAACCATTTTTGAGTTAAAGACACTAAACCCCTGGGGACTCAATCAAGATTTTGAGCTCAAATGGTTTATATAAATATACACATATTATGTGCTATCACCTTCTTCTCATCAGAATCCACATACATGAATTACCTTTATATCATCTTCTCCTTTTTAATTTCTTTGAAATAAAACTTCTTTGTTTATATAAACGATTTTTTAATACATTAAAATATAATACATCAATATATGATCATTAATTTAGTCTTATCTCCCAAATAGTGCCTTAGTGGAAATTATGAACGAAAAAATACACAGAAGACTTCTGGACCAATCTACTCTGACATCTGCTTGAAAGTTCCCTTTGGGACTGTTGCCAGGGAAACTACCGATTTCTACTACAAATCCCAGAATCCTTCCTGTTTAAGATACCTTAGGCTGTATCACGGCACAAGACTTCCGGGACATAAAAACTACAATACCCAGAATTCACAGATCATCAGTTCCTGGCCGGCGCTCCTAATCGCGATGGAAACGAAGACTTCCGGTTCTAAAAACTACATTACCCACAAGCCGCGGTTCGTCACTTCCGGTCGCGGCGGTTCAGTAAGACTTTTCTTTTCTTTTTATGGTCCTCCAGTAAGCTCCACCGCTTCTTAAAGCACAAACCACTTTCACCACCAATGTATTCATTTATAATAGGAGATATAGAAGATGTTTTACGCACACGTCTTTCCGGGCCCATCCGGAACCGGAAGTGACGTCGGTAAGGACATATCCCGGACATTCACTATAAATTAATTATTAACACAGTCCTCCATCAGCCTTGACAAAGAGTGACCTACTCGAAACGCGTTGGCTGAGGACTATTGCCTGCTGGACATCGCCCCACCCGTTCTGTGGGAAAGGTACGACCACTTGTGTATTTTTACTATTCAGTCAGATAAGGTACCGGTCCCTTTGTGCTGGATGAAGTTGGTCTGACCAATCCCCACTACGGACGGCAGCCTCCTGCAGCCAATATATTATTTGCATTTGTTTTGTTTGTAATTTTAATAAAACATTGTTACACTTTTAATAATCTCCATCCAATCGAATGAAGACAAAGATACCTTGATGGGCGTATAACACATGATATCATCCGTGAGTACTGGTACGAATCTTTTTACAAAGATACCTTTATAGGAGAAGAACGCACTTTATAAGTGTAAGTTAGGTACGCATAATAGGGATCAATTTTCGCCGTTCGACCCTGTACATTTTGAATTGGGATATAGTCTCGGCATAAAAGATACCTTGATAGGCCTGCCATCAATTGTGTTTTGTGTAAGTGGAGGTATGCACTTGTTTCAGAAGCATATCTGATTGTGACATTCACCTAACCATCTTTAGAAAGAAACCTTGATGAGTTTAATGACACATTCAATTATGTAAGCCAGGTATATCTATCATAATATACACAACCTAGAAGAAAGCAGACCGTATCTATGAATAGTTTTAGAGATATAAGATACATCTGTGTTTAACCTATAGCCATTCTTTTATTTTTTTACATTGACAAACTTGTTGGAAGAACTGTTGGATAAGAAAATTTAAAGGGGAATAAGAAAAATACCTGTACGACCGACACACTCCGACATTTATGATAAGTACTAATTTTTCATTTCTCTCAGCGCCAACCCTCTTCACCACTTTTTGCCACTTTACTTCTAGTCCTTTGGATCATCTGGGATAGATCCTGGGTGTAAGTGGGGGGCAGCAGAGATCTAAGCAGGAGCGCCATCAAACTTCTCAATACAACTCCTTTGCACATACTATAAATTATGGCAACATTACAGAGCCTACTATACTTCTATTTTTCATGCTCTCTCATCCACTAATCTGGACAGCAGAAGCACTTTGGTAGTCATACTCTCTCATTCAGCAGATTACGGCCATACTCCACAGGATACGCCTGATCTCGTCCGATCTTGGAAGCAAATCTGTGGTAGGCCTGGTCAGTAACTGTGTGGGGGACCAACAGCGAACACCAGGTGCAGTAAACAACCCAGCTGAACAGCAGAAGTAAGACACCCCCTCCGTTATTTCTAATGCTTTCCTTCTCTTATCTGTATTTTGAACCTTAGGACTTCACTGTATTACTGCAAAATATGCCATATATATTTCTTTCATCTCAACATATCTCCATATAAAACTTGCAATACTGTTTTTCCAAACCTCTATCTACTGCATTACTGTGTTACTGCCGAATATGTAAATGTTTTTTATCTCAAATATCGTATTTTCAGACTTCTATCTATTGCATAAAGTCGAACAATACACTGTTTATTCAAGTAAAAGCCTTCCCGGTAACACCACTGCCTAAATATAGAGCAGGAGGTGTTTAAGGACCCTTAAAGGCAACATTTAAAGATCATATTGCCTTCAATTTCTTTCTTAAAGAACATTTATAATATCTAAAAAACTGAACATAGTTAGTATTCCTCGGGGACTACAACTATATTCTGTCTTAAATTACAGACAGATTTGTCCCAGTTAAAGTAATAATTACAAATAATTTTCACCTAGGCATTTTCATATATATTCTTATAATAGAAGCATTAAGCGATATGCATGAATATTTTTGTTCACGTTTTTCATTTTTGAGTCACTAGATTTTTACTATATTTATTAAAAGTTAAGTTTTAGTGTCTAATAATTTTTTGACGAAGAGTGCCCCAACATAGAGTCCTTCTCCTCTCTTGTTCTGCTGCCCTGCATCACTGCCAGTGGGTGGGCTAGGAAATGTTATTCTTTTCCTCAAAGCCCCAGTTGTGGGAGAAATTGAAGGAAAAGCTGTTGACAGGTCACGTTCCACTTGAGTTGACAATTTTCTCACCAGCAGGTCTTTGCACCTCTGCAGACTTGTGTCCACAGAAAGAGAGATACAATGTAGGCTTTAAACCTAGGCTTGAGCATGGTGGCAAACATGTAGTGCTCTGATTTCAACACCCTTAAATCCTGGAAAAGTGAATAAAGGGCTCCATTAACAAGTCCACATACTTAGTGGGATCGCACCATCTTAGCTCATCCTTCATTTCTCCAGCTGTTTCTGCAAAAGCTTGATGAGAGGAATGACCTGACTCAAGCTGGCAGTGTCTGAACTGACTTTACATGTGGCAAGTTTGAAGGGTTGTAGATCCTTGCACAAGATAGAAATCATTCTCCACTGTGCTTGAGTCAGGTGCATTACCCCTCCATTGCCTATATCATATCATTTGCTGCTCCTCCATACTCTGAAGCATATAGAGTGTTGAATTCCACCTCATTACCACCTCTTGCTTCAGGTGATGGCATAGCAGGTTCAGGAGTGTTTCTGGCGCTCCAGTCTTTGGCATGCAGTTGCTGAATGTCGAAAGTGGCCTGCAATTTTTCGGGCCACCGACAGCATCTCCTGCATGCTCCTGTCATTTTTCAAAAAAATTCTGCACCACCAAATTAATTGTATGTGCAAAACATGGGATGTGCTGGAATTTGCCCAGATGTAATGCACGCACAATATTGGTGGTGTTGTCAGATATCACAAATCCCCAGGAGAGTCTAAATGGGGTAAGCCATTGTGCGGTGATGTCCCTCCGTTTCCGTAATAGGTTGTCAGCAGTGTGCCTCTTATGAAAGCCAGTGATACAAAGCGTAGCCTGCCTAGGAATGAGTTAGCATTTGTGAGATGCTGCTGCTGTTGCCGCTGATGTTTTTGCTGCGGGATGCAATACATAAAGTCCTTAGTTTGCCCTGCTCCACTTGTCCACATGTCCATGGTTAAGTGGACAGTGGATAGTGGATACAAATGCATTTTTAAGGACACTGAGGACACTTTTCTTAATGTCCCTGTACAGTCCGGGAATCACTTGCTTAGTGAAGTGGAATCTCTACAGGATTTGGTACTGGGGACACAGTACGTCCATCATCTGTCTAAATCCCACTGCACTAATTACGGATACTGGATGAATGTTTAACATCAGCATAGTTGTTATGGCCTCAGGAATCCGCTTTGCAACAGGGTGACTTCTGTCATATTTCTTCTTCCTCGCAAAGGACAGTCAATTGCTTAGTTGAAGTAGTACAAGTGGTCTTCCATCTTCCATCTTCCTCTCTGGGATGACGATTGACTCCCAGCAGCAACAACAGCAGTAGCAGTAATCATACCACTCAAGGATCCTCTGGAGGAATCCCGGATAGGAGAAGACTCATCAGTCATGCCAGTGACATGGTCTGCAGGACTACTTATGTTCCTGACTGAGGAGGAAATTGATGTTGAGGGAGTTGGTGGTGTGGATTGGAGCTTGCGTGCAACAGGAAGAAGGGATTTAGGTGTCAGTGGACTGCTTACGCTAATACCCTAAGTTTCTGAACTTGACAATGACTTCTTATGAATTTGCTGCAGATGACGTATAAGGGAGGATGTTCCTAGGTGGTTAACATCCTTACCCCTACTTATTATGGATTGACAAAGGCAGCACATGGCTTGACACCTGTTGTCTGCATTTGTAGAGAAATTATTTAACACTGAAGAGGTGGCTTTTTTGGTATTTTTTGGTGTCTCCACTGGTACTTTATTCAAACAATCACATCACCATCAGAATCCTCATCATCAACTTCCTCCGCAGTGCCAGCTACACCAATATCCTCCTCATCCTGGTGTACTTCTACAGTGACATACTCAATCTCAATATCAGCAAATGGACTGGCGGTGCTCCTCCAAGCATTTGCAGGGGGCGTGCAAATGGTGGTAGGAGCCTCCTCTTTCCATACAGTTGTTATGATCCAGACACTCCGGTCAGGGGAGATCTTATACTGTGAGACCTGAGTACCAGGATGTAATGCTGGAAAGGGGAAACGGAATGGGAATAGCCCCTGGTGCCCTACCTCCGTTGTCTTACCCGTGCTGTCAGTTCACTCTTGCGAGACTATGGTTTCTTGGGCCCATGGCAGCCGCGTTTGAAGGGCGGATTATGTCTGCCCAACTCCGATGCCCCCTCAGGTCTTAAGGAGAGACAAAGAGTGAACCGAGGCAGGGTAATAACAAGGGGCCCTCTAACTAAACAACAAGGCTCTACTGGCTAACCTGAAACTAAAAGTATGCGCGGCTTAACGCCAGGAAAAAGTACAACCAAAATAATCCACTTGTCCACTCTCCTACACGGCACCGCCGAGTACCAGAGAGGACTATGGAAGCGGAAACCTCCGCAAATGCTCCAATGCAAGAAAATAATACTAAAGCGGCCTAGGCCGTAACACGCGGCAGGGCCGCCACTCACAAAACCAAGTGGGAACTTAAATCGACTGCCACCGGTAAATGAGGACCAGGAGAACTCCTTGGGACCAGATGACAAACTCCAAGATTCAGGGACTCAGAACTGGAGAGACCGGACACAGCAGACCAGGAACAGACGTTCACCAAACATGAGCAGCATGCAGGAAGCTATCACCGGCGTCTGTGTGAGGCACCGAGGAGGCATTTAACATGGAACCCTCCAATAAGAGCACAGAGCCTAATTACAATAAATGTCGTGCAGCTGCCTTGCTGCACGACCAGAGACCATGTGTGAACACTTTAATTAATCAATCCCTGCAACGGGGAACGCAGTCCGCCTGTGGCGTCCCCGTTGCTAAGGTCCCAGCGGCTTGGCGCGCCCGCCGTCCTATCGTTGCTAGGGACCCGACGGCTCAGCACGCACGGCGTCCCTAGTTGCTAGGCGCAGGGCGGTCAAGGAGGAGGGTGCAGCTGCCGCGGTTGTCGCTTGGAGATGGACCGAGCGACGCCACGGACCGCGGCGCCTAACAACAGTCTTAGGAAGGTCAGGACTAGACATCGCAACCATAGACACACTTGGACTCTCCTTGGGGATTTGTGATATCTCTGAATGCACAGTTGTTTTTTCCTGTGCTTTAACAAGCTTAATTTTTAAAAAAAATTTGAGATGGAGGAGGGCTTCCATCCTCCTGAGAAGCTGAACCACCAGTATGAACATAGGCCAAGGCCTTAGCCTTTCTTTGCCACTTTGTGTTGTGAATGACATATTGCCAATTTTATGTTTCTCATCAGATAATTTCTTTTTTTCTGATTAATTATTTTTGTTTCTTGGATTTACATGCCCTCTATTACATTAGGCATTGGCCTTACCAGATGCTTTGAGGGAATTGAATTGTCCATGTCATGACTGGTAGCAGCAGCACCTTCAGCACTAGTACTGGGAACTGGAAGTGGTTCATGATCTTCAACTATTTTTTCCTCCAAATTCTTGTTCTCCATTTCACGGGACAGCACCCCTTTATAATTACTGCACACAGAACAGTGCCCCTTTATTTTCACTGCTCCCCTGAATTTTTATAGCATACAAAACAAGACCAGTGTACATTTATTTTCACTGCACCCATGATTTTTTACAGCATATAAGACAGGGCCAGCACCCCTGTATTTTCCCATCATATAGGAGAACAGTGCAACACCCATGTACAGCTGCAGCACCCCTAACAGCACATGAAACACCAGTAACAGCCAGGACAGCCCCCTTAACATCACAGGGACAACACAGTGACAGGATATCACCCCTAGAGAGCACATACAGACCACACATTATAACACCACCCACAGAGAGAGACAGGGGTCTGTCCCCTTCACTCTCCAAGTCCGGAGTGAAAATGGTGGGAACACACGGCTCCTTAAATGGAATCCAAAACCCGCGAGAATCTGACAGTGGGATGATGACGTTTTGCCTCGTTCTGGGATCCAAGTCTAGTGGGAAGTTCCGAGCAGGACTCTGTTTCCGTTTCGGATCGTGAAGTTCGGGGGGGGGGGGTCGGTTCTCTGAGAACCTTATGATTTTCTAATAAAGAATAATTTATTCTTTAACGAAGGTATTGCCAATATTGTATATTCCAAATAATATAACTAATATGTAATATAGACTTTAAAAAATAGACAATACCTTAATTATGTTTAAAATAAATATCATTATTATTATTATTATTATTATCATTATTATCATTATTATTATCAAACAACATTCAGTAAGAAATGTTTGCATTTTTGATTCTGGTGATTTCTATTTTTTTTAATATTTCAAAATATTATTCAGTACTACAATCAATTTATTTAAACATTTAACTTCCATATTTGATCATTTAATAGAACTTCTGCTATACATAAATAATTTTAATTATGCATCTGATATCTATGAACCTTTCTTTTTAAGTATTATTTGAAAACCAAGAATATACCAGCTCTCTGGAAGCCCATTTTGACTTCATACCAAATCTGCTTATTTTACTTATTATATAACATCATTTCTGGATGTGCAAAATTTACATCTGCAGGCCACACTATGCATATTTAGATTGGTATAACTCATAAATCAGTGGCTGAATGGGTAATTGCAATGTCCCCTGGGCCGATTCAAGGTTTCTTAGGCAAAGCTTAACATTACCACTCATAATTCCCAATACACATCTTCAATCCCTTTACATAAAATCACACTTGTGCATTTACCAAAGCCTATTACAATGAGTCATTTTTCATAAGCACATCCTGTCTGAAGAATCAGAGCACCCAATATGCCCATTTATTTTTGCCCCATCAACCCCATTTACCAATTCACCCTCAACTCTGCACCCTTTAACTACTTCCATCAAGCACCAATTAACCCATTCATGTCAATGAATCCATTAATCAATTCTACTTCCCAGCACCCATTAACACATTCACCCATACTATCAGCACCCACTAAAGCCCCTCCACCCACTTATCCATTCACCACCAGCACCTAATTAACCTATTCCCTCAAGAATCCATTAATCAATTGACCATCTTAACACTCATAAAATTATTCATCTGTAAAAATACAATATAAATTAACCCTCACCGCACCTATTAACAAATTTCTCACCCTGTCAGCACCAATTAACCTACACCCACCTAGCACTATTAGTTAAATAAGCACCTGTTCTTCTCAAATCCATTAATAAATTCACCCTCACAGCACCCATTAACACAATCAACCATGCTGGCAGCACCCCTTAACTTCCTCCCCACCCAGCAGCTATTAATTTATTAACCCCAAGCACACACCCCTCACAACAAAAATTGACCCCTATGACTCCCACCCAGTGCCAATTAATACATTTACCCCCAGCATCCTTTAACTCAGCTATTACAGCACCTTTATCAGTACCCATTAACTTCCCTCTAACAACACCAATTAACCCCCTTTCTTTCAATGCTTTTATCTCAATTAATGAGTGTAAATAAGCAATTTTTATGTGCACCTTTCTTCAGCATAAATTACACCCATTTTGCAATCAACTCTACATCAGGCCCATTGTAAATATATTTATTTATGTTTAATCTGCTGTTTAAGACATTTCACTAATTTCTTCAAGATAAACATTATGTTTTGATGGATTTTGTTCACTTCAAATATAAGGAAATGTGTATTTATGCAAGCCTGGTTTTACAATACATATTTTGTTATATAACATATGAATTAGGATTGACCGCAATCTGGTTATAGTTGACTAATTTTACATGTATTTAGCAAATTGGGCTCATTCTTAATACTACAGTGTTAGAAGCTGTTGGCCTAATTTCTGTGTTAACCAACAGACTCTTCTCCACATACTGTACATAGGAGCTTTAATTCAAATGCACACTGCTTGCATGGATTATGGCATGAGTAGTTTATAAGGATTCCTAAGGACCTGATAGTTGCATAGTAATATGAATCCTGCATTTATCTGATCATTTGGAATTATCCATCAGTTATGTTCTCTGAATTTTGTGATGTCTACCCTGACTATTTGACACATGCCTGTACTGAGTTTTTCTTCTGCCTGCCCTGACCTCCTGTTTTAGCAATAAGACAATTGTGCATATTAACTCTGTTTGTCAGCACATTAAGGATGTTGCAGTGGCATAAAAGGGGTGGTCTTCTGTATGCCGAATGTAGGGATCCCGGTGCACAGTATACCGGCGCCGGAATCCCGACACCCGGCATACCGACAACTATTCTCCCTCGTGGGGGTCCACGACCCCCCTGGAGGGAGAATAAAATAGTGTGGCGCGCGTAGCGCGCCACCGTGCCCGCTGCGTGGCGAGCGCAGCGTGCCCGCTGCGTGGTGAGCGCAGCGAGCCCGCAAGGGGCTCCTTTGCGCTCGCCCCACTGTCGGTATGCCGGCGGTCAGGCTCCCGGCGCCGGTATGCTGGGCGCCGGGAGCCCGAGCGCCGGCATACCGTACGACACCCCATAAAAGACATACTATAATTGGGCACTAACATTAAGCTTTCAGAATACAGTATATCACTGGCTTACATGGGACTTTTTTTTATTCATTATTACATTGTATATGAAGGAATCAAGTTAATAAATAAAAAGATTTGTACCATATTATGCCAACTTTTTACTCTGTATGAGCTGATTTGCCTTTGATAACAATAGTTACATAAACACCTTAACAAAATACATTGTAAATAACATTACTAAAAAAGTAATGTTGCAGGTATGTTATTTAAATTCATAGCCATGTACTGTATATGCCTTACTATTTATTATTAGCATTTGCTGTACTGCAGGAAAGATATCTGATGTATTTTTAAAATGCTTTTTCATCTATTTACATTTTATATTATGAATACATCATTTGTATTCACAACTACTGTAGCAATGTAAACAATACATTTCTTGTAGCTATATCATTTACATTATAGTGTTAATGTTCAACTAGTCTAATGCAATTAAGGTTTTGTATGAGTTGCTGCAGTTACAGTACAACTAGCACTGTAAACACATTACTCTATCTTGTAGTTATGGCTCCTATAATTTTTAAAGTAAGAGGGAGCATGAACATCTCTGTACCAATACTATATACCACAAAAACATTCACATAGTGTTTAATTGAGCATTAATTGATTAGCCATTTTAAGGGCGGCCCTTATGGTAATAAAGCAGTAATTTGACAACATTGGTTAGCTTCTCGGCAATGTAAATGGAGGAGGCCATCTAGTAGATTAAGCATATTGTAAAACAAACAAAACAGAACAAAATGTGCAGTCAAAATATAAAATTTATGTAAAATACAAAATGATATGAATGATATGTGACTATGTTATTGATAATTTATTATAAAACCACATAGTTAGCATTAATACACAATTTAAAAAAATTAGATTACTGAACATTGTATATAAATCAATCAAAAAGTTGACAGATTAACAACCAGTATAAACAGCAAACCACATGCTGGACAGAATTTCAATAATTAGAGAGAAAAAAAAAACCTTGATTAGCATTTTCCTGCAACATGAATGATTGAAAAGTATGGAAAACAACTATAAGAGCCTAGTATGTAAATTAGAGATGAGCGCCTGAAATTTTTCGGGTTTTGTGTTTTGGTTTTGGGTTCGGTTCCGCGGCCGTGTTTTGGGTTCGAACGCGTTTTGGCAAAACCTCACCGAATTTTTTTTGTCGGATTCGGGTGTGTTTTGGATTCGGGTGTTTTTTTCAAAAAACACTAAAAAACAGCTTAAATCATAGAATTTGGGGGTCATTTTGATCCCAAAGTATTATTAACCTCAAAAACCATAATTTACACTCATTTTCAGTCTATTCTGAATACCTCACACCTCACAATATTATTTTTAGTCCTAAAATTTGCACCGAGGTCGCTGTGTGAGTAAGATAAGCGACCCTAGTGGCCGACACAAACACCGGGCCCATCTAGGAGTGGCACTGCAGTGTCACGCAGGATGTCCCTTCCAAAAAACCCTCCCCAAACAGCACATGACGCAAAGAAAAAAAGAGGCGCAATGAGGTAGCTGTGTGAGTAAGATTAGCGACCCTAGTGGCCGACACAAACACCGGGCCCATCTAGGAGTGGCACTGCAGTGTCACGCAGGATGTCCCTTCCAAAAAACCCTCCCCAATCAGCACATGATGCAAAGAAAAAGAAAAGAAAAAAGAGGTGCAAGATGGAATTGTCCTTGGGCCCTCCCACCCACCCTTATGTTGTATAAACAAAACAGGACATGCACACTTTAACCAACCCATCATTTCAGTGACAGGGTCTGCCACACGACTGTGACTGATATGACGGGTTGGTTTGGACCCCCCCCAAAAAAGAAGCAATTAATCTCTCCTTGCACAAACTGGCTCTACAGAGGCAAGATGTCCACCTCATCTTCACCCTCCGATATATCACCGTGTACATCCCCCTCCTCACAGATTATCAATTCGTCCCCACTGGAATCCACCATCTCAGCTCCCTGTGTACTTTGTGGAGGCAATTGCTGCTGGTCAATGTCTCCGCGGAGGAATTGATTATAATTCATTTTAATGAACATCATCTTCTCCACATTTTCTGGATGTAACCTCGTACGCCGATTGCTGACAAGGTGAGCGGCGGCACTAAACACTCTTTCGGAGTACACACTTGTGGGAGGGCAACTTAGGTAGAATAAAGCCAGTTTGTGCAAGGGCCTCCAAATTGCCTCTTTTTCCTGCCAGTATAAGTACGGACTGTGTGACGTGCCTACTTGGATGCGGTCACTCATATAATCCTCCACCATTCTATCAATGTTGAGAGAATCATATGCAGTGACAGTAGACGACATGTCCGTAATCGTTGTCAGGTCCTTCAGTCCGGACCAGATGTCAGCATCAGCAGTCGCTCCAGACTGCCCTGCATCACCGCCAGCGGGTGGGCTCGGAATTCTGAGCCTTTTCCTCGCACCCCCAGTTGCGGGAGAATGTGAAGGAGGAGATGTTGACAGGTCGCGTTCCGCTTGACTTGACAATTTTGTCACCAGCAGGTCTTTCAACCCCAGCAGACCTGTGTCTGCCGGAAAGAGAGATCCAAGGTAGGCTTTAAATCTAGGATCGAGCACGGTGGCCAAAATGTAGTGCTCTGATTTCAACAGATTGACCACCCGTGAATCCTTGTTAAGCGAATTAAGGGCTGCATCCACAAGTCCCACATGCCTAGCGGAATCGCTCCCTTTTAGCTCCTTCTTCAATGCCTCCAGCTTCTTCTGCAAAAGCCTGATGAGGGGAATGACCTGACTCAGGCTGGCAGTGTCTGAACTGACTTCACGTGTGGCAAGTTCAAAGGGCATCAGAACCTTGCACAACGTTGAAATCATTCTCCACTGCACTTGAGACAGGTGCATTCCACCTCCTATATCGTGCTCAATTGTATAGGCTTGAATGGCCTTTTGCTGCTCCTCCAACCTCTGAAGCATATAGAGGGTTGAATTCCACCTCGTTACCACTTCTTGCTTCAGATGATGGCAGGGCAGGTTCAGTAGTTTTTGGTGGTGCTCCAGTCTTCTGTACGTGGTGCCTGTACGCCGAAAGTGTCCCGCAATTTTTCTGGCCACCGACAGCATCTCTTGCACGCCCCTGTCGTTTTTTAAAAAATTCTGCACCACCAAATTCAAGGTATGTGCAAAACATGGGACGTGCTGGAATTTGCCCATATTTAATGCACACACAATATTGCTGGCGTTGTCCGATGCCACAAATCCACAGGAGAGTCCAATTGGGGTAAGCCATTCCGCAATGATCTTCCTCAGTTGCCGTAAGAGGTTTTCAGCTGTGTGCGTATTCTGGAAAGCGGTGATACAAAGCGTAGCCTGCCTAGGAAAGAGTTGGCGTTTGCGAGATGCTGCTACTGGTGCCGCCGCTGCTGTTCTTGCGGCGGGAGTCCATACATCTACCCAGTGGACTGTCACAGTCATATAGTCCTGACCCTGCCCTGCTCCACTTGTCCACATGTCCGTGGTTAAGTGGACATTGGGTACAACTGCATTTTTTAGGACACTGGTGAGTCTTTTTCTGACGTCCGTGTACATTCTCGGTATCGCCTGCCTAGAGAAGTGGAACCTAGATGGTATTTGGTAACGGGGGCACACTGCCTCAATAAATTGTCTAGTTCCCTGTGAACTAACGGCGGATACCGGACGCACGTCTAACACCAACATAGTTGTCAAGGACTCAGTTATCCGCTTTGCAGTAGGATGACTGCTGTGATATTTCATCTTCCTCGCAAAGGACTGTTGAACAGTCAATTGCTTACTGGAAGTAGTACAAGTGGGCTTACGACTTCCCCTCTGGGATGACCATCGACTCCCAGCGGCAACAACAGCAGCGCCAGCAGCAGTAGGCGTTACACGCAAGGATGCATCGGAGGAATCCCAGGCAGGAGAGGACTCGTCAGAATTGCCAGTGACATGGCCTGCAGGACTATTGGCATTCCTGGGGAAGGAGGAAATTGACACTGAGGGAGTTGGTGGGGTGGTTTGCGTGAGCTTGGTTACAAGAGGAAGGGATTTACTGGTCAGTGGACTGCTTCCGCTGTCACCCAAAGTTTTTGAACTTGTCACTGACTTATTATGAATGCGCTGCAGGTGACGTATAAGGGAGGATGTTCCGAGGTGGTTAACGTCCTTACCCCTACTTATTACAGCTTGACAAAGGGAACACACGGCTTGACACCTGTTGTCCGCATTTCTGGTGAAATACCTCCACACCGAAGAGCTGATTTTTTTGGTATTTTCACCTGGCATGTCAACGGCCATATTCCTCCCACGGACAACAGGTGTCTCCCCGGGTGCCTGACTTAAACAAACCACCTCACCATCAGAATCCTCCTGGTCAATTTCCTCCCCAGCGCCAGCAACACCCATATCCTCCTCATCCTGGTGTACTTCAACACTGACATCTTCAATCTGACTATCAGGAACTGGACTGCGGGTGCTCCTTCCAGCACTTGCAGGGGGCGTGCAAATGGTGGAAGGCGCATGCTCTTCACGTCCAGTGTTGGGAAGGTCAGGCATCGCAACCGACACAATTGGACTCTCCTTGTGGATTTGGGATTTCGAAGAATGCACAGTTCTTTTCTGTGCTGCTTTTGCCAGCTTGAGTCTTTTCATTTTTCTAGCGAGAGGCTGAGTGCTTCCATCCTCATGTGAAGCTGAACCACTAGCCATGAACATAGGCCAGGGCCTCAGCCGTTCCTTGCCACTCCGTGTGGTAAATGGCATATTGGCAAGTTTACGCTTCTCCTCCGACAATTTTATTTTAGGTTTTGGAGTCCTTTTTTTACTGATATTTGGTGTTTTGGATTTGACATGCTCTGTACTATGACATTGGGCATCGGCCTTGGCAGACGACGTTGCTGGCATTTCATCGTCTCGGCCATGACTAGTGGCAGCAGCTTCAGCACGAGGTGGAAGTGGATCTTGATCTTTCCCTAATTTTGGAACCTCAACATTTTTGTTCTCCATATTTTAATAGGCACAACTAAAAGGCACCTCAGGTAAACAATGGAGATGGATGGATTGGATACTAGTATACAATTATGGACGGGCTGCCGAGTGCCGACACAGAGGTAGCCACAGCCGTGAACTACCGCACTGTACTGTGTCTGCTGCTAATATATAGACTGGTTGATAAAGAGATAGTATACTCGTAACTAGTATGTATGTATAAAGAAAGAAAAAAAAACCACGGTTAGGTGGTATATACAATTATGGACGGGCTGCCGAGTGCCGACACAGAGGTAGCCACAGCCGTGAACTACCGCACTGTACTGTGTCTGCTGCTAATATATAGACTGGTTGATAAAGAGATAGTATACTCGTAACTAGTATGTATGTATAAAGAAAGAAAAAAAAACCACGGTTAGGTGGTATATACAATTATGGACGGGCTGCCGAGTGCCGACACAGAGGTAGCCACAGCCGTGAACTACCGCACTGTACTGTGTCTGCTGCTAATATATAGACTGGTTGATAAAGAGATAGTATACTCGTAACTAGTATGTATGTATAAAGAAAGAAAAAAAAACCACGGTTAGGTGGTATATACAATTATGGACGGGCTGCCGAGTGCCGACACAGAGGTAGCCACAGCCGTGAACTACCGCACTGTACTGTGTCTGCTGCTAATATATAGACTGGTTGATAAAGAGATAGTATACTCGTAACTAGTATGTATGTATAAAGAAAGAAAAAAAAACCACGGTTAGGTGGTATATACAATTATGGACGGGCTGCCGAGTGCCGACACAGAGGTAGCCACAGCCGTGAACTACCGCACTGTACTGTGTCTGCTGCTAATATAGACTGGTTGATAAAGAGATAGTATACTCGTAACTAGTATGTATGTATAAAGAAAGAAAAAAAAACCACGGTTAGGTGGTATATACAATTATGGACGGGCTGCCGAGTGCCGACACAGAGGTAGCCACAGCCGTGAACTACCGCACTGTACTGTGTCTGCTGCTAATATATAGACTGGTTGATAAAGAGATAGTATACTCGTAACTAGTATGTATGTATAAAGAAAGAAAAAAAAACCATGGTTAGGTGGTATATACAATTATGGACGGGCTGCCGAGTGCCGACACAGAGGTAGCCACAGCCGTGAACTACCGCACTGTACTGTGTCTGCTGCTAATATATAGACTGGTTGATAAAGAGATAGTATACTCGTAACTAGTATGTATGTATAAAGAAAGAAAAAAAAACCACGGTTAGGTGGTATATACAATTATGGACGGGCTGCCGAGTGCCGACACAGAGGTAGCCACAGCCGTGAACTACCGCACTGTACTGTGTCTGCTGCTAATATATAGACTGGTTGATAAAGAGATAGTATACTCGTAACTAGTATGTATGTATAAAGAAAGAAAAAAAAACCACGGTTAGGTGGTATATACAATTATGGACGGGCTGCCGAGTGCCGACACAGAGGTAGCCACAGCCGTGAACTACCGCACTGTACTGTGTCTGCTGCTAATATATAGACTGGTTGATAAAGAGATAGTATACTCGTAACTATTATGTATGTATAAAGAAAGAAAAAAAAACCACGGTTAGGTGGTATATACAATTATGGACGGGCTGCCGAGTGCCGACACAGAGGTAGCCACAGCCGTGAACTACCGCACTGTACTGTGTCTGCTGCTAATATAGACTGGTTGATAAAGAGATAGTATACTCGTAACTAGTATGTATGTATAAAGAAAGAAAAAAAAACCACGGTTAGGTGGTATATACAATTATGGACGGGCTGCCGAGTGCCGACACAGAGGTAGCCACAGCCGTGAACTACCGCACTGTACTGTGTCTGCTGCTAATATATAGACTGGTTGATAAAGAGATAGTATACTCGTAACTAGTATGTATGTATAAAGAAAGAAAAAAAAACCACGGTTAGGTGGTATATACAATTATGGACGGGCTGCCGAGTGCCGACACAGAGGTAGCCACAGCCGTGAACTACCGCACTGTACTGTGTCTGCTGCTAATATAGACTGGTTGATAAAGAGATAGTATACTCGTAACTAGTATGTATGTATAAAGAAAGAAAAAAAAACCACGGTTAGGTGGTATATACAATTATGGACGGGCTGCCGAGTGCCGACACAGAGGTAGCCACAGCCGTGAACTACCGCACTGTACTGTGTCTGCTGCTAATATATAGACTGGTTGATAAAGAGATAGTATACTCGTAACTAGTATGTATGTATAAAGAAAGAAAAAAAAACCACGGTTAGGTGGTATATACAATTATGGACGGGCTGCCGAGTGCCGACACAGAGGTAGCCACAGCCGTGAACTACCGCACTGTACTGTGTCTGCTGCTAATATAGACTGGTTGATAAAGAGATAGTATACTCGTAACTAGTATGTATGTATAAAGAAAGAAAAAAAAACCACGGTTAGGTGGTATATACAATTATGGACGGGCTGCCGAGTGCCGACACAGAGGTAGCCACAGCCGTGAACTACCGCACTGTACTGTGTCTGCTGCTAATATAGACTGGTTGATAAAGAGATAGTATACTACTAATATTATATATACTGGTGGTCAGGTCACTGGTTACTAGTCACACTGGCAGTGGCACTCCTGCAGCAAAAGTGTGCACTGTTTAATTTTAATATAATATTATGTACTCCTGGCTCCTGCTATAACCTATAACTGGCACTGCAGTAGTGCTCCCCAGTCTCCCCCACAATTATAAGCTGTGTGAGCTGAGCAGTCAGACAGATATATAATATATATAGATGATGCAGCACACTGGCCTGAGCCTGAGCAGTGCACACAGATATGGTATGTGACTGACTGAGTCACTGTGTGTATCGCTTTTTTCAGGCAGAGAACGGATATATTAAATAAACTGCACTGTGTGTCTGGTGGTCACTCACTATATAATATATTATGTACTCCTGGCTCCTGCTATAACCTATAACTGGCACTGCAGTAGTGCTCCCCAGTCTCCCCCACAATTATAAGCTGTGTGAGCTGAGCAGTCAGACAGATATATATAATATTATATATAGATAATAGATGATGCAGCACACTGGCCTGAGCCTGAGCAGTGCACACAGATATGGTATGTGACTGAGTCACTGTGTGCTGTGTATCGCTTTTTTCAGGCAGAGAACGGATTATAAAGTAAACTGCACTGTCCTCACTAGTAAACTCTCTCCACTCAGTCTCTACACTTCTACAGTAACAGTACTCCTCCTAGTCAGCTCCAGTAAATCTCTCTCAGTCTCTTATAATCTAAATGGAGAGGACGCCAGCCACGTCCTCTCCCTATCAATCTCAATGCACGTGTGAAAATGGCGGCGACGCGCGGCTCCTTATATAGAATCCGAGTCTCGCGATAGAATCCGAGCCTCGCGAGAATCCGACAGCGTCATGATGACGTTCGGGCGCGCTCGGGTTAACCGAGCAAGGCGGGAAGATCCGAGTCGCTCGGACCCGTGAAAAAAAACATGAAGTTCTGGCGGGTTCGGATTCAGAGAAACCGAACCCGCTCATCTCTAATGTAAATGCAGGGCCGGCTCCAGGCATACTAGCACCCTGAGCGAGAAAATGTAAAAGCGCCCCCCAACCCCTATGCGCGCGGCGAAGGCGCGCGCGCTTCGGGAAAAGTGGGCGTGGCCTCCTGGGAAAGTGGGTGTGGCCTCGTAACTTCATATTATTAAACTATAAATAAATATATTTTTTCACACCCCCTCTATGCACACAATTAGCAGCCTTATGCAGAACAGCCACAGTAGTGTTCCTTACACACAATGTCTCCAGTGTAGTGCCAGCTACACATGACATGCCCCGCAGCAGTGCCAGCAACACATGACATGCCCCGCAGCAGTGCCAGCTACACATGACATGCCCCGCAGCAGTGCCAGCGACACACAATAGACCCCCAGCAGTGCCAACTACACATGATAGTGTTCACGTTTTAGGGCAGGGTGCTGATCACAAGGAGGGCACATTTTTAAGTAAGGAGGGCAAAATGATGTACATACTGTAATGCTTGGTGCTCCTCCACCCACATGCTGAAGCAGGGACAGTGCGCGCCGAAGGCGCGCAGCAAAAATTTAGGGGCGTTGCTTCGTGCGGAAGGTGCATGACCACAGAATAGTGGCAATTCGCATTACACCACATAGTAGTGCAGCTAATACACTTTGCACCAGGTAGAACCTCCTATACACTTTGCGCCAGGCAGAGCACGTTAGACACTTTGCGCCAGGCAGAGCACGATAGACACTTTGCGCCAGGCAGCGCACGATAGACACTTTGCGCCAGGCAGCGCACGATAGACACATTGCCTAGCCACAGACGCCTAGTAGATACACTACATGATATGCCCCCCAGCAGTGCCAGCTACATGTGACATGCCCCCCAGCAGTGCCAGCTACACGTGACATACCCCCAGCAGTGCCAGCTACACGTGACATGCCCCCCAGCAGTGCCAGATACATAAATGGCCACACAGTGCAGATATGCCCCCAGTGCCAGATACATAAATGCCCCCACAATGCCAGATACATAAATGACCACACAATGCCAGATACATAAGTGCCCCCACAGTGCCAGATGCATCAATGACCCCACAGTGCCAGATACATAAGTGCCAGATCCATAAATGCCCCCAGTGCCACAAAACATAAATGCCCCCACAGTGCCAGATAAATAAATGCCCGCCGTGCCACAAAACATAAAAGCCCCCACAGTGCAGATATGCCCCCACAGTGCCAGATACATAAATGCCCCCAGTGCCAGAAACATAAATGCCCCCACAGTGCCAGAAACATAAATGCCCCCACAGTGCAGATATGCCCCCACAGTGCCAGAAACATAATGCCCCCACTGTGCCAGAAACATAATGCCCCCACAGTGCAGATATGCCCCCACAGTACCAGAAAAATAATGCCCCCACAGTGCAGATATGCCCCCACAGTGCCAGAAAAATAATGCCCCCACAGTGCAGATATGCCCCCACAGTGCCAGAAAAATAATGCCCCCACAGTGCAGATATGCCCCCACAGTGCCAGAAAAATAATGCCCCCACAGTGCAGATATGCCCCCACAGTGCCAGAAAAATAATGCCCCCACAGTGCCAGAAAAATAATGCCCCCACAGTGCAGATATGCCCCCACAGTGCCAGAAAAATAATGCCCCCACAGTGCAGATATGCCCCCACAGTGCAGATATGCCCCCACAGTGCCAGAAAAATAATGCCCCCACAGTGCAGATATGCCCCCACAGTGCCAGAAAAATAATGCCCCCACAGTGCCAGAAAAATAATGCCCCCACAGTGCAGATATGCCCCCACAGTGCCAGAAAAATAATGCCCCCACAGTGCAGATATGCCCCCACAGTGCAGATATGCCCCCACAGTGCCAGAAAAATAATGCCCCCACAGTGCAGATATGCCCCCACAGTGCCAGAAAAATAATGCCCCCACAGTGCAGATATGCCCCCACAGTGCCAGAAAAATAATGCCCCCACAGTGCCAGAAAAACAATGCCCCCACAGTGCAGATATGCCCCCACAGTGCCAGAAAAATAATGCCCCCACAGTGCAGATATGCCCCCACAGTGCCAGAAAAATAATGCCCCCACAGTGCAGATATGCCCCCACAGTGCCAGAAAAATAATGCCCCCACAGTGCCGGAAAAATAATGCCCCCACAGTGCCAGAAAAATAATGCCCCCACAGTGCCAGAAACATAAACGGCCCCACACAGTGCCAGACAGATTTTAACTTACCTGTCACTGACACTGCGGTGCTGCTGGGAGCCGGGAATACTGCTGTGGGCGCGGGCGGGCCGCGGACGGAGGATCGAAACTGTCTGCACGCTATGCACGCTGCGCGGCGCCGGCGTCCAACGTCAGACGCCGGCGCCGCACAGCGCGCTGCATAGCGCACACAAGCAGCCGGGAGTGGGACACACAGAGGCAGGCTCCAGGCAGGAATATGGCGGCCGCAGCGTGCGGCGCCCTGTAAGAGTGGCGCCCCGCGCGGCCGCTCTAGTCGAACATGCCTGGAGCCGGCCCTGTGTAAATGTCACTTACTCTGGGCAAAGAAACAACAAGCGACAATACTGTAACAGTTAATCTTCCACAGTTCAATGCCAACCTAAAACATAGTCAATATGGCTCTCTCATATCCCAAAATAATTAAAGGAGTTGAGATGCATACAGTGCATTGGCAGGCTATACTCTCATTGCAATGCAATAGGATCCAACACACAAATATGGGTCACGTTTCCTGTGGATCTACAGTACCACAAGTAAGAATCCAGTCCTGCAGTAAACTCCATGGGTATATTGCTATTCTAGTAGTGACTGATATAATAGTGTGGTGATGCTGACTGCAAACCCCACACTAACGACCAGATTCTGGGCCTGATTCATACTTGTATGCTCCATTTCGTTGGAGTGCCAAAGTCAGTGTCTGCATCTGGTGACGCAGATTTACTGACCTTGGCTGGAGATCTGAGATGAAAATATGATAAATATTTGTGGCAGTACAGATGTTTGGGTTTGATTCCCACCATGGCCCTAACTGTGCGGAGTTTGTATATTCTCTCCATACTTGCATGGGTTTCCTCTGGGTACTCCAGTTTCCTCCCACAATCCAAAAATATACTGGTAGGTTAATTGGCTTCCAAACAAAATTAACCATAGTGTGAATGTGTGTGCATGTACATGTGATAGGGAATATAGGCCCTCATTCCGAGTTGATCGGTCGCAAGGCGAATTTAGCAGAGTTACACACGCTAAGCCGCCGCCTACTGGGAGTGAATCTTAGCTTCTTAAAATTGCGACCGATGTATTCGCAATATTGCGATTACTAACTACTTAGCAGTTTCAGAGTAGCTTCAGACTTACTCTGCCTGTGCGATCAGTTCAGTGCTTGTCGTTCCTGGTTGACGTCACAAACACACCCAGCGTTCGCCCAGGCACTCCCACCGTTTCTCCGGCCACTCCTGCGTTTTTTCCGGAAACGGTAGCGTTTTCAGCCACACGCCCCTGAAACGCCGTGTTTCCGCCCAGTAACACCCATTTCCTGTCAATCACATTACGATCGCCGGAGCGAAGAAAAAGCCGTGAGTAAAAATACTTTCTTCATAGTAAAGTTACTTGGCGCAGTCGCAGTGCGAACTTTGCGCATGCGTACTAAGCGGATTTTCACTGCGATGCGATGAAAAATACCGAGCGAACAACTCGGAATGAGGGCCTTAGATTGTAAACTCCACTGGGGCAGGGACTGATGAGAATGGCCAAATATTCTCTGTAAAGCGCTGCAGAATATTTGTGCGCTATATAAATAACTGGTAATAAATAATAAATAATAAATAATAAGAAACCTGAAGGTTACTCAGATGACCAGGGGTCCCGCAGAGTGATCTGATAGTGCATCTTAAGATGCAACAGTGGATCACAGAAGCAGGCAGGAGCTGTCAATTTAAACCAGATGCCTCCTGCTGCATTAGCTTTTTAGATGTAAGGTATTGCACAGCAGCTTACCTGTGGCTGTGCAATATCGTACAAATCTGAATCAGAGCCAGATATATGTGAATGGATGAAGAGTTCTTGCATATGGCACATGCAAAGTTGGGAATTTACATGTTTTTATGTGTGTCCATCATATTCTGAGTTGGACAAAACTTGGTCAGATCTGTCTTTCTGTGAAACAGGATATTTTGAGGTGGGAACTGTGCAGTGACACATAACCACCTTGATTTCTGGGAGTGTCAAGGTAGTGTTGTAGGTGTGTGCCAAATCTCTGTGTGAGTCATGTGTCCAGGGAAGGGAAGCCTGTTTCTGATGCCTCTCTTACACCTAGCATAGGTCCAGGGAAAGTGCAGATACAGTACTAACAATGACAGCTATGGCAAGTGGTTTCAAATTAATGTGTAGAGCGGTGTTCCACCACAGATTCACCCCCCTATCTCCGTTCTCCCAGTATACCTACAGTATGGATTCCTGTATTCTTGCATCACAATAAGCAGAAAAGTTTCATACACATAACTGTATACATACATACATTCTGAGGTAGGTAGAGAACACATACATGATTATCATTGAGACACAAAAAACAAACCTGATGGATGTCATTTTGAATGAAATGCATTGGGTGAGGATGCAGGATGGACCGTGATTGGGAGATACTGCCACAGGAGCTCACACCCTAAGGGTGAAACAGAAGGTGGATCTTATTTCTAAAATTAGACTAAAACTGCATGAACTTTATTATTATATTAAATATTATTTTAAACATATATTTTATACAATAAAATCTATTTTAATCAGCTTCATAGAGATGCACATGATAGTTTTGATGGATCTATCAGATGCGAGGGTCTTGCTCCAGGATCCAAAAGTGGGATGTCCTCCATCTGGAATTTAAAGAAGTTACCCAGAGATACAAAAAGGTCATTAACATTAAGGTTCATATGAAATATTGACATTTAACTATATATATATATATATATATATATATATATATATATAGGAAGAGCGGGTTGGATTCTCTGAGAATCGAACCACCCGCCCCCCTCCCCCCCTCCAAACTTTAAGATCCGAGCCCGGATACGAGTCAGGCTCGGTTTTTGTGCCTAACTTGGATCTGAATATGAGGAAAAACATCATCATCCCGCTGTCGGATCGTGCAGGTTTTGGATTCTATATATAGTCCCGGTGATCGGCACCATCTTCACTCCAGACTTGGAGAGTGCACAGTAAGGACGGAACACATCTGTCCTGTATTCTGTGCTATAATAGGATAGGCAGGTTAAGGAATGGGGGAAGGAGAGAGCAGAAAGGTTGCAGGAGTGTTGAGTTAACCTGGGGTGCTGCTTCTGAAGGTGTGCTGTGACTGTCACTGTCTTAGGGCTCTGCATAGCAGACAGTTCACTGCATATAGCATACTTTGGCTGTGTAGAAGACAATGATGGATAACCTTGACACTCCAGCTGTTGTTGAACTACATATCCAAGCATGCCCTGCTACAGTTTTGTTATTTGGCCATGTTAAAACTGAAGCAGGGCATGCTGGGATGTGTAGTTCAACAACAGCTGGTGTGTCAAGGTTAGCCATCATTGGTATAGGACCAGGTGTTATTCTCTGTCTATAAGGGGCTGTGTAATGCCATACACTATTGCTTCATATCCTCTGTACATGATCCAAAGCAACAAATATATTTCTATTGGTGCATCACTCTAACTACTAGTACAGCGGCTGCCATACACTACTGTTATATATTCTCTGTGTGTGATCCAGAGCAAAAAAATTATTTCTATTGGTGCGTCACTCAGTGACGACTAGAAGTACTGCCGTACACTACTGCTATATATCTGTGTTTGTGATCCAAAGCAAAAAATATATGTCTATTGGTGCGTCACTCAGTGACAAATAGTACTTTAGCTACCGCACACTACTGCTATATATCTGTGTGTGATCCAAAGCCAAAAATATATTTCTATTATGTATTTGAAAGAGGTGCTCTGTCAGCTCTAATTGAAAGGGGTGATCTGTCCGTTCATCCAGGGGCTCCGTCCCAGTATAAAGTTAAAATAATAAAAGTTAAACCAAAAAAGCTAAAATTATCATTCTAAAAAAAAATCTATTTTTTTGTTTGTGCTGTGCCACAGTGTACTATACAATTTTTATTTTATTTTCATAAGTACTGTGACACTGCCGATCAGACTACAGTACTGTATATTATTTCCTATTCATAAATGCATTGTGTGACACTGTCGGTGTAGTTAACCTCAATGTTTAAATATTATATCTCTTTCTGATTCATTTGTGCGACACTGTAACTGCCGGTGTGTGATATAAGAAGTACTTCTACATATTTTTGACTCATTTGTGTGACACTGTAACTGCAGTGTGTGATATAAAAAATAATATATATATATTTTTTGATTTAAATTAATATTTGTTCTGTGTCATCCCAGTATACATCCAGGGACTGCAGCTGCTCCATCCATCTAGGGGTGTTCTGTCAGTCCACCCAAGATAAAAGACATTTTTTTTTATATTTTGTGTTGTTTCTTCCAAGAATACCTCCAGGCGTGCTCCATCCATTTCAGGGTGTGGTGTCTGTAGCTCATATTCTTATTATAACTTTTTGTCCTATTTTCATAACTCTTCTTATCACCACATTGTAATTAATTCAAATTAATATTATTAATAATAATTATAAATTAGATACATTTTAATTAAATAAATATAAATAAACTCTCCACAACCATATAGTGAACTTTCTGCAAATCAAAGATATCTTGGAGGAAATTAAGAATTTGATTCTAAATAAATTAAATTAAATAAATTCAATTCAAAGAAAATTGAAATAAAAATAAATTAAAAAAATTCAATCTAAAATATTGTCTTTTTTAATTCTTTTATGGCCTAATCATCTTTTTGTGGACTGAAATCTTGAGCCTTGCCTAATGCGTCTTTATTTATATACTTTTTTTTATATATTTTTGATCGCTGACGGATTGGATGCTGATGCTGCGGCTGACCCAGAAGTGACGAGTGCACGTGCACACACGGAGCCGGGAGCTGGACGGAGGGAGCTGGAGGTGCCGGGGGCTGGTTGGAGTAGTGGGGAGCTGGACTAAGTAGTGGGGGAGCCGGGGGAGCAAGACTGATGTGCAGGGAGCCGGACAGGGGTTTAGGGAGTGCAGGGAGCAGGAGATTGGTAAGGAGGTGCTGATCTCACCCCCGAACCCAGAAGTGCCACTGCAGGGGCGAATCTGCTGGGATCCTGCTGCAAGGGCGCATCTGCTGGGAGCCTGCTGCAGGGGTGCATCTGCTGGGAGCAGACAGCAAGGACCAGGAAGGTGTTGACAGATACAGGGGCTGGATGAAGGAGCAGGGTACACGTGCAGATTGGAAGGCCATGAGTCAGGTGCATGTTCTGGATGAAGGTAGCAGTGACCAGTGAGCAGGTGCTGCAGTAGGAGTTCCAGACACTCACAGGACTCCGAGGACTGCAGCAGGAGGTCAAGACAGATCCAAACTACACCAGGACACGCAAATATCATTAGCATTAATGTGTTTACTGTTTATTTATATATTATTACACATTGTAGTACTAATTACTGTTCTGTCATTGAATATTGTTTCTCTTCGCAGCGAGGCTATAGTACTGTATTGTATTACATAGACTTTATTGTTTTTCTGAAGGTAACAGGGAGTTAGAGCTTTCAAACAAAATGGGTGGGCCGTTATTGAGTATCTCACTCAGTGCATGCCATGCAAGATGTATGAGCATCTGGAGCAACCGTCTCAGTGTGAATACATCTGCGTGATATGTGTGTGAAAGGTTGCCATGGAAGCCCAGTGTCAGGTTTCTGATTCTGCCTGTCCCTGGAGGGGGCACTAGTGGGTCAGTGTTGGTACGATGTATAAAACGTGGATGCTGAATAAAAGTCCTGCGCATATGCGCTGATGTTTATTAAACACAGAGGTCACAGAGCAATGATATAGCAACATTTGGTACTTAGCATAGGTAGTGGCAGAAATGAAACAATAAATGGTAACTGAATCCAAGGTAATAAGCAAAAGTCTCTGGCAACACAAATATATACTGAAGATAACTTGATGACTGGATGCAAATGGTTTTAAGCAAAATAAATTCACTGGTAACACAAATGTGAAATAACTTGGTAACCGGATGCAGATGGATTTGTAAATAATAACTGAAACAAAGCAGAACTCCAGTATTACTTGAAAAGCACACTGTCTCTGTATCACTCAAGTTCTTATAGCCACACAAGGCCCAGGCAGGAGACAGTCCCAACACAGCAAGCCTTGTTAAATGCTGATTGCACAGGTTGATAGATTGATAACGAGATGCACAGGTTAGGCAATGAAAAAAACACCTGAGGAGAGTCTCTTACTGCTGATGAATGGTGGCAGGCTGTGGCTGGAGTCTGGAGCAAACAGGAGAAATGCAGAATGATGAATGAAATGATGAGAGGAACCACAGGGAACCACTGGAGACAGCAACATGGGGAACCACTGGAGACAGGAACACAGGGAACCAGAAGAACTTGACACACCAAATGTGACTGGTAGGAAAGCTGGAGTGGATGCTGGTACTTTTAGTTCCACAGGAATACTGGAACAGGGAAACAACCTGGAGATGCCAGAAACAGGAGATTGCTGGAAACAGGAGGCTGAAGACTGTAACTGGAACTGGAATGGAACTGGAAACGGAACTGGAACTGGTACTGCTGGGACCTGTAGTTCCACAGGACCAATACACAGGGGATTCTCTGAAGACAGAGGACTGAAGCCAGGAGACGCCTGTTCACAGGAAGCGACGCGATGGAAATGCAGATTCCTGACACCCAGGCAACTGACCTAGAGAAAACCGCTATGCGACTGAGGGGTATTCACAATCTCGAGCAAAGTTTAGATAGAATGGTGGAGGAGTTGCAAGGTGACACACTGATAGATGAGGATGAACATCATATATATTATATTAAAATATGAGTGCAAAATAAAGTCAGCCCGTGCAATTAAAGTGCTTTATTGAACGTGACTTATTACATTGTATATATATATATATATATATATATATATTCACTTAAGCCCTATATTTACAATACCTGATATTCCCAGGTGGTCTCCCTACCTGGTACTGATCAGGCCCAACACTGTTTAGCTTCTAACATCAGACGATATTGGACATCTCCAGTGTGGTTTGACTGTAGGTTATATTATAGTGTGCAATTTTCTATAGTGCATCTAAAAGTAAAATTATAAGTGAATTGTTATGGTGTTATAAGAATTAGTGGATAGGGATACAAGGAGGACCGGTCGGAGTTCTTAGGAGTAGGCAGCACCTCACAGGAATGGAGCGATCTTATAGCTCTCATTGAAGCCCATAGGATCTATTGTTTGTAACTGTAAAATCCAGAATGTTTCATGGCGTGACAGCTTATTGGCCAAGTCTCCTCCTCTTTCTCTCAGCTTCACAAGTTCAATTGCTTTGAACATTAATGCATCCAGATTAGAATTATGTACAAGACTGAAATATTTGGAAACTGCATGGCTTTCCACCTTGTTCTTGATGTTACGAACGTATTCTTGTATCCTCATCTTTAAAGGTCTTTTTGTTTTTCCAACATGTTGTTTTCTGCAGTTACATTCCAGTAAGTAGATAACCGATTGAGTGTTACAGTTCATAGAGTCCTTAATCTTATATTCCTTAGTGTTTCCTCTGTCTGTGAAAGTTTTTCTCTTAGGGTGTAAATATTTTGCAAATGTTGCAATGTCTGCACTTATATGATCCAGTACATTTCAACAGTGAGCAGTCCTCATCCATCCTTTTTGTCAGCATGCTTGGTGCTATTAAATACTTCAGACTTTTTGATTTCCTAAAGATAATCTCTGGTTGTGGAGGTAGTATATCTTTCAAAATAGTATCCATCAGTAGAATACCTCAGTGGTCCCTGAGTGAATTCCTGATGTGCTGTTCGTGGCAATTATATGTTGTAATAAATGCTGTGGAATCCTGCTTTTTCTTCCTGGTTTTGTATTTTAGAAGTTCTTCTCTTTCCAGGCTCCTTGCTTTAGTGACGGCCTCATCAAGGATCTCGTCAGGATATTCTTTTTCTTTAAATCTGTTTTTGTACATCTCAAATTGTTCTTCACAATACTGTTTTACTACAGTTTCTTTTTAGCCTGTGACTTTGGATGAAAGTAATGTTGTTCTTCCACCTTCTCTGGTGGTTACTCTTATAATGAAGATAACTATTTGTACTGACCAATTTCACAAAGTTTCTTGTTTCCACTCTTACCTTTTCCCACGTCAGTACAAGAGCTAAGAATTCAATGGAGTCTTTTTTTTCAGATTGGAGGTAAATGAAAGGTTCATATCATTTTTTTCCAGATGTTTTAAGAACAGGTTAAAAGAGTCCGCTGTACCATCTCAAATGATTAAAATGTCAATGTGCATAATGTCGATAAAATACAATGTTGTTATTGAACTCACGTAGGTCATATATAAAAACCTTCTCCCTGCATCCCATACATAAATTGGCAAAATACTGCACATGAATTGTGCCCATTGCTGTGCCACAGCTCTGCAAATAATAGATATAGTATATGTATTGTATATATCTATATCTATCTATACACACACACACATGTACATACATATATGACATACACATTCACTGAAATAGTAGATATTTCACATAATAACAAAATTGTTGTTTTAAAAAAAGAGAATGTATGTTACCATTTAAACAATACATTATTATTATTATTAGTCTCTATTATAATATCTACCAATAACATTTAGCTCAATCTGATATGGTCATCATTTATTATCCCCCGCAGAAATGTGTAAAAACAATATCTATGAAATCAGGTTTTAATATCCTATAAACTTACAGGCCAAACTATTTTATTACATAAATAATTCTCCTGCTATAATATATACTGTACATCTAGCAAATTATATAAAATAATGGTACACAACACTAAAATATACTTCAGCAGTTTGGTACTTGCATACTTCTTATGGTTAACAATGTCTCTCTTCCATTGAGCTTGTAGTCGGATCAGATTTTTAATTGTGGTAACTCAAGAGGAAGCAGTTGGCAGTGATTTATAGACAGTGCTACCGTAATGGCTTTATGGACCATATTGGACACCAGTGAGACCTAGCCTGCCAGCATACAGTATGTGTCTTCATTCCATATGTTGTTAGTTTTTATTTACATATCTTAGAACCATATTGACTGTTTTTGGACAGCATTGTAGTATAGTACATCACTGTATTTGAGTTTTATCTTGTTAATTGATACATTGTTGTCACCTGTTATTTTCCAGAGGGAGGCATTCACCACTATACAGTATATTGTACACAAATCTCTTAGAATATAGTTTATTTTCTATACCTCTGAATTATTAATGTTGCAGCATTCTATTTAGTTATCTGAGAATGGAAACTACAGTTAATTATTACATTTCTGTCTAATGTGTTTTAACTGCCAGTAATTCTGCTGACTTTTTGATTTACATTCTATTTTCAGAACACTCAATGTTTAATATTATGTATTCCAATTTATTAACTAAGTGTTTTTGATATATAAAAAAGGCATTGACATAATCATAGATCATTAACTGAGGGTTTCTCACTCCGATTCTATGTTTTTCCACTTTTGAGCATGTTACATTCCAACATCAATATTGCTACATTTCTGAGCAGTACCCACTGAAATTACAGTATACCTTGGTTTTGTTTTTTTGTTGAAGACAGTGAATTTTCAGCAAAAAACATTATTTTCTCTTTCTTTCACATAAAATAAAATGTAACCACAGTGAGTAGAAAACCTTTTTTTTTTGTTTTTTTTGCAAAAAGTGAAATGAAAGCAAATGTGTTTTTTTACACACACCACAAAGAAATTCTAAATGGTTTTTACTTTGGCATTAATTAACCTTAACAAAACAGAATAAAGTAGGATTTGGTGATTCTCATAATAAAAACTGCACTAGTGCATGATAATACATTTTGTTAGTTTCTGCCCTCATAAATTAAATTTACTCACAATGGGCCTTTTTCATGTTTATTAGCAAACCATAAAACTTAGCAATTGGGCAAAACTGCGTTGCACTGCAGGTGGGACAGTTGTAACATGTGCAGAGATAGTTAGATTTGGGTAAGTTGCGTTGAAACTGAAATCTAAATTGCAGTGTAAAAATAAAGCAGTCAGTATTTAACATGCACATAAACAGTATAACCCACCCAAATATAACTCTCTCTGCACGTTATAACTTCCCCACCTACAGTTCAACTTGTTGCCCAATAGCTAACTTTTTTGGTTTGCTAACAAACCAGAATGGGTTGAGTATGCATGACCAGCAGTCAGGAGACTGCTGGTCACTATACCGACACTGGGATTGAGATGGCCGGCAGGGGGGAAGGGGCAAGTTCAACAAGCCCCTTGCGGGCTTGCCACAGGTTCTATTCCTACTCTATGGCTGTTGTGGACACCCACAAGTGGGAATAGTCCCTGCTTTTTGGCATGAAAACATTTGGGATTCTAAGTTTGTGGGATGTAGGGGGATGTATTGTGACCGATGGTCTCCTGAACTCTGGTCACATAACTACATCTCACCTAAATAACCCCCAATGTGCAGAAATAATATGGTAGACCAAAAAGCATACAATTTTTTTTATTTTACATAATAAGGTAAAGATCTGGGGAAAAGATCCCCTGTCTGTGAAACTTTTTTTCTTTTACTGCTTTACTCATTTTCTTGTGGCCACAATAACTGCTAAGAGAGTTAGTCATTTGAAAGAAATAAGGGTACTCCCACATGTGTTCAGGATAGTATGGCAAGATAGGGTACAAAAATGTGGCCTCCCCCATCTATGGAAAACAATGCATTCCCTAGCACATTGTGATATTGTCTAGTGAACACCAGATAATAGCTAATAAAAGCCACTTGGTATGGGACTCCACTTTCTCTAATCTTTTCCCCTGCATTGGTACCATTATGAGGGTGGTATGGCATCTAGTGCCCTTCCTCAATAAAATGCGTTCTCTTGTAATCTCTAGTATTCATCAAAACTATGATTAATAAAGAGCTAAATCATTTGAAAAAAAGGATCTCCATTTCCCAATTCTGGTTGCCCACATGCATTCGAGCATCATTATGAGTGTGGTAGAGCATGTAGTTCCTCCCTATTATATAAGGAAAACTATTTTTTCAACAGCAACATTATAAAGTGATCTCAGATGAATATCAGACAATAGCTACTAATGGGCCAAATAAATTGAAACAGGGAACTCACCTCATACTAATTGATGGAAAGCATAATTTTTCCATAGTACAGGATAATAGTGTCTGGTGATCCTTAGATAATAGATATTAAAGTGCCAAATAATTTTAAAGATGGGAGATAAAGACCACTTGGAGTGAAGTTAGCGAAAGATTTTTAGCAGCAAAAAAAGTGATGCTTTCAAAATGTTACAACCACCTATCTCGAGATTACATAAGTGAAAGAATTGTAAATGTGAGCCAAGCAGCAATAGTTTCTTTCAAGATATCCTTGGCAGTTTATACTACTAATAAAATCAGCACATTGCAGAGACTACGGGGGTAATTCACGCCTGATCGCTGGGCAGATATGTTTGGATAGTCGCCGCCTATAGGGGGAGTGTATTTTTGCTGTGCAAGTGTGTGATCGCATGTGTAGCAGAGTGCAGAAACTGATTTTGAGCAGTCTCTGCGCAGCCCAGGATTTACTCAGCTGCGGCGATCTCATCAGCGTGTTCAGGACCGGATTTAACATCATGGAACCGCCTGCATTTTTCCAAACACTTCCTGAAAACAGTCAGTTGACACCCACAAATGCCCTCTTCTGTCAATCTCCTTGCGTATGCCCGTGCGAATGGATCCTTCGCACAAACCCAACTCTGACTGGTAATCTCCTTTGCAGCCAAGTGATGCGAATGCACATTACGGTGCATATGCATGCGCAGTTCGGATCTGATCGCCCAATGTGCAAAAATGCACAGCAGCAATCAGGTCTGAATTACCCCCTATGTTAGACTGATTAAACTACAAAGGGATAATTTTTCTATGTCAGTCCTTATTCTCTGCAACAGTGCTTCTTTGCTTGTAAACTAAGACCAGCTACAGAGCAACAATTTGCACATGCATCCACCAGATTAATCATAGAATGAAATTCCATTTTTGGGGATGTAGTTATCATGTTGACATTAAAAATGTATTCAGAATGTCGATATGTGAAATTAGGGTAATGCTTACAGTTAGGGTTAGGGTTTTTCTTGCTTAGAAATACTCCTCCCTTTCAAGCACCTGAATGATATCACTAAGCTAATTGAGCATCTGCCACTATATATGTCTGTTGTGAGAGGCAGAGAGGTTCCTGAATTAGGAGGAGGTGCAGGCCTTGACATGGCTGAGCTTGATGGCTTTAGTGTGGCATACCTTTACAGTCTGTTAACACTTATCACTTACTAATTTCTTTAACACTATTTCTCCATTTTTATTACATCTCATTTTTGTATCACTTTCTTTATATCTTCAGCTTCCTTACACTAATTTATTAACACTATAGTTTTTTCACTGGCATGCTGCCTTGGGCTTTCTGGATTATGCTGATTTTTTGGATCTAGATATAGTACTAGGGACCCCAAATATACAGAGAGGCCTTGATGCGGCTTTGGGGCTTATTCATACATTTGCGCAAATATATGTAACCGAGATCTCTGAATTCTAATATTGTGTGGGATTTAAATCTGGTTACTGTTATCATTCAGGGTGCTGGAGGAAACAAAATGTTTTTTTTTTCAGTTAAAAAGGTCAACAGGTTCGAAAGGTCGACATAGTCAAAAGGTCGAAATGACAATAGTTGACATACATATGATAGACACAAGTTTTTTATTTGTAACTTTTTTCAACTTTACAAATAAAAAATGTGGACTGTGATTGGGAATAGTAACCTTGCACGAAGCATGGCGCATAAAGCGAGCCATGTGAGGGGACATGGTACACTAATAAGGTTTGTTTGTGGCAGAAAAGTGACAAAACACCCAAAAAATAAAATAAATAAAATCTATCTTTTTTGTGTCGACCATTTACATATCGACCTTTTGATCTTGTCAACCTTTCCTGCTGTCTACCTATTCTTTGTCAACCTTTTGATCCTGTCGACCTTTTTACCCTGTTGAACTAATGTATGTGTACCATTAGTGGTAGACCTACTGACTGCAGACCTTTTTAGTGTAGATCTAATAATCCGCACCCCTATTAGGTCACCCTCACATGTCTCACAGGTGACATTGGACTGTGAGGGAGATAGAAAGAGGTGCCATTGCTTGCATTTCCACTCCATTGCCCTCCTAGTAGCTAATTGAATTATACAGTACCTAAAATATTGAAAGTTTCTTCTCAAGATTCCATCTTCCAATGTTATGATTGATTTGAGTCAATACATTTTACTTAAAGCCATACCAGAGTTCTTCAGCTGCTATAAACTTAATATGTTATAATTAGTGTAATATCTGGTTCATTTGAAAATGTCAGCATACAGATCTGATGCATACTTTTGTTTTAATGAACATAATACAACCAACAAAAAATAATTTTGCTGCTTGTAAGCATTTGCAACCAGGCACAATATTTGCAACCTTCTTTTTGCATTTGGTTTAGGTTGAGCATAGCATTAGATATAAAAATGGTATGTAGTTGCTACCCTGACATATAGAATGCCGGCGGTCTGAAGATCAGCACTGAAATCCCAACAGCTCTCAGAATGCCTTCACTGGAATCCTGACATCTGACATCCCGAATGTATTTATCAGTGGGAAGTTAGGCTGCAATGGGGAGAGTTAGGGTTAGGCTGCAGGAAGGGAGCGTTAGAATTAGGGGATGGTTAGAATGCTTACCCTAAAAGTGTTGGGATCCTGACCATCGGGATGCCAGTGTCTGTATTCTGACTGCCAGCATTCTATGCGCTGGAAACCTGTACCCAACCCATTAATAAATCTGTTTGGTTTTGTTCAGTTTTACAATGATTCCTGGCCATCAAGAGGAAAACCATCGGTTGTTCCTTATCAATGCAAAAGAGAGATAAGACATTGTCAGATAAACTTGAATTATGAAACACTTAATATATATTGACTTTTTACACTTACATTCATTAATTTACAGTGTACCTTAAAAAAATGAATAAATATACACCCCTTGCATTATGTGTCACATTCATTTTTGGATAAACAGTTTAGTACATAACACTGAGAGGTCAAAATATCAAAAATAGAGCATTTAATGATAACATGCTGTTCCTTCCAGGTCCTAAAATGGTATGGTGACCTGTAGGCAGATGAACCAGATGCAAGGGCCTTTAAAAGTTTAAAATCAAATCAACATTATATGTAGGTTTATATTTTTTTATTTTTTAGTGTAGCAATCATGCACCTTCTTTATGGGGGTGGATATTCTCTTACATACTGATATGTTAGGAAACTGAAATTTTACATAGGTATTCTTCAGGTGGGAAATAGGAAAACAATGTAATCAGAATATTAATAAATCTCCCCTCAGGGGATTAAAAGGTGGTTGACATGACATCATTACTGATGCATGGCTTGCGTTGTGTGAATGATAATGCCCAAATGGACAATTGGATCAAAATTTGGATTGCACCTCCAGTGTGTAGAATTTAATAAGCTACCAAAATGGTCCTGTCACTTTATACTGTATCTGATATGGGTGCTGCTCGGGTAATGCCAAGAACCATGGATTGATATTTACTTATATTAACACATGTCAAATTTTCATTTCTATAGATTTACCTAATTATTAACGCTTATGTATATGTACAACCGTGAAAATCATAAACTCACATGCAAAGAACAGGTAGAACAGCTAGTTTACATATAAAAAAAACATTAAAGTCAATCAGGACCCACTGTCAATGAAATTGTGGGAGGAACAAATGCTAGCTTCCAGTCTAGGCAAGACAAGTTGTAGAACAAGCCTAAGGAAAGACCAGATTATCCCACAAATGGGGAAGGGTTGAGTATCCAGAGTTTTGCATCAGGAAGAACTTATATCAGTCCTAGATTGTGGAATAGAGCCATAAAGTAGAAAGGAGTTTTAAATGGGTTGGTCTAAGTTCTGTGTAACGGACAATATTTGGAGCTGTTATTCCAACAGGAATAGCATCTCCAAGTATTGGCCATTATACACTTAAAATTCAGTCTATATATAAACTATCCAGATCAATTAGACACCTTATTTAGCTTAATCTTTCATTGTGTTTTTATGATAATGTATTGTATTTATTGACCATACTGATGTGATATATTTTGTACTAAAACCCCAGAAGGGTCATTGATATTGTATTTCCTTTTTAATAAATATTTTTAATTTATATGTATTAAGCGCCAATTGGATTTATTTTTTAATGCATAGAGGAATGGGATGTAGTCAGGTGACTGGCAGTCAGGATCCCACCGGTCAACATACTGATTCTGGGATCCCGGCCGCCAGGATGTCGGCAAGGAGCCCAGGGCTATTCCCACTCGTGGGTGTCCGTGACACCTATAGTGCTCGAACAAAACCTGTGGCGAGCGTAGTGAGCCATCGTGGCCGCAACATGGCAAGTGCAGCGAGTCCTCAAAGGACTTTGTTGCACTGGACCCCTTCCGGCATTCTGGTGGCCAGGATCCCAGCGTCGGTATGATGACCGCCAGGATCCAGAACGCCGGTCACCCAACCCAGTCAAATAACTTTTATAATTTGTTATAATATTGTTCAGAAAACTACACAATTATAACACAGTGAGCTTTTATTAAGCTAGAGATAAGAGTAGTAAAAAATAAAGCATGAAGCAGGAAGAGGAGGGGGTAGATAGGCCTACAAACACTGTACAATCTGGGTCACAAGTATTTCGCAACAATGAATATGAACATACAGGTATGTTATGAAAGAACCCCCATTATATTCCACTATGAAGGTTAACATATAGAATTTATTCAGAACAGTTAAGAAGACGTAGCACCATGTTCAATGGTTAGTCCTGGAAATGTATCAACTAAACCACATTAATTTGAAGTCTTTATACATATGTGCCACATAAAAGTATATGTCATCCAGTCTCCTACACCATTCCAAAATTGTCAATGGAGCATGGGACATCAGTGGACAAGCAGCATTGCCATGGCTGCACTATTCATAAGTTTAAGGAGAGATGTCTTGTAATGAGAGAGATGTATATCATAATTCAAAACCTCGACCTGATGAGACAGAGGTAGAGGAGAGACAGGGAAAGAGTGTGGTAGAGAACGTCACTATGCAAGAGGACCTATTAAGCTCTTCAGGCAGCAGTGATGACATGTCCACTTAGAGAGGTAAGACACAGACCATTTGAAATTCTCTCTGAAGGAGAACCTGTTGCTGGTGGGGGAGGTGATGAAGTAAAGCAAGCTCCTCTTTGGGAGGAAGACTGAAAGCACCTCAACCCGCTGGAAGAACAAAATATTGGTGGTGGTTGTGGCTTCTGTAAAAACTGAGGGCCTATTAGGCATTCAGTGGAGATGTGTCAAAAAAATCTTTGCCATCATTATGTGCTGTGTCAAGCAAAAAATGGCCATTGAGGCTCAGGCAGCCAGAAACTTATGCAGGTCTGAGACAGATGAGGAATGTGATGTGTTGGGGTCTAGGTTCAGTTTGACTTGGTCATACATATGGAATATGTGGTTATGGTTCAGCTGGAACATCTGTATGACCTCACCATTGACCAATGCATTCAGGTTCAAAGCCTCCTAAAAATTCTGACCTGTAAAGAGTTTGCGGTACCTGTATTACCTTCTAAGCCTGCTTAGTTTCTTGCTCCTGCGTCCTTCCAGGATGGTGGTAGAGCCTCTGAAATCCCAGCCACATGCAGTGTACACCAGTACTACTGTAGCATATTCTACCATGTTTGCTTTACACAATGAAACTGATTTTGCCCCTTTTATAGTGTTCCCACTAATTGCAACTTGAAACACCTGTGAACACATTCAAATACTCATCTCAGGAGGTAGTCTATTTGAAAAGTTTATCTTGGTGAGAGTTTTGTAATTTCCAGTGGGAGTTTCTAAACTCGATTCTTGGTAAATTTGCAATTTTCGTTGTTTCCTATGGCAAGTACTTCAGAGTTTGGTTGATAGTGTGTTTTGTCATAATTTTTGGATTGTGATGAGTTTTGATGTCTGTTTTCAGGAAGATTGCACATGTTTAACATTAGTAAATTTGCAAGTCAGCAAAACAGGCTAAACTTGCACGTGAATGTATTCTCATCCAAATTAATTTCTTAGTAAATTTATTCCTAAGTCTTTGTCTTAAACCTCACATTATAAAGAAAGGATGGAAGAAGTAACATGCACAATTAGTTTCTAAATGTCTGAGATTGTATGTTTTGGAGAGGATTTCTGTTAGTAAAACACATAGAAGATGGAAGATCCATACAGATGTATACTCATACATTTTTTCTCAAGTCATGCTAAATAATGGACTCAGCAATGCAGAGCAGTTTTTCTCTCAAAATGTGTATCCTATAAGCACAAAAAAAAACTACTGGAATTGACAAAACTGTTTTGCTAGTGTAAGCAGGCTACTGTGAAATTAGTGCATCTGTGTGTGACTGAGGGGGTAATTCTGAGTTGATCGCAGCAGCAAGTTTGTTAGAAATTGGGCAAAACCATGTGCACTGCAGGGGGGGGCAGATATAACATTTGAAGAGAGAGTTAGATTTGGGTGGGTTATTTTGTTTCTGTGCAGGGTAAATACTGGCTGCTTTATTTTTACACTGCAATTTAGATTTCAGTTTGAATACACCCCACCCAGATCTAACTCTTTCTGCACATGTTATATCTGCCCCTCCTGCAGTGCACATGGGGGGTAATTCCAAGTTGATCGCAGCAGGACATTTTTTAGCAGTTGGGCAAAACCGTGTGCACTGCAGGGTGGGGCAGATAAAACATTTGCAGAGAGAGTTAGATTTGGGTGGATTATTTTGTTTCTGTGCAGGGTAAATACTGGCTGCTTTACTTTTACAATGCAATTTAGATTGCAGATTTAACTCACCACACCCAAATATAACTCTCTCTGCACATGTTATATCTGCGCCCCTGCAGTGCACATGGTTTTGCCCAACTGCTAAAAAATTTCCTGCTGCGATCAACTTGGAATTACCCCCATGGTTTTGCCCAACTGCTAACAAAATTGCTGCTGCGATCAACTCAGAATTAGGCCCTGAGTGCACAAATGTACAAACATGTGTGACTATTCACTTCATAGTTACAGCTTTCCTTGTGCCAACTTCTGTTGTGCTTAATCTGTATGTGAAACCAATTCCTGTGCAGTTAAAGTCACACCCTTTTGTCTCTAGTACAATGTGTGTAGATTTTCATTGGTTCTGTATTGTACATAATATGCAAAATTAAATAAAATAAACAGTACTCTACTCTTCTTGGAGCATCTCAGATGCACTGGGCTTTCAACTTTACTTGACTGCAAATGACAATAAAGCAACACACTTTTGCAGCAAGCTGCACAATAGCACTGAACAACAAAACAGTGGTGAAACATGGTACTGAAAGTATAACACAGAAATGCACAGCAATGTGAATCTGACATAGCCAGATTCCATTATCTAACAGTTCCCTCCCAATGTAGATAAATGCCTCTTAACCCATCTTACAAGTCCAGTGTTTGTAGCGCCTGTCTTACACAAGAAGCATAGCATCGGTCCTTGACTTTACTGTGTCAGTGTTCCCTTCAACATTATCATTGGGCTGGAACAATTGTGCAACTCCGGACAGGGCATCTGAACAATCCCATATGTCTACTGGTGCGGGTATTTACACCGGAGCTTCTGCAAAAGATTTTTCTTCAATAAAGGGTATGTGACCCATTATGGTCTCGTAGTTGATCCAGGTGCCTGTGCCACAGTACCCCAGCTCAATTTCCATTATGTATGACAGTAGGCCTTTACATTGTTTAACTGTTGCAATTACCCACTTCTGTTCCCAATGATAGTTACAGGCGCACATAGTCTGGCCTACAGACAAAACTCACAATTTGGTACCACCTGAACTTAGAGACTGCTTCAGTTGCTGATCACGAATCTGTCCACAAATATCTGGCTTAATCAAATCCAGTTTAAACCTGAGGTTCCTGCCCAGGAACAGCATAGCTGGGGTTTGATTCATTGTGGCACGAACCAAATTTCTGTAGGCAAACAAGAAATTGGAGAGCTTGTGATGTAAAGTTACCCTGTCTGTGCGCATGGAGTGGCAAGCTTGCTTTAAGGTTTGTATGGAGCATTCCAACAGTCCATTTGTAGCTGGGTGATATGGGGCAAAGGTAATAAGAAGAATTCTGTTTTCCTTCAGGAAAGTCTGGAACTCTTCAGTGGTAAACTGTGGGCCATTGTCACTGACCAACTGCTCTGGTACCCCTGTTCTGGCATAAAGATTTCTCAACACTTCCACCATGTGTGCAGCTGTAGTAGTAGTAGTAACTGTAAAAACTTCAGGCCATTTGGAACAGGCATACAACACCACTAGGAACATGGACCTTAGAAATGGTTGGGCAAAGTCCACAAATATCTGCTGTCATGGAGTGGATGGCCACTCCCATGGATGCAATGGTACTGGAGCAGGCATATTTTGAACAGATTGGCCAGATCCTCCAACAGATGATCCAAGCCTGGCCACCATACAAAAAATCTGGCAAGTGCCTTCATTTTCACTACACCCAAATGACCCACATAGAGTTTCTCTAAAACTCTTGACAGGCACAATGAACCACAACTCCCAGAGGATGCAGCTAGTATCAACTGTCAACTCATGACTCAGATGAAAGTAAGGGGCCAGCTGCCAATGCACAGGTGCAACCCACCCTTTTTGTGTGGCTGTGAGTACTTGAGCCAGGATAGGCTCCCGAGCAATCTCACATCTGATCATACTAGCAGTTATGGGAAGACATTCCACTTGTGTCATTGTGAAAACATTCCACAAATCCTCGGTTGTCTGTGGCAATGGGGCAGTATGTAAAGGCAGTCAAGACAACCCGTCTGTATTGGCATGTTGTGCAGTCCGCTTGATTTCTATAGTATAGCAATAGCCACCTAACAAAAGGGCTCAGTGCTGCATCCTTGCAGCTGCTGTGACTGGAATACCCTTCTGAGGGTTAAAGATGGACAAAAGCGGTTGATGATCAGTAACGAGTGTGAATTTCTTGCCATATAAATACTAATTGCATTGTTTAACTCCCCAAACCAGGCTTAAGACTTATCTGTGCATAGTTACGGTCAGCCTTGGATAATGCCCGAGATGCAAAAGCTATTGGACGCTCCTGTCCATCTTGCATAGTATGTAACATAAGCAGACAAACAATTTGGCAGTTGCTCAATCATACCTGGAGATAATTATATATCAGGTGCTGGAAGGGGGAGGGGTCACAGACAAACAACAGACAGAGAGGAGGGGGGTGCAAATCCCCACCCCTAAATTCCCTTCCGCACACCGAAAATCACCTGTAACCATCCCTGAACCCATCTGGTAATAAAATTCAGAGAATTAGTCACAAATGTCTGCAAACACATGTTTAGCTGCTGGCCACATCACGGCTTCTTCGATACAGCAGTCCTAACCTACATAATAGCAGTGCCCACATAGGGCCATGTAATTTGTCACAGTAGGCCTCATGATAAAGGCTATTACTAAAACACTTCCAGACAGAGAGCTAACTTACCCAGGAGCCACCCCCAGGATCTCCCATTGGCACTACAAGGAACAGCATGCCTTCCAAATGCTGCTCCCATTCAATGCCTCTTGCACACAAGCAGACAAACAATTTGGCAGTTGCTCAATCATACCTGGAGATAATTATATATCAGGTGCTGGAAGGGGGAGGGGTCACAGACAAACAACAGACAGAGAGGAGGGGGGTGCAAATCCCCACCCCTAAATTCCCTTCCGCACACCGAAAATCACCTGTAACCATCCCCGAAACCATCTGGTAATAAAATTCAGAGAATTAGTCACAAATGTCTACAAACACATGTTTAGCTGCTGGCCACGTCACGGCTTCTCCGATACAGCAGTCCTAACCTACTAATTTTATTACCAGATGGGTTCAGGGATGGTTACAGGTGATTTTCGGTGTGCGGAAGGGAATTTAGGGGTGGGGATTTGCACCCCCCTCCTCTCTGTCTGTTGTTTGTCTGTGACCCCTCCCCCTTCCAGCACCTGATATATAATTATCTCCAGGTATGATTGAGCAACTGCCAAATTGTTTGTCTGCTTGTGTGCAAGAGGCATTGAATGGGAGCAGCATTTGGAAGGCATGCTGTTCCTTGTAGTGCCAATGGGAGATCCTGGGGGTGGCTCCTGGGTAAGTTAGCTCTCTGTCTGGAAGTGTTTTAGTAATAGCCTTTATCATGAGGCCTACTGTGACAAATTACATGGCCCTATGTGGGCACTGCTATTATGTAGGTTAGGACTGCTGTATCGGAGAAGCCGTGACGTGGCCAGCAGCTAAACATGTGTTTGCAGACATTTGTGACTAATTCTCTGAATTTTATTACCAGATGGGTTCAGGGATGGTTACATGTGATTTTCGGTGTGCGGAAGGGAATTTAGGGGTGGGGATTTGCACCCCCTCCTCTCTGTCTGTTGATAGTATTTAACATGACATCTCCAATGCTGTAAGATGAGGCATCAGAGGTCTCTCTAAACTGACGGTGCTCTGACAGTCTTTTTTTCATTTCTACCACATATACAGCCACTGATTCCCCCTTCTCTTGGTTCCATTTATGAAATCTTAACCATTCTGCTATCAGGAGAGGCTTAGGGGACAAGTGCATAATACTTAATAGCAAGTTTCAAAGTCACTTAAGGTGCCTATATGTAGAGCCATGGCAGTGGGTTCTTAACATTGCTTGCAGCGGTATGCACAGTGATTCCTTCACAAACACTACCACTTCTTTCTGGTTTCACAGATGTGTCCTGGGTTCACAAGCCACTCATCACCAATTGTAGTATCCATGTAAGTGCTCATTGACACAAACTGACATTGGTCTCATTAAGAGAGGGAGTGATAGAGACTACTCTTCCTAGAGATGCAATGTATTGATTCTTGCAGCAGCTCAGGCCCTGAAAGCATCAGAAACAGTTGCAGGTGTAAACAAGGGGTTGCAGAGAAAGGGGTTGATGGGCTATACCTCTAATAAAATTATCTTTATTCACCTACAGTAAATTTATTTTACATACCAAGCATGGGGCTATTGGCAGGGTAAGATTTCACAATTTTTTGAGAAACTTTAGGAGTAACAGGGAGAATGCACTTTCTCTCTCTATCCTCTATTTCATCAGTATTCACCAGTGAAGAACTGATGGTGGGAGTAGAGCATAACAATTGTGACAGTAAAGATCCATGGTTAGAAACTTGTTTAACTGAAGAAGTAATCCGAGAGAGACTAAGCAAAATTAAGGTTAATAAATCACCTTGTCCCGATGGACTTCACCTGAGGGTTCTTATGGAGCTTAGTTTACAACTAGCACGACCCCTATACTTGATTTTCAATAGTTCAATCAGATCAGGCATGGTACCGAAGGATTGGCATATAGCTGAGGTAGTGCCATTATTTAAAAAGGGATCCAAAAATCTTCCGGGTAACTACAGACCAGTTAGTTTGACGTCTATAGTGGGGAAAATATTGGAAGGAATTCTAAGGGACAGCATACAGTAGTATCTACAGACCACTGGGATTATCAGCAAGAACCAGCCTGGGTTTGTGAGGGACAGGTCATGTCAGACTAACTTAATTAGCTTCTATGAGGAAGTGAGCAATAATCTTGATCAGGGAAAAGCAGTGGATGTAGTCTTCCTAGATTTTGCAAAAGCATTCGATACAGTGCCTCACAGGAGACTGATCATCAAATTAAAGGAGCTTGGCCTAGGAAAAAGTATTTGCCCATGGATAAGCCACTGGTTGGATAGCAGGGTACAGCGAGTAGTGGTTAACGGGAAGTACTCAACCTGGTCCCCAGCAGTCAGCGGTATACCACAAGGGTCCGTACTCGGTCCACTACTGTTCAACATATTTATCAGTGACCTAGAAATAGGCCTGGAAAGCACAGTGTCAATCTTTGCAGATGATACTAAACTGTGTAAGGTAATTAACTCGGAATTGGATGTGGAGTCATTACAGAATGATCTATCTAAACTTGAACTCTGGGCGTCTAAATGGAAAATGAGGTTCAATACAGACAAATGCAAGGTTATGCATTTCGGGACTAAAAACAAACTTGCAGCCTACATATTAAATGGGGAACGACTAGGTAAAACAGATTTGGAAAAGGATTTGGGGGTATTCATTGAGAATAGGCTCAATAACCATACACAATGTCAAAGCGCAGTAAAGAAGGCAAGTAAGGTGCTAGCGTGCATAAAATGGAGAATTGAGTCAAGGGACTTGGATGTAATCCTACTGCTGTATAAAGCATTGGTACATCCGCACCTGGAATATTGTGTTCAGTTTTGGGCACCACTGCATAAAAAAGATATCGGTGAACTCGAAAGGGTCAAAAACGAGCTACTAAATTGATTAAAGGCCTAGAGGGATTGGATTATGAGGGAAGGCTTAATAGGTTGAATATGTATACACTAGAAAAGAGGCATCTAAGAAGGGATATTATTAATATCTTCAAATATGTAAAGGGACATTACAAAGAGTTATCAGAGGAATTATTTATTAAAATAACACAGTTTAGGACACGTGGGCACTCGCTGCGGCTGGAGGAAAGTTCCGAACGCGACAGAGGAAAGGGTTCTTCACTGTTAGGGCAATTAGGATGTGGAATTTCCTGCCAGGGAAGGTGGTAATGGCGAACTCTGTAAATGGATTTAAAAAAGGAATGGATAAATTTCTGAATGAAAATGATATCCAGGGTTATAATATTTAAAATATTAAAATGGTTAATCTGGGGGTTATATGAGTTATAGTAGTTAACTGGTCATAAAACATTACTCAGCGGGTATGTAGACTCATCACAACTTAATACAGGTTGAACACAATGGGCAAATTGCCTCTTTTCAACCTCAATTACTATGTTACTATGTTACCGCTGAGCTCTAATGGCAATTGCAAATCATTTACATTATTTTACAGCTTCAAAAAGCACTAATTTATTTAGTAATTTAACAACTTGTTTAGTGTCATTAAAGGTTTTTGTAATTCAAATAGATTAGGTGGTAGAAGAGACTTCTGAATTCTTATTGAGGAAAAATTTAAATTTCTCAGCTGAGACATCAACTGCATGTGCTTCATAGGAATTAATGGGCGATATAATTTCACCACAACTGAGAGAGACACTGCCTCCCCATGCTGAGATTTACAATACCTGCTATAATTACAGCAGCAAATTTGTTAGCTAATGGGCAAAACCATGTGCACTGCAGGGGGGACAGATATAACATGTGCAGAGAGACATAGATTTGGGTGGGTTATTTTGTTTCTGTGCAGGGTAACAACTGACTGCTTTATTTTTACACTGCAATTTAGATTTCAGTTTGAACACACCACACCCAAATCTAACTCTACCTCTCTCTGCACATCTTATATTTGCCCCTCCTGCAGTGCACATGGTTTTGCCCAACTGCTAACATATTTGCTGCTGCGATCAGATCTTAATTAGGCCCAAACCTTGGTGTGCGTAACTTGAGTGAAGAGTTTCTATGATTTTCTTGTTTAAACAATTATCACACCTCTCTTGCATCATGGAAGTTGTATCTAGCAACATGGGATGAGTACACTGTCATTGTATTTATATTCTCTGCTGATCTTGAAAAAAGCTAATTAAAAGAGCTGAAACACTGAAGTAGCACAAGATGTTTTACAGAGTTGTTCTTAATATACTTGAGTGCAGCTGTTTTCTTTTGCTACATCTATTTCAGATGTTAGCTGTGACCTGCAGAGGGCACCAGAGGAGCAAATTTGGATATATAGTCTGATTGCCGGACCATGCATGCTTGCTTTCTAAGGTTCCACGCGGTTCAGCCTGTCCAGACTTAGTGGCCATTCGCAGAAATGTATGGAGAGCTTACGCCTGTATGTCTCCCTGTCTGCTGCCGTAGTGAGGAAATATAGTGTCCCATAGGAGCAAAACTAGTTAGAGAGGACCTGTCATTTCCAATTCCTTGGAACACTTTGGGACACTATATTCCGCACTATGGCAGTGGACAGGGAGAATTACAGGTACAGGATCTTCATACATTGCCACATACGACCGCCAAGTCTGGACAGGCTGAGCAGCGTGAAATATTAGAAAGCAAGCACCTTATGACCCACTAACCATAGTCGGGAACCACAAAAGAGACTGCACCAATTATTAGTGGTATTCCCCCAATTGTTTATGCCAACTGGTGGGTAAGAGTTCTGCACAAATAATAGCTGTGTGTTAAATTCTCTCAGACAAACATTAAACTATTTGCCTATAATGTCTAGATTAATGGCACTGAATCATCTACTGTGTGAAAATAATCAGTATTATGCCTAACTAATGTAGTAAACCAGATATAATATTGAAGTTGTTTTGAATGAATCTTTTTGGACTCTTTTTTTAACTGTCTGGTGTGCCATTATAAAGCATATTTTTTATAATAAATTAATGTGATGGTATATTTTCAGTGACAAATGCAGGATTCCTAGAGGGGGGTTCCAAATGCAGTCCACAATCTCCCACTCTGCGGAACACTGGAGCAATTGCAGGAGTCTGAGGGAGCAGTAGAAGAACCTAGCAATGACCCTAGACATTAATGTAAACATTGGTCTTTTTATACACTGTATACTGTATGGAATACATTATTAATTTTTAACAATATAGATGGTCTATAGTATAGGCTGTATCAAACATTTGAACATAATATAATTAAGTGGTCAGGAAAAGGTTAAACATACCATAATAAATAAACACATGCACAAACATTTTAGAACCAGTACTGCAATTTCTAAGCACACATTCTCCCACCTCATGGTAAAGCTGTCTTTTCTTCCTGGGGGCTACATTTACTAAAGTTCAATTTAGGATTCAAATTTATGAATCAATAAAATCAACTGAAATTGATTCTATTTGAACTGCAAAATCCCTTAATAATCCCTAATTTACTAATATTCAATTTTGCATTCAATTGTTCGATTTCAATTTTGGTTGTTTTTAACCATGGATTTTGAGTGCGGTTTTGAAATTCCTTTCCAAAAATGATCATGAAATCATTTGCCAAATCTAATGCAAAATCAAACTCAACTTCCTCATTCTTTCCTATTGGGCCAAATGTATCACATACACACTAATTAACAGGGGAAAAAATTGGAAACACTTGTGCACACTCCAGAAAATTTAAAGTGAATGTGAAAGAGAGTTATCTTGTGTACCTAACCATACAAACTAATGTTTTTTGTTTAATTTTAGATAAGCATATACATTTAAAGTGATTAATTTCGGCCCATACAAAATTAGAACATTACAAAAAAAACTGTCTTTACACTGTTTTATTTGTGAACACCTAACTGTAGAATATAATTGTGTGTTATTTAATTGTTAAAAATAAAAATATTTACAGCTGAAATACAGATGTAGCCATGCTCATCGTTGCTGCTCCTGCACTATACAGGCATCCTAGTCGCACCATACAAATAGCCCAGGTAGGCATAGTAAGGCTTGATAAGGCACAAGAGGATCCACAGCATGCAATACACAGTTTCACCACTGGGTGGTGATTGTGCCACTAATGAAAACAACAGTACAGTGCTGAATAGCAGCTGATGGATATGGCACTACAGAATACCGAACAATGTAACAAGCCCTGAAAAGCGGGCCAGTGCACATTAAATATAATTTTTATGTTTTAATACATTAATACTGCAGGTCAGAGTTCAGAATCACTGGAATGGCAGGCACCCAGTGACAGCATGCCTTACAACTGAAAGTTCACCTGGTGCACTGTATAAAATGATCCCTACATTAAGTAGAAATTTGAACACAGAAAAAGATTTGCTCAGCATCTCCAGTGCACACAAAGAAAAGTACAGTTCTACACAGCTCACTAAAAGAAAAAATAATTACAATCAGAGATACTGTAGAGTAAGGACATACAGCACTATAAAAATTTTTTACAATGAGTGACTTCACTATGTCACTATGTTCTTAAATTACAAACATTGTTTGATTTTACAATGGAGACAACACAGATGCACAATGGTGGTTTTCAAAAGTGACACCTGGTGGACAAACACCAATATTGCACCCGACAGTGACTTAATTCATTACACTGTGACTGAATACACTACACTGCGACAAGGCACAGGCAAATGTAATACAACTATTTTTTTGCACTACACACCACACGGAGGATAGATGAGCATGGCTATGTCTGTAGTTGGCAATAAGTTTAGCTCTAATCTGCCTTCCACTTTCTGTGCTCATATAGTCAGATGTTCATAACAAAACCTCTGCCTGCCTGCCTACCAATAGAATGGTGTAGAAGCTCAAATATTCTTTCTCTTATTATTCTAATAATTTAAATTTCAATTTTGAGTTCAATTTGTGTTTGATTTACAAATCTAATGTTATTAAATGAGGGATCCTATCTTCAACTCTGAGAAACATTGATGTTTTTCAGAAATTCTTTTTTTTTGTGGGATTTGAGTTGCATTTGGTTTTATGTTCGATGTGAATTCAATTTTGCCTTTAGTAAATCTCCAAAGTCAAAATCGATTGGAAATTGAATGCCAAATTCCATAAAACTGAAGATCAAAACTTAGTAAATATACCCCCCTGGTAGCTACTCTCTGGTGGATTGCACTGATTGAGGACTCAGATCCACACACAGAGCAAACTTGGTAGAAGAATCTGCTAATACTGTGCATGTTCAGTTGCTCTGCTCTGTCCCTTAAACTGCATGATGTGGTGCCAGCTCTAGTATTCATATTATATACTATTGCTATTGTTGTCATAATTTGAGCCACTGCCCAAGAGGAGGGGGGTTCACAGGCAACCAGAAACACCCCCACCCCTCGCATTTGCTTATGCATTTAATAAAGAATGTCTATTTCTTTTTACCTTAGAAATACATGTGTGTGTTGGTTACTTCAGATATATCAGTATATAAGAGCTGTGATAATTTAACTTTATACTAGTGTAGTTTGGTGAAGCTCCAAGGTGATGTGCATACACAAGCACATTCAATCACTGCAGCTGAGCATTAATTTATCTGTATTATAGAAAAGACAGACTTGGTTCAAAATAGTGCCTATTTACAATGTGTTCTATATACCAGTCATAGATATTAAGGAATCTATTGAATTGTAGGTGACTTCAATTATAAAATCACTGCAACGTAGTTCTGCACATATACAGTATTCTCAATATGGCATCAAAAACATTAGTAGTTTTCTTTCACACCCTTTGTTGCTGGATATGATGTGCCATTCTGGAGAGGCACAATGTGGCCAATGCATCTTACTGAAACCCCCCAAAAATACAAATGTGTTTAAAAGTGTCTGTGGTTCATGAAGCACAGACGTTTTGAGGAATGTATTAGTATTTTTAACAATAATATGAAATAGAAGTTTGCTTTTGCTCAAAATGAAAGGAAGATAGAAGAACATGATATTCAATTACTGCAATTGAAGATAAGATTACTATGTGCACCATTTTTTAAAAAGACCAACACTCACAGCTATATTCCATATAATAGTTGCCATTTGTCAAGATGGAAAGAAAATGTTTTATATTCAAATTTTAAGGTTGAGAAATAACTGCACCAGTGACTCTAAATAAAGGGAACAATTAGATTGCCTTTAACAGAGATTTTTTGAAAGAAATCCAAAACATATGAAAAAGCAAACATTTAGGATTTTGAAAAAACACGTTTCTTGTCAGTACTATCTCTAACACTGCAAATCTGTGAATCTAGTAAATAAAACATGGGCATTTTTCTCATATTTAATGGAGTATTAATCATTTACAATACAGTATGCTACTAAAGGAACTTGCTTAGATTTGGGTCCTTGAAGACAAGTTGCAAGCTTACATGTTTTTATTGAAATATGAATATAATTCCCATAAGTCATACTTACAGTACCTACATCATAAATCTCCACTCTGGGATATGCCTGGAGAGTAGAAGCAATTGGGTGGTGATGGGGGCGGAACAAAAACGGAATAAGACAGCGCTGACTGAGATGGATTGTCTTATGAACATACAATAGTTTTTAAAAAGTTAAAACATACAGAATGATTAAAATAATTAATTAAAATAAATTAGTCACACTGCACCAATGAGCTCCTAGTCACCATGTAAATTATAAGTTTATCACTTGCCACTTGTTCCAATGTCCCCATGGGACCCGCACAACTGAATGTCCCTTATCCTAGGTCTGTAGCACAGTCCCTAGGCCGAAAATAGCAGTTTCAACGCTGGAGGATTGTCTGTCGCAGTTATATGGCAGTAAATAGGAAAGTCCTCACCAGTGTTGCGTGATTGTAGTAAAAGTTTGGTCCTTAATGCATGGATGTTGGTTCAGTGATAGCGCTTTTTGCAGAGTCCACAGTGGTCCAAGTGGTGATAAATGGGCAGTGAAGAGGTGACACACGCTCACACCTGACGAGTTTCACAGCTAACTGCTGCTTTATCAAAGGTGACTGTGATCCTAACTGGCAGTGTATTTATACATAAGTTAATTACTCAATTCATTACTTCTGATTAGACAATCCATCTCATTAAATGTGTATAAACTTCTAAAATTCATCTATATATATTCTATGATTAGACTCAAGGCAATATAAAAGAACTGCTGTACCATTTAAACATTTTACCTTATTTTTATTAAATTTCATTCAGTAAGTCCAGTCCATGGATGCTGGAACGCACGTGGACCTCCGAACTTCCGGTCCGTGACACGCATCGGTTGTTATGGAGATAGAGCTTAACTCTACTCCAATCATGTAAAGCAAGCGTAGTCACGTGACCGGCACTATATGAAACGCATATTGCTCTCCAATACCTCTTCCTGCTCGTCCAGCAGATGACGTAGTGACACTACGTAAATCATCTGGTTATAACCTACCGCCAATCATTTCATTGATGGGCAGAGAGGGATTTAATTATACTAAATGGAGTCACTGATTTACTTAGTGAAAAACAATCTTATATCTAGCCCTCTCAGACTTTTTTACTGTTTGTTAACTCACTACTAATTTAAAAAAAATCAATATAATTCATATGCAGTAATCAGGTAAGTATCTACATGTGATGGCCTTAATATATATCATTATACAATCATTAAACGATGTGTCAGAATATAAAGAGATAGTGCTCATTATATAATGCATAATCATCTACTTTAGGGGAGAAACCTACAGAAGAATAGATGGAACTTTATTACAATTGAACTAGAGAGAATCTTTTATTAGATGCTATAGGTTCTACTGGCTCATTAAGACCCACATATATGATATATATATCAATATACATCTATAAATAAAATACAAGTACAACAAAATAATAGAAGGGGTAGTGTCTATTATGTAATACATAATTGAAATAAGGCTTGCAATTTTAAATATTGGAAGACAGTCAAAACCTTATTGTAATCAGACCAGAAGAGTTTTTTATTCGATTTAAATTACACAATTGAGTTCTACTGACTCGTTAAGACCCGCAGGGAATATACTATTCATTTTGAGCATCCAAAATACTTCTTGTTTACAAAGGGTCTTATAACGATCCCCACCTCGTAACGTTTTACAAATAAATTCTAAGCCCGTCACCTTCAAACATTTAGGGTTTCCATTATGAAAGTCCACATAGTGTTTAGATACACTGTGTGTGAAGACTTTTTTCAAGATATTTCTGCGGTGCTCTAGGAATCTTACTTTGAGCGGGTGAGTAGTTCACCCAATATATTTCAAGTTACAACCACAGGTTAACATATAGATTACATAGGATGTATTACAGTTCATATATGTTTTTATTTCATAAGGTTTCTCTTCCCCATCTATATTAATCTTCAAAGTGTGGTCGGCTGTAAAATTGCAGGTTAGACATCTATTCCTACCACATTTAAAGAATCCTTTTGTTTTATTACTCAACTGTGTAATAGGCAGGGGCTGAGCAAACCATGTCATTAGGCCCCAACCTTTACTGGAAAATTGTCATGATTGACTCAGATTTGCATAGGGGCAGGGCTAAAATGATGCAATTATCATATATTCGCATCATTAGGCCCTGCCCCCTCTTGCAGGTCCACAGTTTTGATGTATTTATCTTCACATTCTGCCTACTTCACTAGGAAGTGGACAGAATGCAGGAGTGGTGCCTACTCTACCGGGGCTGTGGGGGACTACCCAAGAAACCAGGTGTCTCCCGCAGAATCCGGGAGAGTAGGCAAGTATGATAGAAGCAAAAGCACCAACAAATGTCATTGTTTAATTTGTTTAATTTACCTATATGGCATTAATATTGCCATGTACTGTAGCTACTACAGCGTACAATATGGATAAAACCGACTGTAGGCAAATTTATTTTCTGTTGTGTTTAAAAATGTTGCATAGTGTTATCATGTCTGCTTTTAATCAAGGCTTTATATTGCCTGCCGAGGTGTGGCTCACAAGTCAGCTTACGTATGGATGTTTCTTTGTAAAAATAGAGGTTAGTGCATTTTACAACAATGTAATGGTGTGTAAAGTATGTATGTATGTATGTATGTATGTATGTGTATGTGTATGTGTATATATATATATATATATATATATATAGTGAAAGAGAGAAATTCCTCATCAATAAAGTGTTCATTGATAAATAGCATATTGTTCTTCCTGTTCACTGTAACCTGTACATTGCACATCAGGTGGCTCACTTATCTGGTATATTCTTAGAAAAAAATACTCTACTTTTGCATAATCTACATTTGTTTTTTTTGTAAACATATATTTATTTGGATTTTTCTTAAATTTGAAAAACAGGAAAAACATGACATACAGGTTAACACGTTATATCATCAGAAGATTGTAAAGCATAGTGGTCACACATGACTGAAGACATTTCAAAATTCTTATTAAAGTAGTAAACAAATAAAATGATGCAATGTCATTACATCCACCGTCATCTGGGTCCATTATTGTAAGTTGCAATAATCATTAGCGTGAGACAATAGAATGGATAGACCAGATCATTGCTCAAAACACAAGTATAATACCTGGGGGGGTAGGGTGAGAGGGGGGGGGTTATTTGGCGACGAGACCCCTATGAACCAGCATCAATACCCTGATAGGAGAATGAAATGCATCGCAAGACCGGATTTACTAATTCAATACGGATCTATATTTTATCTTGTTCAAAGAACTTCAGAATTTGGGAGCATTCCTCAGGGGTTCTTGTAATATTATAAGGTGTCCATTTCTTGAAAAAAGCTACAGACCCCTTCTGAATGTTAGGCAAGAGGGAGTATCGTTCAAAATACATCAATTTCCGTAAGGAACTATGCACTTCAGTCAAAGAAGGAACAAATTTTGATATCCATGAATTCAAAATTAATTTTTGGCTACTGTGACCAGAATCGTCAAAAATGGTATGAGATATCTATTACAGGGTGCCAGTGAGCACTTATCAAAATTAGCAAATAGCATCGATATTGGTTCCAAAGGTATATAGAGTAAAAAGGAAGAATTAATAAAATTTCTGAGCTTATGCCAGAAGCGTTTAATTGGACCACATGACCAATAGTTGTGATAAAATGAAGCAGAGTTATGGCAACATTTAGGGCATGAGCCATCGTCCTCCTGGACAATCTACATTTGTTTTACATTTTACCCTATCCCATACTTTGTATGTAGCGTGTCCAAGATTGCTGTCTCACCTGGTGAGCTTATGGATAGGACGAAAAATGCCAGATTTTTAAGTTTCCTGCATCTCAAATTGAAAAGAATAATCCTAGGAATTTATGACCCAGTATGGCTGCCACAACCTAATATTATATTCCGTATTCTGTAATTTCTGCAAATCTAATGATTTCTGTACAGAACATTCAGTCTCATGGGGAAAAATGCTATATAAATAAAAATTCCATGAAAAAGCTCAACTTTATGCTAAACAGCCATCCCCAAATCAAAGAAAAAGCCACATGGTAAAATCTTCACAAGACATATGTATTATGATTACACTTGGAGTAGTCAATTGACAAGTAGATAACAGAATAGTATATTTAGAACAGTATACTCAGGTGCATGAATAATATAGCAGTAGTACAATCTTTTTGGAATTCAACAGGCTGGATAGCAATATACCAATGAAACAGCAATGCAAATAGTCCAGGAACTTTCAGGGTCATTCCGACCCGATTGCATGCTGCAGTTGTTTGCAGCGCAGTGATCGGGTCGGAACTGCGCATGCGCCAGCGCCGCAGTATGCCGGTGCATGCCAGACAGCTGAAGGCCGTCATTATTTAGCAATTGCCTCTGCCTGATTGACACCAACAATGAAGATTACCAGACAATACAGGAGCCAAGTACCATGAACAGTAATATGCAGGTTTACCAGATTAATGGGGCCAGGAATAGAAGCTTTAGTCCCATGCAAATGTGCAGCCTTAATAGTTTAAGGATTTCTGTTGGCCTAGTAAATCTGAGTGATTCACAAACCAAACTCTACAAGACTTCCTGGGCAATCCTGTAATGAAAGATCCCGAAATCAATTAAGTATTTGACAAACATCTTCACCAAGAATGGGGAGAACAGGGACTGGGTTGCATAGATGAAGGCGAAAATCAGAAAAACCTCTCTCCAGGCAAAAACCCAAAAGCAGTGGGAGGCTTGAGGCTTTGGATTTCACAAACAACTCTTAGGTAGCAAAACTAACTAGACAATATATCCCCATTTAGGTTGAACTTGCAAGCTTATAACTTCCATTGATCAATTGCTTTTTGGAGCAATGGAAAAACCCACAGGCCCTGCGCAATCACTGTTCCTATTCTAAAAGAGTGGAGATGCTCAACCAGCAAATCTAAAGCAATAAATCACTTCTAATAAGTGCTAATGAACTAAAACTTAGGAAGTGGAGGTAGAATTTATAAACCATTGTGCCCCTTCTTTTGGACACTTGCAAAGTCATGCAGCTAAAGATACAGTGCAAACCAGTTGTTCTGGATGTGCACTAATTAAAATCTAACACTCCCTACCCAACTTATTGGTTTTAGACTTATGAGTCTTACACAGCAGCAAACACGATTTAACAAAAACATTGGTGAATAACAGATAAGAGATCAAATAATAGGGTGAAAAATGTTAGCAAAAAAGCTAAAATGGAAAGTGTTGCTTCATAATAGCATGTCTCATTGCTGGCAACCATAGTAATCAACTCAACAAGAGGCCAATATCATAAGGTTTGTTGTAATTCCCTGGTCATGCTTGCTCCTTAGCCATGTTTTTCATCATGTTAGAAAGTAAGAATTTGTTGGATCAACCAAACCATGCAAATATAAGAAATAATATATGCTGGCCAAAATAACAGTCTTTGCTGGCTTTGAATGAGGGGTGCCAGTCCCTTAAAAATCTCAACATAGAGTCATGAACCATACCTTACTGCTTAATGCAGGAAATCTGCCGAATAAGTCTTTCGCCTACCCAGAACCAAAGCCTTCAAGTCAAGTCCTTAAATGCCAGCCTGATGATCTGGCAGACATGAGCATAACAAAACTTTCCAGATGAATTAGCAGAGGTTGCAAGTGACCTAATCCTATATCCATTGAAGATGAGACAGAGCATCTGCTATCTTGTTATCGAGATCCATTGACTCCTTAAAATCACTCTTTCTTTGGAGGCAGAGAAGAATTAAATGCCTCAGCAACTGTAAATTGGAACAGACCCCACCCTCTAGGTTATTGAAAGCCTATATTACAGCAAAATGAGAAAAAAGATTTTCCAATAACTAAGCCTAGCTGCTTGTAGTTCACATACCACTGCAATCAAAAAATGTTCCAAAAGCAGCATGTTTACTATTCAACTTTTATCCCCCCAAGTATCAGACTAAGGCTCAGCACAACATTCACCTTTGATAAATGCACCTAAATTAATAGAATTGGAAGCATCAATAAAAAAACTGCAGCTCAGAATTGGGAAGCCATATCTGAACCCTAATAAAACTACACAGGAAACAGAAAAGGTGATGGATTCTAAAAGATGGCTCGAAGCAATTTCTATCTGTGCCAAACCCTAGAATTGCCACCAAATTTCAAGGAACAGATCAAATGAAAAGTTGATGATGACTCAATTAAAGTTTCTAGTGATAACATGATGCAGTACACAAGTAGAATTCACAATGTATAAAATATGAGCAACAATGATACATATGGAATCATTACTCATTCACACAATATGTACCTTAATTTTCAATGTGAGTTCTTAATTGTCCTTCTTTGTCCTTAAAGACCCCATGTCTTATTTTTCTACACATACATGTAAATGAGGAGTGAAAAAAAATGTGTAAAACATTTTTACTTAATGTGTGAGTCATATAGGAACAGTGATGAAAAATTGAAAATCATATTGCTCTTTGCTCAAACACTCAAATTCTGTGGACAAAAGGGTGTCCATACTCAGATATTTAATGTTGTGAACATAAAGGTTTTTCTGTGTCTCAAAGGAGTCCTTCAGAACAAAAATGAGATATCCTATTGTACATGTTTCAACTCAAAATCATTATTCAAACCATAAAGGGGGTTCACACGGAGAGATCCGTGCTTAAAATCTAAGCAATCTTGCTAGATTGCTTAGATTTTAAGCACGGATCTGCCGTGTGTATGCCCTCCAGCGATAGCGATGCGCGGCCCCGCGCATCGCTATCGCCGATGCTAGATTGAGCTGCATGCAGGCTCAATCTAGTGGGTCGCTCACTTCACCGTTGTGTGAAGTGAGCGGCCCCCCCGTCGGCTTTCCCCCTCGCTCAGCACATCGCGCTGTGCTGAGCGGGGTGAGAGATGTGTGCTGAGCGGTCTGTGTTAAGATCGCTCAGCACACATCTCTCCCGTGAGTACCCCCCTTAAGGACTCAAGGTTTTAGAAATAGAAATGAAATTCATCTCTGCATTAGCGAAATTGGTAGTATCATCAATACATCTTTTATTTACCCTAACTTATTTAATGTCACAGAAACCTAAAATGTCAGCAACCGAACACATATGTACTTCTTTAAAATGTTTTGATAGGGCGTGTGATTCTAGACCCCTTTCAATATTCTACAGAATACACATAATTTATATATATTCTTGTTATATTTATTCCTATGTAAATCCCATTTTTATTGAATCATGGGAGCAAGAGGAGGAGGCACAGTACCTTAAGCCAGTGAGAATGTTAAAGGTACTGTGAGTGGGCTATTCCCATTGTTCTGTAGTTTATGAACACCTAAAAGAAACCTTTATGTTCACAGTACAGATTTTATAAGAGTGAGTGGGGTACACCCATTTATTCATGGCAAAGAAACTAGTGCTATAATGTATGTAGTAAGAAAACCATATGAAACCAATCCAAGTGTATTTGTTTAAAATATTTACTTTATAGTCTTGACTAGAGATAATGCACATATTCTAGCATTGGTCTTCCATTTTTTATACATATTACTTGATTTTAATCCGTGAAATACATAGAGCTCTTTTTTCATTTAAAGTGTCCACCTTATTTTCTTTAAAGTGGATTTTTTTTCGCTTTTTATAAGTGTGCTTATGACATCCACACTTATAACACATCACTCCAGAAGCAGCAATCTGTATGAAATATTTAAAATAGATAACAGACCACTTAAAAAATAAATAATATGAAAGATTCTTTGAAAACTGCTCACAGGAAATCAAGCAATGGAGGAAATTACCACCATGGGAAAGTACTTGGAGTGTGAACTAATACCATGGGGTCTAAGGATCCAAAAGAACCTCTCAATTGAACCCACAAAAAGTGGCTTTTATACAAGATAAAATAATATCCTAGATACCTGCTCCCAGGACCTTATCAGACTCATAATAGAAGACAGAAAATAGTCATTAAACAAAATCAATGAATACATTGAAATATGTGAAAAAGCATTGGCCCATTAAAAAAACAAATATTACAATAACCTCATCAAACTAAACAGCAATAAGATAGACAAATTGGAGACAGACAACATTAATCAAAAACAAATTAAGTTCCCTTGGGATGTAAAAGAAAATTGCATAATGATAGAAAAGAAGCAAGAAAAAAAGGAACATGACTTACATCAGGCAATACAAGAAATGAACAACTACTATAAAACTACAACAAAGACCACCAGAAATTGTTCAGGATTCCCCCACCACATCCCATCAGAGCCCAGGAAGTTTCTTTTAAAAAGCTTATTTAATTTAGGAACACAAGCAGTTAAATTGGAAGAAGTGTAAGAATATGGCTTATCTGATTAGTCAGGTAAGCAGTTTAGTAAAATAGCAAATGCCCTTTATTGTAAATATACACAAATAGTACACTATAAATGTTACAATTACAAGCCAAGATGACAACTCACGTACTAGGTCCCCAATTAGTATATGATTACAGATGCCTGTGGTCTCCTGCTGTTACTTGCTGGCAGTAGTTCAGGGATACCAGCTCACACAGTTCCCTTCTCAATGAAATCTCTCCACTGATGGCATCTTAATCCCGAGTCAGTTCCTGCAATCCACATGTACAGTTATTTTGCTCTATACATCCTTTGCAGATATCATCCCCAGTCAAACTCATTGGTCCTCTTTCAAAGTCTCCCTTTCCCACAGGGGTAGAACTGTCTTCCAAGTCAAAGGTATGGTGTTCTCTGCTTATTGGAGCTGCAGAATAAGGGGTTGGAGAGGGGAGGGAGGAAGGCCATAATCTGTGCAGGATAAAACCTGCTCTCCTGCCACATGTCTAAATATGCATTAGCCTTTCCCCACATCTCAGAGTATCAAGTAACTATCAAAATTAACTACTTACATGCCTTTGTTACATGCAAGGGATTTCAACTGCTATTTGTCTTTGGAATCCTTCGACAATGATTTATTCCTTTTAACAATAACACACTGAGCAAAGTATACAATTAACAAAAACAGCTACATATTTCAAATATAATGAATACATTATAGCACACCTCTAAATTATTTTAAAGTCTGTTATAGGAACTAGAGATTAAAAGTCATATCATCCTTGTACAAATGAGGTACAGCTTGGGTGCGCAACAATGCACCTTTCATTTTGTCACAGGAAGAATGACATTATGCTTGTGGAAACTATTGAAGAAAAATACAATATGCAAACAAGAACTGAAGACAAACAAGATCTGGAGAGATTTTGGAAGATGGATAATGAAGATTAGGATGACTTTTTAGATTTTGTTTAGGGGACTGATAAACCACCCAGCCACTGCAGAGAACTATTCAACGTTCAGAGAGGCAGAAGAGGAGGACAGAGGAATAAATAGGCAACAATAAAAATAAACCCAACAAGTGAGAAAAGGAATGATGGGATATTTAATCTTAGTAAAAAATAATTGACTCAAGTTCAGCATATGGTACTAAGTATGAAGGAAACTTTCAAAATTGAAACTAGGAGGCTTTTTGCTGATACAGTGACCTATAAAAAACTTAATGGTGACCCAAAATAACAATTCCAAAGAATATTAAAAGATCATCTGGAAGAGGAACTACGACTAAGGAATATCCCAAAAAATGGATATCATTATATATTTAAAGATCCCAAGGATCCCAATATTTCGGTCCATCCCTGTTTCGGATAGACCAGAACAGAAACTAAAATAATTCACCATGTACATGATTAACAATAATTTCAATATAGAGTTTGCCTCAAAAACAAGAAACAAAACGGTAGTTTTTCTGAACTTGGAGTTTTATATTGAAGAAGGCAGGATCAAAACAAGAACCCATATAAAGAAGATTGACTGCAACACCAAGATCACCAGAACACCAGCAATAATCATCACAAAAAAATAATAGCAAATATCCCAGGTGGCCAATGCAGAAGATTAAGGATAAATTGTTTAGATTTTATAGTTTTGTATGGAAAAAAGTTTCCAGTAACATGTCCTAAGAGAAAATGTATGGAAGGTGAAAGAAATTGAAAGAAAGGATCTAAATCAGTACATATAATGAGAAAAAAATAAAGACCGCAACCAGTACAACAGCAATAAAAATATAGAAAAATGATAGACAAACAATGGCATGTACTGAAGTTAGAAACAAACATGATGAAAGATATGGGGAAAACAAGTTTCCATTACTGTCAGTACTGTAAAGTATGCAAAAACAAAGAAAATAAAACTACTACTTATTTAATCTCCAATCAAAGAAAAAAATACAAAATACAAAGATCCCTATACTGTAGCACAGAGGGAACCATCTACCTCTTGGAATGTCCATATGGACATCAGTATATAGAAAAAAATGAAAAGAAAAAATAGAATTGCTGAACACATAGACAATATCAGGAAGGGGTTAACAACCCATTTGGTTGAACTCCTACCTGTTCAATTACTGGAACCTTGTGCAGAGAATGGACGACAGTGTACAAGTCACAGAGACGTATCAAAGTACACAAGCCGTTTTCTTCCCGACGCTCATCCCATAACTTGCATTATGAACTATTCACCTTCGGCCAAGTAAGACTGCATGCAATAAATGGAAGTGCATATTCCCAACGTGTATACTCCTAATGGCTAAATACAATTGGTGAGACTGTTACATATGTGCGGGAGTTAGTAGTATACCAAAGGCTGATTAACTGTACTATAATTTATTGACCGCTCAGATAAGGATCCGATATGCAAGGTCAATTTACCCCTTAAGGAATTGGAGTTTACTAATTTTCTACAGCAGAAATAATAGGATTAACCCTATAACTCACACATCTGGTTATTTTTATTTTTAATTTGTGTTGTAATTGTGTGTTATAATGTTGACTTATGTATGTTTAATACATTTTTTAATTAGCACTCTCTATATTGAGTAAGTTTATTACTCAGGATTTCTTATGTACTTAATCTGACCACACTGTAGTGTTTACTTGGTAAGAGCTTTTAGCACAGCCGGGAACCTAGTGAGCAATCAGTATAGGAGGCTACATCCATACAAATGTGGAAAAATTGATGTTAATTAAAATGAATTAGAAATTATATGAGGAAAGCTTGTGCCACCAATTACAACAGACATAAATGTCTTCTATAAAGGCAGATTTCAGTGGTATTGAGCTAATATAGTATGGTGATGATGATGATATTAACAACATGATGTTCAGATGATGACATGTTCCAACGGTTACAATGAATAACAACACAGTTAGCCACATTACGCCCATTGGTAGCTTGGTTGAGCCAAACCACAAAGATGTGGCCTGTTGTAGGGGCTCAAAAAACCCAAGCACTTCAGCCACAAAATCGCAGTTCCTATCACCAAAGTGCTTGGTTTGTTAAACTGTGCATGTCCTTTTTAATATACAACATAAGAATAATTCCATTGTGCACCACATTTTTTTTCATGATGGACTAGATTTTTTGGGGTTATTATTGATGGTCGTCTATCTTTTGCAAGTAAATCTTTTTCAAGCTCATGGTTCTTGTTATGATCCTCCCTTGTTTATGCTTGAATGGCATACCATAATATAAAATAATAATAATAATAATAATAATAATAATAATAATAATATATTATTATTATTATTATTATTATTATTATTATTACTATTATTATTATTATTAAATAATACTATATTTCTGGGGGCCAGTGTGATGGTCTTCTGTTTATCACAAGGCCATTTGAATCTATTCTCCTGACTTTTGAGGCCTGGATCAGTTTGAAATTACTTAAGCATTTAGAAAAGTCACATTTGGATTCTTTATTTTTAACAATTTGTTCCACATTTCCATTCTCTAAATTACTTATTAATCAGACAATCAATCAATCAATCAATCACTCAATCAATCAATCAATCAATCATTTAACTGCCCTTCACTACATACTAAACCTACTCCACCTCCATTTCCTTTCTAACATAGTAACATAGTTGGTGAGGTTGAAAAAAGACCAGTCGTCCATCGAGTTCAACCTGAATTATATTATATTCCTATTCTGATTAAAGGCTACAGTATATACTCAGATATCTTTTTTCGTTAGAAATTTATCTAACCCATTTTTAAACGTATTGACTGAGTCCGCCTTTGCAACCTTCTCTGGCAGTGAATTCCATATTCATATTGCTCTTACAGTGAAGAATCCCTTCCTGCGCTGAATACAAAATTTCCTCTCCTCAAGCCTTTGTGGGTGTCCGCACGTTTTGTGTAGAGGTCTCTTAATAAATAAATCACCTGATAGCTCCACATATTGCTCCTTTATATATTTGTAAATATTAATCATATCTCCTCTTAGTCATCTCATTTCTAGTGTAAACATATCTAACCGAGAAAGCCTCTCCTCATAGTCCAGTTTCTCCAACCCCTTAATCAATTTGGTAGCTCACCTCTGAACCTTTTTAAGTTCTAAAATGTCTCTTTTATAGTGTGGTGCCCAGAACTGTACACAATACTCAAGATGCAGTCATACCAATGATTTATGCAGTGGCAGGATTATGCTATCATCCCTTGTCTCAATTCCTCTTTTAATGCATGCTAATACCTTATTTGCCTTTGTTGCTGCACTTTGACATTGTGTACTATTGCATAATCTACTATCAATGAACACCCCCAAATCCTTTTCTAATACCATTTCCCCTAATTTTTCCCCATTTATTTGGTAATTTGTGTATTTATTTTTAGTCTCAAAGTGCATAACTTTACATTTTTCCACATTAAACCTCATACTCCATTTCGTTGCCCAAACTTCCAGTTTGAATAAATCGCTCTGAAGAGACTTCACATCCACATCTGACTTGATTATCCTACATATTTTAGTATCATCTGCAAAAATTCGACACTGCTTTCTAGTCCTTCTCCTAGATTATTTATAGATATGTTAAACAATAGTGGCCCCAGCACAGAACCCTGCGGTATTCCACTGGTTACTTTAGCCCAGGTGGATAACATCCCATTAACCACCACTTGCTGTTCTCTGTTATCAAGCCAATTACTCACCCATGAACAAATAGTGTCTTCTATACCAGCTCCCTTTATTTGAAAATCAGCCTCCTGTGAGGCACTGTGTCAAAAGGTTTTGCAAAATCCAGATAGACCACATCTACTGCATTATCCTGGTAAAAGATTGTTGCATACCTTCTCATAGAAGCTAATCAAATTAGTTTGACATGACCTATTTCTCACAAAACCATGCTGGTTCTTATTAATAGCATGGGAGTTCTCCAAGTATTCCTGTATGCTATCCCTTAGTATACTTTCCAAGTTTCCTCACTATTGATGTCAGACCAACTGGTCTATAGTTAACAGGATGGAGGTTAAAGTCCTTTGGTACTATTCCTGATGTAAGTGAATCAGTGAAAATCAAATACTGTGGTAATGCTATTTCAGCGTCTAGCTCCATCAAAACCCTAGGATAAAGTCCATCTGGACCAGGTGATTTATTAGTCGTAATTTTTTTTAATTGCTCATGGACTACTTCCTCAGACAGATAAGTATTAAGCAATGGGCCTTTAACATTACTATTATTATTGTTACTCACTAATCCCACCATCTGGTCCTCTCTAGTAAACACTGATGAAAAGAATGTGTTTAATATTTCAGCTTTTCAGCTTTTTTCTTTGTCATCATTTATCAAGAATCCCAGTTCGCTTTTTGATGGTCCTATATTCTCTTTTTGTAGCCATTTATGTACTTAAAGAGTTTTTAGGGTTAGTTTTACACTCCTTAGCGATTTGCTTTTTGTTTTCTATTTCAGCTGCTCTGATTTCCTTTTTGCATTTTTCTTTACAGTCCTTATAGGACTCCGCTTTCCCATCTGATTTAAAATCTTTAAATGCTTGTCTATTTTTATCCATTTCTTACTTTAACTTTTTCTTTAGCCACATTGGTTTGAATTTAATACTCTTATTTTTACTGCCCATGGGGATGCACTTATGGGTATATTTGTCTAGCATCGATTTAAAAACATTGCACATTTCAATAATGTTCTTTCCCTGAAACCAAGTTTCCCAAACTATGTCCTTTAGTGCGTGTTTCAGTCTGTTAAAATTAGCTTTTTTAAAGTTAAGAGTCTTAGTTGAATCCTTAGGCTGCTGCTTTTGAAAACTAATGTAGAATGTGATCATATTATGATCACTGTTACCCAAGGTCTCAAGTACTGTGGTATTTGCTATTAACTCCACATTGTTAGTTAGTACAAGGTCCAGTATAGTCCTTACTCTGGTTTGTTCTTCAACTATTTGCAACAAGTAGTTATCTTTTAGCATATTTAATAACCTTTTATCCTGAGCTGTATCACATGATTTGCAGGCCCAATTTATGTCCAGATTATTAAAATCCCCAATGACTAGGACCTCCCCCAGTCCTGTAGCTTTCTCAATTTGCATCAAGAGTTGTGCTTCCTAAGTCATACTAATTTCAGGCAGTTTATTGCATGTCCCTATTGAAAGCTTTTTTGTACACTTCCTTCCCATAAAAATTTCAACCCATAATATCTCCACAATATCTCCAGTTCCCTCATAAATAACCTCCTTCAATTATGGTTTTAGAAATGGTTTGACATAAAGACATACACCATCCTCTCTTTTAATAGTGCTGTCTCTCCTGAAAAGAGTATAACCTGCCAAGTTAGCTGCCCAATCACGAGAATCATCCCACCATGTCAGCGTGATACCTATAATATCATATTGTTCCTTCATTACAAGCAGTGGTTGAAGTGGAAATTTTGAAGTGGGGGTATGGAAAAGTGAAGGGTGTAATAATGCATGCGAGTTCCGTAAAAGGGGGTGAGGTCACGCAAAAGGGTGCATGGCCACTCAAAAGAGGGTGTGTCCTTAAGCATAGTGTACCTCACCATATACCCCTTATACACATTATGCACCACAATAGTAGGACCCCTTATACTATCTAGTACTTGTGCCCCTTACACATTATGCCACACATAATAAGCCAAAATTCACATTTTGCCAATGGCCGCCTACACATAATATGCCAGGTACAGCCAAATATACACATCAGACCAGGTACAGCCACTTACACTTATTACGCCATGGTAAAGCCCCTTACATTATGGCACAGCCACGGTAGAGCCCCATTCTGCCATGGCAGAGTCCCTTACACACATTATGTGCGTGGATGTGCTATTGTTCCTTGATCTGTGCACTCACCCCTCCATTCTCCCAGATAAAGGCAGCACTCACAGTAGGGACATGGTGGGAATGGAGGAGAAGATGGCAGGCCTTGAATTCCAGCTGCACCAGTTGCGGGAAGCAGGTGCACCCCATGTGGGTGCCTGGCAGGCTCCAGTAGCAGTGGTGTAGACCTAGCACACCACAGATTGGTGCCCAGTGTGCTCCAGTGGTTCCGGCACCAGTGATGGCAGAAACACTATTGCCATAAAGCTGTCTACTTCCCCCTCCTCCTGTTGCTCACCCCCCCTCCTCCTGCTGCTCATCGCTGCTGCCTCTACAGTGTGCAGATTTGAGTCTGCATACTGTTATTCATAAAAAATAATAATCTGGGTCAGTGGAGAAGTGGAGAATTGCCGGAATGCCATACCGTTGCATACAGGCCCACGTCGACCACTGATTACAAGCATCTCTAATTCCACCATTTCGCCTGAAAGGCTTCTTGTGTTTGCAAGCATACACTTTAGGTTAGTAATACCATTATCTATTTGTCTATTCATTGGTATCCTTTCAATTCTTAATTTAGCATTCCATGATTTTCCAATTCTAGCTGTTCTTCCCCTCCCCTCTTCTCCACCCCCATCATACCTAATACCTCCACCCTTGCTGCACTCACTGAAGATCCCATAGGTTATTTCTAATCCCTCTCCCCAGACATCTAGTTTAAAATCTTCTCAAACCTTCTAACCATCCTTCCCCCCAGCCCCTCCTCATTCAGGTGCAATCCATTGTGACACAAAAGATGGCACCTGACTGAGAAATCTGCCCAGTGCTCCAGGAACACAAACCCCTATTTCCTACACCAGTCTCTAAGCTACACATTTACCTCCCTAATCTCCCTCTGCCTCCCTGGGCTAGCGCGTGGCACAGGTAATATTTTGGAGAATATTACCTTAGTTGTCCTTGCCTTTCTCAAATAAGTCCCTATAGCCTTTGTTAAGGACATCCCACCTAACTAAAGCAAACATCTTTGAGATAAGACTGTTAACGATGAAATGAGCTGCTGGAGAACCCAACATAGAAAACAATGGGCAAAACCAAAATTATGGAAAACCTACCACCGAGCCAGAAACCTGTGCAATATCCAAAGGCACCACCAATGCCCCCTCCCCAGCATCATGAGGAGCCTGAAGATACATAAATAAATAAATGTTGATCCCTGTCAGACCCCCAATTTGGATTAGCCTAGTACTGATGTGCTGTGTATTTCCTCCCAGCTCACTCCACTGGGCATATAGTAGATCTTGCTATTATTGTGAGATCTCCCATGCAGCCTGGAGCACAGCAGCCACTGCAGCCACTACAGTGGCTGTGAATTGGCTGCAACACCTGCAGCTGTCGAAGTTGATAGCTGCAGGTGTCAGAATGGTCAGTGCCATTGACCATTCATACATTAACCCAGCACATTGGTGCACTATCTTAAAGATAGCAGTATCAATAATGTAAGGGCGCATAGCTCCCCAATTATATAGCACACACCACCACATTAATACATGGGGTAGAAGCAATATCGGTGCACATAACAGAAACTGATATCACTTCCCCCCATAATGCACAATCATACATCTACCCCTCATTATTTTCTCTGTGACCATTGAGTGGTAATTACTGTGTGTCAACTAGGCAGCAACAGAGCATTTGTACACATAGTAAGAGAAACATTATGTAGGAGTGTAGCCAGATTTGTGTTCTATTCTGAGTCATGAATATTCTCTGTGCAAGTCAAATTCAGACACATCTCCAGCACCAAGCATGTGATTGCCATTGATAGTTATGACAGATGCTTTCACAGATGGACCGATATTATTGCATATAAGTATATGACTTAGAATACAGGCATGTGGTCACATTAGCATTCCGTTCACAGTGGGCATCTAGCATTGCATTCAGATTACATGCAATTTAGATTCAGGCTTTTACCAAATAAGCCAACTACTACTAAGGGACAGAGCAAAAAAAAAATCATCATAATAAACCCAGAAATATTTTTAAACTATTCTTTAATATTCATAAATGATTGCAATAGAAAGACATTGTTTTGGTGGACCAGATAATACTCAACACGTAGCATATGTGCATCACCACAAAAGCACAACTTAATTTACGTGGGTAACACAGTGCATCACTGGGCCTCAAAGAAACATTTAGGTAGGTGTCTGACTGTAATACTCTAGCCTCCGGGGACCCCAGCACTCTTCTCAGTTTTATTATTTTCCTTATTCATGATCCCCTAACATTAGTCAAGCTATACGTACATACTGTAAAATAAAAGTGAAGAATCTTAGCATTTGTGTTTTCCTGTATTAAAATGCTGTGAACATAGAATACCAACTTTCCCATGGATCAGTTTGCCAAACTGTATGGTCCTCACACTACAGTACAATGTAAAACCCATAACTTAGAAAATATGAATACAATATTATTAATAAAGAATTTCTTGAGGCTGTTAGATGTGCTGTTTATTGTTTGCTCCCTCATCCTCAATGCTTAAATTCCCTAAATGGGTTTATCAACAATTCTTCTTGGATAATAACTTGGAAGGGCTGAAGCTATGCAGATGTACAATCAATGACTCAAACATATGAGTTTCAGAACTGTTTACTTTGTTTTATTAACAGAAACATTTTCTGCGGCACGATGAATGTTGTTTATAGCACAATTTTCCATTGCAGTTTTTGAATGTAATCTATAGAAATTCTGTTTCAACAATATAATATGCAATAATGTTTTACACTATAACCATTCAGCACACACTTTAGAATCCCTTTCAATTGTTTACATCTAAAACTGCTATTCTCTTATTCAGAATTAAAATTATTAGTAGTGTCTATTTGCAAATGACTGAAACAGATGTTTAATAGAAATGCCTATGAATAAAAAAAAAATGCCAGTCATTTTTCTGATTTTATATTGTATATTAATTATTATATGAGTATAACAAATAAAGCAAATCCCGAGACCTTGTTCCTTATAGATTTTATATGAATTGTCTTTGTTTATCACTTTTGTACAGCAATAGCCAGGATAGAGTACTCATGTTGTTTGGTATCTATTCTCTCCAGCTGGTAAAGATATTACATTTTCTGACCCATGCTCAGATAACAGAAGCCCAGCCATCTGTTCCTGAGCTCATTGTAATCATGTATGATGTATTTCCATATATTTTGATTGTAACAGCTTTGTGTCTGAAATTAGAACTACAGTAAATATGTCATGATGTGTTTTAGTCATTATATGTAATATTTATCAATGCATTTGATGATAATTGAATAAATATACTTATTATAAGTAAAGTCATACCCATCAAATATAATAAACACAATGACTACATACAATATTTTATAATATAATCTTGACCATCTCTTTCTGTGAAAAGGGAATATTGGATTCTCTTTTGTTTATAGTTAAATTTGTCTAATTTATTTTGCCCCAAAAAAATGTTTGCCTGGAATTCAAACTACAGTCTGAATTTGAGACCATAAAGTTGACTTGCCACCAATTGATATTTTAATTTCATAGTATTTATACCTAAATTACTGTATGTCCAGAAAATTAATTTTTCTTAGGTTAATTACTATTTTCATTGCTTCATGTTCCTGGTTGCTCCTGAATAATTTAGTAGAAATAGGAAAAAGAAAGTTTAGTACACTACTGCTGGTTCGGAATCAGTATGGAGCCCCAGAATGCAAATAGAGAGGATATTGAGGGAGGGCCAGCCTACTGCAGAGGCAACTGTGAATGCTCAGTCAGTGAGGGGTAGAATAAAAAACTCACGCTCTGGCTGCATGCATCAGATACAATTGTGACGCTTTAAATGCCAAGCAAGGGTGCCAATTAGCTACGAACTCCTGATTCCTCTCCGGGGTCATTTGGAAATCCTCCATAGACACTTACATGTCTAATCAGGCAAACTATTCCTTAAGAGTGGGAGGAGAAGCAGACCACCAGCAAACTGGGATCACAGCTTTCGCACCACTTTGATTAAGTTTAGCAAGAATTTTTTGTAGGTTGATAGAAAGCTATGGTAAGAGTTAAAAAGCCAGAAAGAGGGAGCAGAAAACTCCTTTTCACACCATCAACCTAGAGATGGATAACACCTGGTCCAAAAAAAGGCCATAATGGTTGGCAGTCCCAACAAATGTGTAGTTGGGAGCCAACCTCTACAGTATAACTCCAGCATGTGTCTGGAACTGCAGGAAACATCTTAGTGAAGAGACATATATAACAACTTGAAAGAAACCTTAAATTTTGTCAGGAGCAGAGAATAATTAAAAGAACTGGTACATTCCTCAACCTCTAAATGAAGCTGAAGGTGATGTACCCAATCTCTTCCATATTTAGGGGGAACAGAGTACATATGTTCAAGCAGGAATCCATAACCCTACAAGAAACAAAAGTGCCAGGCATAAAGGGGGCTAGATATAAGTTCTCAAAAGGGGTCAGATGTCTGATGGAAGCCAAATGCAATTCCCCTCGCTGCACAAAATGTTTCAGTTGTAAATATCACCAAACCTCAGATGAAATAAGGTTCCATTTAGCATGCAGAACATAGAAAGGAGACACACTCCCCTCATCTACCAGCTGACCAACTTGCTGCATCCTGTGTTGCACCCATATAGTAAAAGCAGAACTAGCAACTCCCAGGGGAAAATCAAGGTTATTAAACAAAGGGGTCGGGGATAAGGGGAGGCGGGTGGATTTAGACGAAATGCAGGATAACTTCTGCAGTCTGTTTCAGTGGGCTAGATTGGAGCCAGTGGTAGGATGGGCGACAACAGGGACATTGGACTGCCAAGGGTACTGTGCAACATGTGTGGGCAAAGTTTAATTCTCTATGTGAACACACTATTTAAAGTCCAATACTCTATCCAGTATGACAGCATCATAGTAAACTGAGAAATGTGGTAATTGAAGCCCCACATGTGTCTGTGCCTAAAAGAGATAAGATAGCATGCTGAAACTGCAGTCTCTTATTCCCCCAGGCAAAGTCTCTAACAAAATTGTGTAAATCCCAAAATCAAGCCTTGGGATATGAAGTGGTAGTTTGAATGAGATATAAAACCCTAGGGAGTATGTTCATTTTAACCACACATTGCCTACCAAGCCATGACAGCCATCTGGTACCCCAGTCTCTTAGTTCAGAGTGAAGTATAAGAAGTAACCATTTGAAATTATCTCCAAAAAGATGGAAGCTGTCAGTATGCAGTGTGACACCAAGATATCTGAGACTAGTCGGATGCCAGGAGAAGGTAAATTACTGTTTGAGGACATCTAAGGAATGGAGTGGAGGCAACAAATTCACTGCTATAGACTGATTTTCAAGTTAGAAAGAGAGCTTAACTTCTGGAACTCAACCATCAGGTTAGGGATTGAAAAAACTGTGTTAGACAGAACAGCCAATAAATTGACTCTAAACAGGGCTAGCTTATAGTTTGCATCACCCACTTTGAGGCTGGACATGTTTGGAGTAAGCCTAATGAAACTGACAAGGACCTCAATACATAATCTAAAAATAAGAGGGGAATAGCGGCCTCACCTTATGGTAGGAAGCCAGTTAAGGTCTAGCAAGGGGTCCCTGAAACATCAACCTCCGACTGGATTGACCAATTTTTAAGTCACTGCTCACAATCAGCATGCCTACGACCAGTGGATCAACCTTATCCAGGACTGTATAGAGGAAATCAGGCTTATTCTGATTGGGAACATAGATATTAATAAACATGTAAGGCTGGCCAAACAACATGCACTCAACCAAGAGAGTTATGCGCTCCTCCAGAGCTAGCGAAGTCACATCTTGCAATGGGAGACGTGTGGGTAGGATATAATAATTATTATTATTATTATTATAAAAGGAAACTGGGAAATAATAATCCTTAAGAATAGGAGCAGGCAACAGACATGAAGTGGGTTTCTTGGAGGAAGGCTACAAATGAAGCTGCACTCATCTGAGGTGGCTCCATCGCAGGTGTGCACATTCACTCTAAATGGTATGAAACATAAGCTAAGTAGGAGGGCACCAACTCTTAAATGGTGCAAGACCACACAAATAAAGAAGGGAAGACAGAAGGGCTGGACAAAAACTCAGTGGGTACCATGCAGTAGTAATCCAGAATGTATGGGGAGCTTCTGGCCATGTCTGAGCTCACTGTAATTAATAAGTAATGATTAGTTGGTAGATGACTCAGTGACAACAAACTTTTAATTTTATGTTATTAGTTAATCTTACTGTATATATTGGACTATGATCGTAGTCAGCAGTGTTAATACAGTAACTGCATATTTTAGCCACTTGATACTGATTTATTAAAAATACAGACTTCTGCAATCATCTGGTAATCTAATACTCAATAATGCAGTACACCAAAAAATTATATATATATATATATATATACCCATACAATAGACGTGGCACTCCTGGAGTCTTGTACAATGAAACTCATAAGCAGGCAGTTTAGTTGGACAACAACGTTTCAATGCCGAATTTATTTGGGCATTTTCCTCAGGTTAAATGCCCAAATAAATTCGGCATTGAAACGTTGTTGTCCTACTAAACTGCCTGCTTATGAGTTTCATTGTACAAGACTCCAGGAGTGCCACGTCTATTGTATGGGTATGTAATTGTGCTACAGAGGCACCCGGAGCAGTTGTTTATATTCAATGGAGAGCCGGAATACATGGACTATATATATATATATATATATATATATATATATATATACTGCTTAAAAAAATAAAGGGAACACTTAAACAGCACAATGTAACTCCAAGTCAGTCACACTTCTGTGAAATCAAACTGTCCACTTAGGAAGCAACACTGATTGACAATCAATTTCACATGCTGTTGTGCAAATGGAATAGACAACAGGTGGAAATTATAGGCAATTAGCAAGACACCCCCAATAAAGGAGTTGTTCTGCAGGTGGTGACCACAGACCACTTCTCAGCTCCTATGCTTTCTGGCTGATGTTTTGGTCACTTTTGAAAGCTGGCAGTGCTTTCACTCTAGTGGTAGCATGGTACGGAGTCTACAACCCACACAAGTGGCTCAGGTAGTGCAGCTCATCCAGGATGGCACATCAATCCGAGCTGTGGCAAGAAGGTTTGCTGTGTCTGTCAGCATAGTGTCCAGAGCTACCAGGAGACAGGCCAGTACATCAGGAGATGTGGAGGAGGCCGTAGCAGGGCAACAACCCAGCAGCAGGACCGCTACCTCCGCCTTTGTGCTAGGAGGAACAGGAGGAGCACTGACAGAGCCCTGCAAAATGACCTCCAGCAAGCCACAAATGTGTATGTGTCTACTCAAACGATCAGAAACAGACTCCATGAGGGTGGTATGAGGGCCCGACGTCCACAGGTGGGGGTTGTGCTTACAGCCCAACACCGTGCAGGACGTTTGACATTTGCCAGAGAACACCAAGATTGGCAAATTCGCCACTGGCGCCCTGTGCTCTTAACAGATGAAAGAAGGTTCTCACTGAGCACATGTTACAGACGTGACAGAGTCTGGAGACGTCAAGGAGAACGTTCTGCTGCCTGCAACATCCTCCAGCATGACCGGTTTGGCAGTGGGTCAGTAATGGTGTGGGGTGGCATTTCTTTGGGGGCCGCACAGCCCTCCATGTGCTCGCCAGAGGTAGCCTGACTGCCATTAAGTACCGAGATGAGATCCTCAGACCCCTTGTGAGACCATATGCTGGTGCGGTTGGCCCTGGGTTCCTCCTAATGCAAGACAATGCTAGACCTCATGTGGCTGGAGTGTGTCAGCAGTTCCTGCAAGATGAAGGCATTGATGCTATGGACTGGCCCGCCCGTTCCCCAGACCTGAATCCAATTGAGCACATCTGGGACATCATGTTTCACTCCATCCACCAAAGCCACGTTGCACCACAGACTGTCCAGGAGTTGGTGGATGCTTTAGTCCAGGTCTGGGAGGAGATCCCTCAGGAGACCATCCGCCACCTCATCAGGAGCATGCCCAGACATTGTAGGGAGGTCATACAGGCACGTGGAGGCCACACACACTACTGAGCCTCATTTTGACTTGTTTTAAGGACATTACATCAAAGTTGGATCAGCCTGTAGTGTGTTTTTCCACTTTAATTTTGAGTGTGACTCCAAATCCAGACCTCAATGGGTTAATAAATTTGATTTCCATTGATAATTTTTGTGTGATTTTGTTGTCAGCACATTCAGCTATGTAAAGAACAAAGTATTTCATAAGAATATTTCATTCATTCAGATCTAGGATGTGTTATTTTAGTGTTCCCTTTATTTTTTTTAGCAGTATATATATATATATATATATATATAGTTACATACATACAGTACATACATACAGTACATACCATAGTACTCTCCTTCTGCATTAGAGAATTCCTTCAGGATATTATGGATAGTTGGCTGCTACTCTCACTAGGGCCCCTGTAAGCCAGGACTAGGATAAAAGTATGCACAGCTATAGTGTTTACAAATAGATTCAGATCTATATTAATCAGAGATCCAATATCTCAGGTTTAGTATAACCTCTTAGAGTCTATCTGAACACATACTTATGTTCCAATTTTATACATTTATTAAAATTGCATAAATCCATACATATAAAAAGTAATATAACAAAGTCAGTATTTTTAACAGAGATTCTTTCTCCTGACTTCTTGCTAGGAATATCAGGGATCACATTTATAAGAAAAACCCTTTTCTAATGCTTTTCATCTCTTGGTAAGACTTCATCAGGGGTATGTCTACAAATGCAAAATGAAAACTTAGATATTGATATACTGTATCAATATGATTTTTTACAAAGAAACTGGAATAATGTAGCTAAACATTCATATAGTAGTTGAAGAGAGGAAGATGGAGGTAAAAAGCAGAGAGGAACAAAAGAGAAATACATATACATATATATGGAAGGATAATAAAGTCTCTTTTATTTCGATAGACACACATACCTTTAGAAGCCAAAAATGATCTGAACATCAATAGTGTATATATTACGGACACTTTGAGCTGGTAAGAGAGACATGTAAATCTTTGTCCATACAGTATTTAAACAACCTACCAAACAGACATTAATATTAAGTGTCATACCACAATACATATTTTAAGTCTGATTATATTTAGTGTGACTTTCTGATTGCCTTTCTATTAAATGTCCAGACATGATGAATAGATCACATACCTGACTCTTTATGCTAGTAATTAGAGATCAGAACCTAGATCAATCTGGTTTCTGGGAAAATCCAAGAATGTGTTCAACATAATGAGTGCATTATTATATAAGCATTAGTTTTTATTACCATTAAAGGAAAGCTAAATTAATATGTAATCATATTTTATTTCTATCCAATTTACATAACTGCTGATGAATTCTAGATCTATCCATTTCAATTTGTGTCTTTCAAATATACTAGGTATTAGAATATACAGTGGGAACTTTCACAAGGATATGAGTCAGGAGTCAGGTCTAATGGGGTCTGAAAGCTGTTTAAATAACCTTTACAATGTTGTGATTAGGTGGGTGAGTTACTCCCCTCATAACCAACCTTAATAGAAATTACAGGGGAAAAAATCTATTAAACCTATAAAGTGATTTCTTTATATACTTTTCAAAGACTGTTAACTCAGTGTCTCCAGTCAGATAAATAAGAAAACACAAGCATAGTATAGGGCCTAATTCAGTAAGGATAGCAAATTCTGCTAATCAGCAGAATTTGCTATCCTTTTGCACGACAAAAAAACAGATAAAGGATTGTCTCTTCGTTGGCGCACTTAGAAAGAGGAAAACTTGTATATTTTATTAAAATGTAACTTTTATTAGTATTTAATTGATAAAAAATTGCCTAGCAATTGAGAAACATATTGGTGAAAAAATATAAATAAATTGTGCACTGTGAGTGATTAAATTATGTGCTTGAAAAAATAAATAAAAGCTGATTCACTGTGCTCTAAAGATTACTTCACTCAATTTATTATTCTAAATAAATATCACTGGTTTTGTACGTGTTTATTTATTATCATTATTAAATTTGATTAATTATTATTCTTGGTACCTGTTATGCATTAATATGAATCGAGACAGCATATCTTGCACGAATTATATGAAGGTGGGTAACCCTAGTATGAAACAGACCTCAAAGGTAAGTATTGAATTCAAAATGCTAGGACAAAATCAGTCCCTTATTATGCATCCAGATGTCATAGTATAAATTATTCATTCCATGGGATAGGATTATTTGCAGGTGAAAATGTGTCATCAGTAGTTCCTATTAAAGGAACTCCATTGGCAAAAGACCCTTGTGTAAACACTGTTAGTTAATCTTCCACGCACAGTAAGATCATGTCTATTATATGGGTCTAAGTGTAGCATGCATCATGACTCCATTAACAATGATCTTTTAATAATATATGATTACAGGCTGTTATACACCAATTAGATCAGGTCTATTGTACAGTAAGCCCTATAAAATAATTAGATTTCCGATGGAATTATTAATACATTAGGGATGGTATTATGAGTATTCACTGGCTGCTCGCCGCACTCACATTACCTCCAATGGTTTATGATGTTAATACACGCTATGTGTGGTTAAAAGCTTCTCTGGCTTTATTGATTTATTACCACACATGGTGTAATAAACCTGCTATGTCCTACCAGATATTCCATTATGCTTAGTGCTAGCGAATTTTCTTAGTGAATATCATTAGGGAGGCATTGATATATTTCCCCACTGGTAATAATAGTATATATAGTGTGGGTGCCACCCGTTAACCCAGGTGTGTCTGTTCTATACCGGGAGATTCCTTACCACCTATAACTGTGCTGGGATTGCACACATTTATCAAAATAGGTGGATGTATTAACAGCGCATCGCACAGTCCTGATATTGCTGTGTGACGATAGTCAATAACTTGATGTGAAACTTTATATGCACCATATAATATTAAGAAACATCATGTATTTCTGTATATTGCTTAATGCATACACGTGCAATGTGACAGAGATGCTCAGTTGTTACTGTCTACGGCTGTTATAATCATATGCCGCCCAGGGTTAAATGGTCCCTCACTCATTGATTGAATGAGCGGGTATATTTCCAGTACGTCTCACAGTTTCAAATGTTACTGCGAGACGGTTGACAGTAATTTAATAAAGACACTCCATGTACTTTATAATGTTAAAAAGACATCATGTTTCTTTTCTTGTCAATTGATTAATTCAATACTAATGCAACAGAGTTTCTATTTTAAAGTCTGTCGGTCATTGCTGTCTGCAGCTGATATAAGCCGTCCAAATTGCAATGGTCCCTATGTGCTCTCTGTATCAACAACTGTTATTGTACGGTTAAAATTCTAACACACTTGACCATAGACCATTTTAGATTCCTACATGACAGTACCCTAACAATAGCAGTGATCTATATCATATTCTCCTAGTGTATGAGCATATTAGGCACAGTGATCAGTGAGCGGGCTTTGCGTCCCCGCTCTGAAACGCCGACGTGCATGTTTTGCAAATGCTTTAACGAGGCAAACCCGATTGCCTAATCCGGAATGCTTTTAACAGGGCACCCCTCCTATCACGTTCAGACTTCCTGTCATATGTTTCACGGGGCCGCTATGCAGACTTCACTGAGCCGCATGACGTGTGCGGTCTCATCCCCGTGATACACATACCTAATTCTATTGGTCACTCTGTAATCCCGTCCTGGCACATATTGAAATCATAGATAACACTTTATTTCATAGATATACAGTCACAGTCCATGCTAATGTTCTCAAACAGAATTGTTGTTCCTAATCAATACATTGAAACAATGTTTCTATTTATAATACTTATGCACTGTATTGTGCATTATCAAAAAATACTAATAATAACTGTTCAGCAATTGCCCTGATCTTATTAAGTGTTGCTAGGAAAAGAATATGTAATAAATCTTGATACCGTGCAGTTCTGAGAAAAATGAATAAAAACACCTCGGTAACACAATATAAGTAAAGAAAAATAAAAGAAATAATGAATATGATTGTGACTATAGTGCTTTGTATATTTGACAGAAGGGCTCATTGGGTAGCCATTAAGGATGAATGTGAAATGAGTTGAAAAACATTGGCCCTCATTCCGAGTTGTTCGCTCGCAAGCTGCTTTTAGCAGCTTTGCACACGCTAAGCCGCCGCCTACTGGGAGTGAATCTTAGCATAGTAAAATTGCGAACGAAAGATTCTCAAAATTGCGATTACACACCTCTTAGCAGTTTCTGAGTAGCTTCAAACTTACTCGGCATCTGCGATCAGTTCAGTGCTTGTCGTTCCTGGTTTGACGTCACAAACACACCCAGCGTTCGCCCAGACACTCCTCCGTTTCTTCAGCCACTCCCGCGTTTTTCCCAGAAACGGTAGCGTTTTTTCGCACACACCCATAAAACGGCCTGTTTCCGCCCAGAAACACCCACTTCCTGTCAATCACATTACGATCACCAGAACGAAGAAAAAAACGTGAGTAAAATTCCTAACTGCATAGCAAATTTACTTGGCGCAGTCGCACTGCGGACATTGCGCAAGCGCATTCGCGACTAATCGCTCCGTTGCGGGAAAAAAAATAACGACCGAACAACTCGGAATGAGGGCCATGACTGTAATGTTTTTCAACTCATTTCACATTCATCCTTAATGGCTACCCAATGAGCCCTTCTGTCAAATATACAAAGCACTATAGTCACAATCATATTCATTATTTCTTTTATTTTTCTTCACTTATATTGTGTTACCGAGGTGTTTTTATTCATTTTTCTCAGAACTGCACGGTATCAAGATTTATTGCATATTCTTTTCCTAGCAACACTTAATAAGATCAGGGAAATTGCTGAACAGTTATTATTAGTATTTTTTGATAATGCACAATACAGTGCATAAGTATTATAAATAGAAACATTATTTCAATGTATTGATTAGGAACAACAATTCTGTTTGAGAACATTAGCAAGGACTGTGACTGTATATCTATGAAATAAAGTGTTATCTATGATTTCAATATGTGCCAGGACGGGATTACCGAGTGACCAATAGAATTAGGTATGCGTATCACGGGGATGAGACCGCAAACGTCATGCGGCTCAGTGAAGTCTGCATAGCGGCCCCGTGAAACATATGACAGAAAGTCTGAACGTGATAGGAGGGGTGCCCTGTTAAAAGCATTCCGGATTAGGCAATCGGGTTTGCCTCGTTAAAGCATTTGCGAAACGTGCACGTCGGCGTTTCAGAGCGGGGACGCAAAGCCCGCTCACTGATCACTGTGCCTAATATGCTCATACACTAGGAGAATATGATATAGATCACTGCTATTGTTAGGGTACTGTCATGTAGGAATCTAAAATGGTCAATGGTCAAGTGTGTTAGAATTTTAACCATACAATAACAGTTGTTGATACAGAGAGCACATAGGGACCATTGCAATTTGGACGGCTTATATCAGCTGCAGACAGCAATGACCGACAGACTTTAAAATAGAAACTCTGATGCATTAGTATTTAATTAATCAATTGACAAGAAAAGAAACATGATGTCTTTTTAACATTATAAAGTACATGGAGTGTCTTTATTAAATTACTGTCAACCGTCTCGCAGTAACATTTGAAACTGTGAGACGTACTGGAAATATACCCGCTCATTCAATCAATGAGTGAGGGACCATTTAACCCTGGGCGGCATATGATTATAACAGCCGTAGACAGTAACAACTGAGCATCTCTGTCACATTGCACGTGTATGCATTAAGCAATATACAGAAATACATGATGTTTCTTAATATTATATGGTGCATATAAAGTTTCACATCAAGTTATTGACTATCGTCACACAGCAATATCAGGACTGTGCGATGCGCTGTTAATACATCCACCTATTTTGATAAATGTGTGCAATATCAGCACAGTTATAGGTGGTAAGGAATCTCCCGGTATAGAACAGACACACCTGGGTTAACGGGTGGCACCCACACTATATATACTATTATTACCAGTGGGGAAATATATCAATGCCTCCCTAATGATATTCACTAAGAAAATTCGCTAGCACTAAGCATAATGGAATATCTGGTAGGACATAGCAGGTTTATTACACCATGTGTGGTAATAAATCAATAAAGCCTGAGAAGCTTTTAACCACACATAGCGTGTATTAACATCATAAACCATTGGAGGTAATGTGAGTGCGGTGAGCAGCCAGTGAATACTCATAATACCAGCCCTAATGTATTAATAATTCCATCGGACATCTAATTATTTTATAGGGCTTACTGTACAATAGACCTGATCTAATTGGTGTATAACAGCCTGTAATCATATATTATTAAAAGATCATTGTTAATGGAGTCATGATGCATGCTACACTTAGACCCATATAAAAGACATGATCTTACTGTGCGTGGAAGATTAACTAACAGTGTTTACACAAGGGTCTTTTGCCAATGGAGTTCCTTTAATAGGAACTACTGATGACACGTTTTCACCTGCAAATAATCCTATCCCATGGAATGAATAATTTATACTATGACATCTGGATGCATAATAAGGGACTGATTTTGTCCTAGCATTTTGAATTCAATACTTACCTTTGAGGTCTGTTTCATACTAGGGTTACCCACCTTCATATAATTCGTGCAAGATATGCTGTCTCGATTCATATTAATGCATAACAGGTACCAAGAATAATAATTAATCAAATTTAATAATGATAATAAATAAACACGTACAAAACCAGTGATATTTATTTAGAATAATAAATTGAGTGAAGTAATCTTTAGAGCACAGTGAATCAGCTTTTATTTATTTTTTCAAGCACATAATTTAATCACTCACAGTGCACAATTTATTTATATTTTTTCACCAATATGTTTCTCAATTGCTAGGCAATTTTGTATCAATTAAATACTAATAAAAGTTACATTTTAATAAAATATATAAGTTTTCCTCTTTCTAAGTGCGCCAACGAAGAGACAATCCTTTTTCTGTTTTTTGTCGTTCTCCATTCTTATTGTCTATGGCAGCACCCCCTATGGATGTAAGCAGAATTTTGTATGCATTAATACAATTTGGGGATTACATTACTGAAAAAATTCATAAATTTTGTCTGGTGCAGAAGACATCCCTTTCCCCCATTTTCCCGTGTGTACTATCCTTTTGCACGCATGCTGGGGGCAACCCAGCACTGGGTAAGTCCACCCAGCATGTTGACCGGCACCTCCCCCCCTGCTACAAGCAGAAATTGCGATCGCCTCACAATTTCTGCTTGTCAGCAGAAACTAAGGTTGACTACTGCTGGCGCAGCTTAGCTGCAGCCGTAGGAGTCGCAGCACCATCTTACCTGTCACAGCAGCTGCGTGTGACATCACGCAGCTGCCACAATCGCGCCCCCGATACGCCCCCGTATTGCCATCCCCCTCCCGCCCCGTGACCGCCTCTGCCTGATTGACAGGGAGAGGTGAACGCTTTTTCTGCAGCCACCCCACAGAAAATGTAGAAGCAAGTGCATTAGGGCTCGCTGCGGATGCGCCTGCGGCACCCCCGCAATGATTCTGGGCAGATCACAATTTGCGATCTGTCCTGAATTAGCCCCAAAATCTGTGACCTACTAAGGAAATAGCTAACAGTTTTAGCAATATAGTTTGCCAATATTTCATATTCTATACCACCTTATCCAAGAACAATAACAGTCCCAAAAATAAATAAATGTGGCCACATTAAGAGATGTTCTACTAATAACAATACATAATGTGCTATAGACAAATTTGAGATAAATTCTTACCATTTTTGACAGTGGTAGTGCTCCTCCAGTGTTGCCAAATGACCTAGTTTGTGAGTTTCAGAGTAATTCCCTCCTTTCATTCCAAAGTATCACTTACATATCTTACATTTGTAATAAACAATTCACGCTTGACTCGTAGAATTTTAAACCCAGACACTTCCAATCAAAATGTTTGTAAAAAAAATTACTGACTGCACTCGCAACCAATTCAGGGTTAACTAGTAAAAAAAAATGTAAACCCAGATAATTTAATCATAATGTTTTTGCAAGTGCTTCTATGAGTTCTACAAAATGATTCAGAGACTCTGGCTGGTAAAAGAAATACAAAAAGTCTGTTTATTATGCAGTCAAAGTTGTACTTGAGTGAATTGTAATTGCCCAGTCATGGGAGTATAGCTAAAAGAGAGAACATATCACTTATATCTAATTGGAGCATAGAGGGGGTAATTCCAAGTTGATCGCAGCAAGACATTTTTTAGCAGTTGGGCAAAACCATGTGCACTGCAGGGAGGCAGATATAACATGTGCAGAAAGAGTTAGATTTGGGTGGGTTATTTTATTTCTGTGCAGGGTAAATACTGGCTGCTTTATTTTTACACTGCAAATTAGATTGCAGATTGAACTCACCCCACCCAAATCTAACTCTCTCTGCACATGTTAAATCTGCCTCCCCTGCAGTACACATGGTTTTGCCCAACCGCTAAAAAATGTCCTGCTGCGATCAACTTGGAATTACCCCCATAGTACAACCACCAGGCCATATATTTCAAGTTATGATTGTAAGGATAATGCAATCTGTTGCACAGTCTGTAATTGGTACCAACATGTGGATATCTCAATATTAACTGTGCTGTCACCATGGTGTGTCTTATAAAATCTGTTGTTTGTGATTTGCCACAAATTACTGCTAAATTATTGTGTGAGTACATTGTACATGGTAACTGATTCACAGGGTCTGGCTGTCTAGTGTGAGCCAAAATTATTGCAGTTATTACAGTCCCTGTGCGTGGGATTGCCTGTAAAGGAAAGATTGGAAATGTGGTGTACTGCTGGTATATACATAAATGTAATATAAGCAATGGGTTACAATACACCACCAAGTTCCATTGTCAGTGCTTCCAATGCTAGGAGGTCAGGCTTGGAGCATTCATCTCACTCCAGTGCTTGACCGAATATGACACATGTTTTGTTTTCTGGGCTTGGTCACATGATTGCTATAACCTTAAAGTCCTTCATACTGCATGTTAATACTTATTCTCACCAATAGGAGTGTATCCTAATGATAGACATTTGAATCAGTTGAATAGTATTAGATGATTTTGTAATACACTGAAAGTTTGTGGAATTATTCTAGTCAGTGTAAAATCTGGTTGTGAATTTAACTAGATGTGGAATCCTGTAATGTAGGGAAAACAATACAAAAGCTGGGTACATGGGCCCTCATTCCGAGTCGTTCGCTCGGTAATTTTCATCGCATCGCAGTGAAATTCCGCTTAGTATGCATGCGCAATAATCGCACTGCGACTGCGCCAAGTAATTTTACCATGAAGATAGTATTTTTACTCACGGCTTTTTCTTCGCTCCGGCGATCGTAGTGTGATTGACAGGAAATGGGTGTTACTGGGCGGAAACACAGCGTTTTAGGGGCGTGTGGATAAAAACGCTACCGTTTCCGGAAAAAACACAGGAGTGGCCGGAGAAACGGGGGAGTGTCTGGGCGAACGCTGGGTGTGTTTATGACGTCAAACCAGGAACGACAAGCACTGAACTGATCGCAGATACCGAGTAAGTCTGAAGCTACTCTGACACTGCTAAGTAGTTTGTAATCGCAATATTGCGAATACATCGGTCGCAATTTTAAGAAGCTAAGATACACTCCCAGTAGGCGTAGGCTTAGCGTGAGCAACTCTGCTAAATTCGCCTTGCGAGCGATCAACTCGGAATGAGGGCCATAGTACACTGTTTGTAAATAGTCTTGGGTTTTGGATAAGACAGAAGTTTCTTTATCGTGTAGTAAACCAAAATTGGATACTTTTTTTACTTCTTCTCTTTGTTGACATACACAGAACTACAGCATCTGGTATTTCCACCACAGTGGCTAGGCACTTCTATCAAGTTCCTTCAGGCTCATATCATTACCTAAAAATCTTTAGCTTAGAACAAATCAAATTGGGTCTAAGAGGTAGTGATGTCACCAAGGCACTTCTAAAGAAAGAAAGTGAGTGTACATTTAGACTGGGAACAATAGCACTCAAAGGTCTCAACTAGATCATTAACTTCAGTGTTTTCTTGAAGGAATGATCATCATAACAGTAGGGATATCATGAATAGCATAGTATGGAGTTACAATAGAATCAAGAAAGGAAAGATTATAAATAGAAATAAGCATACTGTGTGCATGCAACATACTGTATACATGTATGCACATATAAGGTAATATATATAGATTAACTCTGTATAGTCATTTGTAAAGTAGGCAAATGTCTTATAAGTATTTACCAAATGGATATACACAAATACATATATTGTATATCATATCCTGTGGTTTTTTGTTTGTTTGTTTGTTTGTTTTTTTGAGAACTGAAACTCTCTCATTTGTTGTGCACTTACAGTATCTACTACCATTTTTCACTGGATATCCCCAATCTCATCTCTACGGTATATCATCAAACAGCAGATGTAAAACAAGTATCCAATTCTGGTTCAATATACTAAAAAGAAACATATGTCTTATCCAAATTCCAAGACTATTTACAAACCATATATTATGTACCCAGTTTTCTCTCATTAGAATCCACAACTAGATTTTACACTGACTAGAATGATTCCATGTACTTTCAGTGTGTAACACAATCATTAAATACTATTCAGCTAAGATTGGCTGATCCAAATGTACATCATTAGGATACACTCCTATTGGTGGGAAGAAGTATTGATGTGCAGAATAGAGGACTTTCAGGTTACAATATGGTGATCTTGTGCCCAAGCCCAGGAGGTAAAATACATGTCATATCTGGTCAAGCCCTGGAATAAGATAAATGCTACAAGTCTGCCATCCTAACATTGGCTGCACTGACAACTGGACTCTGTGATACTGAATATAAACTTATGTCACCACTTGCTTATATTACATTTTTGTATACACCCACTGCACACCACATTTACAGTCAAACCCAAACACAGGTACTATATTTAATAACTGTGATCTCTGTGGCTCACACCACACAACCATGCACATTGTACTCATTCAAAATAACAGTAATTTGTGGCTAACAACAAACAATAGTTTTTATAAGACACACCACTGTGATCGCACAGTTAATACTGAGCTATCCCCAAACCCTCACAATTACAGACTATGCAACATAGTGCATTATCCTTGCAGTCATACTGTAGCTAGAAATATATGATCTAGTGGTTGTACTGCTCCAATTAGAGATACGTGATATATTCTCTCTTTTAGCTACTCTCCCATGACTGGGCAATTACAATTCATTCAAATTTAACTTTGACTGTGTAATAAACAGGCTCTTTTCATTTCTTTTACCATCCAGAGTCTCTGAATCTTTTGCAGAACTCATATAAGTACTCGCATATACACTAGGGGTGAGCGCCAGGCCATTTTTTGGGTTTTGGCTTTCATGTTTTGGATCTGTGTTGGTCCTGGATTTTTTGCGGGTTTGGTTTTGGTCCTGGATTTTTTTTTTTAAATCATAAAAACAGATAAAATAACAGAATTTGGGGTTGTTTTTGTTCCTACAGTTTTATTAACATTAATAACATTCATTTCCACTCATTCCCAGTCTGTTCTGAACACCTCACAGCTCACAATATTGTTTTCATCCAGTTTAGGCCAAACGGTTGCAGCTAGGTAGCTGTATAACTAAGCTAAGCGACAGAAGTGGGTGACACAAACATGTGGCACATCTAGGAGTGGCACTGCAGTGGCAGACAGGATGTCAGTTTTATAAACTATGCCCAAAAAATGCTACAAAGAGAACTTAATGCAAAGAAAAGAGGTGCAATATGGAATTGTCCTTGGGCCCCCCACCCACCCTTATGTTGTATATTAAACAGGACATGCAAAGTTTAACAAAGCAATAATTTCAGTGACAGGGACTTTCACTTGTGTCTGAAATGATTGATTTGGTTGGACCCCCACAAAACAAGTTGGCAATGGGCAATGCACAAATTGACTTTAGTACTTTAAATAGACACAATGTCATCATCAGCATCCAGTTTCTCACCACCATCAATCTGTACATCCTCTTCTTCACAGACTATTAATTTGTCCCCGCTGGAATCCACCATCACAGGTCCCTCTGTACTTTTTGGAGGTAATTGCTGGTAAAGGTCAAATGAGTCAGAAAGATATATTTTTACACACTGCGGTTTAGCTTCACTGACAGTGATGCACAAATTAGTCAGAAATATGTATTATTATTTTTTATATCACACCGGTGGTTAGTGTCACACAAATGAGTCAGAAATATATATTTTTACACACTGTGGTATAGCTTCACTGACAGTGTTGAATAAATGAGTCAGAAATATATATTATTACACACTGTGGTTTAGCCTCACCAACAGTGTCGCACAATACGTGTATGAGTCAGAAATGGTAGTCGAACACTGCGGTTGAACCTTCACCAACAGCGTTGCACAATTCATGTATGAATCAAAAATGGTAGTCAAACACTTTGATTGATCTTCACCAACAGTGTTGCACAATATGTGTATGAGTCAGAAATGGTAGACAAACACTCCGGTTGAATTTCACCAACAGCTTTGCACAACACGTGTATGAGTCAGAAATGGTAGTCAAACACTGCAGTTGACCTTCACCAACAGCATTGCACAATATGTGTATGAGTCAGAAATGGTAGTCAAATGCTGCAGTTGACCTTCACAACAGCATTGCACAATAAGTGTATAAGTACGCAATCATATACTGCAGTCTGACTGGCAGTGCAACAGTACTTATGAAAATAAAATAAAAATTGTATAGTACACTGGGGTACAGCACAAATAAATGTATGTATATATATATAATAATTATAATTTTAGGCTTTTGGTTTTTAGCTTTTATTATTTTCAGTTTACACTGGGGCGGAGCCCCTGGATGGACGAACAGATCACCCCTTTCAGATACCACAGAGAGAGCACCCATTTCAGATGCAGCAGACAGAGAGAATGCCCCTTTTTTCATATACAGCAGAGAGAGCACCCCTTTCAGATACAGCAGAGAGAGCACTCCTTTTTCAGATATAGCAGAGAGAGCACCTCTTTCAGATACAAAAGACAGAGAGATCACCCCTTTCAGATACAGCAGACCGAGAGATCACCCCTTTCAGATACAGCAGACAGGACACCCTTTTCAGATACAACAGACAGAAAGAGCACCTCTTTCAGATACAGCAGACAGAGCACCCCTTTGAGATACAGCAACCAGAGCACCAACCCCATGCCAGACAACACAGTACTGAGATGGACACGTCCATCCAGTACACTCTCCACAGCCAGAGTGAAGATGGCACCGATCACCAGGGACTTACAGTATGTAGAATCTAAAACCTGAGAGGATCTGACAGTGTGAAGATGATGTTCGGCCTCGCTTTGGGATCCGAGTAAGACAAGAAGTCCCGCACTGAACTCAGATCCCACCTCAGATCTTAATGTTCAGGTGGGTTTTGGTCCCTGAGAACCAAGCCTGCTGATTGTTAATGTATTCTGAATTTTTTATAAACATTTTGATTGTCTGGGATTAAAAGTTTACCTGTCAAGTGTAAATTGTTTATTACAAATGTGCTAAGCAATAACAACTGTATATCTGCATTTATTTGATTCACTGAAATTACCAATCAGACCTCATGAACTGGCATATAATGATATTTATACATATGTGTTATGAACTTATGCAATGTATATGACTAAAACAGTCTATACTGTATCTAGAAACTGGATAATCCCGAATTTAGTCTCACACGTTTTCTAAATAATCATGACTCCTTTGTGCTCTATCGAATTAAACACTATTCCAGGTGTACTTCTCATCCAATCAATTGGATAAGAATATACTGTACCTGTTACTTCCTGTTACTTCCTTCCATCAGGGACCTGACATTGGAACTCTTTCATTTATTGTTTGACACCATTGTGCATGACAATAAACAGCAGAAGGGAAGGTGCAGCTGCTACTTCTGATTCTTCTCTATCTATGTATTTAAAGTTTTCTACTCTCTCTTCCAATTTGCAGGTTAATATCTCTGCAATGCTCACAGTAACAGGGATACCTAGCCTATAACATTGGAAAGCAGAAGTACACACTTAATGCTTCCTTCTGCCAATAAATTGATAACTGAAACTCCCTTATTTGTTGTACACTTTTCTACTGCCATATTTCACTGGATATGCCTAATCTCATCGGATCTTGGAAGCTAAGCAGTGTTGGGCATGGTTAGTACTTGGATGGGACACCTCCTGGGAATATGGGAGATCTTCTGGGAATAGCAGGTTCTGTAGTTCTATGTATATCAACAAACAGCAGAAGTAATGGTGTAACCTTCACTTTGGTCATCTATGTTTATATCAATTCTGGGATATTTACACAATAGAATCTATTTTTGTCAGGCCCTGACTAACATACAGTAGGTGGTGACAACAAGAACATGTGAGTGTGTTATGAAGACAGATTAAATGAGTCTATGTCTAAAGGGTAATTTAATATTTTACCAATAATCATTGATAAATAATATATTTGGTGGGAGGAACCATACTCCATTTTTTTAGAAACTAAACAAACGGATGTTTAATATGTTTTTTATTCAATTTATATAGTGCCATATAATTTTTAAGGGTATGACCATAATAAAAGTTATGTTGTAACTTACAATAATTATTACACAAGGAGTGCCCTACAAAGAATTTATTGTGTTTTTGCTTCTATGCAATTTGTGTATCTACTGTAGATACTTGTATCTAATTCTGGGAGCACCATCAACCAAATGATATCTATGATAAGATGTATAGCAATAATGTTAGTTAAACAGATAATTCTATGATGTTTGAAGCCTGTGAAGTTCCTACCTAGTTCCTCATGGGGGAACAGACATCTATGTTGCTTCTGCTTCGCAATTTTGTACAGATCTGAATTTGCCAACACACGGGAATACTGTGCATGAACTGGCCTGTTCATAGACATATCTGTGAAACTGAAAAGAATAGACCTTGTAGCCTTGTTCAACTATACACATCATGTGCACTGCATAAATCTCACATTCTAAATACAAAATGAGGCTTACCAATATTTGTGGTCACTAACTGCCTGCAGTATAATCATATGCCAGCCTTTTCTGTTGTAATTGTCATCTGGGATGTTTGTGGGGGCAATTATGTGGATGTGGGTACCATCAATTGCCCCAGCACACTGTGGGCACGTTATGTTTGGTGCGTAGATAAGAGTTGGTCCAAATTGCTCTTGTTCATATATTGACCAATAAGAACGTACCACACACTATTGTATTTTTTGTTTTTTTTCACGCTAACACTGAGCACACAAGACATCTGGTTGGAGAAAGGACTGACGGATCACAATTCATGAAAGATACCTTTATGAGAGTCATCTTACGTCGTGCATTGTGAGTTTGGGTACGCAGTGCGTTATACCCCAAAGAAACCTAGATGTGTTTGCAGTTTGCATTTTTTGTGTGAGTCTGAGGGTACGCTCCCAATCAGACTATTTTTCACTTAAATATCTCACACCACCTTCACATTCTTTGGTGAATTGAACACTGGATGATTGAAAGTAAAGGATAAAGATACCTTTATGAGCACATATTAACTTTATTTTGTGTGAGTTTTGGTACGCTGGAGTTAAAACCTCGAGATAGAGACAATTGATATAGAGACTATTCACAAACAAGATAATACTACACATTGGTTGTTGTTATTTTTGTTTTTTATTTCTACATTTTGGAGTCCACGGAATACAGAAGACTTGCAAGAAGGAATCATCAACGTCCAAGGACGGAAACAAAGGGACGTATATATATATATTTTTTATTGTGCGCTGAGTGTGTAGAAAGGGCTTAAAACTCTTGTAAATTGTATTCTTTGTTTTAAATGTGGTGACATTTATCTAAGCCTTTAACACCTTAGCTGCATTGCGCCTGTTTGGTCAGCTCTCCAGACCTAGCCGAATTTGTAGGTTCTTAAACATGCTAAAAGATCATGACTTGTCCCAGGTAATTGAGGAGCCAACTAGGCAAGGGGCTATACTGGACCTAATACTAAAAAATAATGAGGAAATAATAACTAATACTAAAGTAGGGGAGATCCTAGGAAATAGCAATCACAATATGATCACATTCTAGATCAGCTTTCAAAAACAACAATATAAGGGTTTAACCAAGATTTTTAACTATAGGATAGCAAATTTCACATTGCTGAAACAAGCAATGAAGGAGTTCAATTGGGAAATTGTATTTCATGATAAGAATACTGCTGAAATTTGGGACGTTTTTACAACTGCGCTCAAAAAGTACACTAATTTATATATTCCCAAAGTCAACAAAAACAAAAGTAGGAAATTCAAACCGATGTGGCCTAATAAGAAGGTCAAGGAACAAATGGATAAAAAAGGCATGCTTTCAAAGCATTTAAGTCTGACAGAAAGGTGGAATCATTCCAGTTCTACAAGGAATGTAACAAAAAATGCAAAAAAAGCAATCAGAGCAGCTAAAATAGAAAACGAAAAACAAATCACAAAGGAGAGTAAAACAAACCCCCAAAAGTTCTTTAAGAATATAAACAGTAAAATGTTGAAAAGGGAGAATATTGGGCCCTTAAAGGGAAAGTTTGATGTCTTGATTAATGATGATAGGGAAAAAGTGGATTTATTTAAATTCTTTTCATCAGTATTCACGAAAGAGTACAGGTTGACGAGAGTAGAGCATAACATAAAAAATAATAATGACCCATTGCTTGGTACTTAGTTAAATGATGGAGTAGTCCAGGAGAGACTAAGTAAAATTAAGATAAATAAATCCCCTGGGTCAGATGGACTCCACCCCAGGATTCTTATGGAACTCAACTTAGAGATATCGAAACCTCTATATTTGATCTTCAGTGAGTCAATTAGATCAGGAATAATACCAAAGAACTGGCATATAGCAGAGGTAGTCCCAATACTTAAAAAGGGTATTAAAACACTCACTGGGAACTATAGACCAGTTAGCTTGACATCTACTATATAGTGGGGAAAATACTAGAAGGTATATTAAGGGATAGCATACTAGTGTACTTGGATACCTACCTCCAAGGTTATTACTAGGAATCAGCATGGATTTGTGAAGGACAGGTCATGTCAAACTAACTTGATAAGCTTCTACAAGAAAGTGAGCGATAATATTGATCAGGGTCAAACAGTGGATGTGATCTTTTTAGACTTCTCTAAGGCCTTTGACAAAGTTCCACACAGGAGACTAATTCTCAAACTAAGAGAGCTTGGGGTAGGAAATCCTATTTGTACTTGGGTGAGTAATTGGCTGTTTAATAGGGAACAGCGAGTGGGGGTTAATGGGATGTACTCTGAATGGGCTTCAGTACTCAGTGGAATACAGCAGGGCTCAGTACTTGGGCCATTGCTGTTTAACATATTCATTAATGACCTAGTAGAGGGACTGGAAAGCAGTGTCAATTTTCGCAGATGATACTAAACTAACTAATTCAGACAAGGATGTTGCATCTCTACAGAATGATTTATCTAGACTTGAGGACTGGACCGATAAATGGAGAATGAGGTTCAATATAGGTAATGTAAAGTTATGCACTTTGGGACTATGAACAATCAGGCAGCCTATAAACTAAATGGGAAAAATGTAGGAATAACGGTAGTTGAAAAAGATCTGGGTGTGCTCATCGATAATAAACTTGGTAGCAGTACGCAATGTCAAATTGCAGCAGCAAAAGCTAATAAGGTGTTATCATGCATAAAACAGGGTATAGAGACAAGGGATGAGAGTGTAATCCTGCCTCTGTATAAATCATTGGTGTGGCCACACCTGGAATATTCTGTACAGTTTTGGGCAACATACTATAAAAAAGATATCTTGGATCTTGAAAGGGTTCAGAGGTGACCCACTAAACTGGTTAAGGGGTTAGAGGCACTGGACTATGAGGAAAGACTTAAAAGGCTTGATATGTTCACACTGGAAAAGAGGCGACTGAGATCTGACATTATTAGTATTTATAAATACATTAAGGGACAATACAAGGATTTATCAAACAATTTGTTTACCAAAAAAACACTACATAGGACACGAGGACACCCCCTGAGGTTAGAAGAGAAAAAATTCCATACTCAACGGAGGAAAGGATTCTTCACAGTAAGAGCAGTAAGGATTTGGAATTTTCTGACAGAAAAGGTAGTAATGGTGGACTCAATCAATAAGTTTAAAAATGGATTAGATAAATATTAAAGATTATTATAAAGATTAGATAAAAAATATCCAGGGATACAACATTTAATTAATATACATTTTTTTTAATATAGGTTGAACTCGATGGACATTTGTCTTTTTTCAACCTCAACAACTATGTAACTATGTAACTATGTAACAATTTCAAACAAGCAGGGGAATGTCTGATATTCCCCAGGTGTTGCATGCCCCCACAAGATGATGGCTAGCCTCCTACTCTGTGAAATGCATCAACTCTAGTGGGTGGTTTATCTGGTAAGAGTGGGTTTGAGAAGTTCCAGTAAGTAGCAAAAGGTGGCATGTGACATGCTGAAATGTGCTGTCCACTGGCTCGCCACAAATGCCAGTTGCATAGAAAGCCTGACCATGCTTGCAGTCTCAAATGCATGAGATGACACAGATGTAATCCTTAATATAGACAAGACACTGGCCATTATCAGGGATATCCTCCAGAGCAAATAATGATGGTGCTTAGTGTCCCTCTCCACCATAAATTGCTCCCTTCTTCTCCTGAAATGATACTGTGCTGCATAACACTGCATCAAGCTCCCATTTTCTGTGTAAAACACCAATCAAATGCTGAAAACCAGTAACTCCTGGCTACACAAGTGTACCTCATTAGCCATGATTTCAGTAATGCAGTCTTCACCCTTCTCCAAGCACACAGGTCAGCAATAAACACAGGTCAGCCATAAACATGTCCCCTTTAAATCACAAAACACTGAAAGCCAGGAAAAGCCAGGGCACACACAGCTTATGTATAAAATTTACAAACAGGGAAATACCCATGTCTATAGCATAGCGTGAAAGGGTTCCCTGAGCTGGAACCTGCGGTAGACCCATGTTGCAAATGTTGGGAATTCCAGGTGTATTTGCCAGGGTTTATGTCTAAAAGGGTATAAAAGAAAAAGTAATCAGACAGCAAAACTTATTATTATTGAATTGCTTTTATATATAATCACTATCGTAATACTAAATGGGAAATGTATGTTATCATATCTTAAACAGTTTTTTCTTTATCCAAGTAGGAGGGCACAGTACTAAAATAAGATAATTCTAACAGATCATTTGAATTATTTTATTTAATTAAGAAAAACAACTTTGTTACCATCTCTTTAATTATATACAAAGTTAGCTATATTTGGTAGACACTCTAAAGTTTCAAATGGTATCCCTATTCTGTAGACAATGCTACAGTCCAACATTTTGGGAATGGGGATAGTTTATATACTAGACATAGACTGCTAATTGGCATGGTCTGAAAAGGCAATTAAATAACATAATGATTAATATACATATAACAAGAAATATTTAACCTATTAGATTTTTTTTTAATTACTTAATACCAAATAATTTTGAGTGTAAAGTAAATAAAAAGTAAATCTTTATAAAACAGAGAAATTTGACTCTAACTAAATATCAATAATTTATAAATGAAACACCTGTTTCCTGTTTCATTAAATTAGCTTCAATCCATAGGGAATAATATATTTTATTAATTCTGGAATTTCCAGTTGGCTTTCCTTCCAAGATCTAACCAGGCTCAATCTGAATTTTTGTGCATTTAGGGTGGTCTATACCTCTACTTCAGTCCCTGATTTCCAAATAGAATATTCCCTCACTCTCTTCAAATTTGTATTAAAATGAAAAGGTAATTTCAATCTCAGATTATGGCATCCAAATGAGACATCTCACTTCAATTGAGCTTCTCTGTGCATATGGTCCTGATAGACATATTCTACATCTCTGGTGTACAACTCTGTGCTGATACATACAGTACTTCAGACCTGGTCAAACCCTTTTGAATAAATTTGGGAATGGGACACAGGCTCCTTTCTGGACAGTGAGGGGTGGCTGGCCATTCACCAACATGTCGCAGAATTTTCTCTAGCAATTAAGGAAAACTCATCTAAATTATAAACTTAATGGCATATGGTTCCAGGCATCTTATTTATGCTTCAGTCAATGTAGCCAGTGAGTAAACGTTACACACATTTGGTGGAAGTGTCCATCTCTTTAGAAATTTTGGAAAAATATTTGATTTCTTATTACATACCTGTAGGTCACCTCTATTAAAATTCCTTCAGATTCTCTTGTATTTTTATTAAGCAGATTTATAAATATTCAGATAAACTTCTCTGCTATATATGTAATGCTATTATTACCCAGCTGGCAATATCCTGGAAGAAACAGTCACTTTCCATAGACATTATTCATATCTGGTTTGTCACTTTGATGGAATATATTTACAGTGTACTTCACAATACTGTTCACTATTACCATAAGATCTGAGACCCGTGGTATCTCCTACATGGCTAAACTGTTCCAGGTATGGTTTGAGATGATATGAACCAATACAAAAATACAAATAGAGTGCGCTATCAACGGCAGCCTGTACAGGGAAGGTCAGTTCCCTTACAAGAATAAACAAGGAAAAAGATGGGTATTGGCGCCGGCTGAGATTCAAAGAAAATTAGCTAAACCAGTATAAAATACAAATTTTGGGTTTTATTTCTACACATTCATAAAAAGAAGGACATAATTTGCTTATTCCTCAGTAATAAAACACAAGCAGTTGCTGATATCTAAAAATATATATATGTAGGAACCACAGGAAGCTGGCACCCATAAGACCAGTGAAACGCATTGGGCTTTACCTGAAGGACCACAAGTATCAGCACCCCCATCCACCTCCTGGCGATATTTAGACTCTTTTGCATCCACCAGCCTCAATTCTGATACAAGGGATTTACAGACCCGGACCCATCCCCATCTGCCATCTGGTTTCTACTGCAATACGGATACCTAGGGGACTTTCATCCGGAAAAAGAGTCTGGTAATCAACCTATATCTAATTGAACTTGTGAACAATTGTGGATCAGCGTCCTAGGCAGGTATTGTGGACAATACATTCTAAAAGGGTCTAACTGTGGTCTAACTCTCTACTTACCTCCCTCTCCGTCAACTTATTTTATAGATGTTTGTGATGTATTTTATGTCTTTGCTATACTGTACTCTAACACCAGAAATTAATTTTAAAATAAAACAGTTGACTATTAGATAAGATGTACTATACAAAAAAATTAAGATCAATCAGACCTAGGAGTTTTATAAAGACCACTTTTTTATAAAAAAGGCAAAATATTACAATGTAATGTATGATTAAATTCTTAAAGGATGAGTTTGTCAAAATAGTAAATCCAAAATGCTTCCCTCTTGCATAATGCAGATACTGTATATGATTTCTTTCTCTGTAATCTAAAACACAAAAATGATTTCTACCATAAAATGTCACAAATTTCTAATTATTATGACATTCTGTAATGCATTATCCTTCAAAAAGTTGAGGACCTTCACCAAGTAATACTTACATTTTAAAAATAAAATTTCATTTTTTTAATGTAACAAAAATATTTAAAATAAAATATGATTATTAAATCAGTGAGGACACAATTTCCTTACAATTGGCCTCTACTAGAATGAATCTATAATGTAACTGCCACACTTTCTGGATCAACATTTTTAATTTAAAGGATCATTGTTAAAGATGTGAAACTGAATAAAAACTGAAAATGAAGTTAAGGAGCATGTTAGAAAAAGTTAGAGATAAAGTAATACAAATTGATAAATTGGGAAAATGGCAATATCATGTAGTTGGATGTCACATTGGGCTCTGCTGTTTCAATGGTGAGGAAGTAGATCATACATGATGACAGATGCTGCTTAGAAAATGTTCCCTGAAACATTCTGTGCAAACAAGAAGACTTGTGAGAGAAGTCAGAGAAAGGGCAACAATCATACTGAATGAGCTACAGAGTTCAGGAGTTGGGACATGCTCACCAGTTAACCATATTAAGAGTTCTGCATAATACTGACCTGTGTTAGAAAGAAGGAAGGGACAGAGGGGGAATGTGAACAAAAGAAGCCCGGACTCCAAAAAGTAATGCTTTAAAAGCATGTACAAAAGACATGAAAGGGACCAAGTTGCAATGTTAAGTGGGAAAAGGTACTGTTGTCACAGTTTGACCAAGATAGATATTTTGATGACTGTTAAAAGAGATACAGTATGTGTTGCACAAGACTGTACATTCACCATTTATTTTTCATGGTTTTATTTTTGTGCAAAAGTTTATTTCCTCATGCACCCTTTTTTATTTCAGAATCTTGTTTGTTTTTTTGCTGTGATTTGCTGTTGTTTAAGTGTCTGGGTTTATGAAACCTTTTTTTGAAAGAAAAAAATATATCAGGATCTCCCAGAAAGAAAACTTGAAAATAATATCCTCAAATGATGAGCAGAAATAATGATCTGTTTCAGCTGATAACGATGGCTGCAATCACCCTATGGAGGGTCCCCAAAAACAAAAAAATGACAATGCTTAGGCATATAATAAAATGGTTGAGTCGCAAAAAATATCTAACATAAAAAGATACCACTTAATTAAAATAAAAATAATATGTAATTAATTAAACATGAGCAACCACATTTCTAACCATGCAAAAAACACTTAAAACTATAATGTAGCTTCCCATCAGATTAAGAAAATACTTTAATCCATAACAATTTTACTATTTTGAAACAAGACCCAATGTATTTGCTATCATTCCAGCTATGCCAAAGATCATTTAAGAAAAAAATGCACACCTCAAGAGTTTATTAATACCCAGCTTTTTGAAGCAATAATATACTAATCCAAAACATTATGAAACTGGTTACTGCTTTGATCATAGGGATGTTTTAAGAGCAATGAAAATAAGTGTATTACTTATTTGCTTACCAATATTCAAATGTTCAATATTCAATATTCAATGTTCAAAATTCAAGCAGTTGATAGTGAAAAATGTTATTCTATAAAGAGTTTCATCACTTGTATCACAAACTATAGAATTTTTGTATTACATTGCAGTTGCAATCTTTATTATTTAGGGAGGACCACCAGACGGGATCAGTACGAATTCCCACTGGACGGGATCCCGGCGGTCAGAATACTGACTCTGGAATCCTGACCAGCACAAACCCGACAGGGGGGGCGAGCGGAACACAGCCTCTTGCGGGCACGCTGTGCTCGCCACGCTGCATGCACGGTGCCTCGCTATGCTTGGCACACTAATTTATTCTCCCTCTATGGATGTCGTGGACACCCACGGAGGGTGAATATGTCGGGATTGTGCCGATCGGGATTCCGGTGTCATTATTCCAACTGCCGAGATTCCGTCCGTTGGGATCTTGACCGCATCCCCACCAGACCAATAGGATATATATTTAATAAACAGAGGAAGAACATGTTGAATAAACACTCACATAATTGTTGACACACACTCTTTCTAGACATTATACTACATACTATAGAAATCCCAACTGTATGCAGATGACAGGTCTAGCGCATGTCTGATACCCTGGGATAGGGATCATTTTAATTAATTCTGTTTTAAAGAATTAATCTGGATTTATCAAATAATCATTATTTCCTTTTTGTTCACCTAATATATAGTGTCACTGTCAGTAGTCACTTGAGCATATGTGAAGTTAGTGTAACACAGAATTAATTAAAAAAAAACACTTGGTCTGCTAAAAAGGTTATACTCCCCAGTTCTGTGCAAACTTTTGATTAGTTCCAAATTGTTTGCCATCACTAAGGTTGGTTCATGAATGGCTCACCAAAAATAGAAAAGCTTAAGTTCTCCCTACACAACAATATATAGACCTTAAGTCAGTCCCAGCTAACATTACCCAAATAATAGCATGTAGTACAGATATGTAGCATGGATTAGCTGAATTCGCAGGCAAAATGGATTCAATAAGAATCACACAGTTAAATCATTAAAGTTAATTTTTACCATGAGAACAATACAATGCTTAAAGCATATACAAAAACAATTTCTAAAAATGACATACTAGGCTAGTCTTAGAAAAAAAAGTTTGTCATAAACAAAAATGGGAAATAACAGAATGTCTCACATAAAACTTAACTGTTTTCAGGGAGACACCATAGGTCTGAGGCAATTCCCAATATAAGATATATGCTCAAGAATTGTACAAAGTTTATATGTTGGTTTAGGTGCCTCTCCTTGTTTTTGGGCACTTGCTATTTTCTGTCTCCATGCTTATTAGCTAGGATTCTGTTTGAAAACACAAGCATTCCTGAGGTCAGGGATTAGCATGCTGTCACTAAGATCCAGAGGTGTGATGCTCTCCAAGTGAGCATCATTTTGGATACAAGGGCAAACTTGAAATGTAAAAGACACCATTATTTTACCCTAATCTGTTTATTGAATAACTTGCTAGTAGTCTAAATTGAATATAAATATGTATACATATGTAAATCTGCAAGCCTCCCCCTCACTTGTCATCTTCTTACTTGAATAATTACCCCAGCAGCTTGACATGCACATAAAGGTTCATTTGCAGGTCTCTATGCTGGTAATTAAAAAAAAAACAATATACAGTTAATACACTATAGATGCATACAGAGTACTAATTATGTCTTTGCTGAACATACAGTACCTTGCTGGATTTAGGGACCAGTTTCCCAATCATAGTCCATATCTGTTTTTTGTCTTAATCCCTCTGTTTTGATTTCTCAGATGGTAAACCGATATTTATGTATACAAATTAGAGAATGGATACCAGATCCTATACTGCTGTAGTCTTAAATATGGTTATATACTGCATATTGTTCCCATCCTGTTTCTTTTTATACCAGTTATTATTTCTAATCAAGCTTATCAATTAGATTTTATTTCTTTATGTCCACTGTATGTAAATTATAGGTAATTAATTTATATATTTTCTGTACGCAGTAATATTTTAGCTATATCAGGACTGTTGATGCAACACTTGTTTGAAAGTTATTGTGAACCCAGTAGGATTTAATAATTTTAAAAATCTGTAAAAACTACATTATGTTTATCATTAGTAGTAGTTGTGCTGCTTCTCACATATTAACAATGAGAACATAGGGGTCTATTTACTAAGCCTTGGAAGGAGATAAAGTGGATGGAGATAAAGTACCAGCCAATCAGTGTGTAACTGCAATGTCACAGGCTGGGTTTGAAACATGACAGATAGGAGCTGATTGGCTTATAGTTTGTCTCCGTTCACTTTATCACTATGCAAGGCTTGGTAAATAGACCCCTAAATGAGATCCAATAAGTGTATACACCTTTCTAATAGAAGGTTAAATGTAAAGGATTTTGTATTCATTATTTTATTTTTCTTCATTTATACATCTTTTACTTAAGTCTTGGTACTTTATTGTTTTAATCAATGTTCACACTAATTACAATGAGTAAGGTGAGTCTGGCTCACACTGACTGTGTGGTCACTTGCAATCTAGAGCCGCCATATTAGGAAAATGCAAAATCAATGAAACACATTAAGGAAACTTTGCATTGACCAGCATCTGTGAATATACTCCCTGTACAGTATGTCACCCAGTTAACCTTATGCCTGATCCAGGAGTGTCTTGCTTGGGACTTGCTGTAGGTATCACTATTAAGTTTTCTGAATTGTACCTTCCCTCCACTATCTTCCATATATTGTTTTGGACCAGACATTTTGTATGATAAGGACTTTACTGTATTTGTCCCTTAGGATTTTGTCCTTCCAATTACATAAATGAATATGTAAACAGTATCCCTACTTATATATTCTACTCATCTTGGATTTTAAAGTCTTAATGCCATTATTGAAAAACATAATGTTCCTTTTGTAGAGCCCCTGATAGCAATTATACTGGGAGATGAACTTTAATATTGCCTCACCTATCCTATTCCACACTATAACAATGTTACTCAAACACTATTCAGTTTTGTTGGTAACAGTTTTTTCCTGCATTGATCTTATCTATTGTAATTGATTCGGGAGTGCTTTCTCAATCACTCTCCTCATTTATTTCCCATGTACAGTATTTAACTTTGTAAATCTGCTCCAAATATGATCTTTATTTAATACATACTGTACTTTAAGCAGTGTGATTTATATTGAATGTATCTATTTTTCACAGAACTGTCTTTATCCACTTTCTTGTTGAAATGTCAATTTTTATGCTGCTCTTTATAGTGATGATGGAGTAACAAATTAATGCAACTTATATCCATTTACTGGAGTATTTAAACTACAGTTCTGCACAGAACCATTTTTGCTTTTTTTGGTTTTGGTTCTATTTCGTCATCCAGTTTTGGCTTTGGATTCAGTTCTGGATTTCAGCCATGACTGGTGTAGGTTTTGGATTTTTTCCAACAATTGCAAAAAAGCTAATAATAATTTAATTTGTCCTTTTTTTCTTCCTAGAGTATTACTACTGTAACTTCAATAACATTAATTCCTACTCATTTCCAGTCTGTTTTGACTAAAGATGTTCGGCAGACACATTTTGTGAGTTTTGGGTTTCGTGTTTTGGTTTTGGATCTGGATCCCCGGTCATGTTTTGGTTCTGGATTGGTTTCGCGAAAACAACCTTTTCGGGTTTTGGTTTTGGATCTGGAGGATATTTGGGAAAAAAACCCCATAAAAGCAGCTAAAATCACAGAATTTTGAAAATCACCTGTGTCTTGTTTATTTTATTCCTTTCTTATTTTTAAATGAAGCAGCCCCTTAGATGTTTTAGCAGCCTTTCCTGAGCCCCACAGCAGCCCTGGATGGGGAAAGTTGAGGTTGGGTGGGTTCAGTATAATATTAAGCACTACTGTGGAGTGAATTTTATTTGTTATTGAGCCCTGCCCTAGTGGAGCTTACCACTCTACAGTCGAAACTCATTTCATACTATAAGTAGGACTGTGGGAGGAAGCAATGCTAACTTCTATGCCCACAGCATGCCTCAGCCTGTTAAGCCAGACATCTTCCTGGCTATAAGCAACCATGAGACTCCATACTGGGCCTTATTCAGTAACTATTTGTGCCTCACAGGAGCTCCTGGCCCATCTAGTGCTGCAGTGCAATGGAAAGCTGATGCAATGCAAGATCACTGAAACTCTGTTCTTCTAACAATGCGAGGTATTGCGATAACCCCACGCAGCCCTTAGGAAAAGAAGATCCCTGTACAACAAATGCGCATCTTCTAAATAAATAATCCCAAAATGTGGAACATCAATAAAAAAAATCAAAATTGATGTTGATTAATTGGAGCCATTCATTTGAGTGAGTCCTTAACATAAAATAATTGAGAAGAACCTCTCTGTAATGCTCCAGCAAAAAATCTCACTTTTACCTCTCCGGCTGTTGCGTTGGATTATGATTCAGTCTCTTCTGAGTCACACTGACTTTGGCCACAAATGTGGTCTCTCCCCACATTATTTAAAAACACTTCGGCAATTTCCATTTCCACCTTTGTAGCTAGTTTTCACAAATCTTTGTGATGTTGAAGCTTGTTTCATATCTGCTCTAGGTTTTCATTTAAACCTAGGATCAAGTACAGCAACACACCTGGACTTATACAGCATAAGCAGCACACCTGGAGAATTACACAGCACAGCAGTCAGGCAACATCACCCCTGGATTTATATAGCAGATGGGCAACACCCCATATAGGGCAGTAACCCTGGAATGATGTAGCAAAGAAAATCAATCATTTCAGCAACAGGGTCTGCTACACAGCTGAAATGATTGGTTTGTTTGGGCCCCCACCAAAACGGAAGCAATTAATCTCTCCTTTCACAAACTGGCTCTACAGTGGCAAAATATCATCCTCATCCTCAGATTCCCCCCCTTCGGTGTTTACATCCTCAGAGAAATACTATTTAAACAAACCACATTAATTAGATGTCAGTGGACTGCTTATGCTATTACCTAAAATATCTGAACTTGAAAATGACTTATGGTGAATGTGCTGCAGGTGACGTATAAGCAAGGATTTTTCTAGGTGGTTAACGTCCTTACCCCTACTTATTATGGATTGACAAAGGCAACAGATGGCTTGACACCTGTTGTCCAGATTTGTGGAGAAATAATTCCACACCGACGAGGTGGCTTTTTTGTTATTTTGTCCAGGCATGACATTGAGATTTTTCATCCCATGGGCAACCACTGTCTCCACTGGTGCCCTGTTCAAACAAACCACATCACCATATGAATCCTTATTGTCAACTTCCTTTGCAGCGCCTGCTACACCAATATCCTCCTCATCCTGGTGTACTTCTACAGTGACATCCTCAATCTCAATATCAGCAACTGTACTGGCGGTGCTCTTCCCAGCATTTGCAGGGGGTGTGCAAATGGTGGTAGGAGCCTCCTCTTCCCATACAGTGTTGTGAAGGTCAGGCCTAGACATTACAACCGTGGACAGTGCCAGCACCCCTGTATTTTCACAACACCCCTGTAATTTTACAGCATACAAGACAAGGCCAGTGTACATTTATTTTCACTGCACCCCAGTATTTTTACAGCATACAGGACTTGTGTACTTTTATTTTAACAACAGCACCCCTGAATTTTTACAGCATACAGGGACAGTGTACATGTATTTTTACTGCACCCCTGTATTTTTACAGCATACAAGACACGGCCAGTGTACATTGATTTTCACTGCACCCTAGAATTATTACAGCATACAAGACAGGTCCAGTGAACATTTATTTTCACTGCACCCTAGAATTATTACAGCATACAATACAGGGCCAGTGTACATTGATTTTCACTGCACCCCTGGATTTTTACAGCATCAAGACAGGGCCAGTATAGATTGATTTTCACTGCACCCTAGAATTATTGCAGCATACAAGACAGGGTCAGTGAACATTTATTTTCACTGCACCCTAGAATTATTACAGCATACAATACAGGGCCAGTGTACATTGATTTTCACTGCACCCCTGCATTTTTACAGTATACAAGACAGGGCTAGTGTACATTGATTTTCACTGCACCCCACAATTATTACAGCATACAAGACAGGGCCAGTGTACATTGATTTTCACTGCATCCTAGAATTAGTACAGCATACAGGGCTAGTGTAATGTTATATTAAGAGCAGCACCCCTATATTTTACAGCATACAGGAGCAGTGTGCTTTTAATTTTTAACAACTGCACTCTTGAATCTTTACAGCCTACAGGGCCAGTGTAATGTTATTTTAACAGCAGCGCCCCTATATTTTACAGCATATAGGAGTAGTGTGTTTTTACTTTTTAACAACTGCACCCTTAAATCTTTACAGCCTACAGGGCCAGTATTATGTAATTTTAACAGCAGCACCTCTATATTTAACAGCATACAGGAGGACAGCTACACCCATGTACAGCGGCAGCACCCATACAGCACATGAAACACCAGTGACAGGCAGGAAAGCCAGGACAGCACCCATAACATAGCACAGGTACACCACAGTGACTGCAGCAGCACTGCTACAGAGCACACACTAACCTCACCTGACGCCACCACCCACAGAGAGACAGAGGTCTGTCTCCTTCACTCTACAAGTCCGGAGTGAAAATGACGGTGATGCACGGCTGTTTATATGGAATCCAAAACCCACAAGAATCTGACAGTGGGATAATGACATTTTGCCTCATTCTGGTTTTCGGGTCTGGCAGGAAGTCCCAAGCCGGACTCGGATCCAGGCTCGGAATGAAATGTTCAGGGGATTCAGTTCTCTGAGAACTGATCCTGCTCATCTCTAGTTTTGACCACCTCGCAGCTCACAATGTTAGTCTCATTCACTTTAGGTCAAAGGCTGCAACAATGTGACTGGTTTCTAAGCATCAGAGCACTATCAAAAAATGCCATTTTATAGCACATCTAATAAACATTACCACACAACCATGGCAGAAATGAAAAGTGGTGCAAGATGTAATTGTCCTGGAGCAAAGCTGCACTGGGGAATACCAAACTGGGGTGCAGTGTGCAGAACAGTACAAACAAATGATACAAACATATATATATATATAGCATGATTGCCGCACCGTTTGGAATCGGGAACGTGGTCTATCCATTCCTGATTCCAGACGGGGTGGTAATTGTGGTTTAAAATTATTGCAATGTAAATATAGGTGGATATTCAGACTGGGGATGGTGTCTCCTATGGGTTTGAATGAAAACCTGGGCTTGTGCTGCTTTCTATGAGACATTGTATTTATGAGGCTCTAAATGAAATCAAATTATTCATATGAGTTTGAAATTCTTAATGGGCAAGTATTTAGTCCCGGGCTGTATGAATTATTGTTGCTTTTTCTGGATTAGTAACATGTAGTGTGGCATTTCTGTGATTATGCACAATGTAACAATGTACTGTAATTTAAAAACAAGTTGCTGCTATTGACGCTCTGCTGATATTTACGTACTGATATTTATGCTCTGATTGTTTGTATACTATTTGTAACAGTCTTTTGTTGAATTTATTTGTATTGTTTTTACTGAAAGGGTTTTAATGGTAATTGCAGCCCTACCTGCAGGAGAAGTGTGATGACGTCATTTGTGGTCATCGTCCACGGGACCTGGTGGTTGGTGGTACATGCGGGCAGTGATGGTTATAAGGTCAGTGTGTTATTCATTTGTGTTATCCTGATGACAAGGTTAATAAAACCTTGAAACATTGAAAGAAGCTCCTGTGATTTGAATTATTTCTGCACCTAAATCCCATGAGCTCCCTGAATATGCATTGTATGTGGATCCCGCCATGGAGAGCTAGGAGAAGCACTGGGTAATTACTCTTTATTAAGATTGGATGTGCTGCCTATATTGTGGATATATATTGGGGACCAAAAACGTTGACCCTGATTATGCTGTCATCATTGATATGAGGTTGGATTAAAACTTTATTTTTCACTGAGAAGAAGTCTGGTGAGTGCATCTTCTCTTAATATGACTATAATAATGGACAACTCCCTGGATTCTGGCACCCCAGCTGATGTGGATATTATATGCTTGTGAGTGCAACTTCTACACTGAACTACTGTATATATACAGATGTGTATCGTACCATGCATGGGATGGCTTGACACACCATAGACTCAGAGATATAGCCATACTTTGTGATTTTTCTTAATTTGCTTTTTTAAAAAGCTACTCTATATATACTCTATTATGGCAAAAAAAATGTAAATCCATCTACTTGCTACTCATAGAACAAAGCTTAGCCATGTTGTGCCAAATTGAGCAAAATAGAAAAGGTGTATGTGGACATGTGGACACATCTGTTTTAACTGGTAGCTTGGTCCACACTGTGTGGCATCAGACCACTTTTACACATGCACACTGGGGTACATTGCATACAGTGGTGCAGTGTGCAGAACAGTACAAATTATGCAACAATATATATATATTTTTTATAACTGACAGCTCAGCTCACACTGTGTAGTATCAGACTGCTTTTCTGTATATGCACTGGAGTACAGCATACTGAATTGCTGCATACTGGGTTGCAGTGTGCAGAATGGCAGCAGTCATACAAAAGAGATTTGAAGAAAGGGGCTATACTGTTGATATGGTCTCTAAGGCCAAAATAAAAGCATCTCTACAAGAAAGAGATAAGATGTTACTTCCTAAGGATAAGATTGAACCAGCAAGACAACAGTTAAGACCTTTTATTACACAATTTAACCGTGAAAATCATTCAATTAGAAAAATTCTGGAACGCCATTGGGGTTTACTTTTGAAGGACCCAATTTTGGGCCCTACGCTTCCAAATAAACCTAATCTGGTCTTCCAGAAATCCACCAATCTGAAAAGTATAATAGCACCAAGTAGACTATCTGACTTAGTACAACACAGAAGCTGTCCAGACTCCATTATACCTACAAAGGGTTGTTATCCATGTTCAAAGTGTATCTGTTGTAAATTTATGGAACGTAAATCCATTAATATTAAAATGGAAACAGGGAAATGGTACAAATTAGGACACCTTGTGAACTGTAACACTGAATATGTTATCTATCGGATCACTTGCAGCTGTGGCCTATTGTATATAGGCAAAACTAAGAGAATGATTAAAATCAGAGTACAAGAACATATGAGGAACGTGAAAAACAAACTGACGTCCCATAGTCTCCCCAGACACTTTATGGATAAACACAATTCAGTTGTGACTAAGGAGAATTTCTCCTTTACCATTCTTGAATACATTCCATCAGATCCTAGAGGAAAAAGTAGAGATCTAACTTTATCCAAACAGGAGACATTTTGGATCTACTCTTTGAACACTCTCACTCCTGGTGGCTTAAACGAAGATATTGATATTGTGTCTTTCCTATAATAGTCTTCATAATAAAAGAGAAGTGAATAGTATTTAACCATTCCTATTATTAGTCCGGCCATCTTACAGTCCCCCCCCCCCTCCCCCTATGTTTATAGTTTTTTTTTTTTTTTTTTTAGTTTAAGTTTGATAAAAGGAATATACAACTTAGGGATGATTTAAGTATATATAGTATGTTCATGGTCTATCAATATATAACTCTTATGAAATGTAATATGTGGTGAATCTTTCTGTAAATGGGAAATCATGTTGATGTTGGTTATATTAATATTGTCGGTGTAATTTGAACCAGACAATTAAACACTAAACTTTAAATTTGAAACATGTCGTATCAATACTATTAGTTATTATTGCAATAAGTCACTTTAAGTATATTTTTTTATCAAATAGTTTATAATTAATATTATTTATCACAAATTGGTCACTTATATTGATTAACACTTATTTAATAAATAGCACTATTAATACCTTTATTTAATTGATGAGATAACAGCACTTTATTACTATTTAGAATTCAATATTAATGTTACAATTCTAACTGTGAAAAAAGAGTTTGACTTTAATGACCAAAGAACTCTTTAATAGTAGACCTTATAAAGAATTTTTGTTTAATCTTTATTCATCACAGAAAGAATCCCTAAAGCTAACCACAAAATTTAACATCCGCTGACACATCTCCATCGAACTACGGGACCATGGCACGCAAACAGCGATCGTGACTCGCATGTGATGTACATCCGCCGGAAGTGCGTGACTGTGACACGCACGCGGTGCGTACTTCCACCGGAAGTGCGGTGCGTTGACACGCACGTGAGAGTGGAACGCATGTAGCGTTCAGATTTTGTCCCCTCTTATTTTTTATAATGTCAGGAAGCAGAATTGATGTTAGTTAACCAGTAAGAATGGCATTCCACATAGTACCATGAGGTCTTAACACATTACTAACTAATAATAAATTAATTAATCAGCCAGCAGGAAGTGATGTAATATCAAGGGAGCTATAAAGGGATGCCCCTATATTGCCTCTCATTCTGTAGTTGGTATTCAATGAGGTTGCACTTGTTCCTGTAAAAAGTAAGTTTGAGTACTATATTGGTATTTTTGGAACTTAGTTATTGGATGGTCTTTTTGAAAATGTATTAGATGAATGGATTCCTTAATTGAAGAGTAACTACTTAATTTTAATATGATTGTAATATACTAATTTAGTTTTACTTGTCCACAGGGAATAGTATCATTCAGGATTTGAAATTTTTCCTAAGTCCTCTTTTTGGTGACATGTATAAACAGAGGTAGACTATAAGGTTCCACCATTCTTGATTGAAAATAGGTAAAAACCAGACTAATTTAGTGCAATCATTGAATACCATATGAGGTTAAGTATTTCAGATGTTAAAAAGTTCTTCTTGCTGGTTATTAATTACAGCTGTGAACTTAATTGGCTCTCTAATGATTGATTGAATATACCACTCCCCATTGCATGTTAGATTAAAGACATCATTTAGGGGATCTGTTAGGTAACCAGTAAGAATGGCATTCCACATAGTACTATGAGGTCCTAACACATCACTAACTAATAATAAATTAATTAATCAGCCAGCAGGAAGTGATGTAATATCAAGGGAGCTATAAAGGGATGTCCTTATATTGCCTCTCATTCTGTAGTTGGGATTCAGTGAGGTTGCACTTGTTCCTGTAAAAAGTAAGTTTGAGTATTATAATTGTATATTTGGAACTTAGTTATTGGATGGTCTTTTTGAAAATTTATTAGATGAATGGATTCCTTAATTTAAGAGTAACTACTTAATTTTAGTATGATTGTAATATACTGATTTAGATTTACTTGTCCACAGGGAATAGTTTCGTTCAGGATTTGAAATTTTCCTAAGTTCTCTGTTTGGTGACATGTATAAACAGAGGTAGACTATAAGGTTCCACCATTCTTGATTGAAAATAGGTAAGAACCAGACTAATTTAGTGCAAATATTAAATACCATATGATGTTAAGATTAGTATTTCAGATGTTAAAAAGTTCTTCTTGCTGGTTATAAATTACAGCTGTGAACTTAATTGGCTCTCTAATGATTGATTGAATATACCACTCCCCATTGCATGTTAGATTAAAGACATCATTTATTAATTAGTTTTGGATAAAAAAGTTCTTCTATTTGAATCACCTTAAATACCTTACATTAAATACTGACATCAGCATGGTTTCTTATAATCAATTGAGGAAGTTGTTATATCTTCTCTGATTTGTTGGTAGCATCTATGTTATTTTAATGGTAAACAGGATGTTACAGGAACATTTCCTATTAACAATCATTTGAGTGACAAAAAACTATTTTATCTTTATCCCTTTTAGGGAACGTAACATCATCTAATTTCAACCAAATTTATATATATTTTTTTGAAGTCTATCTAGGTATGTATTGTACAATGAGTTGTAATGTGGATATAATTGTGTGTATATTGTGAATTTGAAGTTTTATGTGGACTTTAATTGGAGTGTTCTATAACTATTGGTGGTTTCTGATACTTGTAGACCCTGCCCTTTGTATCATTTCCATCAGCTGAATTGATGTTGATTATGTGGATAAATACGGAGCTATTTGATTTATATTGACATTCATAATATTCTTTCGACTTTCCCTCCCTTTTCTCTTCTTTTGACTCTCCCTCCCTCTTCCTTTTATCATTTGTATAAGGATAATGTTTATTGATTATTATAACGATAATGTTTCAGATATTATATTTATCGAATTGAATATGTGATTGGATGTAATCATTGGATATTCTAAACCTTTCTAATCAATGGTAATCACTCCTACTATAAGAACTGGTATGTATGTTAATCCACAATAGATTTCAATGGAATACTTACCTGGATAATAATATGTCTTATTAATGAAGACTATATGATTTATATATTTCCATTTGTAACGATCCAGATTCCAAACCCCTGATGAAGTCCTAACGGACGAAACGCGTTGGGTTTTGCAACGTCTGGTTAACAAAGTCCTTATCACAAACATCTGGTTGGAGATACATCCATTTCGAGTTCTGACTGTGATCACCTGGCTGTAAAATCCTCACATCCAACTGTAATTTATGTATAAGATTGTAATATTGTTTTATATGAATTTTTAGAAGGTTGTGTCAATAACGAACGCTTAGGATAAATATCGTTTGTTTCTGTACAATAAAAACTTTTAATTATTGTCATACAAAAGGCATATTGGCTCCCACGAGAATCCATTTCTATTTGTAATCTACTTTTAATACCTTATCTGACAGAGGGTATTTCTTGTTGGTTTGAGACTAGAGGTATAGCGCAAGATATTAGGGTTGATTTTTTGTTTTGTAGTATTGTCTCTGTCAGTTAACCCTAAGATTGCAGCTTTTACCAAAAATGCCGATTTTTAGCGATAGATCAAAAAGACAGTTAAAAGCTAAAAATATTTTTGATGAGGAAGAACAGGTGTTTCAAGCAGATGAGGATGATTATTATGGCTACCTTAATCTGGTAGAAAAGTTAGCAGTAAAAGAACTTAATAATTGGTATGATATAGTTACATTGGAGAAATATCTTGAAGTAGGAAGGATCCCAAGAGGCCTAAGGCTACATAAGACCCCTACGATAGGAGGAGGAAATGAAAGCTTTATCACCAATTGGAATTCGATCTTAGATGATTGTTCCAATAAACTCATTGGTTTGATTATTTCTGAAAGGAAGAGGGAATTAGGTCGTATTGAGGAAGAAATCAAGAAAATTGAATTAGAAGCCAATAAATTTGATGATAGTGAGGAGTTCAAACGGGATGTGGTGGATCTGCACCACAAACTAGATAGTACTGAAGAAGAAATTATATCACGTAAACAGAAGAAATTTTTGCGAGATAGAAATGATTACATATCTGGCCAGATACATCATTTACCCATTAATGAAGGGAGGATGGAAGAGAGAACTCAGGCACCATTGATGAATCACTCACGGTATGATAAGAGATACCAGGGTGACTATAGACAGTATCGTGGGAACTATGGAGGCCAACAATCTTATAATAGATCCAGAAGGAACTATCAATCCCCCCATCACAATCGGAGAGAAGAATGGAGGGGCTATAGGAATAGATACCCCTCACAACAGGGTGGACAAAGGAATCGATTGGTTTCTTTTCGTGATAGATCTGATCAAGGGAACTATTCGTATAGGGGTAGATATAATACTGACAGATCCCCTACTCCAGTTAGGCAACAGAGAGGCCATTTTTTAGAAGAACGACGAGGACACAGATTTCCTCGCATACAACAACAAAAAGAGGAACTTCACACAAGATTAGATTCTCCACAGGGTGTGAAGAGAGGACACAATGGAGGAAACGAGGACGTAGAGGGGGCAGAGAGAAGCCCGAAAAAACGAAGAGCACTGTTCCATCAAGAGAAGTCCCATCTGGGGTTGTCAATATCGCAAAGAGACAGTTATCAACAGCGGAAAGCTCCTTATTAGAGAAGGGTTTAAAATTTGCGCCGGATTCACATGTAAATAAATTTAATTTATTTATAGACCTTAATAAGTATATTCGGAAATTGACCATCCATAGACATTTTCTTAAAAATCCCCCAATTGAAAGTTCCAATAAAGAGAAACCTCCATTGGTAAAATTACCTTCTAAGTTTTACCCTGTAGAATCTAAAAGTAGTAATTTGGACATATTTTATGAGTCTGTAAAGGAGGACTTTAGAAAAATGAAATCAAAAAGTTCTAAATATGGAAATAATCTGAACCCTCAAGAGAAAGGAGCCTTGAAGTCCCTTAAAAAAGATAAGAGCATAGTGATTAAAGGGGCCGATAAAGGAGGAGCTTTGGTCCTTCAGACAAGAGAAGCCTATTTGAATGAGGCTTCTAGTATACTACTAGATGGGCATACATATATTGAATTACCTGGCAATCCTACTAAAACTTACCAAGAGGAATTGACCTGTCTGTTAATGAGAGCGTTGAGGGACAATTTGATCTGCAAGGATGAGTTCGATTATTTGGACGTGAAACATCCAATAGTGCCGAACTTTTATCACATACCAAAGATACATAAAAGTAATACAAATCCACCAGGAAGACCTATAGTGGCAGGAGTGAATTCTCTAACTTCTAATTTGTCGCACTATATTGATATTCGACTTCAACCTTATGTAACTAAAATGGACTCATACCTTAAAGATTCTACAAGTGTCCTCCAGGAACTAAATTCCTTTATTTGGATAAAGGATTATTATTGGCTCACTCTGGACGTCCAAGCGCTATATTCTTCTATCCCGCATTCTAAGGGTATAGAGTCAATTAGAGCAGTTCTATCTAATGATCCCGAATTATCCAAAAAGGATGTGTCATTTCTGCTGGAAGGCATAACATTTATTCTAAACCACAACTTTTTTGAATTTAACAACAAATTCTATTTACAAAAACAAGGTACAGCGATGGGGACTAAGTTTGCCCCATCGTACGCTAACCTTTTTATGAAGGAATGGGAAGATACATTTGTTTATGGTTCTGAATATTGTGAAAACATTGTTTTCTATCGCAGATACATAGACGATCTTCTTTTCATATGGAAAGGAGATAGAGCTAGTATTGATGACTTTATGGCTTCCATTCAGATCAACGATCTGAATTTAAAATTCACCTATCAAACTGATTCGCAGAAGATAGACTATCTTGATCTCACCTTAATGGGAACAGTAGGTGAAAAGATTAGTACAAAAACGTTTTTTAAGGAAGTGGACACCAATAGTTACATCCCGCAAACTAGTTGTCATTTTCCAGCATGGAAAAACAATGTGCCATACGCTCAATTTCTCCGTTTAAGACGTAATTGTACCAGCATTGAAGACTACTGGGATCAGGCAGCAGTCATACAAAAGAGATTTGAAGAAAGGGGCTATACTGTTGATATGGTCTCTAAGGCCAAAATAAAAGCATCTCTACAAGAAAGAGATAAGATGTTACTTCCTAAGGATAAGATTGAACCAGCAAGACAACAGTTAAGACCTTTTATTACACAATTTAACCGTGAAAATCATTCAATTAGAAAAATTCTGGAACGCCATTGGGGTTTACTTTTGAAGGACCCAATTTTGGGCCCTACGCTTCCAAATAAACCTAATCTGGTCTTCCAGAAATCCACCAATCTGAAAAGTATAATAGCACCAAGTAGACTATCTGACTTAGTACAACACAGAAGCTGTCCAGACTCCATTATACCTACAAAGGGTTGTTATCCATGTTCAAAGTGTATCTGTTGTAAATTTATGGAACGTAAATCCATTAATATTAAAATGGAAACAGGGAAATGGTACAAATTAGGACACCTTGTGAACTGTAACACTGAATATGTTATCTATCGGATCACTTGCAGCTGTGGCCTATCGTATATAGGCAAAACTAAGAGAATGATTAAAATCAGAGTACAAGAACATATGAGGAACGTGAAAAACAAACTGACGTCCCATAGTCTCCCCAGACACTTTATGGATAAACACAATTCAGTTGTGACTAAGGAGAATTTCTCCTTTACCATTCTTGAATACATTCCATCAGATCCTAGAGGAAAAAGTAGAGATCTAACTTTATCCAAACAGGAGACATTTTGGATCTACTCTTTGAACACTCTCACTCCTGGTGGCTTAAACGAAGATATTGATATTGTGTCTTTCCTATAATAGTCTTCATAATAAAAGAGAAGTGAATAGTATTTAACCATTCCTATTATTAGTCCGGCCATCTTACAGTCCCCCCCCCCTCCCCCTATGTTTATAGTTTTTTTTTTTTTTTAGTTTAAGTTTGATAAAAGGAATATACAACTTAGGGATGATTTAAGTATATATAGTATGTTCATGGTCTATCAATATATAACTCTTATGAAATGTAATATGTGGTGAATCTTTCTGTAAATGGGAAATCATGTTGATGTTGGTTATATTAATATTGTCGGTGTAATTTGAACCAGACAATTAAACACTAAACTTTAAATTTGAAACATGTCGTATCAATACTATTAGTTATTATTGCAATAAGTCACTTTAAGTATATTTTTTTATCAAATAGTTTATAATTAATATTATTTATCACAAATTGGTCACTTATATTGATTAACACTTATTTAATAAATAGCACTATTAATACCTTTATTTAATTGATGAGATAACAGCACTTTATTACTATTTAGAATTCAATATTAATGTTACAATTCTAACTGTGAAAAAAGAGTTTGACTTTAATGACCAAAGAACTCTTTAATAGTAGACCTTATAAAGAATTTTTGTTTAATCTTTATTCATCACAGAAAGAATCCCTAAAGCTAACCACAAAATTTAACATCCGCTGACACATCTCCATCGAACTACGGGACCATGGCACGCAAACAGCGATCGTTGACTCGCATGTGATGTACATCCGCCGGAAGTGCGTGACTGTGACACGCACGCGGTGCGTACTTCCGCCGGAACCGGAAGTGCGGTGCGTTGACACGCACGTGAGAGTGGAACGCATGTAGCGTTCAGATTTTGTCCCCTCTTATTTTTTATAATGTCAGGAAGCAGAATTGATGTTAGTTAACCAGTAAGAATGGCATTCCACATAGTACCATGAGGTCTTAACACATTACTAACTAATAATAAATTAATTAATCAGCCAGCAGGAAGTGATGTAATATCAAGGGAGCTATAAAGGGATGCCCCTATATTGCCTCTCATTCTGTAGTTGGTATTCAATGAGGTTGCACTTGTTCCTGTAAAAAGTAAGTTTGAGTACTATATTGGTATTTTTGGAACTTAGTTATTGGATGGTCTTTTTGAAAATGTATTAGATGAATGGATTCCTTAATTGAAGAGTAACTACTTAATTTTAATATGATTGTAATATACTAATTTAGTTTTACTTGTCCACAGGGAATAGTATCATTCAGGATTTGAAATTTTTCCTAAGTCCTCTTTTTGGTGACATGTATAAACAGAGGTAGACTATAAGGTTCCACCATTCTTGATTGAAAATAGGTAAAAACCAGACTAATTTAGTGCAATCATTGAATACCATATGAGGTTAAGTATTTCAGATGTTAAAAAGTTCTTCTTGCTGGTTATTAATTACAGCTGTGAACTTAATTGGCTCTCTAATGATTGATTGAATATACCACTCCCCATTGCATGTTAGATTAAAGACATCATTTAGGGGATCTGTTAGGTAACCAGTAAGAATGGCATTCCACATAGTACTATGAGGTCCTAACACATCACTAACTAATAATAAATTAATTAATCAGCCAGCAGGAAGTGATGTAATATCAAGGGAGCTATAAAGGGATGTCCTTATATTGCCTCTCATTCTGTAGTTGGGATTCAGTGAGGTTGCACTTGTTCCTGTAAAAAGTAAGTTTGAGTATTATAATTGTATATTTGGAACTTAGTTATTGGATGGTCTTTTTGAAAATTTATTAGATGAATGGATTCCTTAATTTAAGAGTAACTACTTAATTTTAGTATGATTGTAATATACTGATTTAGATTTACTTGTCCACAGGGAATAGTTTCGTTCAGGATTTGAAATTTTCCTAAGTTCTCTGTTTGGTGACATGTATAAACAGAGGTAGACTATAAGGTTCCACCATTCTTGATTGAAAATAGGTAAGAACCAGACTAATTTAGTGCAAATATTAAATACCATATGATGTTAAGATTAGTATTTCAGATGTTAAAAAGTTCTTCTTGCTGGTTATAAATTACAGCTGTGAACTTAATTGGCTCTCTAATGATTGATTGAATATACCACTCCCCATTGCATGTTAGATTAAAGACATCATTTATTAATTAGTTTTGGATAAAAAAGTTCTTCTATTTGAATCACCTTAAATACCTTACATTAAATACTGACATCAGCATGGTTTCTTATAATCAATTGAGGAAGTTGTTATATCTTCTCTGATTTGTTGGTAGCATCTATGTTATTTTAATGGTAAACAGGATGTTACAGGAACATTTCCTATTAACAATCATTTGAGTGACAAAAAACTATTTTATCTTTATCCCTTTTAGGGAACGTAACATCATCTAATTTCAACCAAATTTATATATATTTTTTTGAAGTCTATCTAGGTATGTATTGTACAATGAGTTGTAATGTGGATATAATTGTGTGTATATTGTGAATTTGAAGTTTTATGTGGACTTTAATTGGAGTGTTCTATAACTATTGGTGGTTTCTGATACTTGTAGACCCTGCCCTTTGTATCATTTCCATCAGCTGAATTGATGTTGATTATGTGGATAAATACGGAGCTATTTGATTTATATTGACATTCATAATATTCTTTCGACTTTCCCTCCCTTTTCTCTTCTTTTGACTCTCCCTCCCTCTTCCTTTTATCATTTGTATAAGGATAATGTTTATTGATTATTATAACGATAATGTTTCAGATATTATATTTATCGAATTGAATATGTGATTGGATGTAATCATTGGATATTCTAAACCTTTCTAATCAATGGTAATCACTCCTACTATAAGAACTGGTATGTATGTTAATCCACAATAGATTTCAATGGAATACTTACCTGGATAATAATATGTCTTATTAATGAAGACTATATGATTTATATATTTCCATTTGTAACTATCCAGATTCCAAACCCCTGATGAAGTCCTAACGGACGAAACGCGTTGGGTTTTGCAACGTCTGGTTAACAAAGTCCTTATCACAAACATCTGGTTGGAGATACATCCATTTCGAGTTCTGACTGTGATCACCTGGCTGTAAAATCCTCACATCCAACTGTAATTTATGTATAAGATTGTAATATTGTTTTATATGAATTTTTAGAAGGTTGTGTCAATAACGAACGCTTAGGATAAATATAGTTTGTTTCTGTACAATAAAAACTTTTAATTATTGTCATACAAAAGGCATATTGGCTCCCACGAGAATCCATTTCTATTTGTAATCTACTTTTAATACCTTATCTGACAGAGGGTATTTCTTGTTGGTTTGAGACTAGAGGTATAGCGCAAGATATTAGGGTTGATTTTTTGTTTTGTAGTATTGTCTCTGTCAGTTAACCCTAAGATTGCAGCTTTTACCAAAAATGCCGATTTTTAGCGATAGATCAAAAAGACAGTTAAAAGCTAAAAATATTTTTGATGAGGAAGAACAGGTGTTTCAAGCAGATGAGGATGATTATTATGGCTACCTTAATCTGGTAGAAAAGTTAGCAGTAAAAGAACTTAATAATTGGTATGATATAGTTACATTGGAGAAATATCTTGAAGTAGGAAGGATCCCAAGAGGCCTAAGGCTACATAAGACCCCTACGATAGGAGGAGGAAATGAAAGCTTTATCACCAATTGGAATTCGATCTTAGATGATTGTTCCAATAAACTCATTGGTTTGATTATTTCTGAAAGGAAGAGGGAATTAGGTCGTATTGAGGAAGAAATCAAGAAAATTGAATTAGAAGCCAATAAATTTGATGATAGTGAGGAGTTCAAACGGGATGTGGTGGATCTGCACCACAAACTAGATAGTACTGAAGAAGAAATTATATCACGTAAACAGAAGAAATTTTTGCGAGATAGAAATGATTACATATCTGGCCAGATACATCATTTACCCATTAATGAAGGGAGGATGGAAGAGAGAACTCAGGCACCATTGATGAATCACTCACGGTATGATAAGAGATACCAGGGTGACTATAGACAGTATCGTGGGAACTATGGAGGCCAACAATCTTATAATAGATCCAGAAGGAACTATCAATCCCCCCATCACAATCGGAGAGAAGAATGGAAGGGCTATAGGAATAGATACCCCTCACAACAGGGTGGACAAAGGAATCGATTGGTTTCTTTTCGTGATAGATCTGATCAAGGGAACTATTCGTATAGGGGTAGATATAATACTGACAGATCCCCTACTCCAGTTAGGCAACAGAGAGGCCATTTTTTAGAAGAACGACGAGGACACAGATTTCCTCGCATACAACAACAAAAAGAGGAACTTCACACAAGATTAGATTCTCCACAGGGTGTGAAGAGAGGACACAATGGAGGAAACGAGGACGTAGAGGGGGCAGAGAGAAGCCCGAAAAAACGAAGAGCACTGTTCCATCAAGAGAAGTCCCATCTGGGGTTGTCAATATCGCAAAGAGACAGTTATCAACAGCGGAAAGCTCCTTATTAGAGAAGGGTTTAAAATTTGCGCCGGATTCACATGTAAATAAATTTAATTTATTTATAGACCTTAATAAGTATATTCGGAAATTGACCATCCATAGACATTTTCTTAAAAATCCCCCAATTGAAAGTTCCAATAAAGAGAAACCTCCATTGGTAAAATTACCTTCTAAGTTTTACCCTGTAGAATCTAAAAGTAGTAATTTGGACATATTTTATGAGTCTGTAAAGGAGGACTTTAGAAAAATGAAATCAAAAAGTTCTAAATATGGAAATAATCTGAACCCTCAAGAGAAAGGAGCCTTGAAGTCCCTTAAAAAAGATAAGAGCATAGTGATTAAAGGGGCCGATAAAGGAGGAGCTTTGGTCCTTCAGACAAGAGAAGCCTATTTGAATGAGGCTTCTAGTATACTACTAGATGGGCATACATATATTGAATTACCTGGCAATCCTACTAAAACTTACCAAGAGGAATTGACCTGTCTGTTAATGAGAGCGTTGAGGGACAATTTGATCTGCAAGGATGAGTTCGATTATTTGGACGTGAAACATCCAATAGTGCCGAACTTTTATCACATACCAAAGATACATAAAAGTAATACAAATCCACCAGGAAGACCTATAGTGGCAGGAGTGAATTCTCTAACTTCTAATTTGTCGCACTATATTGATATTCGACTTCAACCTTATGTAACTAAAATGGACTCATACCTTAAAGATTCTACAAGTGTCCTCCAGGAACTAAATTCCTTTATTTGGATAAAGGATTATTATTGGCTCACTCTGGACGTCCAAGCGCTATATTCTTCTATCCCGCATTCTAAGGGTATAGAGTCAATTAGAGCAGTTCTATCTAATGATCCCGAATTATCCAAAAAGGATGTGTCATTTCTGCTGGAAGGCATAACATTTATTCTAAACCACAACTTTTTTGAATTTAACAACAAATTCTATTTACAAAAACAAGGTACAGCGATGGGGACTAAGTTTGCCCCATCGTACGCTAACCTTTTTATGAAGGAATGGGAAGATACATTTGTTTATGGTTCTGAATATTGTGAAAACATTGTTTTCTATCGCAGATACATAGACGATCTTCTTTTCATATGGAAAGGAGATAGAGCTAGTATTGATGACTTTATGGCTTCCATTCAGATCAACGATCTGAATTTAAAATTCACCTATCAAACTGATTCGCAGAAGATAGACTATCTTGATCTCACCTTAATGGGAACAGTAGGTGAAAAGATTAGTACAAAAACGTTTTTTAAGGAAGTGGACACCAATAGTTACATCCCGCAAACTAGTTGTCATTTTCCAGCATGGAAAAACAATGTGCCATACGCTCAATTTCTCCGTTTAAGACGTAATTGTACCAGCATTGAAGACTACTGGGATCAGGCAGCAGTCATACAAAAGAGATTTGAAGAAAGGGGCTATACTGTTGATATGGTCTCTAAGGCCAAAATAAAAGCATCTCTACAAGAAAGAGATAAGATGTTACTTCCTAAGGATAAGATTGAACCAGCAAGACAACAGTTAAGACCTTTTATTACACAATTTAACCGTGAAAATCATTCAATTAGAAAAATTCTGGAACGCCATTGGGGTTTACTTTTGAAGGACCCAATTTTGGGCCCTACGCTTCCAAATAAACCTAATCTGGTCTTCCAGAAATCCACCAATCTGAAAAGTATAATAGCACCAAGTAGACTATCTGACTTAGTACAACACAGAAGCTGTCCAGACTCCATTATACCTACAAAGGGTTGTTATCCATGTTCAAAGTGTATCTGTTGTAAATTTATGGAACGTAAATCCATTAATATTAAAATGGAAACAGGGAAATGGTACAAATTAGGACACCTTGTGAACTGTAACACTGAATATGTTATCTATCGGATCACTTGCAGCTGTGGCCTATCGTATATAGGCAAAACTAAGAGAATGATTAAAATCAGAGTACAAGAACATATGAGGAACGTGAAAAACAAACTGACGTCCCATAGTCTCCCCAGACACTTTATGGATAAACACAATTCAGTTGTGACTAAGGAGAATTTCTCCTTTACCATTCTTGAATACATTCCATCAGATCCTAGAGGAAAAAGTAGAGATCTAACTTTATCCAAACAGGAGACATTTTGGATCTACTCTTTGAACACTCTCACTCCTGGTGGCTTAAACGAAGATATTGATATTGTGTCTTTCCTATAATAGTCTTCATAATAAAAGAGAAGTGAATAGTATTTAACCATTCCTATTATTAGTCCGGCCATCTTACAGTCCCCCCCCCCCTCCCCCTATGTTTATAGTTTTTTTTTTTTTTTAGTTTAAGTTTGATAAAAGGAATATACAACTTAGGGATGATTTAAGTATATATAGTATGTTCATGGTCTATCAATATATAACTCTTATGAAATGTAATATGTGGTGAATCTTTCTGTAAATGGGAAATCATGTTGATGTTGGTTATATTAATATTGTCGGTGTAATTTGAACCAGACAATTAAACACTAAACTTTAAATTTGAAACATGTCGTATCAATACTATTAGTTATTATTGCAATAAGTCACTTTAAGTATATTTTTTTATCAAATAGTTTATAATTAATATTATTTATCACAAATTGGTCACTTATATTGATTAACACTTATTTAATAAATAGCACTATTAATACCTTTATTTAATTGATGAGATAACAGCACTTTATTACTATTTAGAATTCAATATTAATGTTACAATTCTAACTGTGAAAAAAGAGTTTGACTTTAATGACCAAAGAACTCTTTAATAGTAGACCTTATAAAGAATTTTTGTTTAATCTTTATTCATCACAGAAAGAATCCCTAAAGCTAACCACAAAATTTAACATCCGCTGACACATCTCCATCGAACTACGGGACCATGGCACGCAAACAGCGATCGTGACTCGCATGTGATGTACATCCGCCGGAAGTGCGTGACTGTGACACGCACGCGGTGCGTACTTCCGCCGGAACCGGAAGTGCGGTGCGTTGACACGCACGTGAGAGTGGAACGCATGTAGCGTTCAGATTTTGTCCCCTCTTATTTTTTATAATGTCAGGAAGCAGAATTGATGTTAGTTAACCAGTAAGAATGGCATTCCACATAGTACCATGAGGTCTTAACACATTACTAACTAATAATAAATTAATTAATCAGCCAGCAGGAAGTGATGTAATATCAAGGGAGCTATAAAGGGATGCCCCTATATTGCCTCTCATTCTGTAGTTGGTATTCAATGAGGTTGCACTTGTTCCTGTAAAAAGTAAGTTTGAGTACTATATTGGTATTTTTGGAACTTAGTTATTGGATGGTCTTTTTGAAAATGTATTAGATGAATGGATTCCTTAATTGAAGAGTAACTACTTAATTTTAATATGATTGTAATATACTAATTTAGTTTTACTTGTCCACAGGGAATAGTATCATTCAGGATTTGAAATTTTTCCTAAGTCCTCTTTTTGGTGACATGTATAAACAGAGGTAGACTATAAGGTTCCACCATTCTTGATTGAAAATAGGTAAAAACCAGACTAATTTAGTGCAATCATTGAATACCATATGAGGTTAAGTATTTCAGATGTTAAAAAGTTCTTCTTGCTGGTTATTAATTACAGCTGTGAACTTAATTGGCTCTCTAATGATTGATTGAATATACCACTCCCCATTGCATGTTAGATTAAAGACATCATTTAGGGGATCTGTTAGGTAACCAGTAAGAATGGCATTCCACATAGTACTATGAGGTCCTAACACATCACTAACTAATAATAAATTAATTAATCAGCCAGCAGGAAGTGATGTAATATCAAGGGAGCTATAAAGGGATGTCCTTATATTGCCTCTCATTCTGTAGTTGGGATTCAGTGAGGTTGCACTTGTTCCTGTAAAAAGTAAGTTTGAGTATTATAATTGTATATTTGGAACTTAGTTATTGGATGGTCTTTTTGAAAATTTATTAGATGAATGGATTCCTTAATTTAAGAGTAACTACTTAATTTTAGTATGATTGTAATATACTGATTTAGATTTACTTGTCCACAGGGAATAGTTTCGTTCAGGATTTGAAATTTTCCTAAGTTCTCTGTTTGGTGACATGTATAAACAGAGGTAGACTATAAGGTTCCACCATTCTTGATTGAAAATAGGTAAGAACCAGACTAATTTAGTGCAAATATTAAATACCATATGATGTTAAGATTAGTATTTCAGATGTTAAAAAGTTCTTCTTGCTGGTTATAAATTACAGCTGTGAACTTAATTGGCTCTCTAATGATTGATTGAATATACCACTCCCCATTGCATGTTAGATTAAAGACATCATTTATTAATTAGTTTTGGATAAAAAAGTTCTTCTATTTGAATCACCTTAAATACCTTACATTAAATACTGACATCAGCATGGTTTCTTATAATCAATTGAGGAAGTTGTTATATCTTCTCTGATTTGTTGGTAGCATCTATGTTATTTTAATGGTAAACAGGATGTTACAGGAACATTTCCTATTAACAATCATTTGTGTGACAAAAAACTATTTTATCTTTATCCCTTTTAGGGAACGTAACATCATCTAATTTCAACCAAATTTATATATATTTTTTTGAAGTCTATCTAGGTATGTATTGTACAATGAGTTGTAATGTGGATATAATTGTGTGTATATTGTGAATTTGAAGTTTTATGTGGACTTTAATTGGAGTGTTCTATAACTATTGGTGGTTTCTGATACTTGTAGACCCTGCCCTTTGTATCATTTCCATCAGCTGAATTGATGTTGATTATGTGGATAAATACGGAGCTATTTGATTTATATTGACATTCATAATATTCTTTCGACTTTCCCTCCCTTTTCTCTTCTTTTGACTCTCCCTCCCTCTTCCTTTTATCATTTGTATAAGGATAATGTTTATTGATTATTATAACGATAATGTTTCAGATATTATATTTATCGAATTGAATATGTGATTGGATGTAATCATTGGATATTCTAAACCTTTCTAATCAATGGTAATCACTCCTACTATAAGAACTGGTATGTATGTTAATCCACAATAGATTTCAATGGAATACTTACCTGGATAATAATATGTCTTATTAATGAAGACTATATGATTTATATATTTCCATTTGTAACGATCCAGATTCCAAACCCCTGATGAAGTCCTAACGGACGAAACGCGTTGGGTTTTGCAACGTCTGGTTAACAAAGTCCTTATCACAAACATCTGGTTGGAGATACATCCATTTCGAGTTCTGACTGTGATCACCTGGCTGTAAAATCCTCACATCCAACTGTAATTTATGTATAAGATTGTAATATTGTTTTATATGAATTTTTAGAAGGTTGTGTCAATAACGAACGCTTAGGATAAATATCGTTTGTTTCTGTACAATAAAAACTTTTAATTATTGTCATACAAAAGGCATATTGGCTCCCACGAGAATCCATTTCTATTTGTAATCTACTTTTAATACCTTATCTGACAGAGGGTATTTCTTGTTGGTTTGAGACTAGAGGTATAGCGCAAGATATTAGGGTTGATTTTTTGTTTTGTAGTATTGTCTCTGTCAGTTAACCCTAAGATTGCAGCTTTTACCAAAAATGCCGATTTTTAGCGATAGATCAAAAAGACAGTTAAAAGCTAAAAATATTTTTGATGAGGAAGAACAGGTGTTTCAAGCAGATGAGGATGATTATTATGGCTACCTTAATCTGGTAGAAAAGTTAGCAGTAAAAGAACTTAATAATTGGTATGATATAGTTACATTGGAGAAATATCTTGAAGTAGGAAGGATCCCAAGAGGCCTAAGGCTACATAAGACCCCTACGATAGGAGGAGGAAATGAAAGCTTTATCACCAATTGGAATTCGATCTTAGATGATTGTTCCAATAAACTCATTGGTTTGATTATTTCTGAAAGGAAGAGGGAATTAGGTCGTATTGAGGAAGAAATCAAGAAAATTGAATTAGAAGCCAATAAATTTGATGATAGTGAGGAGTTCAAACGGGATGTGGTGGATCTGCACCACAAACTAGATAGTACTGAAGAAGAAATTATATCACGTAAACAGAAGAAATTTTTGCGAGATAGAAATGATTACATATCTGGCCAGATACATCATTTACCCATTAATGAAGGGAGGATGGAAGAGAGAACTCAGGCACCATTGATGAATCACTCACGGTATGATAAGAGATACCAGGGTGACTATAGACAGTATCGTGGGAACTATGGAGGCCAACAATCTTATAATAGATCCAGAAGGAACTATCAATCCCCCCATCACAATCGGAGAGAAGAATGGAGGGGCTATAGGAATAGATACCCCTCACAACAGGGTGGACAAAGGAATCGATTGGTTTCTTTTCGTGATAGATCTGATCAAGGGAACTATTCGTATAGGGGTAGATATAATACTGACAGATCCCCTACTCCAGTTAGGCAACAGAGAGGCCATTTTTTAGAAGAACGACGAGGACACAGATTTCCTCGCATACAACAACAAAAAGAGGAACTTCACACAAGATTAGATTCTCCACAGGGTGTGAAGAGAGGACACAATGGAGGAAACGAGGACGTAGAGGGGGCAGAGAGAAGCCCGAAAAAACGAAGAGCACTGTTCCATCAAGAGAAGTCCCATCTGGGGTTGTCAATATCGCAAAGAGACAGTTATCAACAGCGGAAAGCTCCTTATTAGAGAAGGGTTTAAAATTTGCGCCGGATTCACATGTAAATAAATTTAATTTATTTATAGACCTTAATAAGTATATTCGGAAATTGACCATCCATAGACATTTTCTTAAAAATCCCCCAATTGAAAGTTCCAATAAAGAGAAACCTCCATTGGTAAAATTACCTTCTAAGTTTTACCCTGTAGAATCTAAAAGTAGTAATTTGGACATATTTTATGAGTCTGTAAAGGAGGACTTTAGAAAAATGAAATCAAAAAGTTCTAAATATGGAAATAATCTGAACCCTCAAGAGAAAGGAGCCTTGAAGTCCCTTAAAAAAGATAAGAGCATAGTGATTAAAGGGGCCGATAAAGGAGGAGCTTTGGTCCTTCAGACAAGAGAAGCCTATTTGAATGAGGCTTCTAGTATACTACTAGATGGGCATACATATATTGAATTACCTGGCAATCCTACTAAAACTTACCAAGAGGAATTGACCTGTCTGTTAATGAGAGCGTTGAGGGACAATTTGATCTGCAAGGATGAGTTCGATTATTTGGACGTGAAACATCCAATAGTGCCGAACTTTTATCACATACCAAAGATACATAAAAGTAATACAAATCCACCAGGAAGACCTATAGTGGCAGGAGTGAATTCTCTAACTTCTAATTTGTCGCACTATATTGATATTCGACTTCAACCTTATGTAACTAAAATGGACTCATACCTTAAAGATTCTACAAGTGTCCTCCAGGAACTAAATTCCTTTATTTGGATAAAGGATTATTATTGGCTCACTCTGGACGTCCAAGCGCTATATTCTTCTATCCCGCATTCTAAGGGTATAGAGTCAATTAGAGCAGTTCTATCTAATGATCCCGAATTATCCAAAAAGGATGTGTCATTTCTGCTGGAAGGCATAACATTTATTCTAAACCACAACTTTTTTGAATTTAACAACAAATTCTATTTACAAAAACAAGGTACAGCGATGGGGACTAAGTTTGCCCCATCGTACGCTAACCTTTTTATGAAGGAATGGGAAGATACATTTGTTTATGGTTCTGAATATTGTGAAAACATTGTTTTCTATCGCAGATACATAGACGATCTTCTTTTCATATGGAAAGGAGATAGAGCTAGTATTGATGACTTTATGGCTTCCATTCAGATCAACGATCTGAATTTAAAATTCACCTATCAAACTGATTCGCAGAAGATAGACTATCTTGATCTCACCTTAATGGGAACAGTAGGTGAAAAGATTAGTACAAAAACGTTTTTTAAGGAAGTGGACACCAATAGTTACATCCCGCAAACTAGTTGTCATTTTCCAGCATGGAAAAACAATGTGCCATACGCTCAATTTCTCCGTTTAAGACGTAATTGTACCAGCATTGAAGACTACTGGGATCAGGCAGCAGTCATACAAAAGAGATTTGAAGAAAGGGGCTATACTGTTGATATGGTCTCTAAGGCCAAAATAAAAGCATCTCTACAAGAAAGAGATAAGATGTTACTTCCTAAGGATAAGATTGAACCAGCAAGACAACAGTTAAGACCTTTTATTACACAATTTAACCGTGAAAATCATTCAATTAGAAAAATTCTGGAACGCCATTGGGGTTTACTTTTGAAGGACCCAATTTTGGGCCCTACGCTTCCAAATAAACCTAATCTGGTCTTCCAGAAATCCACCAATCTGAAAAGTATAATAGCACCAAGTAGACTATCTGACTTAGTACAACACAGAAGCTGTCCAGACTCCATTATACCTACAAAGGGTTGTTATCCATGTTCAAAGTGTATCTGTTGTAAATTTATGGAACGTAAATCCATTAATATTAAAATGGAAACAGGGAAATGGTACAAATTAGGACACCTTGTGAACTGTAACACTGAATATGTTATCTATCGGATCACTTGCAGCTGTGGCCTATCGTATATAGGCAAAACTAAGAGAATGATTAAAATCAGAGTACAAGAACATATGAGGAACGTGAAAAACAAACTGACGTCCCATAGTCTCCCCAGACACTTTATGGATAAACACAATTCAGTTGTGACTAAGGAGAATTTCTCCTTTACCATTCTTGAATACATTCCATCAGATCCTAGAGGAAAAAGTAGAGATCTAACTTTATCCAAACAGGAGACATTTTGGATCTACTCTTTGAACACTCTCACTCCTGGTGGCTTAAACGAAGATATTGATATTGTGTCTTTCCTATAATAGTCTTCATAATAAAAGAGAAGTGAATAGTATTTAACCATTCCTATTATTAGTCCGGCCATCTTACAGTCCCCCCCCCCCTCCCCCTATGTTTATAGTTTTTTTTTTTTTTTTTTTAGTTTAAGTTTGATAAAAGGAATATACAACTTAGGGATGATTTAAGTATATATAGTATGTTCATGGTCTATCAATATATAACTCTTATGAAATGTAATATGTGGTGAATCTTTCTGTAAATGGGAAATCATGTTGATGTTGGTTATATTAATATTGTCGGTGTAATTTGAACCAGACAATTAAACACTAAACTTTAAATTTGAAACATGTCGTATCAATACTATTAGTTATTATTGCAATAAGTCACTTTAAGTATATTTTTTTATCAAATAGTTTATAATTAATATTATTTATCACAAATTGGTCACTTATATTGATTAACACTTATTTAATAAATAGCACTATTAATACCTTTATTTAATTGATGAGATAACAGCACTTTATTACTATTTAGAATTCAATATTAATGTTACAATTCTAACTGTGAAAAAAGAGTTTGACTTTAATGACCAAAGAACTCTTTAATAGTAGACCTTATAAAGAATTTTTGTTTAATCTTTATTCATCACAGAAAGAATCCCTAAAGCTAACCACAAAATTTAACATCCGCTGACACATCTCCATCGAACTACGGGACCATGGCACGCAAACAGCGATCGTTGACTCGCATGTGATGTACATCCGCCGGAAGTGCGTGACTGTGACACGCACGCGGTGCGTACTTCCGCCGGAACCGGAAGTGCGGTGCGTTGACACGCACGTGAGAGTGGAACGCATGTAGCGTTCAGATTTTGTCCCCTCTTATTTTTTATAATGTCAGGAAGCAGAATTGATGTTAGTTAACCAGTAAGAATGGCATTCCACATAGTACCATGAGGTCTTAACACATTACTAACTAATAATAAATTAATTAATCAGCCAGCAGGAAGTGATGTAATATCAAGGGAGCTATAAAGGGATGCCCCTATATTGCCTCTCATTCTGTAGTTGGTATTCAATGAGGTTGCACTTGTTCCTGTAAAAAGTAAGTTTGAGTACTATATTGGTATTTTTGGAACTTAGTTATTGGATGGTCTTTTTGAAAATGTATTAGATGAATGGATTCCTTAATTGAAGAGTAACTACTTAATTTTAATATGATTGTAATATACTAATTTAGTTTTACTTGTCCACAGGGAATAGTATCATTCAGGATTTGAAATTTTTCCTAAGTCCTCTTTTTGGTGACATGTATAAACAGAGGTAGACTATAAGGTTCCACCATTCTTGATTGAAAATAGGTAAAAACCAGACTAATTTAGTGCAATCATTGAATACCATATGAGGTTAAGTATTTCAGATGTTAAAAAGTTCTTCTTGCTGGTTATTAATTACAGCTGTGAACTTAATTGGCTCTCTAATGCTTGATTGAATATACCACTCCCCATTGCATGTTAGATTAAAGACATCATTTAGGGGATCTGTTAGGTAACCAGTAAGAATGGCATTCCACATAGTACTATGAGGTCCTAACACATCACTAACTAATAATAAATTAATTAATCAGCCAGCAGGAAGTGATGTAATATCAAGGGAGCTATAAAGGGATGTCCTTATATTGCCTCTCATTCTGTAGTTGGGATTCAGTGAGGTTGCACTTGTTCCTGTAAAAAGTAAGTTTGAGTATTATAATTGTATATTTGGAACTTAGTTATTGGATGGTCTTTTTGAAAATTTATTAGATGAATGGATTCCTTAATTTAAGAGTAACTACTTAATTTTAGTATGATTGTAATATACTGATTTAGATTTACTTGTCCACAGGGAATAGTTTCGTTCAGGATTTGAAATTTTCCTAAGTTCTCTGTTTGGTGACATGTATAAACAGAGGTAGACTATAAGGTTCCACCATTCTTGATTGAAAATAGGTAAGAACCAGACTAATTTAGTGCAAATATTAAATACCATATGATGTTAAGATTAGTATTTCAGATGTTAAAAAGTTCTTCTTGCTGGTTATAAATTACAGCTGTGAACTTAATTGGCTCTCTAATGATTGATTGAATATACCACTCCCCATTGCATGTTAGATTAAAGACATCATTTATTAATTAGTTTTGGATAAAAAAGTTCTTCTATTTGAATCACCTTAAATACCTTACATTAAATACTGACATCAGCATGGTTTCTTATAATCAATTGAGGAAGTTGTTATATCTTCTCTGATTTGTTGGTAGCATCTATGTTATTTTAATGGTAAACAGGATGTTACAGGAACATTTCCTATTAACAATCATTTGAGTGACAAAAAACTATTTTATCTTTATCCCTTTTAGGGAACGTAACATCATCTAATTTCAACCAAATTTATATATATTTTTTTGAAGTCTATCTAGGTATGTATTGTACAATGAGTTGTAATGTGGATATAATTGTGTGTATATTGTGAATTTGAAGTTTTATGTGGACTTTAATTGGAGTGTTCTATAACTATTGGTGGTTTCTGATACTTGTAGACCCTGCCCTTTGTATCATTTCCATCAGCTGAATTGATGTTGATTATGTGGATAAATACGGAGCTATTTGATTTATATTGACATTCATAATATTCTTTCGACTTTCCCTCCCTTTTCTCTTCTTTTGACTCTCCCTCCCTCTTCCTTTTATCATTTGTATAAGGATAATGTTTATTGATTATTATAACGATAATGTTTCAGATATTATATTTATCGAATTGAATATGTGATTGGATGTAATCATTGGATATTCTAAACCTTTCTAATCAATGGTAATCACTCCTACTATAAGAACTGGTATGTATGTTAATCCACAATAGATTTCAATGGAATACTTACCTGGATAATAATATGTCTTATTAATGAAGACTATATGATTTATATATTTCCATTTGTAACGATCCAGATTCCAAACCCCTGATGAAGTCCTAACGGACGAAACGCGTTGGGTTTTGCAACGTCTGGTTAACAAAGTCCTTATCACAAACATCTGGTTGGAGATACATCCATTTCGAGTTCTGACTGTGATCACCTGGCTGTAAAATCCTCACATCCAACTGTAATTTATGTATAAGATTGTAATATTGTTTTATATGAATTTTTAGAAGGTTGTGTCAATAACGAACGCTTAGGATAAATATCGTTTGTTTCTGTACAATAAAAACTTTTAATTATTGTCATACAAAAGGCATATTGGCTCCCACGAGAATCCATTTCTATTTGTAATCTACTTTTAATACCTTATCTGACAGAGGGTATTTCTTGTTGGTTTGAGACTAGAGGTATAGCGCAAGATATTAGGGTTGATTTTTTGTTTTGTAGTATTGTCTCTGTCAGTTAACCCTAAGATTGCAGCTTTTACCAAAAATGCCGATTTTTAGCGATAGATCAAAAAGACAGTTAAAAGCTAAAAATATTTTTGATGAGGAAGAACAGGTGTTTCAAGCAGATGAGGATGATTATTATGGCTACCTTAATCTGGTAGAAAAGTTAGCAGTAAAAGAACTTAATAATTGGTATGATATAGTTACATTGGAGAAATATCTTGAAGTAGGAAGGATCCCAAGAGGCCTAAGGCTACATAAGACCCCTACGATAGGAGGAGGAAATGAAAGCTTTATCACCAATTGGAATTCGATCTTAGATGATTGTTCCAATAAACTCATTGGTTTGATTATTTCTGAAAGGAAGAGGGAATTAGGTCGTATTGAGGAAGAAATCAAGAAAATTGAATTAGAAGCCAATAAATTTGATGATAGTGAGGAGTTCAAACGGGATGTGGTGGATCTGCACCACAAACTAGATAGTACTGAAGAAGAAATTATATCACGTAAACAGAAGAAATTTTTGCGAGATAGAAATGATTACATATCTGGCCAGATACATCATTTACCCATTAATGAAGGGAGGATGGAAGAGAGAACTCAGGCACCATTGATGAATCACTCACGGTATGATAAGAGATACCAGGGTGACTATAGACAGTATCGTGGGAACTATGGAGGCCAACAATCTTATAATAGATCCAGAAGGAACTATCAATCCCCCCATCACAATCGGAGAGAAGAATGGAGGGGCTATAGGAATAGATACCCCTCACAACAGGGTGGACAAAGGAATCGATTGGTTTCTTTTCGTGATAGATCTGATCAAGGGAACTATTCGTATAGGGGTAGATATAATACTGACAGATCCCCTACTCCAGTTAGGCAACAGAGAGGCCATTTTTTAGAAGAACGACGAGGACACAGATTTCCTCGCATACAACAACAAAAAGAGGAACTTCACACAAGATTAGATTCTCCACAGGGTGTGAAGAGAGGACACAATGGAGGAAACGAGGACGTAGAGGGGGCAGAGAGAAGCCCGAAAAAACGAAGAGCACTGTTCCATCAAGAGAAGTCCCATCTGGGGTTGTCAATATCGCAAAGAGACAGTTATCAACAGCGGAAAGCTCCTTATTAGAGAAGGGTTTAAAATTTGCGCCGGATTCACATGTAAATAAATTTAATTTATTTATAGACCTTAATAAGTATATTCGGAAATTGACCATCCATAGACATTTTCTTAAAAATCCCCCAATTGAAAGTTCCAATAAAGAGAAACCTCCATTGGTAAAATTACCTTCTAAGTTTTACCCTGTAGAATCTAAAAGTAGTAATTTGGACATATTTTATGAGTCTGTAAAGGAGGACTTTAGAAAAATGAAATCAAAAAGTTCTAAATATGGAAATAATCTGAACCCTCAAGAGAAAGGAGCCTTGAAGTCCCTTAAAAAAGATAAGAGCATAGTGATTAAAGGGGCCGATAAAGGAGGAGCTTTGGTCCTTCAGACAAGAGAAGCCTATTTGAATGAGGCTTCTAGTATACTACTAGATGGGCATACATATATTGAATTACCTGGCAATCCTACTAAAACTTACCAAGAGGAATTGACCTGTCTGTTAATGAGAGCGTTGAGGGACAATTTGATCTGCAAGGATGAGTTCGATTATTTGGACGTGAAACATCCAATAGTGCCGAACTTTTATCACATACCAAAGATACATAAAAGTAATACAAATCCACCAGGAAGACCTATAGTGGCAGGAGTGAATTCTCTAACTTCTAATTTGTCGCACTATATTGATATTCGACTTCAACCTTATGTAACTAAAATGGACTCATACCTTAAAGATTCTACAAGTGTCCTCCAGGAACTAAATTCCTTTATTTGGATAAAGGATTATTATTGGCTCACTCTGGACGTCCAAGCGCTATATTCTTCTATCCCGCATTCTAAGGGTATAGAGTCAATTAGAGCAGTTCTATCTAATGATCCCGAATTATCCAAAAAGGATGTGTCATTTCTGCTGGAAGGCATAACATTTATTCTAAACCACAACTTTTTTGAATTTAACAACAAATTCTATTTACAAAAACAAGGTACAGCGATGGGGACTAAGTTTGCCCCATCGTACGCTAACCTTTTTATGAAGGAATGGGAAGATACATTTGTTTATGGTTCTGAATATTGTGAAAACATTGTTTTCTATCGCAGATACATAGACGATCTTCTTTTCATATGGAAAGGAGATAGAGCTAGTATTGATGACTTTATGGCTTCCATTCAGATCAACGATCTGAATTTAAAATTCACCTATCAAACTGATTCGCAGAAGATAGACTATCTTGATCTCACCTTAATGGGAACAGTAGGTGAAAAGATTAGTACAAAAACGTTTTTTAAGGAAGTGGACACCAATAGTTACATCCCGCAAACTAGTTGTCATTTTCCAGCATGGAAAAACAATGTGCCATACGCTCAATTTCTCCGTTTAAGACGTAATTGTACCAGCATTGAAGACTACTGGGATCAGGCAGCAGTCATACAAAAGAGATTTGAAGAAAGGGGCTATACTGTTGATATGGTCTCTAAGGCCAAAATAAAAGCATCTCTACAAGAAAGAGATAAGATGTTACTTCCTAAGGATAAGATTGAACCAGCAAGACAACAGTTAAGACCTTTTATTACACAATTTAACCGTGAAAATCATTCAATTAGAAAAATTCTGGAACGCCATTGGGGTTTACTTTTGAAGGACCCAATTTTGGGCCCTACGCTTCCAAATAAACCTAATCTGGTCTTCCAGAAATCCACCAATCTGAAAAGTATAATAGCACCAAGTAGACTATCTGACTTAGTACAACACAGAAGCTGTCCAGACTCCATTATACCTACAAAGGGTTGTTATCCATGTTCAAAGTGTATCTGTTGTAAATTTATGGAACGTAAATCCATTAATATTAAAATGGAAACAGGGAAATGGTACAAATTAGGACACCTTGTGAACTGTAACACTGAATATGTTATCTATCGGATCACTTGCAGCTGTGGCCTATCGTATATAGGCAAAACTAAGAGAATGATTAAAATCAGAGTACAAGAACATATGAGGAACGTGAAAAACAAACTGACGTCCCATAGTCTCCCCAGACACTTTATGGATAAACACAATTCAGTTGTGACTAAGGAGAATTTCTCCTTTACCATTCTTGAATACATTCCATCAGATCCTAGAGGAAAAAGTAGAGATCTAACTTTATCCAAACAGGAGACATTTTGGATCTACTCTTTGAACACTCTCACTCCTGGTGGCTTAAACGAAGATATTGATATTGTGTCTTTCCTATAATAGTCTTCATAATAAAAGAGAAGTGAATAGTATTTAACCATTCCTATTATTAGTCCGGCCATCTTACAGTCCCCCCCCCCCTCCCCCTATGTTTATAGTTTTTTTTTTTTTTTTTTTAGTTTAAGTTTGATAAAAGGAATATACAACTTAGGGATGATTTAAGTATATATAGTATGTTCATGGTCTATCAATATATAACTCTTATGAAATGTAATATGTGGTGAATCTTTCTGTAAATGGGAAATCATGTTGATGTTGGTTATATTAATATTGTCGGTGTAATTTGAACCAGACAATTAAACACTAAACTTTAAATTTGAAACATGTCGTATCAATACTATTAGTTATTATTGCAATAAGTCACTTTAAGTATATTTTTTTATCAAATAGTTTATAATTAATATTATTTATCACAAATTGGTCACTTATATTGATTAACACTTATTTAATAAATAGCACTATTAATACCTTTATTTAATTGATGAGATAACAGCACTTTATTACTATTTAGAATTCAATATTAATGTTACAATTCTAACTGTGAAAAAAGAGTTTGACTTTAATGACCAAAGAACTCTTTAATAGTAGACCTTATAAAGAATTTTTGTTTAATCTTTATTCATCACAGAAAGAATCCCTAAAGCTAACCACAAAATTTAACATCCGCTGACACATCTCCATCGAACTACGGGACCATGGCACGCAAACAGCGATCGTTGACTCGCATGTGATGTACATCCGCCGGAAGTGCGTGACTGTGACACGCACGCGGTGCGTACTTCCGCCGGAACCGGAAGTGCGGTGCGTTGACACGCACGTGAGAGTGGAACGCATGTAGCGTTCAGATTTTGTCCCCTCTTATTTTTTATAATGTCAGGAAGCAGAATTGATGTTAGTTAACCAGTAAGAATGGCATTCCACATAGTACCATGAGGTCTTAACACATTACTAACTAATAATAAATTAATTAATCAGCCAGCAGGAAGTGATGTAATATCAAGGGAGCTATAAAGGGATGCCCCTATATTGCCTCTCATTCTGTAGTTGGTATTCAATGAGGTTGCACTTGTTCCTGTAAAAAGTAAGTTTGAGTACTATATTGGTATTTTTGGAACTTAGTTATTGGATGGTCTTTTTGAAAATGTATTAGATGAATGGATTCCTTAATTGAAGAGTAACTACTTAATTTTAATATGATTGTAATATACTAATTTAGTTTTACTTGTCCACAGGGAATAGTATCATTCAGGATTTGAAATTTTTCCTAAGTCCTCTTTTTGGTGACATGTATAAACAGAGGTAGACTATAAGGTTCCACCATTCTTGATTGAAAATAGGTAAAAACCAGACTAATTTAGTGCAATCATTGAATACCATATGAGGTTAAGTATTTCAGATGTTAAAAAGTTCTTCTTGCTGGTTATTAATTACAGCTGTGAACTTAATTGGCTCTCTAATGATTGATTGAATATACCACTCCCCATTGCATGTTAGATTAAAGACATCATTTAGGGGATCTGTTAGGTAACCAGTAAGAATGGCATTCCACATAGTACTATGAGGTCCTAACACATCACTAACTAATAATAAATTAATTAATCAGCCAGCAGGAAGTGATGTAATATCAAGGGAGCTATAAAGGGATGTCCTTATATTGCCTCTCATTCTGTAGTTGGGATTCAGTGAGGTTGCACTTGTTCCTGTAAAAAGTAAGTTTGAGTATTATAATTGTATATTTGGAACTTAGTTATTGGATGGTCTTTTTGAAAATTTATTAGATGAATGGATTCCTTAATTTAAGAGTAACTACTTAATTTTAGTATGATTGTAATATACTGATTTAGATTTACTTGTCCACAGGGAATAGTTTCGTTCAGGATTTGAAATTTTCCTAAGTTCTCTGTTTGGTGACATGTATAAACAGAGGTAGACTATAAGGTTCCACCATTCTTGATTGAAAATAGGTAAGAACCAGACTAATTTAGTGCAAATATTAAATACCATATGATGTTAAGATTAGTATTTCAGATGTTAAAAAGTTCTTCTTGCTGGTTATAAATTACAGCTGTGAACTTAATTGGCTCTCTAATGATTGATTGAATATACCACTCCCCATTGCATGTTAGATTAAAGACATCATTTATTAATTAGTTTTGGATAAAAAAGTTCTTCTATTTGAATCACCTTAAATACCTTACATTAAATACTGACATCAGCATGGTTTCTTATAATCAATTGAGGAAGTTGTTATATCTTCTCTGATTTGTTGGTAGCATCTATGTTATTTTAATGGTAAACAGGATGTTACAGGAACATTTCCTATTAACAATCATTTGAGTGACAAAAAACTATTTTATCTTTATCCCTTTTAGGGAACGTAACATCATCTAATTTCAACCAAATTTATATATATTTTTTTGAAGTCTATCTAGGTATGTATTGTACAATGAGTTGTAATGTGGATATAATTGTGTGTATATTGTGAATTTGAAGTTTTATGTGGACTTTAATTGGAGTGTTCTATAACTATTGGTGGTTTCTGATACTTGTAGACCCTGCCCTTTGTATCATTTCCATCAGCTGAATTGATGTTGATTATGTGGATAAATACGGAGCTATTTGATTTATATTGACATTCATAATATTCTTTCGACTTTCCCTCCCTTTTCTCTTCTTTTGACTCTCCCTCCCTCTTCCTTTTATCATTTGTATAAGGATAATGTTTATTGATTATTATAACGATAATGTTTCAGATATTATATTTATCGAATTGAATATGTGATTGGATGTAATCATTGGATATTCTAAACCTTTCTAATCAATGGTAATCACTCCTACTATAAGAACTGGTATGTATGTTAATCCACAATAGATTTCAATGGAATACTTACCTGGATAATAATATGTCTTATTAATGAAGACTATATGATTTATATATTTCCATTTGTAACTATCCAGATTCCAAACCCCTGATGAAGTCCTAACGGACGAAACGCGTTGGGTTTTGCAACGTCTGGTTAACAAAGTCCTTATCACAAACATCTGGTTGGAGATACATCCATTTCGAGTTCTGACTGTGATCACCTGGCTGTAAAATCCTCACATCCAACTGTAATTTATGTATAAGATTGTAATATTGTTTTATATGAATTTTTAGAAGGTTGTGTCAATAACGAACGCTTAGGATAAATATCGTTTGTTTCTGTACAATAAAAACTTTTAATTATTGTCATACAAAAGGCATATTGGCTCCCACGAGAATCCATTTCTATTTGTAATCTACTTTTATTACCTTATCTGACAGAGGGTATTTCTTTTGGTTTGAGACTAGAGGTATAGCGCAAGATATTAGGGTTGATTTTTTGTTTTATATATATATATATATATATATATATATACAGCAGCAGGTCTGTCTCTCCTTTTGTACAATGCTGTACTGCGCCGGGTGCCCACACTAAATACAGATCATAGACAACGGGAGGTGCGGCACTCCTGGCGACGGTAATAACTCAGGCAGACTTCAGGTCATGCAGACAATGTTTCATTGCCTTTAATATGGCATTTTCATCAGGTCAAATACATACATACAAAGTTACTTACCTAAATACCCAGTGTTTGTTATCCACGTGCTGCCGCTTCCGGAGAACGCTTCCGGAGAATGGGATATTCGCCCGAGTCTGTAGGCGCCACCAGCTGATGTCAGCCAAAGCAACGTCAACATCCTGTGCCCGTAACCATAGCAACTACTACACCAATACAGATTCATATACAGTCATGATCATAGCCGCATACTTAAAAAAGAGACAAATATCACTAGACAATGGGCCATACTGGTACAACATAAAGAACAGGCATGATACATAGGCTTAATATACATACGCTATATAGATAAATACTGTCAGATATATAATCACAGGCAGCATAACTATAGCAGAATCAGATTATACCCCTATATAAGTGGGCAACCTAATGATTACAAATCCACCATCCCAAAAAATAATAATAATAATAAATAAATAAATAAATAAAAATAAATATATATATCACTTCCGGTTCCAGTCTCATGCTGTGAACACACGCCACAGCAGAGCTCCGTTAACACCCGACAACAGTATCATTATAACGACTGTTTTACAGTCTCCACGAGTCAGCCACCCTTATAAGCCCTTAGCTGTAACGTCCCGTGAGGTACCCCTGGCGTCAGCCAATCACGCCGAGCCGCTGTTGTATGCTGGACGTCCCCGCCGGTCAGCGCGTCACGGCAGCTGCTCGGGAGAGGTCGCGCACCTTAAGCTGCAGCATTCCAGCCGGGTGGGTCCCGCCAGCTGGCGCATCGGGTAATCAGAGCCTTGGAAGCCGCCGATGCCTGCTACTGTGAGCCGCATTCACTAGGCCGGGTGAGAACATCATAGAAGCCACCCACGATTCATCGCCTCAGAGAGCCCAGTCCCGCCAACGGTCAGACGGTGAGATAAGTCACTCCCAGGGACTTTGCAGGCATAAGGTACAGATTTTGCTATAGGCTATACACAGCCAACTCACTGTGTTACACTAACGTTTACCCTTTAACAAAAGGCCCTCTCAACGCGTCACCCAGCATATCCACAATACTCCCTGCATTGGGTACAGTGTTATCTCAAAGGCTCTCAGATCTCCTTTTTTCTTCCTACCCTACTGTTACTGATGGACTGATTCCTGTCCCCCAACTCTACAGCTAAAGCCCCAGCGTCCTCCCTCCCTGTTCGACAGGAAAAAAGGAGAGCTAATTCTACCATGGCTCCAGGCATTACTACTCCCCCTTCTTCTCCAGCTCCTAAAAAATTAATAGCATTGCAGTCTCTTTCCTGTACTCCACTGACTGACCGATCTCCTGATTCGCCAATAACGTATGCTGATCTGACGGAAGCCATAACGCAAGCTATGTCTCCATTATTGTCTAAGGCAGTGTCGGATATTTCACTTCAATTACAACATCTCTCACATAAAGTCTCCGTTAATGAGAACAGAATTGGCGGTCTTTGTCATGATATGGCTGATGTACAGGGTTGTATTAAACGTCTTGAAAAAGAAAATTACCAGCTTTGGATGAAGCTAGACGACGCAGAAAATAGGTCTAGAAGAAATAATATCAGGCTGGTCGGCCTACCGGAATCGGTGAAAGGTGATGATCTCACTCAGTTTGTACGATCTACTTTACCTACCCTTCTTGGTATTATTGACGCCTGCAAGGATCTGGCAATTGAACATGTGCACCGTGTAGGGCCTCCTCCTCGCTCCCCTGACGGACGTCCACGGGTCACTTTGTTCAGGTGCCTCAACTATCTTCACAAAGTCGCCATATGGACTGCGTCTAGGAAGATTCGGTCCCTTCAGTGGGAAAACAAACGACTGCTCATATTTCAAGACTTTTCTGCTGAGCTGACAAGAGCTCGAAAGGCTTTCAACCCCATTTGTATGAAATTAGTATCCGCCAAACGCAAATTCTCTTTACTCTACCCGGCTAAACTTCGGATCTATGATGGAGACAAGCACTTGGATTTTACCATTCCAGAGGATGCAGCGTCATGCCTTCGTGAGGTGTCCACGGATGACCACACTGACATTACTGATGTCAGCTCCAACACAGACACTTTATTCTTAAGTTCCACCCAAGAGCCCTTATTATAATTGTTATTCTTAACTCTTTATTTGGTTCCCTTAAATAGGATATGTTTAAGTATGGTCTTATTTTCTGATAATACTCATCATAATGGAATCCGTCCTAGGTAGTATTATATATGTTTTATCCACCTGAATATTATATAAAAAAGGGAGGCATTGCCATTATGGGCTTTCATGTTATACTGTTTCTCGTTTGTTCTTATAACAAACATTTAATCATGGAGATGTTTCTCTTTAAAGGCAGTGTATTACTTAATATCCCACATTATTCTCTTTGCATTTGTTGGCTTAGTTCCGATATATTATAGGGTTCAATTTTACCCAGATACCACTGTCGGGAAGTTATCTGGGGTACTGTACCAGATTAGAAGTTATGCAGAGTTTAACTTCTGTTCTCATTCTTTATTTTTTGTCCGGAAGTTTGTTTGCTTGTCAAACAATTATCACATTTCATCATGTGTATTTGCATTTTCCCTATGTCCCTCCCTCCCCTATCCCCATTTCCTATTTCCTATTTCTGATCCATGCTACTATCACAATGTTACTCCTTTTTAGCCATCTCCGATTTTCGAATGGTTGACCTGAAAATTGGTACACTAAATGTTGGTGGTGTCAACTCCCTGGCTAAACGCCGTAAAATTCCTATGTACTTATCCAAGACAAATATTAATATTGCTTTCATACAGGAAACTCATCTGACACAACAAGAATCCATAAAATTGCAGATGTCACAGTGGTCCCTTATAGCGGCAGCTCCATACAATTCTTAGTCTAGGGGGGTTGTCCTATTAGCAAAACATAACCTCAACATTAATGTGCTATTTTCTGATATAGAGCCTAATGGCTGTTTTTTACTCGCTAAACTTTCCATTAATTCACGTGTCTTTATCCTTTGCAATATTTACGCCCCTAACATTTATAAAAAATCTTTCTTTCAGATGTTACTAGTTAAACTGACTCCATATTCCAATGATAATCTTATTGTTTGTGGTGATTTTAATTTAATCTCCTCTACTTACTTAGACCGCTCCTATACTTCTAGGACACCTCAACACCTTCCTAAACTTGGAATACCTAATTTCTCTGAAAATTTGCAGTTAATTGATATATGGCGTGCACTTCACCCAATAGAAAGAGAATTTTCTTGCCACTCCTCTGCTCACGATACATTCTCTAGAATTGATTATGTGTTTATTTCTCAACATCTCTTCCCAACAGTAACGGATGCAGCCATCGAACCCATTTTTATCTCTGATCACGCATTGATTTGGTTTTCTTTCATTTTACAACCTAATCACACTTCGACCCCTCAATGGAGATTTCCCTCTCATCTTTCTAACTCTACGAAATTTTGTGACTCCCTACAGGCGGCATGGGACTCCTTTTATTTTTCAAATGAACAACATTCGGAAATAGACCCCCCTCTATCTTGGCAAACAGCTAAATCAGTACTTCGTGGTAACATTATTTCATATTCCACGGCTTTGAAGAAAAAATATGCTCAATCTTATTTAGAGATACAACATGCTCTCTCTGCAGCTTTTCAAGCTTTCAAAACCCGCCCCTCACCGTCCACTAAATCTACATATTTAACGTTAAAACTTCAGTTTAATGAATTTCTCTCCTTGATGGGGGATAAATATAAATTCAGAGTTGACTTTCGTTTTCATGAATTTGGAAATAAAGTAGGTAAGGTTCTTACTAATATTCTGAAAGGTACCTCTCCTCCTATGATAGTACATCCTTTAAAACTCCCTGACGGTTCCTTAACTAATGACCCTCAAAACATTGCAACTATCATGAAGTCATTTTATGAAACTTTGTATTCTGACTGTTTGTCCCCCCCTGACGAGACTCTTCAACCCTGGTCTTTTCCTCAGCTGCCTCAAATACCTCCCGATTTTCTTGACTCTCTAGATACCCCCATTACATTAGAAGAAGTTCGCTCCACTATTAATCACCTGAAACCTAATAAAGCTCCTGGACCTGATGGTTTTTCTAGTGAATTTTATAAATTATTACTAGACAAAATTGACAAGCACCTTTTGGCATTGTATAACTCAATAATTCTTTCCAAGTCTCTTCCCTTATACTTTAACAGTGCTATAATAAAAGTTCTCTTAAAACCGGGATGGGATTCCTCTCTCCCAAGTTCCTACCACCCAATCTCTCTATTAAATTTAGATTATAAAATTTTTACAAAAATCATAGCTGACCGTCTAAAATTTCCCTTCCTCACATAATTCACCCAGACCAATCTGGTTTTATTTGGGGCCGTCATTCTGTGACAAACGTATGTAAAGTACTTTCTGTAATTCAACATTTGAAAACATTCCCCACACTGACACACAATATCATACTAGCCTTAGATGCAGAAAAGGCGTTTGATCTTTTGACTTGGTCCCATCTTTTTAAATCTATGCAACTTTTTGGTTATCCCTCATCCTTTATCTCTATTATACAAACCTTATATTCCTATCCGGTCTCTCAGCTCTACTGTAACGGTCATTTATCTGCTCCTTTTACGGTTTCTCGGGGTACCCGTCAGGGTTGCCCCCTTTCTCCTTTACTTTTCGCTATAGCTATCGAGCCTTTAGCAATCTCTATCAGGAACTCCCCTAGCATTCAAGGTATTCTAGTCGGAAATATCCCATTAAAACTTGCCCTTTATGCAGACGACCTATTACTCTTCTTGTCTAACCCTTCTACCTCGCTACCCTCTCTATTTTCTTTGATATCTAATTTTGGTGCCCAAGCAGGATTTAAGATAAACACTTCTAAGTCAGAAATCTTAACAATTAAAGACCCCGGTATTGTCACGCAGCTTCCCTCTAACCCTCTCTCCTTATCCTTAATCAAAACAGATATTAAATACTTAGGCCTACGCATTCCTTCTGATCTTTCCTCTTTATATAAACTCAACTATACACCGACTCTTGCTAAAATATCCTCACTTTATGATTCTTGGCTAAACTTACCACTATCTATTCTTGGAAGGATAGCGGTAGTTAAATGCATTATCTTTCCTAAAATCTTTTATTTACTACAAATGTTTCCAATCAGTCTTTCTATCTCTGACTTGAAACGCTTTGACCAGCTTACCTCAAAATTTTTATGGCAAAATAAACGCCCTAGAATTGCTTTCCACAAACTGCAGACTCATCGATCTCATGGAGGTATGTCCCTCCCAAATCTAAAATTATATACTTTAGCTACTCATTTTAGATATATTTCAGATTGGTTACTCACTAAATCCTCTTACACTTCAATTTCTTTAGACACAGCTCTCTTTAGTCCTTACTCTCCCAGCGCTCTTCTTCACTCTAAGAAATCCGACATTCCCACGACTATTTTACATCATATATTATTTCATGACACTTATTCAGCTTGGCTAACTATTAATAAAAAATTGGCGAGAAATCCGTCTTCTTCTCCATACAATACACTTTGGGGCAATCCCTCATTTTATCCTTCACTTTCTAATCCAATTTTCCTCACGTGGAAAGACAAAGGTCTATCTCTCACCTCACATGTCTTTGATCCTGGAGGACAAATACTGACTTTCTCCGCTCTCCAGAAACAATTCTCTTTACACACTTATAATTTTTTCATGTACTTACAAACACGACACGTTGTTCTTTCTTTAGACTCTAATACTAGGCATCTAAACTCTACTGATCCTATTAATTCCCTTTTACGCCTGCTAAATACTATCCCCTATTGTATTAAACTTCTCTATACTATTCTTTTGCCTATCTCTAATACGAAACCATGGCAATCACTGGCGTTAACCTGGCAAAGTGATGTCCCTGACATTGATTCCTCCTTGATACTCACCGAACATTGCTATAAGACTCTAAAATTTTTGAAATCCTCCTATCTCCAGGAAGTGCACTGGAGAACTATAAATAGAGCTTACATTTCTCCTGCACAAAGACAACATATGATACCAAACACACTAGATGCCTGTTTTAAATGTCATTGCTCACACGCTAATTTTTTCCATTGTTTTTGGGAATGCGGTAAAATAAAGCGCTTCTGGAATAAAGTAATTGTCTATCTAAACTCCTTATTTTCTACACATGTTTTCCCTGATCCTTTAGCCTGCTTATGTGCAAATTTCAAAAATTGGCTCCCGAATAGAGAACTTTCCCCCATATACCGTTGTTGGTGACCATTGTGACACTTGCAAAGAAAATCATTCTTATACATTGGATTTCCTCTTCTTCTCCTTCTTTACAAGAACTTAAACTAAAGCTACTACAACTCCTTTATTTTGATAGAAACAATACTTTTCCCGATATGGGTAAACATGTTGAAAAATTTTATGCTAAATGGTCTCCTTTTATACAATCTCTAGATTTGCCTACTCAAGATCGGATTATGAAGGTGTATGAAAATACGGAATGGCATTTATTACGCATCATTGCTATTTCCTAATACCACATTAACATTGGTTCACTATATAATTAAGTATATGTTGTTATACTTCATATCAGATTTCTTTTTGATATTTAGGATCAGATATTCCCCTTCCCCTTCCCTTCCCTCCCCTGTCACCTTTTTTTTTTTTCTCTTTTACTGCTTTTCTATTGGATATCGTTATTGTTTTGGAAGCACTAACATGTTTGAATCCTTAGTTGTAGCCTAATTCGCATTGTACTTGTTGTTTCCTACTGACTTTTTACACTGTATACTGAATGTATCAACATATGGATTATCTCTATACATTTGGACTCTTGCATTATGTTTATTTGACGATACATCCTTTGTATTGTATACACCTTTATCTTTAAACAATAATAAAAATTATATTGAAAAAAATAAATAAATATATATATATATATATATATATATATACACTGCTCAAAAAAATAAAGGGAACACTTAAACAACACATCCTAGATCTGACTGAATGAAATATTCTTATTAAATACTTTGTTCTTTGCATAGTTGAATGTGCTGACAACAAAATCACACAAAAATTATCAATGGAAATCAAATTTATTAACCCATGGAGGTCTGGATTTGGAGTCACACTCAAAATTAAAGTGGAAAAACACACTACAGGCTGATCCAACTTTGATGTAATGTCCTTAAAACAAGTCAAAATGAGGCTCAGTAGTGTGTGTGGCTTCCACGTGCCTGTATGACCTCCCTACAATGCCTGGGCATGCTCCTGATGAGGTGGCGGATGGTCTCCTGAGGGATCTCCTCCCAGACCTGGACTAAAGCATCCGCCAACTCCTGGACAGTCTGTGGTGCAACATGGCATTGGTGGATGGAGCGAGACATGATGTCCCAGATGTGCTCAATTGGATTCAGGTCTGGGGAATGGGCGGGCCAGTCCATAGCATCAATGCCTTCGTCTTTCAGGAATTGCTGGCACACTCCAGCCACATGAGGTCTAGCATTGTCTTGCATTAGGAGGAACCCAGGACCAACCGCACCAGCATATGGTCTCCCAAGGGGTCTGAGGATCTCATCTCGGTACCTAATGGCAGTCAGGCTACCTCTGGCAAGCACATGGAGGGCTGTACGGCCTCCCAAAGAAATGCCACCCCACACCATTACTGACCCACTGCCAAACCAGTCATGCTGGAGGATGTTGCAGGCAGCAGAACGTTCTCCTTGACGTCTCCAGACTCTGTCACGTCTGTCACATGTGCTCAGTGAGAACCTGCTTTCATCTGTGAAGAGCACAGGGCGCCAGTGGCGAATTTGCCAATCTTGATGTTCTCTGGCAAATGCCAAACATCCTGCACGGTGTTGGGCTGTAAGCACAATCCCCACCTGTGGACGTCGGGCCCTCATACCACCCTCATGGAGTCTGTTTATGATCATTTGAGTAGACACATGCACATTTGTGGCTTGCTGGAGGTCATTTTGCAGGGCTCTGGCAGTGCTCCTCCTTTTCCTCCTTGCACAAAGGCGGAGGTACTGGTCCTGCTGCTGGGTTGTTGCCCTCATATGGCCTCCTCCATGTCTCCTGATGTACTGGCCTGTCTCCTGGTAGTGCCTCCATGCTCTGGACACTACGCTGACAGACACAGCAAACCTTCTTGCCACAGCTCGCATTGATGTGCCATCCTGGATGAGCTACACTACCTGAGCCACTTGTGTGGGTTGTAGACTCCGTCTCATGCTACCACTTGAGTGAAAGCACTGCCAGCTTTCAAAAGTGAGCAAAACATCAGCCAGAAAGCATAGGAGCTGAGAAGTGGTCTGTGGTCACCACCTGCAGAACAACTCCTTTATTGGGGGTGTCTTGCTAATTACCTATAATTTCCACCTGTTGTCTATTCCATTTGCACAACAGCATGGGAAATTGATTGTCAATCAATGTTGCTTCCTAAGTGGACAGTTTGATTTCTCAGAAGTGTGATTGACTTGGAGTTACATTGTGTTGTTTAAGTGTTCCCTTTATTTTTTTGAGCAGTGTATATACAGTATATATGTATTAACTTGGGGGCAAGTATTCAAAATTAACCTCAAGGCCATGGTATATCCAGCCCAGTATTTAAGAGGCTATGAAGAGATGCTGCAAAATATAAAACATGCAATCCTTACCAAGTATAAGACCTAAATAGTAACAGGATATGACATTATAAAAACGTTAAAAAAATATAAAATGAAGCAATTGGATTGCTGCATTAATACAAAATATCTAAATAAAAACTACACAAATAACATTCAAGGAAGATTGTACCACCCTAGGGCCTGTGACACATCAGCCATATTATGATTGCCCGCCACCAGCACTGGTTTTGCCTATCACATTGACCATAAATAATTTGAATTGGTCATGGACCACCAATTAAAGCTTTCTTGAAATCTTCATAATAACTACATTTACCAGAAAAACAAAAATTATGTAATGTAGTGTTGACATATGGCAAGAAGAAATATATGAGGCCACATTTTGTTGGATGCTAATACAAGTGTAACATATTTTGGATTCTTCTGTCTCTTCTACAAATTATTAATGCAGGAGTATGTTATAATTTCTTGGCAACATTTACCCTACAAGCTAGACAACGAATTTTTGGCACAAAATATACATCAGCTGGTCTAACATGCCTTTCATTTAGCATGTGAAAACATGTGGGAACAGTATCTTGGCATTTAAACTTAATATTACTATGGATGATTCTAATTCAATATTGTCATATGCAATGGCAACAAACCACTGACAGTGTTTTAATTTAATTAAATAACTGATGTTAATATATTTGTCACAAGTTAACTTAATAATCTTTAGTGTCTTGACCACATGATTTAATGTTAATAAATATTCAGTCCACTATTTTTGAATAATTCATATCTTAGTCATGTAATACACAACACAATGGGTTGGGTGACTAAGATATCTTTTTTGAATTATGAATCATCATAATTCTGAAAATATACAATAAAGTATCTGAGAGGTTTCACAAATAATAAAAAAAGTCAAAGATTTGAGTGGAAAAAATCATGTTTTTTTGCTAATCTTATATGAGATTTGAAAACTAGAAGATTCACTAAAGGCCAAGCTGCACATAAAATAATACACTTTGATAGCTCAAAACAATTTTTTCAAATAGCAATTATACACACTGTGGCAGTATTTAAATAACTGTAAATACACCTATTATTAAAATAATCCATAGCAGCTGATCTGATATAACTGCAGAGTGATCATATGATAGCACTAAAAGTACATGGCCAGACACTCATAAGCGGGTGGTATTCATGTGACCGCCGGTCAGCTGACCGACAGTAACATGACCTCCACCACCAGCCCGACGGGTCACTGTCCCGATGGTCGGCATGCCGACCAACAGGGACTATTTCCACTCGTGGGTGTCCACGACACCCACAGAGTGGGAATAGAACCCGTGGCGACCGCAGGTCGCCACCGAGCCCGCAGCGTGGCGAGCGCAGCGAGCCCGCAAGGGGATTGCTGCACTTACCCCTCCCCGCCGGGATCCCGGCATCGGTATGCTGCCGGGATCCCAGCGTCGGTAAGCTGACCGGCAGTCAGGAGACCGTCGGTCAGCCGTACTACACCCTCATAAGCATCTATAGTAAATGTGTCTGCCAAGTAGAAACCTGGTATGGTTGACCACAATGAACTTCACTGTGTGATTTTAGGTGTTTTCAATTGTTCAACCACTGTCAATCTTAGTGGTCTCCCCTGAGTAATATTATTTCTAGAGAAGTGCGCCAACCCCCGTGTTCTGGTTTTGGATCTGTATTGGCTTTGTGTTTTGGTTTTGCCAAAACCACTCCCACAGGTTTTGGATTTTTTTTAAAAAATGATAAAAACTTAAAATTACATATCTCAGGTCTATTTTGTTCCTACAGCATTATTAGCCTCAATACCATTTATTTCCAGTCATTTCCACTCACTTTTGGACACCTCACAGCTCACAATATTGGTTTCATCCAGTTTAGGCCAAAAGGTTGCACCGAGCTAGCTGCCTGACTAAGCTAGGATACAGCAGAGAGCAGCACAAGCACATAGCAGTTCGAATTCAAACATGGCACATTTAAGAAACAGAGTGGTACTACAGTGGCAGACAGGATGGAATTTTAATAAACTGTACAATTCCACAGAAAGTAATCAAGAATGTTTACATTAATTATGAACTAGATCAGAAGGAAGGAAGGATTGATTCATAAATTAATTTAATCTTATTCTTTAATACTGAAAATGTTAATCAAGGGAGGCATTGGGGACAGTAATGATCGAACAGTCTTCTTTCATCTCCATTTCTCTTCTGAGTTGCTGTAAAAGAAAGAAAGAAGGATTAGCTTAGAATTTTATGGTAGATAATTTATTTCTTTATTTATTATTTATTAACAGTTTCTTATATAGCGCTGCATATTCCGTTGCGCTTTACAATTAGTACAACAGTAATAGATCAAAACTGGGTAAAAACAAACAGACATAGAGGTAGGAAAGTCCTGCTTGCAAGCTTACAATCTATAGATAAGAACCACTTGGCCCATTTTCCAATCCCACACAGTTAGGGCCATGGTGGGAATCAAACCCATGACCCCAGAGCTGTGAGGCAGTAATGCTAAAAAATTACAGCATCTATAATGCCCTAGTAGATTAGCATACCAGTATCAATCTGTTAGAAAATCTTGGGGATGTCATAGCAAGATGGCTTATCCCGCTAATACTCTCCTCATGATTTGTCATTTTAAAAAATGCATTTTACATTGTAAGAGCATTACAACTGGTTAATATGAACATGTCCATTGTTTTGTCCACATGATAAACTTGGTGGTTCAGATATTTTTTTTAAAAGACAGGGGCGTACAGGAGATGCTGTCTGTGGTCCAAAAAATGCCTGGACATTTTCAGCATTCATTCAGCAACCACACATAGAACATTGCAGTGGCTGCAGGAACAGTTCCATTTTACATGCCTCCAACTGAAGCAAGAGGTAGTGACCATATGGAATTGCTCCCTTTATATGCTTCAGCAAATGGAGGAAAAGCAACATGCAAAAGTATCAAACCTACAGTACATAAGAAGCTATGACATAGGGAGAGGAGGGGGATGTACTTTACTCCAACACACTGGAGAATACTCTCTGTTTCATGCAAGCGTCTGAAGAAAATAAATACACTCTACATATTTTATAAGGATGCCCTTTTCCAAAGAAACACACTAAAAATGGAATGTAAACCGGAGAAATCCTATAACATGTCTCTGTGAAATTGTACATATGCTTTGTACATTTGACTGTGTTTTTTTAAGATTAGATATTTTATTCAAACAAAAGTAAGATTTTATTCTATTGTTTATATTCTTGGTATATGTACCTTCGAATGTTCTGTTTATTATAAGTTGTATTCACTAAAACAAATATTTTTAAAAGGTTGAAAATATCTTCTTAATGTTAGAAGTGAAGTGCATTATTGCAAAGTCTCCAACAAAATGGCTCCTCTAAAACTTTATTCCCTAACAAAGATGGCCAGTGATAGTGTAACTGTGCATGTGTGGTTCTATCTTGCTGCTATGTATAAGATTCATGAAGGAGGATAGATAGATCCTTTTAGCTAAGCAGACCCATAACTGATTTAACTGCTGTTCCATAGCACTGCACAAATGCCTTGTGAGAAGAAAGTAATTGGTTAGTGTGACTGACAGCTCTACACTTCTGCACCACTACAGGATCCACTCCAGCACTGATCTAATCCGTGTAACAGTGAGTATGGTTGTACATTCACTTGCTCCAATAAACCACGAAGCAAGTTTTGCCTTTTAATATTAAATAACATCTTGTGCGGACAGTTCTCTTCTCACTGACAAAGATGCACACACATTTCCAACACTTAAAATGTTTAAATTCATACATATCAAGCATGTGTCCATATCCTGAAGAGGAGAGGACTATATCTCAATATTTTCTAAAGAAATTAAGTGGATTTTCAATCTTTACTTACTGCACCCTAAAGGCCTATGGTTTTCAATCTGGGTAATTTTCTCATGAGGAAATGCTGGAGGCATTGGTGGAACTTGCATCATTGTTGTTCACTAGCTATACAGGAAGTGTTCATAATACAGGAAATGCCTCTGCAGCTATTGGGCCTAACTCAGACTTAATCACTGTCCTGCAAATTTGCAGAGGTCTATGATCAGATAGTTGCCACCAGACAGCTGCAAATCCGATCGCAGTTCACTCACCATCGAATGATTATTCCAGTCTGTGCATAGCCCAAGACTTACTCCTACAGTATGATACAAACAGCCTGTTTGGGTCTGGAACTCTATGTCACACACCCACCCTGAAAATGCTTGGGCACGCCTGCATTTTTCTGGACACTCTCATAAAATGATCAGTTACCACCCACAAACATCCACTTCCTGTCAATCACCTTGCGGACGCCCGTGTGATCAAAAGTTTCGCACCATCCTGTCACTCTTTGCCGATGCACATGTGCATTGCAGTGCATATGCATGCGCAGTCATTTGATAATCGCATAACAGCGATCAGGTCTGAATCAGGCCCTTTGTTCAGCTTGACAGCAGCTAGAAAAGACAAACTTCTGCAGCTCCCCAGAATCCTGTGGTGATTTGCACACAGACCACTTTATTTGATGTCAGAAGTCTGCTGTGAGGTCAGAAGATTTCTGACACATACTGTACTTTAGAGTAGATCTGCTGATTTTTGAATATGCATGGCTTAAGTTGAATAAGTAATGGTATGCATACTGCTGTGACGAGCTCTCAGACAAATAAAAAGAGGTATAGGCCACATATACACTACTCAACCTACTGTAGCTGGTGCTAAAGCTGTTGATTTAGCAGATACATTTGTATATTTGGAAGCAGACTCAAGAGGTTCCAGACACACTTCTAAAAAATATTGATTAGATATGCATACCAGTGAAAATTTTTATAATAGATAGACATGCTTTTAACACTGTGCAGAGCTCCTCTGAAAGTATCCAGTCATAGGCTGCCAGATTATATCTACTAACAAAGAAATGTGATTCTGATGCATTAGCAAATGAACTCATTAGGGACAGGATTGTGTACCTGTGGGGTAATTCAAACCTGATCACTGCTGTGTTTTCACACAGCGGGCGATCACATCCAAACTGCGCATGCATACGCACCACAATGCACAGGTGGGAGGGAAGGCTGCAAAGGAGTTCGCAGGTCAGCAATGGGATTGTGTGAATATCCATTCTCATGGGCGATCACAAGGAGATTGGCAGGAAGAGGCCATTTGTGGGTGGCAACTGACCATTTTCTGCTAATGCATATGCAGAGTTGCGAATGCATCAGTGGGCGTCTTTTATCCTTTCTAGGAGGTGCTTCAAATATTTAGCAAGAGCAGATTTGTAAAAATTGCTATCTCAGGCTCAATAGCGATACACAGTGAATTAGGCTTAGAGACTAAACCAAAATGTGATGCAACAAATTGCTTAACACTTCAGTTGCCTGGATAAGTAGTCACCCATCTCTCCCCCTTCCCTCTCACGTCTCTACTAGAGATGGATAAATATACCACTCCTTGCATTAAGGATAATATCCTAAGGTCATAAAAATAGATCTTAAGAATCCCTTCACTACTTTACTCTAGAAGACCATTGAAGAACTAAAATTTTAAATTGTTGCACTACATGCATGTACTTCAGCCCTTGAATATTGCATGGATAAATATCATGACTTTCGGATGGGTACCACATGTTACATGTACAGATGTAGCCTCTGTTGTCTTTGCTTCTTCTGTGACTAGGCCTGGGTGCATCTAGTCACAGTGAGCGTCTCCATCTGGACTGGCGTGCACGCCTGGATGGAGACACGTCCCATACACTTGAATGGAGAGCGTCTCTGTCCGCGCGCCCATACAAAGACACTCTGAATGGGAGCATATCTGTGCTCTCCCGGCGTGACTAGGCGGACGGATTGCCAAGTCACGCCGGGACTGCATGCCTGCGACTAGGCAGGCAAAGATTACGGAGGCTCCATCTGTACTCTTAACAGTGTGTTGGAATTTCTCGGGGACAAAACAGAGGATTTGATTTTTGGCAAATGATTTTTGATGATTGACAGTTGCGAGCATCAGGGGGCAGCATTGTGGGGGAGTGGTATGGCCAATGCAAGCATGGCTGGATCATTTTCAGGGCAGCTTCATGACATCACATGCAGCTGCTCCAATGACGAAAATGTCAGAGGGCTGCCTGCATACACATCATAGCTGTGAATGCAGGGGGTCATCATTAATTCTTGCCTCAAGGGTGTGATTGCAATTTTTTGCGATTGCATAGCTGACCACCAATTAGCATGCTGGGCGGCCTCCAGCATGCTATAGAAGCAGTTCCTGATTTGGCTTTTTAGCAAAATCTGCAACTCATATTGAATAGGGAGTCCATAGAGCCAAATCTTAAGACACTCTTCATTTCTTGGTCCTCTCATTGACTGAGATTGTGATACAGACCCTCAGTGGCATTATATCTTAAACTCTTATCATTTAAGGCTGAAAACTTAATCTCTATGGCTGGAAGATCTATGTTTCTCTGATTCAGCTTTTTCAGGAGCTTGATCTTCCACCATAATCAAATGTTGCGATCTGTGTGAAATCAATTCATTACTACAGAAGAATGGCTGCAAGTACAGATGGGGTTTCCATTTTAACTGTCTGTGGATGTTAATGGATACTTTCAAAGGGTCAGTTCTGTTGATGATTTTATGTCTTGCAAGCTTCATCTGCTTTCATCGTCATTGTCTATACACCATGGTGGACCTGGTACCTTCTCTCCTCCCTGATGGGTGCCTGGTTCTGTTTTAATGTTGTTCAATATTCTCCTTGCAATTGATGTTTTTGATGTATTATATTAATATATACTGTACTTAGATATACCATCTTCTGAAGGCTGTGATTCATGAATTCTTTTTGCCTGTTGCTTATTTCTCAATATGTCATTTTTAGACATACTATTAGTGTTCATAGCTATTCTACTGTACCTTTGTTTATGGCAACCCTTTGTATTTACTCAATGTTTGATCTGAAGATATTCCATTTAGGGTTATTGTTACCCATTAAGTCTATATAATGCTTAACTGATGTTTTTCTTTTTCTCTTTTGTACTTCCCCACTACTCTATGTAATTTTTTTCTACATTTCCTATCCAGTATGTGTTTTTTCTATTTGCTCAGGGTACAGTATGTTGATAATCTCCAAGACACATTACCTCCAATTTTGGAATTATTTGCTTTTAACTTTAAAACATGGCTTCTTGTTTTTAATACCAAGTTTGAGCTCTCAGTCACTCAGTGCATCCTCAGTCACTTTCTGTTCCTCATTACAATCTCTGCCTCCTATTAACCAACACTCTTCCCTTCCATTACAGAAGAGTCCATGGTTTCATTTTTTTAATTAGCTGTCTGTCAGTAGCCATTATGCTCTTTAAATGTGTGTCTCAATTTAAAACAAGGACTTAAATACTGCCCGGAAATGCTCCCATTTTTTCTTGGCCCTTAAAATACTAGGTAAGGACATGACATGTTTGTGGAAAATTCCTTTAAAATATGGTTCTCACCCATTTATGTCATCTAAGCTTAGCTACTGTATGTTATTCATACCACTCTTACAAGCATAATGGGGTGGCCAATCTCATTTAGGGTTGCCTTCCATTCCAGATTTTGAATGCCAATTGTGATGATAAAAGCATATATCTCATGTTGAAGCGTTATGATGAGATCACCATGGCTAAAATATGTGCCCCCAGATGTTAGCCAATCTTCCACAACTGCTTTCATGAGCTTTATCACATTTGCCAGGAGAAGACTTTGGTAGATAAAATCTTTAATACCATCCTCTTACCACATTTGGACCAATTGGTGCAGGATTCATACATAGGACCTGTAATGGGGTTTTCTGCCCTTCATAAACATTTGGCTAAGGCTAGTCTGTTTTCTGTAATATGTTTGATTTTATGTTGTGCATCCCTGTTACAGACTGAGTGCCACTCCTCTATCCTCCCAGACACCTTGTCCAACCATTGCATTCTAGAGATTGCCTTTGGGCTGTTAGAGGTGAATGTGGGTTGGTCTTCTTGGCAACTGAATAAGACTTAAGTTTCCCAAATTCCATGATTTGGTTAAGTGTAAACTTTTGTATTATTTTATTATTAAATCCTAAGGGTAGTGTAGTACTGTATGTCTATGCTCTGGGAGGCCCATAAGGTGGATATCCAAGGGCTTATCATTCAGTAGGATTCTTGCCATATGAAGGAACTAGATTATCACATTGCCTCTCTGATTGCAAGTGTTGTTAGTTTGGGACCTTATTCAGCTTCAGTTGCAGTTTTGCTATTTTAGAAAAACTGCAACTGCTTTCGATCGCATGCTGGGGGCCACCCAGCGCAGTGCAAGGCTGCCCAGCATGCAAATGCCCGGTAGTGATGCAATCACAATTCAATTTCATCCTTGAATTGTGGATGCCTCCGCAGCATGGCTTCAAAGGCAGGGGCAGAGCGGCCATTTATTGGGTTGAAGTGGCTGAGTGTGATTTCAAACTTCTGCCTTGAACCTGCCCATTTCTGTTGGCATGCCACCGCAATGCCAAGTCGACACCCCCACAATGCTGCCCCCAACCACCCCTCAAATGCATCTGCCTTTCACTCAGGCAGATGCGTTTGCATAAGTGACATGCAATCACTTCTCACTCTGTGCACACGCGCATTACGGCTCCTACACGTGCACACTGGACATAAAAAGTTCAGTATGTGATCGCATCACTGATACAATCCATACTGAATAAGGAACTTAGGCAAAGAACACAAACAAATGCTCTCCAAGAAAGTGATTGCCCAATTATCCCAGAAATGGGCTGAGTTGCAGTACCTCATGACTGAATTTATTGAACAAAACTTTTTTTTTTAAAGTAATAAAGCTCACACACTCTTGATTAACCAACTTCGAGCCAAATGACCTTCCAAGGCCATTTATTCCCTTACTGATGCTAAAAGACACATGAACTATGACTGTAAACAAATGAATAATGTGTTTTATCACTATTATAATGCATTATATCATTTGGAATCTCCTTCTGATCCTGCCGCCCATATTAGGGAGAGTCAACATTATTTGAAGTTCTGTGCTCTGCTGGTAGATTCAGCTACTCTCTGTTATTTGAATGTTGATATTTTGGAGGAGAAACTAAAAATGGCACTTACTGTAAATCTCAGAAACCCTCTAAGGCACAGGGCTCAGACAGGTTACTAATGGCCTAGTACAAAATGCTAAATAAACAGTTGTCTCCTTATTTGGTTCAGCTCTTTAACAAATTTTGCATGGTGAGCAGTTTCATTCTGATTTGGCCACCTTCCAATTAATAGCCCTGCCAAAATCAGGCAAAGACCCTTTCCTTTGTACCAATTTCATGCTAATTTCACTGCTGAATATTGACCTCATTCAGTTTGCAAACTTTTAACAAATTGACTGGATAACTGAGTACTGTGATTGTCCCTGACTAGGTGGGATTTATTCCCTACCAACAGAACACAGACAAAATGAGACACAACATTGACTTAAGCCATCATATTAGCTCTGCTAAGATCCCATCAGATCTTTTATTCTTGGATGCTGAAAAAGCATCCAATCACATTTACTTGCATTGTTACTGACAATAGCCCATTCTTTCAACACAGGGGACAATGTGTTGGTCCTTGTACCTACCATGGAAGTAAACTCTATGCACACTGGTAGGTACCATATGAGGTCAAAGTAGAGGTGGGGCAAGTAACCCAGCTGGGTAAAAAGTGTGAAAAACAAATTTATCATGTTAACTTACTAAAGACTTGGCATGAGAAAGTTCCTGTACCTTCAATGCTAACCATTAAAACAGAGGACTCTGAGGTACCTATTGAGTCATCCTTAGCACTGGCTCTAAGGTGGTAGAAATGGTGGCTGAAAACATGGACATATTTTCTCCTAATTCTGGGTGTACCACTCTTATAGGACATGATATAGTTACACCTCCTGGGGAAGTAGTTAAGCAATTGCTATACTGTATACCCGAGGTTGTGGAAAAGCAAGAAGTTGAAAACATTATTCAACTAAGTATTGTGGAATAATCCACCAGTGAATGGAATAGCCCTATTGTAATAGTCCCAAAAAACAATGGGACAATATGCTTTTCCAAGGACTTTAGATATTTGAATAAATTCTCCCAGTTCGATAAATATCCTATACCGTTTACACCCAATGGCTTTTTCAAATATAAGAAATTGCCTTTTGGACTGCATGATGCACCTGCCATATTCAATAGGGTTATGGTTAAGTACAGAAAACCACATAAGCCATATGCTACATTGTTTCTAGATGACATAGTCATTTGTACTTACAGATGTGTCCTTGCTTATCCATCCCATGAATGGGTCACAAGTTTGGCTGCATAGTGATTATGACTAGACATGCCCATGTGTGAATTCGATAGATCACAGGTGTGTACACAGTCAGAGGAGTAGGAGTAGGTGGGATGGAAAGAGCAGCCAGCAAGGGTATCAACATGGGTATTAAAAAGGTTTTACCAAAACACTAACTAACGATGATTACGGGTCATCATTGCTGCATAAAGAGAATGATGTCCCTAGCACAAGGGGAAATGCTTATCTTAATTGTATGTATGTAAATACTAGAAGCCTTACAGGTAAAAAGGTGAACTAGAAATCCTTGCAACAAGCAAACAGTATATTATAGGCATTACTGAATCTTGGTGGGAAGAATCTCATGATTAGACAGTCAATCTAGAGGGTTATATGCTGGAGAGACAGATTAAATAAATGGGGTGGAGGTGTATGTCTTTACATAAAGCCATTTTTAAAACCTGATATATGGGATGATATTCAAGAGGGGACTGTAAAAACTGTTGAGACGTTATGGGTAGAAATTGCATGAGGGGGTTAAGGAATAAAAAAAATAGTATTGGGGTTATGCTACAGGCCATCTGGTATTAATGTGTCTGATGAGGATTTGTTACTGAAGCAAATTGAAAGAGCAGCAGGAGTAGGAGATATAGTAGTGATGGGAGATTTTAACTATTCAGAGATAAATTGGAAAAACAATTCATGTGATACTGCTAGGGGTAATAGGTTTCTAAAAACACTAAATGATAACTACTTTTTTCAATTAATCGAGGAACCAACTAGGTACAATGCAATCTTAGACCTGGTATTAACAAACAATGGGGAATTGGTATCAAATATTATAGTAGGAAAGCCTATAGGAAATAGTGACCACAATATGGTCACATTCAATATCCGTTTTCATAAGCAGTCCTATACCGGCTCAACTAGGACTAAACTTTAGCAAAGCCAATTTTGACATGATGAGGGAAGCTTTAAGGGACATTGAATGGGACATTTTGCTTCAAGGAAAAAAAATACTACAGAGAAATGGGATGTATTTAAATCACTGCTAGTTAAAAACACTCGCAAATCTATTCCCATGAGCAGCAAAAAAGGGATTAAAAATCCCAAACCAATGTGCCTTAACAAAAAGATAAAGGAACTAATTGGCAAAAAAGGTGAGCATTCCAAAAATACAAATCTGACGGGAATCCGGAGTCATTTCAGCACTATAAGGATTGCAACAAAATATGCAAAAAATAAATAAGAGTGGTTAAAGTAGAAACTGAAAAACTAGTAACAAAGGAAAGCAAAGCGAATCCCAAAATATATTTTTTTAAATATATCAACAGCAAGAGATTAAAGAAAGAGAGTGTAGGCCCTTTAAATGACAAGTTGGTAGTCTTAATCGAAAATGATAATGACATAGTGGGCAAACTAAATGATTTTTTTTTTCATCGGATAATGTCCCACTGCTAAGAACTTACAGTATTTAAGTGAGGATGTAGTCTGTGACTGATTACAAAATTTAAAGATTAATAAGTCACCTGGTCCTGATGGAATTCACTCAAGGGTTCATATGGAGCTTCACTCTGAACTAGCAAGACCGCTATATTTGATCTTCAAAGATTCAGTTATATCAGGTATAAAAGACTGGCGTATAGCAGAAGTAGTGCCAATATTCAAAAAGGGAAGTAGAGCTGATCCGGGTAATTATAGACCAGTTAGTCTTACATCTATAGTGGGGAAAGTATTGGAAGGTATTCTAAGGGACAGTTTTCAGAAGTTCCTTGAAGCCAATAAGATCATTAAAAGGAATTAACATGGATTTGTCAAGGACAGATTATGTCAAACCAACTTACTTAGCTTTTATGAAACAGTAAGTATGAACCTTGATCAGGGTAAGGATGTGGATGTAATCTTTTTAGATTTTGCCTAAGCTTTCGACACTGTACCACACATGCGACTCATCTATAAGCTACAATAAATAGGGCTAGGGAGCACAATATGCACTTGGGTCAGAAATTGGTTAGATAATAGGGAGCAGCGCGTTGTGGTTAATGGATAATTTTTAAATTAGACTGAAGTGCTAAGTGGTGTGCCACAAGGGTCTGTACTTGGACCACTATTGTTCAACATTTTCATTAATGACCTAACAGTAGGTCTAGCGAGCATGGTGTCAATTTTTGCAGATGATACCAAATTGTGTAAGGTTATAAATATGGAGGGGGATGCCGAGGCTTTTCAGAATTACTTAGTTAAACTAGAAGCATGGGCAGCTAAATGGAGAATGAGCTTCAATACAGACAAGTGTAAGTTAATCCACTGTTGTAGCAAGAACAAAAATAATAGCTACATACGAAATGGGGTAATATTAGTGGATTCTGTACTGGAAAAAGAATTAGGTGTTCACATAGATAGCAAACTAAGCAGCAGTACCCAAAGTTGGATTGCAGCAAAGAAGGCTAATAAGATATTAGCATGCATAAAATGGGGAATTGATGCAAGGGACGAGAGTGTTATACTCCCATTACATAAATCATTAGTGAGGCCACATCATGAAAACTGTGTACAATTTTGGGCACCATACTACAAAAAGGATATCCTGGAGCTAGAAAAGGTTCAGAGGCAGGTGACCATACTAATTAAGGGCATGGAGAAGCTGGAATATGAGGAAAGGCTTCATAGACTAGGCATGTTTACACTGGAAAAGAGGAGACTAAGAGGGGGCATGATCAACAGCTACAAATATATAAGGGGACAATGCACAGAGCTTGTGCAGCACCTGTTTTTGGTAAGATCAGCACAGAGGACACATGGACACTCGCTTAGGTTAGAGGAGTGGAGATTCCGCACAATGCGGCGAAAAGGTTTTTTCACAGTAAGGACAATATGTGTTTGGAATTCCCTGCCTGAGAGAGTAGTAATGGCAGACTCATTCAACACCTTTAAGAATGGGTTAAATAATTCCTAATGGATAAGGATATACAGGGTTATGGTACATAGTCACGCACTTTAGTTATTAAAAAAGAGCAATAAAACATAACGGCTGACATCAGCATCAGACAAAATTTAGTCCAAAAATGATACCGCATAGGAGACCACAAATAGGTTGAACTTGTGGGCAAATTGTCTTTTTTCAACCTTAGATACTATGTTACTATGTTACAGCAAATGACCTACATTTTCTGCGATTGGTGGGTAAGATAAGCACTGACTCCTTTATAGGATTGAGAGTCACATATTCCCAGAGTGGAGGCTATGTTGGAATCCCTAAGTGTGCATGGCCTTATTGCCAATCCTGAAAAATTTGCATTGGTCATGTCAGAGGAAAAATACCTGGGATACAGTATGTAGTTGATGGAGGAAGGTCAAATCCCAAGTCGATAAGGTAGAAGCCATAAAGAACTGTCCCAAGCCAGAGACAAAGACCCAACTAAGGACATTCTTCAGCTTGGTAGGATACTGCTGCCAATTGGTGGCAATATTTTACACGAGAAACTCCACTCACGGAGCTTCTCAAAAAAGCCTGTCCAAAAAAGCTAAACTGGTCTGAGTTGGCAGAAGCTACCTGGTAGGACCTGAGAGTGGCTTTATGCACAGCACCAGTACTACAAGCACCCAATTTAAGTAAAAGTTTTTGTCTGCACAATTATACCTTGGGAGTAGTATGGTGCAGTGCTTTCTCAAAAGGCAGATGGAGAGGATAATTCCATCCTGTATTTAAGTCCAAAGCTCCTGCCTAGGTAGAAATGTATGCGATTGTTAAACAGGAAAGCCTCGACATCAAATGGGATGTGGAAGCTCTTCAATATTATCTTTTGGATAAAGACTTTACCCTGATAAGGGACCATGCACTATTGAAGTCAAAGCAAATGGTCAATGCCAGAGTGAATTGGTGGTTCTTAGCATTGCAGCCTTTCCACTTCACTGTGAACCTTGGACTGGGAGCCATGCATAAAAATGTGGATGCACTCTCCAGTAAATATGTGCTCCATGCAATATACAATTCACCTAGCTTGACGAATATAAGGAAAGCTGCAAAGAGCAGTTTGCCACAGACAATGTCTGCTTCACCAACTATACTGTAGGTTAGCATTGTTAAGGGAAAGGATATGTGTCAAAAAAAGGTTTGCCAACACTGTTATGAGAGAGACTAAGGTTTCCTCTGAGAGTCTACAAACTCATGCTGCAAACAGGGTTAGTTCTGCACATTTGTCTGCACACACAACACAGTTTCAAAGGTGGGGCACATGGGTGTGATTGTTCAGCTAGTCAGTACTTGGGAGCAGGTATAAGTAGCTGGTCTTGTGTTGGGATTATATTGAGAGGGGGCCTGGACTGCACACCCTAGCTTCTTATAATGGGATGTGCTAACTTGCTGGGACTTAGGGGGTCATTCTGAGTTGATCGCACGTAGCAACTTTTTGCTGCCCGTGCGATCAACTAGACGTCACCTATGGGGGAGTGTTTTTCTGCATAACAAGGCTGCGATCACTTGTGCAGCCCTGCTGTGCAAAAAAGTTTCTGTAAAACAAGACCAGGGTAAGACTTACTTACCCTGTGCAAGGAATCCAGCATTGCAGGTCCCGGAATTGACGTCAGACATCCGCCCTCCAAACACCTCGACACACCTGGGTTCAGATCTTCATGCCCAGAAAATGGTGAGTTGACGCCCCGGATCGCCTTCCTCCTGTCAATCTTCTTGCGGTCGCCACTGCAACCGCATTCTTTGCTAGCGGCGTCACTGCCTGCACAATGCAGCCGCAGCGCATGCGCAGTTCCAACCCAATCGCACGGTTGCGACGAAGCGCAGCGTGCGATCGGGTTGGAATGACCCCAAAAAAGAGGACAGCAGTAAGGTGTCAAAGTGTTAGAAAGTGAGGTTTAGCTGAGCAGTGTTACAAGCATAAAAGATATGTGAAAAATGCTACATAAATATAAAACAAACACAATGTGATATAAGTGTTAAAAGTAAATGTAAGGTGGTGATGCCCCAAAGTAGCCCAGCAAGAGCAATACAGGGAGCTCCACGCCCCAAACGTTCACCCCCAAACTGACTTTGTATATAATTGAAAGGATCTTGCTAGAGATGAGCGGGTTCAGTTTTACACGGATTTACCCAAATCTCCTTATTGGCTATCGGACGTCACATGTTTTGGTTAGCCAATAAGAAAGATCCAGAAAATAAGAAATGGCAATAATTCTGGCGTAAAGAACCAAGTAAATCCGAACCTGCTTATCTCTAGATCTTCCCTATGTCTTTTGTGCAGTCAGCATGTGCTGGTTCCCTGTTTAAAAGCCTGAGAGGCAGTGGGTGGGGTGCTAATCCAGAGATGAGGGCTGTCCCAATCCCTCAGGTTTGTATACAAACACATAATATAGACTATATGGAGAGGGGACCTGGACTGCACACCCTAGCTTCTTATAATGGGATGTGCTACCTTGCTGGGACTTAGTACTACAATATAGGAACAAGGGTGCAGGTGCGCCATACACCATTAAAATTATTACAACCATAATATAATATTCAAGGTTCTTGGCATATATTGGCCAGTATATCACCTACTTCATGGTGACCTCATCTGACAGGTCCCTAACACTATAGCGGTTCACCTCTGGGGCGCAGAGCACCCCCAGACTACCCCAGCCACACCACCCCAGGACAGAACACAGAAAAAGGATAGGAGTAAAAGATCAGTGTTAAGAAAATGAAAGAGGCTGCTGAATGTACAAGAAAAAGAAAGAGGACAGCAGTAAGGTGTCAGAGTGTTATAAAGTGAGGTTTAGCTGAGAAGTGTTACAAGTGTTGGGATGACTGATGTCAAGTTATTTGGGCAGTGTCTAAAGAAGTGACAACAGTGTCTTGTCAGTATCAGGGTCACACGAATACTTTGTTGGCGTGATGGCTGTGCCAAAGCCTTATGCCGACTGTGACACCTGAATTAGCGGCAAAGCACTGGTTTCAACGAGACCTGTGTCGGCATCATTTATTATCAGGTTTGCAACTATATACAGTATATATACACATACAGAAATCCACCGCACTCACTATTCTAAGGAATGGGGTGCATACCTGCACTCACGATTCCTAGGAAGGGGTGCTGTGGCCTGGGACCACATGGCTTGAATAGATAAAAACCAGAGAGCCCAACACTCACCTTGGTAAGCTCACTTACCTTAATAAATAAATAAATAAATGATGGAGTTTTTCTTCATGGATTTAAGCTTGTAACCCAACATCAAGGGACTCCGTCTCACTGCAAGTCTTACTCTATCAATCAGATTTCTGAGAACCTGGCAACTGTTATCACATCAAAGGAAGGTTTGTATGGAGGGTTCACTAGGTGGCGCAGAAGCAACTCTTGTATATGAAGCTAGAGTATAAACGTCACCACATTTATAAAACAGATAAAATGCACACAAATTCAAGCTTATTAAATACACTGAGCACTAGAGATTGAAAATTATATTACGTCCCTTTCTATTTCAATGCGGACACTCTTTAGATGTCTCCTCTTGCAATAATGGATAGCCAGTATAATGATTCTTATATGAAAAAAAAAACAGAAAAACAACCAATGTGTAGTAGGTTCTGTATGCAAGGTAAGTGTTGATGATGGTAGCAAAGAGGTTAATACTGCAGCATACCCCACTCACACAAATAAAATAAATAAATGCACATCAAGGTATCTTTATCACAGTCTCAGACGTCCAGTCTCATGCCTCTCATTCCGCACAGTATAAAAGAGGAAAAATGTATCACAGGGGGACAGATGATTTACTGGATGGAAAGGCATACCCCAACACTCACAGGAAACAGATGGGTGGCAAACACATCAAGGTTTCTTTAAGGTGTGATTGGTTAATACAAACAGTGTACCCCGACTCACAATCAAAGACGCACTGCTGCTCCTATCAAGGTATCTTTTATGTAGTGCAAGGTTATTCTCCTTCTTTGAATGCCAATCCAATAATCACTTAGATCCACAGTTCGTCATAAAAAAATAGCAAATTTATTGGATCACAAAGAGATCCTCACACATGAAAAAACAGCATCTAAAAAAAAACAAGCAGATGAAATGTTTCAAGATATAAAGGAAAAAAGGTAAAATCCAAATGGTAATAAACAGCTACTCACACTCCCAGTGTCCTTATAAACGCATTTCGGTCATCAGACCTTTATCAAGATATAATGGATTGTGCAGGAGCTGGATATTTATAGTACAAGTAGCCAATAGCGCAGGTTCAGGAAGTGACCTCATATAACATTTACAAAACTTAGCTCATATTCTATTAATATTGTTTTTATTCGAGTTATCCATACAGATTAAAAAACACAATCACAATAACAATCAAATAAAAATAAAAATCAGTGCGCTTAGATAAAACATAATTGGAACATCAGTAGAACAATTAATCCCGCCGCCGACCGGAAGTGCCCGTTTCCTGGGACTGAAGGGAATTGTAGTGTTCTTGTCTGTCTCTATATGGCGCTGGTCATGTGGTATACATCATCTGATCACATAACATGGACAACAGTGGATACTGGCAGCAATTCCTCTCTGTTTCTCCGCACTACCAAGTCCAGAAATCCTATTAGTCCCGCTATTTCAATAGTGCTGAGTGCAAGGAATCATGGGAATTGTAGTTTTTATTTTAGTAACTTCTAAAATAGAACACAATATCAGTCCCCAAATTGTTTTATAAAAAAACAATATTATAATAAACACCCAACTTTATCCATCTGTAAAATTAGTACATGGGAGATGTAGACAAATTAAATAATACATTTCTAACTGCCATGACTTCGACACACAAGAATACATTACAGAAAACCATTTTAGTTCAAAGTCACAATTAGGTCCGTATAGACTCAAAGTATTATAATTGTAAATGCAGCTCATTTTCGGTCATTGCTAGAAGGCTGGCTGTGTCTCTACTTCTTACGGAATTTTTAATATGTCTTAATCCAAAGAAGCCTGTAATGTCAGTGAGCTGAGAATTATGTTTTTTTTTTTAATGTAATGACAGGGAGTGGGTTTCCAACCCCTTCTTAATATTTCAGAGGTGTTCTCCCATTCTATTCTTGAGTGGGCGTGATGTTCAGCCAGTATAGAACAAATTACATTTGCATCTAATGGTGTACACCACATTTTTTGTGTCACATGTTATAATGTCTCAAATTTCAATGTCTACATTGTTTATAGAGATATTGGTAACTTTATTTTTTCCTTCACTTTTTATACTTTGGTAACCCATGCAGCTTCCACATCTGTAGAAGCCCTTAGAGATAACTTTAAAAGATGATGATTGGGATTGAAGGGCACTTGACACCAATTTGGTTTTCAAGTTGAGGACCCTACGGTAGATATGGACCGGTCTTTTGGGTACAAGAGTACCGATCACTGGATCCTTCCTTAGGATCCCCCAATGTTTTCTTAAAATACGTTCAATCGATTTATGTTCAGTGTTAAACCCGTAATAATTGCCCATTCAAATTTCCCATCTTTCTTTATTTGTGATTTATTATTTGTTAGCAGATCTTTCCATTCCACTTCATTTGTCTCAATTCTGGCCTTATTCACTTTCTCTCTGCTATAATGACATAATTAAAATTTATTAGCCAATACTGTAGCCTGTGATTGAAAAACCTTATCATCACTATCGTTCGTTTTGAGTCTCTTGAAATGGCTTATTGGTATTGAAGTAAGCCAATTCTCAGGATGGCAACTTGAGGATGTAATATAAGCACCACAATCAGTTGGCTTAGAATAGGTTTTTGTATTGATCTTCTTATCTTGTATATAAACTGTTATGTCTATAAAGTTAATCATTTGTTTATCCATAGTAAAGAAGTGTCTGATGTTCCTATCATTTGAGGTCAGGAGAGAACAAAACATTTTTAATGCTTCCTCTTCTCCTCTCCAAATAAAGAAAATGTCATCAATATACCGGGCATAGGACACCAGGTTAATTCCGAGCACGTCATTGGACCAGATGGTCTCGGTCTCCCACAATCCCATGAAGAGATTCTTCAAGAAATATTGTTCTTTAAACAAGAAGAAATTATTATTAAGGATAAATAGTATACCCTCAATAACAAGGTTTTTCAAATCTTCTGACTGATTAAGAAAATATTTGGTTGTTTCTATTCCCTGTTTATGATCTATGATCGTATAAAGGGAGTTAACGTCAGCAGTGACAAGCCCATCACCTTCCTTCCATTCTGTTGTTTCCAACATCAAGAGGAAATTCTTTGTATCTTTAAGGTGAGACCTGTTGGTCAATATTAAAGGCTGCAATATAAAGTCTATAAACTGTGACAAGTTTCCTATTATTGAATCCACACCAGATATTACTGGTCTCTCTCAGGGATCAATAAGGCTTCTATGCACCTTAGGAAGTATGTATAAAACAAGTGTCACCGGATTTTCGATCAAGCTGAAATGTGCTTCTCTGTCGCTTATTTTCCCTTTTTCTCATATTTATCTATTAGGTTCTTTAATTGGTATACTCAGTATGATTACCCCTTAATTTCTTATATGTTAATGGGTCGATAAGTTATCTCATGACCTCAAATTCATATTTCTCTAGATCCAAAATAACAACCCTTTCCCCTTATCAGCTGGTTTGATGATAATGTTCTTATTGTTTTATAGTTCACCTAGCACCTTCCTTTCCTTTAATGTCCAATTGAAACTTTTCTTTGGTTTAGACGTTAGTTCCTTTAGGTCATCTATAATGAGTGTAGCAAATGATTCTATAAAGGGGCCTTGAATATGCTTGGGGGAAAAAAAACAGATTTGGGATTGAATGGGATGAAGGAGCTTTCTACCTGTTGTTGTTGGGTATCCTGACTGGCAAAAATAAATCTTAATTGTCAACTTCCTTGTAAACCTTTGGACATCCAAATATAGCTGACAGGGATTAATATAGTTCATGGGCACAAATTTCAAGCCTTTTTGTAGTACTGAAATTTCATTTGTAGATATGTTATGTGCACTCAGGTTAAATATTTTTACCTTTCTGTCTAAATGAGAAGCTTAATTTTCCTGTATAGTGGTGGAAACAATGTCTCCATTTTCCAATCTACTGAAGAAATATTGGGCTTTTTTATTTTTCCTTTTTGTTTTCCTATTTCTAATTTTGGGTGCCCTTCCCCTCTTTCCTCTTTTAATTTAATGATGGCTTATCTGTGGTTCACTGGATGTGAACGCACGTCTAAAAAATGTGGTGGTCTATCCACATTCTGCAGAGGGGAACAATTATTGGATGTTGCCATAAGATCTCTATTCATCTGATAACAAATTGGTTCATTATTTCTATAGGGTATATCTCTCCCTTCTGGTGTCCTGTCCTTATGGAACTCTCTTGTAGTGTAACGCCTATTTGAGGCTCTATAATTATACCTGGTGAAAGGTGTTACTGACCTCCATGGTGGGCTGCTCCTATTTTGGTTCTTTTGCGTTAAATTCCTATATCCCATAGACCTTGATCGCCCATTTTCATGGATTGTTCTTTTATTTAATCGTGGCCTTTATGGATCTATCTTTAGGGGTCTCATTGTTCTATACTTCTGGAGGATTATTTAGATTGGATCTTTCCCTAATACACTTTTTAAGTTTCTTATCCATAAGTTGCCTTTGTGTTCTCTTGAGTCTGACCACAATATCCTTTTCTATATCTTTATATTCCTTCGAATTGCTGTAAGGGGAGACCAATGATTTATATACTGTTATTTCTTCTAACTTGCTAAACTCCCTCTTTCTCTCTTTGATGATTAATTTTATCAATGAAAGGGAGCAGGTGTTAAGGATATCCTCCAAGTCCTTTTTTAAATCTTCCCTAAAAGTTTCAAATGTGGAAAGAGAGAAGAGAGAAAGAGGAAGTTGACAATACACAGCTATTGAAACATTAAAGTTAACCTTCCGCCTCTGTGCCGTTTATTGAAAGTATGCTTTGAGTGGCTCACCTTCCTTACCACTATTTACTCCCTTGTGAGGGCACTGGCAGCAGCTAAAGTGATTTGTGTGGAGTGCCAGACCCTCGGACACACACACATATATATATTATAATTTTTTTAAATTTATTAACAGTTTCTTATATAACGCAGCAAATTCCGTTGCACTTTACAATTGGAAATAACAATGATATAACAAAACTGGATAATAACAAATAGTCATAGAGGTAGGAGGGCCCTGCTCACAAGCTTACAATCTATAGGGAAATAGGCATTGATACACAAGGATAGGTGCTATCTATTGCATAGTTGTACAGCAGATTGCAACGGTTCTTGGTGGGCTGTATGATAGGGTCACACAGCAATGATGAACCAGGTCGGGAGGAAGGGTGAGAAGACATGTGAGGATGTGTGGACTGTGCAGAGTGGATGCAATTTGATAGGAATGGTTATGAAAGTTATGTGGGTGGTTCTGGAATTTGATACGCTTGCCTGAAGAGGTGAATTTTCATAGAACGCTTGAATGTTTGGAGACTAGAGGAGAGTCTAATTGTGCATGGTAGGACATTCCACAGAGTGGGTGCAGCCCAATGAAAGTCCTGCAATTGTAAGTGGTAGCAAGTAATGAGTGTGGATGAGAGACACAGATCTTGTGAAGAACGAAGAGGTCGGGTTCTGAGATATTTTGAGGTGAGCGAAGAGATGTACTTTGGTGTAGTTTGGTTAATGGCCTTGTGTGTAAGTAAAAGTATTTTATATTAAATACGGTAGAATACAGGTAACCAATGGAGGGACTGACAGAGTGGATCTGCAGATGATGAATGTCTAGCGAGGAAGATTAGCCTCGCAGCTGCATTCAAAATGTATTGTAATGGTGAGAGTCTCATTTTGGGAAGACCAGTTAGGAGACTATTGCAATAATCAATGCGGGAGATGATGACAGCAAGGATTAGAGTTTTAGCAGTGTCTTGTGTAAGGTATGGTCGTATTTTGGATATGTTTTTTAGATGCATGTAACATGATTTTGAGACAGATTGAATGTGGGGAACAAAGTACAGATCAGAGTCCAGGATGACACCTAGGCAGCGAGCTTGTGGGGTAGGGTACAGTAGATTGTCAAGTTTTCAACAGTGATAGAGATATCAGGTTGGTACCTACTTTTGGCCGGTGGAAATATAATTAACTCTGTTTTTGAAGTATTAAGTTTGAGGTGGTGAGATGTTATCCAAGATAAAATGGCAGAAAGGCATTCAGTGACATGGCCCAGTACAGATAGGGACAAATCAGGGGAGGATAGGTAGATTTGAGTATCATCTGCATACAGATGATACTGAAATCCAAAAGAGCTGATTAGTTTACCAAGAGATGTGGTATAAATAGAGAAAAGCAGAGGACCCAAGAATGAGTCTTGTGGTACTCCAACTGAAAGAGGTAGCGAAGAGGAGGTAGATTCAGAGAAACAAACACTGAAGGAGCGATTAGATAAGTAGGATAGGAACCAAGAAAGGGCTATGTCTTTAAGACTTAGGAATTGTAGTGTTTGTATGAGAAGAGAGTGGTCCACAGTTTCAAAGGCAGCAGATAGATCTAGAAGAATAAGTAGTGAGTAATGGCCTTTAGACTTCGTTGTGACCAAATCATTAACTACTTTAGTCAGTGCTGTCTCTGTGGAGTGTTGGGAATGGAAGCCTGACTGAAGTGGGTCCAACAAATTGTGTGAGTTAAGAAAGTATGAGAGTCGAGTGTAGGCACGTCTCTCAAGTAGCTTAGAGAGACAAGGGAGCTGAGAGATAGGGTGGTAGTTTGAGAGAAAGTTAGGGTCAGAATTTTGTTTTTTCAGAATGGGAGTAATCACTGCATGCTTGAAGAGTGAAGGAAAAATACCAGTAGAGAGAGAGAGATTACAGATGTTAGGTAGGGATGAGCACTGGAGACAGAGCTTTACTTATTTGTGAGAGTAAAGGATCAAGAGGAGAGGTACTAGAGAAGCAGGATGAGAAGTGTGATGATACTTCATCTTCATTTGTGGGATCAAATGAAGAGAGAGTGCCAGATGGTTCAGTTAAAGAACTGAGCAGGTCACTGGCTGCCGAAGAGCATACCATTTCATCTCGGATCTTATCAATATTCTCCTTGAAGTAGGAAGCAATGTCTTGTGCCTTGATAGTGGCTGGTGAGGTAGGTGAGGGAGGATTCAGAAGTGATTTAAATGTATTAAAGAGTCATTTGGGGTTAGAGGCTTGAGCAGAGATAAGAGTTTGGAAATATGTTTGTTTGGCAGTGTCCAGGGCATTTCTATATGAGTGGTAGACAGTCTTATATGTGTAAAGGTCACTTGAAATACGAGATTTATGCCACTCACGTTCAAGTTTACGTGTGAATTTTTTTGTAGTTGTCTTGGTAATTTAGAGTGCCATGGTTGACATCTAGGCCTACGTAGAGTGTGAATGGGTAGCTGGAGCCACTTCATCAAGGGCTAGTTCTAGAGTCTCGTTCAGGTGTGATACAGCCACCTCAGGAGAGGTGAAGGAATAATATATGTCTGAATAGGAGGAAAGGGGCACAAATAGTGCATTAAAAGTTTCACAGTTTTATTAAAACATCACTCGGCGCATATCCAATAGCATCCGTATCAAAGAAGGCGGTATAACCACCGCTTCTATAGAGGTTCGGCACAAGTTTAACCAAAGGCACAAACATGACCACGACCTCCAACCAGGGTTCATTCTCAGCATCTCAGTGTCAAGCCACGCATTGTACCTTCGTGTAAACTTGTGCTGAACCTCTATACAAGTGGTGTTTATACCGCCTTCTTTGGTATGGATGTTATTGTATATGCTCCGTGTGATAATTTTAATAAAACTGTGAAACTTTTAATCCACTATTGTTGCCCCCTTTCCTCTTTCAGACAATCATTTCCCGATTGGAGTTGGGTATTTGAGGAGTATGACAGATGGCAATCACAGTGTGCAGACTGACAGAGACCGCGTGTAGAAATGTAGTTGTCAGTATTACATTGGAAGGAACTGTGCAGCCTTGTACTTGCAGTTCCAAGAAAGGACATTTTTGGGGAAAAAATTGTGCGCTCATACTTGTTTTATATATATATATATATATATATATATATATATATATACACATATATATCTATCTCTCTCTATATATATATATATATACACACACACATATATATAGATATATATTAGAGATGTTCACCGGAAATTTTTTGGGTATTGTGCTTTGGTTTTGGATTTGGTTCCGTGGCCATGTTTTGGATTCGTACGCGTTTTGGCAAAACCTCCCTGAAAATTTTTTGTCGGATTCGGGTGTGTTTTGGATTCGGTGTTTTTTTTCAAAAACCGCTCAAAAACAGCTTAAATCATAGAATTTGGGGGTAATTTTGATCCTATAGTATTATTAACCTCAATAACCACAATTTCCACTCATTTCCAGGCTATTCTGAACACCTCACACCTCACAATACTATTATTAGTCCTAAAATTTGCACCGAGGTCGCTGGATGACTAAGCAAAGCTACCCAAGAGGGTGGCACAAACACCTGGCCCATCTAGGAGTGGCACTGCAGTGTCAGACAGGATGGCACTTCAAAAAATTGTCCCCAAACAGCACATGATGCAAAGAAAAAAGAAAAAGAGGTGCACTGTGGTCGCTGGACGGCTAAGCTAAGCAACACAAACACCTCAATATCACAGGAATTATTCGTTCTAATCAATTATATTATTGGTCCAAATCACTGGAAGAAAATGACAAAATCACTGGAATTATTTGTTCTAATCAATGGTATTATTGGTCCAAATCACTGGAAGAAAATGACAAAATCACTGGAATTATTCGTAAACATTTGTAGAAAGTCGCTGCTTTCTGATTACAGAAATGCTCAGATATTCCTGCGAATCCAAAATCCCTTCCCAGAGGAAAAAGAAATTGAGAAACCGTTGTTTGAGAACGTTTGTTCTCTTTCCCTTACAAAGGAACAAAACACTTTCCAAGAAGACTGACGTTTTTGGGATTATGGAGACATAATGTTTTTGAATATAAATCCTAAAGCAGGTGGTTTATTAGAGCAAAAGAGTGCAAGAGACCAGCCTTGCAGTTTCTTAAATATTATGACAAAAATGGTACTGTACTGTATTTCATAAGCACTCATTCCTAACTCTGCTAAGTACTGTTTGGTATACTGTATCTGGCTTCCATGAGGTAGTTGTCCATTATTTCAGCTTCCATTGACCTTTTTGAAAGCGGTAGAAGTTATCGATTCTTTTTTTTTTTCTCCCTATTTTTAATTTTCTCCTGCATAGCCCAGTAAAATGTTGCAATGTTAAGTATTGACTTGTGCCTTCTGGGGGTCCGCTTCTTCACAAAACCCAGCCAAATCTCATCCTAACCCTCTGTTCCACATTCTCTATGTACCCCATCTGTGTCACCCATGTCTGTCTACCTCTCCCCTTTAGATTGTAAGCTCTCACAAGCAGGGCCCTCTTCCCTCATGTGCTTATCCTTTGTCTTACTTTAATAATCTTCAACTGTACCACATCCAGCAGTCTTCTGCCACTTGATACTTATTCCAGTGTCATCTGCTGATGTATCTATGTGTATTTACCCTGTACTTGTCCTATACTGTCATCAACTGTAAATTGCTGTTTTCCTGTTTGATTATTTATGTACTCTGTAATTGGGTGCTGCAGAACCCTTGTGGTGCCATATAAATTAAGGATAATAATAATAATAATAATAATAATAATAATAATAATAATATAGGGTGTATAATCCCCAGGTGTATCTCACACATCACACAGTACAGTATATAGGGTGTATAATCCCCAGGTGTATCTCACACATCACACAGTACAGATTACAGGATGCATAATCACCAGATGTATAACACAAGTCGCACAGTACAGTATACATACTGGTCACAACAATGCAGCAGATATTGAGCACTGATCAAGATACTAGAAGTGACACAGAGCTGCAACATAGAGCAATGGCCTAATGTACTAAACTATATATGTATGCTGCTGGTCACCAAAATGCTGCACTGTCCTACTATATACTGCTCACAACAATGCAGCACAGATATGGAATGGATACTTGCAGTGACACAGAGCTGTGAGATACAGCAATAGCCTACTGTACACAACTTTATACTGTTGTGTCACCAAAATGCTGCACTGTAATACTATATATACTGCTCACAAAAAATGCTGCACAGATATAGAATGGATACTTGCAGTGACACAGAGCTGCAAGATACAGCAATGGCCTACTGTACACAACTATATATTGTTGGGTCACCAAAATGCTGCACTGTAATACTGTATATACTTCTCACAAAAATGCTGCACAGATATGGAATGGATACTTGCAGTGACACAGAGCTACAAGATACAGCAATGGCCTACTGTACACAACTATATACTGTTGGGTCACCAAAATGCTGCACTGTAATACGATATATACTGCTTACAAAAATTCTGCACAGATATTGGATGAATACTTGCAGTGACACAGAGCTGCAAGATACAGCAATGGCCTACTGTACACAACTATAAACTGTTGGGTCACCAAAATGCTGCACTGTAATACTATATATACTGCTCACAAAAATGCTGCACAAATATGGAATGGATACTTGCAGTGACACAGAGCTGCAAGATATAGCAATGGCCTACTGTACACAACTATGGGGGTAATTCCAAGTTGATCGCAGCAGGATTTTTGATAGCAATTGGGCAAAACCATGTGCACTGCAGGGGAGGCAGATATAACATGTGCAGAAAGAGTTAGATTTGGGTGGGTTATTTTATTTCTGTGCAGGGTAAATACTGGCTGCTTTATTTCTACACTGCAAATTAGATTGCAGATTGAACACACCCCACCCAAATCTAACTCTCTCTGCACATGTTATATCTGCCTCCCCTGCAGTGCACATGGTTTTGCCCAATTGCTAACAAAAATCCTGCTGCGATCAACTTGGAATTACCCCCTATATACTGTTGGGTCACCAAAATGCTACACTGTAATACTATATATACTGCTCACAAAAATGCTGCACAGGGTGTAGTACTGGTGACCGGCGGTCTCCTGACCGCCGGTCACCTTACCGACGCCGGGATCCCGGCAGCATACCGACGCCGGGATCCCGGCGGGGAGGGGCGAGTGCAGCAAGCCCCTTGCGGGCTCGCTGCGCTCGGCATGCTGCGGGCTCGGTGGCGACCTGAGGTCGCCACGGGTTCTATTCCCACTCTATGGGTGTCGTGGACACCCACGAGTGGAAATAGTACCTGTTGGTCGGCATGCCGACCATCGGGATAGTGAGCCGTTGGGCTCACGGAGGAGGTCATGTGACTGTAGGTCAGCTGACCGGCGGTCACATGAATACCACCCATATGGAATGGATACTTGCAGTGACACAGAGCTGCAAGATACAGCAATGGCCTACTGTACACAATTATATACTGTTGGGTCACCAAAATGCTGCACTGTAATACTATATACTGTATACTGCTAACAAAAATGCAGCACAGATATGGAATGGATACTTGCAGTGACACATAGCTGCAAGATACAGCAATGGCCTACTGTACACAACTATATACTGTTGGGTCACCAAAATGCTGCACTGTAATACTATATATACTGCTCACAAAAATGCAGCACAGATATGGAATGGATACTTGCAGTGACACAGAGCTGCAAGATCCAGCAATGGCCTACTGTACACAACTATAAACTGTTGGGTCACCAAAATGCTGCACTGTAATACTATATATACTGCTCACAAAAATGCTGCACAGATATGGAATGGATACTTGCAGTGACACAGAACTGCAAGATACAGCAATGGCCTACTGTACTGTACTACTATAAGTATAATTATATACTGGTGGTCCCCAGTCCCCACAATAAAGCACACTGAGCACAGATATTTACAGCATACTGAGCACAGATATGGAGCGTTTTCAGGCAGATAACGTAGATATTTTCAGCACACTGAGCATAGATATTTGCAGTACACTGAGCACAGATATTTGCAGCACACTGAGCACAGATTACGGAGTTTTTCAGGGAGAGAACGCAGCCACGTCCTCTCCGTTCAATCTCCAATGCACAAGTGAAAATGGCAGCAATGCGTGGCTCTTTATATAGAATACGAATCTCGTGACAGCGGGATGATGACGTTCGGGCGCGTTTGGGTTAAACGAGCAAGGCGGGAAGATCCGAGACTGCCTCGGAACCGTGTAAAATGGGTGAAGTTGGGGGGGGTTCGGATCTTGGAGAACCGAACCCGCTCATCTCTAATATATATATATATATATATATATATATATATATACCCTGCTCAAAAAAATAAAGGTAACACTTAAACAACACAATGTAACTCCAAGTCAATCACACTTCTGTGAAATCAAACTGTCCACTTAGGAAGCAACGCAGATTGACAATCAATTTCACATGCTGTTGTGCAAATGAAATAGACAACAGGTGGGAATTATAGGCAATTATCAAGACACCCCCAATAAAGGAGTTGTTCTGCAGGTGGTGACCACAGACCACTTCTCAGCTTCTATGCTTTCTGGCTGATGTTTTGGTCACTTTTGAAAGCTGGCGGTGTTTTTACTCTAGTGGTAGCATGAGACGGAGTCTACAACCCACAAAAGAGGCTCAGGTAGTGCAGCTCATCCAGGATGTCACATCAATGCGAGCTGTGGCAAGAAGGTTTGCTGTGTCTGTCAGCGTAGTGTCCAGAGCATGGAGGCACTACCAGGAGACAGGCCAGTACATCAGATGTGGAGGAGGCAATAGGAGGGCAACAACCCAGCAGCAGGACCGCTACCTCTGCCTTTGTGCAAGGAGGAACAGGAGGAGCACTGCCAGAGCCCTGCAAAATGACCTCCAGCAAGCCACAAATGTGCATGTGTCTACTCAAATGATCACAAACAGACTCCATGAGGGTGGTATGAGGGCCCAACGTCCACAGGTGGGGGTTGTGCTTACAGCCCAACACCGTGCAGGATGTTTGGCATTTGCCAGAGAACACCAAGATTGGCAAATTCGCCACTGGCACCCTGTGCTCTTCACAGATGAAAGCAGGTTCTCACTGAGCACATGTGACAGACGTGACAGAGTCTGGAGACGCCAAGGAGAATGTTCTGCTGCCTGCAACATCCTCCAGCATGACCGGTTTGGCAGTGGGTGAGTAATGGTGTGGGGTGGCATTTCTTTAGGGGGCCGCACAGCCCTCCATGTGCTCGCCAGAGGTAGCCTGACTGCCATTAGGTACCGAGATGAGATCCTCAGACCCCTTGTGAGACCATATGCTGGTGCGGTTGGCCCTGGGTTCCTACTAATGCAAGACAATGCTAGACCTCATGTGGCTGGAGTGTGTCAGCAGTTCCTGCAAGACAAAGGCATTGATGCTATGGTCTGGCCCGCCCGTTCCCCAGACCTGAATCCAATTGGGCACATCTGGGACATCATGTCTCGCTCCATCCACCAACAGACTGTCCAGGAGTTGGTGGATGCTTTAGTCCAGGTCTGGTAGGAGATCCCTCAGGAGACCATCCGCCACCTCATCAGGAGCATGCCCAGGCATTGTAGGGAGGTCATACTGGCACGTGGAGGCCACACACACTACTGAGCCTCATTTTGACTTGTTTTAAGGACATTACATCAAAGTAGGATCAGCCTGTAGTGTGTTTTTCCACTTTAATTCTAAGTGTGACTCCAAATCCAGACCTCCAATGGTTAATAAATTCGATTTCCATAATCCATTGATAATTTTTGTGTGATTTTGTTGTCAGCACATTCAACTATGTAAAGAACAAAGTATTTAATAAGAATATTTAATTCATTCAGATCTAGGATGTGTTATTTTAGTGTTCCCGTTATTTTTTTGAGCAGTGTATATATATATATATATATTTATATAAATCAGGGATGTGCGGTGAGGTGAATAACTGAGGTGAATAACTGAGGAGGCACTTGCTTGTACCAGAGCCAGATTTTCACACAATATATGAGCCCAAATATTTGGGACGCTATAATGTGTTTCTGAGTTCACACCCAAGGACTTTGGGTTTTGGATTATGTAACAAATGATATCAGTCTGGATTACATGGAAATTATTTTTTTTCTGGCAGCAGTCTGCAATAGTTCTCCCATTTTTTTGCACTGTCTTTTTTCATTTTTTTCTCTCTCTTTGTTCTTATTGTGCCTTATTTAGTGTATGTATATTAGAAAATGACACATGCCATTGGTATACTGGATGAACACTCACTCATTGAGGCTGAAAATTTGTTAGTCAGCTTGACTGATGATGAGGTAGAGAGAGTGTTGTTTAATGAGGTGGATTGTGATCAATTGCCTGCTCAGACTCCTGTTGATTTGTTTCACAAGCTCCATATGCTGAAAAGGAGAGAAATCGATTTAAATTTACACGGACAATTTTGGTTGGAGTATTATCTAAAAAAAAGGATACCTAGGGGCTTTAGAATCAGTAAGGAAGGAACAATCAGTTTAGGAAGGAAGAATCCTTCCTTATGTCTGAAGTGGTGTGGTGTGTTAAATAAATGTTTACTTGATTTGCTTGTTTTAGTTATAGAAGAAGTAGGCACCGAACTTAAGAAGGTTAAGGAAGAGATTGCCTTCTTTGGTAGGGAACAAGGTTCCATATTAAAAACAGATAAATCTGAAGATTGGTTGGAAAAAATCCATGTACAGGTTAAAAATATAGGAGTGATTTATTATCATTTAAGCGAAAAAAGAAGTAAACGGTCGAGGTGGATTACCAGAGACATTCAGTCCATAGGTGGCTATCAGGGGAAGGCTGTGAGAGAGTTTTATGACAAGGCCACCCCTTCAGGCCCAGAGGTAGAGGGAGGAGAACATATACCCCTAACTCTTACAATTTGTATTCATCCTCAGACTCTGAGTTTACAGACACACTCCCACCTTCAGGTGCATCATCCTCTTCCTCTATATTAGGCCCAGACACCAGGTCCAAAAGAGACAAAGATACAGTAGGCCCCACCTGCGGTGGGGGGAGCACAAAAACACGCTGCAGAGGAAGTAGCGGATCACCATCTGACACAGGCTGAAACATCTTTACTCGCTAAAGGTTTATCCTTTGTGCCGACTAGTAAGCTTAAACCTTTTCAGTGGTCGATTGAGCATTATAAGATGGGGAGGCAATTGAGATTGCATTAATTTTTTGACAACGAACCTAATACTAAACGTCCTTGAAACGAGATGACATCTACTTCATCCAAGGTGTTTAAAAATCCTAGTGATTTAGATCCTATGTCCAACAATGCGAGCTTGAAAACTTTTTTACGTTTGACAAATTCTGAGGTAACTAAGAATGATATTGTGTGTGAAAGACACTATTCTAATCTCTCTAATGATGAATGCTTGGTGCTTAAGGGTCTTAAAATCAATACTACCTTAGTTATCAGGAACGCCGATAAAGGTGGCACCGTTGTTTTACAGAACTTTTCTGAATATGACAGGAAGATTAGATCTCAGCTGGCTGACAAGAACACGTATACACATGTTGAGTTTAATCCCATTCCTAGGATTAAAAAGGAGGTTGATATGATATTATTCTCGGCCCTCCAAAATTCTTGGATTACTGAGGATATCTTTGAATATCTAACTGCAGTTTCCAGTGTCCTGTGAACTACACTATCCCAAAGGTACACAAGTCTCTAAGCGACCCACCAGGGAAACCATTAATCTCTGCTCGTGGGTCACTCCTGCAACCTCTGGCAGTGTTTGTAGATCACTATCTTCAGCCTTGTGTAAAAGCTATGGATAGTTATATACGTGATACTAGCAATTTTTTGAAAGGTTTGAACTCTATACATGATATTCCTTTCGATTGTCATTTAGCTACGATGGATGTCAGTTCGCTATACACCGCTATCCCACATGAGGAGGGGATGGCGGCTGTACGTGAAGCTCTGATTGGTGGACCATATCATGGACCACCTATTGAATTCATATTATAGTTGATTGGTGTTGTCACACAATCACTTTCAATATCAAGACGATTACTTTGTCCAATTAATTGGGAAGGTGATGGGGTCTAATTTGGCCCCTTGGTTTGCAAACTTGTTTATGGCAAAGTATGAGAATGGACACATCATTCCTCATTTATCAAACCACTAGTTTATCACTAGAGATATATAGACAATCTTTTTTTTTATATAGCGAGGCACTACTGATTCTTTTTTTTTTTTTGAGATGGTTGATATGCTCAATGGACTGGATAGCCCCATTAGATTTACTGCTGCCATTAGTAATGTTTCTATTGATTTTTTGGATGTTACCATTAAAAACAAATCACCTGTTCTTGAATATATGCTGTTCAGTAAGCCCACTGACCGCAACACCTTGTTATGTTAAGTCACCATCCTGATAAACTGAAATCCAATTTACCAGTTTCACAGTCCCTGAGAGTACTCAGGAACATTTGCAACAAAGCAACAGCTGATCTTCAGTTGGAGGAGTGTGCAAGTAGGTTCATAGAGCGTGGGTATAAAAGATTGATTGTACGGAATTGCCTTGCAAAGGCATATAAGTTACATCAAGAATGCACGACTACTTCCAGACAACCTAGAGGGTCCAACCGTTTAATTTTTAAAACAAGTTGCAATACTAAGTTACATACAGTTGAAAGGGCTATCAAAAAAGAATCATCAGTTCTGATCCGAAGTTTAAAACCATTGGATCGATACCTCCCTTAATGAGTATACAGCGTGAAGCAATTTGAAAGATATGCTACTAAGACCGTCTATGAGGCCTGGTCCAGTTTGCGACCGTATGTGGTTACAAAAACAACATGACTGCTTTAAATGTCTACTTTGCACCACCTGCAGATCTATGGTTACTGGACAGTACTTCTGCCATCTGGTGCATGGTACTAAGATCAAGTTGAAACATCACCTTACCTGTCTATTGGACCATGTTATTTATTATTCGATTTGTCCCTGCGGCAAGATGTATGTGGGGAAGCTGGTTAAAATCTTCAGAGAGAGGCTGAACCAGCACAGGTCTTCAATTCATCTGGCCTACACAACAGGTAAAACTGACAAGCCGGTAGCAGCACACTTCTTACAACAGAAGCACCAACTTTCATTTTTTTACACTGCCTCACCTGCCATAGACTTTTTACTCCCACATAAACATACACATAAACACACAGTGGTGTTTTAAAGTTTGTGAACCCTTCAGAATTTTCTGTATTTCTGCTGAACTTTGGCCTGAAACTACCTCAGGTTTTCACACTAGTATTAAAAGGTAGATAAAGAGAACCAAATCAAACAAATGAGACAAAAAAATATGACATGTTAATTTTTTTATTTATGAAGAAAATGGTCCAGTATCTCATATCTATGAGTGGCAAATGTATGTGAACCTTTGCTTTTAGTGCCTGGTATGACACCCTTGCACAGCAAAAACTGCATGTAAACATTGTTGATTAATACTAAGTATTAGTTTGGAGGAGTTTTACCCCATTCCCAGTGGGTTTCCCCTCATGAACTGCTCGCTTCAGGTCTTTCCACAACATTTCATTTGGATTAAGGTCAGGATTTTGACTTGGCCATTCCAAAACTTTAAATGTATGCTACTTTAACCATTCTTTGGTCGAATGACTTGTGTGCTTTGGATCATTGTCTTGCTGCATGACCCACTTTCTCCGGAGAATCAACTAATGGACAGATGTCCTGACATTTTCCTTTATATTATTCTGTCATAATTCAGAATTCATTGTCCTATCAATTATGGTAAATTGTCCTGGACCAGATGCAGCAAAACAGGCCCAAACTATGATACCATCACCACCGTGTTTCACAGATGAAGTGTTTATGCTGGAATGCAGTGTCCGCCTTTCTCCATACATAACGCTTCTCATTTAAACTAAAATCTCTATTTTGTCCACAAAACATTGTTCCAATAGCCTTCTGGCTTGTCTAGGTGATCGTAGCCAAACTGCAGATGGGCATGCAATGTTCTCTTTGGGCTTTCTTCTTGCAATCCTGCCATACACACCATTGTTGTTCAGTGTCCTCCTGATGGTGGACTCATGAACATTAACAGTAGCTAATGTGAGAAAGGTCTTTAGTTTCTTAGAGGTTTCCTTGGGTTCCATTGTGACCTTGTGAACTATTAGACACCTTGCTCTTGCCATGGTCTTTGTTGGTCGACTACTCCTGGGGAGGGAAATAATGGTCTTAATTTCCTCCATTTGTATACAATCTAACTGATTGGTTGATTGGTGATGTCCAAACTTTCTACAGATGGTTTTTTAACCGATAAGCAACAACAAACTTTCTTCTGAGAGCCTCAAAAAACTTCTTGGCATGATACAATCCCATAACATGAAAGAGTTATGGTACAACTTAACTTTGTTAACTCTTTTTCTTTGAGGTCCATGGGATCCACAGGGTTAACCTTGGGTATGATCTGGTAGAGCCCAGGACTGGCACCTAACAACAATAAAGTGTTGTGAGCCTCCCAGGATGCAATGGGGTCCACTCCCTTCATACCCCACCCCCATGCTCAGGCACTTCAGTTTTAGTTAACAATCCCAAAGCAGGAGCTGGGGAAAGGAGAGGAGAAAGTATGGTATACACAAAAAATCACACTCTCTTAGAGAAGAGAGGGGAACTGGTGACCGTAAAGACAACCCATTGAAGCATGGTGCATCAGGGTGGGTGCCCTGTGGAACCCATGGACCTCGAAGAAAATGTTTATGAAGTTAAGTTTTACCATAACTTTTTCTTTACTTCTTCGGGGTCCATGGTCTTCACAGGGTTAACAAGCAGTTGTATTAGGGAGGGAATGCTACTAAGCTGAAAGGAGGACTTGGTGGCCAAAGGTTGCATCCTCAGAGGCAAATGTATTAAAGGCATAGAACCTAAAAAACATGTAGGCAGAATACAATGTAGCAGCCTTGCATAATTGTTCAGCAGACACTCCACGGCATGCAGCCCATGAAGGACCTACAGAGCGAGTAGAATGGGCCTACACTGTAATTGAACAAGGAATGTCAGACTGCGAGTATGCCTGTGAGATGGTCATGCAAAGCCAAAATGCAAATGTTTGTTTATTGTCAGGCCATCCCCATTTGGGGACTCCAGAGAGGATGAATAATGAATATGTTTTTCTAACAGAAATAGTTTGGTCCACGTAGATCCTAAGAGCACGGACCACATCCAACGAAGATTCCTCTGGTGAGAGACCAGGTTCCTGGAAGGCCGGTACCACAATGGGATTGTTGATATGAAAGTTAGACACTACCTTAGGCAGGTATCCACGCTTAGTCTGAAGGACTGCCCGGTCCTAGTGAAATATCAGAAATGGGGAGTGACAAGAGAGAGCTCTCAAGTCGGAGACTCTATGGGATGAAGCAATAGCCAGCAGAAAAAGAGTTTTGGCAGTGAGGAATTTGAGGTCCACCTGTTCCAGAGGTTCAAAAGGACTGTTTTGTAAGGCTTGAAGAACCAAGGAGAGGTCCCACGGCAATATCGGATGGTTGAATGGAGGCTATATCTGGAGGACCCCCTGAAGGAAGGTACACACATCTAGTAAAAGAGCAGTCTTTTCTGGAACCAGACAGACAAAGCTGAGACCTGGACCTGGAGAGAAGCCAGGTGAAGACCCATGGTCAGGCCTGCCTGCAAGAAGGCTAACAACCTAGGGATCTGGAGAACCTTAGGGTCATAGTTACGATGAGTACAACACTGGAAATAGGAGTGCCAAATCCGGTGATAAATGCAAGCTGGTTTCCGAGCCTGAAGCATAGTCTGAATCACTGCACTGGAGAAACCTTTGTCTCTTAGGAGGCATGTCTCAAGAGCCACGCCATCAAAGAGAGACAAAAGAAGTCCAGATGGAGGCAGGGTCCTTGGCAGAGTAGGTCTGGATGAAGAGGCAGAGGGAAGGGCTCATCTATACAGATCTATTAGATCCATGAATCAATGGCATCAGGGCCATGCTGGAGCCAATAATATGATCGTGCTGCCATCCTCTTTGAATTTTCACAGTACTCTGGGAAGGAGAGTCACTAGAGTGAAGATATAGCCAGATGAAAAGCACAGGGGACTGTGAGTGTGTCTACAAAGCTTGCTCCTGGATCTCTTATTCTGGTCCCATACACTGGAACCTTGTGATTGTGTCTGGAGGCCATGAGAAGAATGTCTGGAAGTCCCCATTTGCGCACCAGTATCTGAAAGACCTCTTGGTGTAGAGAGTATTCCCTGGCATGAATGTCCTGTCGACTGAGGAAATCTGCTTCCCAGTTGAGGACTGGATTTGTACCGTAGAACCCTGGAGCAGAGCCTGGGCCATCAGAAGAGCCCAGTAGACAGCTAGAAGTTCCAAGATATTGATCGGGAGATCCTTTTCCTTTAGAGACCAGATACCCTGAACAGAGTGACTGCCCGTAACAGCCCCCCATCCCCTGAGACTGGCATCCATGGTGAGGAGTGTCCAGTGTGGGATTCAGAATGGTCAGCCATTGTTTAGATTGGCCATGTGTAACCACCATTACAGAGATGCCCAAAGAGATTGGGGCAGAATCAAGGTCTGGGCTCTGATTTGAGATGGTGACCCTGTTCATTCATTGAGTATCAGGCGCTGAATGGGCCTGAAGTGAATATGTGTTGTACTCTGGTGTCCAGCAGTGCTCCCAGGTGCTTCATCCTCTGAGATGGGATGAGCGAGGATTAGCCATCCATGGTAATGAAGGAAGGCCACTGTCTGCTGTAGGTGACTTTCCAGAACCACTAGATACTGCGCCAGAAGAAGCAGGTCATCCAGGTAAGGCAGTATCCGAATTCCCCATTTCTGGAGAGTGTCCGCCATGACTGCCATGAGTTTGGTGAACACCCTTGGAGCTGTGTACTGTCCAAAGGTAAGGGCCTGGAATTAAAAATGCTGTTGCAGAACAGCATGGTGAAGATATCATTGATAACAGGGTGCAATAGGTACATGGAGGTACACATCCTGAATATCTAAGGAGACCATATAGACTCCAGGTCACATAGCCAGGACAATGGATGGTAGAGTTTCCATAAAGAACTTGGGGACCTTGCGGTACTTGTTTAGCAATTTCAGATTCAGAATTGGATGGTATGAACCATTTGGTTTCTGAGCCAAAAAGAGGGTAGAATAGAACCCCTGACCTTGCTGAGACTGTGGAACAGGGATGATGAACCCCAACTGTAGCAGGTATCATATGACTCCAAAAATCGCTTGTGCTTTGCCGGAGTCTGGTGATGGAGTAGTAGGGAAATATTGTCTGGGGGATGCTTCAGCAAGGAAAGAGCGTACCCATGAGAGATTACTTCTAGGACCCATGCTTGGCGTACACTTGACACCATGAGTGGGCTAATTGAAGAAGTTGGCCTCCCACCCTGGGGTCCCTTAGAGCGAGACCCGCCATGTCAGGCAGAGGGTTTGTCCTCTGGCTTGGTAGTTGGATATCTGGCATCCCAAATCTGTTTGGTCTTGGGTTTGGAAATCTTGACTGTGAAATCTTGATTGTGCGAGACCCTCTCATTGCCATGCTGACAAAAGGACTGAAAGGACAAAGTCTGAGGTTGCACTGACAATGCTGAAGGCAGACAAACTGTCTTAGATGTAGCCAATTTCTCAAACAATTTTGTCCTGTTCTGACCCAAACAGGAGGTCACCTGTGTATGGCAAGGCTTTCAGGGCCTTCTTTGCATATGAATCTGCTTTCCAAGATCAAAGCCACACAATGAGGCGAGCTGCAATATTAACAGCGGAAGCCTTATAGGAAAATAGGGCTGTGCCCAATGTAATATGCTGTGTCTCTGATATTATTGAGCAGAGATGGTTCTTTGTGGGATCAGAGGTAAAAACTTTGTTCAGGGTTGTCTGCCCAAGTCTCTATGACCTTAGCCACCCAGGCTGTAGCAGTAGCCGATCTAGTCATTGCTCTTGTGAGGGAGTACATTGATTTGAGACACATATCCAACTGCCTATCTGGCAGAACCCTAAGGGAAGATGCAGTAGGGATAGGGAGCATTGAACTTTTAATTAAATGTGTCATATAACCATCCACTGTAGGTGGATTCTCCCACTTTGTACAATCAGCTGATGGTAGCGGATAAAAAGGAGCTGAGCTTCTTAGGTATCATAAATTTCTTAGTAGGAGTTTTCCATGCCTCATTCATGGCCTCTGTGAAGTGGACCAAGTGAGAAAACTCTGCTAAAACTACCTTCTGCCATTTATGCAGAGGATCTTTAGTAGTAGGGGCTGGTTCAGCATCTTCCAGCTGAAGTGAAAACTTCACTGCCCTAATTAATGCCACCACATGAAATTTAGGTTGGGCCTCCTCATACCTAGAGAGGGATTCAGCATCTGAAACCTCAGCCTGCTCAGCAGTAACTACTGATTCCTCTGAATCAGAGAGGGGGGTAGTTTGTGAGGAAGGCACATGCTGCTTAGAAGTAAAGGATGCAGGCAATGTACCTTAACACTGTTCATGTTTTGAAAAGCAGCCGAAAATGCAACTCTGTATAGAGATAGAGAATGAGTCCAACCATGTGGTAGGGGTGGTTGGGGCTGCAATTGCCTGATAAACAGGCTGTAATGAATGTGGGAAACCCATAGAGGGAGCCAGTGAGGGCTGCAATGGTTGTGGTATAACCATAGGTGGAGCCACAGACTGCAGTGGTTGTTGTAATCCCACAGAGTAAGTTACAGGTGGGGTAGCAATATGGTCAGCAATCTTACTTAGCAATGTATTAAAAGATGCCTATTGGGGTTCTTGTTAGGGATGAGTGGGTTCAGTTCCCTGAGAACCAAACCCTACCGGACTTCACGCTCCGAGCCCGGATCCGAGTCAGGCTCAGCTTTTCCCGCCTGACTCGGAAACCAGAATGAGGCAAAACGTCATCATCCTGCTGTCGGATTCTCGTGGGCTTTGGATTCCATATAAGGAGTCGGGCGTCTCCGCCATTTTCACTCCGGCTTGGAGAGTGTAGAGAGAGGACGTGTCTCTCAGTGTCCTCAGTGTCTGTATCTTGTGCTGAATCTGTCCAGTCAGAGTGGTTGTGTCCTCTGCTGCCATATGTCCAGTGCTGTCCAGTGGTGGTGTGTTGTGCTGCATCAGTTCAGTGGTGGTGTGTTGTGCTGCATCAATCACAGTGGTGGGGTACTCTGCTGCCATATGCCCAGTGCTGCTGTATAATATATTAATAAGTCCCTTAAGGTGTTGCTGTGTTGTCCTGCATCAGACCAGTGGTAGTGTCCTGTGCATCAGTCAGTCAGTCCAGTGACCATTCACAGTGGTGTCATCTGCTGCCATATGCCCAGTGCTGCTGTATAATATAGTAATAAGTCCCTTAAAGTGTTGCTGTGTTGTCCTGCATCAGACCAGTGGTAGTGTCCTCTGCATCAGTCAGTCAGTCAGTCAGTCAGTCCAGTGACGATTCACAGTGGTGTTCTCTGCTGCCTTATGCCCAGTGCTGCTGTATAATATATTAATTAGTCCCTTAAATTGTTGCTGTGTTGTCCTGCATCAGACCAGTGGTAGTGTCCTGTGCATCAGTCAGTCAGTCAGTCCAGTGACCATTCACAGTAGTGTCCTCTGCTGCCATATGCCCAGTGCTGCTGTATAATAGATTAATAAGTCCCTTAAAGTGTTGCTGTGTTGTCCTGCATCAGACCAGATGTAGTGTCCTGTGCATCAGTCAGTCAGTCCAGTGGTCATTCACAGTGGTGTCCTCTGCTGCTGTATAATATATTAATAAGTCCCTTAAAGTGTTGCTGTGTTGTCCTGCATCAGACCAGTTGTAGTGTCCTGTGCATCAGTCAGTCAGTCCAGTGACCATTCACAGTGATGTGCTCTGCTGCCATATTCCCAGTGCTACTGTATAATATATTAATAAGTCCCTTAAAGTGTTGCTGTATTTTCCTGCACCAGACCAAATGTAGTGTCCTGTGCATCAGTCAGTCAGTCAGTCAGTCAGTCAGTCCAGTGACCATTCACAGTGGTGTCCTCTGCTGCCATATGCCCAGTTCTGCTGTATAGGGTGCTGTGTTGTGCTGCGTCAGTTCAGTGTTGCTGTGTTGTCCTGCATCAGACCAGTGGTAGTGTCCTGTGCATCACCCATCAGTCATTCCAGTGATCAGTCACAGTGGTATACTCTGCTGCCATATGTCCAGTCCTGCTGTATAAGAAAAACAAGTCCCTTACAGTGTTGCTGTGTTGTCCTGCATCAGACCAGTGGGAGTGTCCTGTGCATCAGTCAGTCATTCCAGTGACCAGTCACAGTGGTATACTCTGCTGCCACATGTCCAGTGCTGCTGTATAAGAATAACAAGTCCCTTACAGTGTTGCTGTGTTGTCCTGCATCAGACCAGTGGTAGTGTCCTGTGCATCAGCCATCAGTCATTCCAGTGATCAGTCACAGTGGTATCCTCTGCTGCCATATGTCCAGTGCTGCTGTATAATAAAAACAAGTTCCTTACAGTGTTGCTGTGTTGTCCTGCATCAGGCCAGTGGTAGCGTCCTGTGCATCAGTCATCAGTCATTCCAGTGACCAGTCACAGTGTTATCCTCTGCTGCCATATGTCCAGCGCTCCTATGCCGCATATTGTGTTATATAACTCCAGAAAAATGACGGAGAACAAAAATTTGGAGGATAAAATAGGGAAAGATGAAGAAGAACCACTTCCTTTTAGTGCTGAAGCTGCTGCCACTAGTCATGACATAGATGATGAAATGCCATCAACGTCATCTGCCAAGGCCAATGCCCAATGTGATAGTAGAGGGCATCTAAAATCCAAAAAGCCAAAGTTCAGTAAAAAGACCAAAAAAAAAGAAATGTAAATGGTCTGAGGAGAAATGTAAACTTGCCAATATGCCACTTATGACACGGTGTGGCAAGGAATGGCTAAGGCCCTGGCCTATGTTCATGACTAGTGGTTCAGCTTCACATGACGATGGAAGCCCTGATCCTCCCACTAGAAAAATTAAAAGAGTTAAGCTGGAAAAAGCACAGAAAAGAACTGTGCGTTCTCAGATGGTATCACAAATCCCCAAGGAGAGTCCAAGTGTGTTGGCGGTAGCGATGCCTGACCTTCCCAACTCTGGATGGGAAGAGGTGGCTCCTTCCACCTTTTGCACTCCCCCTGCAAGTGCTGGAAGGAGCACCCACCGTACAGTTTCTGATATTCAAATTGAAGATGTCACTGTTGAAGTACACTAGGATGAGTATATGGGTTTTACTGGCGCTGAGGAGGAAGTTGATGATGAGGATTCTGATGGTGATGTGGTTTGTTTAAATGAGGCACCAGGGGAGACACCTGTTGTCCGTGGGATGAAGAAGCCCATTGTGATGCCAGGGCAAAAAAACAAAAAAGCCACTTCTTCGGTGTGGAATTATTTCTCCACAAATCCGGACAACAGGTGTCAAGCCGTGTGTTGCCTCTGTCAATCTGTAATAAGTAGGGGTAAGGATGTCAATCACCTAGGAACATCCTCACTTATACGTCACCTGCAGCGCTTTCATCATAAGTCAGTGTCAAATTTTGAAACTTTGGGTAAGAGTGTAAGCAGTCCACTGACACCTAAATCCCTTCTGCCTCTTATACTGAAGCTCCTGCAAGCCACACCACCAACTCCCTCAAAGTTAACTTCCTCCTCAGCCATGAACATCAGTAGTCCTGCAGGACATTTCCCTGGCAAGACTGACGAGTCCTCTCCTAACCGGGATTCCTCCGGAAGATCCTTGAGTGGTACGCCTGCTGCTGCTGCTGCTACTACTGTTGTTGCTGCTGGGAGTCGATTATCATCCCAGAGGGGAAGTTGGAAGACCACTTGTACTACTTCAACTAATCAATTGACTGTCCAACAGTCCTTTTTGAGGAAGATGAAATAAGTAATCTTGTTGCAAAGCAGATAACTGAGGCCTTGACACTTATGTTGGTGTTAGACGTGCATCCGGTATCCTCCACTAGTGCAGTGGGATTTAGACAATTGATGGAGGTATTATGTCCCCGGTACCAAATCCCATCTAGGTTCCAATTCACTAGGCAGGCGATACCGAGAATGTACAGAGACATCAGAAAAAGTGTCGCCAGTGTCCTAAAAATGTGGTTGTATCCAGTGTCCACTTAACCACGGACATGTGGACAAGTGGAACAGGGCAGACTAAGGACTATATGACTGTGACAGCCCACCGGGTATATGTATTGCCTCCCGCAGCAACAACAGCAGCAGCGGCACTAGTAGCAGCATCTCACAAATCCAAACTCGTTTCTAGGCAGGCTATACTGTGTATCACCGCTTTCTGTAAGAGGCACACCGTTGACAACCTCTTACAGAAACTGAGGGACATCATCGCTCATTGGCTTACCCCACTTAAACTCTCCTGGGGACTTGTGATATCGGACAACGCCACCAATATTATGTGTGCATTACATCTGGGCAAATTGCAGCATGTCTCATGTTTTGCACATACAATTAATTTGGTGGTGCAGAATTTTTTAAAAAATGACAGGGGTGTACAGGGGATGCTGTCGGTAGCCTGAAAAATTGCGGGCCACTTTCAACATTCTGCCACTACATGCCGAAGACTGGAGCGACAGCAAACACTTCTGAACCTGCCCTGCCATCAACTGAAGCAAGAGGTCGTAAGGAGGTGGAATTCAACACTCTATATGCTTCAGAGGATGGAGGAGCAGCAAAAGGCCATTCAAGCCTATACATCCACCTATAATATAGGCAAAGAAGGGGGAAAGCATCTGACTCAAGCGCAGTGGAGAATGATTTCCGTCTTGTGCAAGGTTCTCCAACCCTTTGAACTTGCCACACGTGAAGTCAGCTCAGACACTGCCAGCTTGAGTCAGGTCATTCCCCTCATCAGGCTTTTGCAGAAGCAGCTGGAGAAATTAAAGGAGGAGCTCAGACTCAAGGGTGGTCAATCTGTTGAAATCAGAGCACTACATTAAGCCAGGATTCAAGGGTGGTCAATCTGTTGAAATCAGAGCACTACATTTTGGCCACCGTGCTCGATCCTAGGTTTAAAGCCTACGTTGTAACTCTCTTTCCGGCAGACACAAGTGTGCAGAGGTGCAAAGACCTGCTGGTGAGTAAATTGTCAACTCAAGCGGAACGTGACCTGTCAACAGCTCCTCCTTCAATTTCTCCCACCACTGGGGCTGCGAGGAAAAGGATAAGATTTCCTAGCCCACCCGCTGTTGGTGATGCAGGGCAGACAGTAGCGAAAGCTGGCATCTGGTCCAGACTGAAGGACCTGCCAACAATTACTGACATGTCTACTGTCTCTGCATATGGGGGGTTATTCTGAGTTGATCGCAGCAGGATCTTTGTTAGCAGTTGGGCAAAACCATGTGCACTGCAGGGGAGGCAGATATAACATGTGCAGAGAGAGTTAGATTTGGGTGTGGTGTGTTCAATCTGCAATCTAAATTGCAGTGTAAAATAAAGCAGCCAGTATTTACCCTGCACAGAAACAAAATAACCCACCCAAATCTAACTCTCTCTGCACATGTTATATCTGCCTCCCCTGCAGTGCACATGGTTTTGCCCAACTGCTAACAAAGATCCTGCTGCGATCACCTTGGAATTACCCCCATGATTCTGTCACCATTGAAAGACTGGCAGGAAAAAGAGGCAATTTGGATGACCTTGCACAAACTGGCTTTATTTTACATAAGTTGCCCCCCCTCCAGTGTGTACTCCGAAAGAGTGTTTAGTGCAGCCGGTAACCTTGTCATCGATTGGCGTAGGAGGTTACTTCCACAAAATGTGGAGAAGATGATGTTCATCAAAATGAATTATAAATTCCTCCAGGAAGACCTTGACCAGCAATTGTCTCCGGAAAGTACACAGGGACCTGTGTTGGTGGATTCCAGTGGGGATGAATTAATACTCTGTGAGGAGGGGGATGTACACAGTGAAAGGGGTGAGGAATCAGAGGATGTGGATGAGGTCGACATCTTGCCTCTGTAGAGTCAGTTAGTGCAAGGAGAGATTGATTGCTTCTTTTTTGGTGGGGGCCCAAACAAACCAGTCATTTCAGCCACAGTTGTGTTTCAGACCCTGTGGCTGAAATTATTGGTTTGTTATAGTGTGCATGTCCTGTTTATACAACATAAGGGTGGCTGGGAGGGCACAAGGACAATTCCATCTTGCACCTCTTTTTCTTCTTTTGCATCATGTGCTGTTTGGGGACTATTTTTTTAAAGTGCCATCTTGTCTGACACTTCCATATATGTCCAGTGGTACTACCTTATAATTCCAGTGATACTGCCATATATGTCCAGTGGTACTACCATATAAATTCCAGTAATATTGCTGTATAATTCCAGTGATATTGCTGTATAATTCCAGTGGAAATTGTTTGTGTCGCTTGGCTTAGTCAGACAGCTACCTCATTTCACCTCTTCTACATCTTTTCATGAGGTGCTGTTTGCGGCCTTTTTTATATCTGCCCTCCTCTCTGACACTGCAGTGCCACTCCTAGATGGGCCAGGTGTTTGTGTTGTCCACTTGTGTCACTTAGCTTAGTCATCCATCAACCTCGGTGCAACCTTTTGGCCTAAAAAGAATATTGTGAGGTGTTCTGTATAGACTGGAAATGAGTGGAAATAAATGTTATTGAGGTTAATAATACCATAGGATCAAAATTACCCCCAAATTCTGTGATTTTAGCCATTTTTATGTTTTTTTCCCAAAAATCATCCAGATCCAAAACCAAAACCAAAACACGAAAGGGTGGTTTTGGCAAATCCAAGCCAAAATCAAAACACGAAAGTGGAATTAGAACCAAAACAAAACACGAAAAGTGCCAGCCGCACATCTCTAGTTCTTGTACAAGTGCTGGACGGTCTGTGGTGCTGGGTGGCACCATTCAAGTTGTGCACTGACCACTCTGTGACAATTCCTGTGTTAAAACCTCTGTGTTACAGGTTTAACATGCTACCATTGTAGAAGCCCCTGACTTCTTGGCCTTAGCTTTGTTAGATATAGCAAGAATTAAAGACCCCATACACTAGGGCGATAATGCCTAATTTCATCCGATTTCGGCCTGATATATCGGATGAAATCGGGCATTTTGGAGGTGTTTCCGATCTGATCCGATGCGCATTACCGCGAGCATCGGAACGGATCCTCCAGATTGAATGTGCTGCACATTCAATCAGGTCTGACCTGGAGGCATGGCTGGGATCACCTAGGATCGCCCAATATACATCCTGCCCCCCGGAAAGCTGCCGAGGTGATCACCTGCGATCTCCTGCTACATGTGGTCGCATAAGTGTATGGGGTCCTTTACTGTGTACACATACAATTATGGCAATGTGTAGTGTGTAACAGGGATAGTATTTGACCAAGTGCGCGCACAAATTACAATATAGAGTACAGTGTGGCAAATATAACCCAAAACACACCATGTTTCAATGGTTATTTAGAGAGAAAAGGGAAAGCAATATCAGACAGAGAGATTGAAAGCATGCAGCAGTACTAGCATAAGTCACATACAATGCAGAATAAACTATTTAACTGCAATGGGCACTGATATCAACTACCCTGCTCTGTAGAAAAGGCTTGGTAGGATGCAGATCTTTGCATAACCTGCTGTGTGGTAGAGGTATACAGGGATATTCTGCCCACTGCTCCTGGAGACCTGCATAGCTCAGATAATGGCTGCCCAGTGTCTCTCTGTGGAAGAGGATGAGGAAAGAGCAGCCCGGGATGGGGGAAGACCACTGTGGAATGGTGCACTAGGCTGGGGCATGGGCTGCTGGGGTAGCGCTTATCTCCCCTATGCTGAACATCACCACGGTTCTCCTGGCCTGCCTGTGTCCCTAGTGCCAGTGTACATTACAGTCCTGGTGGTCTAGTGCGGCCACAGAGAACACTGAATGGTCCAGGAACATGTCAGCACTACTGGCCCTCTCCCCAGGCCAGTGGTAAATGGACTGTGCTATACGTGGGTCCTGCAAGCAGGTTATCCACCTTACCTGTCCCCCAGTGATCTGGTTGCAGTCCCCAGTGCCCCTGTGCCTCTGCTGGAGAAGGAGTTGTGCCAGGGGTCCCACCAAAATCACACACCCAGTTATGGCGTTTCAGCCTGTTGGGGGTGTTGGAGCATCAGCGCTTTCTTCCTGTTGGACTTCCAGATGCTGATTGCTTAGTAAGAAAGTAAAAAAATTGTTAAAGAAAAAAGAAAAAGCTTGGGCTGTTGTGTGCAGCCGAAAAAAACCCTGAAGTGACTGAGCACGAGATATGAAGGAAGAGGATCCCAGTGCATCCTGACAATCTCTCACTGCTGCAACTTTGACATCCAGCCATTACATGCTTTTTGTACTATGATAGGTATTGACAATCTCTCACTGCTGCAACTTTGACATCCAGCCATTACATGCTTTTTGTACTATGATAGGTATTGACAATTTTATCTTTTACTAGTTATTTCTAGGCCTGACTATAGTCTGTTCTTACTGTGTATTAGTGGGGGTATAGTGATTTGTTCACACCTTGTGGCAACCTTTTGCTGTGGGTGGTGTTTTCAGAGGGTGGGGGCTGCTATCAATTAACCCTGCATTCATGTCTGCATGGTTATTTAACTAGTATTGGTCAAGGCTGCAAGCATTTTAGGCTGCCAGCATTTTAGTTGCGAAGTATATTAGTGCAAAGTAGGATGATATAATCTATGGAGATATATGGAGATAAACAGGAGAAAAACAGAGGGACAGCAGACTACCTCCCCCCACCTCCACAAAAGAACTACAACCAACAGACTACAGTGAGTTACCCATACCACTACCAGTAATGCCTGCAGCCTGCACAGCCTGGATACTGAACAACCTGTCTGATTAAGTAGCAGCCCTACTGCTTTCACACATTGCTCACACTCTCATTTACACAATCTACAACCACTGTGTATCCATCTCAGCCTTTCCATTCCTAACATTATTTCTTAAAATACTGTTTGCACTGTCTTTTGCTTACATTACACCCCACATACTCCTTGTTCATTCTATATTACACCTACACCATTCTATTCCCCTTAACACTACTGTACCAAATTATGGCTCCTCGATCCTGTCACATACCAATCCTCACTGCAAGGTCTCACCCCCCAAATCCAAAATCACCCACAAACACTCAGAACCCAGCCAACCTTATCCCTATCTCCCCTGTCCCCTCCCTTCCTTTCTCCTGTGCACTCTGGAATGCTAGATCAATCTGCAACAAGCTGCCAACTATCCATGACCTCTTCATCTTCCACTCTTTTCACCTTCTCGCCATCACTGAAACCTGGCTCTCCTCCTCTGACACCACCTCCCCTGCTGCCCTCTCCTACGGAGGCCTCTCCTTCACCCACACAGTCAGAACTGATGGTCGCCAGGGTGGAGGCGTGGGCGTCCTTCTCTCCCCTAACTGCACCTTTCGTGTCATCCCACCTGAGCCCTCTCTCACCTTCTCCACCTTTGAGGTTCACACTGTCCGCCTCTTCTACCCCATTCACCTCCTTGTGGCAGTAATCTACCGCCCCCCTGGCCACTGTTCACCTTTCCTTGACAACTTTGCTGCCTGGCTTCCCCACTTTCTCTCCTCTGACCTCCCCTCTGTCATCCTCGGAGACTTTAACATCCCTATTGACATCACTAATGCCGCTTCCACTAATCTTCTCGCCCTTTCCACCTCCTTTGGACTTTCTCAATGGACCTCCACCGCTACTCACAATCTCGGCCACTCCCTCAACCTTGTCTTCACCCACCGATGTGATCTCTCTGATTTCTCAAACTCTCCCTTCCCTCTCTCTGACCACCATCTGCTTTCTTTCACCCTCTCATCCTCCCTCCTCCTCTCCACGCCCAGACCCACCACCACCAGACGCAATCTTGGGTCTCTCAACCCCACTTTCATGTCCTCCCTCGAGACTTTCCTCTCTCCTATTTCCACTATGACTTGTCCCAACCAGGCAGCCACCTTCTATAACTCTTCCCTAACCGCTGCTCTCGACTCTGTGGCCCCCCTCTCCTCTGTCCCCCTCCGCCGCTCCAAACCCCAACCCTGGCACACCAAACTAACACGTTTCTTACAAAAATGCTCATGCTCCGCTGAACGCTCCTGGAGGAAATCTCACTCTCTGCCTGACTTCCTCCATTTCAAGTTTATTCTCTCCTCCTACAGCTCTGCTCTTTCCCTCGCCAAGCAATCCTTTTTCCAAGCACTCATCTCTTCTCAGTCCTCCTGTCCACGCCGTCTCTTTGAAACTTTCAACACTCTCCTTCGCCCCCCTCCTCCTCCCCTCCCATCCTCCCTCACTGCCACTGACTTTGCCTCCTTCTTCATCTCCAAAATTGAGGATATCCGACACAACATCTCCCGCCGTCACCCCTCTGCTACCCCCCTGCCCCCTCTATCCCTCCCCTCCATCTATCCCATCCTGTCCTCCTTCCATCCGACTTCAGAAAAGGAAGTCCACTCCCTCATCTTATCCTCCCCCCCACCACCTGCCCCCTGGACCCCCTCCCCTCCCGTCTTCTCCGCTCCCTCTCCCCCACTGCCTGCTCCCACCTTGCTCACCTCTTTAACCTGTCCCTCTCCACCGGCATCTTCCCCTCACCATTAAAACATGCTCTGGTCTCACCTATTCTCAAAAAACCCAACCTCGACCCCTCATCACCCACTAACTACCGCCCCATCTCTCTTCTCCCTTTCGCCTCCAAATTACTTGAACGACTAGTCTACAGCCGTTTCACAAGCTACCTCTCTGACAACTCCATCCTCGATCCACTACAATCTGGCTTTCGCCCACTCCACTCAACTGAGACTGCCCTGGTGAAAGTCACCAATGACCTGCTTTCAGCCATATCCAGGGGCCACTTCTCTCTGCTCATCCTTCTGGACCTCTCTGCTGCCTTTGACACCGTAGATCATCCTCTCCTCCTCGGCACACTCCAAAACGCTGGCCTCTCTAGCACTGTCCTTGACTGGTTTTCTTCTTACCTCACTAACCGCTCCTTCTCTGTGTCTGTCTTAAGCACCACCTCACACCCTTCCATCCTTCCTGTTGGTGTCCCTCAGGGTTCTGTCCTTGGACCCCTTCTGTTCTCCCTGTATACCTCTTCCCTGGGTGCGCTCATTAACTCATTTGGCCTTCAATACCACCTCTATGCTGATGACACACAACTCTACCTCTCATCTCCTGATCTGTCCCCCTCTGTCCTCGCTCAGGTTTCCAGCTGCCTCTCTGCAATCTCCTCCTGGATGTCTGAACGCTCTCTAAAGCTCAACATGGACAAAACGGAACTCATCATCTTCCCCCCATCCAGAGCAACACCCCCGACCAATATCTCCATCATTGTTGACAACACCACCATCTCCCCCGTTCCCCAACTCCGCTGCCTGGGCGTCACTCTTGACTCCTCCCTCTCCTTTGCACCCCACATCCAAGCTCTGGCACAATCCTGTCGTTTCCAGCTACGCAACATTGCTCGTATCAGGCCATATCTCTCCCAGAGTGCAACTAAACTCATCATCCACTCACTGGTCATCTCACGACTTGATTACTGCAATGTCCTCCTCACTGGCCTCGCTTGCTCCCATCTTGCTCCCCTCCAATCTGTCCTGAACTCCGCAGCTAGGCTTATCTTCCTCTCCCGCCGCTCCACATCTGCCACTCCCCTTCAACAAAATCTACACTGGCTCCCATTCCCCTACAGAATCCTCTTCAAACTCCTCACCCTCACATACAAGGCCATCTCTAATTCCACTGCTCCCTACATCTCCAACCTCCTTTCCCTTCACACTCCCTCCCGCACCCTACTGTCGACTAATGACCGTCGCCTCTCCACCGCCCTGGTCACTGCTTCCCATGCACGTGTTCATGATTTTGCACGTGCTGCACCCCTTCAGTGGAACGCACTCCCCCGCTCCATTAGACTCTCCCCAACCTTGCAAAGCTTCAAACGGGCTCTAAAAACCCACCTATTCATCAAAGCGTACCCTTCTAATGCATAACCCAGAGCTGAAGCCGCGCCTCCACCCCCTGCCTCATGCCGTGAACATCTCAGCTTTGCTTGCATACTGCCATCAGGCTACCTCCCGCTTGCCTGCACCTCTTGTCATCTGTCTGTCGCCCCTCACCAATAGATTGTTGTCTCTTCGGAGCAGGGCCCTCTTTCCTCTTGTTATCTAAGCCCTCGTCTCAACACATTTCACTCACAGCTCTCCCCCACTCAACGACCATTTTTATCCTGCTAGTAAAGGCTCATCTCCATCTATGACCACCAGCCTCTAGTAGTACGATGATCACTACCTCAATACTTACATCTTAGCTGTACTATGTCTTGAGAATGTGTGGTGCTCTGTTATCTGTACTCTATTTCTGTTATTTATTTACTGTAATGAAATGTTTTGTCCCCTGTACTGTCCTTTGTACGGCGCTGCGAAACACATGTGGCGCCTTATAAATAAAATGTAATAATAATAATAATCCTGGGAGGCACACAAAACTTTATGGTTGTTAGGCACCAGTCCTGGTCTCCACAATATCATACACAAGGTTAACCCTGTGGAGACTATGGACCCCGAAGAAGAAAATGTGTCATGAACATCAGACTTTGATAGATCCCTGTTCTTTCAAAAAGAAGTTGTCCACTAACACCTGATTGTCATCCCATAGATTGAAAATACCTGACTCTAATTTCATTTTCAAAATTTCTGCTAAGCCTAAAGGTTCACATACATTTGACACTCACAGATATGTGATATTGGATAATTTTCCTCAATAAAAAATTGATCACGTCTAATTTGTTTGTCTCATTTGGTTGATGGTTCTCTATCTACTTTTAGAACTCTCTTCTCTATTAACTTGTTTGTGAAAATCTGAGGTACAGTAGGTTTATGTCAAATTTCAACAGAAATATAGAAAATTCTGAAGGGTTCACAGACTTTCAAGCACCACTGTATGTGTATATATACAGTATATAAAGATTCCAATATGGCCCAGCACTCCCTAGTGTCCCAACAGCAGCCTGCGTGCCCTTGCACAGAAATAATGTATCTCTCTCTCTCTCTCTCTCTCTCTCTCTCTCTCTCTCTATATATATATATATATATATATATATATATATATATATATACAAAAGCCATGGAGTATGTGGCAGGTACACATTAAACCAAGTAGGCATATTTGCAGTTATATTATGTGTGATAGAGTTGCCAGGTTTTAATTTTTGAGACTCTGTGATAGTGTAGGACCTGCATGAAGGTGGGGTACCTTGGCGAGCAGGTTTGCAGGCTTCCGTGCATTGGCCAATTCACTAACTAAACCCCCATCATTTATTTATTGATGTTGTGAAGATAAGTGAGCTTGCTTTGGTGAGTGCTGAACTTTCTGTTTGTAAATTTCTAAGTAGGTGGCCTTGGGCTACATGCACCCCACCCTATGAGTGGTGAGTGCAGACACTGCTCCCTGCTTCTGGGTTGGCGAGTGCTGTGGTTTTATATTTATTGGTATATTGTAGGGTTAATCTTGGGTTAACTCATATTAACTGTGGCCACAAGCTTTTTTCATGCACCCCTATGCAAACCCAATTATCTTAAACCTGAGTCAGCTGTTCTTTAGTAATTTATCATCCAGTGTCAGGTGACTAGCGTACCTTTAAAAGCCATGGAGTATGTGGCAGGTACACATTAAACCAAGTAGGCATATTTGCTGTTATATTATGTGTGATACAGTTGCCAGGTTTTAATTTTTGAGACTCTGTGATAGTGTAGGACCTGCATGAAGGTGGGGTACCTTGGCGAGCGGTTTGCAGGCTTCCGTGCATTGGCCAATTCACTAACTAAACCCCCATCATTTATTTATTGATGTTGTGAAGATAAGTGAGCTTGCTTTGGTGAGTGCTGAACTTTCTGTTTGTATATTTCTAAGTAGGTGGCCAAATGCTACATGGACCCCACCCTATGAGTGGTGAGTGCAGACACTGCACCCCGCTTCTGGGTTGGCGAGTGCTGTGGTTTTATATTTGTTGGTATATTGTAGGACTAATCTTTGGTTAACTCATATGAACTGTGACCACAAGCTTTTTTCATGCACCCCTATGCAAACCCAATTATCTTAAACCTGAGTCAGCTGTTCTTTAGTAATTTATCAGCCAGTGCCAGGTGAAAAGCATACCTTTAAAAGCCATGGAGTATGTGGCAGGTACACATTAAACCAAGTAGGCATATTTGCAGTTATATTATGTGTGATACAGTTGCCAGGTTTTAATTTTTGAGACTCTGTGATAGTGTAGGACCTGCATGAAGGTGGGGTACCTTGGCGAGCAGGTTTGCAGGCTTCCGTGCATTGGCCAATTCACTAACTAAACCCCCATCATTTATTTATTGATGTTGTGAAGATAAGTGAGCTTGCTTTGGTGAGTGCTGAACTTTCTGTTTGTATATTTCTAAGTAGGTGGCCATGGGCTACATGCACCCCACCCTATGAGTGGTGAGTGCAGACACTGCACCCCGCTTCTGGGTTGGCAAGTGCTGTGGTTTCATATTTGTTGGTATATTGTATGGCTAATCTTTGGTTAACTCATAATAACTGTGGCCACAAGCTTTTTTCATGCACCCCTATGCAAACCCAATTATCTTAAACCTGAGTCAGCTGTTCTTTAGTAATTTATCATCCAGTGTCAGGTGACTAGCGTACCTTTAAAAGCCATGGAGTATGTGGCAGGTACACATTAAACCAAGTAGGCATATTTGCAGTTATATTATGTGTGATACAGTTGCCAGGTTTTAATTTTTGAGACTCTGTGGTAGTGTAGGACCTGCATGAAGGTGGGGTACCCTGGCGAGCGGGTTTGCAGGCTTCCGTGCATTGGCCAATTCACTAACTAAACCCCCATCATTTATTTATTTATTTATTGATGTTATGAAGATAAGTGAGCTTGCTTTGGTGAGTGCTGAACTTTCTGCCATGGGCTACATGCACCCCACCCTATGAGTGGTGAGTGCAGACACTGCACCCCGCTTCTGGGTTGGCGAGTGCTGTGGTTTTATATTTGTTGGTATATTGTAGGGTTAATCTTTGGTTAACTCATATTAACTGTGACCACAAGCTTTTTTCATGCACCCCTATGCAAACCCAATTATCTTAAACCTGAATCAGCTGTTCTTTAGTAATTTAACAGCCAGTGTCAGGTGACTAGCGTACCTTTAAAAGCCATGGAGTATGTGGCAGGTACACATTAAACAAAGTAGGCATATTTGCAGTAATCTTATGTGTGATACAGTTGCCAGGTTTTAATTTTTGAGACTCTGTGATAGTGTAGGACCTGCATGAAGGTGGGGTACCTTGGCGAGAGGTTTGCAGGCTTCCGTGCATTGGCCAATTCACAAACTAAACCCCCATCATTTATTTATTGATGTTGTGAAGAAAAGTGAGCTTGCTTTGGTGAGTGCTGAACTTTCTGCTTGTATATTTCTAAGTAGGTGGCCATGGGCTAGATGCACCCCACCCTATGAGTGGTGAGTGCAGACACTGCACCCCGCTTCTGGGTTGGCGAGTGGTGTGGTTTTATATTTGTTGGTATAATGTAGGGTTAATCTTTGGTTAACTCATATTAACTGTGGCCACAAGCTTTTTTCATGCACCCCTATGCAAACCCAATTATCTTAAACCTGAATCAGCTGTTCTTTAGTAATTTATCAGCCAGTGTCAGGTGACTAGCGTACCTTTAAAAGCCATGGAGTATGTGGCAGGTACACATTAAACCAAGTAGGCATATTTGCAGTTATATTATGTGTGATACAGTTGCCAGGTTTTAATTTTTGAGACTCTGTGATAGTGTAGGACCTGCATGAAGGTGGGGTACCTTGGCGAGCGGGTTTGCAGGCTTCCGTGCATTGGCCAATTCACTAACTAAACCCCATCATTTATTTATTTATTGATGTTGTGAAGATAAGTGAGCTAGCTTTGGTGAGTGCTGAACTTTCTGCCATGGGCTACATGCACCCCACCCTATGAGTGGTGAGTGCAGAAACTGCACCCCGCTTCTGGGTTGGCGAGTGCTGTGGTTTTATATTTGTTGGTATATAAATATAAATATATATATATATATATATATATATATATATATTCATTTAGCATATTCCATAGCACAAATGGATTTGTACAGTAACATGGCGTGTGCTGACTGGTGACAATTTCTGATTGGTCAGTTAATTGCTGAACCTTATTGATGGATATCACAGCCCATCTTAAAAAAGTAGCACATCTGTGTTTGTTTCAAGGCAGATTTATTTAGTTTTAACTTTTCAACTGTTATTTATTTAAACACAAGTGCACAAGTATCAATAGCTAATGAAATTCCTAACACAATGAAATGTAACATTACACTTTAGCTCAAAGTAGAATGCAGTATACGTTGTGTATACAAGTATAAATAACAGCTCTTAAAACTACTCTATAATCTCTGGATCTCTGCCCCTCTTACTACAACTTATCACTTCTGACCTTTACACCTTAGTTTGCCTACTAAGAATACATTTTTGTTTATGGTAAAGTTTTAAACCAATCCAGTATTATTGGTTTGCATTCACAAATTGAATATTTGGCTGCAAAACACTGTTGGCAGGAAAGCATGGAGATGAGAGATGAGTACAGTTACAGTATCTTGAATAAAATAAAACCTCTTATCCCAGTAAGAATATTTCTATCAAGATTGTATGAAGCTGGTTGTGAATGAATATAGAAATGAATCTCTTAACTGCATTTAGAAAGATACTCTGCAAAAGGGAGCTGCTCTAGTAGAATGGATAGAAAGTTCAGGCCCTGACAATGATATCTGCATTGGTTTTGTTTGTTTTCATCTGTAAAGCCAGATAATGTAGACATCAGTAATGTTTTTGTAGTGGCTGTAATTATACCCAATGGGCATCATCTCTAGTTGACTGTATGCCTGTTAGAGGAGCATATACTGGATGTTTGCCACCATGCCTGCTCCAGAACTGTGTGCACAGAAGTAAGAGTTGATAGCTGTATGCATTTCAGTTGCATCTACTCTTATGATTGAAGTGGCGTAACTGGACTATGACAGGGTGTTCCCAGGAAGGCAAAGTTCAGTGAGGATTAACCATTTAATGGTATCTTAGGCAGTTCACAATGGAGTCAGTTTATACAGGTATTTCTCATTTAAAGCTATGAGAGACAACAGAGAAATGCATATGTCGGTCTACATTGTCAGCTAAACTTCATCCCTAAGGGGTATATTTACTAAAGTTCGATTTTGATTTTCAAAGGATTTGGCATTCGATATCCATTCAATTTCCATTCGATTTTGATTGAAAAGAATTACTAAAGGCTATTGAATGTCAAATCAATTCTAAAATGGAATTAAACTCAAATCCCACGCAGAATTGAATTTCTGAAATCTATGTTTTCCCGTAGTCGACTATAAGATCCCCTCATTTACTAAATATTTATTTGAAATCGAACTTCAAATCCCCAAATGAATTGAATTATGTTAGACATTCGATTTTTGCTTCTAAACACCATTCTATTGGTAGGAAATTGATTGTGATGAATTTTAAAGTGCCTAAAAGCATGTGGAGCAGTGTGGCTGTAGCAATAATGGCTCTTCAGGGTCATGGTATGTTGTGCACCTACTGTACATGCAGTATGCAAATCACCAGCTGACTGAGATAACCCAGGAGCATTAATTAGTACAACATCAGCAGCTTCATGAGTTGAATATTGCACATTTTCATACAAATGGGAATCATACCTACTCCATGAATGTGCAATAGATAGCAGCATAGCACAATATCTGACACTTTTGTCGTATGATATAATGAAATTTAAATTCCTGAGTGTTGTTACTTGCTATCCTGGTTCATGCCATGATTTCTACATCCTCAGCAAATCATCTGTCTGCAAAATTTGAGGTGAGTCAAATGATAGAGGGATGGTTGTTTGGTAAGTTATCTGTATGTGTTAATGAAGCATCTAATAATACTTGTTACTATATTGTTCTAATCCCCCCCTCCACAACAGGTGATTTAGGCTATGGCTGTTGCTCCTGGATTCTGACTACATTGATAAATCATCAAACTCCTGCTGAGCATAAGTATAAAGAGGCACATACTGTATACCCACCCAATTCATGACAGAATGCATCTTTGGTCTATTAAAAATAAATAATTTGGTAGGTGTAGTCTTATATCATTTGGCAAAAGTGCTCTGCTGCCATCTATTGCATAATTGTGCATTAAATAAACCACTCCCCCATATTATGCAATAAATAGGGAGAAGGCAGAGGTTTTGTTGCTAACAACTGACTATGTGAGCACAGAAAGTGGAAAGCAGTCATGAAGGCAGATTAGAGCTAAGCTTATTGGCAACTATTTTATTTGTAAGTATTTTTTTATATAAGTTAAATTATCATATACTGTAGGTTTTCATGTATGAAACAGTGTAAAGAGATATCTTCCTATGTAATTATTGTGCATGTGATACATTAGGACCAATAGGAAGCAATGAGAAAGTTCTGTTTTGCTGGTTATTTTATTGAGGATTTGAGGTTCGATTTTGGAAGGGATTTCATAAAATCAACTCAAAATCCCTTCCAAACATGAATCAGCATCAAATTCAATTTGAAAATCAAATGCAAAATCGATTATTAGTAAATGTGGGATTTTTGAAGAGATTTAGAAAATCAAATACAATTGATTTCAGTTGATTTTGTAGATAAATAAAAATTATCTCAAAATCAAACTTTAGTAAATATACCCCCTGGGCTTCTGTGGAATAGCTATTACCTCCTTAGACCACAATACTTTCTTGAGCACCAGCACTTTAAACCATACATGTAGGGGACTATTTGAAATCTGCTTTGCAACCCATCACTAAATGAAATCCTACATTTACCCCAATGGAACTGGTAATAAATTACCTTAGTAGGACACTAACCGTATTGTTCTATGGGCCATATGCCCAAATGGAAATCATTTGTGTCCATGTACTGACATCCATTATGAGCTGTCTATAATATCATTATATGGTTATTTTATTGCTATATGTATTTACATGACTGTTCACATTTTCATTAATTCTTAATGTTATTTATTAATCTATTAAATGAGTTTTTATTCTATCTTCATGTTTAGAACACTAATTAATAAGACTTAGTTATATCCTTTTTAGGTGCTGTTTATATATGTTGGTATTCAGCATGTATTGTATATGCCTGTTTCCAAGTATATCTATTACAGCTGGTATAGGGAGGTATACATGTAATAAACATGTGCCCTTAAAAAGGGAAAATGATACACCTGAGCTCCTACTAGATTAGTATGTAAAGGTTTAGTAGATATAAGGGATATGCAAAGAGAAAATCATAACCTCTGAATAAATAGGAGCCACTTGTAGATTAGCCCAAAATGTTATGGAAATTGCAGATGTGTGTGTTTGCAAAAATAATCAAAATATTCTAGTATAAAAACAAAAGTTTATATTGTAATATACTGTATTAAAATAAACAAAGACATATAGAATGAAACAAATAGCATATAGTATATAATGCAGTAACCACAAATTACTTTCCCAATGCACTGGAATATGGCTATGAAGGGAATTTTAAATGTGATAAATTGTTGTTTACCAATGCACTGGAATATGGCTATGAAGGGAATTTTAAATGTGATAAATTGTTGTTTACATAAGTTATGAGAGAAAAAATCTATATCTTGCAGGGGGTGGTCTTCAGTATGCCGACTGACGGGATCCCGGCGCACAGTATACCGGCGCCGGGATCCCGACAGCCGGCATACCGACACTTATTCTCCCTCGTGGGGGTCAACGACCTCCCTGGAGGGAGAATAAAATAGTGTGGCGCGCATAGTGCGCCACCGTGCCCGTAGCGTGGCGAGCGCAGCGAGCCTGCAAGGGGCTCATTTGCGCTCACCACACTGTCGGTAAGCCGGCGGTCGGGCTCCCGGCGCCGGTATGCTGGTCGCCGGGAGCCCGACCGCCGGCATATTGTAGTGAACCCCTTGCAGGGGATAATTAAATCAAATGTGCCACGCCGTTAATGAAGATTTACAATTTCTCTGAATACTGTCTGTCCAAAGTTGGTAAAACAATGTTGGTAAGTTTTAGTTAACATTATCTTCCCAGAGATATAAATCACACTGAATGAAAAGTTTCATCCATGGAGTATAAAGTTGGTTACTCTAAAAGCTAGTGGCATCCCGCTATTTTATATGAAATGTCTGGTCCTTACCGGAAAGATGTAGTATGACAGAGTGCGATCCACCTGTGTTAGATGGTATCCTCCTCCTTGTCTTGATCTCATGTGTGGCTATCACTAATGGAAACATCTGTTGCCAGTTTAAGTTCTCCTCTCTTCAGAGCATGATTCAGTGGTGTTAGCAAGTACTTGGTAGCTTAAAACAACTGTTTGTACAGCTGGAGAAGTCTTCCTGGTTGTTTTAATTCAAAGCACTGTATGTTTAGTTAAAGTTTCAATATAAGAATATAGTATAAAGTGCTCTTTCCAAATAGTTTTATCACTACTGAGGGCTTCATCAGGGTGTTGCAGTATGATGATGGTAACTAGCAGCAAACTAAGTGTATGGATAGGAATCAGGCACACTGCAAGATATAGTACATACAACCCTGTATACAGGTGATTTTAATGCAGCTTGCTTCAGGAGCATATACTGTATTATTAGTAAAAAGGAGAAAGTGCTGTCCCAACATTGAAAGTTTTATTCACACAATAGAACAACATAAAATGTTTTCTCATAAAATCACATAAATACTTCCAAACTTAAACCATATAGATTTAAATAGCACATGGACGTATTGATATGGCGGCAGATTATAATGTTAATATTATTTCTTAAATAGAACACAGTCCCATTCTGCTGAATGTAATGTAGATATTCATCCATATTATAGCTGTTTTCATGGGGCACAGTTCAAGTTTGTAGCATGCAATTAGTATAGCAGATAATATTAGCAATATTAAGCTTGCACAAGCTGAATAATGATTACAGTCACAGCGTTTAGGTATAAACAGCCTTTCTAACGGGTTACTTTTTGTTTCTCACCAATATATCAAAAATAGCACCGAAAGGACCAAGGAACTCTTGTAATATACTGATTCCGGACTCTCCCACGTGTTACCAGCTATGTAGTGGAATGTGCTGTATGTTTACCAGCTCCAGTCTCTTTATACAGATGCAAATAGGTGTTAGGCTGTATTTGACTATTCCACTGTCCCGATCCTCTCAAGCTATTGGAATAAGATGCTTCCGGTCCCGTATCCACTGTCTGGTCTGCGACTCGGCATGTAGCGACTCAATTGCTGTGTGTGCTGTGCTGCTACTGCTTCCGCCTACGTCACTCGGCTGTAATACAAGGGTGGAACTCAGCCAATCAACAATGTCTGTTTCCTCAGAAGTGACTCTCATTCATATGAAACCACAATAAAAAGCATAATAAAATGCAAAGAATTAAAACAATAAATAAAACATGTTCGATTTTTGGATGCATAATCTGACACACCTCACATCAGCCAATTAATCTCTAAGTATTTATTTCTATTTATATATAATTCTAGTTTTATTTTTTATCTTTTATATTTATTTAAGTATATATATATATAGCATACAGACGGTGCGGCACTCCAAGGAATTTCTCACCAAACAGCAGTTAGATCACAACGTTTCAATGCCTTTTATTAGTATGGCATTTTCGTCAGGTAATGATAAACAGTACAAAGATTCTTACCTTAAATAACAGAATCACCCGGTGTGGCGCCAAACGCCGCGACGGGACTGCACACCCGGCGGCCGCGCATAGAGAGTGACGTCATGACGTGCCACACAGCAACGTCTGACGGCACGTGACATACACCCGTAACCATAGAAATATAGTAACAACTACAACATGCACGCCAATGCTGGCATTATGGAACAGATTCATTCAATATAGTATAGTCACAATATAGTATATGTGGGCGAAATAACTAAGCGGTCAATAATCATGTAGACTAACTATAAACATAAAAATCAATGTCATTAAGGTAAACAGCGGGCAGTGCTAAAAAATATATACATATCATAGCCTGTACTATATATCAAGACAGAACATTTATAGAGCACCTAATAAGGGAACTCTAATAAAGAAAAGAGATATATTAACTTCAGCATAGTAATATCCTCAGTATAATACTGATGTTAGAACAATAGGTAAATTAATTATTAGAAGCTAGTATATTTATACCTGAATGTTCATTTAAACCCTTTGGGGCTAATGTCCCCAAGCGAAAGATTCATCGTGCTTCACATTTTAATAATCTAAGCCCACGATTACCACCACGCATAGAATGAGGGATGTGATCAATCATTCTATATTTTAGTGTGGCAAGATTGTGTGCTGAATTAGCGAAGTGTCTAGCGACAGGCTGGTCACTTTTGCCTGATATGAGTGCGGCTTTAATAGCCGAACGATGTGCAGCCATTCGTTCCTTAAAGGGACGTTCTGTCTTCCCTATATATGACAGACCGCACGGACAAATGATCTGGTATACCGTGAACGTGGAGTTACAAGTAAGTCTATGCTCAATAAATAATAGTTTCCCGGTATGCGGATGGTAAAAGGTATCACCAGGGATAAGATATTTACAAGTCACGCAAGTACATCTAATGCACCCAACTTTACCACGATAGATACTAGGGGTTGGCTCAGTAATATCTGCCCTCACTAAGATATCACGAATATTACGGCCCCTCCGATAGCATGACATTAATTGTGTATCAGTAAGCCCACAATCTTTATCTGATTTGATGATGGGCCATAAGTTTTTCACTACTTTATTGATACTGGGGCTAGCTGATGTGTATTGAATAACCCAAGGCAATATCGCTTTTTTAGGTTTAGGATTAGGCTGCAATAGTGACATTCTATCAATATTTAATACTTTATATTTAGCTTGTTGGAGCTGTGTATAGTCATAGCCACGTTTAAGAAATTTATCAAGCAGTATATTAATCTGAATTTCAGCTTGTTTATCATCTGAGGTTATACGTCTCACACGAATAAACTGTGAATATGGTAACCCTTTAATTAAGGGTACAGGATGAAAGCTATTAGCCACAAGAAGGTTATTACGGTCTGTCGGCTTAGAATATAAGTTAGTGGAGATGTAGCCATCCACAATAGAAATAGCCACATCCAAAAAATGTATATCAGATGTACTAGAAGAAAACGTAACTTTCACTGGGTTAGTACCAGAATTATGTTCTTCAAGGTGTCTAATCAAAATCTGGCTGTCACCTCTCCAAAAAACAAGTAGGTCGTCAATGTATCGACAAAAAAAGATGATTCTATCTGCAATTGTAGGGTCCGAAAAAAATAAATCTTGTTCTATATCAAACATAAAAATGTTTGCATTTGAGGGTGATACCGCCGCCCCCATAGCACACCCCACCAATTGCAGGTAGAATGACCCATTGTAGAGAAAAAAGTTCTTTGTCAAAATAAATTGGAGTAGTTCCACTAAAAAGGAAATATCAGGGCCATCATACGATGCCTGATTATTAAGAAAACGGTTTAGGGCCATAAGGCCTGCATCATGGGGGATGACAGTATATAGGCTAACTATGTCAATAGAAAACATAGTAACGTCAGGGGTTAATCTAGGAAGAGCTAATAATTTTACCAAAAGTGAAGTAGTATCAAGCAGGTATCTCGGGTGTGATCTTATATATGGCTGTAATATCGTGTCAAGATAGCTTGGTTGTGTAAGACTACCCCGAGCAGCAATGATAGGTCTGCCCGGGGGGTCAATTACAGACTTATGGATCTTAGGTGTACAGTAAAATAGGGGGACCAACGGGAACGAAGGGAGTAAGATTTTACTTAATTGCTCAGAAATAGTCCCATTATCTACAGCCTGTTTCAGAATGGCTGACAGTTCTCTTTTGAAAAGGTTAGTAGGATCTTCTGGGAGTAGTCGGTAAGTCGTTGAGTCATTCAGATGTAACGCAACTTGCTTCTTATATTTAGACAAGTCCTGGATAACCAGGGCACCCCCCTTGTCCGCTGGACGGAAAATCAAATCCTTATTGGTAGCTAAATCCTCTAGAGCTGATTGTTCAATAAGGGACAGGTTATGTCGATGGGGCGGCTGATTTGAGATGGTACTCAGGACATCATCATGTAATAGACGCATAAAAGTTTTGATCGAGGGGTTAAAAGATTGTGGTTCAAACGATGATTTAGGAGCTAATTTCATAAGCTGTGCCGGGAATTCAGGCTGGGCAGGAGTAAGTTGCTCCTGATTAAGTGGAGTACTAGAGACGCTGCGTTTGCCATAAAATTCACTTAACTTCAGCTGTCGATGAAGTCTGTGTTGTTCTACACTCCACTCTAGTGGATTAAAATTAGCCGTGGGCACAAAAGATAACCCCTTAGATAGAACAACAATCTCAGTAGGGGTTAGTTTGTGGGAGGATAAATTGACAATTAAGGTTTCTTCGTAGCTTGTTTGTTTCCACGTCCCCTGCCTTTTGTTTTGGCGCCCGCGCCTTGTGTATTTGCGCTGCCTCGGGTGTAGTGTACCCGTGCATTCATCCCTAAAGGGTCTTGTTGGTTACGGGGAGTAGTATCAGAACCACCTCTGTTGGTGTCACTGGCTGACGAATTGAATTCGGTGGAGGAATCCATTTGCCTCCCTCCTGGTCTCCTACTACGTCTGAAGAACGGTTTTCTATAATCAGACCCTCTGGCAGGATAGGTCCATTGATATACCGTATTATGGTCATAGTCGGCATCAACTTTTGCCTGTTTCGACTTTTTAAACTTAATCAAATCCCTTTTATATATCTGCAGTTGGGAATTAAGTTTAGTATACCATTCTGTACTTGTGTCAACAGTAAGGTTTGCTTTATGTATGGTCTCAAATGTATCGATTTTATCTTTCATGATAGTGACTTCTTTCGTTGAGAACTCAATAATGAGGAGCATTAGATCGAACGAGCATTTGTTCACTATAGAGACCCATTTTCTACAGAAGGCCGGATCGTGCTTCCCAATTGTAGGGCCATTACGTACGCGTAGGCCTCTAGGGATCTTTTTAGCTCGATGGTAGTCACTCAGCGATAATGCATGAAATTGGTAGTCAATCTCTCTCCTCTTAAGTCTAAGTAACTCTCTATAGATATCATCAAGTGGCATAGCTTCTGCCTGTTCAGTTAGTGCCCCACAGCATAAAATTGACTCAGCTTCTGCTTCTGAATATGAATAAGTATCACCAATCGGATAGGTAGTGGCTGCAAGACCACTAACCCGCTGATCAGATTCCAAATTAGCCATAGCAATGGAGTGCAACACATATGCAAAGAAAAAAATGTGCAAGCAGTGCAATAGTACCCACAGAAAATATATAGAGAAAAAAAATATTTATAAAAGTGCAAAAAAAAATTTTTTTTTTTTTTTTTTTAAAGTTCCAAATGATTAGAACACAGCAGATGATACCTGGTTGAAGTATAGTAGGGGTGCCCTGGCCCGAGCTCCTAAAATTGAGGAGATCCAATGTAGAAAAAGGTGATGGTCCGGCACAGCCACATAAATAGGTAATGTCCTGGGTGCCCTCACAAGGAAGGAATGGATAGCATACAGACGGTGCGGCACTCCAAGGAATTTCTCACCAAACAGCAGTTAGATCACAACGTTTCAATGCCTTTTATTAGTATGGCATTTTCGTCAGGTAATGATAAACAGTACAAAGATTCTTACCTTAAATAACAGAATCACCCGGTGTGGTGCCAAACGCCGCGACGGGACTGCACACCCGGCGGCCGCGCATAGAGAGTGACGTCATGACGTGCCACACAGCAACGTCTGACGGCACGTGACATACACCCGTAACCATAGAAATATAGTAACAACTACAACATGCACGCCAATGCTGACATTATGGAACAGATTCATTCAATATAGTATAGTCACAATATAGTATATGTGGGCGAAATAACTAAGCGGTCAAAAATCATATATAATTCTAGTTTATTTTTTATCTTTTATATTTATTTAAGTATATATATATATATATATACACACACACACACACACACACACACACACACACACACACATACCTACACATATATATATACACATGCACATAGTATTTCCAATAATTTAATTCCTAAACATTGGTCAAAAAGATATATATATGTACAGAAAACAAAAACATGTATAGAAAACAAGTACATATCGATCAGACAAATGAATATATACAGTAGATGTATACGTATCCACCACACCTGCACACATACACACACACACGCACACACACACACACACACGCATACATTAAACTACAGAAAAGAGAGAGACATAATATTTTTGTATATATCATATTAACAAAAGACAGTTTCCCTATAATGCATCAATAACTAACATTTATTTTTATTTTTCACCTTTATTATACAGGTTGAGTATCCCTTATCCAAAATGCTTGGGACCAGAGGTATTTTGGATATCGGATTTTTCCGTATTTTGGAATAATTGCATACCATAATGAGATATCATGGTGATGGGACCTAAATCTAAGCACAGAATGCATTTATGTTTCATATACACCTTATACACACAGCCTGAAGGTCATTTAATACAATATTTTTTATAAGTTTGTGCATTAAACAAAGTGTGTCTACATTCACACAATTCATTTATGTTTCATATACACCTTATACACACAGCCTGAAGGTCATTTTATACAATATTTTTAATAACTTTGTGTATTGAACAAAGTTTGTGTACACTGAGCCATCAAAAAACAAAGGTTTCACTATTTCACTCTCACTCAAAAAAGTCCGTATTTCGGAATATTCCGTATTTCGGAATATTTGGATATGGGATACTCAACCTGTACTGATAAAACACACATCAATCTTGATAGTGTAATGTTGGGTATTTTTCCAATAACAAAAGTAAGGGAATATTCTGGCCCACATGGACCTATGGTGCCAAGCATACCCCCAAAAAGATTTCTACATCCTCCTATCCCAACACTATCACCATCCCACTTGTACCTATTATGCTAAATATTAGGTATAGGATAGGATATCTTTTTGACCAATGTTTAGGAATTAAATTATTGGAAATACTATGTGCATGTGTATATGTGTGTATATATATATTTATATATATATATAGATGTGTGTGCATGTATGTGTATATATATATATGTATATATATATATGTATACTTAAATAAAAATAACAGATAAAAAATAAAATAATATATAAATAGAAATAAATACTTAGAGATTAATTGGCTGATGTGAGGTGTGTCAGATTATGCATCCAAAAAACGAACATGTTTTATGTATTGTTTAAATTCTTTGCCTTTTATTATGCTTTTATATGGTTTCACATGAATGAGATTCCTGAATGATTATTGGCAATGAAAGGGTTGTAATTTAACTAATGAGTGCAGCGTAAAAGTAATGCACTGAGAGGGGCAGTCACTTCTGAGGAAACAGCCGTTGTTGCTTGGCTGAGAAACACGTCAGTTCTACCCTTGTATTATAGCCAAGTGACGTAGGTGGAAGCAGTAGCAGCACAGCACAAACAGCGATTGGGTCGCTACATGCCGGGTCCCAGACCAGACAGATGGAAGCATCTTATTCCCGCAGCTTGAGAGGATCAGGACAGCGGAATAGTCAAATACAGCCTAACACCTATTTGCATTTGGATAAAGAGACCGGAGCTGGTAAACATACGGCACATTCCACTACATAGCTGGCAACAAGTGGGTGAGTCCGGAATCAGTGCCTTGGAAAAAACAGTTTATCACAAGAGTTCCTTGGTCTTTTTGGTGGTATTTTTAATATATGGGTGAGAAACAAAAATGAACCCATTAGAAAGGCTGTTTATACCTAAACTCTGTGACTGTAATCATTATTCAACTTCTGCAAGCTTAATATTACTAATATTGTCTGCTATACTAACTGCATGCTACAAACTTGAACTGTGCCCATGAAAACAGCTATAATATGGATTAATATCTACATTACATTCAGCTGAATAGGACTGTGTTCTATGTAAGAAATAATATTAACTTTATAATCTGCCGCCATTCCAATACAACCATGTGCTATATATAATTTATATGGTTTAAGTTTGGAAGTTTTTACGTGATTTTATGAGATAACTTTTTATCTTGTTATATTGTGTGACTAAAACTCACAATGTTGGGACAGCGCTTCCTCCTTTTTACTAATTTTTGTGTTTCCATATATTGAGGGTCAGCACCTCATTTTTTGAAAGCAGCAGTCCGTGTGAGAGGGTATTAATTAGTTTTTAATTGGATGCAGTATCTGATACACACTCCAGCTAAGCGCTTTCTTTATTGTCTATTTGCTTTGAAACCTTTTTGCTGATAGAGAGCAGCTGAGTTGGACATTATGCCAGGTTCAATGTGTATTTCCGAAAAACTTGAAAGGAGGAATAATTATGTGAGTAATCTGTCAATGGAGGATGGAAATAGGGTCAATCTAGATGAGAGTAACGATATGCGTAAATTATTTAATAAAATGGAATCACTCCGCTTAGCTGAGACTCGTCACTGGTGGGATCAGGTCACATTGCAGATATATCTGGATAGGGACATGATCCCTAGAGGACTGAGAATATTTAAGAATTCCTCCTTTCAAAATGACATAGGTTTTTTTTAATCTATTGAATAAAACCTTGGACGATTCTTCAAAATCTCTGATGAGATTATTAAATAAATATAGGGTGGAGAAGGTGACAAAAATACAGGATGAGATCGATAAGGTTCATAATGATTTAAAGAAATCTGAAAAACAGATAGGCTATGAGGAGAGAGCTATAAGGACTAATAAAAAGATTAAGGATTTTGAAAAGAATTTGATAGCAAAAAAAGATGAGAAGTTGTATAGAGATAGGACAGATTATGAGAGGGACTATCACTGACCTGGTCGAAGTATGTTGTGGACTCGGGGCTTCTTCCGGTGACTGGGAAGAGGAACCGCTACTGGGTCGCAATAGAGATGGCCGGATGTAGGTCTTCTTCATACAGGATGAAGACAGTAAGCAGGAAGCACGGAGGAATGATGAAGGTCTCCTGAAAAACAAGACTAGTAAAAGTGCTAAGTGCTGAGGTACAGAGGTGCTGGTATTATTGAGGTACTGAAGGCACTGAGGTGCTGAGACACCGAGGTACTGAGGTGCTGAGGTTCTGTGGTACTAAGGTGCGGAGGTGCTGAGGTTCTGTGGTGCTGAGGCACCGGAGTGCTGAGGTTCTGAGGCACTGAGGTGCTGAGACACCGAGGTACTGAGGTGCTGAGGTTCTGTGGTACTAAGGTGCGGAGGCACCGAGGTGCGTGATGGCGCTCGGGTGCTTGGAGGCACGAAGGTGCGAGATGGCGCTCGGGCGCTTGGAGGCACGGAGGTGCGTGATGGCGCTCGGGCGCATGGAGGCACGGAGGTGCGTGATGGCGCTCGGGCGCTTGGAGGCACGGAGGTGCGTGATGGCTCTCGGGCGCTTGGAGGCACGGAGGTGCGTGATGGCACTCGGGTGCTTGGAGGCACGGAGGTGCGTGATGGCGCTCGGAGGCACGGAGGTGCGTGATGGCGCTCGGGCGCTTGGAGGCACGGAGGTGCGTGATGGCGCTCGGGCACTTGGAGGCGTGAGGAAACACTGAGACACTGGGGACACTGGAGACACTGGAGACACTGGAGACACTGGTATACTGGAAAGCACAGCGGAAACAGGAACAAGGGAGCTCTGGAGATCACTGCTTCTGACAAGCAGAATGATGATACATAGGCGCCGGCTCCCTGCTTGGCGTCTGGCTTTGAACCTCCCGCCTTAGTCTGATTGGCGGAGTGGGCAGATGACGTCAGCCCCGCTCCGCCTACCTAATCTAGAGCAGCATGGCGGCGCCCTCGCTCCGGGAGCCGCCGGAGAGACCCGCCGACCCGACGCCGGACCCCCGAGGCCGCCGGAGGGGAGAGACGCCAGGCCATCCAGGACACCCGCAGAGGCAAGCGCGGCCGCCGCTGCCCGCGGGGTGTGACAGTACCCCCTCCTCCAGGAGTGGCCCCTGGACACTTTCCGGGTTTAGTTGGATGTCTGGAATGGAAGATTCGAACCAGTCGGGGAGCCATTACCTCAGTAGCATTGATCCAACTTCTCTCTTCAGGACCATAACCTTTCCACTCTACCAAGTACTGTAATTTTTTATGAAAATAACGAGAGTCAAGAATAGCTTTGATTTCAAATTCTGTCCCAGCTTCAGACACTGTAGTAGTTGGCCTAGGAGATGCTGAGTGGAACCGATTTAGAATGAGGGGGCGGAGGAGAGATACGTGGAAGGAGTTTGGAATTCGAAGGTGAGAAGGCAACTCCAATTTGCAAACGACCGGGTTCAAGACTTGCCGCACTGAGAAAGGACCAATGAACCTTGGGGCAAATTTCATGGTGGGTACTTTCAAACGAAGATTGCGGGTAGAGAGCCATACCTTGTCACCAACCTTATATTGAGGAGCTGCTCGTCGTTTCCTATCCGCAAAGAATTTATAGCGATCGGAAACCCTCTTAAGATTGGCATGAACTCGGCTCCAAATTTGAGTGAAATGTCGGAGAGTTGAGGCTGCAGCAGGAACTTCTTCTGGAGGACAAATGGGCAACTCCGGAACTTGGGGATGAAATCCAAAATTAATAAAGAATGGCGTCTCACCAGTAGAAGAATGATAAAGATGGTTGTGGGCAAACTCAGCCCACGGCAACAACTCCACCCAGTTATCTTGAGAAGGGGAAAGGTAAATACGGAGAAAAGTCTCTAGATCCTGATTGACGCGTTCAGTTTGCCCATTAGTCTGTGGATGGTAAGCAGAAGAGAATTTGAGCTTAATTTGAAGAGTTGAACAGAGGGCTCTCCAGAATCTCGCTGTAAACTGTACTCCCCGATCTGAGACTATTTCCAGAGGTAACCCATGCAGGCGGAAATGCTCTTGGATAAATAACAGGGCCAACTTGGAAGCGGAGGGTAATCCGGTCAACGGACTAAAATGTGCCATCTTAGAGAATCGGTCAATGATCACCCAAATGGTGTTATGACCCTTAGAGAGCGGTAATTCAGTAACAAAGTCCATCGAGATATGAGTCCAAGGCCTTTTAGGAATGGATAAAGGATGCAACAAACCCGCAGGCGGCAGACGTGGAGTTTTGTGCTGAGCACATTGAGGACACGAATTGACATACTCTTGAACATCATTTTTCATAGTGTCCCACCAGTATTCCCACATTTTCTGAACTCCCGGATGACCAGAAAACTTAGAAGTGTGTGCCCACTGCAACAGTTTCGGTCGAAATTTAACTGGTACCGACATTCTTCCAGGAGGAGGACCCAACCTAGTGGGAGCTGCAGAAATAGAGATGGGACTGAGGATTAATGCCTTCCCCATTGTATTCTCCTCATCGGAAGCCATCACTGAACGGGATAGGGCATCCGCCTTGGTATTTAGAGTTCCAGCCCGATACTTGATGATAAAGGAAAATCTGGTAAAGAAGAGCGCCCATCTTGCCTGACGGGGGTTCAAACATTGGGCCGTCTTTAGATACAGTAAATTCTTGTGGTCCGTAAAAATTGTAATTAAGTGTTTAGCACCCTCCAGAAGATACCTCCATTCTTCCAACGCAGATTTAATTGCCAGTAGCTCTTTGTCTCCGATGGTGTAATTTAGTTCAGCAGGGGAGAACTTGCGAGAATGAAACCCACACGGATGCAACTTCCCATCTGAGGCGTACTGCGAGAGTACAGCACCTATGCCTACCGTGGAAGCATCAACCTCCAAAAAGAATGGTTTTAGGAAATCTGGCTGCTGAAGTACGGGAGCAGATATAAAGGCGGTCTTCAACTGTTTGAACGCTGCTACTGCTTCAGAAGGCCAATTGCTTGGGTCAGCCCCTTTTTTAGTCAGAGCCGTAATAGGTGCCACGATGGTAGAGAAACCTCTTATAAATTTCCGATAATAATTTGCGAATCCTAGAAATCGTTGCACTGCTTTTAAGGAAAGAGGTTGAGTCCAATCCCGGATGGCCGAAAGTTTCTCCAGATCCATACGCAATTCAGTTCCAGAAATAATGTAGCCCAAAAATGAAATAGAAGGAACCTCAAAGGTGCACTTGGAGATCTTGCCATAAAGATGATTCTAGCGCAACCGAAGGAGTACTTCCTTAACCTGTAGTCGGTGCTCAGAAAGATTCTTTGAAAAAATCAAAATGTCATCCAAATAGACTACTACATTCAGATACAACATATCCCGAAAGACTTCATTAATGAATCCTTGAAAGACAGCGGGGGCGTTGCTGAGGCCAAATGGCATTACCAGGTACTCATAATGCCCGTCTCTCGTATTGAAAGCCGTCTTCCACTCATCTCCTTGACGAATACGTATCAAGTTGTATGCTCCTCTTAAGTCAAGCTTAGTAAATACTCGAGCTCCACGCACTCTATCGAAAAGCTCTGTGATGAGCGGCAGAGGATACTTGTTTTTAATGGTGACTTCATTTAAACCACGATAGTCAATGCATGGTCTCAGCCCTCCATCTTTTTTCTTTACAAAGAAGAAGCCAGCTCCCGCTGGAGAAGTGGAGGGACGGATGAAGCCCTTCTGCAAATTCGACTTAATGTACTCAGACATAGCTTGTGTCTCTGGAACCGACAAAGGATAAGTGCGACCTCGGGGCGGTATTTTCCCAGGAATGAGCTCAATGGGACAGTCCCAAGCCCTATGCGGAGGTAATTTATCAGCCGCCTGTTCCGAGAAGACATCCAAAAACTCTCGATAAGCCTCAGGAACTAACTCCACGTCCAACTTGGCCGATGCACGGAGTGGAACGACAGGAGTAAGACAATTCAATCGGCAGAAAGGACTCCAAGAAATTATTTGTGTCGACCCCCAGTCGACATGAGGGTTGTGTAGCCTGAGCCAGGGAAGACCCAAAACGAGATCATGAGACATTTCCTGAATAACTAGAAACTTCAGTTGTTCATGATGTAAAGCTCCCACTTGTAGCTGAATTGACTCAGACTGACTCGTAATCAAGGCGTTAGGAATTTGAACCCCGTTAATGGCTGTAATAGTAATAGGTCGCTCGACCAACTGTAATTTCAAACCCAAACTCTGGGCGCAGGAAAGAGAAATAAAATTCCCCGCAGCACCTGAATCCAAAAGAGCCATAACGGTCTTGACTTTTGTTTTAGTAGACAAAGATACTGAGAGTAAACAGTCCACTTCTGGAGAAGATTGAGAAACCACACCCAGCTTGACTTCCCCGGAACAGGCTAGGATTGCCCGTTTCCCGGGCGAGCTTTGCAAGACTTGAGGAAGTGATCCGCGGCTCCACAGTAGAGGCACAGTTTGTTCTCACGCCGACGCTGTCGCTCCTCTGGAGACAGTCGAGACCGATTAATCTGCATGGGTTCGTCTGGAGCTGTCGTAACCGATGGTTTAGACGGAGGAGCCCGGAATCTGCACCGATCAGACCGAGAACGTTCGCCAACTCGTTCCTGCATGCGGAGATCCACTTTCACACAGAGCGAGATCAACTGTTCCAAAGAAACTGGCAAATCTCTTGTAATCAATTCGTCTTTAAGACGGTCGGACAGCCCGTTCCAGAAAGCGGCCCGTAAGGCATCATTATCCCAGCGCAATTCGGAAGCTATGGTCTGAAAATGAATCACATACTGACCCACTGAACGAGAGCCTTGTCGAACTCTGAGAAGATCTGAAGAGGCAGCGGCCGTTCTGCCAGGCTCATCAAAGATCCTGCGGAAAGATGAGATGAAATTAGTGTAGTTGGAAACCAAAGGATCAGATCGCTCCCATAAAGGAGACACCCATTCCAACGCTGAACCCTCAAGCAAGGAAATAATGTATGCTACTTTGGATCGATCCGTGGGAAAATTGTGTGCGAGGAGTTCAAACTGCACCTCGCACTGGTTAAGAAAAATACGGCAATTCTTCGGGTTGCCGTTGTAGCGAGAGGGAGTGGGAAGCTGAAGGCGTGACCTGGTACCGGACACTGCGTGAGCATTAACAGGAACGACTACCGGAGTGGGTACTGGAGCTGGAACTGGAACTACTGAAGCCAGGGAAACCTGAATTTGATCCAACCTGCCGGATAGTTCTTGGAGATACCGCATCACCTGGTTTTGCGCCGCTTCCTGACTCTGAACACGGGAAACCAGATCTTGGATGGCACTTGCTTCTGGGTTCCGATTCCCCGGGTCCATGAGGCCTGTGTATACTATCACTGACCTGGTCGAAGGGTGTTGTGGACTCGGGGCTTCTTCCGGTGACTGGGAAGAGGAACCGCTACTGGGTCGCAATAGAGATGGCCGGATATAGGTCTTCTTCATACAGGATGAAGACAGTAAGCAAGAAGCACGGAGGAATGATGAAGGTCTCCTGAAAAACAAGACTAGTAAAAGTGCTAAGTGCTGAGGTACAGAGGTGCTGGTATTATTGAGGTACTGAAGGCACTGAGGTGCTGAGACACCGAGGTACTGAGGTGCTGAGGTTCTGTGGTACTAAGGTGCGGAGGCACCGAGGTGCTGAGGTTCTGTGGTGCTGAGGCACCGGAGTGCTGAGGTTCTGAGGCACTGAGGTGCTGAGACACCGAGGTACTGAGGTGCTGAGGTTCTGTGGTACTAAGGTGCGGAGGCACCGAGGTGCGTGATGGCGCTCGGGCGCTTGAAGGCACGAAGGTGCGTGATGGCGCTCGGGCGCTTGGAGGCACGGAGGTGCGTGATGGCGCTCGGGCGCTTGGAGGCACGGAGGTGCGTGATGGCGCTCGGAGGCACGGAGGTGCGTGATGGCGCTCGGGCGCTTGGAGGCACGGAGGTGCGTGATGGCGCTCGGGCGCTTGGAGGCGTGAGGAAACACTGAGACACTGGAGACACTGGGGACACTGGAGACACTGGAGACACTGGTATACTGGAAAGCACAGCGGAAACAGGAACAAGGGAGCTCTGGAGATCACTGCTTCTGACAAGCAGAATGATGATACACAGGCGCCGGCTCCCTGCTCGGCGTCTGGCTTTGAACCTCCCGCCTTAGTCTGATTGGCGGAGCGGGCAGATGATGTCAGCCCCGCTCCGCCTACCTAATCTAGAGCAGCATGGCGGCGCCCTCGCTCCGGGAGCCGCCGGAGAGACCCGCCGACCCGACGCCGGACCCCCGAGGCCGCCGGAGGGGAGAGACGCCAGGCCATCCAGGACACCCGCAGAGGCAAGCGCGGCCGCCGCTGCCCGCGGGGTGTGACAGGGACAGAGTATGCACCTATAACAAAAGACAGAGGTCTACATCATTTATGAGAAGACCTAGGACACCATCTAGACAAAGGAATTATGTCAACCAGGAGCGACAAAGAGGGATAAATTATCGCCGGGGTAGGGAAAGAAGATTTAGTAACAATGATAGGAAGATATATCACAAAAACACAATAAGGGATCGAAAATTATCCTGGGGAGACTATGAACAATACAATAGATATGGTAAACTACAAGATCTAGAGGCACAAGGCACATTGGAATATACATCTAATGGGACGGTACAACAACATTTTTTAGAGAAAAAGAGGTTGACAAATCATTAAAAATCCCCTCCACCTCAATCTCAACTCAAACATCAAGGGGGAACAGTACGTATCAGAATGGAACAGGAAAAGAGAAAGAGAATTAGAAAGAGGGGAATTAGAGAAGGAAGAAATAAGAAAAAATTGAAGCAAAAACACCCAATGGAAATAAAACCTAGAGGTATCTTTAATTTGTCCTCAAAATCCCTTTCTTCTGAGGAAATATCATTGCTGAATAAGGGATTAAGTTTTGTTCCAACTGTGCGACCAAATTTATTTGATTTATTTGTTGATTTAAGCAAATTTGTGAGAACCTTGATCAGAAAGAGGTATTTTGCACTGAGAGATCTTTAGAAGAGGGGGATTAAAGGAAGTCCAATAGTTTTGGATACTAACGATCAGGTCCCATTGGAAATTTTAGAGGCATTGTTAATAGAAAATGGGGAAAGTTATTAACAAAAAACAGAACAAATATATAATGTTAATGTATCACGAGATAAGATATTTAAAAATGCCTCTAACTTTTATCCACTTCAGTATCAAGGCCCATTTGTGGAAAGTTTTTATTCCGCCACAATGGAGGTTATAGGGGTCATTGTAAAGACTTAGGACTACAAAAAAGTTGGGATAAGCTATGCAGATAAGAGAGACAGGCTTTGAAAAAATTAATGGGGATAAAGAAATCAAGAATATAAGGGATTGGGGGGGGGGGGACTTGTTATCCAAAATATACAAGATTACATTGATGAAGCACAGAGACAGCTTAATAATGATAGGTTCTATAAAAGACTCTCTGATAACTTGCTGTAACATTTCTAATGGAATTAAGAGATATGTTAGATAAAGCTGTTGAACTCAGTGTTATATCCAAAGAAATATGGCAGTTTCTATTTATTCAGTATCCAGTAATACCAATATATTTTCACTTGCCAAAGGTGCATAAGTGTTTAGACCATCCACCGGGACACCCGATAATATCACTTCTGGGGAAACAGACATTGTTGATTGGCTGAGAAATGCATCAGGTCCGCCCTTGTATTACAGCCGGGTGATGTAGGCAGAAGCAGTAATAGCACAGTACACACAGTGATTGAGTCGATACATGCCGGGTCCCAGACCAGACAGTGGATACGGGACTGGAAGCGTCTTATTCCCGCAGCTTGAGAAGATCGGGACAGCAGAATAGTCAAATACAGCCTAACACCTATTTGTATCTGGATAAAGAGACCGGAGCTGGGAAACATGTGGCACATTCCACTACATAGCTGGTAACACGTGGGAGAGTCCGGAATCAGTGTATTACAAGAGTTCCTTGGTCCTTTTGGTGCTATTTTTGATATATGGGTGAGAAACAAAAATTAACCCATTAGAAAGGCTGTTTATACCTAAACTCTGTGACTGTAATCATTATTCAGCTTCTGCAAGCTTAATATTACTAATATTTTCTTCTATACTAACTGCATGCTACAAATTTGAACTGTGCCCCATGAAAACAGTTATAATATGGATTAATATCTACATTACATTCAGCTGAATGGGACTGTGTTCTATTTAAGAAATAATATTAACATTATAATCTGCCGCCATTCCAATACGTCCATGTGCTATATAAATTTATATGGTTTAAGTTTGGAAGTATTTATGTGATTTTATGAGAAAATGTTTTATCTTGTTATATTGTGTGACTAAAACTCTCAACGTTGGGACAGCGCTTCCTCCTTTTTACTAATTTTTGTGTTTCCATATATTGAGGGTCAGCACCTCATTTTTTGAAAGCGGCAGTGCGTGTGAGAGGGTATTAATTAGTTTTTAATTGGATGCAGTATCTGATACACACTTTAGCTAAGCACTTTCTTTATTGTCTATTTGTTTCGAAACCTTTTTGCTGATAGAGAGCAGCTGAGTTGGACATTATGCCAGGTTTAATGTGTATTTCTGAAAAACTTGAAAGGAGGAATAATTATGTGAATAATCTGTCAATGGAGGATGGAAATGGGGTTAGTCTAGATGAGAGTAATGATATGCATAAATTATTTAATAAAATGGAATCACTCCGCTTAGCTGAGACTCGTCACTGGTGGGATCAGGTCACATTGCAGATATCTCTGGATAGGGACCTGATCCCTAGAGGACTGAGAATATTTAATAATTCCTCCTTTCAAAATGACATTGGTTTTTTTAATCTATGGAATAAAACCTTGGATGATTGTTCAAAATCTCTGATGAGATTATTAATTAAATATAGGGTGGAGAAGGTGACAGAAATACAGGATGAGATCGATAAGGTTCATAATGATTTAAAGAAATCTGAAAAACAGATAGGCTATGAGGAGAGAGCTATAAGGACTAATAAAAAGATTGAGGATTTTGAAAAGAATTTGATAGCAAAAAAAGATGAGAAGTTGTATAGAGATAGGACAGATTATGAGAGGGACAGAGTACGCACCTATAACAAAAGACAGAGGTCTACATCATTTATGAGAAAACCTAGGACACCATCTAGACAAAGGAATTATGTCAACCAGGAGTGACAAAGAGGGATAAATTATCGCTGGGGTAGGGAAAGAAGATTTAGCAACAATGATAGGAAGATATATCACAAAAACACAATAAGGGATCGAAAATTATCCTGGGGAGACTATGAACAATACAGTAGATATGGTAAACTACAAGATCTAGAGGCACAAGGCACATTGTAATATACATCTAATGGGATGGTACAACAACATTTTTTAGAGAAAAAGAGGTTGACAAATCATTAAAAATCCCCTTCACCTCAATCTCCCACTCAAACATCAAGCGGAGCACAGTACGTATCAGAATGGAACAGGAAAAGAGAAAGAGAATTAGAAAGAGGAGAATTAGAAAGAGGGGAATTAGAGAAGGAAGAAATAAGAAAAAATTGAAGCAAAAACACCCAATGGAAATAAAACCTGGAGATACTGTATCTTTAATTTGTCCTCAAAATCCCTTTCTTCTGAGGAAATATCATTGCTGAATAAGGGATTAAGTTTTGCTCCAACTGTGCGACCAAATTTATTTGATTTATTTGTTGATTTAAGCAAATTTGTGAGAACCTTGATCAGAAAGAGGTATTTTGTACTGAGAGATCTTTAGAAGAGGGGTATTAAAGGAAGTCCATAGTTTTGGATATGTTATGAGCCACGGCTGTGGCTCATTCCTGTTTTGCATGTCAGTTAGGTATTTTATGTTTATAAGTTGTCTTGCAGGCCAGGATTTCCCGTTGCTCTGTTTAAGAATACTCTTGGTTGCTGCCGCTGGTGAGTCTGTGTAATTGCAGCTTGTTCCCATGTGTTCAGCCTCACCTGGCTGCTAATTGCATCTTGTCAGTTTGGAGTCATGCAACAGGGCAGCTGCATGAGATTATTAATTAGGCCTCTATGTTATATGCTGGCTCAGTGCTATTCACAGACGCTGGTGATATTTCTAGGTTTCCAGTCTGCTTGAGTTCTGAGCTTGTACCTGCCAGTTCCTGAGCTCCTGTGTAGCAGTGTCAGTCCCTGTGTCAGTCTCTGTGTCGATTCCTGTGTCTGATCCCGTGTCCTGCCGTGAAGCGTTCCTGTCCAGAAGTCCGGTGACTTTGCCTATGCCTGGTCGAGTTTCTGGCTTCTTGGTGTCCACCGGTCTGTCGTTTGGGATTCTGCCTGTCCTCCAGTTCTGAGAGTCTGTGTCGGCAGCATTGGGGGTTCCTGTCCGTTTGCCAGTATTCGTACCGGTTCCGTGAGTAGCGGCTCTGCTGTATTCTGTTATTATTTCTGTCACTGGTGTTTTGCAGAGGGTTCTGCTTATGCTGTCACCGCCGGTACACAAAAGTATTGTGTCGGCGTGTGGTCAGCATTTCCTTTGTTGTTCTTTTCCTTTGGCGGCAAGCCGCACATACATTTAGTTTTAGGCTAGTTAGTAGCCCCTGGCTTTGGTTGTTTCAGTAAGAGGGCCCCTTGTTATCACCCTGTCTCTGTACACTCTTTGTCTCTCATTAAGACCTGAGGGGGCATCAAAGTTGGGCAGACGTAATCCGCCCTGCAAACGCGGCTGCCATGGGCTCAAGCAACCATAGTCTCGCAAGAGTGTACTGACAGCACGGGCGAGACAACGGAGATAGGGCGCCAGGGGCTATTCCCTTTCCATTCCCCTTTCCCAGCGTTACGTCCTGGTGCTCTGGACTCGCTTCATAACATCTCCCTTGTTCTGAGCACCAGGAACCTAACATTATCACCAGCCCAACCACAAAAAATAAATAAAACTTTTTTTTCTTTTTTGGCCCAGTCCAGTGTCTAGTCTAGAATCCAGTCCTGTCTAGAATTCAATATGCAGAATCCAATCCGGGGTTTAGAATCCAGTCCTGTTTAGAATTCCGTGTGCAGAATCCAATCCGGTGTTTAGAATCCAGTCCTGTCTTGAATTTAGTGTGCAGAATCCAATCCGGTGTCTAGAAACCAGTCCTGTCTAGAACTCAGTGTGCGGAATCCAGTCCGGTATTTAAAAAAAAAAAACAGTCGTGTTTTGTCTAGTTTAAAAATTTAGTCTTGCCTTGTCTAGTCTTGCCTTGTCTTGTCTTGTCTAGTTTTAAATCCTCCTATGTCTACTATGCAAGCCCTGCAGGCATCTCTCGCAGCCCTGAACTCTGCTTTCAGTGCTTTGAGACCAGAGCGACTAGAAGTTTTGCAGCAATCCCTAAAGCAACTGCAAAACCTTCTGACTAAAATCTTGCTCATCTTGCCAGAAGTCGTTGAGAGTACATCTACAGATGTAGCCACCTTTATCTTGAGTGGCCGCGGCGGTTGTCCCGTTCGACCATACGCAGCGTACTGTGGCGTAGCGAGGCGCGCCTAGCCACAGAGAGGCTATCTAATCGCACGGAGACAGACATTTGACGTTTGGCGTTACCTTTACGTGTAATACCTGCGATCAGCCACCAGATGTCGCTTTTTACAATCACCACTGCGCATGCGTGTGGTCTCCCGTAAAATACAATACTGACATACATAATAAGGACTACTTTACTAAGGCGTCTCATTACGCTGCATACAGCAAATACTGTACTCATTACGCTGCATTATTTAATACAGTACTGTACAGTATATACAGTACGACACCGACGCAAATACAGTAGTACAGCATACAGTATATGATCCATCTACAATACTTTATGAATACTGTATGTGAGCGTGCAAGTCCCGCAGACAAAACACAGTACTGTAAAACCAGTAGTGTACACTGTCGCAAATGGATGTGTGTTACAAGTTCACTATTGCCTCTCAAGATTAGGAATTTTCTACAGTGTTATCGTCCTAATCCCGTAGCCATTACAGCATAATCAAAACCAACGGATTTATACATTTGTCTGCGGCGAAGTGGTGAAGTGTTTCGCTTCCTATACTCAGAGTCCAGGGTTCGATTCCTTAAGTACTGTACGAATGCATGTTACTGTAGTTTTTTTCAGACACTTTATTATTTTTTTTATTCACATACTGCAAACCAGGGCATACAGTAGCTGCATGAGCGGTTCTATGCGATCGAGTCCGGTGTACCATAATGTGCAGGTTCTATGCAGGTTAAGGTACTATGCTCCGTACACAGTACACATACAATTCTGTAGCTGGGCAGACTGAATAGAAATGGCTACCACCTATGACTCCTTGCCCCACAGAGGCCCTAGGCTACGGAGCAAGTAATAGTCCAGATTGTACAGACTATGGGGCAATGCTGAATGAGCGTCACAATCCCCTAGCTAAAATACACAGTATGCATATTATGGTACACCGGACTCGATGACATACTGTAGCACACTGGCAAAATGGCCGCCGCCCCTGAACCCTTGTGCAGGTTATGGGGCAATGCTGAAGGAGCGTCACAATCCCCTAGCCAAAATACACAGGGGAGGGATAAGCTACTGTAGGATTGCATACAGTATTACGGTACACCGGACTCAATCGCATAGCACACTGTCAAAACGACCACTACCCATGAACCCCCACCTCCTGAACCCCCACCTCGTGGCAGGCAGCAGTTGGGTATGGAATGAGAAATGGCATAAGCTGTGCAGGCTACGGGGCGATGCTGAAGGAGCGTCACAATCCCCTAGCCAAAATACACAGAGATACTGTAAGCGAGGTCTATGCACATTACAGTACTGTACGTTACACCGGGCTCGGTCGCATAGCAAACTGACAAAACACAAGTTTTACAGTACATACAGTAAAGCAGGCCAAAGCTGCAGGAGAGTTTCTACTGTAAAGGTTCTATGCACCGTACGGTAATGTACACATACCTGTACAATTCTATAGCAGGGCAGACTCAATTGAAATGGCTACCGCCTGTGACTCCTACAGTAGCTCCTAGGAGGCACTCAGCTATGGAGCAAATAACAGCACAGATTTTGCAGGCTACGGGGCAATGCTGAAGGAGCGTCACAATCCCCTAGCTACAATACACAGGGGTGATAGAGATAATCGAGTGGCTGGAGGGGGGTCCCCTTGATTTAAGGGGCCCCCACTCCTCCAGGGTACTCCGGCCAGGTGTGACTAGTTGGGTATTTAATTCCATGGCCGCAGGGACCTGTATAAAAGTCTCCCCCGGCTGTGCATTATCTGTCCAGCTAGTGGAGCCCAGTGCTGATTCAAAAAATATGGGGAACCCCTACGCTTTTTTTGTCCCCCTTATTTTTTGCACCAGGACCAGGCGCAGAGCCCGGTGCTGGTTCTAAAAAGATGGGGGATCCCGTGTCCATTTTTTCCGTATTCCTTCCGGAATTCGACTGCAATTGCATATACAGTACTGTACCCCTTAATGTCACTGCTTACAGTATACAGTATTTAGACATGAGCTTGTGTACAGTATCTGTCATGAGGTGCTTTTTTCACTGACACTATAACTTTTTTCTATTGTGATATACTGTACAGAGGCGGCAAACTAGCCAAACGGGAATAATCAGCTTCTGCAGAATAAAATGAGATGCTACAGTACATGCCTATATTCTGTGAGTGACTGCGGCTCTATGAAATTAAATCAGAAAATTTAAATATGAAATGCATTACTAATGTGTGGCATTACTGTACTGTATGTGTATAAGGTGTACTACAATATTTTCTGGTGTAACATAAGGAAAGGGCACTACTGCATGGTCTAATGCAGTGGTTCTCAAACTTGGTCCTCAGGACCCCACACAGTGCATGTTTTGCAGGTAAACCAGCAAGTGCACAGATGTATTCATTACTAACTGACACATTTTAGAAGGTCCATACAGTAGGTGGAGCTAATTTTTTCACTTGTGATTCTGTGAGACCTGCAAAACCTGCACTGTGTGGGGTCCTGAGGACTGAGTTTGAGAACCTGTGGTCTAATGTAAATAAAGATGAATGTGGTGGGGTGTAATGTGAATAAGGGGCATTACTGTTAGGAGTAATGTGGTACTATGATATGATGTCATGAGAATAAGAGACACCACTGCATGATATAATGTGAATAAAGTTGCAGTACTGTGTTGTGTCATTTCATCTTCGGGTATTATTGTGTTACCATGCCCCTTCCCAGCAAGAACATACTGTACACTGTTTTGGGCTGGCACTAAATGTGCACATTGTTCTTATTTAGATTATAGGGGGTAGGAGCGCCAAAATGGGTGATGGTGCTGGGAAAGGGGTGCAGGGTTAGAGGCGGAACTACGTAGCATCTGTGCAAGAGGGCATCAGCCAAAATCTAGCCTAGGGCATCATGTTGGTCAGGTTTGGCTCTGATAATACTGTATACTGTACTCTTACTGTACTTTGCATTCAATACAGATACTGTTTGCACACAGGTTTTACATGAATCATTGGCAATGCTGCAGGAGTGTCTCATTAGGCAATCTAAAATATACCACGACTATGGGTGGGGATACAGTAGGGAAGTTCTGTCACCATAAGCTGTCTGCTGTGTATAGCATATTTCCATCTGAGATGCATTTGTGTGTTTGTAATAAGAAAAAAACATTTTACTGTACATTTAGTGGATACAGTATTTCTCCCCCATAATGACGTATCATACTGTACAGGTACCCTCATGTACTGTACCGTACCATACTGTAAAATTGAATATTTATTGGAAAAACATCAATATTAATGTAAAAATAAAGTATTACAACATCCGATTCCATGTACTGCACTGATCAAAATGTACAGTACTCTTATTCAGGACTTATAAAACTGAAAATAACTGTTCATACAGTACACATCAATAACATTACTACTGTATAATATTCTACATTAGTTTATGCAATAATCAGACAAAGGCAATTTTATCATTTTTTTTAATAATGCACCAATTTAAAATTTTAAACAGAAAATACAGAACTACATATTTGTGGCTTGACCATTTCTTTCAACTACAACAGGTAATACTTTATACAGGTGATTTATATAATTATTACAATGTTCAGGTGTGAGTACTTCTAGCCAAAATTTCTTTATCCCATCCACCAGTTGCTGTTTTGTTGTTGGCTTTGCAACACTCCTAACGTACCTCTTCAATTGAGCCCACACTAATTCGATTGGGTTCATGTCTGGTGATCTAATTAAAAAAAAAAAAAAGCGTATAGAAAAAATTAATTACAGTACATTACAGTAAATAGAGAAAATTAAACATACAATATTGTACTGTTTATTAAACAAAAATTTTTTTTACAGTACTAGAGTGCTATCCAAAATTTTACTTGTACACTGTTGAAAGAATACTCACTCTGGTGGTGTGCGTTCCCAATTCATACCTTTCTCTTCCATAAATTTGGCTGAGGCGGAGTGTTTAGGATCATTGTCTTGGAATATCCTATGGTGAGTTGGGTAATATTTATTCACAAATGGCACCATACATTTCTCTACTATTGTTTCTTGGAAATATTTCTTATCCATGATTCCTACAGAAATCAAAAAATGTTGTTCATTAATAAGCAACTCCTTTTATTGTGCAGTTACACGTACTCTACAGTACAACATGTATTTTTACAGAACACAGGCACAGAATAAAGTATAGTACTGTACTGTACCTTCGAAAAATAATAGGGGACCAGCTCCTAATCGTGATATGCCTCCCCATACATGGATTTTCAATGGATGCTTTGGGCGTGGTTTTAAAGAGATATGGTTACGTTTCCTGAATGACATTCTGGAGAACCGCTCAAGGGCAACAGACGATTCATCTGTGAAAATTACATCATCAAATGTTTCACCACTCTCAATCCATCGCCGTGCCTGTTCCACTCTCTTTTCTTTATTCACATCTCTTATCATTGGAGATATCCTGTGAAGAGCCAAAAATAATGAAATCAGATACAGTTATGAAATTACAGATTTACAGATTACTGAATATACAGTAGACTGTATGTGCAGTATACTGTATTATATACCTACTGTATACATTAAACTGTACATACAGTACATTAAGTTACATACAGAGTAATATATATATACATACTGTACATACACACAAACACACACACACAGTATACAGTATGTAATCATCACAATAAGCCGGCAATGCTTCATTGCTGTCTCTGAGTGCCTATACAGTAGGTATCTCTTTTGGGATAGAATACTGTATATACAGTATATACACATACACATACTGTATATAGTATAAAGTACACACTCTGTATAATGATTTATGGCATTATTATATCACGTATCAAGGGATTATTAACAGTGCATTTACTGTATGGTTTATACTGCTTTCAGTATTTTACCTTGTTGCGCCAAAGGTCCATCCCATTTTCCGTCGCATCCTTCTGATGCTGGTGGCCGATATGTCCAGGTCATACTTGGAATGGAGAATTCGTTTTATTTGCAGAGCAGTACGCTCATCATCCTCACGAGTTAGTTCCTCCACAATTTGTTGCACTCTCCTACAGTACAATACAGTATGAAAAATATGAATTCATGAACAGCACAATCACAGTTACAATTGATGAAGTTTTTATTTTATTTCAAAAAAATTGTTTATGGTATAAAGCAAGTCATTTAAACATTACAGTAGTGTACAGTACGTACCATGTGCATTTTGTAGGAAATACAAATCTGGGCGTTGTTCTCTCGAATGCATGATAGCGCACCGTTTCTAAAGTGACTATAATGCCACTTTCCTTGAGCCATGCATGGATCTCTTTGATGGTTTTATTTTCTTTTTTCATGTTGGCGATTATCTTGCTCATCGTTTTGTTGATAGTTACTGGCATGTTGTCCAACTATAATTCCTGTATGGAGAGAAAACATTTGTGAATACTGTAGTCTAAAATTTACACATCTGAAAATGCATAAGAGTTTTATGATAGAAGTTAATACTGTACATGTTTACTATCCAGTACCTGATGTTCAAATTTAAGTATTGTATACTGTACAGTACTGAAAATACAACTTCAGTGTTATGGACTGCAATTAGTTTCCTGTATGAAACAGATACAGTACAGTAAATAACCCTCCTTGGAAGTGCATGGGCCCTGTGAGACTTACAGTAGTGTACAGCATAAGGGTCGACTGACATGATGTACAAGCATTACATACAGTACATGTCAGTACTGTATGTAAATTCTTCAATTATTGCCTAACAACAATGCTGCTTACTGTATATTAAATACTGTAGGCCTAGAAATGTGCATCTCAATATAGTAGTTAAAAACACAGGGGCCTATGTGGATAAGCGAGTTCTATGCACACAAAAAATGGCCAAAAAGGGGTCCGGCCAATAAACAATCTGCATCAGAGAAGCAAGATACAGTATGCTTAAAGTATACAGTACTATATACTAGATCGCCAACAAACGTAAATTAACAAACAACTATCACTGGAATTTACCATCCTCATCCCGTAGCGAAGCACGGGTATTCAGCTATCTACAATGTTATTTATACTTTGTGTTTAATATTTACATTTAGTTTTGTAAACAGACATTCTTAACATTAACGGATTGCAGCGAGTTATCTGTGATGGTCAGGACAGGGGGTTGGGACTATAGAAATCACTATGTACTGTACACTACTGTATTTGACAATACTTACCAGCTTGGCGGCGCCTGTCCCGCCTCCTGTGACGTCGTGCTACCAGCCCTGTAAAAATATATATACAGTATAATGGCAGCATACTGTACAGCCAATGAAATTCAACATTGACAGCATCTTTATGACATCACAATAAATGGAATTGTTCATTCTAGTACCCTGCACCTAATCACTCAGGAGGGCATAGTGTACTGTACTGTCTTCAAAACTTAAGGGGCACATTTCTAAATGTGACATACAGTACACTTACAGTATCGCTACAGTACAGTAGGTCCAGGGTATTAGACAGAACACTACCTTTATAGACATTGTAACACACATAAGCATTGCCCTTGGTTTATGCCTTAGAGGACTCGGACGCTCGCATTTGTAAAGCACGGTGTTTTCCTCCGCCTCCTGCTAGCCTGTTGCCCTTCCCCCATGGGAGCCTGCACAGATCATGCAGTAGACAGGGAGGGAATGCAGGTCATGTGCAATACACAAACGCCCACTGTAGTACTATTTTGCTCACTTACAGTACCGTACTGTAGGTTGCATTTAGCGTAAAGAATCGCTCCTGCAGATGTACTTTGATTTATGTGAAACCTGTGTGCATCCTTCCATTGGATGTACTGTATTGGAGAGAAAAAAAAAATGTTAAAGTGAATGTCACGGGAACACATTAAAAATAAGGTTGGCACTTCCTTCCCATTGGTGTTGGTTTACAGTATGCCGTAGTGTACTCGGACGCTCATGTAATTGCATTTCAAAGGCACAGTATTTTCCATCGTCTCCCCCCTACCCCCATCGCCCTTCCCCCCTGGGGGCCTGCACAGGGAGGAAATTCAGGTCCTGTGCAATGCACAAACGCTGAAGATCTACAGTACTGTTTTGCTTAGTTGGTAGCGCCAGAATACACTCTTTTCATTCACGCTGTTTGGGTGCATTTAGCGTAAAGAATCGCTCCTGCAGATGTACTTTGATTTATGTGAAACCTGTGTGCATCCTTCCATTGACTGTCTTACAATGGAAATAAAATAATACAGTGCATTATTACAGAAAAAAAAAAAAAAAAAAAGAAAGAAAGCACATCATGTCTCGAACCCTGGACCCCCAGTGAGGGAGGTGGGAGCCTTCACCCCTAGCCCACGACGCCTCATGAGAGATTTCTAATTTCATGTGTGAAAGTACTGCAAACAGCGCCCGGCCCTCGCCCCATTGCTGTTGGTTTATGCCTTAGAGGACTCGGACGCTCGCATTTGTAAAGCACGGTGTTTTCCTCCGCCTCCTGCTAGCCTGTTGCCCTTCCCCCATGGGAGCCTGCACAGATCATGCAGTAGACAGGGAGGGAATGCAGGTCATGTGCAATACACAAACGCCCACTGTAGTACTATTTTGCTCACTTACAGTACCGTACTGTAGGTTGCATTTAGCGTAAAGAATCGCTCCTGCAGATGTACTTTGATTTATGTGAAACCTGTGTGCATCCTTCCATTGGATGTACTGTATTGGAGAGAAAAAAAAAATGTTAAAGTGAATGTCACGGGAACACATTAAAAATAAGGTTGGCACTTCCTTCCCATTGGTGTTGGTTTACAGTATGCCGTAGTGTACTCGGACGCTCATGTAATTGCATTTCAAAGGCACAGTATTTTCCATCGTCTCCCCCCTACCCCCATCGCCCTTCCCCCCTGGGGGCCTGCACAGGGAGGAAATTCAGGTCCTGTGCAATGCACAAACGCTGAAGATCTACAGTACTGTTTTGCTTAGTTGGTAGCGCCAGAATACACTCATTTCATTCACGCTGTTTGGGTGCATTTAGCGTAAAGAATCGCTCAGGCAGATGTACTTTGATTTATGTGAAACCTGTGTGCATCCTTCCATTGACTGTCTTACAATGGAAATAAAATAATACAGTGCATTATTACAGAAAAAAAAAAAAAAAAAAAGAAAGAAAGCACATCATGTCTCGAACCCTGGACCCCCAGTGAGGGAGGTGGGAGCCTTCACCCCTAGCCCACGACGCCTCATGAGAGATTTCTAATTTCATGTGTGAAAGTACTGCAAACAGCGCCCGGCCCTCGCCCCATTGCTGTTGGTTTATGCCTTAGAGGACTCGGACGCTCGCATTTGTAAAGCACGGTGTTTTCCTCCGCCTCCTGCTAGCCTGTTGCCCTTCCCCCATGGGAGCCTGCACAGATCATGCAGTAGACAGGGAGGGAATGCAGGTCATGTGCAATACACAAACGCCCACTGTAGTACTATTTTGCTCACTTACAGTACCGTACTGTAGGTTGCATTTAGCGTAAAGAATCGCTCCTGCAGATGTACTTTGATTTATGTGAAACCTGTGTGCATCCTTCCATTGGATGTACTGTATTGGAGAGAAAAAAAAATGTTAAAGTGAATGTCACGGGAACACATTAAAAATAAGGTTGGCACTTCCTTCCCATTGGTGTTGGTTTACAGTATGCCGTAGTGTACTCGGACGCTCATGTAATTGCATTTCAAAGGCACAGTATTTTCCATCGTCTCCCCCCTACCCCCATCGCCCTTCCCCCCTGGGGGCCTGCACAGGGAGGAAATTCAGGTCCTGTGCAATGCACAAACGCTGAAGATCTACAGTACTGTTTTGCTTAGTTGGTAGCGCCAGAATACACTCATTTCATTCACGCTGTTTGGGTGCATTTAGCGTAAAGAATCGCTCCTGCAGATGTACTTTGATTTATGTGAAACCTGTGTGCATCCTTCCATTGACTGTCTTACAATGGAAATAAAATAATACAGTGCATTATTACAGAAAAAAAAAAAAAAAAAAAGAAAGAAAGCACATCATGTCTCGAACCCTGGACCCCCAGTGAGGGAGGTGGGAGCCTTCACCCCTAGCCCACGACGCCTCATGAGAGATTTCTAATTTCATGTGTGAAAGTACTGCAAACAGCGCCCGGCCCTCGCCCCATTGCTGTTGGTTTATGCCTTAGAGGACTCGGACGCTCGCATTTGTAAAGCACGGTGTTTTCCTCCGCCTCCTGCTAGCCTGTTGCCCTTCCCCCATGGGAGCCTGCACAGATCATGCAGTAGACAGGGAGGGAATGCAGGTCATGTGCAATACACAAACGCCCACTGTAGTACTATTTTGCTCACTTACAGTACCGTACTGTAGGTTGCATTTAGCGTAAAGAATCGCTCCTGCAGATGTACTTTGATTTATGTGAAACCTGTGTGCATCCTTCCATTGGATGTACTGTATTGGAGAGAAAAAAAAAATGTTAAAGTGAATGTCACGGGAACACATTAAAAATAAGGTTGGCACTTCCTTCCCATTGGTGTTGGTTTACAGTATGCCGTAGTGTACTCGGACGCTCATGTAATTGCATTTCAAAGGCACAGTATTTTCCATCGTCTCCCCCCTACCCCCATCGCCCTTCCCCCCTGGGGGCCTGCACAGGGAGGAAATTCAGGTCCTGTGCAATGCACAAACGCTGAAGATCTACAGTACTGTTTTGCTTAGTTGGTAGCGCCAGAATACACTCATTTCATTCACGCTGTTTGGGTGCATTTAGCGTAAAGAATCGCTCCTGCAGATGTACTTTGATTTATGTGAAACCTGTGTGCATCCTTCCATTGACTGTCTTACAATGGAAATAAAATAATACAGTGCATTATTACAGAAAAAAAAAAAAAAAAAGAAAGAAAGCACATCATGTCTCGAACCCTGGACCCCCAGTGAGGGAGGTGGGAGCCTTCACCCCTAGCCCACGACGCCTCATGAGAGATTTCTAATTTCATGTGTGAAAGTACTGCAAACAGCGCCCGGCCCTCGCCCCATTGCTGTTGGTTTATGCCTTAGAGGACTCGGACGCTCGCATTTGTAAAGCACGGTGTTTTCCTCCGCCTCCTGCTAGCCTGTTGCCCTTCCCCCATGGGAGCCTGCACAGATCATGCAGTAGACAGGGAGGGAATGCAGGTCATGTGCAATACACAAACGCCCACTGTAGTACTATTTTGCTCACTTACAGTACCGTACTGTAGGTTGCATTTAGCGTAAAGAATCGCTCCTGCAGATGTACTTTGATTTATGTGAAACCTGTGTGCATCCTTCCATTGGATGTACTGTATTGGAGAGAAAAAAAAAATGTTAAAGTGAATGTCACGGGAACACATTAAAAATAAGGTTGGCACTTCCTTCCCATTGGTGTTGGTTTACAGTATGCCGTAGTGTACTCGGACGCTCATGTAATTGCATTTCAAAGGCACAGTATTTTCCATCGTCTCCCCCCTACCCCCATCGCCCTTCCCCCCTGGGGGCCTGCACAGGGAGGAAATTCAGGTCCTGTGCAATGCACAAACGCTGAAGATCTACAGTACTGTTTTGCTTAGTTGGTAGCGCCAGAATACACTCTTTTCATTCACGCTGTTTGGGTGCATTTAGCGTAAAGAATCGCTCCTGCAGATGTACTTTGATTTATGTGAAACCTGTGTGCATCCTTCCATTGACTGTCTTACAATGGAAATAAAATAATACAGTGCATTATTACAGAAAAAAAAAAAAAAAAAAAGAAAGAAAGCACATCATGTCTCGAACCCTGGACCCCCAGTGAGGGAGGTGGGAGCCTTCACCCCTAGCCCACGACGCCTCATGAGAGATTTCTAATTTCATGTGTGAAAGTACTGCAAACAGCGCCCGGCCCTCGCCCCATTGCTGTTGGTTTATGCCTTAGAGGACTCGGACGCTCGCATTTGTAAAGCACGGTGTTTTCCTCCGCCTCCTGCTAGCCTGTTGCCCTTCCCCCATGGGAGCCTGCACAGATCATGCAGTAGACAGGGAGGGAATGCAGGTCATGTGCAATACACAAACGCCCACTGTAGTACTATTTTGCTCACTTACAGTACCGTACTGTAGGTTGCATTTAGCGTAAAGAATCGCTCCTGCAGATGTACTTTGATTTATGTGAAACCTGTGTGCATCCTTCCATTGGATGTACTGTATTGGAGAGAAAAAAAAAATGTTAAAGTGAATGTCACGGGAACACATTAAAAATAAGGTTGGCACTTCCTTCCCATTGGTGTTGGTTTACAGTATGCCGTAGTGTACTCGGACGCTCATGTAATTGCATTTCAAAGGCACAGTATTTTCCATCGTCTCCCCCCTACCCCCATCGCCCTTCCCCCCTGGGGGCCTGCACAGGGAGGAAATTCAGGTCCTGTGCAATGCACAAACGCTGAAGATCTACAGTACTGTTTTGCTTAGTTGGTAGCGCCAGAATACACTCATTTCATTCACGCTGTTTGGGTGCATTTAGCGTAAAGAATCGCTCAGGCAGATGTACTTTGATTTATGTGAAACCTGTGTGCATCCTTCCATTGACTGTCTTACAATGGAAATAAAATAATACAGTGCATTATTACAGAAAAAAAAAAAAAAAAAAAGAAAGAAAGCACATCATGTCTCGAACCCTGGACCCCCAGTGAGGGAGGTGGGAGCCTTCACCCCTAGCCCACGACGCCTCATGAGAGATTTCTAATTTCATGTGTGAAAGTACTGCAAACAGCGCCCGGCCCTCGCCCCATTGCTGTTGGTTTATGCCTTAGAGGACTCGGACGCTCGCATTTGTAAAGCACGGTGTTTTCCTCCGCCTCCTGCTAGCCTGTTGCCCTTCCCCCATGGGAGCCTGCACAGATCATGCAGTAGACAGGGAGGGAATGCAGGTCATGTGCAATACACAAACGCCCACTGTAGTACTATTTTGCTCACTTACAGTACCGTACTGTAGGTTGCATTTAGCGTAAAGAATCGCTCCTGCAGATGTACTTTGATTTATGTGAAACCTGTGTGCATCCTTCCATTGGATGTACTGTATTGGAGAGAAAAAAAAATGTTAAAGTGAATGTCACGGGAACACATTAAAAATAAGGTTGGCACTTCCTTCCCATTGGTGTTGGTTTACAGTATGCCGTAGTGTACTCGGACGCTCATGTAATTGCATTTCAAAGGCACAGTATTTTCCATCGTCTCCCCCCTACCCCCATCGCCCTTCCCCCCTGGGGGCCTGCACAGGGAGGAAATTCAGGTCCTGTGCAATGCACAAACGCTGAAGATCTACAGTACTGTTTTGCTTAGTTGGTAGCGCCAGAATACACTCATTTCATTCACGCTGTTTGGGTGCATTTAGCGTAAAGAATCGCTCCTGCAGATGTACTTTGATTTATGTGAAACCTGTGTGCATCCTTCCATTGACTGTCTTACGATGGAAATAAAATAATACAGTGCATTATTACAGAAAAAAAAAAAAAAAAAAGAAAGAAAGCACATCATGTCTCGAACCCTGGACCCCCAGTGAGGGAGGTGGGAGCCTTCACCCCTAGCCCACGACGCCTCATGAGAGATTTCTAATTTCATGTGTGAAAGTACTGCAAACAGCGCCCGGCCCTCGCCCCATTGCTGTTGGTTTATGCCTTAGAGGACTCGGACGCTCGCATTTGTAAAGCACGGTGTTTTCCTCCGCCTCCTGCTAGCCTGTTGCCCTTCCCCCATGGGAGCCTGCACAGATCATGCAGTAGACAGGGAGGGAATGCAGGTCATGTGCAATACACAAACGCCCACTGTAGTACTATTTTGCTCACTTACAGTACCGTACTGTAGGTTGCATTTAGCGTAAAGAATCGCTCCTGCAGATGTACTTTGATTTATGTGAAACCTGTGTGCATCCTTCCATTGGATGTACTGTATTGGAGAGAAAAAAAAAATGTTAAAGTGAATGTCACGGGAACACATTAAAAATAAGGTTGGCACTTCCTTCCCATTGGTGTTGGTTTACAGTATGCCGTAGTGTACTCGGACGCTCATGTAATTGCATTTCAAAGGCACAGTATTTTCCATCGTCTCCCCCCTACCCCCATCGCCCTTCCCCCCTGGGGGCCTGCACAGGGAGGAAATTCAGGTCCTGTGCAATGCACAAACGCTGAAGATCTACAGTACTGTTTTGCTTAGTTGGTAGCGCCAGAATACACTCATTTCATTCACGCTGTTTGGGTGCATTTAGCGTAAAGAATCGCTCCTGCAGATGTACTTTGATTTATGTGAAACCTGTGTGCATCCTTCCATTGACTGTCTTACAATGGAAATAAAATAATACAGTGCATTATTACAGAAAAAAAAAAAAAAAAAAAGAAAGAAAGCACATCATGTCTCGAACCCTGGACCCCCAGTGAGGGAGGTGGGAGCCTTCACCCCTAGCCCACGACGCCTCATGAGAGATTTCTAATTTCATGTGTGAAAGTACTGCAAACAGCGCCCGGCCCTCGCCCCATTGCTGTTGGTTTATGCCTTAGAGGACTCGGACGCTCGCATTTGTAAAGCACGGTGTTTTCCTCCGCCTCCTGCTAGCCTGTTGCCCTTCCCCCATGGGAGCCTGCACAGATCATGCAGTAGACAGGGAGGGAATGCAGGTCATGTGCAATACACAAACGCCCACTGTAGTACTATTTTGCTCACTTACAGTACCGTACTGTAGGTTGCATTTAGCGTAAAGAATCGCTCCTGCAGATGTACTTTGATTTATGTGAAACCTGTGTGCATCCTTCCATTGGATGTACTGTATTGGAGAGAAAAAAAAAAATGTTAAAGTGAATGTCACGGGAACACATTAAAAATAAGGTTGGCACTTCCTTCCCATTGGTGTTGGTTTACAGTATGCCGTAGTGTACTCGGACGCTCATGTAATTGCATTTCAAAGGCACAGTATTTTCCATCGTCTCCCCCCTACCCCCATCGCCCTTCCCCCCTGGGGGCCTGCACAGGGAGGAAATTCAGGTCCTGTGCAATGCACAAACGCTGAAGATCTACAGTACTGTTTTGCTTAGTTGGTAGCGCCAGAATACACTCATTTCATTCACGCTGTTTGGGTGCATTTAGCGTAAAGAATCGCTCCTGCAGATGTACTTTGATTTATGTGAAACCTGTGTGCATCCTTCCATTGACTGTCTTACAATGGAAATAAAATAATACAGTGCATTATTACAGAAAAAAAAAAAAAAAAAAAGAAAGAAAGCACATCATGTCTCGAACCCTGGACCCCCAGTGAGGGAGGTGGGAGCCTTCACCCCTAGCCCACGACGCCTCATGAGAGATTTCTAATTTCATGTGTGAAAGTACTGCAAACAGCGCCCGGCCCTCGCCCCATTGCTGTTGGTTTATGCCTTAGAGGACTCGGACGCTCGCATTTGTAAAGCACGGTGTTTTCCTCCGCCTCCTGCTAGTCCTCCATTCCCATTATGCATTAGCGAACTCAGACGCTCATATATTTTATATTTTAAAAAGCACGGTGTTTATACATTGTACTGTACATTATTCCTTTTACACAATTACTGTAGTTGCGTCTCCATACACATACAGTACTGTACTCCATACTTTTTCCACCGCTTCCCGTTACGCCTACAGTATTGCCAGAGCTGTAGATCAATCCGCCGCTATACTGTACGATCGAAAGTACTGGATTAGTGGAGCATTAGCCACACAGTGGTGGAGATGTGTAATGCATGATGAGTATCTAGATCGTCTCAACGCGCCTGCCTGTGATTAAACTCAGCTATCGCCTTAGCGTGGCTAAACGCCCGTCTCGGCGGAGAAACAGTCAAGATAAAGTTGGCTACATCTGTATCTCTAAAGAGACTCTTGTTCACAGTATGGTGACAAGAGAATCCTCTGGTTAAATTGAAGAGAAAAGGTTTAAAAGTTTTCTGCGGCCCAGGCTCTCAGAAGAGGAGCGTCTGCATCGCAGAAACTTAAACTTATGCCTATATTGTGGGGGTTTAGGCCACTATCTGCAGACCTGTGAGTTGCGCAAGCCAAAGTGTGGTGACGAGTCTTGCCCTCTGGCCAAGTTGAGTCAGGATACAAGACCTACTCCTGTCTCTACTGTGGCAGAGGTACTTGTCACACAACCCTCACTAAAAAGCTCTCTGTCCTATAATTGGGGTCCTTGGGCAAGGGAGCTCCATTATAGATTCAGCAATCAAAAGAGAATGTTTCTCTCCTCTCTTGAGGTTCCTGTTGAAGCAGAGTTGCAAGCCCCTGGAGTGGTGCCCGTTGCCCAGGGTCCTGGAGAGGTGCCCGATGCTCAGGATCTTGGTGCGGTACCCGATGCCCAGAGTGCTGGAGCGGTACCCGATGCCCAGAGTGCTGGAGGGGTACCCGATGCCCAGAGTGCTGGAGCTGTACCCGATGCCCTAGCTTATAGAGGGACATCAAATATTATAGTTCAGGTGTCCATACCAGTAGGGGTCTCAGAAGCTGTTACCCCAGGTAGGGACATGAAAAGCGCAACCCCAGAAAGGGTATCTAAAACCATAGTTCTAGAAGGGAACTCGAGAAGCAAAACCCCAGAAGGGATATTTGAAGTAATATCCTCAAGTGGGGTCTCGAGAGACGCAGCCTCTAAGAAGGGTCTAGAGGTCGCTTCCCCAGGAAAGAACTTAAGAGGCGTAGCATTAGTGGAGGTGCTGAAGGTTATAGCTTCAGCAAAAGTCCTGGAAGTCATAGTCCCGGGAGAAGTTTCGATAATTATCGACTCAGAGAGGGAGGCCGATGGCTCGGTCCCAGTGGGGGAGGCCGACGGCTCGGTCCCAGTAAAAGAATCTGAGGTGCTGACCCCAGCGGGGTTCCCGGAGGCCTCTGCCCCAGCGGGGTTCCTGGAGGTCACTGCCCCGGGTGGGGTTCAGAAAGTCACTGCCCCGGGTGGGGTTCAGAAAGTCACTGCCCCGGGTGGGGTTCAGAGAGTCTCAGCCTCGAGTAAGGTCAATAGTGACCAGGTCCTAGCAAAGCACTCCAGTCAGTCAGATGGGAAGGAAACAGATCCTGACTCTGTTGATATCTCAACATCCATAATCTTTGATGGGGACTTAGCCCAATTTCTGGCGCTTTACAAACACTATTACATTATTATGTTGTCTAGACCATTTCTGGGCATCACTTCAGAAAACATTGTGCTCTATCTGATTTATTCTTTTAGAGGAGAGCCTTTTGAGTGGGCGACCAGCCTAATGAAAGCTGAAGATCCCATTCTTCAGGATCCCCCAGCATTCAGTGATGCAATTATTAAAAGATATGGTTCCAAAGAAATTGGTTCAGGTTCCTCTAAGTCACCCGTCTTGTCTGCTGAGAGTCCACCAAATACTGTAAACTCGGCACAAGTGTCCCAGCCCATTGTTTTGACTGCAGGATGTGCTTTTCTGACTTCTTCTTCTTCTAATAATAGTACTTTGCCAGAAAGTTCAGCTCCCAAGGGTAAGAAACCTGTCTCTGATTTGAACGCAGCCTTGATGGGTGGTACCATCAGTTCAGACAATGTTTGGGGAATTACCTTGGTCAGACCTAAAGAGCTTGGTAAAAAGAAGACAAAGAAAAAGAAATAATTTTTGACTCTTGCCTTGATATAAAAAAAAAAAGATTTTTTTTTTCCTTATCTTGTGTCCAGTGGCCACCGTCAGGGGGAGGGCACTGTTACAAGCTGTGGTTGCAGCTTGTTTCTGTTTTCGTGTCTGTTAGATCAGTGTGTCAGGTTTTTTTTTTTTATCCCTTGTTTTGGATAGTCTGTATTTTGGGGTCCTTTGACCCCTCCTCAAGGGGGGGTACTGTTATGAGCCACGGCTGTGGCTCATTCCTGTTTTCCATGTCAGTTTGGTATTTTATGTTTATAAGTTGTCTTGCAGGCCAGGATTTCCCGTTGCTCTGTTTAAGAATACTCTTGGTTGCTGCCGCTGGTGAGTCTGTGTAATTGCAGCTTGTTCCCATGTGTTCAGCCTCACCTGGCTGCTAATTGCATCTTGTCAGTTTGGAGTCATGCAACAGGGCAGCTGCATGAGATTATTAATTAGGCCTCTATGTTATATGCTGGCTCAGTGCTATTCACAGACGCTGGTGATATTTCTAGGTTTCCAGTCTGCTTGAGTTCTGAGCTTGTACCTGCCAGTTCCTGAGCTCCTGTGTAGCAGTGTCAGTCCCTGTGTCAGTCTCTGTGTCGATTCCTGTGTCTGATCCCGTGTCCTGCCGTGAAGCGTTCCTGTCCAGAAGTCCGGTGACTTTGCCTATGCCTGGTCGAGTTTCTGGCTTCTTGGTGTCCACCGGTCTGTCGTTTGGGATTCTGCCTGTCCTCCAGTTCTGAGAGTCTGTGTCGGCAGCATTGGGGGTTCCTGTCCGTTTGCCAGTATTCGTACCGGTTCCGTGAGTAGCGGCTCTGCTGTATTCTGTTATTATTTCTGTCACTGGTGTTTTGCAGAGGGTTCTGCTTATGCTGTCACCGCCGGTACACAAAAGTATTGTGTCGGCGTGTGGTCAGCATTTCCTTTGTTGTTCTTTTCCTTTGGCAGCAAGCCGCACATACATTTAGTTTTAGGCTAGTTAGTAGCCCCTGGCTTTGGTTGTTTCAGTAAGAGGGCCCCTTGTTATCACCCTGTCTCTGTACACTCTTTGTCTCTCATTAAGACCTGAGGGGGCATCGAAGTTGGGCAGACGTAATCCGCCCTTCAAACGCGGCTGCCATGGGCTCAAGCAACTATAGTCTCGCAAGAGTGTACTGACAGCATGGGCGAGACAACGGAGATAGGGCGCCAGGGGCTATTCCCTTTCCATTCCCCTTTCCCAGCGTTACGTCCTGGTGCTCTGGACTCGCTTCATAACATCTCCCTTGTTCTGAGCACCAGGAACCTAACAGGATACTAACGATTAGGTCCCATTGGAAATTTTAGAGGCATTGTTAATAGAAAATGGGGAAAGTTATTTACAAAAAACAGAACAAATATATAATGTTAATGTATCACGAGATAAGATATTTAAAAATGCCTCTAACTTTTATCCACTTCAGTATCAAGGCCCATTTGTGGAAAGTTTTTATTCCGCCACAATGGAGGTTATAGGGGTCATTGTAAAGACTTAGGACTACAAAAAAGTTGGGATAACCTATCCAGAAAAGAGAGACAGGCTTTGAAAAAATGAATGGGGGATAAAGAAATCAAGAAGATAAGGGATGGGGGGCGGAATTGTTATCCAAAATATACAAGATTACCTTGATGAAGCACAGAGACAGCTTAATAATGATAGGTTCTATAAAAGACTCTGATAATTCTGCTGTAAAATTTCTAATGGAATCAAGAGATATGTTAGATAAAGCTGTTAAACTCAGTGTTATATCCAAAGAAATATGGCAGTTTCTATTTATTCAGTATCCAGTAATACCAATAAATTTTCACTTGCCAAAGGTGCATAAGTGTTTAGACCATCCACCGGGACACCCGATAATATCACTTCTGAGGAAACAGACATTGTTGATTGGCTGAGAAACGCATCAGGTCCGCCCTTGTATTACAGCCGGGTGATGTAGGCAGAAGCAGTAACAGCACAGTACACACAGTATTTGAGTCGCTACATACCGGGTCCCAGACCAGACAGTGGATACGGGACTGGAAGCGTCTTATTCCCGCAGCTTGAGAGGATCGGGACAGCAGAATAGTCAAATACAGCCTAACACCTATTTGCATCTGGATAAAGAGACCGGAGCTAGGAAACATATGGCACATTCCACTACATAGCTGGTAACACGTGGGTGAGTCCGGAATCAGTGTATTACAAGAGTTCCTTAGTCCTTTTGGTGCTATTTTTGATATATGGGTGAGAAACAAAAATGAACCCATTAGAAAGGCTGTTTATACCTAAACTCTGTGACTGTAATCATTATTCAGCTTCTGCAAGCTTAATATTACTAATATTATCTGCTATACTAACTGCATGCTACAAACTTGAACTGTGCCCCATGAAAACAGCTATAATATGGATTAATATCTACATTACATTCAGCTGAATGGGACTGTGTTCTATTTAAGAAATAATATTAACATTATAATCTGCCGCCATTCCAATACGTCCATGTGCTATATAAATTTATATGGTTTAGGTTTGGAAGTATTTATGTGATTTTATGAGAAAACGTTTTATCTTGTTATATTGTGTGACTAATGCCAAAAGAATATGTAGCATGCATTGGCGCTAAAACTTTAAGCTGAATCCCTGAAATCAATGAGGGTTGGATAAATAGACTCATAAAAACAATGTGTTTTATTCCAAGAATAAAGTGCATTTTTTTTTTAAATTAGACTGACTAACATATAAAACATACAGATGTAATAACAATTTGGACCTGGCGGCAGTGGCTGGTTTAAATAAAGTGACGGTGCAATTTGTAAACAAAAGATCTCTTACAATGTGATAGCTCTGCGGTGGGCTAGCTTGTAATAAGCAGTTTGGGTCCAAGGCTGAAATAGCCCTACACCACGGCAGTGAGCATGACTCAGCATATGAGTCCTTCCACTGATATCTCCGCCCCTTGTCCAGTAAATCCTCTGTCCAAAAACTATTATTTTCTCTGGGACCAAAGGCCCCAGTCTAAAAAACTATTATTCCTATGTGGTGTTTGCCAATCACTTTCCCTTTTCGACTCAAATCTATTCTCATAGTGTGGATTACTTCTATAGGGAATATCTATTTGAATCTTTGGTACCTCTTTGTATGTTTTATGTACCTGATTCCACCTATTTGGTGTCTCCCAATGTTCATCCCTTCTATCTTGTGGCTTTTTCTTTCCCCGGGGCTTCAAAATCCAATCATCTCTTTCATTCTGAAAAGCTGGTTTGAAGGGACTTCTCTCTTTCCTACAATGCCTGTCTCTGAAGTTTTTTGAGGGGTGATAAGGTCTTTTTTATTTAATCTTCTCCTGCCAATAGCTGGATTGTTTCCCCTTTTTCTGCCATGTAGGAGTCCAAAATGGTTCCTTAATGGTGGGTTGTTCTTCCACGACTCCTTTAGTAGTGGAATCTTCCTGTAGGGTTTCTTTCGAGTCCCTAATGAATTTCTTTTTCTTCCTATTTTTTAATTCATTGGTCTCCTTTTCTAATTTGGTTAGAATGATCTTCTCTCTAGCCTTGACCTCCTCTAGGTCACAAAAAGGATCAATGAAAGTTTTCAACATTTCTATTTCTCTATTGGCTTCTATGAGATTTTCTTTTCTCTCCTTAATAATCAGTTCCACTAATGACAAACCACAATGTGTGAGAATTTTCTCCCACTCCTTACAAAACAATTCATTACCATTGGAAAAGGAAGGTTTTTTTGTTATCCTTAAGCCTTTGGGAATGAGATGGTGGGATAGGTAATGCTCGAGTGCAGTAACCTCCCACCACAAACGATTCTCCTTCAACATGATTTTCTCTAATTTAGTAAGTACTGTAGTAAGATCTTCATCTTCTACATTGATATCTTCTGAATTCTCATTCAGAAAGATTTTAGATGCAGTTCTTCTAGCTTCTCTAAATGCAAACATCTCTGCAGCACCTGTAGGGTACTAGTGTTTGAGGCAATAAATGGAAAATACGGGGTGTACAACAACAGTGGGTGCGCAGTAAAAAAGTCCAAGCAGCCTTGATTCTACACAAAGGGGAAAAACACATATATTCCCTAGTATTCAAATGCCAAAAGAATATGTAGCATGCATTGGCGCTAAAACTTTAAGATGAATCCCTGAAATCAATGAGGGATAGATAAATACACTCATAAAAACAATGTGTTTTATTCCAAGAATAAAGTGCATTTATTTTTTAAAATATATTGTGTGACTAAAACTCTCAACGTTGGGACAGCGCTTCCTCCTTTTTACTAATTTTTGAGTTTCCATATATTGAGGGTCAGCACCTTATTTTTTGAAAGCAGCAGTCCGTGTGAGAGGGTATTAATTAGTTTTTAATTGGATGCAGTATCTGACACACTCTAGCTAAGCGCTTTCTTTATTGTCTATTTGTTTCGAAACCTTTTTGCTGATAGAGAGCAGCTGAGTTGGACATTATGCCAGGTTTAATGTGTATTTCTGAAAAACTTGAAAGGAGGAATAATTATGTGAGTAATCTGTCAATGGAGGATGGAAATGGGGTCAATCTAGATAAGAGTAATGATATGTATAAATTATTTAATAAAATGGAATCACTCCGCTTAGCTGAGACTCATCACTGGTGGGATCAGGTCACATTGCAGATATCTCTGGATAGGGACCTGATCCCTAGAGGACTGAGAATATTTAATAATTCCTCCTTTCAAAATGACATTGGTTTTTTTAATCTATGGAATAAAACCTTGGATGATTGTTCAAAATCTCAGATGAGATTATTAATTAAATATATGGTGGAGAAGGTGACAGAAATACAGGATGAGATCGATAAGGTTCATAATGATTTACAGAAATCTGAAAAACAGATAGGCTATGAGGAGAGAGCTATAAGGACTAATAAAAAGATTGAGGATTTTGAAAAGAATTTGATAGCAAAAAAAGATGAGAAGTTGTATAGAGATAGGACAGATTATGAGAGGGACAGAGTACGCACCTATAACAAAAGACAAAGGACTACATCATTTATGAGAAAACCTAGGACACCATCTAGACAAAGGAATTATGTCAACCAGAAGCGACAAAGAGGGATAAATTATCGCCGGGGTAGGGAAAGAAGATTTAGCAACAATGACAGGAAGATATATCACAAAAACACAATAAGGGATCGAAAATTATCCTGGGGAGACTATGAACAATACAATAGATATGGTAAACTACAAGATCTAGAGGCACAAGGCACATTGTAATATACATCTAATGGGACGGTACAACAACATTTTTTAGAGAAAAAGAGGTTGACAAATCATTAAAAATCCCCTTCACCTCAATCTCCCACTCAAACATCAAGCGGAGCACAGTACGTATCAGAATGGAACAGGAAAAGAGAAAGAGAATTAGAAAGAGGAGAATTAGAAAGAGGGGAATTAGAGAAGGAAGAAATAAGAAAAAATTGAAGCAAAAACACCCAATGGAAATAAAACCTAGATATACTGTATCTTTAATTTGTCCTCAAAATCCCTTTCTTCTGAGGAAATATCATTGCTGAACAAGGGATTAAGTTTTGCTCCAACTGTGCAACCAAATGTATTTGATTTATTTGTTGATTTAAGCAAATTTGTGAGAACCTTGATCAGAAAGAGGTATTGCAATAGTTTTGGATACTAACAATCAAAAAAGTCGGGATAACCTATCCAGAAAAGAGAGACAGGCTTTGAAAAAATTAATGGTGGATAAAGAAATCAAAAAGATAAGTGATGGGGGGGGACTTGTTATCCAAAATATACAAGATTACCTTGATGAAGCACAGAGACAGCTTAATAATGATAGGTTCTATAAAAGACTCTGAGAATTCTGCTGTAAAATTTCTAATGGAATTAAGAGATATGTTAGATAAAGCTGTTAAACTCAGTGTTATATCCAAAGAAATATGGCAGTTTCTATTTATTCAGTATCCAGTAATACCAATATATTTTCACTTGCCAAAGGTGCATAAGTGTTTAGACCATCCACCGGGACACCCGATAATATCACTTCTGAGGAAACAGACATTGTTGATTGGCTGAGAAATGCATCAGGTCCGCCCTTGTATTACAGCCGGGTGATGTAGGCAGAAGCAGTAACAGCACAGTACACACAGCGATTGAGCCGCTACATGCCGGGTCCCAGACCAGATAGTGGATACGGGACTGGAAGCGTCTTATTCCCGCAGCTTGAGAAGATCGGGACAGCAGAATAGTCAAATACAGCCTAACACCTATTTGTATCTGGATAAAGAGACCGGAGCTGGGAAACATGCGGCACATTCCACTACATAGCTGGTAACACGTGGGTGAGTCCGGAATCAGTGTATTACAAGAGTTCCTTGGTCCTTTTGGTGCTATTGTTGATATTTGGGTGAGAAACAAAAATGAACCCGTTAGAAAGGCTGTTTATACCTAAACGCTGTGACTGTAATCATTATTCAGCTTCTGCAAGCTTAATATTACTAATATTATCTGCTATACTAACTGCATGCTACAAACTTGAACTGTGCCCCATGAAAACAGCTATAATATGGATTAATATCTACATTACATTCAGCTGAATGGGACTGTGTTCTATTTAAGAAATAATATTAACATTATAATCTTCCACCATTCCAATACGTCCATGTGCTATATAAATTTATATGGTTTAAGTTTGTAAGTATTTATGTGATTTTATGAGAAAACTTTTTATGTTGTTATATTAGGTGAATAAAACTCTCAACGTTGGGGCAGCACTTTCTCCTTTTTACTAATAATATATGCTCCTGAAGCAAGCTGCATTAAAATCACCTGTATACCGGGTTGTATTCTCCTTTTTACTATTTTTTGTGTTTCCATATATTGAGGTTCAGAACCTCATTTTTTGAAAGCAGCAGTCCGTGTGAGAGGGAATAGATTAGTTTTTAATTGGATGCATTATCTGACACACACTCCAGCTAAGCGCTTTCTTTATTGTCTATTTGCATATATAATTAACAGTTATTTATATAGCTCACTCATATTCCACGGCACTTTTCAGAGAATATTTAGACATTCACATCAGTCTGTGCCCCAGTGGAGTTTACAATTTATGTTCTCTACCACATGTACACACACACTAACCTAACAGTATATTTTTGGAGTGTGGGAGGAAAAGGGATCACCCGGGGAAACCCACACAGGCATGGGGAGCATATAAAACTCCACACAGGGCCATCGTGGGAATCAAACCCAAGACCTCAGTGCTGTGAAGCAATATTATTAATAATTACACCATTGTGTTGTCCACATATAATTGATTTGATTTTCTTATGACTCTGCATCAAGCCCAATATAGTGAAATCAGGCTTTTATAGGCATAAATATTATCATTAAGAGAATATGTGTTTAGTATTGTTAAGCCCAATAAAAACAGTGTGATCAAAATAGAAGCTTTTAAAAGGACCTAATCCATAATATTTTTCTTTTACTAGTGTAGCACAACCAGGGCTGGATTAAGGTCTGTGTGGGCCCTGGACAAAAAACTTGTGGGGGCCCCTATCAATAAAAGTAATTTACTGTAATAACGATATTGTAAAAATAAAGTGTATATATATATATATATATATATATATACTATAAAGGGAGTATTCAATTGTAGTCGGAAACTGCCGTCTTGTCGGAAAGACAACAGTTTCTAACTTTTTAAGGACAGAAACTGTTCTGACCTATGTAATCCTTCCCGACTCAACCAGATTTGGCCATTCCCAACATTGTCAATCCAACTTTTTTTTAAATTTGGATTGACATTGTCGGAAATGGGGCTAAAACCTGTCGGATTTGGCCATGATCCCGACAAAACATGTGGATATGCGGCTATTCTGCCGATACACGTGTTTTCCGACAAGTCGGAATTGCCGACTTGTCGGACAGGATTGAATAGGTCCTAAAAAAGTCAGAAACTGACGTCTTTCTAACAAGATGGCAGTTTCTGACTACAATTGAATACCCTCCTAGTATACAAACACAGCACTGTGTCTGGCTGCTGTGTGCTGCAGCCATGTACAGTGCTGTGTTTGTATACTATATAATATATATATATATATATATATGTAATATTAATAGCAAGGAATTGATAAGAAATAACACTCAGGTGCAACCCAGGCACCTCAATGCTGCAGGCGCTGCACCACAGGGGAAGCGGTGGGGAGGTACGGTGCCTCAAAAAACGGACGGTAGAGGCTCCAATTCCAGCCAGTCACTCCCGCCTGCAGCGGTGAGTGAAATCCTGCAAGAGTCTCTGACGTTGCGGTCTGCAGCAGCAGAAGTTCGGCGGGTGGAGCTTGCCAGCGGCCGCAGTCTTGTGCTGGGGAAATCAGAGACACAGCTAAATCATGCTGTGCTCCGATTTCAGTGCCGGCGGTGGGCGCAATGCAGGGGGATCGGCGACGGGCTCAATGCAGGGCTAGCAGCAGCAAGCGCAATGCAGGGGGAGAGTTTGTGGGCCCCTAATGTGTGGGGGCCCCAGGACGATCGCCCCTATTGCCCCTAGTTGGATCCGCCAAGAACACAACATCAGATAAACATATATTACCAATTATTACCTACAGTGTCGGAATGGGGCATGAAGGGCCCAGCGAGGAATGTAGTGACAGGGTCCCATACTTAGGGTTGTGGTCAGCCTCCAGAGGAGATGTGGCCAGCCTCCACACAGACTTGAGACCATCGAAACATAGAATTTGATGGCAGAAAAGAACCACTTGGCCCATCTAGTCTGCCCCTTTTTTTTATCATGTACATTAGAGTGTGCATGATCTGGGACACTTTATACATATATAGTACATATAGTAAATATTGCTATTTCATGCATGAAAATTTACTCAAATAATAACACAATGCTCTGTAGAAAAAACACCATACTCCTGTGCAGAATAATAATAATAATAATAATAATAATAATAATTTAATATAGTGCCCTTTCTCCAATGGGACTCAAGGTTTAACATATGTATAATTCAAGTGCTCAGTGTGGAACTTGATCACTAGAGAAGGCCCTCTTCTAGCGATCAGGTTCCATTCTGGGGGTGGGCCCTCTAGCAGTGGGTTATCCCTTTCCCAGCCAATCTGACCTTGATTACCTACAACAACAACACGGCTTGCTGCCAGGCTGTGATTATTTGCAGCTGGTGATCGCTTCATTAATTTCTAATGGAGTTTGGACTACACATTTTTGTGGTCCAAACTCATTACAGTAAAAGTGCTACATACCTCATTGCTGAGTATCACTATGGTCACCTTCAAAGTACTTTCTTTGGGAAGCTATGCACTGATGTCAGCACTTGTTCCACCCTTTACAACAATTTTGGAACTGGTTTTATGGAACGGCCTGCACAGCTGCCGTCGTATTACTCCTGGTGTCATAAATGTTAGCAAAATGCCTTCCTTTTAATGTAATGTATCCTTTATCTTACGGAACAGAAAAATGTCATTGGTTATTAGATCCAGTAAATAGGGATGATGATATAACATAGTTATTTGTTTACTTGCTAAAAATTCCCTCACAGACAGTGCCATGTGAGCATGCAAGATCCATGACATGTTGGCAAAAAGTTGGGGTCGCTACTTTCTAACTTTTTCAGGCAGCCTTTTCAGTACTTCCAAATAGTAAACTTGGTTGATGCTCACTTACTCTGCTATGCTCCTGACAGTCAGTTGACTATTTTTATGTACAATTTGACAAACTTTTTCAAACTTTTCTTCAGTGCTGCTTGTTGCTGGCCATCCTGATTTCTCATTGTCAGTGACACTTTCTCTTCCTTCTCACAAATGTTTCACCCACTTATAAACTGCTGTTTCTTCATATCATTATTTCTGAAAACTTGCATTAACAGCTCTCTGATTTTGCTTCCACTCTTGCCAAGTTTAACAAAAAATGTAATGTTCAGTCACTACTCTAATTCAAGCTCTGACATTCTCGTGACAGCACACCAAAACGCACACAGACAATAATAGACACCAATCAGGAAGAGAATGACGTAGGTCAACAATAACACATCTGTGAAACTCTGATATGCCAACATCATCAAACCATACTGAGTTTTCTGTCTAGTGCTGCCGTGGCAAGCACACAGTGGCAAGTTTGCAAACTTAATTGTCAGACCTCGTATGCAGACTGCATGCACATTGGTATAATCCAAAAGTTGGTTAAATTGTTTCCCCCTTACTAAGGGATTGAGTAAAATCTTAAATTCACATATCACCTTCAACAGACTTGGATGAATGAGGTTTTTGATGTGAAATGAGAGGTTTAGTGTTAATTCAAAATCCAAGGTAGGCATTTTTATAATCCCATTGAGATCTAGATGTTTTCGCATTACACTTATAGGGGTATATGCAATTCCGGGCGAATTGCGGCACTTTTTCGCTTGTTTTTAAATTCGACACAATTCGACCGTCGAATTCTGGCAGGTGGGTGCCGGAATTCGACATATTCAATAAAAAATGAATTCGACAGTCCCGCTGTCGAAAAACGGCCGATTTGACGGATTTTGATTAGATTTTTAAAAATGTTTAAAAAACAGAAAAAAATGGTAAAAAAACAGAAAAAAAATTGCGTGGGGTCCCCCCTCCTAAACATAACCAGCCTCGGGCTCTTTGAGCCGGTCCTGGTTGCCAATATACGGGGAAAAAATGACAGGGGATCCCCCGTATTTTAACAACCAGCACCGGGCTCTGCGCCTGGTCCTGGTGCAAAAAATACGAGGGACAAAAAGAGTAGGGGTCCCCCGTATTTTTTGTACCAGCACCGGGCTCCACTAGCTGGACAGATAATGCCACACCCGGGGGTCACTTTTATACAGCGCCCTGCTGCCGTGGCATTAAATACCCAACTAGTCACCCCTGGCCGGGGTACCCTGGAGGAGTGGGGACCCTTTCAATCAAGGGGTTCCCCCCAGCCACCCAAGGGCCAGGGGTGAAGCCCGAGGCTGTCCCCCCCATCCAAGGGCTGCGGATAGGGGGCTGATAGCCTTGTTGAAAATGTAAGAATATTGTTTTTTGCAGAAGAACTACAAGTCCCAGCAAGCCTCCCCCGCAAGCCGGTACTTGGAGAACCACAAGTACCAGCATGCAGGGGAAAAACGGGCCCGCTGGTACCTGTAGTTCTACTGCAAAAAAATACCCAAATAAAAACAGGACACAGACACTGTGAAAGTATAACTTTATTACATACACGCCGACACACACATTTACCTATGTTGACACGCCGACTCTGGCCTCATCTCCAATGTCGACATCCGGGGTACCTGAAAATAAAATTATACTCACCTGACCCAGTGTCCAGTTCTTTTATTATAATCCACGTACTTGGCAAAACAAAAAAACGCATTTACCCGAACCAGATGGACTGAAAGGGGTCCCATGTTTACACATGTGACCCCTTTCCCCGAATGCAGAGACCCCCCGTGACTCCTGTCACAGAAAGGTCCCTTCAGCCAATCAGGAAGCGCCACTTTGTGGCACTCTCCTGATTGGCTTTGCGTGTCTGAGCAGGCAGACAGCGCATCGCACAGCTCCCTCCATTAGTTTCAATGGTGGGAACTTTGCGGTCAGTGGTGGGGTTACCCACGGTCAGCCGCTGACCGCGGGTGACCTCACCGCTGACCACAAAGTTCCCACCATTGAAGATAATGGAGGGGGCTGTGCGATGCGCATTTGACAGCTCCGACGCGCATACAGCCAATCAGGAGAGTGCCTCGAAGTGGCGCTTCCTGATTGGCTGAAGGGACCCTCTGTGACAGTACTCACGGGGGGTCTCTGCATTCGGGGAAAGGGGTCCCATGTGTAAACATGGGACCCCTTTCAGTCCGTCTGGTTCGGGTAAATGCGTTTTTTTGTTTTGCCAAGTACTGGCTTGCGGGGGAGGCTTGCTGGGACTTGTAGTTCTTCTGCAAAAAAAAAAAACAATATTCTTACATTTTTACACATGGCTATCAGCCCCCCATCCACAGCCCTTGGGTGCCTGGGGGGGACCCCTTGATTGAAGGGGTCCCCACTCCTCCAGGGTACCCTGGCCAGGGGTGACTAGTTGGGTATTTAATGCCACGGCCGCAGGGCGCTGTATAAAGTGATCCCCGGCTGTGGCATTATCTGTCCAGCTAGTGGAGCCCGGTGCTGGTACAAAAAATACGGGAGACCCCTACTCTTTTTGTCCCCTGTATTTTTTGCACCAGGACCAGGCGCAGAGCCCGGTGCTGGTTGTTAAAATACGGGGGATCCCCTGTCATTTCCCCCCCCGTATTTTGGCAACCAGGACCGGCTCAAAGAGCCCGAGGCTGGTTATGCTTAGGAGGGGGGACCCCACGCATTTTTTTTCTGACTTTTACACCATTCCATAAAAAAAATAATAATAATATTTTGAAGAATATATAAATAATACTTGTGCCTCCTAAATAGAAAAACCAAGTACCTAATCCCTTCTAATATAAATAGATATCCTATTACCAATAAAAAAAACACACAAAAAACATGTTTTTAAATTTTTTTATTAGATTCCGCCAGCAAAGTGTGGCGGATTGAAAATGACGAATTTACTGTCTAAAAGCACTGTTGTCGAATTTACAATCTTCAATTGAATATACTTTTGTCGAAATGCTGCATTTGTACCATTGCAGAAATGTCGAATTTGACAAATGTCGAATTTCAAAAAGTCGAATTTGGAATGGCCGTTTTTTTTGGCGAAAAGTACTGTATTGCATTGTCAAAAAAAATTTTTGACGAAAATGTCCCGTTTCTCAACATTTTCGGGAATTCGACCGCAATTGCATATACCCCATAGTCTTATAGTAAATTCAACATAGTGGATCAATAGTATAAGAGACTGCCCATCACAGTAAGAAACACACAATAAGAGGTCATTTTGGCTTCATGATTTTGTAAATAATTCTTAATTATGCTGTTACAAACAGGACCAATGTCACAATTAGGTGATAGAGACTCTATCTTATTTTATTGAGTACACATTTAAAGCTCATTTATATCTATAATAATCTTTTGGATATAAAATTTTACCACTTTCAGACAGAAATGTCTGAAAGTCCCAGCTTTTACCAGACATTTAAATGCCGGTTCATTTTGCCGGTCCCTGCCTGACCCCTCTTTCACACAGACAAGCAAATTACCGGGTTAAGAATTTCCACCTTTTAATTTGCGGATCAACACGGGTATTTTGTATGTGTGAAAGGGTCAACTCGGGTTCAAGTTCCTGGGTTTCTGACCCTGGTAAATTCCAGAGTCGAAGTCCCGGCAATTTCAACCCGGGTTGACCCTTTCACACAGAGAAAGGACCCGTGTTAATCATAAAATTACCGGAACTTCTTTACCCGGTTATTTCACATTCTGTGTGAAAGGGGTGTTATTGTACTTTTGGGAGTACCACTAGCACAGCTAAACTTATTTTACTACAATTTTTATTGATAGTTGGTTTATTTTACCTTTCATCCTATTAAGAGCCTTGCGCGGAACCACACCATTTAATTTTGCAATGTTCAAGATGTACTCTGTTGGAATAATGTAACGTCTTAACTGATACCATAATTATTCTGTTAAAGTCATCTTAGAAACATAGAAGCATATCATTTGACAGAAGATAAGAACCACTTGGCCAATCTAGTCTGTCCCTTTTTCTTTGCCATATTTTTATCTCAAACCTTATTTGATCCATATTTTTGTATATGTATATCTTGCTGATGAATAACAAAGTTATCATGAAGGTTCTATTTGGCAGTAAAGATGGTATGTTTACACTTTATCACACTTCAGGTTGCATATGAAAATTTGTGAGCAGTTTAATGCTTGGCATTAGTTTTGTTTGGAAGTGGAAAGTCCAATAATAACATGGGAGGATGTACAAAAGAGAACTTGCTATGTTTCAGCAAGATTTTGTTCCTAAACTACTATTTCTGGGCTGACTACAGTAGATATAAGAAACTAAAGGGGAGGATGTTACACTCCTGTTGTCAAAATGTAGCTCCAGGCTGTAAGCTTTGAATAGTATGACATTATTTTCTATTAGAGGTAAGAACACACATGTGATTAGCTTTGTCACAGAGGAGTGTAGCCCAGAGTCTGTGTTACATTGTACTGGTGACTATTTCTCATATTAGAGGCAGGATTCTATCTGCAAGTACTATTGCAGTTAGGAGATTCTATCTGCAAGTACTATTGGGTTAGGAGAAGCACCGGAGGTCCTCCTTCTCCTAACCCAGGCTTTACTGTGATTGGCCTCTCTTTCTACATTTTCCTATCTCAGGAGTGATAAGAATGATGTCACACCTTCTATGTTTATATCCATTACTAATCATAGCAAAATCAGATATAAAAAAGACCATATTGGTCTTTTTTATATCTATTGGTCTTTTTTATATCTGATTTTGCTATGATTAGCAATGGATATAAACATAGAAGTTGTGACATCATTCGTATCACTCCTGAGATAGGAAAATGTAGAAAGAGAGGCCAATCACAGTAAAGCCTGGGTTAGGAGAAGGAGGACCTCCGGTGCTTATTTTGATTAGAATTCTAGAAAATAAATGCTTGGGAGTAGTTTGATAAATGTATTATGATATTAAGGATATGTCTTAAAACAATCCATTGAAAGTCATATCTTATTAGCAGACAACCTTTAAATCACTATTTGTCACCTGACCAGATTAACAAAGATGTGAATGGGACTAAAGCCCCAGGACACCACATAAAAATAGGCCCATCATCATGACAGCATGATGATTACCACAGTTGTCCATAAATCACAAATATTAAAATTGTATAGGCAGTGCCAGAATAGACCCACAAGCTAAAATGTAAAATAATGTAAAGTGGAAACAAGCATGAGCGCTTTAAATAAAAACATAAATATAAAGCTGTTTGGTTCATTTTGACATTAATGAAAAATGGTGATAAAAAATAATGTTCTATTTTTTGTTGAATTTAGAACTGTCACATAAGTTCAGGTAGCGCATTCCCTTTTATACCATTAGAAGACATCATTACCTATATGTGAGCAAAAAAACTCACAAAGATTTACAGTATAACAAACCTAGCTTTAGCATATACTGTAGTACTGTAATAAACTAAAAAAGCTACAGTATTTCATCCAACAAGCCAGCCTGCCAGGATCTCAACAATTAAATCCAGAAATATCTACTTGCCAAATTTATCAGTCATCGTCAGAAATCATAAGATACCAAATTCAATCTTCTATACTCATTTGGAGCTGTTGGGAATAGAAAAATATAATTTTATGAACTACCAGCAGGAACAGTCACAGTTTTTAAGAAGTCACTCAATTTCAGCAACTGTTGCCATACTGATTTGTCTACCCTCTACAGTATAATTAATATAATTAAACTCTGCTACTGCCTGAAGGGACTACTAACTAACCCTCTTGCTGTACTGTAAAATATAATTACATTTAATTTTGAGCTTTAGCATGTTGAAATTGATCAGACACCAAGACTATTTCAGTATTTGCAGGCCTAGATACAGGAATTTGACACCAAGAATAGACTTAACTGAAAAATTGACGATCAGGAATTTGATTGTATGTGTGATCTTATTAATATAACCTTTATATCAATCTCATAAAAAAATTGAGTAGTGATTGCATAAGCCAAGCAAACGTTTTACCTATAGTAAATTAGTACATTTGTATTATACACACGCACACACATATATATATATATATATATATATATATATATATATATACATAAAGAAAAGGATGGCGGCACTCAGAGAGACATGTATTGTAAATTAGTAAAGTCCGCATGGACATCGAATAAAATAAATAATTGTGTTACATGTAGATGATACCTTGTTGCTGGTGATAGCTTTTGCCATCCATACAGTGGCAAGAGGTTTTACATTAGACACATCGATCCGGAAACGGGATTGCAGCCCGCCCAGGAACGCTGACGTGGACGTCGCTGACGTCATCATAGTGCTCCCATCACCAAGGCAACATATCAACAAGCATTGACTGCATAGAAGAGACATGTACATTATCCCGTTTCCGGATCGATGGCGCCAGTCACTGGGGTGAGATCACTATTTAGGTGAGTGTTGTTTTATTTATGTTTGTAAGCCTGAAGACAATGTGTTAAACAATGAAACGTTGCTCTAACTCTACTGCCTGTAGTCTTGTTATTGAAGTCGCTTGGAGTGCCGCACTTCCACATATCTCTATTGAACTTTACTATGCGGGCACCCGGCGCGGTAATGCAGCTGATGGGAGAGCCGGTATCCTTTGACTTTATATATATATATATATATATATATATATATATAATATTAGAGATGAGCAGGTCCTGTTCTCCAAGTACCAGACCCAAACAAACATAGGGGATCAAAGTAGGATCCGAGTCTGGGTCGGATTTTCCCGCCTGACTTGGAATCCCAGATGAGCCAAAACATCATTCTCATGCTGTCTGATTCTTGCAGGCTTTGAGTTCTCCGTGGTGATTGGCATCATTTCATTGCTGAGTCCTCAGCTGTTGGGCTGTATTGTGCTCTGCGTCCACTCCAGTGGGGGGGCTGTGTGTCAATGGGGGTATTGTCCAATCCACGAATGTGTACTGCTGCAGTCACTGTGCTCTGTCCATTCTATAGGGAGGGGTGTGCTGTGTGTCCATTACAAGGGCTGTTGTCCAGTCCAGGGGTGTATAGTCACTGTGCTCTGTCCAGGGGGCTGTTGCCCAAAACAGGGATGTTCTGTGTTCTGTCCAGGGGAGGCTGTGTGTCCAGGCCAGGGGTTGTTGTCCAATCCAGGGGTGTGCTGTCACTGTGCTCTATACAGGGGGCTGTTGTCACAACCAGGATTGTGCTTTTCTTTGTCCAGGGGGGCTGGTTTGCCCAACGAGGAGTGTGCTGTGCTCCATCCATGGGGAGGTGGGCTGTGTCTCAAATCCAGGGATGTGCTGTCCGTCCACGTGCATTAAAAAAGTAATTAAAAATTGTAAAAATAAAAATAAAAAAAAGAAGCTTAAAAAAGTTTTAAAGATTTTTGTTGTGTTTTGTATCCACATAAGCACTGGGATGCTGCTGACCATGTTGCAGTGTAATATTCATACAAGTATTGTGACATTGTAGCTCATTCATATCACAGTGTTATATTCATACAAGTATTGTGATGCTGCTGGTCAGACCACAGTTTAATATTCCTACAAGTATTGATATGCTGCAAGCTGTACCACAGTTTAATATTCATACACATGTTGTGATGCTGTAGGTCAGACATCAATGTAATATTCATAAACATATTGTAATGCTGAAAGTCATTGTTACAAAACAGAGGTATTCAGTGCTCCACATCTGCGCTCTCTCTTATCTGTGCTGCACTCTGAGGTGATGACCATCATCTGCTGGTCTGTCTGGCATCCTGTGTTTTCTGCCGCTGTGCTGTGTCTCCGTTACAGGCGCTCCCAGCCCTGGTGGCCATTGTCAGTCTGGTGCAGCCAATCCCAGTGATCCTGAAGTAGTTCATCCTCGTAGCATATCCAGAGTCACCTGAAAAGCCAATCCTAGTGATCCTGAAGGGATGCTCAGTTCATCATTGCAGCATTTCCCAATTCACTGGTACAGCGGGTGGTATTCATGTGACCGGCGGTCGGGAGACAGACAGTCACATGACCTCCTCCAGCATCCTGACCCCTCACTATCCCGATGGTCGGCATGCTGACCAACAGGGACTATTTCCACTCGTGGGTGTCCACGACACCCATAGAGTGGGAATAGAACCCGTGGTGACCGCAGGTCGCCACCGAGCCCACAGTGTGGCGAGTGCAGCGAGCCCGCAAGGGGCTTGCTGCACTCGCCCCTCCCCACCGGGATCCCAGCATCAGTACGCTGCCGGGATCCCGACATCAGTATGCTGACCGGCGGTCTCCTGACCGCCGGTCAGCCATACTACACCCGGTACAGCCTATCCCAGCATTCCAGTAAAGCTGCTTCTAAAATCCATTGCAGCATAACCCAATTCACTGGTACAGCCTATACCTGTGTTCCTGTAAAGCTGCTGCTGCAAATCCGTTGCAGCATTTCCAGATTCACTGGTTAATCTCATTCCAGTGATTGTGAACCCTCAGTGTTATGAACTTCCCGGCTATTCTAATGCTGGTAGCTCATCACCCCAGTGTTCCAGTTTCCGATATAGCTGGTACAACATCATCAACTTAATTCACCTAATACAGCATCCAGTCAGGTGTTTCAACTTTGCCAAACTGCCACGTCTATGAATGAGTAGAATATATATTTGCCAGCCCAATTTCATCCTAAGGTCCCAGGCTAAAACACAGCAGCTCAACCTAGTCCGGATTCACAAACAACCCTAGCCATGACAGTCATAACCTAATGTCATACAAGTATTGTGACACTGTAGGTCATACAGAAGAGTAATATTCATAAAATTACCGTGGTGCTACAGGCCGCACCACAATGTAATATTCATTGTTGATGATTATTTTAGTTATAGCTTCCAAATAGGCATGTCAAACAGTCCATTTCACTACTTCAGGAAAAACATTTGGATGCCCTTGCACAAACTGGCTTTGCTTTACATAAGTTGCTCACCCTCCAGTGTGTACTCAGAAAGAATTTTCGGTGCAGCCTAGAACCTTGTCAGTGATCAGCATAGGGGGTTACTTCCCCAAAATGTGGATAAGATTATGTTCATCAAAATGAATTACAAATTCCATGAGAAAGGACTTTCCTGGCAATTACATCAAAAAATACAGAGGTATCTATAATGGTGGATTCCAGTGTAGAAAAATTTATATTATATGAAGAAGATGATGTACACACTGATGGAAGTGAGAAATCGGATGATGATGACAATTATGACATTTTGCCTATGTAGAGCCAGTTTGGTTACATAGAGATCATTGTTTTGTGGGAGCCCAAACAAACCAATCATTTCAGCCACAAGTGGCAGATCCTATCGCTGAAGCAATTGGTTTGTTAAACTGTGCATGTCACGTTTGGGTGGGCCAATTCCATCTTGCACCTCTTATCTTTGCATTATGCGCTGTTTGGAACATTGCTGACGTAGTTCTTGTGTAGACAACAAACATTTGTATAGTTTATTAAACTGCCACCCTGTCTGCCGCTGCAATGCCATTCTGTTACCTAGATGTGCCATGTTGTAAGTTTAAGTGCCACATGTTTGTGTCGCCCACTGCTGTTGCTTTGCTTAGTCATCCAGCTTCCTCGATGCAACTTTTTGGCCTATACTGGATGAAAATAATATTGTGAGCTGTGAGGTGGTCCAACTTGAATGAAAATGATTGGAAATTAATGTTTTTGAGATTAATATTACTGTAGGACAAAAAACAAGTCACAATTCTGTGATTTTACCTGTTTTTATGCTTTTTTAAAAGATTTTTTGTAATAAATGATTTTAATATATTATTAAAAAAATACTTTTAAAACTTAAGTAAGTAATAAAAAAATACCCAACAATCTCTTAGTTGTTTCGTGGGGGAAAAATTCAACAATTAAGTCAGTGGTTATCAATCTTTTTGAATCAGGGTGCCCTAGAGTATCAGATTTGTTTTCATGGCATCCCTAAGCCAAAAGTTTCTTATTAAGAAATAAAAAAAATTGAATTGTATTTATAAGTTATGTGGTGAGGGATAGGATTTACTTCTGTTTGTCCACATAGTTTATGATTGGAAACCACAAGCACTGACTTTGCCTATTACATTGACAATACATCTTTTTAATTAGTCCTGGACTACTGTATGGAGTGATATTTATAACTACTTTTATGATGCCATTTTGTTCATGGCTAACATAATTTTATATGTGTATAACTTCATTGCTTTATGTACTTTTTATTAGGATACAGTAAGTTTTTTTCATATAGGTATGTCAAAGTAAAAAATATTACATACACACAACATACAAACTCTTAACAGAGTGGCCTCTGTTCGTGAACAAGTTAATTATATAATTTTTAGTGTCAAAATGATCAGGAGAATGTGTGGATTAATTTGATAACTATGGGTAAATTGTAGCACATTGCAACGATTAGTTATGATAAAATGTATGAAATCTAAAGTCACTCTTATGGGAACAAAGGAATTCCTGAAGAAATCATGTGTGCAGAAAACCAGTGACTGACCCCTGTGACTGCATCTTGAAACTGGACATTGCTTGCATATGAACTGACCAATAACACACAATGACTGAGAGACATTCCTCCCCTGTACCAATAGCAGAAGACTCAGCCCCAGACATGTATCTTCCCCAATACACAGTATATAAGCATTTCCCATCACCCAGGAAGCTCTGTTGGTGCTGATTCTAACATGGAGACAACTGTCCACTGAGCATAGGGGTGATGTATACTGGCTGTAACTGATTCTTATGTAACTGTAACACTGTAACCCTATCTTATATTTATTTATGTTACACTGAATCATATATTGTACATATGTTATTTTGTATACATAACTTTTAATATCAAGTACATATATATCTCTGAGCGTTGGACCTCAGTAAAACCATGTGTGTGACTACTTGCTTTCTCTTAAGGGACATAGTGCTGCGAAGTTCAGCTCACTATTATTGTATATGGTAATAAGATGCGCCTTACATCCATAGTATATATTAACGCTGGCATAGAAATGTTTATTTAAAAATAAATGGAAATTCACAGTTGTGGGCTCACAGCCAGAATATCACGTACTTAATGATGCGCAGTACAGACGTTGCTGTGGTCTACCAGCTAAGGATGGACGCATCTGATGCTGCTGAACCACATCTGTTTTTTTGCTTTATCAGTAAGGCACTGATATGAATCAAGGGACAATAGATTTCTTTGTTGCCTTTGAGTGTGACAAAAACGCACAATATTAGAAATGTTACAGTGTACTTTTTATTGTTGCTAACGAGGTTCAATAAGTCATATTGTGTTTGATTCAGATTGGATTGTTTATCTGTTAAGTAAATTTAAAGAGTGTTTAAAAGTTGGTGCATGACGGATATCTGTGTTAGCATGCTGCATCCTATTCGCATACTGCTAACACAGGCCTGAAGTATCAAAGCTTAGTTCGCACTGAAAAAGACACAGCGTGTGGAAACTTTGTTACCATGCAGTGGGAAATGTCCATCATGGTGATTTCTGGTGCTTGTATAATTTGGGATTTATTTGTGACAAAGGATAGAGTGTTTGTGTATTCTGGCCGCATGGCATGGATTCGGATTCCATTTTGTGTCCAAGCACATGGCTTGGAAGGGGGAGGAGCAGTGGCCATTTTAGTTTTAATGTAGTAACAGCTGCACAATCTGCATTGGTGTTAAGGCCACTACCTACCCACCTAGCTAACAGCTGCATTTCAGCTGTTCCTGATAGCCATTGTTAAACAATCTCTTTCCTTTGACTCAAATAAACAATATATATATATATATATATATATATAATCAACAGGAAATAACGAGGCGGCACTCGGAGTCTTGTAAAACAGCAAACCATGTAATAGTGCAGATCTGCACTATTACATGGTTTGCTGTTTTACAAGACTCCGAGTGCCGCCTCGTTATTTCCTGTTGATTCTATGCAAAGGGTTTGTACCCCTGGAGGAAGGCACCTGAGCAAGTCAGTCCCATAACAGGGGCAGAGCAGAGTGCCGGAGCAGAATTTGTGTGTATATATATATATATACAATACATCTGCCACTGCTGTGGTGGGTGCACTCGCGCAAAAATAGTCCATAAGACTTGATTGTAGTTCAATTTCTTTTAATTTCTTTTAATGAGAGTCAAGGATCGTGCCATATAAAGTTGACGTTTCGGTCCCTCTTGGGGCCTTTCTCAAGACCGGCACACTCAAAGATTCTACAACATAATAAATTAATGTCATAGAACATTCAACAACAATAGAACAGTGCAATATAACATAGTTAGGGTAAGATATAATACAGAGTGCAAATAAAACATGGTCACATGCTACACCGCCACCAATGCATCCCAGGCCCCTAATGAACCAGACTGTAGGTGACTGCTGTAAAAAATCATCATAAAACCAACCACCAACAAATAGATCACCTCTGATGGAATCACCAAAAGAATATCAGCATAAATACGATCAATCATTAGTGCAGCTGAAAATTACCTGCACTGACAATGCGTCAATAGCATGGATCGAGTTCAAACTCATGCAAAGCTCATTGTACACAAATCACTAGAAAACATACGAGGGAATTCAATCAACCTGTATAATAAATCACATATATGAACTCAGAACTAACAGAGCCTCAACATGTAATAAGGTAATAAGAGGTATACCTGAAGTGTAACATATGGTAGAATCGACTGCAGCTGTCACGGCAGAAAATCCTGCCCAGTGAATTCACTACAAACATAATAAACACAGGATAAGAGTCCAGGAATGTGCAAACAGACAAATGCAGATAAGTGTATAGACCAGTACTCACGGAGCCGGTACCAAACAGGCGTCAGACAGCTGCATGTCTCACACAATCAGCTGCTGACTATTTATTGACCCCTGGACCGGAAGTGTAATCAAACGCAAAAGTGTACAGTGAGGCATACAATAGTAATACAGCCTATAACCGCTCGCTGGTCAGCCTGTCAACTGGGTAAACAAACTAAACTACCCACTGAGTGTAAAGGAAGAAGCCGAGAACAATCAGGGTCAGGATCGGAGCCGCTCAAACACGCTCTTCCGCGTGTCATCTCCCGGAAGCGCGTGCGTTCCACGACCCGGAAGTGACGCGGGACTCACCAAACTAGGCGGCGCAGGACAGTGGACGACGACTTGCGTTCCACAGGCATAGCCGCTCATAACTGACCACTCAAAAACGTTCAACCATGTATACATCTAAGTGCTAAATAGAAGAAGAAAGATGGTAATCATCGCCAGTAACACGTACAATGAAAGTCACCAATTAAGGCACCCGACCCGCCTAATCCTACATAGAAGACCATATATATACTAACTGCACCTCATCAAAAATAGATCTGTAAAACACATCCAAAGGGGGTATTAATATAGATATTCAAAAACGATTCATAGATAATACAATTACGATATACAGGAATAGGCGGTATGGGGCGTCCTACGTCAATTTGTTAGGGACCTGGGAAGACGCACCAGAATAAACACCATACGATAAAACGACAAACAAAACATATACACATAAGCAGAACATGAATTATAAACTCAGGGGACCTAGAATCGAAGGTATCTACAGCGGAGAGATTCTAATCATCAAACCTAAGATCAAGATATCAGATTAGATAAAGATATTAAGGGGGTTAGCCTCATTCAGGCCTTTTGGGAGCCACAGTATTCAATGTGTGTATCCAAAAACTTTCCCTTTGTTTAAGTGCCAGCAGCCGATCACCTCCTAGAGCGGGTGGAGGAACCCAATCGATTAACTGACATTTAAGGGTGGCTACCTGGTGCCTCGCCATCAGAAAATGACTGGCAACCGGTTTATCAGTCAGGCCGGAGGTTAAAGCCGTGTGGATAGTTGACCTGTGGTTGGCCATACGGTCTCTAAAAGGACGGGATGTCATGCCTACATAACAAAGACCGCAGGGACATTTAAGAATGTATATAACAAAATCTAATCTGCAGTGTAAATGAAATTTAATATTAAGCTTCTTACCAGTGTGCGGATGATATATATAAGGACCTATTATCATGGAACGGCATGTGGTACAACTGCCGCAAGAAAAACAGCCAGGTTTGGCCTGCATTAATTGCACATGTGACATCTGGGGCTCAGGGTACAACGTAGGTCTCATCAATAGTTGTTTTAAGTTGGCACCTCGACGGTATGCCATCATAGGTGCTGCTACACCTTTAAAGGGTAAATTGGCATCCGAGGAAATAATAGGCCAATGTTTTCTAAGTGATTTCCTAGTAACATCAGCAGAGCCATCAAATTGAGTAGGGAAGATCATACGATTTATTTGGTGTTTATTTGAGGAACATTCCCCGTCATAGATACGGGAAGCCTTTATAAGACATTGTGAGAGTATAGATTTCGAATACCCACGTTCCAAGAAACGAGCTGTAATATCAGAACATTGTTCATGTCTATTTTCTGGAATGGAGTTAATTCTCATAGCTCTAAGATACTGCGAAATGGGCAAACTTTGTTTAAGAGCAGGCGGATGATGACTGGTCGCCAATAATGTCACATTGCGGTCCGTAGGCTTACGATATAAGGTTGTGTCAAATTTGTTACCAGTTTTTATAATAGTTACATCCAAAAAATTTATAACAGTATCGGATATAGAATACGTAAACCGAATGGGATTATTTAATGAATTTAAATGTTGTATCATCTCGACAAATTCCCCTTCGGTACCAGACCAAAGGAGGAAAATGTCATCAATAAAACGTTTGAAAAAAACAATCTTATGCCCGTATTGTGGTAAAATGAATGTGTTTTCATAATTATCCATGAAGAGGTTAGCGTACGACGGGGCCAGATTGGACCCCATCGCCGTACCCGCAATTTGCAAAAAATAATCAGTTTTATAGACAAAATGGTTACACGTGAGAACCAGTGATGTAAGTTCCAATAGGAATTCGGACGGGAATTCCAAATGCGGTGAGTGTGAGAGAACATTAAGTAAGACATCCAATCCCTGCTGATGTGGAATCACCGTATACAAGGAGCAGACATCCATCGTAACTAATAGTATATGCTCATTAGTATACTGGAAATTTCTTAAATGTCTCAAAAAGTCACCCGTGTCCCTCAGGTAACTACTGGTGTTAAAAACCGATGGTTGAAGAATGCTATCAATAAATATAGCAATGGGTTGTAGTAGAGATCCCTCTGCGGCGATAATAGGTCTCCCTGGTGGGTGCACTAAGGTTTTGTGCACCTTGGGTAAAGTATAAAGGATGGGGCATTTGGGGTTGTTAACTGTAAGATATTTCAACAGATTATCATCAAGCAATCCCTGCTCAAAACCCAACTTTAAGATGTTGTCAATTTTGGATTTAAATCGAGGTATAGGATTCACTGTCAATGGTTGATAAGTAGAGTAATCAGCCAATTGTCTGCTGATTTCACTATCGTAATCGGTCCAATCTTGGACCACGATAGCTCCACCTTTATCCGTAGGGCGGATCACAAGGTGCGGTGATTCTCTAAGTCTCTTCAATGCCTTTCTTTCTGGAACTGTGAGGTTATCGTACATTTTTTTCGAGGGGGTAGTATCCATATCTTGTTGTACCAATCTTAAAAAAGTTCTAATGCTGGAATTGGACGAAGGTTGTTTTGAAAAATGATTTTGGTTTAAGTTTTAATTCAGGTTTTGGAACTTGCATAGGTTTATTAGCAAAAAATTCTTTTAAACGTAAAGACCGACCAAATTTGTAATGGTCAATGGACTTTTTAAATGGATTACTCCGACATGTGGGTACAAAAGATAAACCCCTAGCTAATAATTTCATTTCATCCTCACTTAGTTCAACACTAGAAAGATTAAATACTGTATTCACTTGCGTCTCCGTCGACCTCGCGTCCCGGTGTTGCCCCCTCCTCGGGTGCGGTCTATGCCGCTTCTTAACACCCTGGAATGAATGTGGGGCATATTGCCTCCTTTGTCTAAAAAACGTGTGGAATCAGCCGTTCCATCATAAAATTCAGTATCTGATGTGGAGGCCGAGGACACAAATTCTCGAGAGGATGGTTGAGCCCTACGTCTGGTGTATTGTGGCCGTTCATTGGACGAGTTACCTAACAGCCATCTATAAACCGTATGGTTAGAGTAGTCATTGGTGACCGCAGATAACTTTTTCCTTTTAAAGGAAATGAGATCCCGCTTATATGTGTCCATTTGAGTCTGCAATCGTTCAATCCAGTTTTGGGTTTTATCGCCCTGCACCCCCTTTGGATGTGTTTTACAGATCTATTTTTGATGAGGTGCAGTTAGTATATATATGGTCTTCTATGTAGGATTAGGCGGGTCGGGTGCCTTAATTGGTGACTTTCATTGTACGTGTTACTGGCGATGATTACCATCTTTCTTCTTCTATTTAGCACTTAGATGTATACATGGTTGAACGTTTTTGAGTGGTCAGTTATGAGCGGCTATGCCTGTGGAACGCAAGTCGTCGTCCACTGTCCTGCGCCGCCTAGTTTGGTGAGTCCCGCGTCACTTCCGGGTCGTGGAACGCACGCGCTTCCGGGAGATGACACGCGGAAGAGCGTGTTTGAGCGGCTCCGATCCTGACCCTGATTGTTCTCGGCTTCTTCCTTTACACTCAGTGGGTAGTTTAGTTTGTTTACCCCGTTGACAGGCTGACCAGCGAGCGGGTTTAGGCTGTATTACTATTGTATGCCTCACTGTACACTTTTGCGTTTGATTACACTTCCGGTCCAGGGGTCAATAAATAGTCAGCAGCTGATTGTGTGAGACATGCAGCTGTCTGACGCCTGTTTGGTACCGGCTCCGTGAGTACTGGTCTATATACTTATCTGCATTTGTCTGTTTGCACATTCCTGGACTCTTATCCTGTGTTTATTATGTTTGTAGTGAATTCACTGGGCAGGATTTTCTGCCGTGACAGCTGCAGTCGATTCTACCATATGTTACACTTCAGGTATACCTCTTATTACCTTATTACATGTTGAGGCTCTGTTAGTTCTGAGTTCATATATGTGATTTATTATACAGGTTGATTGAATTCCCTCGTATGTTTTCTAGTGATTTGTGTACAATGAGCTTTGCATGAGTTTGAACTCGATCCATGCTATTGACGCATTGTCAGTGCAGGTAATTTTCAGCTGCACTAATGATTGATCGTATTTATGCTGATATTCTTTTGGTGATTCCATCAGAGGTGATCTATTTGTTGGTGGTTGGTTTTATGAGGATTTTTTACAGCAGTCACCTACAGTCTGGTTCATTAGGGGCCTGGGAGGCATTGGTGGCGGTGTAGCATGTGACCATGTTTTATTTGCACTCTGTATTATATCTTACCCTAACTATGTTATACTGCACTGTTCTATTGTTGTTGAATGTTCTATGACATTAATTTATTATGTTGTAGAATCTTTGAGTGTGCCGGTCTTGAGAAAGGCCCCAAGAGGGACCGAAACGTCGACTTTATATGGCACGATCCTTGACTCTCATTAAAAGAACTTAAAAGAAATTGAACTACAATCAAGTCTTATGGACTATTTTTGCGCGAGTGCACCCTCCACAGCAGTGGCAGATGTATTGTATATTGTGTGACCTCTTATGGTTACTGGTCGCACCCGCTATTTTATAACCTTTAGTGATGTGAGTGCAGGACTCTCTGCAGATATATATATATATATATATATATATATATGTACAAATCCATCACCATTTAAAAGCTACAAATGAATTTAACTAACCCATGCCATAGTCAATTATAAATAGTGTTTCAATTAGGCCTAGTGAGATTAATAGTGAGATTAATACTTAGCTAGATGTAAGAAAAATAAATACACAAAGATGATAAAGTTTTTCCATGATTTGTTTTAGACTTGGAAGATAATGAGTGTGTAAGATGAGCCCTCTGCTTGTTCCAAGACCTAGATAATTGAAATGTTAATGAACTTGTTCAACCAGTCTGGAACAGGACAAGACCTAGTGAGACATCTGTTAAGATGCAAATTAGAGCTGCTGTGGAAACCACAATCAGTATATGTGTATAAATACATATGCTGTGTGAGGTTTTCATAGAGTGTAATAATAATGTATATATATATATATATATATATATATATATATATATAATATATGTTATTGTACTATTATTATATGGATATATGTATATTTATAGTATTGTACGTTCTGCTAGATAGCTGTCCAATCTGAATCATAGCATTTAAATTATAGTCAATAGCCATATTGAATTGAACTGTAATACCTATAGGGGGATGTTATCAATCACTGAGAAATGATTCCTTTTTCTGTACAGAAAAATATTGTGAATTTGTGTGGGTTGAAAGTAAGTGTGAGTGGATTGAACCCTGGAATTCGGGATCCCGTAGAGTGACATTCAGTGAGGAGAAGCTGCGGTGGCATAGTGGTTTGCAACCACACATTAATATAGACAGGTGTGGAGTTAGCCAATTTATAAAACACTCCAGGTGACATAGCCTACTGTTAAAAGTAAAATTGTCTTCATAATCGTAAGGCACACAAATAACAAGTATTTGTGAGTCATGCGATTTGACAGCACCTCTGCTCATGTGATATGCGTCACAACGTGATACTTTTTTTGCATCATTTTGCACAAATAACATCATCATACGCGCTGTGTTAGCATACGCAGAGGTGATTTAGTAAAGAGTTAAGAACTTCACTGCTCTCCCAGGAAGATTCTTGGTGGACATTCATTGGATGGTGTGGTGATGTTTCCCACACGGAATTCCAGTGGATAGAAACCCAAAAGTAGCAGGCCTGTAACCTCCACAGGAAAGGCATGGTATTACTCGGTTAATACATTTCATGCTCTCAGTGCCTGAGGGGTCTAATAGGGTCCTCTCTGATATACACATGTCATCAGTCGGTGGGGCATTGTATACTCGGTTGAGAAGGAGTTGGTGAAAGAACTCTGAGGACTTTCATCATTTGCTCGTATTGTCCATTTGGGGATCATGTTAAAAGGCCCATAATGGGAGCCAAGTGCACAAGTGAGAAACATTCGGCAGCTAGGGTTCAGGCTGAAATTCAGGGGCCGAAAGAGTCCGCTAGTTATATTGTGTGTAGGAAGTCCGGTGGAAGTCTGCTAGATGGGGTGATCGATAAGTTGTTTCTCTCCCAGAATTCTAGTGGAACAAAACCTAACAGGATGTTGACAGGATGTTCCTTACAAAAAGGCTTTTTGTAATGATTGGATAAAATGGACAATGAATGAATGAATGAATGAATGAATGTAATTTTCCAGTGATTGGTGGTTTTGATCCTGAGGTATTGCAGGTAGTATGAAAATACATGTTTGACCAAAGTCATATAAGATAAGAACGAAAACATAATAGCTGTTTGAATTCATAGCAACAATGAGGAAGTAAAAAGATAAAGCAAGTACATCACTATTGCCTTATGTGGAAGGAGGAAGCAGTTACAGCCAGTATACAAACTAAAAAAAATTAAAATATGAAAAATATGAATGTAACCTATAATATGTACTAATGAATGTCAAAAGTTTTATTTAGGAGGAGATGATGACCCGACTCTGGTTTCAGCCATTTCTCATGCACTCAGAGGAGTAATATTCAACTAGTAAAAGAGGAGCTATAGCCTGCAGGGGAAGTGGCTGAGACCAGTGGAACTGGTAAGTATGGAGCCATTCAAGTACATATATAGTAAGACCCAAAAATAAAATAAAAATCAGGAAAGTATTGTCATAAATGGAGAATATCCTGTCCGCACATTAGTATTTCCCGTAGGAAAGCGGACAGGGAAGGGGTAACCCCCAGAGTACTTCTTTTTTAACTATCACATAAGAAGTATTTATTTCTAGGAATGCCCTTGTCTAGATAAGCTCAGAAATGTTTGTTGGACCATGTACAGACCCTTAATACGGGATGAGGAGGATTAAATGAATACTTAGCATGACCAAGAAGCTTTTGTTGTAGTACTAGAAAATTCTCTGTTAGGATTAAAGATCACTGGTAAAAACTAATTCGGCAAATGGGAGTAATGAGAGAAGTGCAACATTACCCTTTGACAAAACCTGCAGAAGTTACGATTGGGCCTTAATGATGCTAAACCCTTTTCTTTTCTCCTAGCAGCAGTAGCCCCTGACTAACTTAATCTACAGAGATTTTGTGGTGTAAATTGAGATGTGAAATACATATATTGTACTCCCGCTCAGGAAGTGCAAGGTATGTTAGATACTCCTCAAAGACTAATGTTGCATTCCACTGTTCTAGATTCATGTCCATCACAGGTAGAAGAAATTATCTCGCAAATACTTGGTTCCCTATGAATTTAGTATAGACAGGACACTGGATTGATGGCTGAGGTAGTCCCAGTAGTGACACAGCAAGCACAAGATTTAGGGGGGGGTAGACCAAGTAGTTAATCAATTCCCCGTAGTGCCCAATCTAGCTGTCATTTTAATAAAATCCTCTCCACCTCTACCAACTTTACTGTCACAAACCTCTATCCTGTTTTATTCACTGTTTCCTCTTCATCTTTGCGTTCACAAAGGGGGTACAATACATGGACCCGACTCTCCCAAGGTTTTATTGACAGCCTGAGTATTTCCTCCCAGGCCTTGCATAGCTGATTACTATCCATTCAGCCCGATAAGAGATCAGTATTGATATGACTTTATTACTGTACTCTGATACATTTGTGTCTTCACTGGCGGATTCTAAAAAAAACATTTGGTTTCACCTCTTCCAGACAGGACACAAGGTCTCAAAGGATAGACTGCAGTTGTGTAGGACAAGGGCCAAATACTTAGGACGTAGTACTGGTACATGATTTGATAGTTCATGCCCCACATGCTGTATCGGTCCTTCAAAGTTCTGCCCGAACCCGGTATGTCTAATCAGCATGAGGGAGCTGTCACTGATGACACCAGTATATTACTGCATGTGCCTTGTAATGCGCAAAGGGTGGAGGATGAGAATACTGGTGAAGGAAAATTTTGTATGGACACTGATGCGCATGATTGTATGGAATATCTGAATCACACCTTTACTACAAGACCAGATATAAGTGACAGCCCGTTAGTGAACGCAGACCTGATATTTTTTTTCCCCTAGACTGACGGTAGTTACCACAGACAGACAGACATGTCACAGGATATGATGTTGTAGATGACCGAGGTACTATAGAAGCTGAAGCCTTTGGGCAGACCGCATGCAGCACTGGTCGCTGAGCTGGTCTCACTGACCAGGGCATGCAAGTTTTCAGAAGATACGTCAGCCAAAATACAGTATATACCAACTCTAGAGATGATTTTGGAGTGATGCTCATGGTACTCTACATTGCAAACACACAACAATTAAATTGAGATGCAAATTTGCGTTCCCTACAGGAAAAGGAGGTCTCGAAGACAAAGGGGTATGGTCAGGAGTCCTCAGGACTCTGGAGAGATGGACAAGGTAAGCCAGTGGCCCCCCTGGGCGTATCTCCCAAGCCTAGCTGAGATGGCACATGGTCTGACTCATCTGGGAAGGTATGTGCAAATTGGTAAGAGCTTACTGGCGTGTACCAGCGTTCTCTTCTCAGGCAAGCAGGAAAGCAATGACCTGTCTTACTTGCATGAGGAAGAACATTTGGTAAGGTAGCACTAACAGAGCCATCCCATACTCCTCCTGCAGATGGACCTTTTCAGGTAATACAAATCGACTTCGTACAGTTAACACCCTGTAGGAATTTGAAATATGTATTGGTGTGCACTGATGTTTTCTCAAACTGGGTAGAGGCATTCCCTGCTGTTACAAATACTGCTGTATTTACCGCAAAGAAAACTGTGCAGGAATTTGTGTGTAGATATGGTATACCTAGGATTTAGAAACAAAGTGATGGCTGAAACTGGACTATTGTGGTCATAGACAATGCCACTAGTTTTATGTAGCATCGGAACCACTCCCAAATCCCCACTTAACGAATCACCCTCTTTGAATTTTTTTTTTTTTTTGGAAGACAACCTCATGTCATGATCGATCAGCACCATGATCTGAAATACACCAATGAGGTGAAAGTACAGTATCTTTTCAAGATGAGCCAGCATTTGAAAACTTAGCAAAAGAACTTGAAACTGTTGATTCCTGGTATGCCAACTACTAACTGTCTTGATTGTGAACCAAGAGACTGTGTGATTATACTTATGCTCAGGTTGCCTAATAGACAAGTGGGAAGGACCATATCAAGTTTTGTTGACAGCACAATTTCAGTGAAAGTAGCCGAGAGAGAGACTTGGGTCCATGATTCCCATCACAAGAAAGTCATTAGTCCGGAAGGAATTCGTAAAGGGAGTGAAATCACAGACATATCACTGGAGAATCTGTTCCGTGAAGACTGAGAGGCGGCACTGTTGAACACTACCTGAACGTACTAAAGCATTACAAAAAGACTAGTCGTTGTAATGGATTTGCTATATGCAAGATTTGTTTTGTTCTATTTTTTTTTCTTTTGACAAACATTTTTTTTTTAGAACATTCTATTTTTGGGAAGTTTTATGAGGAGTCGAGTTTGGGACTGGAACTGGTTCTTGAGAAAGTAGAGATGTCTTAATAGGATCCCAGGATCAGCCTATCACTTTGCTTAAAGCCAGAGAAAATCAAACGTCTAGTAGTTACAGAGTTCGGAGGTAACGTGATAGGCTATTGTCTGAGAAATACTGTATTTTGTAGTTAATGTGACCCTATAATTGAAGATGAGTGCATCCAGAGATGTCAGTCTAGCAATAAGGCAGCATTTGACAGAAATCCCTTGAGTGATTACCACTCACTAGTGGGTAAGGTTTTAAATTAAACGGAATGTTAGATGTGCTCACAGGTACCTCTAAGACAAAATAATGCAGGATTAGTGCCATATTCTTTAGAGTTAGCTGAGGTACTTGAATGACATGGAAGGATGGGGGCGGGACAGATGGACAAGGAATATAATATAACTAAACCCCCTAGTCTTAAGATCCACCAGTACCATAGATAAATCCCTGACATTTTTAAATCACACCAATTTCAGGAAACCAGGAAATTGGGAGGTAATCTGGAACAATCAGACAATGGCCTATTCACATATAGCAGAAAAAGAGCTCATTAATACTATGACTGTACAAAAGATTGTTTTTTGTGTAAGAAAAGTTTATGAGTGGCTCTTCCCGAACTCCGAAGGTTTATGATATCTAGGAAGGACACTACCTGAAATAATAACCCTTATTCAATGATGAAACCGATTTGGTATACGATTCAGAAATGGAAACAATGTTCAGGAGGTAATAGGAATATATACCATGAAAATTTTATATGTCTCTTTCACAAAATGTTTGTGTTTTCTCCCTCTACCCAGCAAAACCTCTATCGAATCTGAACATCAGTGGACAAAGATGTAGGTACATGTGTGTATGTATGCAACGATTGTTCAGATCAGACATCATAGGCTATAACACTGTCCCAGCGTACTCTATAGGTTGAATATCGTCCCACATCCAACCAGTGGTCCCGCGACCACCGAGCACATATAGAGGATGTCTCGGCCTCTTCCCTGTCATCCCCAACTATAGTCAATGTCTGATTTGCAAAATTAATACATACGTGTGTCTAGGTCACCAATTATTGTTTGAAATATTTTTTAATTATGTTTAGTGTGACAGTTATGACAGTTATTTTTTACTGTCAAAGGGTGGACTGTCAAAGTCAAAAATATTACATACACACAACATATAAACTCCAAACAGAATGACCTCTGATCGTGTGCATTACTGGCATGCGTGTGCATACATGCAGCATGCACAGGCTATACGGTAGCATAAACATTCGCACAAAGAAGCCATAAAGACATATTCAACACATATTCATACAACACATAGATAAAACATGTTTAGCACCATTAGTATAGATATATAATAGAGTATAACATCAGATATATATGTATTATTAGGATGGAAAAAGTTAATTATATCATGTTTAGTGTCAAAATGATCAGGAGAATGTGTGGATTAATTTGATAACTATGGGTAAATTGTAGCACATTGCAACGATTAGTTATGATAAAATGTATGAAATCTAAAGTCACTCTTATGGGAACAAAGGACTTCCTGAAGAAAGCCTGTGTGCATAAATCCAGTGGCTGACCCCTGTGACTGCATCTTGAAACTGGACATTGCTTTCATATGAAATGACCAATAACACACAATGAATGAGAGACCTCCCTCCCCTGGACCAATAGCAGAAGACTCATACACAGTATATAAGCATTTCTCCTCACCCAGAAAGCTCAGTTGGTGCTGATTCTAACATGGAGATGACTGTCCACTGAGCATAGGGGTGAGGTATACTGGCTGTAACTGATTCTTATGTAACTGTAACACTGTAACCTAATCTTATATTTATTTAAGTTATACTGAATCATATATTGTACATATGTTATTTTGTATACATAACTTTTAATATTAAATACATATATATCTCTGAGTGTTGGACCTCAGTAATACCATGTGTGCGACTACTTGCTTTCTCTTAAGGGACATAGTGCTGCGACATTCAGCGCATTATGATCGTATATGTTAATAAGATGCGCCTTGCTTCCGCAGTATATATTAACGCTGGCATTGAAATGTTTATTTAAAAAGAAATGGAAATCCACAGGCACTAGCTAGAATTATTGTATAGCTCCATAGCTGCCTTTAACCTTTGACTTAGGGCCTAATTCAGACCTGGTCACAGGCAGGCTATCTTTTGCACTGCTGCGACCAGGTACTCGCCGCCTACAGGGGAGAGGGTAATGCCTTTGCAGTGGTGCATTTGCCTGCGCAGAGAACTGCACAAACAAAAAGTTTGTGCAGTCTCTGCACAGCTCAAGACTTAATCAGCCGCTATGATGATCCTTGCTGGAGCTGACATTGAGATCCCTCCATGGAAACAGAAAGGCATGCCTGCATTTTCCTAGCCACTCCCAGAAAATGGTGAGTTGACACCCCCATATGGCCTCTTCCTGTCAATCTTCTTGCATTCGCCGATGTGAACGCTTTCTTCATGCTTTTCATCGCTGCCCGGACACGGCCATCGCCGGACAGCAACACGCCTGTGCATTGTGGCCTGTGCACATGCGCTGTTCAGACCCGATCGCACGGCTGCAAAAACATGCAGCGTGCGATCGGGTCTGAATGACTTTCTTAGTGCAAAGGACATAGTGAGTGGGAAGTGTACACAGCTTTTAGGCTAGCTGATTATAATAAATATATGTCCCTATTATCAGTTTCTCAGAAGGAAACTGTCTATTTAGGGGTATTGTGTTCATAAGTGGGTCAAAGGGGAAACTTGTCATGTTAAGATAAATTATCTTATGTGACTGACTAGTGCACCCAGCTTCACAGAAACTGAAAGTAATCTTGCAGGATGGCTATAAAGCCTAGATACTTACACATAGTGGATTAGTTCTGATCGAAGCTAGTTCTGTCTACAGTGGACCTAGCATTCAACAAATCCACTCCAACGTTTAACTTGCAATGAAGTTATAAGGTGGGACCCTGGAGAATCATCTTAACTTAGGGGGACATGTACTAAGCAGTGATAAAAGTGGAGAGGTGAGCCAGTGGAGAAGTTGCCCTTGGCAACCAATCAGCTACTCTGTATACTTTTATAGTATGCAAATTACAAATGTTACATCAATGCTGATTGGCTGCTGTGGGCAACTTCTCCACTGGCTCACTTCTCCACTTGTATCACTGCTTAGTACATGTCCCTCTTAATTATTTAAACTACTTAGTCAATGACCATCATCTGGGACAGATCTTAAAAGATAGAAGATAAGAGCTAAATATTTGAACTTGTTTTTTACTATTATTTTTTCTTACGTGCATGTTTTCATTGCTGTAACTTAGATTAATAAATGCTTATCCTTTTTTAAAATGTCCTTTATCAGTCTCCATATTTAACACATTGTATCCCACAACCTGGTCGCGTGAGTTTTTTCAACCAACAACAACTACCAACTCCGGGCACCCCTGCAAGTACCCCAAGGCACCCCAGGATTCCTAGGCATACAGTTTGAGAACCACTGACTTAAGTGGTTAAATATATTTAATTCCAAAACTAATGCTGAAGACAATTTAAACATTGAGTTAAAACATTGATTAACAAAGTTAAATAACAAGTAGAAGAATACAGAAAGATGTTTGAGGTTTGATTATTTTTTGTCATCTACCAATAATTGGATATGTATATACTAATAGAAATTTCATAAACATCCACTAAAAAATCAACATATAACCAGTTAATGTATATCTGTAGTGCAATCCTGAACCAAGTTGTAATATTTGCAATTTGCGATAAAATAAAATTCTATACAACACCTTTATCTCAATACATAACACAGCACTGGGCTATGGTCTTGTTTAGATATGTTGGTAAAAAAAAGATGCAGCTAACAGAATGATTAATTTTCTTATCAATAGGTCCTGTTATTTAAAAGCCCCACTGTGTGTAATAAATACCGAAGCATTTAAATGCAAGGGTCAAAATAATCTAGCTAAAAAATTAAATATGACACGCAGTGGTGCAATTTATGTCTATTAAAATTAAAAGTGACAGTTATGGAAGAAGCAATTTTTCCCTTCCAACATATTTGCTGTAATTGCAGCCCAAGGAAGATCAAAATCATTCATCAATTTATTTAGTGGAGGGAAGTTTCTCCCTTAAAGAATAGAGGAGACAGTTTAGAAATGAACTCCTATGTTGCTAAAAGTGTAATATAAATCTCATACTGATATAAAAAAGGTAGTAAAATATTACATTCCATTTTAGGTGGTACATCCTAAGGGAAGCCTGCTCCCCAAAAGTACTTACTTGGAATATAAAAATTAATCTCTCCAGCATGACTCCCAGTTTCTTGAACATGCCAGACACATCTCTTCTCTCTCCTGCATGCTCCAACAGATAGTATGTTAATTTCCAACACCACACTGTCTGAAAAAAAATGAACAGGTCAGCAGCAGCAAGCAGCAAGTAGAGTCGAGATATCCTTTAATACATTTTTTTCTGTATATTTTAATGCTACTTAACTAATATTGAGAGATTTAAATTAAGCCAAAAAATAAAATCTTCAAGTGTGTTAAGGTTATCCATTTTTTCTATGCAATAATGGTTCACTTATGAGTACCAGGCCAAATGTTACAGTGGGTGTGGTCAAATCAGAGATATGGGGGGTCATTCCGAGTTGTTCGCTCGCAAGCCGTTTTTAGCAGCTTTGCACACGCTAAGCCTACGCCTACTGGGAGTGAATCTTAGCATAGTAAAATTGCGAACGATGTATTCGCAATATTGCGATTACACACCTCGTAGCAGTTTCTGAGTAGCTTCAGACTTACTCGGCATCTGCGATCAGTTCAGTGCTTGTCGTTCCTGGTTTGACGTCACAAACACTCCCAGCGTTTGCCCAGACACTCCTCCGTTTCTCCGGCCACTCCTGCGTTTTTTCCGGAAACGGTTCGTTTTTTCCCACACGCCCATAAAACGGCCTGTTTCCGCCCAGAAACACCCATTTCCTGTCAATCACATTACGATCGCCAGACCGATGAAAAAGCCGTGAGTAAAATTACTAAGTGCATAGCAAATTTACTTGGCGCAGTCGCAGTGCGGACATTGCGCATGCGCATTAAGCGGAAAATCGCTGCGATGCAAAGATTTTTACCGAGCGAACAACTCGGAATGAGGGCCATGCTGTGTTGCACGTTAAGTAACCTACAGTCTTTGTACATAAAGAAATCAGGCTGTCAAAGACTGTAATACTTTCCACTATTAAGGCATTATTTTCAGTTACTTTCATTGGATATATTCTCAATAGTACTCCACTATCATACAGAGATGGATAATTCACTTTATACTGTACATTCTCGATTGTGCTTATGACCTTCAGATAGTATATTCTATACAAGTAAGCATTTTGTTTTTTTACAACAAAATAATACATTTGGTGTGTGAGTGCTGTATTTATTTAATATTTTCTTTACAGACTGACTACAGGAATCAAATGGTCCATACGGTCTGGGCATTCTGGCACTTTTTGTTGCACAAGTGCTAGCATGCTGGAAAAGGCTTTCTGGAAGCTGTAGTCTACCTGTGAAGAACAATATTAAGTTTACTACCATTAATCTTGCATCCACCGCCACAAGGGGTGTGAGGGATAGCCCTGGTTAAGTCTGGTGCTGTTAACTGGAAAATAAGGAGGAGCCCACATAATTTTTCCTGGCACTACTTTCCAGTACCAGAGTAGGCTCAGTGGTCCTAGGCTATATATATATATATATATATATATATATATATATATACAAAATAGAGCCAGCACTCCACTGCTGTACACTGGTTACTTGCGCCCAGTGCCCTTCAGGTGTATTAGGCCAAATAGGTCAGTCACCAAATATATCCCGCAGATAGGCGGCACTCTCCGCGGCTATGAATAAACACACGGACCCCAGCAGTCTGTTCAACATTTCAATCTTATTTCATTTCCTGACAAAATTTTTAAATAGGATTGAAACATTGAACAGACTGCTGGGGTCTGTGTGTTTATTCATAGATGCCACGAGTGCCGCCTACCTGCGATATATATATATATATATATATATATATATATATAAATTAGCGGTTTTGGAGAGGCTTGTCATTTTAGGCTATTAGTTTTTGATTAATAAAAACATTCAGTGGTGCCATATAGTTTATTAAACTGCAATCCTGTGTGCCACTGCTGTGCCACCATGTTTCATGGATGTACTAAGGCCCTCATTTCCGAGTTGTTCGCTCGCTAGCTGTTTTTAGCAGCCGTGCAAACGCTATGCCGCCGCCCTCTGGGAGTGTATTTCAGCTTAGCAGAAGTGCGAACAAAAGGATCGCACAGCGGCTACAAAAAAAATGTGCAGTTTCAGAGTAGCTTCAGACCTACTCAGCGCTTGCGATCACTTCAGACTGTTCAGTTCCTGTTTTTACGTCATGAACACGCCCTGCGTTCTCCCAGCCATGCCTGCATTTTTCCTGGCACGCCTGCGTTTTTTCGAACACTCCCTGAAAACGGTCAGTTGACACCCAGAAATGCCCACTTCATGTCAATCACTCTGCGGCCAGCAGTGCGACGGAAAAGCTTTACTAGACCTTGGGTGAAACTACATCGGCCGTTGTGAAAGTACGTCGCGCATGCGCATTGCGACGCATGCGCAGAAGTGGCTTTTTTTGCCTCATCGCTGCACAGCGAACGATTGCAGCTAGCGAACAACTCGGAATGACCACCTTTATTCTGTGAGATTGTCATGTGTTGGTAACACTGCTTAGTCCCTTAGTTTAGCCAGCCAGCTCACTGTTGCCTAAAGCCGTCGGCTGTCTGGCATGCGCCGGCGCACTGCGGCGCATGCGCAGTTCAGGCCTGATTACTGCTGTATGAACACGCACAGCACCAATCAGGTCTGAATTAGCCCCTGTGTTTGCTTTTAGAGCATGCGTAGAGCGCAAGGTACAGTATGCAGAGCAGACCACACTGTTAATTATCACCTAAATCTATTTTTTTATCAAATATACTAAGTACAGTACAGTATGTTTGGCATATCTAAACTCCACTATCATAAACCATAATAAAACATATTCCACAGCACTTCATTACACCAATTACTTAGTAGGCAAATATTATACATGGAAAAATATGATCAGTTATGCCTACTAGTGGTGTACCTACATTTTTGGGACCCAGAAGCTTGAACTGTTATAGGGGCTTTGCAACCAGCAACAATAAGGCAACATCCAACAAAGACCAAAGGACTTTGGGCTGACAGTACTAAAACAAGCATCCAAGTGCCGACCCCCAACAAGTACCAACCATAGGCATGTGCCTCATGTGCAAAATGGGAAATTCACCACTGGTTCATCTATGCTGCAATGTGTAGGTACGGGGCCTATGCATCGCAGGATAGTACAAATGTGCCTGGCTGTAACTGGTTTATTCCATAGGCTTCAATGGGTGCGCTTGCACATAATCGTGACACACTTGTCATATCACGGCAATGATGAGCATGCCTATATCTGTATGTTCATGGAAGGCTGTTAACATGTGCGCTGTTTTTAAAAAAATAGGCATGCAGAATAATATATATAAAACAGCAGAAAAAAGTGTTTCACTTCCCATCACTATTTCAGTCTTACAGTCATGACCAGCCATTCTGCAGATTTTCCTTTGCTACTGCATGATCACCTGGGTGAGCTCCGGCTCCTTCTCCCCCAATGAACACTCTGGTCCTGCACCACCCTACACCATTATGAGCATGATTGCAGAGGCAGAAAAGTTATCTTCTCTTTGCAGAGCAGGTACAGCAGGGTGCAGGAGACAGTCTCCCTGTGTACAGCAGCCCAGCAAGAAGGAGTTTATGGGGGTAATTCAGACTGGATAGCTGCTGCGGCAGCAATCGTAGTCTGAATTTCTTTGTGGAGTGTGCTTGTGCACCCCGGGAGCCCAGTGAGATGCTAAAAGCACAGACAGAGGCAGTTGCGGGGTGGGAGGGGGCGTGGCAACAGCGTTAGAATGCCGTTGGTGGGAGCACAGTAAGGATAACGCAGGCGCATCCGGACCATTGCGGGCCGTGGGGGCTGCATGATGTCACATGCAGCTCTGCGACCCAGGACATATTGGGTAGCTCCCTGCCAGGGAGCTACTAGCCGGATGCTATAGCATTGCCGCCGTGCAATGCTTTTGCACCCGTGCAGGGGGGGGGGGGGTCATAGCCAGACATGCGAGGCGGACTAGCCCTGTGCTGGACATCCCCCCACATGTCTGAGAGACAGATCGTAGATCTGCTAAATTTAGAATCCCACACTGTGCTGACTCATTAGACAGATTGTGCTGTACACTATGCAACCCTAGAAGCTGTTGTACTGAAGGGATTAGTGTGCATGCACTATATAAAAAAAATCTTCACAGGCTTAGCTAGACTTTCAGTACATGCTCAAAAGATGATTATGGAGTCTGGAACACAGCTGACCTTAGCAGCAGTCCCTTGCACTGAAAAAGGAATTGTCACTGGTAGGAATATATTTTATTTTTATTTTTTTATTTTGCTTTTATTTTACAATGTTCTGCTACACCCAATAAACATTGGTTTTGTACCAGAGGCGTAACTCCCAGATGCAATGGAGTTGCCTGCCAATGGAATTAAAGCCCTAAAGGGCCACCTGCATGTACAGCAGCACCTAGATGGTTCACAATAGGAACCAAGTGTGGCCGCTGCTCTTCCAACGGAAGACTATGGCACACCCGCTGCTGCGGAGTTAATCAGCTCTGTCCCAGGAGCCCTGCTAACACCTGCAATAGGCAATAGGATAGCTCCTGCCTGGTACAGCTGCAGCAAATGACGGTGCACCTGCCGCTGCTGCTGGACTGTTAGATGGGACCGGCCAGGGGAGGTAAGTTATTTAAGTGTTATTTTTTCACTATTTCACTTGTGTGTTGTTTCCTGATGAAGGGGGTTCGGCCCCCAAAATGTTGAAGTTTAAACAAACACATTCTGGCTTGATCCACCCACCTTGTGGAAGTTTCCGAGTGCGGCATTGCATCATGGCTATATTGGGGCTGCATTCCCCTAAGGAATACACCAGAGCAAGCACCCTGGAAGGAAGAAGAGTGCCGGACTGCACTTTGGACTATATATATATATATATATATATATATATATATTCCAGAAAAAGGCACTCACCAGGGTCTTTATAGCAAAGTCAAATGATGTTTATTTCCTCACAAAGTGGAAGCCATCGTGGCGGTCGACGTGACCTACCTCTGGACACAATTCCACAGAAGAGGCAGGCATGCCCACCCTAGTGAAATACCCTTGGCAATTGGTATCAGACAGGACCACGCCCACCTCTGCCTATCACGGCCGGAAGTGAGGCTAAATTTTCTCAAAAATAACAAACTATATCTCCAAAGGACATCTAACTCAGCTATAAACAACAGATAAACAAAGTACCGCTTATAGGTCATATTGTTTATTCATAAACATTACAAAATCGACCTGAACAGCGTGATCGTGGATCCCGGACTTCCGGTCTGTGTTCCACCACGACTGGAAGTCAGGAAGCATGAGTTCTATCAGTCAGTTCAGCGTACAGCAGCGGATGTGGCCATACACCCCAAACTTCCAGTCCGCACTCCACCATGGCCGTACGTAGAGGATCATGTGTTCTACCTCGCTATGGTATCAGGATATCTGGTCTGCATTTATGCGTTCCACTAACATCAAAGCTTATTTATCAATAATAGCAATAGGCTGAAGTCCATAATTGGATAATATAGTATCCATTACTTATTAACCTGATAAATAGTTTACATATTTCCATACATATGGCCTTCATACCAGATGCTGGTTATATAAGGATAACCCAGTTTACAAAATTAACAACATACATAACATACAAAACATATATAAAGTGCATAAAAGAGGCTATCATTATGGATAGTACATATTAATCACAAATATAGCATAAAGGAATGTATCAATTCATCAAAACATTCCAAAAATAAGATCACACAAGGTCAAAAAATAAAAATAAAAAAGTTTCTTATATATATAGCCAAACGTCTATAAATAGATCCAGTAGTAACCAGAACAGATGAAGCTTTAGATTAAAGAAAAATATTGAGATGGTTATACTCATTGAGCCCCCTGGGTGCTACTGTGTCCAACTTGTTAATCCATCTTGATTCTTTTTTAAGAAGTAGCAGACCTCGATCACCCCCTCTTTTTGTCACAGGCTATCATATATCTCAAGGTAGAGATTTGGGGCCAAATGTAATAGAGTGAGAGTTTCAGAAAGTGAGAGATTTGGTAAGGTTTTTCAGTTTTTTTAAAGTGGCAATCATTTACACTGCAAAACCAGGTTGATCTTGCTGTATAAATGATTGCCACTTTAAAAAAAACCCGCAAAACCTTACCAAATCTCTCACTTTCTGAAACTCTCACTCGTATTACATTTGACCCTTGATGTCCCAATTTCAAAAAGTATGCAGCTACAGGATTTTCCGTGTTTGATTTTGCATATGCCAATCGTATATCTGAGCGATGCTGGTTCATTTGCTCACAAAAAAATCTTGTGGTCTTGCCCACATAGAACAGACCACATGGGCATTGCAGAAAGTAAATGACATGGTCCATTTGGCACGTTAGTCTGCATTCTATATTAACCCTACTTCCATTGTGTGGGTGTGGGAATGATTTTCCAGTGATCATTGATGCACAAGTCATGCAGCCAAGGCACCGGTAGTAGCCTTTCTGTAATGATAACCAGCCCGTACTTTCAATCTTTTGAGAGTTACAGTTAGTATGATATAAGAGATCCTGTAGATTTATAACCTCTACATACCTCAAACAACAGTCCAGATCATAATGAACTCATCTGTGGATCTGAGCTCAACAATGGGCAGTGTTTTTTAATCAATTTCTGGGCAGTGCGTAAATTAGTATTGCACTTTACACTGACAATTATTTTATCACTGCCAGAGTTTTCCATACGATCTTGGCTTCCACTCACATGGAGTCTTCTTGCCCTGTTGAGGCACTTATTGACAGTTTGTAACTTGTACCCTTGGCCCAAGAATCTCTGTTTAACTTCCAGTAGTTGGTCTTCAGCTAAATCCTTTTCAGAATTATTGCGTAGCACACGCATAAACTGTGATACTGGAAGCCCATTTTTTAGCTCATCTGGATGATGGCTCGTAGCCTGCAGTGGTGTGTTGTAATCAGTGTCCTTTGTATAGAGAGTATATGCCAATCTACCCTTTTTTTTAAAGACTGTAACATCCAGAAAATTCATCATGGACTCATCACCAGAAGCTGTAAAACGAATAGGAGTCTCCAAAGCATTCAATGAGTCAACCATCTAAAAAACCTAAGCAGCACCAGTTTTCCAGATCATAAATATATTGTCGATAAAATTTCGATAATAAACAATGTTATGTACAAATTTTTACATAATGTAACATCTCTCATAATGATCCATATCGATGATAGCATATGCATGAGGCACTGCATGATGCTTCTTTATTTGTAATGCACCTTTCTCTAATGGATTTATAACAGCTTGATTTTTATACTAAACCCATGGAGTGCCGCATGGTTCCTGCTCTAGGAGGTGACTAGCTGGTCCAAACCAGGGAACAGTTTGCTATCTGTATATATATATATATATATATATATATATAAACAGGCAATAGGTGCGGCACTCACGGAAATAGATGACAGACACAGTGATCTCGTATCAACGTTTCGTTTTTTACCATCTTCAGGATATAAACAACAAGTAAAAAACGCTTAACTTTTATTGCTGCATCACCCAGTGAGAGGGACGCTCCTACTGGCGGGCGCCAGCGCCAGCCGCCGAGCCGGAAGCGGGATGCGGCTCCCGTCAGCGTCGCGACCAAGACACGTCAGCGCGACACCTGAGTAGTGCGTGTGTATGACAACACCCATCACCATAACAACCGCATCAACAAACATTAAAGCAGCTAGAAGAAAACACAAAACATTAAAGTCTAACTAGCAGTGCACAGCATCCATATAGTACATAATGCTCAAAGCAGTAAATCCATATTACATAGTACTATATACATACTATATTTATCAATTATATTGGTCAACAAATTTATAGTTTTTAAATAAAACAACATCGTTATCATCAGAATTGCAAATATTAATCACTGCATCATATAAACACAGACCAAGAGATTGTTTCATTAAGTTCACGAGTGTACCCAATCTATAAATACACTCATTTTCACGTTTAAGCAATAATCGATTATGATCCCCTCCTCTACGCAGAGGGGGGATGTGATCGATCATTCTATACTTAAGGCTTGACAGGTTATGACCATTTTCGACAAAATGCCGGGCTACCGGCTGTTCGCTTTTTCCACTATTAATCACAGCCCTGATCGCGGACCTGTGAGCTGACATCCTTTCTTTAAACTTACATTGGGTCTTTCCAATATAGGAAAGTCCACATGGGCATAAAATCTGGTATACTACAAACATACTGTGACAATTAAGGTGGTGTCTAATCTGATACATTTTACCCGAATGAGGATGGGGAAATTTATCCCCCGGTATCAAAAAACTACATGTCGTGCATGTACATCTAAAACACCCCCATTTTTAATTTACAAGAAAATGGGTAGCCTTATTGGAATCAGATATATCAGTACGCATGAGTAGATCCTTAATATTTCTATCTCGGGTATAACAGGGCATAACAGCATGTTGGTCAAGGTGCAAAGATGTATCCGTATGTACAATTGGCCATCTATTCTTAGTAATTTTTTTGATCTCAGGAAACAGAACATTATATCTGTTAATGATGGGAAATTTATCAGATACCATCACTCTCTCCATTTTACGTGACAAGGAGCTCCTATCCAGCCTTAAAACTTTCTCTTTAATGTTAAGAAGATTCTTATAATCATACCCCCTCTATATAAATGTAAGTACTGTTTTATCCATTTGTTTACATACTATTTCTGGGTCAGAGTTAATTCTACATACTCTTACCATCTGTGAGTAAGGCAGACCCAACTTAAGTTCTCGTGGATGTTTACTATTGATTAGTAAAATTGTGTTGCGGTCAGTGGGTTTATTAAATATAACCACAGGGTGGAGGAAAGGGTATAGGAGTGCGCTTAAAACTAGCAGCAAGTGTGTCGATATTCTGTCTTGGAGGGTACTCTCAACCTCCACCACATAGAGAATAATGAAACAGAAATGACAGAAGTACACCAAAATGCGCTAAAAGGGTGTGATAAGAATAAAACTGAATACGTTCACCACTTTTTTCTCCTCCGCGTTTGCGTATGTGGATGTATTCCTCATGTGCATGTAAGGAAATTAAAGAGAAAAATATACCATATGGTGAAGCACAGTTTAATACATTAAAAAAATATCACAATTCCAACATCAGCACTTAGAAAGTGCAAGTGCAATATAATGACAAATGTGTGGGGAATCCTTCGGAGGCTGCAAAGTGAACAATTACCGGCTGGATGTAAGACTATTCGCAAAGAACAATCCTGAAAGTGCATGAGTCCGTTAGATAGCCCGGGTTCCACAGACCATACGTGCAGATGGCTCTCCTGTTGGTTCTCAGTCAGATCAGCCGCTACCGTCTCCCCACACGTCCACCAGCGCATTTCAACCCGCCAAATCGGGTCTTTTTCAAGGTGTACGTCCAAAAGGAATATTCCTTCACCATATGGTATATTTTTCTCTTTAATTTCCTTACATGCACATGAGGAATACATCCACATATGCAAACGTGTAGGAGAAAAAAGTGGTGAACGTATTCAGTTTTATTCTTATCACACCCTCTTAGCGCATTTTGGTCTACTTCTGTCATTTCTGTTTCATTATTCTCTAAGTGGGTTTATTAAATACCGATGTAACAAGACCATCATTGGTACGAGTGATCTGGACATCAAGGAAATTAATCTGGGATTGGCTCATCTCAAGGGTTAATTTAACTGGGCTCATCGAGTCATTATGATGTTTATTTTATGACCTAAGGTTTCGCTCCGGGCCCTGCCAGATCAGGAACAGATCATCGATGTAGCGCATATAACTAAGGATCTGTGCCTTAACCTCATAGTTAGAAAAAAGAGGTCCTGCTCAATCTCAAACATATAACAATTTGAGTATGCCAGAGCCACAGAGGACCCCATGGCACACCCCAACCTCTGTATGTAATAATCACCATCAAATAAAAAGTAATTTTTTGTTAAGACAAATTCTAGAAGCTGTAAAAGAAATTCAACAAATGCAGGTGTTAATAAATCATTAGTTAACAAAATCTTCCTGACCGCCAAGATTCCCACATCATGTGGAATAAAAGTATAGAGACTAGTGACATCAGCTTTCACTAGCCACACATCACATGGTAATGGGCCAACTGCAGATAGTTTGTTCAAGAACATAGTGGTATCAAGTAAAAGTTGTTCATTCCTCAGGATGAGGGGTTGCAAAACTGAATCAATAAGAATGGCCACTGGTTGTGATAGGGACCCACTGGCAGAGATTATAGGCCTACCTGGGGGATGGGAAAGCCCCTTGTGTATTTTGGGCAAAGTATATAAAATAGGGGTAATGGGAAATTCTGGTATGAGCATGTCCCCAAGTTCATTAGTGATGATAGCTTGTGTTCTTGCTCCCACAAAAATTTCTTTAAGCTCCTTTTTGAAGATGTTACTAGGATCCATTAGAAGCTTTCCATATGTGTCTTGGTCCCTTAATTGCCTCTGAATCTCAACATGGTAGTCGGATAAGTCCTGTAACACGATTGCCCAACCCTTATCTGAAGGGCGGATGATCAATTCTTTGTTAGAAGATTTGATGGCACAACGTTCTAACAAAGTAAGATTCGGATGAGAGTCTCTGTTGGTATTTTGTACTTTATTAACATCATCGTCTAGTAATATCATGAAGGTCTTGATTGATGCATTCAGAGAAACTGGCTCAAAAGTGGATTTTGGAGCGAACTGTTTCATTTGAGGGGGAATTTCCCACTTATCAGTGGTCTTAACATTGCTTATACCCCCAAATAATTCTCTAAGTTTTAACTTCCTTTGTAATTTATATTTATCAACTTGCCACTGTATCTTATTAAATGGGCAAGATGGTATAAAAGAGAGGCCTTTCTGTAATAAACTAGTCTCTGACTGAGACAGCTCACAAGAGGAAAGATTGCATACCACTTCCTTTGTGGCACTGGTGGTTTTCTGCCACGTCCTTTGTCAACGGCATTGTCCACCTCTTCTTGTTGGTCTGATGCCTGGGTGGCATATTTCCTCTGGGTAGTTACTGCTAAAGGGATAAAGCGTTTTTGATGTTGCCCCGATGCCATGTTAAAAATTTCAAAGGTATAGGCACTCATCATTTTAGTCCACTGAAAATTTTTATTCAATCACAGAAAATCAGGAAAGCCAAACGGCTTGTATAGTGTCAACGTTTTGGTCCTTTACGGACCTTTGTCAAGAACAACAATGCAGCAAAGTCATCCTGTAGCCCACACCACCGGTCTGACCCTCTGCCACTTATATAGCACACATAATTAGCCAGTACCTCCCCCAGTGAAAGGGCTATATAACATCAGAAAGTCCAAATAGTACACCCACAACACGGGAGGGTAAGTCCCAGAGCATAAGTCATCAAAAACGCTATGCTGGAAGGCACAAAAATATATACAAAATATATTTTAGCACTTAATTGCCGTGATCCCGGAAGCACCGGGTGTTCTACCACCCGTGGAATGCATGCCACATCCCAGAACTGGAAATTACGTCACGTGCCTATAGCCAAAGGGAGCTAGTAACAGTGCTGTGTGTATCACGGCAACATGCTGAACAACTGGAAGCAGAAGTGACCTAGCGCTCTGGTGAATGCATAGACATACAATACAATTATAGAAGGCTGTGGAACACAGAAGTAAAGCTTTAACCATGCGTTCCAGCCCATATTGATGTCACAGAACCTCCTGATTAGCGCCACTATATAAAAAGGGCAGGGGGCAGAATAGCACCAACAATAAAAAACATATAAAAACAGTACAAACAACAATTACAATATAAAAATTATTATGGCGAATCTGAATCCAAGTCACATATTCAAAAAATATATATAATTTAATGCTAAGATCTGTTAACCTTTTACAGCCCTATTTCAAAAAAAATATTGTAAGAGTTATATCCATGTAGTCCATGAGGCGCCAAGGTATCCAACTTGTAGATCCATTAACCTCTCATTGCTTCAAGATCTTTTCAGCTTAGGTATATGATCGATTAACATACACTTTAGACTTGAAATCTCATGTCCGTGGCTCACAAAATGCTCAGCTACTGGTTTATCTGAAGTCTTTGTTGCCAATGCAGCACGAATCGATGTCCTGTGGTTTGCCATCAGATCTCTAAAAGAGCGTGTCATCATACCGACATAGTAATAGCCACGTGGGCTACTATAATGTAAATTACATAACTCATTCTGCAGTGTGACCTCTGATGGATCTTGACTTTCCATCCGCTGTGCGGGTGCATAAAATATTGACCAACCATCATCGACCTGCAAGTGTTGCAATCTGGGCACCTATAACAACCACTCTTAGCTTTAGGCAACCAGGATTCATTCTGCTCAGATAGTTGTAATGTAGTTCGCATGAGCAATTGATGAAGGTTCTTGCCATGTCGATACGTGCATAAAGGTGGCTCATGGCCAAGTTCCTTAAAGACCAGGTCTGTTGCAATAATTGGCCAATTCCGACATATGGTATTCTGTGAATGAGTAGATGATACATCATAGGTAGTAGCAAATATCATGCGCTTGGTATCAATCCTATGTGTTTGTTAGATCGTGCCATGTGAATGCCTATACCTTGCTTTCTTCAAGCATCTGTCTATCGAGCATTTTTTGTAGACATGTTCCAAAAATCTTTCTTTCATCTGAACAATCTGTTCCACAGTTTTCTCAGATAAAGTATTATTGTGTAAGACCTGCATAAATTGTGATATTGGTAAATTTTCTTTAAGATGTATAGGATGGTGGCTAAATGAATGCAAGAAGATGTTGCGGTGCGTGTCCTTCCTATAAAGGATCGCTGCCAACATCCCATTGTAGTGAAAAACTGTAACATTAGGAGAATTGACTGCATCCCTATCACTGTGTTAGTCAATCAATGACCTAGAAATAGGCCTGGAAAGCATAGTGTCAATCTTTGCAGATGATACTAAACCGTGTAGGGTAATTAATTCAGAAATAGATGTGGAGTCTCTACAGAATGACTTATCTAAATTTGAAATCTGGGTGTCTAAATGGAGAATGAGGTTCAACATATAAAAATGCAAGGTTATGCATTTCGGGACTAAAAACAAACTTGCATCCTACATATTAAATGGGGAAAGTCTAGGGGTAACAGTATTGGAAAAGGATTTGGGGGTACTCGTTGATAATATGCTTAATAACTGTATGCAATGTCAAAGCGCAGTAAAAAAGGCAAGTAAGTTGCTAGCGTGCATAAAACGGGGAATTGAGACAAGGGACGAGGATGTAATTCTGCCGTTGTACAAATCATTGGTACGTTCGCACCTGGAATATTGTGTTCAATTTTGGGCACCACTGTATAAAAAGATATTGGTGAACTCGAAAGGGTTCAAAGGTAAGTTACTAAATTGGTTAAAGGGCTAGAAGGACTGGATTATGAGGAATGGTTTACTAGGTTGAATATGTATACACTGGAAAAGAGGCGTCTAAGAGGAGACATTATTAATATCTTTAAATATTTAAAGGGACATTACAAAGAGTTATCAGAGGAATTATTTATTAAAATAATTCTATGTAGGACACGTGGGCACTCGCTGAGAGAAAATTCAGTACGCAACATAGGAAAGGGTTCTTCACTGTTAGGGCAATAAGGATTTGGAATTCCCTTCCAGGGAAGGTGGTAATGGCGGACTCTGTAAATGCATTTAAAAATGGATTGGATACATTTCAGATTGAAAATGATATCCAAGGTTATAACATTTAAAATATTGACGCAGATAATCCGGGTAGAACATGATTTATAGTTTTAACAAGTCATAAAGCATTATTTCAGCAGGTACATTATAATCAACTCAATTTAATATAGAATACAGGTTGTACACGATGGGCATTTTGCATCTATTGAACCTCAATTACTAAGTTACTATGTTACTAAAACGTATATGGCTGTCTAGTTTGTTCAAAAACCTTATCATGAAATTCTGCGTCAGTGGCTAGCAGTGGTGTAAGTAGAAAAAATGTCTTATAAGTACTGTGTGCACATGCCTAAGTCATGCATGTCAAAAAATGGATGTGGCCAAATGCCACATGGGGTGTGGCTAATTAAAATGGGGTCATGATACACATATGGGGGGGCCAGATACACATATGTCCCCACAGTGCCAGATACACCCCCACCATGTCAGATATGCTCCTACAGTGCCAGATACACAAATGTCCCATGGTGCCAGATGCAAAAATGCCCCACAGTGCCAGATGCACAAATGCCCCACTGTGCCAGATACACAAATACCCCGTGGTGACAAATACACAAATGCTCCATGGTGCCAGATACACAAATGCCCCCAGTAGTGCCATATATGCCCCCACATTATCAGATACACATTGCCCCATAGTGCCAGATACACATTACCCCACAGTGCCAGATACACATTACCCCAGAGTGCCAGATGCACATATGCCCCCACAGTGCCCGATATGCCCCTACAGTGCCAGATACACATATGCCCCCACAGTGCCAGATACACATATGCCCCCACAGTGCCAGATACACATATTCCCCCACAGTGCCAGATACACATATGCCAGATATTCCCCCACAGTGCCAGATACACATGCCCCCACAGTGCTAGATATGCCAAAACAGTCCATATATGCCCCCACTTTGCCAGATACACATGTCCCCACAGTACTAGATATGCCCTTACAGTTCCAGATACACATATGCCCACAGAGTGCCAGATATGCCCTTCAGTGCCAGATATGCCCTCACAGTACCAGACATGCCCCCACAGTGCCAGATATATCCCCACTTTGCCAGATACACATGCCCCTAGAGTGCCAGATATGCCCCCAGAATGCAAAATATGCCCCCAATTTCCAGATACACATGCCCCCACAGTACCAAATATGCCCAAACAGTCCAGATATGCCCCCACTTTGCCATATACACATGCCCCCACAGTGCTAGATATGCCCCCATAGTGCCAGATACACATATGCCCCCAGAGTGTCAGATATGCTGGGAATTTCTTAACAGTATGCTGTACCGCCCCATATCACCATTCTTGCAGCACTGGGGCCTAGCCAATTCAAAAAAATATTGTCTATGTATCTTGCAAAATGCAAAAATTTGGAAGCAAATTTTGGCATGATAATTACTGTCTTATACTTATGCAGAAATTAATTTGCATAAGATGATGCCAAGTTCGAGCACATGACAGTCCCATTCCTTTGCATGTAATAGTCTGCACCATAGGCACAGTGATTCTTTTGCAGCACTACTTCAGCTAGATCTAATGGGTGGACCATTGTAAGGTTCTCTAAGTGGAATTACACTGTATAATGACTGTACATCCATAGTCACTAGTAAAGCAGTATCCGGTATAACTCCTAAGGTGTTAATTTTATCCAAAAAAAATCTGGAGTGTCACAGATATAGCTAGGCATATTCTTCACATATGGCTGTAAAAAGGAATCAATAAAGATGGGCACTGGTTTTAATACCGATCCCATGGCTGATATGATGGGATGACCTGGTGGGTCTGTAAATGTTTTGTGTATTTTTGGTAATGTGTAGATGATTGGACAAACCGGGTGCTCAACCTTCAAAAAGCCAGCTACCCAATAATCCAACCATCAACACCCAATTGCATTGTCAATGATCCCATCTACTTGCCTTTTGATGCTAAACATAGGATTAGAATCAAGCTTAGTGTATGTCTCTGAATCAGAAAATTGCCTCAAGATTTCAAAATTGTAGGCACTCCAATCCTGCACCACCACCGCACCTCCTTTGACAGCCTGTCGTATGACAATCTGTTCATTCAGGACCAGATTTTTTAAGGCCATCCTATGTTGAGGGGCAAAGTGTCATATTTGGGCATATCATATTTGGATTCAAACTAAGCCTGGGTAACTTTATGGAAGTCCTTGATTGTAGGATTGGTGGACAGTGGATCAAACAGACTTTAGAAAGGCCCATAATACTTTCTTGCCTTTTGGGAGAATTTGAGAAAAATTCTCTAAGGCAGAATTTTCCCCCCAGTTTGTATTGATCGTCCGTCCAATTAAACCTATTGTGTTTAACTGTAGGCACAAATTAAAGGCCTAGGGACAACAATTCGATCTCAGCTGGGGACAATGCTACCTTGGACAAATTGAAAACAGCTATTAACGCTGCTTCTTTGGATGTCCCTTTCTTCTGGTATCCGCAGCTCCTCGAGGCCTTGATTTCTGTTTGGGTTGGTTGTCTGAATTAGACCGTGAGGATGAATGGTCAAAGCCCCAAGTGTATTGTGATCTAAAATGCGTATAGGGCTTAAGTCCAGTATTTTGCCTGGATTTACCCCTCAACCATCTGTAGTCCTTATTGTTTGTATACTCAGTATTAACCGTAGCCATTTTTTTTAAAGACAATCAAATCCTGTTGGTACACATTAACCTGTTCAGTAAATTTATCAATCCACTTATCAGTGGTGTCTCTTGCCAATGTACTCAGATGTATAGAATTAAATGAGATGAGTTCCTCTTTTATCATCTTCAGCTCTACCCCAACCTCCTCGATGACTAGTAAGATGAGGTCTAGGGAGCACTTATTAAGTACCCCACACCGCTTGGTGCAAAATGTCAAATTATTGCGACCAATGGTGGGAACGTTGTTAACTGTGAATCCACTGAAGATTCTTTTATTTCTGAAATAGTCAGAGAGGAACTGACCATGTAGTGTGAGATCAATCTCACACTTCCTTAACCTAAGGATCATAAGATACAAATCTAATGAAGTTTCATCCGATAATTTAGCCAACTCAAAGAGCAGCTTTTCGGCATTATCATCTGTCATAGATATGAAAGTGCTATGTGCATATACATACAATACAATACAATACAAAAGTAATGGTACAAGACCAATGATCGAGGCTTGGTGTATGAACAACAAAACAGTCTGTTTGTCAATCTGATACAAGAGTAGGCGGGTGCTGGACTATAGAAATGTTCCCAAAAGAGACCCTTTCCATAACATAGTATCTTCAGTCCACACTCACAGCTTCAATAAAACATCAGGTGGTGCTCCATAATGGCCAATCAGACCCATCAATAAACATTTCCAAGGTATAGGCACTCACCACTTTATTCGACCAAATTTTTTTTCTCGAATCAGAGAAACATCTGAATATATAGCATGTGGTTGAAGCCGCACTCACATACTTCAATGTAGTTGGTTGCTGGGATGCTTAAACCCAGGAGCATCCAGTTGTGTGGAAGGCACCTTGTATATATAATAGTAGAAAGCACTGAACAGACTTCTGATATAAATTCCTCAAAGTTTTATTACCACATAGAAACTAGAAACACGTCTGTCGATGTTTCGGTCCTCACAGGGACCTTTGTCAAGACCACCAGAAACAAGTAGCAGAGATGCAAAATGTATATCAATCCCACACCAGTGTAAATAGATTTTCTATTTATCCATCTCATAAATGTAGGCAGAACATTAAAATATAGTGTACCTTTTTTAGTACTCTCTTTTTTGTCTTTTTTGATGCTTTTATACTATAGTTTTCATCTGCCATTGGAGGACATACCCCTGAGTGGCAATAAATATACCCATATGTGGAGCTAGACACACCCCTTGGGTGGAGCATGACATACCACTCATTGGCACATTCTGCCTAAAACTAGTTTTCAAAAGTAGGCACGTATGCCCTGGGGTCACAGCAGGGATGGACTGGGGCTCCGAATTGGCCCGGGCATTTATGAACATGCACTCTGAAAGCACATCATGATGGGCAAGCACATGTCACGGGGGCACATGGACACGATGCATGGGGGTGTGCCGTGAGTCAGGGAGACATGGATATGCTTGCTTTGGGAAGGTGTGCGCCGTGAGTGTGGGGGGTGTGTACTTGTGGCACGCCGCCATTTCCATTAAGACCGGTTGGGGTGGCAAATCCAAAGAGCTGGAGGCTGCGCACACCATTCCGGGCTCTCTGTGGGACCTGACTGGACTACCAGCCCTTTGGCGCTTCTGGCATATGGGTCACAGTGATATGTGAGGTCCACCTGTCATAGTGGAAATAAGCTTCAGTTTGGCCAGCCTTTATGCTCAAGTCAAACAAATCCAGCCATGTGTTGATTATACTGAGGACCTTTTAGCGAGTGAACCCATGGCTGATAGAGCAAGCAGGTGCATGGGGAACAACATGCTTATTTATTGTTAAGATTTGTGTTTACATTAGGAGTTTTACAATGTATGACAATGTATGACTAAGGTGTTAACTGCCCAGGAGTCATTGAACAGGCTGCTAGACAGAGAGTTACTCCGCAGAGATCTCAGCTGGTCTGTAGACAACAAAGCAATGACAACCAGGTAGTGCAAGATCTTTATACCCCAAGATCTCTGTTTAATTGGCCTAGAGGAAGTCATCTGACCACTGGCTGACTCCCTATTTGATTCTGAGCGGTCAGCTGATCTGTATTGCCATAGCTGCTCCTAGCTGATACAGCTTCCTGTTTTACTCCACTGGTGCTCCGCAGACATGTGACAAGAACCAAGATGGCGGTGCATGGCGCTGGCTCCATGTGGAACTCTGATCATCGCAGCCACTGAGAGAGGATCTGGACAATGGGCTGCAGCTACCGGCATAAACATGTGGCTGCATTAATCTGGAGCAGGAGAGGTGAGAGAGCGTCCGGCAGGGCAGTGCTATGCGTGCTTGTTTTGTGACACAGACATTTTGCATACAAGTATAATATATTTGTGTTTAAGCTTTAAGTGAGATCAACTTAACAGTTATGCTAAATATACCATATACTGAGCACTACAGTCTCAAGGTTATTTATGTAAGTACAAAAGTGCAAACAAGCAATAATATGCAAATACTTGGTTATTCTTCTTGTAATATTTTCACTCAGTGCCATCTTTTGTAGTATTACAGGCATATATGCAAATACATATTATGGAAAAATATTATATCCCATTAAGACCACTAATGAAGTGTGTCTTGTCTGTGAGTTACATAATAACTTACCTTTAAAATTAAGTCAATGGGGTATCCATTGACATTAAAAAAGATCAGCTATTTATTGAAAATTCACATCAGGTAGAAAAGAAATGTATGGTTGTATAGAAATGGACAACCAAAAATCAGCACAGCCCTATCAATACAAGAACAACACGTGCATTTCAGCAAAAAACGCTGAATGGCTATAGTTAAGACAACTATTGGTATTTAACTCTGACTTCCAATATAACAAAGTAATCTGGTATGATGGTGGCGATTCCCCATTAAGGATCGTTCAGACTTCGAATCCACTTTCATGAAGGTGAGTGCACACAAACGAAATGCAACTAGGCTGATGATCTGACATTCTATCTATTATTATTATTATTATTATTATTATTATTATATCTATGGAGATAATTTCCTGGCTCTAACACTGAACTTCCCAGCTATGGTGAGATGTGCTACATTTCATGGACACCAGGGGCCTAATTCAGATCTGATCACTGGGCTGCATTTTTTGCTGCCCTGCGAACAGATAGTCGCAGCCTACAGGGGGAGGGTAAAATCGATGTACAAGTGTGTGATCGCATGTGTTGCAGAGTTGCACAAAAATCAGTTTGTGCAGTCTCTGCACAGCTCAGGACTTACTTATCCAGTGCGATTGAATCCTGCTGATCGTGGCCGGAGCTGACGTCAGACACCCTCCTTGAAAATGCTTGAGCCCGTCTGCATTTTTCCAGACACTCCCTGAAAACAGTCATTTGCCACCCACAAACAGTCTCTTCCTGTCAATCTCCTTGCGAACGCCCGTGTGAATGGATCCTTATCACCATCCCATCACTGACCGGCGAAGCCCGTTGTAGCCGGCCAACGTGTCAGCGCATTGCGGTGAATATGCATGCACAGTTCGGATCTGTTCACCCGCTGTGCGAAAACGCACAGCAGTGATCATATCTGAATGAGGCCCCATATACGAAATGGTCCACCATGTTCACCAGTCTGGTTGTGGTTATGGTTTATAATTACATACTTCCAGTCCATAATTGTGTACAGTGTATTAGAGATCAGATGTTATGCTGAAATAACACAAGTCTTCTTTTTCCTAGTAAATGTCACAATATTGTATAGAACATCATTTGATTGTCCTAATTACTTTATATATTTTGGCAGAAAGATTCTTCTCAACTACCTTACGTAATCCCTATTTGTTACATGCCATTTCTAAGGATAAAAGCTTTCCACATTAAACAAGCTTTATGTCTACAGCTGTCTTTTTTTCTTGCTTTCCCTACATGACTATGCTAGCATGAAGTACAAAATATCGATTGGAAATGTTCTTAGGATGCTTTGCACAGCAAGTTAAATTATGGTAGATTGTACATGTTAAATTTTGCACCTACAACAATAAAAATGATTAGTTCTCCAATTTCAAAGGATAGTTCCCTGCAATTAAGTAAATAAATATGCTTCTCTATAGAGATGATTTTTTTTCCTGAAAATGTCTGCAGTGCATTACTGTAGCTCTACAACAATAGAAAAATAACTATGTTCTCAGTCCCTTTGGCATGAGCTCTTCTATAGTTTCTTTTCACTTTCTCTATTTTCTTTCTTTATTTTTATTAAGGATCTGCCATTCATTTTACCTTCTGACAGTAAAAACCCTGGGACGTGGTTGTTGTGAAGAGGATTATCTTTTAGATCAATGCTGAAATTGATTCCAAACCATGCTATTTATCAGCTTGGAGCTAAACCACTCAGAGTCAGGAAATATTTCCTTGCTTTCCAATCCATTCTTATTATACTGATGGGAAGAATATTATGCCACACTATGAATTAATAGAGGGTTTTTTCTTCATAGTTTTACAATTGTTAAAACTTTTGTGTTAAAAATTTGGTTTTGCAAAGCAGTAGGATAATTCATGCATATATGTGTGGGTTTATGGTACATTATATGCGACATATGTATATGTACTGTACAGTATACTTAAGTGATATATTCTTACAAAGACCTCTCTACTTCTAGATCTGCACCTCTTTCACCAACCTCACAAGTACTTGCCTTCATTTTGTTACAATTATTGTTATGAATTTTTTGCTTAGTTACACCCACTGCTAAGTTCTGCAATCACATATTCCCATTATATGTCCAATAGTTATTGCAATTAGCCACAAATAGTTATCCTGTATTTAGGCCACAAATAAACAGAAAAATAGTCTCTAATTGTCAGGCTATTGTCCTTTCTATTTGTAACAAAGCATTTGTACGAAACCTACTGTAGGGGTAGATTCACAAATACTATACTGTACTTCAAGAAATGAACATGGATGTGGTACACATAGCAACCAGATTCCAGCTATCATTTTCCAGAATATTCTAGATAAATATACTATATAAATTGTTCTGGGTAACCATTGTGCTATTGACAGTAGATTACTCTGTACCAAATCGGCCCTTATGGGGGTAGTCAGCAACAAAGATGGCACTCAGGAACAGATAGAATCAGAAATACACTGCTCAAAAAAATAAAGGGAACACTTAAACAACACATCCTAGATCTGAATGAATGAAATATTCTTATTAAATACTTTGTTCTTTACATAGTTGAATGTACTGACAACCAAATCACACAAAAATTATCAATGGAAATCAAATGTATTAACCCATGGAGGTCTGGATTTGGAGTCAAACTGAAAATTAAAGTGGAAAAACACACTACAGGCTGATCTAACTTTGATGTAATGTCCTTAAAACAAGTCAAAATGAGGCTCAGTAGTGTGTGTGGCCTCCACATGCCTGTATGACCTCCCTACAACGCCTGGGCATGCTCCTGATGAGGTGGCGGATGGTCTCCTGAGGGATCTCCTCCCAGACCTGGACTAAAGCATCCGCCAAATCCTGCACACTGTCTGTGGTGCAACGTGGCGTTGGTGGATGGAGCAAGACATGATGTCCAAGATGTGCTAAATTGGATTCAGGTCTGGGGAACGGGCATGCCAGTCCATAGCATCAATGCCTTCGTCTTGCAGGAACTGCTGACACACTCCAGCCACATGAGGTCTAGCATTGTCTTGCATTAGGAGGAACCCAGGGCCAACCACAGCAGCATATGGTCTCACAAGGGGTCTGAGGATCTCATCTCGGTACCTAATGGAAGTCAGGCTACCTCTGGCGAGCACATGGAGGGCTGTGCACCCCCCCAAAGAAATGCCACCCCACACCATTACTGACCCACTGCCAAACCGGTCATGCTGGAGGATGTTGCAGGCAGCAGAACGTTCTCCTTGGCGTCTCCAGACTCTGTCACATCTGTCACATGTGCTCAGTGAGAACCTGCTTTCATCTGTGAAGAAAACAGGGCGCCAGTGGCGAATTTGCCAATCTTGGTGTTCTCTGGCAAATGCCAAATGTCCTGCACGGTGTTGGGCTGTAAGCACAACCCCCACCTGTGGATGTCGGGCCCTCATACCACCCTCATGGAGTCTGTTTCTGATCGTTTGAGTAGACACATGCACATTTGTGGCTTGCTGGAGGTCATTTTGCAGGGCTCTGGCAGTGCTCCTCCTGTTCCTCCTTGCAACAAAAGGCGGAGGTAGTGGTCCTGCTGCTAGGTTGTTGCCCTCCTACGGCCTCCTCCACATCTCCTGATGTACTGGCCTGTCTCCTGGTAGCGCCTCCATGCTCTGGACACTACGCTGACAGACACAGCAAACCTTCTTGCCACAGCTCGCATTGATGTGCCATCCTGGATGAGCTGCACTACCTGAGCCACTTGTGTGGGTTGTAGACTCCGTCTCATGCTACCACTAGAGTGAAAGCACCGCCAGCTTTCAAAAGTGACCAAAACATCAGCCAGAAAGCATAGGAGCTGAGAAGTGGTCTGTGCAAAACAACTCCTTTAATGGGGGTGTCTTGCTAATTGACTATAATTTCCACCTGTTGTCTATTCCATTTGTACAACAGCATGTGAAATTGATTGTCAATCATTGTTGCTTCCTAAGTGGACAGTTTGATTTCACAGAAGTGTGATTGACTTTGAGTTACATTGTGTCTTTTAAGTGTTCCCTTTATTTTTTTGAGCAGTGTATATGCAGTTGCAGAATCATCACCACTAACAATAAGATGTCATTGGATCCTGTAGAGGAGATAACATTGCCAATATCAACCCAACTATAATTTAAAGACCAAGTCATCCTTGTTTTCTCACAAATCTACATACCTGCAGTTCTGGTCAGGTGGTAAAATAAGCAGATGCCCCTGAAACATCACAGGCAGTACCAGAGGGTTGGGTAAGGGAGACCGGCTATCAGGATGCAGGTGGTCAGAAAACCGACAAGGGCACCGCACTAAAGGAACCCTAATCCCAACTCTCCCCCTACCCCACTCTCCCCACAGCTTAACCCTAACCCTCCCTCCCTCCCTGCAGCCTAAACCTAACCCTTCCACTCCGCAGCCTAAACCTATCCCTCCTCCGCCAGCCTAACTCTAACCCTCCCCGGCATACTTATGTTCTGGATTCAGGTGCTGGCATTCTACCAACTACATCCCATACCAGTTTGAGGTTCACATGGGCCTGGAGATGAAATTTAGGAAGGGCCTATTGTGTGCCACCATAGGGAGTGTGATCAGCACCATAGAGAAAGTGGCCAGGGCAGTATTGCTAACCACTACATCACTACACTACTTCCCCACACTACATCTCCACACTAAATCACTACTACACTACATCTCTGCACTATATCCCTGCACTATTTCCCCACACTACGTCAGTATGATACTTACCCACAAAACATTCCCGCACTATATCTGCCTCCCCGAACTACTTACTAGAATCTTTGAGATAGATCCTCAATGCAAGTGAATATGCAGGTCTGTCCTCATACATCTTTGCTGCATTATTGTCAAACTGCCCCTCTTAGCACTCCAGTACTTGTGAGTCTCTGTTAGCATTGGGGCATCTTTTTTTCCCAAAAATGCATATTAGATGCAACGCTATGCAGCTAGCATGAACAAGCAGACTGTGCTGATTAATATGGCCTGAACTTGTGGTTTCAGAGTCAAACTGAGTTTCAGTACAATTCTTAATTCGAGTCAAAACATTCCTCCCACCAAATTAAGTTGCCAAAATGAGTCAAAACATACTGTAATGTTCACAGAAATCGCAGATCTTGAGGTTTTTGTTATGATTGCATTTAAGTCCCTCACTCATGATTAGGCACTATTTAACACAAGAGAGCGGAGGAAGAGGGTGTAGAATGTAGGTTGTAACACAGAAAAAAAAACAATCAGGGCACCATTAGGACATTATGGTAGTAGTAGTAGTAGGTAGATGGAGTTGGTGCCTGGAAAATGGGACTGCATGCTTCTTTGTTAGTGTGTTGATTTGTCAGGCACACTAGCTGCAATGCAATCCAGTGTACTGTAGTGCAAACTGTAAACAGGCTGCACTACCAGGGGGTGACTGGTAAAATTTAGCCTTGGTGGCATGCATAAAGCACTGTCCCATGAGTGGCAGCTCATCTTTAACCACTTGCCAGCTATAAACATATGGATTACAACTGCAGCCATGAGTCCTTCACCTAACTACGTTGTATCCCATATATCTGGCACACCACATTGCTTCCTTTATCTGTTATTGACAAAATCTGTGAAATCTCCTGCATTAGGCTTTTCTTGCAAGGCAGTAATATTTTCTGCATACTTTTATGAAAGTCCATCTTGATCATTAGGCTACCAATACATTTTACAAAAAAATAATAATTATCTTACCTTTATCTTATTCTGTGTGAGCTGGGTCAGAGAGACTTTGCTCTTGCTTCAGTTCCTCATCTTCTTGATGTGTGGGAGGCAGAAACCGGGACAAGAGAGGAAGAGGGTGGGAATCAGGGACAAGAGGAGACCATGACTGTGAGTCAGAGATCAGAGGTGAAGGGAAGCAAGGGAGGCAGGAAGAGGAGGAGGTAGGGAGCCAGGGACAAGAGGAGACAGGGACTGGGAGTCAGAGATTACTGGTGGAGAGGAGCCAAGGACAGAAGGAGATGGGAGCCAGGGCCAGGAGAAGACACTGTTCTGTGTATTAGATGTGGAGGGAGCCGATGGCTCTGACAGGAGAAGGTGGGAGCCAGAGGACAGCAGGATTAGGCAGAGACAGGAGAAGGAGGCAGGCAGATGTCAGGTATTAGAGGCAATGCGCTTGGGACTGCTGGAGCCAGGCATGCAGTGGTGATAGCCTTACCTTCAGCAGGCACCTGTCTATTAAGTAACTGACTGACACAATCAGCATGTGACAGCAGGCAGGGCAGGAGAGAGTTATAGAGAGGAGGCAATGTGTCTACACTGTCTTGACTGGCCGGGCACTGTCTAGACCATGCTGTAGTTCTGCAGATACCAGTGGTTAGTCCAAGGTAATATAAATAATAGAACTGCACTATTGATGAATATATCTTTTAGCTGCTTCGGAAATTATTAAATATATAGTATAGGAAAGTGGAATGATTGTATTTTATGTAATGTGTGCAGATTAAATAAAAATAGTTGTACGCAGTACCTGTAAAAAAATGGGGGGGGGGGGGGTTAGATGTGTATACAGCTATTTTAGTTGAACTTGTTTGCAATGACATCACCTTGAATCTCCTGCTGTGTGTATTGGCGCTTCCAATGTGTTTCAGGCTAAGAGCCCTTTGAGAAGTATGGCGCTGATCACAGTGATACTTCTTTTATACCTAAAAGTTTATTAGTTGCTTCATTTTAAAACAGGAAGTCCTCTTCCAGGAAATTAATGAAAAATGCGGCTCCAACGTGGTCACATAGTACTAATAGTGTTTTGGTACTGGGATCTGAGAAAAAATTTAATAATGTGTGTATCTAAAAATATGTATATTTAGAATTATTTTTTTAGTGTTTTTATAAACAAGGAATTCATGTGAAAAAAAACTTATTGTAAAAATTATTTATTTCAATATCTATATTCAGCCGGACAGATATAATGTTTGTAGTGAGAAAATCCACTCTGTCTGTTTCTTTTTTAATTCTTGTGATGTTTCCTTCTCTCCATTTGAGTGACACCTTTTGGATTCCTATAAATTTAAGCCCAGTAGGGTTTTTTCATGGAAGTCCAAGAAATGTTTTGAGATGCGATGTGTTTGTAATCCTTTTTTAATGGTGGTAAATATGTTTTGCAATCCTGGTCTTTAGTTTTCTTTTTGTTTGTCCCATGTATTGCTGTCCATAAGGACATTCTAGTAGATATACTACTCCGTCAGTGTCGCATGTAATACAGTTTTTTATTTGGTATTGGTGGTCATTCCAAGTTGTTCGCTCATTGCCGATTTTCGCAGTGCAGCGATTAAGTGAAAAAATGGCAAAAATGCGCATGCGCATGGTACGCAGCGCGAATGCGCTAAGTACTTTCTCACAAAACTTTGTAGCTGTACACAAGATCGTAGAGTGATTGACAGGAAGTGGGTGTTTCTGGTCAGAAACTGGCCGTTTTCAGGGAGTGTGCTGGAAAACGCAGGCGTGCCAGGAAAAAACGCAGGAGTGGCTGGAGAAACGGGGGAGTGGCTGGACGAACGCCAAACCAGGAACTAAACGGACTGAGCTGATCGCAATCTAGGAGTAGGTCTGGAGTTACTCAGAAACAACAGGGAATTATTTAGTAGCAGTTTGCTAATCTGCTAAACTAAGATACACTCCCAGAGGGTGGCGGCCTAGCGTGTGCACTGCTGCTAAAAGCAGCTAGCAAGTGATCAACTCGGAATGAGGGTCATTGTTTTTTGCTTTTAGAGGTAGGCAGTTTAGGGAGAGCTAGTGGTTGTTACCATTTACCTACACTGTTGGCCGGCATATTATGGAACCCCCAAGTATCTACCTGGACCCCGCAAACAAGTTCAACTAAAAGAGGTGTAAACACATCTAACACCCCTTTTTTTACAGATTGGTCCAAGGTGCTGAAACTGGGACTGGCCCGGGGGACATCTGTCACCTTGCCCCAAAGCTCAGCCTGCCACTGGACACTACTACCTGCAATCCAGTGCTGCAAAGCAAACAGACTCTTGTTCACATTTGTTAAAGACAAAGGAAACTTGCAGATGTTTTTCTGATCTATATCTACACTGGAATAGGTAATGTATAATTGTGTATCACGTGTGTTTGTGGGCAGCAGCTGTGATTTACACTTCAAGGTTATTTTGCCAAAAAATACTGTGCTGTGTCTAAGGGAGCTGCACCCCAAAGAAGATGCTTTTTCTGTTGTAAAAATTGGAAAAAAAAATATTTTTAATATTGCTTTAAAATAAAATTAGCCTTTCATAGTCATTCAACTTAAATTATTTCGTATTTCTTTAAGTGTTTGTTTCGTACAGGAAATATCTATTATTGTACATAGTGGGGGTGGAGTTCATTTGCCCAATAAATAATACATTTGGTAAGCTACTGCAGAGAAATGAAAATTTGGCAACATGACATACTGTACATCACACGCAGTGGCAAGGAAAGGCTCAGACCATGGCCTTTATTTGTGGTCCTGCTACTGCTTTTTCATGCACTAGAAAGCATATTGCAAAAGCCAGGGCCAAACACAGGCATTTTCTGTAACCTCGCATGCACCAACTTCTCGCGCTGAGTTTAGATGTGTTCAGGGCCAGTGCTACCATAAGGCAGCTTTAGGCAGCAGCCTTAGTGTGATGGCACTTTAGGGGGTGGCACTGAGGGTCCCAGCACAATAATAAGAATGTCTATGAAACAGACATCCTTATTTTACTTCCTTAATACTAGTGGTGGTTGTGGTTTGCATAAGCTGCGACTGTTGCCCCTGCACTAACCAGCTAATAGGCAGGATGCAGGAAGCCTACAAATGCTGCCAAACCTACAAATATGCAGTTTTTAGAGGTTTGGTTGCATACCCTATATGCACCAAGACCCGGATTGCAATAGATTCTGGGGCTTGGATGCAGTGGGCAACCCTATATTTAGAAGGCATTGCCCAATAAAAGCCTATGGGCTTCTACCACACTGCACCTCTGAGAGCAATCCAATTGGATCCCTGCCAGCACCACCTGCGGCACATGCGTCACTCGCACTTATGGTCCAATTGCACAGAGGAGCTACAGTAGCACAATTACTGGAAAAGTTAATGCTTGCTATGATGAAAGGAATCAGAACACACACTGCTTCAGTGCTTGCTGTGTATTTGGGCTGCATAGCTGTGACGACACTTGTCCACCACTGTAAGCACCTGCAATGGAAACCTGAGCATCAGAACTGGACCATGGAAGAAGGTGACCTGGTCTGATGAATCATGTTTACTTTTGCATCATGTAGACAACTGGATGTATATGCTTTGTTTACCTGGGAAGAGATGCTGTACTATGGAAAGAAGCTGGCAGAGGCAGTGTGATACTCAGGGCAATGTTCTGTTGGGAAATATTGAGTCTTGGCATTCATGTGGTTGTTATTTTTATTTTGATATGTCCCAACTACCTAAAAATTGTTGTAAACCAAGTAAACCATTTCAGGCAACAGTATTTACTTATGACAGTGCCCTTTTTCAGCAGGATAATATGGATGCCACACTGCAAACAAAATGTCAGGAATGGTTTGAGGAACATGATAAGATGTTGACTTGGCCTCCAAATTACGCAGATCTCAATTTGATCGAGCATCTGCAGGATGTGCTGAAAAAACAAGTCAGAGCCATGGAGGCCACACCTCGCAATTTACAGGATTTAAATGAATGTTTTGGTGCCACATACCACAGGACACCTTCAGAGGTCTTGTGGACTCCAGGGGGTTTATTTACTAATATTCGTGTTTGAGTCAGTTTGTGTAGAGTTTAAACTTATTTTTTATTTTTTCATGCAACTTATTGAATCTATTTACCCTAATTTACGAAGCTGTCGAGTTATTTGTTTTCGTGTTTTCCAATGTCGATGGCAGTCATATTTTTTTGGGCCATTTACGGCCGTCATTGACATTTACGTTCGTGTTTTTGTTGTTTTTACTTGATTATTTTCAATGTTAAATGCGGCAGGGTTATTTGCCAACCACGGCCGCATTTTCACTTTTAGTTTCGATTTTCATACACGTTCGTGATTGGTTGTGTTTCAGATGTAGGAGTGTCTGTGTGCAACCATATAAATACGCCCCAAACCGTCCGCACCTCGTGGGTTTAGTTAGTGGTGAGGAGGGAGGTTGTGCTGTGGAGGTTGGTGAGTAGTTGGTTTGGTGAAGAGTTTTGCTAGCGATTTCTGAGTGTAGTATTGTGTTTGAAAGTAGTCTTGTCATTCTTGTAGTCTTGTTTTTTTTTTGGTTTTGTCTCATTTTTTGTCCAAGTTTTTTTGCTTTATAGTCCCTTGTCAGTGTTTGTGTGTGTGTGTGTGTGTGTGTGTGTGTGTGTGTGTGTGTGTGTGTGTGTTGTGCAGTGGTAGTGGAGGAGTGTGTTGTTTATCTTATTATTTTTCTGTGTTAATTGTTGAACCACACAATTATGTCTGACTCAGAGGTGGCTGAGGTGGCTGAGGTGAGTGAGGTGGAGGGTGTGAGTGAGGGGGAGGAGGTTGGTCAGGTGGAGGAGGTGAGTGAGAGTGAGGTTAGTGAGGTGGAGGAGGTTGGTGAGGTTGCTGCAGCAGCCTCAAGTGACAGCGATAATGACAGTCAAACAGCTCCGCAGCCACTCACCACTACTAAGACTGGGCGGAATGTAAAGTTTAGTTATGCTGAAAATGTGGCATTGGTGCGGGAGCTGATGAAGTATCAGCGGCAGATATTTGGGCCTGAGTCCGCCATGGTGCCAACACGGAAGAAGACGGTGTTGTGGGCGAAAGTTGTTGCTGCTGTAAATAGTGAGGGGTTGGTCAAGCGGACGGAGGACACGTGCCGCAAATGGTACTATGACATAAAGCGAGGTATCATGGCCAAGGAGGCGAAGTCGGCTCGCAAAACCAGTGGTGGACAGCCCTTTATTGCCAGATATCTGGACTATGAGGAGCCCATGCGGAGTTTAATACCTCCTGAAGTAGTGTCTGCAACCCATGTCCGTGCTTCCGATCGGCCCAGGAAGGATGGTGAGCATGTGTATTTGTCTTAACATTCTTTTACATTACTTCTGTCTTAATGTTTTTTGTAAATGTGTGTCATGTGACGTTGCATATTACTCCCATCGTCAAGTGTGCATCAGCAAAGACATCGTTTTGGGTAATGTTTTCTACAAAAGTTAATGTCACATAGTACTTTATTGTATGTCATGTGGTATTTTTACAGTACATTTTCCATGTGTTGTTTGGACTTGGTGTGTCATTGAATTGTCCAGCAATAATGTTTTCCTTTAGCACATTTTACAGTTTGAAAGTAGGACTATGTTTTTTATTTCAGTGCAATGTTTCCAAAACAGTGGTTGACATGTTAGAGGCTGGAGTAGTGCAAAGTCAATTTGAAGCCAGTTACATGTGTAATTTCATTAGTACTGAATGTAATCTTGTTTAAGGAAAACCCACTATTTGTTGGTTCAGTTTGAGGCTGTATTTGTACCCTGACACAACACTGCAGACTTAGTTACCTTACTATTATGATGGTTTTTTTTTTGGGGTTTTTTTTTGCTCATATTGTGCTAATGTATGTTTGTAGTGCCACATCACAGAGCATTTTCTATATTGCATCTTTCATTAATTACATTACATTAGAAAATGAAGATGTGTGTGTTTTTGCTTGTTAGTGTATGTATTTGTAATTGTGTCCTATGTCTGTGTCCTGTACATTCTTTCCTGTGTTGCACTTTCCATAGTGCATATGGCTATTGGCCAATGTGTGTGTTTGTAATTTTTGTTGGGTTTTTTTTGTGCGTCATTTTTATTCTATAAATAAAGAACCATTTTTGTAAGATGTAATGTTTATAAACATAATGGGTGGATGTATCTACAATAGCATGAATAAATGAGTTCTTTTATTTGTTTCATGATTTACAGTGTTGAAAAAAAGCAGTACTGCTCATCCTACAGTCACTCCCATGACATCTGATGATGATGACGCACCGGAAGCAGGTAAAGTGTCCATTGTAGTAAAGGTTATGTTTGTAAAGGAATGGACATAACGACATTACACTTTAAATACTAGGTCCATCAAAAGAAGTCTTGAGCAGCATAAGGCGGACTCCTGTACCACACCAACAAATAATACATGTGCCAACAAAGAAAGCAAGGTCTGATGTCCAGTCCTAACCACAGTAGGCTACCCCGCCACAAAGATTGTCTACAGTTTCTTCGGTCCCACCACTCCAAATTTTGGACACACCTCCAAGACGCCAACCACACTCCCCTCATCTTGATTGTGAGTAAGAAACTGTAAAAAAAATTTGGTCATCTCGTAATAATCCATTTAATTAGACTAATTAACTCAAAATCCAACAAAATCTGCTATACTTACCGAAGTCACTAAAAAAATCAAATGGAATCCGAACAAAATGGCCTTGTCCACATCCAGTAAAGATATGTATGTCCACTTCAGCCATACAGTAGCAGATTGTGTGGAAGATGCTGCAACATAAACACATGTGTAATCTTGGCAAATAGTAACGTTGTTTTCCACAATTTCACATGTGTGTTTGTCCTAACATTGGCACCAACATGCAAAAACATTACTATGTTTTTGTTTTAGACACTATAAGGCAACACATTATGGTTTAAAATGTGTTTTTATGGTGTAGTATGTCTGATCTACCATACAACTCATGTGCTTGCTTTAAGAATGAAGTAACCATACACATTTGCCACAAACAGGCATATGTCTGTATTTAAGTTCTGAGTGATGATGTTGCTATGCTGGATATCTGAAAGCACCATTCAAGTACATGTGTTCCATGTGTATTGCTTTGTATTAATTTCTCTAACATATGGATAACTAACGGCAAAATGATTCTAATTCCAGATTCTAGTACTGGTACCAGCATCCCTATGCAATGGCAGCAACACAGTGACATGGATGAGACAATCATTTTACAAATGCAGCCAGTAATTGAAGGAATCAGCCACCCAGCACCTGTGAGTACACCACCACAGCAAAACACACCACCACAACAACACAGCCCAACAACACCAGTAGCACAAGGTCCTGATCAAGTGTTTTGGGACAGTTGGGCTACACAGCAGGCCACTAATCAAGATTGCCTGCGTAGTCAGACTCAAATTTTTTCAAGCCTATCATCTCACCTCAGAAGAATCAGTAGAAATATCAGTCGCCAAAATGAACCAACCACCAAAATTGCCAATACCATGGAAATCATGCGTGCAGACATTACATGTCATGGGCAACTTACAACGCATAATGGAAGAACAGCACAGGCAACAGCAAAGCTATATCAACATCTTAGAAAACAATCAAATGATCAATGAATCTATCACCAGAATTTTAGAAAATCAAAATGCTGCAACACGTGAACTCAATGCCACCCTCACTAACCTCAAAGAAACACTCAGATCCCAGCACCAACAGCAACCAAGCAGCAGTTCTGGTACGACTACTCCAATTATATCGCCAGTGTCCTCACCACCAAGGCGCTCCACCAGAGCACACCAGCACGACAGTGGTAAAGGCAAAGGCCAGTCCAAGCAGCCACCCAAAAAAAACATTAAAAATATATACACCGATTTCTGTATAGAGAAGAAAATATACACAGAAAGTGTATGATTGTCAGAATATATATAACATTTAGCACCTTGTCAATTTTTACAACATCATTAATTATAACTGTTACAAACAACAGGATTTTTAGCAGCACATTTATTCTTTCACATCTTTGAATTTTGTTGGAGGAGGAAAATGTTCTTTGAGCTGCACATTGATCTTAGCCTGCAGAAACAATACCACTTGATTTGATTATCTAATTAATATCTCTTGATTCCAATCACTCTCATATCCTGCAGACAGACTAATTGGCAGCCATACAGAATGTCTTTAGCCTGCAGAAACAATACCACTTGATTTGATTATCTAATTAATATCTCTTGATTCCAAGCACTCTCATATCCTGCTGACAGACTAATTGGCAGCCATACAGAATGTTTTTAGCCTGCAGAAACAATACCACTTGATTTGATTATCTAATTAATATCTCTTGATTCCGATCACTCTCATATCCTGCAGACAGACTAATTGGCAGCCATGCAGATTAATCCATGAACAATACAATTTACAATGTGAATTTTAACTCTTTTACATTTCTTCTCTAGACGACATTACAATAATAACACAATTGAATTTGCAAAGAGTGTCCTAATATGTTGTCAACAAATTTAGATAATTCATTCCCAAAATTATTGACATTATTGTTTGCTATGTTTGTGTGTGGTAAAAAGGAGTAATCAGATTCTAAAACATGATACAGAACCAAAGTAATGGGAAATATTTGAATCAAACAAATAATGTGTGTAATAATGGATATATGTTGAAAACTGTGTATTGATTTACAAATCTGCAAGTTTACTCCAGCAAACATAACTAAATATTTTTTTTTGGATGAGACTAAGTTTGTGTCCCTTAAATCTGATGGAGCATCACACATAGGGACACATGTATTCCTCAAGGATAACATATTATATGTTGAGAAGTGTTACATTAGGACGTAACACACATTCCTAAAGTAAATAACATATTCAATTACTAACTGGATTATGTGTGTTTTAAATAAATTACAATTACAAGTATTTTAACACTTAACCAGACTTCATGCATGTCACTCATAATCTGATGTTTAGTCAATGTAATTAAACACAATACACATGCTGCATTTGTTTTGCATAAAGCGAGGGTATGTTTGTATGTCTGAAGGAGACAGACACATTCTGAGTAATGGTTTTTAAGGGAAAAATGTACATAATATATTTAGGCTTAGACAACAAATGAAAGAAGCAAAACATACTTACCTTAAAAATAACTATTTATGAGGTCTTGCCTAACCTGCCTCCCTACATCTGTACTCCAAGTGTCGCCAGATGTCTCTAATTCCTCTGCTTGCTGACTGCTTTCTTCATCCTCCTCGTCATCATCATGTGGCAGATGTTGTTGCAAACACATGTTATGAAGAAAGCAGCAGCAGAACACAATTTGAGTCACCTTCAAGGTACTATACAACAAAAAGCCACCAGACTTATCCAGACACCGAAACCTAGATTTCAGCACACCAAAACATCTTTCTATCACATTCCGCATGGACTTATGTGCATTATTGTAATTGTGTTCAGCAGGGGTATCAGGTCGGGACAATGGAGTTAGAAGCCAAGAGAAACAGCCATATCATCCATCACCTGAAAGACAGATATAATAACGTGTTTCATGTTAAGATACAGCAACACATAAGTAACACAGTGTTTTTTGCCTTAGTATACAAAGTCCTACACATATCTAATTACATACCCAGCAGCCATCCATCTGGCATTTGTCTGTCCTCAAACTTATCAAAGAGGGATGACTGACTGAGGATGAAGGAGTCATGGCAGCCCCCAGGGTAACCAGCAACAACACTCATTATTTTGAGATTTGCATCACAAACCACCTGCACATTTGTGGAGTGGTCCGGATGTCGATTAGTATATATGTGCTGCCTGCCCCTAGGTGGTCTCAGCTGAATGTGTGTGCAATCTATGGCTCCCAGCACATTGGGCATGCCAGCAAGCTCATAGAAATCTACCCTGACGGCATGCCACTGAGACTCCTGGGTAGGGAAGCAGATTGAGGCATCGATGTAGGGCTGCAAAACATCCAACACCTGTGTGTATATTTGATAAAAAAAATGAAACTGAGATTTTATGACATAACATCATTACAGGCCACTGAGAGTAATTAAAACAAACAAAAAACAGAGGAGGTAGTTAGGTATACATAACCTGTGATAGTATTTTTGAAAAGGAGGGCTGTGAGATTGCAATGACATCCCCAGACACAGCCTGAAAGCTCCCAGTAGCCATAATGTGCAACACAGCCAGGAGTTTGTGCAGGTCTGAGACAGGGCGAGAGCGTGCTTTCTCAGGGTCTAGGCCCAGTTTTACAAGGTCATACAGACAGAAAATGTTGTTATGATTTAGACGGAACATCTGTATGACCCTGTCATCGAACAATACGTTCAAGTTTAAATGCCCCCTAAAAAAACGAGGCCTGCGCAGCCTCCGCGGAACCTGTACAACCTGCTGACCATGTTCAGTTTCTTGGCCCTGGTTACTTACAGGCTGATGTCTGAGTCTGAGGAATCTCACAGCACACAAAATATCACTGCACCATAGTCCTGCAGCCATTTCTGAGTGTAGGTTGTTTGAAATGGGCCTAAGATCCTTTTATAGGCATCCTAATTCAGGTGTGAATGATTTGTAAGTAGCAACACATGTAAACACGCCTGAAAAAAGCAGGGTTTTTTTGCTGCTTTTTTTAACGAATCGCAAAAAATACGACCGCAATTGAGCATTCAGAGACTAACACCCAAATACGAATGAATAGTACATTCCCGTGTTGTATGAACAAACAGACGCATTTGACCGATGGTCTATTCATTCGTATTTCTGAACTTTGCAGTCAAAACCATAACGAATAGCCCAAACACTGCCGAGATTTGTGCTTAGTACATTCCCGTGTTGTGACTTTGAAAAAAAAAACACAAATCGGACAAACTCAGATTTTTAGTAAATAAACCCCCATAAGTTACTTACTAAGATTCGTGTTTCTGCCGATTTCAGTCTAAGTTGAACTCAAATGACATTGGCCATGCAAAATTGCAACTTTTTGAATGTGTAATCGGTAATTTACTAAGCTGCTGTGTTTCTCAAATTCGTATTTTCCAATGTGGATGTAATTCGTATTTCTGGTGTGTGTTTTTCAGCCGTACAGAATGTGTTTGTGTCCGGCCGAACATGGATGTTTGGATGCATGATTCATATTTTTCAAGTGTGGCAGTGTTTTCAGGACAGTGCAGCCGCGTTTTTACATTTACTCTCGATTTTTAAAGTGATGTGTGATTGGTTGTGTAAAATACGTGGGAGTGTCAAAGTGCAGCCATATAAATACGCCCCAAACCGTCTGCACCTTGTGGGTTTAGTTAGTGGAGAGGAGAGAGATAGTGGTCTGAGGAGTTGGTGAGTGCAGTGTTGTTCTGTATTACGAGTTCTGATTGCTGTATTGTGTTTGAAATTACCCCCAGTGCGTACACCTTATCAATACTTATAAACCTTATACAGTTAAATACGCTTTAAACCCTAGCAGGAAAATGAGGACACAACACCGATATGTAGTTGAACCACAGGGTTCTAAGGCCACAGTGGATTATTTCAAAAGGTAAAACAGTACAAATTATACACTACAGGCTAACAAGATAAATCTACAACAGAATAATGGCTACAGTCAATGTACATACGTGAGAATGTTCGCAAGCGCTTCCCAGTCCCGGTCCTCCGCTAATCAGGTTGAAAGCGTTAAGAGTCTGTGATAGTGACCTGGCCTGCAGCTCGCTCATTATTCAGTAGATCAAAATATAATACAATAGACACTGTGTGCTCTTCTTCCATTGGTTCGGGGGTGGGACATATCCTGTGCACCGGGGACCATTGGTCAGTTCAAGAAGTGGGCGATGGCTAGGACTTGAGTTGTGGTTTCTGTTGTTTACATCTGAGTTCCCGCCCCATGATCAGTTAAACCCATCACATTAATCATAAATCTGGTATTATTAATAACTTAATGAGGTAATATTTAATAATGTTCTTATTCCCACCAGATTAATGTTTACGTGACTCTGAACAATATGATCCCACACATGATATGATAATCTATTTCAATCTTCAAGATATATATATATATATATATATATATATATATATACACACACACACGTACACACATGCTCCTGCTATTACAATTTGTTAGGAATTATATATTTATTCATTCATATATATATATATATATATATATATATCTGAACACCTACATTTCCATGGGTTTTAGACTAGGAATGTTAATATATAAAATTTCTATCTGTCTGGTCTTGTTGTGGTTAGCTTTTGTTTCTGATTTTCTAAACAGAATCGGTTCGTGGGTATTGTCACTTCGTTTGTTTTTACTTTCAGGTGAGACAATGACAATCCAGTACTCATTGTTTTAAATAGAAACTAGGCTATTTTAGTAAACAAAGGTGTATGCCATCTTTATAGAATTTCAAAGCTTAGTGTAAATAAGGCCATTGTATTTTAGTCTCTGGGAGTTTTAATTTATGTGTGACTGATTTTCATGCTATTTAAAGGTTAACGCAGATAGTGTGGGATTTATACAATATATATATATTAGATTTATGATATGTCTTTGTGGCTTTTCCATGAGAGTACAAACTCCACTGTAATTACTCATACCACGCTCAAACCGTGCAGGACCGTTGGTGCGACCACACGCAATTTGCGAATATGTGCACGCATGGCGGAACAAGTGCATGCGCAGCGGGCATGTGTGTGTGGTTTGTACGTGATGTGTGTACTGGAATATTTTTCGACTTTGACAAAACGCAGTCTGGGTGTGTCTTACCGGCCAGTATATATCACACCACCACGTCAACGCATGTCGGAGGTATCAGTAGCACCACCAATGCAACTCCTCGACAGTACACAGCCATTGTCACCACATTCGCCACACCTGCCTGGTGAGTAAAAGATTCAAAAAGAAAAATGTTGCATACTTACTCACACACACACACACACACACACACACACACACACACACACACACACACACACACTTTACCACAAGCCAAACATTGGGCAAAGTCTTCAAAGATGTGTTTTCTATTTAAACACATCATTTATGTAACACCTAATAGTTCAAACATTTTGGAGTGTGTTTGGAAGGTATGTGCAACAGCCCAGCTTAAAACGAACACCCGTTTTAGGTAAATCACCCATTTGTAGTTTCACAGTGTAAGGCAGCAGCTTACTAACAAAGTGGTGATGTAAATAATGCACAGCTAACAAACTTATCATTATTTTATTCAATAACTTAAACTGAAATAATTGATGGGCATATCTTGTCTATAGCCAGGAAACAAAAGTACAATTTTTTGTGGCAAATTATTGACCCAAAAACAAAAATAAAAATCCAAAATGTGGTTACAAGCTTCATTCACTAATTAATAATTAAAGAAAATTATGATTTGTAGGCCGAGGTTATACAACACATTGGATAATCTTGGTTAGATAATAAGCTAACACTTACACACAACTGGTCTCTCATTTCAGGGGATCCCATTCTTCAGCCAACTCCACAAGCCCAAGTGCCGGAACCTGAAAATGGAGAGACATACACTTTACACCTCACACCAATACCATCACCTGACCCAACCCACACACATCCGGACATAAACCCTACCATACCAAAACCACAGTCTCTGGAACAGGCTTTCTGGGACAGCTGGACCACTAAGCAAACCAATAATTTAGAGTGCTGGAGTAGGCAAACACAATTTTTGGCCCATCACATACCAAGATTATGTAGAAGACAAACCACAGAACTCACCAGAGTAGCAAACACTATGGAATTGATGAGGGCAGACAATAATAGGATGATAGACACCTACCAAAGAATCATGGATGAAAATCACAGGCTCCATCAATCATACCTGCAGATATTAATTACCACACAAACGACACAAGAGAGCATGGTCCGAAATAATGGAAAGCCACATGACAGCCACTAGAGACTTGAATGTCACTCTAACTACACTAACCTAGCATCTCAGGCATCAATCAGAGCAAACATGTACCAGCTTAACATCCACAACCCCCTTAGTGTCACCTGTAACCTCACCACCAAAACGTTCTGGCTGAAAACGACCAGACACAAGTGGCAAGGGCCCATCCACATCCACAGGACGACCTGCAAAATAATTAAAAATAATCATGTGTTTTAATTGGAAATTGATAATTGTATGCAACTAGCATTATACATGTTTTTGTCAAAATTAAGGCCATGGTTTATTATTTGCTTCTCAAAAACTAAAACCAAGGCAAAACAAAAACTGGTGTCTGTCAATTATTTATAGAATAAATACAGCACAGTTGTTTAAGTAGTTAATATGCATGGTGACATTCAAGCAACATAGCTTACACATGCAGCAGTGGTTAAGTATTGATATAGAAAAGAGTGTCCTTAATAACAGTTTATCAAATTTTACACATGAAAGTATGGGCAAACATACACCAATTAAGCACAAATCAACATACAGTACAATAGTCTGGTACTATAATGTTTTACCCAAATGTGCTTTACATTTTTAACATTATAAAGGTATACTGCACACCAACAAAAGTGTTATTTTGTTTAAAACCTTACAAAAACACAAATAAACATAAACACTATTTTCACAACCATACAGGGATATTATAACACTACCTTAGCAATTGGTCAGAAGTGAGAGATGTGAAACACACCAGCCAAAAGCAGTTCAGTGTCAGAACCGTGTATTCACCATCACCATGACAACACACTGTACACTGTTCTGACACGCCTCCTTCCCCTGGCCGTCTGGTGATATGGGCAAGAGGTCACTTCTGGTGACATCAGCGGGATTGCACTGGGAGGATGGCGCAGGCGCTTTGAGCACTTGGGCGACCAGATATAAGGTTTGTAAGTTTTATTGTCTGTTTTTATGTCCTGACGACAGAGATTAAAGGTCTCCGAAACATTGATCACTTTTGCATTTAAAAAGAAAGCATTATGAGTGACGTTAATTCCCACTATTACTATATTCTTTTCGTATTCGGGCACCAGGACCAGCTGCAGCTTCAAACTGAGTGCCGGACAAATGTTCTTCTATATTAATGCATTCGGCACCCTGCAAGGTGGGTAGCGCTACAGTCAAGGCACCTGAGTGTTATTTCTATACATACTGGACATTGGTCATTCAGGAGTGTTCCTATTGATTTTATTAAGTCCACTAATTGACTACATCTCACTGGTGGTGTGCACTGTACAATTTATGGATGGAGGCAGCACAAGATAATGAAGCTTCACAGGTGTCTGGATTCAGTCATCTAACCCTGCAAAAGGGAGAATGATTTTCTTTTTCTGACAGTGATGCGGATGCTATCCTGTTTAAGGATAACCTGTCAGCTACAGAGGAAGTAGAATTATCGGAGCAGATCTATGCACAGCTGATCAAATTTGAAAAAACGGGAGGTTGATTACAATCTCCACGGAGTAACCTTATCTGACTACTACAGAGAGTGTCTGATTCCTATGGGCTTTAGAGTGAAAAACATTACTACTATCAGAAGGTATTACCCCTGAATTCTGCCGCAAGTGTGCGGCAATACTTAATAAGTGCACACATTAATTCATAGCGCTAAATGGTCGTAGATGAGATGAGTAGGTCAATGATATACACATGTTTTAATTCAAGATAAAATTCAATAAATAACAATTGAAGAATAAAATATAAAAAATAAAATAAATGTAAAAACCCTGAATAGGTGCAAATGGTGTTACTCCCAATCACAATTATGTGAGAATGGAGGAGATGATAAGACCTATTCCTATGGTACACTCCCCTTTTTAGTCCAGGATGGACCCAAATGTTGGTCAAAACATAAATGATAATTACCACGATTGTATCCAAGGATTATTAAGCGGCTCAGCGCTACGCAATGTAGCAGTTCCTTGATGAAGTGGTGAAGAAGAAACAATGTCCTCAATTAGAAGATTAACCTCCAGCAAAGGTCCAAAACATTCAGTAGCGGGGACTTGGTCCAGGTCTTCAGATCTCCGGTTGTTATGTGTCCAGGGAGTATATGCAGAAGAGCAGCTCACACCAACATGTTTCATTGTGTTCACTTAATAAGTGCTCCTTTGATCTGATTCTATTGGTGATAGATGAAGCTGCCAAAGAACTAGCTAAAACCAGGTCTCTCATAAGTGAAGTAGAAAATAAGCCCTTGCATAAACTTCAAGCTGACACCTCTACCCTGTGGTCACAAAAATTGAGTGGACAAATCAACAAATACCGTGCTGAATTGATTAAGTTTAACAAATCAAAACTGGTGACTGTACAAAAAGATTATTCAGAACAGAAGGTGTACAACTGGGTCAACAATATGATCCCGGTTGGTGACAATTACAAACGACGCAGGTTCCAGAGACAACAACCTAGAGATTCAGAAACATCTAGCAGTGGTACTTTGGTCAATAGTGACCAAGAATGTGCTGAGTGCAGTGGACCACCCTCTTCGCAAAAACCCCCTTTAGGGGTCACTACTCGGGTGAAATCCGACGGGAATGCCAGTGGGCCTGCGAAAGGAAAAAGACAGTACAAAAAGAAAACCTAGTTTTCAACCTGTCGGACAGAACTCTAACTGAATATGAGCTTGCTGTCCTTAATAAGGGTCTCACATTTGTTCTGACTAATGTATTTGATACCTTTACCAGCACTGTGGATCTGTATAAATTTGGTGGGCAGTTATGGCTCAGGGAGCATTTTGGTGATACGAGCAATCAGCAGGCTAAGACACCTGCTTTTTACAAAAAGTCTACCTTTGACTTCCCTCCTCTAATATGGCTATTAAAGTGTTTACCCAGCATATGGAAAATGAGGTCATTAAAACCAGTACTAGTATGGTTAGACAACACAACCTCACATTACCAGAACGGAAGGCGCTTACAGCGCTGGGTTCTTATCAGGATATTGTTGTAAGAGTAGCTGATAAGGGAGGTGGGTTGGTCATACAGAATTTATGTGACTATAGGTTAGAAGCAATGAGACAGTTATCTGATACGAGCGTCTATAAATGGCTTGATAATGACCCTACTATGATATTTCAGCATGAACTAAATGAGGTATTGAACACAGCTGTGGAACAGGGTCTCTTAGATACAAAAACCAGGGATTCCTTAAGGCAAGACTGGCCTAAGATCCCGGTCTTCTCATTGATACTGATATTACATAAGGACCCTCAAAAACCACCCAAAAGGCCAATTACTGCAGCCAGGGATTCCCTGTTCTACGCTGTGTCTCAATTTCTTCACCACTACTTACAGCCAGTGGTGCAGGTTGAATAGAGTTTTTTACAGGATACAACCTCATTCATTTTGAAATTACAGGATCTAAATCCAGTACAGGCTAATACCATCATGTGCATCATTGATGTGGTTAGCCTGTATACCAACATACCCCACCATAGAGGTCTACAGTCTTTAAGACATCATTTGACAAACAATGTCAATTATAAGGGTCCTGATCTTGACTTGTTTTTGACATTAATGGAATTAACCTTAAAGAGAAACTTTTTTCTATTTGATGGCTCATTGTACATCCAGTTACTCGGGTGTGCAATGGGATCATGTGTAGCACCTAGTTTCACTAACATTTTTATGTATTCTGTTGAAAATGAGATATTTTTTTTAATCCACAGGTAGCACACAACATAACATTCTATTGTCGCTACATTGATGATATCTGTATGTTTTGGGGAGGCCTGGAACAGGATTTGTATAATGTTCTGCAAGAATTAAACACACAGGATGATAACATCAAGTTTACATATTAATGTAGTCCACTAAATGTACACTTTATGGATGTTTTTGTAACTATAGTTGATCAGCAAATAGTTACTAGTGTGTACCAAAAAGCAGTGGATAGAAACACCTATCTGCACATAGACAGTCATCACCCCCCCTCGCTTAAACAAGGACTACCTTATTCACTATTTTTGCGCATTATGCGCATTTGTTCCAATCATCAGGATTCAGAAGTACAAGTTAATCTCATGTTGAATAAATTCCTCATGAGAGGTTATTCCCCGAAATTGCTTAGGAGTGCTCGAGATAAGGCACTATCACGTTCCAGAGTAAAGGTCCTTAATTTTAAAAAAGAGCCCACAGTACACAATAAGATGATTTGGCCCCAACAGTTTACTGCTAATTCTGATCAAATTATGACGGAAGCCAGGAAATACTGGTCTATCATTAATAGTGATCCTTTGTTGCCGGGATTAAAGAATAAATCTTTAATGCCTGGTTACTGTAGAGGCCGCAATATAAAAGATCTTGTGGTGCATAATGATATTACTGGCTTTATTGAGAAACCTGTCAGCCATTTTTTTTAACTAGAAAACCAGGCAATTTCAAATGTATTCACCTGTCAGCATTTAGAGACAGGAGCAACCTTTGCACATCCTCGCTCTGGGAAAAGGTTTAAAATCAACTATCCCTTGACTTGTTCAAGCACACATGTAATTTATTACATTAAATGCCCTTGCGGCCTTCTGTATGTGTGCAAAACAATACGTACCTTCAAGGAGAGGATGGAAGCACACAGGTCAAGTATTAGGAAAGCTTTAGATAATTCTGAAACAAAAGCTAGAATTAATGAACAACCAGTGGCAAAGTACTTTCGTAATTTCCATCATAACCTGGCCACATTAAGATATAAGATGATTGACTGGGCTCCTCCATGTAAAAGAGGAGGCAACAGAGATAATATTCTCTTACAACATGAGACCAAATGGATCTATAAGTTACAGACCTTGCAGCCATCTGGTCTAAATGAACAACTCTCTTATAGTAGCTTTTTGGGTCCGTAGAATTCAAATATCTTTTTTCCCGTTTAGAGCTAACTCTGTGCATTCTCCTCTAGGTTCCCGATAATGTCTCCTTGCTATAATATGATTCTTGACAATGTGAGGGTCATTATGTGCTTCTTTTAAGTATGCCACACCTGTTAAGGCATCATATATATATATATATACATACTGTAAATATTGCTGCAGATGTGTATGATATTAATATTATTATTACTTCCTGTATGTACAGTGTGTTGTCATGGTGATGGTGAATACACCCCCCCCCCTTCCCCTGGCTGTCTTGTGACGTCCGGTGACATCAGCGGGATTGCGCCGGGAGGAGGGCACGGGCGCTTTGGGCACTTGGGTGAACAGATATAAGGTATGTAAGTTTCATTGTCTGTTTTTATGTCCTGACAATGGAGATTAAAGGTCTCCGAAACGTTGACCACTTTTGCATTTAAAAAGAAAGCGTTCTGAGGGCCGTTTATTCACACAATTACTATATATATATATATATATATATATAAGAGAGGTCGCAAAAGAGTGCAGATCAGTTTATTTATTTCAATATAAAAACATGCATGTATAAAATCCAGGCACTATGATGTAACTCATACCAAGTGGCTCACTGCTGTGGACTGGTTACCACAAGATGTAACATAAACTGCTCCATGGCACACCGGATCACCTTCTCTGCAGCTATATCAGATCCACACACCGTGCTGCTGGCTTGTGCAAACAGCCGCAGCTCATCAGGATGCTGCTTCCACGTGCCACAAGGGACCGGACTGGGGAATAATCTGCATGTCAGACCACGCCTCTATGCATTTTGTCACAGACTTCATCAGAGGGCTGTTCTGTTTGACGTGCTCAATCATGTTATAGTTATACAAATCATTTACATACAATTAAAAGAGAAATCTCAATCTTTTTTATAAACCTTTTTACAATTGAGAAAAAACAAAGTGAGCAGTTTAATATATAAAGTTTACCATGTACAGTATTATTCAGTAAAAGCTTTTATTAATGCAATATCAATATAATGCCAATTAAGATTTTCCTGCTTGTTGGCTCCATTTTTCTTTTATCTTTGATTCCATTAATAAGGTAAAGTGACCTGTTAGTCCACATCATCATTATATATATACAGTATATACATATGGAGCCATCTTTCTCTTGGCTTTTAATAGGATTAACTGAGCCAGGGCAGTCAGACTTAATCCCCTGCTATAATGACTTAATCCCCTGATGTATTGTTCTTTCTGTATTATATTGCACCTGAGAACAATAGATGAAGGCCTTATACTAATAAAGCATGGTGTGCCTAGGCGCAGCAGAGAAGACAAGATCTGCCGGCAGTGCTGGAGAGTCTGAGCCCTAGAGGGCTCAGACTCTACTGTGCATGTGCAAAGCACTGTGAAAATGGCGTGGTGGCCATTTCCCAGTGATTCTCTACTGCGCAAAACACAGGGAAATTGGCCGCTGTAACATTTTCACGGTGATTGTAACAGCACTGGTGACATCTGTGCGGGACTCTGGAGGGGTAAGTATTAAAAAATGGGTGCAGCATGTGCAGTGGGGTCCCTTTGTACCAGTGAGTACATGCTCTATTCCCTTAAATCTTAGACCAGCTTGGTCAGATCCATGATATTCCGCAAAGTGTCAAGGAACACTAAGAACATTATTCTTAATGTTTCTAGGTGGCTCCAATATTCTAATTTTGAGGGGTCTTTTGGTCTTCCCTGTATATCTAAGCCCAAAAGAACATGTGAGCATATATATAATGAAGGCTGTAATGCAGTTAATATTTTTTTTTATATCTCTGGGTTTACCAACCCTATTATCTACAAATTATGTTGCCCCATTTTCTCCTAGGACGCACACTTTACAGCTCCCACATGTAAAGAATCCTTTTAGATCCTCCAGAAAGTTTTTATTTTCTTTAATTTCAGGAAATAATTTCTCTAGCCAACATTTTGACACTATCAAATTTATATTGCTGGCTTTTTTATATAAAATATCAGGCCTTTTTAGGAGTTGTGGTACCAGTATTGGGGGTAATTCAGACCTGATCATAGTAGCAATTTGTTAGCAGTTAGGCAAAACCATGTGCACTGCAGGTGGGGCAGATATAACATTTGCAGAGAAAGTTAGATTTAGGTGGGTTATTTTGTTTCTGTTGCTTAGTAAATACTGACTGCTTTATTTTTACACTGCAATTTAGATTTCAGATTGAACACACCCCACACAAATCTAACTCTCTCTGCAAATGTTATATCTGCCTTCCTGCAGTGCACATGGTTTTGCCCAACTGCTAACAAATTTGCTGCTATGATCAGGTCTGAATTACCCCCATTGGGTCTTACATTAGAATATGCCACTTTCTAGTTGTTTTTTTTCCAATTCTTTATGTCCACTATTACATTGTGTGACAAAAGGGAAGAAAATCTTATTATCAGTTCTCATTTTCAATGTTTTTCTTTATACTCATTAATTCTTCTATAATTGCTTTCCCTCACTTTCTCCTCTGATCTATTAATTCCTGTGGATAACTTCTCTCTGTGCACCTTTCCATATAGATTTTAGCTTGCTCATCAAACGTATCCAGTCTAGAACAATTCCTCCTTAACCTTTAGTACAGCAAGAAAGGAATATTTTGCTTCCATTGTGTAAGACGACAACTAGTAAATTCAAGATAACTATTACTGTTGACATTTTTGAAATATGTAAATGTAGCTATTAGCCCTGTCTGCACAAAATTTTCCTTGATTAGAACTAAGTCAGTTCATTAATACTTAACATAAACTGTTTCCATTCCTCTGCATCCCCACTCCAGATGATCAATATATCGTCTATAAACCTCCTTAAAGAGGACTATATTTTCCTTCATGATTCCAGTAATTGTTTCCTCTTCCCACTGTCCCATATACAGATTTGTAAAACTCAGTGCACAAATACTGCCCATTGCAGCTCCACAAGTCTGCTGATACCACTCCTCAAGGAAAGTAAAGTAGTTATTTCTTTAAAAAATATATTGAAAGCACCTTGAAATGAAATTATTATGAAAAATTTCATTTGAAGGTGCCTTGACTTTGGGAACATTAAAATGGGAGCATGCACAAAGTTACAGTGAAACCATCACCATGAAGATGAATACACATTAGTGGCAGCAGTAGCAAACATAATAGCATACATCGTCATGCACAGAGCTACAAAGCAGCCCTATGTGCAAAAAAAGACACCCTGGGACATATATACCAATAAGCATGCACTCATAGCGACTAGGAAAACAATAATCTAGAGCAGCTGCTGAAACAAACATGCAATGGTGTGACAATACATATGAATACAGATGTTGGCACTACTAAATATAACATATGTGGCTTCAAATTCAAAAATAAATATGAAGTTAATACTACATGGAACACAATGATATTACTCATAGAGTAAAACCATCACTGTATGGACAGGTATTTAAAGGGTACATTTCTAATTATGGATAAAGCTGGCACTAGAGTATAACTATAAACCCCCATATTGGGTAAGTATACGGAAAGTGCCAAAAGTTAAACTGTATGAAATGGCCAACCATCAGAGAGGGTCAAGTGACATATAAATATACCATCAAATCAATAAATTTATCCTTAAGTGGTATATATAACCACAACTAATGAGATGAATCAAAGTAAGCAGAGAATTATGTAATATAAATACTCTAAGAAACAAGAAAAAGAGACTATCTAATTTAGTCCATGTGGCTGGATTGTTGTCAAGTTATGGATCCATCTCGCTTCTCACTGCAATAGAACACTGCCCAAAGCTCCACCCTTTGAGCTAGGGGGGACCCAGTCAATAATTTTGTAGCAGATTATGAGACTGATTCAAAGATGGATGAATTGCAGGGCCACACACAAGTGGCTTTGTTTTTCATAAACCAAAATCCAAATGCAGCAGGAGGTATCTATATAAATAGACACCTCCTGCATTGCATTTGTGATCCAAGTGCAGCATCCATAGATGCTGCCTCAGATTACCATCGAGTCTATTGGTTGAGATGGTTGCAGGTTTGGCCAGGCTGCTTAAGCAGAGGCTTACTAAGCCAGGCCAGTTTCTGGCTACTTGCAAGGCTAGGAAATATGCTGCCTCAGATTACCATCGAGACTATTGGCTGAGATGGGTGCAGGTTTGGCCAGGCTGCTTAAGCAGAGGCTTACTAAGCCAGGCCAGTTTCTGGCTACTTGCAAGGCTAGGAAAGGCAGCCACGCAGACCCTGGCCTCATCTCTCCCAGAAAATGGGGCAACTGAAGAATAAGGTTGGGCTGTGCTGCTAGAGGGTTACGGTTAGGCTATTAGATAGGAGGGTTAGGAATAGTCACTAGGGAGATGGATATGGTTAGGTGTTTTTGATACCTTCACTAGACCACCATGACTTGTTTTTCAATGCACTTATTTTGACATTTTATCAATGTTGACATGAAGAATGTTGACATGGTCAATATCAACATGTCAAGCATGTCAACATTACAACCATGCTGAGATTGTGAATGTTAACAAAATATACCAAACCCCTAAGATATAGCATGATACGGTTTCACAGAATATGTATCAACCCCTAAACAGAATACTGTTTAAAATACATTATTAAAACAGTACAATCACAAATCCTATCATTTACCTATATATTGAAAGCTTAAACTATTAGACCTGAATCCTAGCTGCAACCATTTTTTAGAACTGTTGCCTTTCAGATTAAATGGGGGCACACGATCTATTAGTTTATATCTTTAAATTGCCAATGGGTGGACATATAGGGTGAAAGGGATGGCAACTGGCTATTTGCTGCTCCCCGAGAGGATGACTGCAACGACAGTAGATCTGTGCATAGCAATCCTCTCTTTGAACTGGGGCTTATTCTTGCCTGATTAATATAACCTACAATAGCAAATTAAGGCATGGATTATAAATTGACTAACAAAGGGAGGATGATGATATAGTTTAAACTTCTGCCCAGTGTGTGGATATTTTATATTGTTTCTTGTATATACAGTAAATGATTTTCTGTAATGATCTTTATAGTTGTAATGATACCTTTTCTGTGTAGTATGCTGTTATAGAGACTATTTGCTTCTTTACTACACGCGTGACAATTTGCATAAATACACAGTAAATGGACTAATACTACCAATAAAAGAAGTTGTACAGTATCTGTAAGATACATATCCATGCTGTGAACACAGGTTTGTAAGAATAAATTAAGGTACATTGAAAGAGGTTGTAGCAGTGAACCCCAAGCAGAAATAGTTAGTCTGACTGGTGGTTTCTGAAATGCTTTGTGCACCTTCGATACAGGAGGTTTCATTGGGAAATTCTGTGAAACCACCTTTCCACATGCTGTGAAATTAGATGATCAAATGCACTTTATAATTACAAGTTAATATCCTTTTTTAATAGCCAATTAGAATTCGATGGCAATTGTCTATTGTCACTAAGCTGTCTATAGATCTTCTTGTAGTCCACCAAGTTCTCGACCACAAGTCCTCCTTCCTTTCCTGCAGTTCTTACTACAAAATCCCTGAATTTACTCTGGGAAAGAAGTGTTTAGTAATCTTCTTTAGTGAAGTGTGGGCCTACTTTTCTCTAATAGGCAAAACCATGTGCACTGCAAGTGGGGCAGATATAACATGTGCAAAGAGAGTTAGATTTGGGTGGGATGTGTTCAAACAGTTTGAACACACCCCACCCAACTCTAAAACTCTCTGCATATGTTATATCTGCCCACCTGCAGTGCACATGGTTGAATACATCCCACCCAAATCTAACTCATTGCACATGTTATATCTGCCCCACATGCACTGCACATGGTTTTGTCATTACAGAAAAATGTTGCTGCTGTGATCAAGTCTGAATTAGGCCCTTATTACTATGTGGTTCTGGGATAAGAGCAACATCATCCATGGCTGTGTCCACTAAATGCCTAAAAGTTTTAACAGGTGCATTCATGGACATGGGATCATATTTAAAGCTTAGTGCCATCCTTAGTAAATGACTTGTACATCTATCTGGGTTGCAGTTAATGGATGTTGATAAAAATAAACTTTTAGTCTTAGCTGTCTATGTAGCTTTAACATTTCTGTTAAAAGGTAAAATTATTAAATTGGGTCATTGGTACAAAGGATAATCCTTTGGATAGCACTGTCAGTTCTTTGTCACTGAGGGGTACTGTTGAAAGATGAAAGATTAAGTATTGGGGTTTTCTTCCCTGCTTCTATTCCTTTTATTCTGGCTTCTCTCTACATAAATTTGTGAATGTACCATTGTGGTGGGCTCAAGCAGGGTTGGACTGTCTAACAGAGGAACAGGGGAAATACCTTGTGGGCCCCACCACATCCTTTAATGTCAGGTTTGAGAAAGTGCACTCTAATTATACATTGTTACTCTATTTAGTGGGTCAGTAACATGGTCTCTAATGGCTGTCCAAGCCTCTATGAAGGCTTTTCTCACCCTGTGGTAATTGGCCACACCCATAAAGCATGGGCTTCTACCACTGCATTACCCTGGTGGGCCCTTCATGTGTCAGTCCAACACTGGGCCTGATTGTGCATGCCTAAAGACATACCTGGATGTTGTCTACTGCACTTGCTGCTTGTCTGTCCAGTATCACTACTTTATGCAATGTAGGTGAATCAACTGAGGAGCCAATGTCTCTGCATGTTTATGATAACATTGATACTTTCTCCTATTTTTGTTAATAGTTTGTCTTCCCATTAACAAATTGTAAATATTCTGGTATATAGTTATTATTGACCTTCGAAACTTTCTCTCTTTTGAAATTTATGATGTCATGCTTGTTTGTACCAAGTTGGTTATTAAGTTTGCACAGCCAATCAGTGGTATTGTCAAAATACAATATGCAAATGCTGGAAACAGCACCACAACAAAAGAGGTGTGTCAAGGTGTTGCTGGGGAATGGCTGAATTTTTGTAGTGAAAGTGGGTGGCTATGTGGACGTACGCTGGTCTGATTAGGGCGTGCATATTTTAGCAACTGCATACTTTCACGCACATGTCAGCGAGGAGAGAAGTCACTTGCAAGCCTTTTTCTGAGTAGCTGTGGGGCTGTGCAGGCTGTTCTCTATGGTTCCAGAATTTCTACTTCCACTGGAACAATCCATGTTGTCAAGATTGTGTTTGTCAAAGTACTGTATTAAGGTTGTGAATTAAAACATGTTTTAGGATAACTATACCATTTAATGTTGCTACAATTGTAAAGTGCTAACAAATAACATTTCTGCTTAATTGCCTCTCCTTAGCCAGTAATTTGCTCTCTGATTTTTTAAAAATATGTTAAAACAATAAAATGTAAATCAAATAGATTTTTGCAAATTAATTTAATCTCAAATTCCAAATTATTGATACATACTGTATACATTTGCAAATTAATTTAATCTCAAATTCCAAATTATTTATACATACCATATAAGTAATGACTTTACTCTTAATTTTTCTATATACAATTTTAATTTTTAACCCATTCTGTTCAAAATATATATTTCATATGATCAAATAAATTAACCCACAATTACCTTTATAATGTAAAATACCTTTTGTTTTTCTTTTGTCAGCTTGAATAAATCATATGTTCTACAGTCAAAACCACTGTGAACTTGCAAGTCTAACTCATGGAGAACTACACTATATCCTGTTTGCTAACTTATATATGACTCCTAACTTATCCTAATGTCAAACAAACATCAACACATAAAACAGTAATAAACGTGAATCAAACATTTATTCAAAATAAGGTTAAGATATAGATTATTAGATGAGTTGTTTGCTAACCAGAGGGTTTTGGCTTACAGATCTCATGAAAATTAAGAATGCTGTCTGCTGCAGATACACAGTTTCTCAAGCACCCACTCCAATGTGACAACAGACAAAAAACACCTATAATGAATCAACAGAAGATGATATTTCTGATAGGCAACTGCCACACATCACAAAGAGGAATAATGCAATCCAAAATAAAGAAACAATGGCAAGATTTCATTCATGGATTCAATGTCAGGAGTACAGAAATATAGGTCAAGATTTGGCAACAGGTCGTAGTGGTGCCAAAGCTTTACAGAAGGCTGAGGATGTAGAATTGGAAGGCGTGCTGGCCTATCCTTACGAGCCCTGGCCAGGGATGGAATCAGATGGGCCAAGGCATGGGGATGGTTGTTTTGTGGTGGAGGGTCTATTATCAAGTGGCTTAATAAGCTCCTCCAGTCCTTTGGCTTAGTGCCTAATTCAGATCTAATCGCTGCTGTGCGTTTTTGCCCAGCAGGCAATCAGATCCGAACTGCACATGCAAATGCACCGCAATGGACCGGCACGTCGCACAACAGCAACGGGCATCGGCGCCTACTGATAGGATGATGTGAAAAACCTGAATGCACAGGCATTCGCAAGGTGATTGACAGTAAGAGGCTGTTTGTGGGTGTCAACTGACTGTTTTCCGGGAGTGTCCGGAAAAATGCAGGCGGGCTCAGGCGTTTTCAGGGAGGGTGTCTGACATCAGCTCCAGCCCTGAAAAGCAGGAAACAATCGCACGGGAATAGTAAGTTCTGGGCTGCGCAGAGACTGCACAAAATCAGTTTGTGCAGCTCTGCTACACATGCGATCGCACACTTACACAGCAATTTAACCCTCCTACTGTAGGCGGCGACTATCTGGTCGCAGGCAAGCAAAAAACGCAGCCCAGTGATCAGATCTGAATGACCCCCTTAGAAGAGAGGTCCCACATCCCGGCTTGAGAATCCCTCTCCAGGAACTTGATCAGGCAATCCAGCCATGTGTTATTGCCTTCCAGTGCTACCCTGATGGTGGCTATATTTTTTTCCAAGGTGGCACTGGAGCAGGGATGTTAATTAGAGTGGGAATCCACCTTCTGGCCCTCCCATTGCATCCCTGGAGAGGTCAGATTCTTATCTAAACAAACAAAAGAAAATGAATATATATATATATATATACATACTGTATATAGTGAAACAACATAGATACATACTGTATGATCATACACATATAACCAATTTAACTCATACTATTGTTTTCCAAATTATTGTCTTATGGCTTTGAATCTGATTTGGAAGCAATGAAGAAAAAGCACATACAGTACAGTAACTTTGTATCATAAACAAACCATGTAGCAGTGTAAGGGGAGGCAATACATTCATAAATGTTCTGTGCAGGGTCGATTGTGCCTATTTTAGCATGTAGGCTGCACATGCTGCCTTTTCTTTGATTTGTTTTTCACTTAAAAAACTGCAATGACTATACCCCATCCAAATGTAACTCTTTTTGCATATGTTACATCTGCTCCACCTGCAGTGCCACGTGATTTTGCCCAGTTGCTTGATTTTTTTTGTTTTTCTGTAAATGAGTAGTGGATAAGTGGAATAGCCTCCTGCCAGAGGTGGTTGAGGGTAAGATAGTGGAGCAAATTAAACATGCTTGGTATAGGCATAAAAATATCCTTACAAAGATATCAGTAGCAAATAGGGGTGAAGTTGCCATAGGGATAAATGTTAAAGACCAGACTAGATGCCCCAAGAGGTTCTTATCTACCCTCAAATTGTATGTATCTATATTTCTAAATCCTAATAAGGCCCTTTGCTACTTATATTGTTTTTCTAGTCTGATTACCTGACCCAAGATATGGGGATTCCAAAGTAAGTGCAGCCAATTCCAGTGGTGGATTATCCACTCCCACTGAGGCCTCCAATTCCAAATGTCCCACACCTACCAGGAACCTGTCTTCTAGTGACTCCGTCATAGCTTTGTCTTGTGTGGTCAATGTCAAAGACTGAGGGATGAACACTCCACTACAACTCACCATTGCCAGCACCTGCCTCCTTAACTTTGCCCTCAGCTTGCTGTGAGTAACTACATCTGAAATTGCAAGTATAGATAATCAGAATGAAAAAAAGATAAAAAATGTATGTTTAGTAAAAAAAATAGAACACTTACAAATCACAACAATGCAACACAAAATTGACCAGTTTACAATATAAGCTGGTTTTTTAAATAAATAAAAATACCTTTTTTGGAGATACTTGGATCTTCTGGGCAGGGGCCAGATCTTCTGTATTAAGATGACATTTTCCTCTCTTGTATGTCACTCGTCTACCAGGAGTATCATCTTCTGTTGTTTCATCTGAGATGTCTTCCAACTGTTTTCTTTCATTGGGAGTGGGTTCTTCAGGTTGTATATCTGAAGCAGTCTATTGAAGGTCATGCATCTATACTACTGTTGAGGTAAAAGCAACTGCAACAGTATCCTCAATATCCTGTAGATTAGCACTCTCACTCCTCTGGTTCAACAACAAAGCAATAAATCATCAATGTCAGTGTGATCCTACATTTTGAATGTACATATGATGCCCCAAAGGGTTTTTATTAACATAGTGTGTGTTCATATCCATGCATATCCATGCATAGCATTTTGCGGAATCACTAATATTTAAAGGACTGTCAGAAGCACATACAATCCTGGTCATACTTCAGTCAGTCAGTGTTGTGTTGTTTATAGGTTTCTATAAAGCTACTTGAGGAACCTAGATACTGATATCCAGAGGAAGTACTGTATTATTTAATGAATACTGGACAGTTATTCTGTCAGCCATATTAATGAAGTCCACCGATCACAACTCAACAAACCTTATAAATATGGCATAGAAATAAAAAGACATCATTGCCATCATGAGATGATGCATTCACTATGCAGGAGCTCCATGTGCTGACGGAGGTTATGGATTAAAGATTGGGGACCCTATGCCCTATGTGTCAAATGCAGCTAAATTGTGCCAAGGAAGAAGGCATCCCCAACAGACCAGACTACAACCACGATCCCTATACCCCTCCATCCCCCAATCCCCTTCCAGCCAGCCACCCATCCCCTCCAACTCCCTATCCATTCCAACTCCCCATCCCCATCCACGTTCATCCCCCTCCATCCTCCATCCTCTTCCCCAGGCTAGGAGAATACTCCATCAGTATAAGTTTACACAAATGCTATTTTAGCTTATACAATTATCTTTCTGGGTGGCCATTTATCAGTAACAAATCAAGTGGAAGGTACGGGAGCCAGCCACTGCAATGTTGAAAGAGTGTTGTCCAGGCCTCTGTGCAGGCATTCCTGATATTAATACATCTGGCAGCATTGCATCCCCCTTGGAAACTTAGGGGGGATGCAGCTATGGGTGGAATTGGAAGTATTGCTGCAGATATTTGAGATACCTGCTACAGTCCCTCCTTCTAACATTGCAGTAATACTATATTTAATGTTTGTGTCTTGCCCCCAAAAAGAGAAGTTTTGGGGGACATAGCCACAAATATAATTTGATGTTGAAGATGCTGACAGAAATGTAGCAATATGGGACCAGCGGCAGTAATTCAAGATCACATGGCTGCCATTACTGCCAATATTCATGTTTTAATTCATTTTTTTATTACATTTCTATGATTTATGTTCCAAATTTTATGTTTTATTATAATGTTGCACAATTTAATGTAATTTTTAAAGTAACCTTTGTGAAAAGAAATATTATTTTGGTATCTATCTATCTATTTTTGACCTGGCACCTGCACTAATTGTTCCTGAAAGTATGTTGTGCGGCTCTTTTTGTTTATTTCTATAAACCAAACAACGGATTGTTTTTTTTTATTTGGAGCTGCACCACAACTGTTTTTTCTATTTTTTCATCTATATAATTCTTTAAAAAATATATTTTTTCTATTTTTGTATTTTTTCGTATGTTTTGTGTATTTTTGGGTGATGGATCTTGATGCTAAAGATTTCACTGGTACAAAATGCTTGAAAGCTGATGCTACTAATGATTGGTTGGTTAAACTGGATGAATCTGTACCAACCTTAAAAAATGATCTGCTTGCTTTTAAGAATTCTAAGTATTGAGAGGTGAGGGATGATTATAGGGATCTACAAGTCTATCCCTGGCTACTCAATCTACCAGACGCCCATGGAGAGTGGCACAGAGGCTGCATAAAAGATCCGAAATCCAATTCATGGACACAGAGTCACATACATCGCAGAGCGACTCAGACCATTCTAGTAACCATAACGGTTCTTTTTTAGGAGAGAAAACATTTACCAGGAGCAAAGTGAAAGGGACCAAAGATATAAGAGACTCTGTAGCAGAGGGGAAACCAAGCTCAAAAAACACAGGAGAAAGGAATTACAAGGGGAGTCAGAAATAACCATTTTTAATCTTTCAGATTGCAATCACACTATAGTGGAAATGTCTGTGTTATCAAAAGGACTTTCTTTTGTGCAAACCTACAAGCAGAATGAATTTGACTGTGAAGTAGAATTATATAAATTTTTTAGTCAGCTTAAACTAAAGGACTACTTTTCTAAAAAGGGTAATGTAACCTGTAAACAAAGTCAATTCAAAGCTCTTAGTAATTTTGATCCACCCTCCTTTAATGCTGCTATTGAAGTGTTCATGCACTTGGTTAAAAAGGATGTCTTGCCCTGTTTCCAGAGTACTAAAATTAAAAAATTCAATATGACTAAACCGGAGAGGCTAGCAATTAAGGCCCTCAGGGACAGCACAAGTATTATCATACACCCTGCTGATAAAGATGGGGGTGTGGTAATACCAGTTTATATACAGTACTTGTATCAAACATGTTGAAGGCATTGAAGCCAGAAGAGAAGCGGTCACCTCCAGTCCACAGTATGAAGGTCCACCAAGCAAATTTTTTATACTTTTGTTGGATTTCATTTTACACAAAAAATATTTTTTATTTGAGAACTCTTTTTATTTGCAGTTACAGGAAACCGTGATGGGGTACAATGTGGCCCCATTGTATGAAAATCTTTTTATGTTCCAGTTTGAAAGAACTCATATTATGGCAGATCCAACTTTCTCACCATTCATTACATTTTATATTTTCTTCATAGATGACCTCTTCATGTTGTGGACTGGGAGTGAAACTGAACTTCTACTCACTTACTGAACAATTGAACCTCCTACCAGAGTCGATAAGGTTCACATGTACTTATGATTTTGTTACTGTTAATTTTTTGGAAGTTACCATTAAGTTGCAGAACAGGCCTTTTGTTAGAGGTGTTCAGAAAACACACTGACAAAAACACCTTACTGTTGGCATCTAACTTCCACCCTCAACCGTTAAAAAAAGGTCTACCCTTTTCCCAACTTGTATGGGTAGCAAGAATAACATCTGATGGTGAGACATTACCGGGGGCTCTAGATGAAATGGGCAACAAGTTTATTGAAAGGGGATATCACCCCAAAGAAGTGCAAGAAGCTGTTTCTAAATGTTTGAACATTGGCCAAGAAGAGTTGATGAGACCTAAAAGAGATAATGAACCTGATTGGTTAATTTTTTTCAGTACATACTCCATTGCATCTTGTGTGACGAGACATGCGATCTCCAAGTATTGGCATATTCTGCAGGCTGATCCGACTATGGGGGAGTTTTGTGGTAACTTACCTTAATTATGCTATAAATGCAGTTCGAACCTCAGGGTTCAAATAACTTATTCAGATATTGTTCCAACACAACAGCATGGGAGTAGCTGGCTTAAAACTAAAACAGAGACTGCACAAATGTGGCTCCTGTGTTAATTTCAAGCATATGCACACAGGCAGCAACTTTTCTCACCCTACTAAGGGTAACATGTTTCAACTGCGCCATTGCATTACATGCAAAACTAAATACATGATCTACTTGATCTTTTGTCCCTGCAACAAACTATACATGGGGAAAACAATTAGAATACTTAAAGAGCACATTGCTCTTCATCACTCATCCATCAAAAAATCATTTATTAAAATTGAAAGTTCGACAACACCAGTTGCAAAACATTTTGCTAAGTTTGTACACAATATTAAAGATCTACAATTTATGCCCATTGACTATGTGCCACCTCTCAAGAGGGGTGGAAATCGCCACAAATTGATATTGCAACAGGAATGCACTGGATTCACCACCTGGATGCGTTGACTCCCGTTGGACTAAATGAGGAATTTTGTTTTACACCTTTTTTTTAAACTATTTTTTTGTGTTATCATTTTTTTTAGTATTTTGTATGTGTTTTTTTGTACATGTGAACCTTGACCTACTGATAGGATTACATCGAGATCCATCACCTGTTTGAAATCATATTTTTGAGTAATTTTTTTGTATGTAATTAACCTGCAATAATTCAACTAGCATTACATGTGGAATTCAATAGTTGCTTCTATTACTTTGAGATATCATTTTCAGTTCTAGGGTTACCATTGGTAACCATAAATCATAATAATTAATTTTGACTCCTTCTCTTTAGTGGTATTTATTATTGAATTAAGTGATTCCTGATATGTTCCACATGTCCACTATCTTGTTATGTATGGTTTATTTATGTTTCATTATGTATTTTGTGAATATTTTTTTGCACCTGGGAACTGTTTTTCTCCCCCGGAAACTGGGCTGGTGGCTCATTGGTTCCATGTTGTCCTGATGTACCTGGGACCGATGGTGCAGCACCCCCTTGTGTTGTCATTTCTTGTGCAGTGGTGGCAGCGGCGCACAGGATGTGACGTCGCATGGTATGTGTCCGCAGTCATGGGAGTCTTGTACTCCCATGGGGGGAGACAATCCTGCTCCAATTGGTGTATCACACTGAGGAGTACTGGCGTGCCAGTCTCCTGATGTCACTTCCGGTGCACAGCTTTGAGCAGCGCTTCTGGGTGACGTCACTGGCGTCCACATGTGGCCGGGTGGGATGAGCAGTTCTTAGGTAACATTCTTCACACTATAAATGGCTTTGTTTGGCAGCACTGTTTAGCACATGACAATTTGCAGACACTGCAGCATGAGCAGTGCGCTTGCACTATGACACTTTAACTGTTCCCCTGATGAAGGCAAACGAAACAGCTGTCGGGATGTTTAGTATCAGTTATTCATTTACATTATGCTGCTATACGTATATGTGTGCTTCATGCTTGCACTTTGAATTTGCACTTACAGTATGTTGAAATAAGTAAAAATATTTTTTTCATCAGCGATTGGTGTGCTGGTCTAATCTGAGCTTGAGCCCCTTGGTGGTTTCTCTGATTTTGTATATTTTTCTATCTATCTATCTATCTATCTATCTATCTATCTATCTATCTATCTATCTATTTTTATATGTTGAAAAACAATTATGTGTATATAAAAATTAATCCATCAAACAAACTAATTTGTTGTGTTTGATGGCTTATTTGTTTGGTTACACCTAATTAAGTAGGTATAGTTATGTTAGTAGGTAGAGAGTGGGTTAGAAAATAGAGGAAAAACACATATAGATGGTACCAATGCTGTTCATATTGCATTTGCAATTATTACATACGCATCTGCATTTACAGGTGCATTGCAATTCAATCACAGTTGGGCGGTCGCAGTGACCTCCTTTGTTTAGCACTTTCGTAAGCTGTTGCTGGTCTGTTTTTAGGCATGAGCGAATGTCATGTCATCATTTTGCGATCAATCGCAATTTTTAGTTTGACTATTTGCATTAGTGATAAATGCTGAATTAAGCTATTAGTACCATACCATATCAAGACCTAGGTTCACATTGTCTTTTTAAGGGTGAGACTACCTTGGGCATTACCCTTGTAATAAAACCTTTAGTAACCCATAAGAAACTGCTTAAAATGTTTAAAAACAATAGCACTTATATGATAAAATCCAAGTCTGACTGGAGTAACCAGTGATCAATTCCACCAATATCGCAAATCCAATCTGGACTTCATCAGAAGTGTGAAGACCTCCAAATCAAATGTATGGAATCTGTTTTCCTGAGAATCATAGTTCATCATGTGTCCACTAGAATCACTTTATTAGATTCAGCTGTGGAACTGATGCCTGATCACTCCACATGGACATGGAAGTTATCAGACAAATGCCATTGTATTTAAATAATGTTAATGGGAAAATAATGGATAAGGAGGTTGCACTCTGTCTTATATTGTTTCTCAAATTTCAGAAGACAAGCTGAAATTTGGACCAGGCATGTACAAATTCATTTAAATCAAGTGCTAAGGAGGCTTTATGAACCTAAACCCATAAACTGTTTTTTTTTGTTTTTTTGTTTAACGAATGCACCCATTTGGCCAATATAAATTGTGTAAACAATGTGCGATGTGTGTCACTATTTATTTTAATGATTCTATCACTGTGATCCTTTGCTGATTAATGCCAAAAATTGAGGCACTCCCATTTGAGTTTAATGTAGTGACTCAAAATGAAGAAAGTATGTGTTGCGCTTGAAGTGTTATATATAATATTGCAATATAGTACATTATTTAATTACACACACCATTTGGTTGATTTATAAGTTTTACAGTTACCCTTATCAAACATTCTGGATTATGTACATTTATTGTGTGTCCACTTTTAGTTAACTATTGCATATATTATCTAGGATTTACCCACTCTGACAACAGTATTCAGCATTTTACAAAGCTGCATGCTCTGGGCATATGAGAGAAGAAATCTATTATAACAGATAAGCTGTAAAAAATATTGCATTAGACTTAACAGTGAAAATGCATTCTGTGGCTGCATACAAGAACCAATTAACAAGATAATCAAGAGCAGCATGCTTCATTCTATATTACAATATTATTAATATGTAAAATTATTTGATGTGGGGATAAAGAACATGTTTATACCATTCTTCTAATGTATGTGAACTGAAAACCAATCATATCTGATAGGAGAGTATTTTATACATGAGACTTAAGATAGGTGCACACTATACAATTATCTGGCAGATAATCTGCCAGATCTAGCTGGTTGGAATGAAAATTTGGTAATGGATGAGAGCAAATGACAATCGACCATTTGCTCACAAACACTGGAAAATGGACAAAAACTGTCAGTCATCCAAGTTGGTTACATTTGTGTTTAACTAATTTGTCTGAATGACAGGTTTTGTTTTATACCAGATCTGGTATATTATCTGCCAGATAATTGTACAGTATAGTGCAGTGGTTTCTAAACTTTTTTGAATCACGGCGCCCTAGAATTTCAGAATTTTTTTCACGGGACCCCTAGGACAAAAATTTCTTATTGAGAAGTTTTGAAAGAAATATTACATTAAGTAGATTGCATTTATATGTCATCCTTATATGTCATCCTTAGGGTCAGTTGTGTGGTGAGGGACAATATTTGCTTCTGTTTGGCTACATATTTTAAGACTGGCAGCCATCAGCACTGGTTTTGCCTATTATATTGACCATGAATAATTTGAATTGGTCCTGGACCACCAACGCAGGGCACCCCTGCAAGTGTCCCGAGGCACCCCAGGGAGCCACGGTACACAGTTTGGGAACCTCTGGTATAGTGTGTACCTAGCTTAAGTAGGCAAAATTATTCTATTAGTTTAAGGTTTTATAGCCTATAGCCCCAGTCCCCAAACCAGGACAAGGCTGGAGGCTATTTGATTTTAATTTTTTTCCAGCTCCTACTAAGGTAGACTGTGCATTTAAGTCATAAAAACACACCCTCAGACATGCAGGGTTGCATCTGTAAATCCCAGCCAAACACCAAATGTCAAAGAGCCTTTAAGTAGAGCCTTTACATTTTATATCCTTGTCTCCAATTCATCAGGTGTATTTCTTTCTAGAAACTACTGTACCTGTATACTGTTTAATTTAAAAAAAATTGTCAATATGATTTATATGCAAACATCATATATATCCAGGTATTTCTAACATTTGTCTAATAATCTGATGAAATAATGTTATGATTAAATGTACCTCTATTTAAAAGTGGTTTCTTCTTTAGTACAACAAAAAAAAAATGATATGCACTTTTCAATATTTGTAAGGTTCACTGAATTTTACAGATTAATAGCATGTATTCTGGAAAATTATATACTGAGCGAAGCTTCAAAGCAATCATAAATAATAGTTTCACTTTGCTGTAACAGCCTAAATGGAGTGTTCTGTTCCATGACCATATCTATAACGGGAGCTGTATTATGTGCATGATTATAAGAACATGATTCGCATAAACTCTCTGCATTGTACATTGTTCTTAGGTTACAGAAAACAGTATTACATGATTTTTTTTGTTACAAATGTTTTTTATAATAAAATAGAAAGATTTCTAAGCTACTTTGAACTTTTGTGATTTATGCTTAAAGCAATCATATTAGTCTTATTGTTTTATTAAGGTAACATGAGTGAGCATACAGATTAGGGGGAATTCAATTGTTCTGTGAAATTCTGTTTTCGCAATAAAAAGTGGACTTTTATTGTGACTGACAAAAAGCCGCTATTCAATTGTCCTCAAAAAATGACTGCCAATAATTCTTTATAGGTTAAATTTAAATTTCTTTTCACCACCTGGTGAAAAATTTTGGAAAATCCCTATTTTAAGATAAAAATGTTGGGGTTTTATCAGAACCACTGGGACACCTTCCTAAAAGACTAATTAGGCACTTAGAAGTTTTTAATTATTTTTAATTGGCCAAAAATGACATGTCAATTTGCAGGTAAGAAAGTGCAAAATGATAGAAATTGGAGTACAAGGTATGGGACAGGGATATTGGGGTGCCTTATGAGTGGGACAAGTGTTTTTAGGCATACAGTTGGGAGTAATTGGTGTTTTTTTGGAAGATCTTTTAAGTTGCTCAAAATTACACATATATTTATGCACATTTTATGTCCCCTAATTTAATTACAGCGCTTGTTTTGCACAAATCACTTGCTTTCTATCATTTTTCCTTCTTTTTTTAGAGAACTGCATGTAACAGCCATTTGATACTAATTAAGTACCCCAACTACTTTTATTATGACCACTAATACACTTCTATAATGTTTTCCTATATTAGTTTGGCTTTTTGCGGGGTACAGGCAGATTTCCCCATTTTTAGCCAAACTTTTAATTGGTTTTGCCAAGAAGAATTATCATGTGAATCCCTTTTTTTGCACATTTGCAATTGGATTGGTCAAAAAACATGAGTGCACATCAGGGACGTGCAGTCAGGGGAGGCAGGGGGGGGCAGTGCCTCCCCTGTCGCTAATGATTAAATTAAAACAAAGAAGATACTTATGGCACATATTCAGTGTCATAAGTATCTTCTTATATTAATGTAATCATTTTTTCTGTTTAAACTTTGTTTAATTTGATTTAGGAGGCACCGCAAACTGTGCCTCCTGCTGCCAATAATAAATGGGCGGAAGCACGGGGTGGACAGGGGGCGAGGCCAAGCAGAGGGATGTAAAAGCCCATTAAAAAAAAAACTGTGTATGCGGCACCTATGTAAGTGCCTCAGCGCAGAGATGTGCTTTCAGCTCATATGAAAGCACGCCCCTGTCACTGAAGGCAGATGTGATTGGGCACCAGATTCAGCACTGACAGTGACTGTATCCAGTCACTGTCAGTGCTGTACAGGGAGGGAGAAAGTGAAACTAAACATACACGAATCCGGTGGGGGAAGGCCACAGGCACTGTGCCCCCTGACATTTCTGGCAGCAGTCCCTTGAAGAAGCCAGCGTCGGCGCAGTTCTCTGGCGCCCGCCACGATGAGGGTCTAATAGCGGCAGTGCAGCAGCACTACTAATAAATCAGAGTAGGAGGAGAGGCTTTTCCCTTCCCGCTCCTCCACAGTCCAGGATCCATCTGCGCAGCCACAAGCGGTATGCGCACTGCCAAGGGGGTCACTCACTGTCAGCCGCTGATGCCTGACTCGCCCGTCATCCGCTGGTGCCTGATTCGCCTGAACTCGGAGAGGCAGCAGCAGCACTCACAGACAAACGTTCAGTGAGTGTGTTCTAGAAGAGGGAAGTGCTGCACTTAAGTATATATGAGAAAGCGCAGTCTCCGTTTTTTATGAGTGTTATGAGTGCCGTGTATATATGTATATATATAATATATGTATTTATATGTATATATGTTTATATATATATATATATATATTATTTTATTTTACCTGGGCACTCAGTTACAGTGCCAGGGATGCCCTTGTGCTTTATTAATTCTTAGATAGGGTATTTTTAGGCTGCTTGCTGAGGTTAGGAGCCCCTGTCTCTCTCACTCTCTCTATCCCTTTCTCCCTCTCTCCCCAGTCACATTACCTCCCCCTACAACCCGCCCTCTCACAATCCCAACGGTCAGCATGCCAACCAACAGGGACTATTCCTATTCGTGGGTGTCCACCCATAGAGTGGGAATAGATCCCGTGGCGATGGCAGGTCATCACAGAGCCTGCAACGTGGTGAGCGCAGCTCACCCGCAAGGCCCCCCCACGCCGGCATTATGCTGCTGGAATACCGGCATTGGTATGCTGACTGTCTGTCTCCTGACCACCGGTCACGCATACCACACCCATGCCGAGAGAGTTAGATTTGGGTGGGGTGTGTTCAAACTGAAATCTAAATTGCAGTGTAAAAATAAAGCAGACAGTATTTACCCTGCACAGAAACAATATAACCCACCCAAATCTAATAGGCCCTACACACTGGGCGATAATATTCAAAGACATGAACGATCTCGTTCATTAGTGAACGAGATACCATTCATATCTTTGAGTGTGGAGACTCCAGCGATGAATGATGCAGTGCCCCGCGCTCGTTCATTGCTGGTGCCCCATCGCCTGTGCATGCAGGCCAATATGGACGATCTTGTCCATATTTGCATGCACTTCTATGGAGCCGGGTGACTGGGGGAGTGAAGAAACTTCACCCCCCCGTCACTGCCCCCCCCCCCCCCGCCGCCGGGTTGCCCGTCGGCCGTATCCGCCGTCAGGCAGCTCTGCGGCGGAACGCTCAATGTGTAGGGCCTTTTACTTTCTCTGCAAATGTTATATCTGCCCCCCCCCCCTGCAGTGCAGCATGGTTTTGCTTACTAGAGAAAGATTTTGCTGCTGCGATCAAGTCTAAATTAGTCCCTTAGTCGGAGGATGCCAGTTAACAAGACTTAAGCCATGTATTTAGTCCCAGAAACCGGAATTGTCTGACTTAAATGCCGGCTGGTTGCACACGTGCTAAGACAGAAAACTGCATCACGGCACTAGTTTAGTTGCATTTCTGCTGGCACCTAAGGGGGGGTGAGAGAAGAAATCCTCTATTGCGCTGAATTGAATCACCCCCATTGTCCTTATATCGTGGATTTGGAGTCTGATTTTACATATATTGTATAGAGGTCACTATTATGCAAGTAGGCTTTGTATTAGTTTATAGCTTTTTGACAAAGGATTTTTAAAATATATTTAAATGGTTTCTTAAACCACACCCCCATTATATAAACCACTGCTGCAAACATTTTGTTGCACAAATTTTTCTGTTGCAATTTACTGGTAGAAAAACAGAGGCCACATGTTTGTGTTTGTCCCACAGGTTAAAAGTTGCCAGGCAGCCCCAGAGTTTCAAGGCATGTAAGTGTTTAGTTACACACAACACCATGGCTATTTTGTTGTCCAGATCTTCCATTAAATCAATAGCGCCGCACCCACGGCAACCCCTACACATTTTGTTCACACACCAGCCAGTGCCTCACCAGCCACTGACCTCACCGCACGCCACTGGTGCACATACTGGCGAAAAGCTGCATTTTCATGTGACAGTGGCACTTTTCACAAACTATGTACCAAAAGTTTTCTTGCAGTAAATTACCAAATTTTTAGCAGATAATTGATTTCCCCACTTAGCATGCAAGATAGTACTAACTAAAAGGGTGGAGGTATAGATAATTTTGATAAGGCTTGTTCTCTTGCCTGATTTTCTTTGACAGAGTTTTTAGAGTCTGTACAATCAACCTTTTGAATTTGTTTGTTGCTCTTTGACAATAGAATTAATATAGTTGCAAGTAACTTTTCTGCCCAAGAATATTAATGTGTCATTCTTCAAGATTTTTGTGTCATTGGAATAGCTAATTCATTGTTTTCACTCCTTGACAAAATATAAGGTAGATAAAGGGGTTGGGGTCTTGACAATTGGCTTTGCCTATTTTGATGACATTTTAGTGTAATACAATTTCCTTCATAATATAAAAAAAATGTTTTCCCTATATTCATTTGCTAAACCAGAGGAAATAATTTTCCCCCAAATATATTTCCCATATGAAATAAACATTTATGAAAATTGAATCCATATTGCCCTTTTTGTTGCATTAGTGGCAGCTATCTCAAAAACATTCATTATACATATTACAGTAATTTGTGATGCTAATAGAATATCTTGTTAGCTGCATAATTGTTTTAATCCAGCAAAAATCTCATGGATCGTTCTTTGTTTTTGCATGAAAGGAAGCCATACACTAAATTACCAAATTTTGAGTCGCTGCATTTGTTTCAACCATAGCATGAATTGTGTATAATCATTTAAGTAGTGTTGGTCAAGGTCTTGAGAGATCACAATATTGATTCAGACAGAATTAAAACAAAATTGTTGTAATGAGTCTCTTTTAGGCATTTATGTATCCCCTGTATGCATTGGTGTTGGAACAGTCATATAATTTGAGCAGGGAACTCTGCAACATTGTTAAATAATTTTTAATTTGCTTCAGTGTAATCACTACATCACATTCCTTCAGTCTTGGTACATGGTTGTGCATTTTTCCTGAGAAAAATTTCCTCCAACAAAAATAATACTACTAGCAAAACCAATACACTGTTCAATATTCCTTTTTATACAATGCTGTACAGTACCAGAGATCTATACTTCTTAGTATACAAATAGCTTTTTGAATGAAGTAGCATACTTCCTTTCTAAGAGGACACTAGATGATAAACGTATTTAGTAATAATGACAATCATAGGCAGAGGTAGATCTAGGCTTTGTGGAGCCCTACAGTAGGCAAAAATGTAAAAATGATAGATAGATAGATAGATAGATAGATAGATAGATAGATACATTAGATAGAAGTGATAGATATGAGATATTAAATATATATCATATTTGAGATACACAGATACAGTGCCATAAATATGAGTGGGTAAGTGTTCCCATACCGAGGGCACAGCACCCTAGGGTAGGTTGCATCATTGCACTCTGGGTCGTGCTCTACATCTCATTGCAGGTGGCCCCGCCTCCTCAGTGTGACATTATGGTGCTCTAGAGCTGCATAGATTTATATGAGGTATACATAAACAGACAGATCAGAAACAGAGTGGCATGCAGTAAACTTTAGGTGTGTCCTAAAGCTGAATCATTCACTTCCCTATCTTCCTGTATACCAGAACACACAAAAAAATGACAGAATAGCATTATAGCTCAACCAATAGCAAAGTGACATTGCTTCGTTAACCACACCCATCTGGGTTAATATTGGCTACATTGAGCTGAAGTACAGTAGCAGAGTATCTTGTGTCTGCTTGTATTAGCTTGTCCACAGTAAATTCATATTCCAGTCAAGGCAGATAGATAAAAATACCACTATTCTATGGTCTTCACAGTTACAGTCTCCCATAGCACTTCGGTTAAAATTAGTACAATTGTGTATTACATTTGTTTAATACAGTATATCCAGATCAGAAAGAAATTTAAGGCAATTGCTGTTAATATTTAAAATAATGTTTTTATAGTTATGTTAATGCAAAATAAAAAAGATTCATTCATTTAAAAAACAATCATTCCAGGTAATTTACATTTAATTTTCAAAGTAATTACAGCGGATATCTGTATTTAATGTAACATATTTGTATTTAATTACAACTTACATGGAAATGCAAGCGAGACACTTTTATACAAATAGAGAAATGCAACTTTTAATCTTTTTATCTAGCACTTCAAACTTCTAGTCACATGTTCAAATACTGCAATGTAAAACAGGCAGAAAAGAGTTAATTTGGGGAAAATGTATTTCAAAAACCCTTCCACCGTTCTTGGGAAATGCATTAGAAGAAGGTATTATTGTACAATTTATGTAAAATTCCATTATTTTCTGTCTGTACATTGCAGAGCTGAGTAGCGCTTCATCCTGTTTTACAAACCTTTTTTTGAAAAAAACTGAACAGACCTGAAATTTGGGGTTTCAAGTCAAACTAAGGGGGTAATTCAGACCTGATCATAGCAGCAAATTTGTTAGCAATTGGGCAAAACCATGGTGGTCATTCCGAGTTGTTCGCTCGCTAGCTACTTTTAGCAGCAATGCAAACGCAAAGCCGCCACCCTCTGGGAGTGTATCTTAGCCTAGCAGAATTGGTAACGAAAGATTAGCAATTCTGCTATTAAGTATTTCCTTGCAGTTTCTGAGTAGCTCCAGGTCTACTCCTAGATTGCGATCACCTCAGTCCATTTAGTTCCTGGTTTGACGTCACAAACACGCCCAGCGTCCGGCCACCCACTCCCCCCATTTCTCCAGCCACTCCTGCGTTTTCTGCTGGCATGCCTGCGTTTTTTAGCACACTCCCGGAAAACGCTCAGTTACCACCCAGAAATACCCACTTCCTGTCAATTATTCCACGATCAACAGAGCGACTGAAAAGCTTTGTTCGCCCGTGAGTAAAATAGCATAGTTTTGTGTAAAATTGCTTAACGCGTGCGCCCTGCGGTGCATACGCATGCGCAGAACTGCCAGATTTTAGCCTATTAGCAATTCTGCTAAAAATAGCAGCGAGCGAACAACTCGGAATGACCACCCATGTGCACTGCATGTGTGGTAGATATAACATTTGCAGAGAGAGTTAGATTTGGGTGGGTTATTTTGTTTCTGTGCAGGGTAAACACTAACTGCTTTATTTTTACACAGAAATGTACATAGATTTCAGTTTGAACACACCCCACCCAAATCTAACTCTCTCTGCACATGTTATCTCTGCCCCCCTGCAGTGCACATGGTTTTGCCCAACTAATAACAAATTTGCTGCTACGATCAGTTCTGAATTACCCCCTAAGTTCCAGGTCATGTAACTTTGATTTCAGATCTCGGATCTAAAATCTGAATCTTGTATGTTTTTGATGGCATGTAAGTCCCTGCCTTGAAATTTAAGGTGCCATTTCAATCTGGAAATAATTTAAAATTAATGTTATTGGTGTTAATAATGCTGTAGGAATAACAACGGATTAAAAAATTGCAAGGTTTTAGCTGTTTTTATAAATTTTAAAAGAATGCAAAACGGAAACCAAACTAAAATCAAAACCAAAACACATGTGTTTGTGTACAGATCCTTTATTTCTATATCTGTAGAGAGTCTTTTAACAGAAAATGAGCACACTGCATGACGGGAAAAGAGTGGGAGGAGTTGCAGGGGCTGATAGTAAAATATCTATCTGTCCCTACAGTTTTCAGTAGAAAAAAAGGCTTTTACTTCACTTATAGATGGCATTATTTAAGGTATGATTGTAAGGGTTAACTTACCATTTTTCTGCTTGCTGTATAGCAGAAAACTTTAAACGTTATAGGCGAGATATGATAGCATCCGAGATTCCCAGAGGTGCAAAATGCCAGCAGATCTCAGACATTTTTTTTAAAGCAGCAGTCATTTACAAGCAAAACCATGTAATTTACTGACACTCTAAAAAAAAGTCCAAGATCTGTCGGGATCACGTACCTCCGGCAACCTTGGACGCTATTGCATCTCGCCTTATAGAAAGCAATAGCTTGCTCTCAAGAATGTGATGTTGTAGGAGTTGGGCATTAATGGATGAGATAATTGCATTATTTTCTTTGTTAACCCTTTATTACATTGCCATGACACTTAAATCATTTGGAAACTTTAATTTCTGCATGATTTAAGTGACAGTTTTGCTTTCAAAATAGACCTTTGGAGGCTGTGGGCCTAATTCAGATCTGATCACTGGGCTGCATTTTTTGCTGCCCTGCGATCAGATAGTCACCGCCTACAGGGGGAGTGTATTTTCACTGTGCAAGTGTGCGATCGCATGTGTAGCAGAGCTGCATAAACTGATTTTGTGCAGTCTCTGCACAGCCCAAGACTTACTCTTCCAGTTCGATTGAATCCTGCTGATCGGGGCCGTAGCTGATGTCAAACACCCTCCCTGAAAATGCTTATACCCACCTGTGTTTTTCCGGATACTCCCTGAAATCGGTCAGTTGACACCCACAAATGGCCTCTTACTGTCAATCTCCTTGTGAACGCCCGTGCGAATGGATCATTTGCACCATCCCGTCACTGACCAGTGATGCCCGTTGTAGCCGTGCGATGCACTTGCACATTGTGGTGCATACGCATGTACAGTTCGGATCTGATCACCCACTGTGCGAAAACGCACAGCAGCGATCAGATCTGAAATGACCCATGTGTCTCAGCATTTCTTAGCAATGGACAACCTCAAAAGTCTTTTCTTATATGGCAAAAGAATGCTCTCATTTCACACTTGCAGAGTTAATTTAGGAGGGATTAAACTATTATCGATCAGAATACTATGTGTATTGTGCTGATACTAATTCAGAACCTCCAACACATTATACTGTTGCTGTGTCAATTTTCAGCTCTTGGTTCTTTTCAGCCATACCAATCAGATATTGGATCTGCATTATCACCACTGTTTGCCTATCCAAAAACTGCTATAGCAAAAAAAAGTTAAAATATAATATTGCTAATCAAACAATCATTTATTTATTTGTTTATTTATTTACAGTTTCTTATATAGCGCGGCATATTCCATTGCGCTTTACAATTCCTGATAATATATAGTACATGCCACTGTAACTTTATTAACCAATTCATTAACCCCTTCAGTGGTATGCCCGGAAATTTTACAGGGCCAGCTGAGCTGTGCAGACTGACTACCCCTGAAATTTTCCGGGGCATGCCACTGCTCCCGCTCCCTCCTCCCTCGATCCTCCAATCAGCTGATGGACTTTTGCAGAATGACACTGGCTGTCATGATGAAACATTTCGCCAGCCGAGCGGAGTACAAGGGTGGATGGGGGAGAGGATTTTAGTGCTGGCAGGCTAGTGCCCACGAGCAAATGCTACCCCTGGGGATGGCTATCGGTGAGTTATCCATCAATGGTCACCATCAATGGATCACCTCAATGGTGTAAAACCATCTGGAATGGAGCCATCAATGGTTTTACCCATTGATGTCATCCCTGCCCTACTGTACAAATCAGAACCAGGGGGCATGGCTTAGTGAGTGTCAGGGGGTGGGGCTAAGCTCCATGCCCTGACACTTTGAGGAAAAAAAAAACAATTTGGTACCTCTGAACCATTGATGGCGGGAAACCATCTGGTTCTCCCCCATTGATGGTAAAAGTATTCAACATCGGTCAAAGACCATCGATGATTTTGAATCATTGATGGTCAATGGCCATCCCTAGCTACCCCTAGACAATGAGCATTCCCTAAGGCAACGAGCATTCCCTAAGGCAATGAGCATCGATCCTAGAGCATAAAACCCCTGGCAAAAAGCATGACACAGTGTGTGAAACCCCTGGCAATGTCCATGAAACCCCTGGCAACACGCATGAAACCTGTCCTGGGAAGAGACCAAATTCCAAATAGTCCCCACTGAAGGGGTTAAAGAACACCCTTATGGCTAGTAAATTTATATTAGAAACAATTATATTTAATTATCTGATGAATTCATGTTTATATAATTGCATTTTATGCTGGGCCTGATTCAGAAGTGAACACACTGCCGGGCATGCGTAGAAATGGCTAGATATGCCCACCTGAGCCACCATCACAAAATCTCAGCAACTGCATACACATTTGCCCCTCCCCCCCATTCCCCTGACTATCTCTACGGCCACGCTGAATTGCCATAAGAGCCACAATTTCTGCATGCGCGATTGCAGATTTAAGCTGAGACACACTCCGAAAATGGTCATAACATGTCTGCATTTTCCCATCACTCCCTGTTATCTATTCTAAATGGTCTCTGACTGTCAATCATTATGAGAGTAAATCCTCACTGCGAACATCAATGCAAAAGTACCTTGGTATGTGTGCAGTGCTGCCACAATGCATGTGTAGTTGTCTGATAATTGATCAGCCATTTAAATATCAGCATTACGTACAAATTGGAATAAGGCCCACAGTGATACTTGCAAACTTTTGAAAAGTAGTTTCAGGTGGTAGTATAAATGCATTATTGAGGGAACATGTCATATTCTGCCCAAAGGGCATGACTAGTTCCACCTGTGTGTGCATCTATCTGCCTCTGTGCAGCAGAGAGTCCCCTACAGATTATTTGCAGTCTAGAGGTCTATATGTTGCTGGGAAAAGAAGGACCAGAATTAAATAGATCGCCACTTTTATCTGCATGTCTTTGAAACAGGAATCCAGTGAAGCAGATGAGGGAAGGGTGTCAGTAATAATGCCAGATATCTGAGAAATATACCTAATCTAGTAGTTCCCAAAAGTGGCCCTCAACACATCTTAATAGTGCAGGTTTTAAGGATATCCATGCTTGTGCACAGATAGTATAATCAAATTGACTAAGGTACTAATTAAGTCACTTGTACCTAAGCATGGATATCTTTGCCACATTGCTATCTATCCACACCTCATGCTGTGTTTTTCCTAGCTGCTGCTTTGTTTCTGCTGCTGATGTACCTGTGTATGCCCATGATGGCTGCATTCTCCCTCTGCACCTCAGTCAACAGCACCATTATGCATGAGCTAGATGCTGCGAGAGCAGCTGTGGCTTTAGAGATGAAGGAAAGGAGTTGGGCGCATCGCAGCTGGCCCCCGATGCTACCCACATCTCTGATGTCTCTATTTTGCATACTGGCACTAGGACCCTTCCCTGTTACTTTAGGACTCACACAGGCACAGTTAGGATTTCTGAAGGGACATTGAGGAATCCGGATCATTTAGTAAACTTTGTGGGGCAACGGGAGGCTCGTCAATAAAATGTGAACCTCCCGCAAAATATGTGAGGGTTGATGAGTATGATGAAGTGTATTCAAAATGTAGTTGCCGTTTATGGACAGTGAAAAGGAGGTGTCATGCACTGGAAACTGTCACAACTGAGGGTTTTGGCTGACAGGAGTAAGCCTCAGTTGTAGGGGCTGAGAGGAACTTAAACCGGGGAGGTTTAATCAGACCCCTGGACATGTAAGTGTTAAAAGGAAAAGAATGCTCTCATTTCACACTTGCAGAGTTAATTTAGGAGGGATTAAACTATTATCGATCAGAATACTATGTGTATTGTGCTGGTGTGACCATGACAACCAGGTAAAAGTCAAAATAAAAGTTTATTAACAGACTCCGTGTAAACAAACAGCATTCAAGGTAAATAATGGCAATAATAAATAATATGATTCCTGGAGCACTCTGACCATGAAATGGTTACACAGGACACTGGTAGGTAAGAACAGCTGTTACAGTCCTTAGATGGAATAACCTTACCAGGCCTGGCTGTAGTAGTGAAGATATCCAAGGAACATGCCAGTAGATGGAACAGATGAAGTTGGTAACTTGAATCAGCTGTTGTAATTGCTGGATGGAACCAGCCAGGTGGTAAGACACGGAGTGGATGCGGAATGGAATCAGCCAGATGATAAAGTCACTGAATGAATGCTGGGTGGAACCAGCCAGGTGATGAAACATGGAGTGAATATAGTAAGATGCTAGGGAGCGTGGAAACAGAGGAATTGAAGGATGATTACCGGTGGTAGTGGATACTGCTGGAAGCAGATGAAATAGCTGGAAGCTGGAAACTGGATCAGCCACGGAGGACTGCAGAGTCATTCTGCACCGCAGGATGGTAGGCAGGTGTGGGTCTCTTTGGTGGATGCTGGAGACAGGAGCTGGAACCTGGAAACACAACCACAGGAGAGAGACTGGAACAAGGTATGACAAACAAAGCACTGACCATTTGCTGGCCCAGGCACAGGATACTTATACCTGCAGCAATGCAGGTATTGGCTGGGCAATTATGCAGATTTCCAGGCAGTGGATTGGAGGAACTGAAACATGTGATTGAATCCAACATGGCTGCGCCCATGTTAGAACTTGGAGGGAAAACTGGTTTAGGAAACCATGTGGAAACATAACTGCAATGGCGGAGCCGGCTGCAGAGGACAGAAGATGCCAGACTGAGAAATGTATGCTGATACTCGTGGATGACAAGGGAGGCCGCGGCAGGCATGGAACACCACACTGACAACCTGCACCTATAACACAGGAGCGGCAGCGGAGGCCGCGGAGGATGGGAGACGCCATGCCGGATTCAAACATGGCGCCGCTGTGACAGCATCTCAGCGTGACAGGAGGGATGTGCAGTATGTGGACACAGATGAGATCCGGCCTTGGAACATTGAGCGAGCCTCAGGAGACATCTGAAAGGCAGGTAATGGCGTCCAGATACCCGGATCGTGACAGCACCCCCTCCTTTAGGAGTGGCCCCAGGACGCTTCTTAGGCTTTAGAGGAAACTTCGAGTGGAAATTCCGGACCAAGGCAGGAGCATGGAAATCAGACGCATTGGTCCAAGAGCGTTCTTCAGGACCATAGCCCTTCCAGTCAATAAGATACTGCAACTGACCGTAACGGAAACGTGAGTCCAGAATCCTGGCCACCTCATACTCGATTCCCCGTTGAGCCTGAACTATAGGAGTTGGAGGAAGTGCAGAATGAAACCGATTCAGGATCAGCGGTTTCAACAGGGAAACATGGAATGTCCTGGGTATTTTCAAGAAGGGAGGTAACTGGAGTCTGTAAGCAACAGGATTGATGACTTGTTCAATTTTAAAAGGACCGATGTAACGAGGAGCAAATTTCATGCTGGGAACTCTCAACCTCAAATTCTTCGTGGACAACCATACTCGATCACCCACCTTGAGAGCAGGAACCGCTCTACACTTCCTATCGGCAAACTTCTTGTACCTAAATGAGGCTTTAAGCGGGGCTGCGCGGACATTCTTCCAGTTGTTTGAAAACTGACGCAAGGTGACATCCACTGCTGGAACAGAAGTTGCTGGAAGCGGTTGGAATTCTGGAACCTTAGGGTGAAATCCAAAGTTGATGAAGAATGGTGTTGAGGAGGATGAGGAATGGTATTGATTGTTGTGGCTAAACTCGGCCCAAGGAAGGAGTTGAACCCAGTCATCTTGGGAGGAAGACACGTAAATGCGGAGGAAGGCCTCCAAGTCCTGATTCACCCTCTTGGTTTGACCATTGGTCTGAGGATGGTAAGCCGTAGAAAACTTTAACTTGACTTGGAGGGCTTGACACAAACTTCGCCAAAATTTGGCTACAAATTGTACTCCACGATCGGAGATGATCTCTTCAGGAAGACCGTGAAGTCAGAAGATCTCTTGGATAAACACTTGAGCCAACTTGGAAGCTGACGGAAGACCGGTGAGGGGTATGAAATATGCCATCTTGGTGAACCAGTCAACTACCACCCAGGTGGTATTAAACTTGTTGCATAAATGCAGATCTGTAACAAAGTCCATCAACAAATGGGTCCACGGTCGACTGGGAACAGATAATGGAAATAGTTGCCTCGCAGGAGACTGGCGGGGAACTTTGTGTTGGGCACACTTTGGGCAAGAGGCAATAAACTCCTTGACGTCCTTCTTCAGAGTTGGCCATCAGTAGGACCTAGAGATAAACTCGAGGGTTTTCTGAATGCCTGTATGTCTGGCAAAACGGGAAGCATGGGCCCAATACATGAGCTTCTTCCTTAACACCGGCTTCACAAAACTTTTCCCTGGTGGGGGCGTAGAGTCCATCCCTACCGTGGAGAATGCCAACGGATTAATAATAGGATGCTTGTCTGAAGACTCTGACTCGTTTTCTTGCTCCCAAGAGCGGGAAAGGGCATCGGCCTTACGATTCTGAGAGCCAGGACAGAACTGGAGTTTAAAGTCGAACCTGGAAAAGTGCCAATCTGGCCTGACGAGGGTTAAGACATTGTGCGCCTTTCAGGTATAACAGATTCTTGTGGTCGGTAAGTATCGTGATTGAATGAGAAGCTCCCTCCAACAGATATCGCCACTCCTCTAGAGCGAGCTTGATGGCTAGCAACTCCTGGTCACCAATGGCATAGTTGCGCTCAGCTGGGGAGAACTTCCGGGAGAAGAAACTGCAAGGATGTAGATGGCCATCTTTAGCCCTCTGGGATAACACCGCTCCTACTCCAACGGAGGAGGCATCCACCTCTAAGATGTAAGGAGAGTCGGTGTCGGGCTGTTTCAGAACTGGTGCAGAGATGAAACGTTGTTTTAGAAGATGAAAAGCTTGCGTAGCTTCTTCAGACCACTTGGACGGGTTAGCACCCTTATTGGTTAATGCAGTGATAGGTGCCACAATGGTGGAAAAGTCTCGTATGAACTTTATGTAATAATTGGCGAACCCTAAGAACCTCTGGACCCCTTTGAGGGTTAAGGGTATCGGCCAATTCTGGATTGCTTGTAGTTTCTCAGGATCCATCTCTAGTCCGGAACCGGACACAATGTAACCTAGAAACGGAATGGATTTAACTTCAAAGACACATTTCTCCAATTTGCAATAGAGATGATTGACACGGAGACGGGACAGAACCTCCTTTACCCAGAAACGATGTTCCTCTAGATTATTGGCAAACATGAGGATATCATCTAAATAAACAACGACATGGCGGTATAAGATGTCTCTGAAGATCTCATTCACGAAATGCTGGAAGACAGCTGGAGCATTGCTCAATCCAAAGGGCATGACGAGGTACTCATAATGTCCATCACGGGTGTTAAAGGCGGTCTTCCACTCATCACCCTCACGGATCCGGATGAGATTGTAGGCACCCCTCAAATCCAACTTTGTAAAGATGGTTGCTCCACTGACTCTATCGAAGAGCTCTGTAATCAAAGGTAAAGGATACCGGTTCTTGACGGTAATGTCGTTCAGACCTCTGTAATCGATGCACGGTCGCAGACCACCGTCTTTCTTCTTAATGAAGAAGAAGCCTGCGCCAGCTGGAGAAGATCAATTGGGCAGTCCCATTCTCTATGAGGAGGAAGGATATCAGCAGAAGCTTTACTGAACACGTCCGTGTAGTCTTGAAATGGAGGAGGTGGAACATCAGACGACCTGGGGAAAGAAGAACAAACAGGAAGCACTTTGGACAAACAAGTCTTTGCACAGGAGGGACCCCATGCTAGTATTTGCGTAGTCGTCCAGTCAATCGACGGATTGTGGAGACGGAGCCATGGAAGGCCCAAAACCACTGGATGTGTGGCTCTTGGAATCACTAGGAAGGAAATAAATTCTACATGAAGAACTCCCACTCTCAGACGAACTGGTAGAGTCCTTAGAGAAATAACTGCATCAAAAATCTTGCTGCCATCTACTGCAGTTAAGGAGATGGACGAAGGAAGTCTCTCGGTGGGTAGGGACCACCGTTTAACATAAGCTTCGGTTATGAAATTCCCAGCTGCTCCGGAATCAAGGAGGGCAATGACATTCCTGTAACGTTGAGCAATTTGGAGCGAGACTGGGAGATTACAATCATGAGGAGATGGAGAGGAGAACATTACTCCTAGCCGGCCCTCTCCTTGGCGAGCTAGGATTTGGAGTTTCCCGGACGTTTGGGACAGGCATTGATAATGTGAGACGGAGCTGCACAATAGAGACAGAGAGACTCAGAGAGACGTCTTCGGCGCTCAGCGGGAGATAGACGGGAACAGCCAATTTGCATGGGCTCATCCTTGGATGGAGACGGTTGACGAAGAGGAGGAGCAGAAGATTTTGGAGCAGACGATCTTCCTCGCTCGGTTGCTCTCTCTCTGAAACGTAGATAAACCTTCGTGCAAAGAGAAATTAGCTCATCCAACTTAGAGGGCAAGTCTCTGGTAGCTAACTCATCCTTGATGCGTTCTGATAAGCCATGCCAGAATGCAGCATACAGGGCCTCGTCGTTCCATGCCAGTTCGGATGCCAGGATTTTGAACTGTATGAGATACTGTCCCGCAGTACGTGTTCCCTGGCGTAAACGGAGAATCTCAGATGAAGCAGAGGTTACCCGGAATGGCTCGTCGAAGATGCGCCTGAATGTTGCCACAAAGTCCATATAGGAGGACAGCAGAGGATCAGACTTCTCCCATAAAGGTGATGCCCAGTCAAGGGCTGAGCCACTGAGAAGGGAAATGATATAGGCAATTTTAGTACGGTCACTGGGGAAATTGCCAGGCTGAAGCTCAAAGTGGATTTCGCATTGGTTAAGAAATCCCCTGCAGAACCTTGGAGATCCGTCAAACTTTGCTAGCGTTGGGAGATGAAGACGTGGAATGGAAATGGGTAAGGTGGGTGGGGTTACAGCTGGTGTCACTGTAGTGGATGCACCGGACGTGCCAGGTCCACGGAGGGTCGTTTGAATCCCATCCAGCTGCGTAGAGAGATCCTGGAGACAGCGGATGATGTGGCCTTGTGCAGCCTCCTGATGTTCGAGTCTGGCTGCCAGTTCTTGCATCGGCCTAGCCGCTTGATCCTGGTCTCCGGCTGGATTCAAATGGTCAGTGCTTACTGTCACAACTAAGGGTTTTGGCTGACAGGAGAAAGCCTCAGTTGTAGGGGCTGAGAGGAACTTAAACCGGGGAGGTTTAATCAGACCCCTGGACATGTAAGTGTTAAAAGGAAACCCGAAGGTGTGACCATGACAACCAGGTAAAAGTCAAAATAAAAGTTTATTAACAGACTCCGTGTAAACAAACAGCATTCAAGGTAAATAATGGCAATAATAAATAATATGATTCCTGGAGCACTCTGACCATGAAATGGTTACACAGGACACTGGTAGGTAAGAACAGCTGTTACAGTCCTTAGATGGAATAACCTTACCAGGCCTGGCTGTAGTAGTGAAGATATCCAAGGAACATGCCAGTAGATGGAACAGATGAAGTTGGTAACTTGAATCAGCTGTTGTAATTGCTGGATGGAACCAGCCAGGTGGTAAGACACGGAGTGGATGCGGAATGGAATCAGCCAGATGATAAAGTCACTGAATGAATGCTGGGTGGAACCAGCCAGGTGATTAAACACGGAGTGAATATAGTAAGATGCTAGGGAGTGTGAGGAATTGAAGGATGATTACCGGTGGTAGTGGATACTGCTGGAAGCAGATGAAATAGCTGGAAGCTGGAAACTGGATCAGCCACGGAGGACTGCAGAGTCAGGCTGCACCGCAGGATGGTAGGCAGGTGCGGGTTTCTTTGGTGAATGCTGGAGACAGGAGCTGGAACCTGGAAACACAACCACAGGAGAGAGACTGGAACAATGTATGACAAACAAAGCACTGACCATTTGCTGGCCCAGGCACAGGATACTTATAGCTGCAGCAATGCAGGTATTGGCTGGGCAATTATGCAGATTTCCAGGCAGTGGATTGGAGGAACTGAAACATGTGATTGAATCCAACATGGCTGCGCCCATGTTAGAACTTGGAGGGAAAACTGGTTTAGGAAACCATGTGGAAACATAACTGCAATGGCGGCGCTGGCCGCAGAGGACAGGAGACGCCAGACTGAGAAATGTATGCTGATACTCGTGGATGACAACGGAGGCCGCGGCAGGCATGGAACACCACACTGACAACCTGCACCTATAACACAGGAGCGGCGGCGGTGGAGGCCGCGGAGGACGGGAGACGCCATGCTGGATTCAAACATGGCGCCGCTGTGACAGCATCTCAGCGTGACAGAAGGGAAGTGCAGTATGTGGACACAGATGAGATCCGGCCTTGGACCGCTGAGCGAGCCTCAGGAGACATCTGAAAGGCAGGTAATGGCGTCCAGATACCCGGATCGTGACAGAAACTGGTCCATCTTATGAGCATGTTAAGGGAGTGTCACTGCTGTGTTGATGAAAGTGGTTGTGTACACAGATGCTCAAAAAACTCTCATAGGTGGCCATATTCAGACAGAGAAACTGCACCTGCCTTAAGGTTGTTGCAAGTTTTGATTGTGCGACTGATGATGCATCTATAAATGCAACAATTGGTACTGTGTTACTACATGTATGGATGCTGACAGTTGGCCTCTCATTCCTTTCACATTGAGACCCATGGGTAGAGCATGTTTTTTTTATTTGCATAAAGTTGCAGACAGGTGATTACCAATACGTACTGCTGTGAGTGCTGTGGGTGCATCTGTATCCAACTCAGAATCAGACCCACTATGTGTTGTGAAATAAGGATTTTTTAAGTATGAATACAGTTTCAGTTTTGTATGTCCGAAGGTACAAATAGGCGCTTTAGGATGTCCTGTATAAAAAAGCAACTATGGAATAAGGCGCTACTGAGGAAGTGTCCACTTTAACGTCTTAGCCCAAGTCCATTATTTTACCATCTTTCATAAAAGACAATTTTTAGAAGCAATTAATGTGGAAGTGTTGGAAGATTTAAAAGATACAGGATCTAAAAAGATTAAATATTGTATAATCTTAATTATAAGGATTGGTTAGCCCTTAAAAATTTTGAGAAGGCTGATAGTTTAATCGTTAAGCCCGCAGGTAAGGGTACTGGTCAGGTACATATGAATATCACAGTTGATAAAAAGAGGACATGATACTACTTCATGATGAGGTCACAAATAAAAGTTTAAGGTGTCCAATTGAGGGTTTTCTGAAAGAAATTGAGGTCTTTAGTATATATAGTATGTATGAAATTAACGGCACTTTAAGTAAGGTAGAATCTAAATTCTAAATTATTGAAAATATGGTATTTCCAGTTTTGCATATACTTCCCCAAGGTTCATAAGGACCAAATAACCCTCCAGATGACCTTTAAGTCAGGAGTAAAATTTATTATGGCCAATCTCTCTAGTCTTAAAGAATAAATCTTATGTAAAAGACACATGGCATTTTTTTTTATATTATTGGACATTGAATGAAAGAGTGCTGATGTTAGTTCACTCTATACTATTATACCTAAAAGAATCAGACATGGACAAGAAATCGCTGGATTTTAGTCAAAAGCATGACTTTATCCTCTAACATAATTATTTCCTTTTTAAAAGATACATTTTATATCCATCAAGTTGGCATAGCGATGTTCACTAGATTTGCCCCTAGTTATAAAAATATGGGTCTTTGGGAGGATGAGACCATATGGCATAACAATCCATATGGGGCAAACCTAGGCAAACCTAGTGTCCTAGTCTCATTACACAGATTATATTTTCTTTATTTTTAAGGAGGGCTATGCCTTTTTAGATGTTTGTACTATTTGAAATACTAATTACAGGTTGAGTATCCCAAATCCAAATATTCAGAAATATGGAATATTCCAAAATACGGACTTTTTGGAGTGAGAGTGAGATCGTGAAACCTTTGTTTTTTGATGGCTTAATGTACACAAACTTTGTTTAATACACAAAGTTATTAATAATATTGTATTAAATGACCTTCAGGCTGTGTATATAAGGTGTATATGAAATATAAATGAATTGTGTGAATGTAGACACACTTTGTTTAATGCACAATGTTATAAAAAATATTGGCTAAAATGACCTTCAGGCTGTGTGTATAAGGTGTATGTGAAACATAAATGCATTCTGTGCTTAGATTTAGGTCCCATCACCATGATCTCTCATTATGGTATCTAATTATTCCAAAATACGGAAAAATCCGATATCCAAAATACCTCTGGCCCCAAGCATTTTGGATAAGGGATACTCAACCTGTATTACAATATAATATTGACTTTTGCTAAAAGAATTCAGACAATTTAAATATCTCTATTTATTTCAAGGAGATCTGTGCAAAAACTTACAAGATATCCACAGACTCTTCTTCTTACATTTGCCTGGGCAACTGTCACCATAATTTAATTCCAGGTGGTCAGATTAAAAGACTGAGATACAATTGTATAGATTTAGATATTTTTGAGAACCATGTAAGAATAGAATCGAGAAAGATATTATGGTAGCAAAAAACATACCGTAGAATTAGGAGACTTACTTGTCCCCAACAACAGACAAAAAAAGAACAAAATTCAATGGGCCTTTAAAATTGGCTACATATCCCAATACTGAAAACACAATGGTCACTACTTCAAAGGGAACCTGTTATTGGACAGGATGTGATACAAAATACCAGTGTTTGGGGTGCTGGAGGTCATGAGACCAACACTGGCATATTGATGCTCAGAATCCTGACAGAAGTGGGGAAAGTATGCTTAACCACCCCACCCCACCCCCTAATCCCCCCTCCCTGTAGCCTAACCCTAACCCTCCCTGGTGGTGCCTAAACCTAATCCCCCCTCCCCACAGCCTAACCCTACCCTCCCTTTTTCCGCAGCCTAACCAAAACCCTCCCCCTGCAGCCTAAATCTAACCTCCCCCACACTGCTAAATTCTAGGAGACCCCGGCATACTTACATTTGGGATTTCGGCGGTCGAGACATAGGCGTTCTGGTGCCTGCATTTTGTCCACATGTCAGAATTCCAGCACCGGTATTTTGAGTGCTGGCATCCTGACTCCTCCCTTTGGACACCTCATAGCGGATAAACTTGTACTCATATATAGGAAAGCAGCCAATCTAAAAACCCAACTGATAATAAATGCCCATTCAGATCACACTAAAGGTGTGGACTGTGTGTCTGATGTACAAGGTGTGGCTCTTAAATAATGTGACTGATGGTATAATTTACATTTAATTATATTAAGTACATTTTAACTCTATTCCCTTCTACAGTATGTACTTCCCCTCAGAATCCACACAATGATTCATTTTTGTTTTTCATGGTTAAAGCCATGCTGTAGCTCATTATCTGTCAGATGTCTTAACAGCTCCATCATTTTTTTTTCTTTACCTCAGTGACTGATGGAAAACAGGTTCCCCTGAGCACAGATTTGACTTTAGGGAAAAGATAAAAATCACACGATGCTAGGACTGGTGAGTATGGAAGGTGTTCTAGCCACTGGCATATTTATAATGGTTGCAGTGAGTGTGGTGCACATGGGCCCACGGGGCCCCTGCATCCATTACGTGCACCCTGCACCCATTATTTGTAATACTTACCCACTGGAGTCCCACGGCAAAGCAGCAGTGCTGCAGAAATCAATGGGAAAATGGTGCAGGGCCATTTTCCTGATGTTTTGTGTACAGTATGTGCAGTTGGAATCACTGGAAGTCACTAGAAAAATGGCCACCATGACATTTTCTCGTAGATCTGCGCATGCGCTCTAGACTCTGGGACAGTGCTAGGGTTCCCTAGGGCCCTAGTGCTCAGAGTCACAGCGCTGCTGCCAGCTAGAAAGGAGGCTGCACATGGGTCTCCTCCTCTCTAGATATGCCCCTGGTTCTAGTACGGCAATATGTTTATTGGCAAAAAACTGCTTCATGGAGAGAGATATGTGGGCTGGTGCATTTCCTGATAAAGGATGAAACCATTTTTCCACAACTCTGGCCTCTTTCTTCTTATTCTTTCCTGCAAAGTTTCTAGAACATTTTTGTAGTAATGTTGATTCACTGATGCATCTTCTTGTACCCATTCTATCAAAATAACACCCTTGATGTCAAAGAAAACAGTTATCAAGGCTTTCATATGTTTTCTTTGGTCTTGATGATAGTGCATGGACTGGTGTTTTGTCTTTGGATCATACTGGAAGATCCATGGATAGTGTAATGGTTACCATTACTGCCTCAAAGCACGGAGATCTTGGGTTTAGCTCCCACAATTGACCTAACTGTGTGGAGTTTGTATATTCTCCCCATACCTGCAATGGTTTCCTCTAGGTACTCTGCTTTCCTCCCAAAATCCAAAAATAGAGGAAGGTTAATTGGCTCTTGACAAAAAAAATGACTTCTAGTGTGTAAGTACATGGGCAGATTAGATTGGCCAATTGGTTCTTATCTGCCATCAAATACTGTATGTTTCTATGTTTCATCACAGGTAATAACTTTATGTAAAATACAGTATGTGAATCCATTTGAATTTGTTCTAAAATGTCTGCACAAATTCACTTTTGATTTTCTTTCAGCTTAGCAGTAAGAAGCCTTAGAACAATCTTAGTACAATCTTTTGTCATGTTAAGATCTCAATGCAAAACTTGCCTAATAGTTTATTTGTTGATGTTTAGCATTTCTGATGGGCAATTCAAAAATGTACTTTATTTTTTCACATTTTCATTTGTTTCTTATGTGCAAGGCCTTGCAATACATTCATCATCTTCTACATCCTAACGACCATTACTTAATCTTTTGTGCTGCTTAAACACATGTGCACAGAACACACAATCTGCCCCTTAAGCCTCAGCTAGCATAGAAAGATTCTGTGGGTGTTTTGCACAATTTACTAAAAATGTTAAGTTAACATGTTGCTTTACTTTTGAACTAAGCATTATTACAATGCTGAGGCCAGTTGCACCAAACCAACCATATTGTGTAATCTCTCAGCTGCTGCATACTGCCATCAACCCCAGGAGATGGTACTTGTTTCCCTGACCCTGTTACAGTATATATACACACACAGTATACTAATAGATTGGCACAGACAAGTCTTAACTGGAAACACCTGGGAGATTGAAACACATTGGTTGGGGACCTGCTGCAACTGGATGGTGACTTCTCCAGAAGCACATACTGTAGGAACTTCTAGTAATGGATTTGGGGCAATATTGTTATCTCATCGCAGATTACATTTTACGTTTTGCTGCAAAGGATTTGGCTTTTTATGTATATTTGTTATTTTTATGTATTAAAAATGTATTAAAAAATAAACCCTTTAACTTATTTTTGGAATAGAATCATCTGTAAATAAGTGGGACACCCTTTCTAAAGAAAATTTCCTGTTTAGGAGAGAAGGAGGTGGTTGCAGTTTACCCCTAAATACCCATTGTACATGCCTATATTTCAGCCTCAGGCTGTAAGTTTTATGTTGAAGGGATAATCAGGTGGTGGTTGTGTGGTAAATGCCCCTTCTCCAAAAATAGAAAAACACTATGAACTTTTAACATAAACTGTATTACTAGACACTATAATTGTATTTATTTGTATCTATTTGAGGTTCTTATTCCTGTGGAAGAGATGACAAAAGCAAAGACATAAGAGAAGTGTTCGATATCTCTATTTGCCATCATTATGTAGCGCCATTGTTAACAATTGATCTTTTGTTTTTATTGGAAACTTTGTGGCATCTGCATCGTTCAAGACTAAATGTTACTTGTGTTTTCCTCCTGTCTTGTCTTTCCTACTGTGTTACTGTCTTGATCCCTGCTCCCTGCAGTTGATATGGTCCCTTTTTTATTGGGGTAGTCTTGGACCAGTCTCCACTGCTGTTGGTACTTAGTTTTCATTTTTTCCATATGGTGGCCTTTTTTAGAGAGATTCCATTCTTTCTGTACGATGCAGAAAGGGGCAGCAAACATTTTGCGAAATTGCGAAGGGTTTTTAACTGATAATCCCATAGAAGCCTTAACCCCTTTGGCCTTGGGAAACTATAAAGGCACTTAAAAGGGGCACATTGATCTTGAGGGTGGCCCAGATCATGATTTTTCACAGACATAAGGAGGTGGAATTAGAACACTGATGCATAGTCTAGAGGAGAGATATGCTTTTATTCACCTTGTGTCTGTAGAGTTGTTAGGCGTTCAAAAGGAGTGAACTAAATTTATCCTAGACAAACTCCTGTTTTTATGTAAGAGAACATTATATTGTAGTGAATGGGTTTAGTAAATACTAGGCATATATGGCTAGAGTAGATTCTGGGTGTAGTTTGTTAAGTCAACAGTTATCATGTCAACATGCTTCAGGTCAACACAAGAATGCCAGCATGGTGAAATGTCGCTATGCAACATGTTGACAGTGACAATGTTGGCATTAATATGATAACATGTCGACATAACATCCCTGCTGGCCCAGCAGCCACTTACCTTGTCCGACTGACTGCAATGGCTCCAGTGTGGCATCTATGTCCCTGCAGTCTAGTGACGATCAATTATATGATGCAGCAGTTTCAGGGAGTATTTTCTGCTCTTATGTATACCCCTAAGCCTAACTCCCCCCTAACCTTCACCCCCACAACTTAACCCTAATCTCCAACTAGTGCCTAGCTCTATCCCTCCCCCTCCCAGTGGTGTCTACATCTAACCATCTGCATTCTGAGAATGGTGACATATCATACATTTCAGATGATGTCATTGTGAACATGTCAACATCCCGAAGATGTTAACATGATGGCTGTCAACATGTTGATCAATGTTGACATTCTGGTGTTGACATTGAGGTGTCACAATTATGATTGTAGATATGATAACTGTCGACAATGTGACTGGATTCTGGCTTCTACCCCTCTAACTATGCACAAACTGCAAGTTGCAGACAGGATTGTTCACACTACTACCTCCTCAATTTCCGATGCATTTCGGAACTATGTTGTGCAAACTTCCTGGATTCAATATTCTCCTGGATTCAATATTCTCCATCTGAACTACAGTATTCTCAGGACAGAATTTATTTCCCAAATCCTAAGTGAGTCAAGTATCTAATATCCTCCATCTCTCTTGAGGAGGTGGAGGATGCTATTAAAGGTTTCCGTACTGGAAAGGCCTCAGGGGTTGATGGTATTCCTATCAACTGCACAAGTTTCATCTGATTTTCTTCATTCCTAAATTGTCAGAGACTTTTGTTGCATCGTCAGACCATTGGTCCCTCTGCTCTACTATGGTCAAAATTTAATTGATATATTAACCAAAATGATTGCTATTTTAACCCAAACCTAGCAAGGATCCAGATTACACACCTCAACCTTTGCCAGCTGATATAGTTGGATAATTTAAGAGCAATATTATCAAGGCCTGCAGTCAGGATTTGGCCTGCTTGCATTTGCAAATAATGCATTTGTTAAGAATGTGTTTTAAGAATGAAGTTAGAACCGGAACTGAAAACCATCTCTCCTCTCTTCACAGGTAAAAACACCATCTTCATGCTTGTATATCTGAGTCTCTCATCTCTCTCTGGCTACACTTTTCACACCCCAAGAAAGTTTGTCTGCAAATGTCTGTGATCCTTCTTCAATGCAAAATCCCCTCTGTTAATTAGCTGAACTTCTGATTGCACACCTCCCCCTTTGCCAGCTGATATAGTTGGAGCATTTAAGAGCAATATTATCAAGGCCTGCAGTCAGGACTTGGCCTGCTTGTATTTGCGAAGAATGCATTTGTTAAGAATGTGTTTTAAGAATGAAGTTAGAACCGGAGTTTGAACTGGATTTGGACTGTGCTAAAATCTCTAATTAAACTAGTTCCCCCAAAACTGCAACTCAGGACCATTATGTGGCCTCTCCTCACCTCTGCCATGAGAACACCAGGACCAATGCCTACTACTCCTCTGTCCAAGAACATCATGACTGCCCCCAGGACTACCCCTCACGCTGAGCAGGGAACTGAGGGGCGTGTGCATCAGGACCAGACTTTGCTGGGTCAGTTCCATTGGACATTAGTGTGCACCCCACATTCTCACAACCACCCGCACAGCTCTCATGAGACCAGGACATTTATAATTTTCACAAAATAATGTTAGTACAGTTTTCCTGCAAATGTGTTTTTCTCTTCTCTTCTCTTTCTTCTTACAGGGTACTTCCACCCCACTGTGTGCTATTCCTGTAATGTGTACTTCCATTGATTGCACACCCTGCCAGCAGTAACCTACGCAGTGTACCCCACATGGCTGCCTCGGATGGTTCCTCCATGGGCAGGGTGTGCTTCATTTGGATCTTTCCATGCAGGGCATAGCATACTCCTACACACGTGTCAGTTTTCCCATACATGCATTTGGCCCTTGTATGGCTCATCTCCCACTGTGTAACCTTTGTAGTTCGCCCAACATGGCTGCCTTATCTGGTGCGCTTGTGGATGGGATGAAAAATACATGGACCTGATGGTTTTATTGGAACCCTACTCTGAACTTAAGGACTCTGCAATCTCCCCATTTTGTGTTCTCTTCTGGGGGTGGACTATTTCACCCTGGGTAATCCTACGCAGTGCACCTAAGATGGCTGCCACACCTGGTACCTTGTGAGGGTGGAATACACAGCCCCTGGAGGTTATTACCCAAAATGCCTACACCGATCATGCATTATTGTTTCTGTGTGCTTTTTTTTGTCTGTGTGTTTTATCTTGATGTAATACTTAAATCTTCTGTATTATGTGCACTGTTTGAGTTCTAGTTGGTGCCGCGGATGGCTGCCTCGGTGCTGCTCTGCCAAGCAGCCTTCGTTTTTAGTCTTGCATGTATAATATGTCTAATATGTCGAGTCTATTGTACAGTTGCAATGTGCAGTATCAACTTATACGTGTAATGTTTGTAATGTATGCTAAATTTTTTCCCTTTCTTATGCTATGTATTCCCCCTTCATGTTCCTGCTTGGCAATGCATTGTACCACATAGAATTCCTAGTGTACGTGAGTACCCCTGGCCAATAAAGCTGATTCTGATTATGTCTGGATTTTTATAATCTGATATCACTGTTATCTACTGATTTCAAATTATTGCCAAAATTCTGGCTTTATGCTTGAATAAAGTGATACTTGAAATAATTCACCCTGATCAAACAGTTTTTTTGATTGGTAAATTCACTGCCATTAACCTCCCATGATTTAAAAAATTATTTAAAGCTGTAGTTTGCCTTGGCTCTATCCCTGTATATGGAAATGTGTTTGATTCCATTGAGTGATAGTACCTATGGACTGTTCAGATTTGGGGCAGGTGATGTGTTTATTGACTGGCTCTGGCATCTTTACTTGTGTCCAGCTGGTAGGGATTGTGTGGTTTTGTCAGTGATTCTTTTTGAGTGGTAGAGGCATTAGGTAGGGCTGGATGCTGTCTCCTCTCTATATGACATTGCCATGGAGCTGTTGGTTGGTGCTACTAGATCTTTTCACACAATCCATTGGCTGATGCTCTCCAGCTTATAGTATTTCATACAAATGATAGGATACAGTTTTTTTTCCAGAAATGGGCACTCCTTACCTTTTATGTTAGCAATATTAGATGTCTGAGGCTCCTTCTCAGGGGTACAAATGAATTGGGAAAAGCTTCTATTTCCCCTGCCCTCTCTAGTTTCCTTCAGACTTCTTTCTATGATTTTACACTGCACCGGTGTACAAAGAATTCCTAGAAACTCTAATTACTGTATGTAACCCATAATAATGTGCAGCCTTGGCTAAATTACCATAAATTTAAATCTTTTGGTGGAAACTCCATCTTTCAGGTACAGGTTTAAGTAAATATGTTGTTGACCCTAAGCTATTGTCAATCAACATTCCCTATTTATCTGACTCTGACCCTTTTTTCCAATATTGCTCTGTACATGTCCTCCTTTGTTTAAGGCAATAGATGTGTCTACATTGCCCATAAAACCTTTTGTCAGAGAGAGGGATGCTTGGCACTCCTACGTATGAGGTTTCATACTCTGGATGCTCAGTTTGGACATCTTTGTGATTGGGTATCTGTGCTAGAGCATGTATACTCACATTGGAGTTTTATTGAACGGACTGGCTTAAGATACACACCTGTTAGGTTTTTACTTGCTGGTAATTTACTTTTGTTGCATCCCCCTGTTCTGGTGCAGACTGGCAGGGTTTTATAGTCTGCAGCAAAGATTTTGTGGGATGAGGGGATTGATACCTACTCTCCATTGTGAGGGAATTCAGCGTTCCTTGAACTGAATATCCTTGAGTAATAGAAAAAAATGGTACAATCTCACTTTCTGCGCTCCAAATGCTCCTTCACTTGAGTAGTCCTCACACCGATGACATTGTTACATGAAAATAAAAAGATAAACACAAAATAGTGTAATACTGTATATTAGATAAAAGTTCTTTCCCAGGTGTAAAGGGAAATTATGTGATAGAACAGTCCCAGAAAGGATCCGCCGTCCACCTTCTTATGGGGTCACCCGAAGTGATGAGGACTTGAACGTAAATTCTTACGTGTATGCTTACATATTTAAGTGTAGTAGAAAACACATAAAGGTTTCTTTACTGGAGATGATGTTTTATTCTCTACTCATTAAACCATATGATGTGGATAGATGTCACTCACTGAATTATATGCGGAATTAAAATACGGGAAGCCAATTAGGGCCAAACATAAACCCTTTTTATTATTTTAAAACCAACAAACAACCAGTCGTACCCAAAATAGGGAACAAAGATGGACTTCAGCTGACACAGTAACATCCGGATATCACAATGCCATATAATCCCCTCAGTGAATACGCTGGTAAGAAAACTTCAATTTACACTGTATCGTATCAACGCGTTTCGACGCTCACCGGCGTCTTTGTCAAGATTACACAGTGTATTTAAATATAACAATAAAATACATTCATTAGGATTTTACCCCAATCACTACAACTTCCATAATGGTATACAGCCTCTAATATATAGTCAGCTGAGCAGGATAGCTTTCTAACTTTTCTCTCTAAGTTAACATGGATTTGGTATATTTTATACCCCTTTTCCAATAAATTATGGTCTAATGGAATAAACATAATAGTATAATCTTGAAGTAACATCAATAAAACCTTTTTCCTATTAGAAACATTCCTGAATAAAAACATGTAGGAAAGAGAACATATAAAAAGCATATAAAGAAAGAAAAAATTATATATAAAAAAAGAAACAATTATATATAAAAACATACCACTGATGTGCAGCCTCTCCTGTATGGTCAGCTGAATGCAATGGTTACCAAACTGACTTCCCTTAAATAGCAGTGGCCTAGGGTGTCTGCAAACAGTTTATCCAATAAACATGCCTCTGATTAGATTGACACCTAGATGCACCAATAGTATGTGGTTTCCTTAAAGTATATTACCATAAATGGCGCTAACTGACTGTTTAAATCCCCTTAATTGTATGGGCCTGCATCAAGTTCCCATAATTACCCATCCGGGATGTGAATCACCTGTTTCCCTAGCTCTAACATCACATTGCGTCTGGTTACCATGGTGACTCTTTCTTACTGTCCGGATTGGATCATGTGACCTATGACGCTGCCTCTAGTTCCCGATGTAAAACATGAAAACCCCCGTGACCGGACATCCGGTCACGCGGTGCGGACCTCCGATGACGCAATGCGCCCGAAAACAGACACATCTAATAATACACACCATGTCTCCCGATGTTGTACCATCCTGCATGCATGAGCAGAAATAAAGGTCTCTTTTTAACGTAGCCTGGGCAAACCAACAAGCATATAAGAGGTTGCCAATTTCTCAATTTCCCATTTCAAAGATGGCCACTGAAACACATATGACATATAAGTCACATGTCTTCCATCTCAAACCCTGGCCGTCACGACAAGGGCACGTGACCTGCGTACGTCCCTCTAATTGCCCATAAGTGTGTAGAATATCATGTTACTGAACCACCGATCAAACCGCCCAGACCTCCGATCACGTGATCGCGTCAATAGTACCACCTTGATCTGGAGATAAGGATAAATACATATAGAATACAAAGTCGCTTTGCCCATTATAAAGATGGCCACCGTTACTTCCAAATACTAAATAAAATATAATATATCTATCAAGTAACGGTTTTGAATAAGGGCTAATAAATATATCATATGACATGATTTTAAATTAAACAGGAAAGCATTATGAAAAACCTTGATGACCTATCAATTTCTAAAGTATGGGCACAGATGTCTGTGCTATCTAGGTCACAATGTAACACACACAAGAATGACAATCTCTGGTATATAGATATTACAAGAACCACCGAATCTCGAAATCATGATTCAAACCATAAGGTTTAAGACTATTGAATTCATAAATATTTCTCATTTCTGCTTTTGCCAGCCTGCTATCTCTATCTCTTGTTCGCCAATTATTCTTTATCCATTTTATGGCACAAAAACTTTTTATCCCTTTCACAGACTTATCATGTTTCTCTTTAAAATGTAATGAGAAAGGATGAATAATATTTCCATTTGTAATGTTACGGACATGCTCTGCCCATCGGATTTTCACCTGACGTTTTGTTTTCCCTATGTATAGTAAATTACATTTGCATATTATACCATATATAACATAGTCTGTATGGCAGGTGATAAATTCATCTATTTTAATTGTTTTCTTTTCCCAACAAAAATTGGTTACTTTAGACTCAGAGCTCGAACAGGCTTTACACATTTTACAATCCCCACATCGGTAAAAACCTTTGTTTCTAGGGAGAAATCGTTTCCCATCCATATGTAGTGCACTCGATACAAGACTATTTTTGATATTAGGTGCCCTTTTGTAAGTGAATTTGGGTTTTTCAGGTAGTACTTTCCTTAGAATCTCATCTTTTAGAAGGACATTCCAATTCCTTCTGATAATTCCTTCGATCCTTTTATGATGCTTATTGAATTGTGTATGGAAAGATACTTGGAAATTTGTGGAATTATTCACTGCCTTATCTTTATCCTTCAATAGTGTACCTCTCTCTATACTGCCCACTTCCTCAGATATCCGAAGCAATTTTGTTGCCTCATATCCCTTATCCACAAAATTCTTCACCATGGTGGAGGCTTGCTCTTTATATTTATCATTATTAGAGCAGTTTCTACGTAATCTCAACAGTTGACCCCTAGGTACATTCTCCAACCAAATAGGTAAATGATTGCTATTCAGGGGTATATACGTATTACAATCTGTTGGTTTAACATAGTTACTGGTAGTGAGAATTCCTTCCAGTATTTCTATATTTAAATCCAAAAAATGGACAGACTGACGACTACTTTCAAAAGATAGTTGGATATTCAAATTATTGTCATTCAGATATTGACAAAACTCATTGAGGGCAGATTCCTCGCCCTTCCAAATGAAAAGAATATCGTCTATGTACCGCCACCACCGCACCAGGTTCGCGCTCCAGACATGACCTGTCCACACGTGGTACTCCTCCCACCTGGACATAAACAAGTTGGCGTAGCTGGGCGCGAACCTGGTGCCCATGGCGGTACCGACCAATTGTTTGTAAAAGGATCCATCGAAATTAAAATTATTATTCTTGAGAATGAACGATATGCCATCAAGAATAAAGTTGGACAGTGCGTTATCAAAATTTTCCTGATCTAGTGTGACTTTGATAGAGTCTAAACCATCTGTATGAGAAATAATGGTGTACAGGGAAGATACGTCAGCAGTAATAATAATATAATCATCTTCCCATTGGAGATCTGAAAGGTGGTTAAGTATATCTCTGGTGTCTTTGAGATGTGACTTTCCCTGAGTCACCAGGGGCTGCAGATGGTGATCTATATATGCAGATAAGTTTGACGTGATGGAATTAGTCCCTGCCACTATTGGCCTCCCTGGGGGGTTAGTGGTGTTTTTGTGGACTTTGGGAAGAAGGTATAGCACTGGGATGGAGAAATTTTCATTTATCAAATACTGGGAGATCTTTTCATCAATCACCCCTAGATTTGTGTATTGCCCTATTAGCTGATCAAATGCTTTGAAAATGCTATTAGATGGATCACCCTTAAGTTTGATGTATGTAATACCATCCTCAAGTTGTCGTAACCCTTCATTGATGTAATTTTCCCTGTCCATAATTACAATCCCTCCCCCCTTATCCGCTGGCTTAAGGATAATCTCATGATTCTCTTGTAGATTTTTAAGACATTCCCGTTCCTTCTTATTTAAATTATTCATTTTATTGGGGACTCCTTCCTTAAGTAGGTTAAATTCCTCCAGAACACTTTTGTAAAAGGTGTCTACACAACAACCTCTACTTTGGGTAGGATAAAAAATAGATTTTTTCTTAAAAGTGGAAACTTCATTATCTAGATTCTGTTCTATAGTATCCTTAAAGAACCTCTTCAATGATAATTTTCTAACAAATGTTTGTAAGACTACATATAGATTAAAATGATTAGTATCATTGGTGGGACAGAATTTAAATCCTTTTTTTAGAACATGGGATTCTATTTCATTCAATACATATTTACTGAGGTTGAATATTTTAATCCCATCAGTTTTATCACATGTATTGGATGTAGGTATCGGTATAATACCTTGATCATTCCCTACTTCCAAAATATCAGTAGCCTTTTTCTTTTTTCTTTTTGAATTTTTTGTAGAACGTTTTCCTCCTCTTTTACCTCTTTTCCTACCCTTAGGACACATTTTTCTTGTGTTAGGTACAGACTCCTTTAGTGGTATCTTTTTAGCAAGTGTGTTTTCCCCAAAAAATGTTTTCCATCTTCATAATTCGATTGTTTTCTAAATTTCCCCTTTGGTGTATCTGTTCTCCATGAGTTATGATCCTCATTCTCAGGACGGTAGTCATTCCGCCTGGTGACCCCGTTTTCACGGTAAAAAGGCCGTATATACTCTTTCTCTGGTCCATAATCCCTCCTATGCGGTCTATGTTTCTGGAGTTGATTACTGGAAGGGAACTTATCAAACATATAGTCTGAATTATGGTATGGTTCTAGATCTGATCTCTGATACCTTTTCTGGAAGCGAGGTCTAGTTCTTTGGGGAAGAGGATTATAACTCCTCCCTACTGATGGTAAGACAGCTCTAGTTTCTTCTTCCTCATTATTTGTAATTTTACTATCTCTGTTTCCATTTTTATCCCTCAGGAACTTTTTCTTTTTTTTAATAATAAGTTCCCTTTCATTTTTTTGGATCTTTAGTGTGATCCTGCTCTCAAGTGTTTTGTATTCTTCTGTATCCTTAAATGGGACAATGAGTATTTCATGCTGCTTAATTTGATCTTCCAGCTGTTTCATCTCACTCCTCCTCTCTTGTAAAATTAGTTCAATCAATGAGAAGGAACAGCTGGAAATTATCTGGTCCCATTTACTCTGAAAACTTTCAGACACATTACCAAAAGTTGCTTTTTTATCAATCTGTAAACCCTTAGGTATAAGATGGTTGGAAGTGTAATGTTCCAACGTGACTATCTCCCACCAAATTTTGTTTTCTTTGATGAGGATATTCTCTAATTTATTCATCAAACCATCTAAAGTAATATCATCTATATTGCTAGAATTAGGATGGTAGTTTTCTGAAAATACATTAGCTAGTAGACCATTACGTTTACTTCTGTGTAGGAACATGCTGCTGCCATAGGAAGAAAATAGGTGAAATATACAATAGTAACAAAGAAAAAACTTTCTCCTATGGCGCTGCAAAAGGGAGCAGCAAATAGATAGTACCTAATAGGTCACCCAACCTATGAAAACGACAAATAGAAAAAAATGGTACAATCTCACTTTCTGCGCTCCAAATGCTCCTTCACTTGAGTAGTCCTCACACCGATGACATTGTTACATGAAAATAAAAAGATAAACACAAAATAGTGTAATACTGTATATAAGATAAAAGTTCTTTCCCAGGTGTAAAGGGAAATTATGTGATAGAACAATCCCAGAAAGGATCCGCCGTCCACCTTCTTATGGGGTCACCCGAAGTTATGAGGACTTGAACGTAAATTCTTACGTGTATGCTTACTTCTTTAAGTGTAGTAGAAAACACATAAAGGTTACCTGGTACCATTTTTTTCTATTTGTCGTTTTCATAGGTTGGGTGACCTATTAGGTACTATCTATTTGCTGCTCCCTTTTGCAGCGCCATAGGAGAAAGTTTTTTCTTTGTTACTATTGAATATCCTTGAGGATGGATGCCCTTGGTTTTCTCATGAGATTGTCCCAGTGTCTCAGCTTTACCAAGATGGCTTTCTCAGGTCTTTTGTTCAGTTTAACTTAAATTATTGAAAACAAAATGTACAGTCCTCCACTGCACTACCTAGAAGCTACTGTACAACTGAACCAAGCACCAAAGGAAGAAACAGTAGAAGTGCATACCCTCAAAATATTCAAAGGCTTATTTTACCCTGTAAAGGGTGAGCGCATCACAGAAAATTGCTTGTGCATATTTCTAATTTGTACTACAATATCACACTACTGTATGGAGGTTATTCTGAGTTGATCACAGCAGGAACTTTGTTAGCAGTTGGGCAAAACCATGTGCACTGCAGGGGGAGGCAGATATAACATGTGCAGAGAGAGTTAGATTTGGGTGGGGTGTGTTCAATCTGTAATCTAAATTGCAGTGTAAAAATAAAGCAGCCAGTATTTACCCTGCACAGAAACAAAATAACCCACCCAAATCTAACTCTCTCTGCACATGTTATATCTGCCACACCTGCAGTGCACATGGTTTTGCCCAACTGCTAACAAAGTTCCTGCTGCGATCAACTCAGAATTACCCCCTATGGGGGTGATTCCGAGTTGTTCGCTCGCTAGCTGCTTTTAGCAGCATTGCACACGCTAAGCCGCCACCCTCTGGGAGTGTATCTTAGCTTAGCAGAATTGTGAACAAAAGATTCGCTAATTTTATCGTAACGATTACCCCGCAGTTTCTGATTAGCTCCAGACTTACTCTGCCATTGCGACCAGCTCAGTCCCTTTTGTTCCTGGTTTGATGTCACAAACACACCCAGCGTTCGCCCAGCCACTCCCCCGTTTCTCCAGCCACTCCCACGTTTTTCCCTGAAATGCCTGCGTTTTTCCGCACACTCCCAGAAAATGGCCAGTTTCCGCCCAGAAACACCCACTTCCTGTCAATCACACTACGAACAGCAGAACGATGAAAAAACTTCGTTACGCCGTGAGTAAAAAACCAAACTTTTGTGCTATTTTACTTGGCGCAGGCGCGCTGCGTACATTACGCATGCGCAGTTTGTGACTAATTGCTCCGTAGCAAAAAAAAATAACGAGCGAACAACTCGGAATGACCCCCTATATACCGTAGTGTTTCTTCTCTTACGTGTATTACTGAGAAAATTACAGTGTACAAGCAAGTAAGTAACCTCTTTTATAAATCGCTAGCTATGTGTCTCTGATGGGAAGCACTCATTCTTTGCTGTAAATTGCATGGGGTATATGTTTCCTACCATACTGTATGTTGAATTATACAAATAAATTGCTGTACTTGTTCTTTTCTCCATCTCTTCCCTCCATTGGTATATGATTACGAGATTCCTTTTTTGTCTATGATTGTTTTTTTGTGAGTGCAAGAACATAGGATACCATATAATTTTTTTATTTATATAGCTCAAAATACTGTTGGCTGCACTTTTTAAGGAATGATTAGTGGAGAGCTATGCTCCCACTGCCCATTCTAAAATGCAGTTTCACTTTGCGGCATTCGCAGGAGCGTGCAGTAGCAGTTGAACAACATAGAGCTGCTGGCAGTATGCTATGCTGTGATGCGTATGCATCGCAGCCACGTCATGCCACAAGGAGCACTTCTTAGTAAAGATGTGTGAGGACACATCTGTACAAACAGTGGAGTGTATTGGACTCTGCTGCATCTGAGTCTGTATAGACAGTTGGTTTCCATCTCCTGTCCTAAGTCCAGACCCAGTAAAGCAGAATTTGGGTATCTCATTTTGCCTTGCCCTTTAGTTTCTGAAATCAGGGCATGCATTGTATAGGTAGAACAGGGATTAGAGTTCCTATGCAAGATGCAGGACTTGTTTGTTGGTTTATGGTTTGAGTATTCACTGAAACATTGGGGGTCATTCCGAGTTGATCATAGCTGTGCTAAATTTAGCACAGCTATGATCACTTACACTGACATGCAGGGGGACGCCCAGTACAGTGCTAGTCCGCCCCACATGTCTGTCTGCCCCCCCCCCCGCACAAGTACAAAAGCATTGCACAGCGGCAATGCTTTTGTACTTGTTGATTAACTCCCGGCCAGCGCAGCTCCTGCGGAAGTTGCTCGTCGCAGTACCCGGGTGTCAGTGGCTGCGTGTGATGTCACGCAGCCGCTGCAGCCTGCCCCCTCACGGTCTGGCCATGCCTGCGTTGGCTGGACTGTGCCCCCAAAACGGCATCCAAATGCCGCCGTGCCGCCGGCTCCCGCCCAGCGACCGCCTCTGCCTGTCAATCAGGCAGAGGCGATCGCTAGGGAACGACGGCCTTCAAACGGCGGCGCCGGCGCATGCTCAGTCCAACCCAATCGCTGCACTGTGATAAACTGCAGCGAGCAATCGGGTTGGAATGACCCCCATTATCTGCTTATATATTGTGTCAATCTGCTGGAACTGACACTTATATTGTGGCAATCTCCTGGCATTTGACAAGTGTTAGGTGGTTCCTCAAGTTCCCTCTTTTTCTATTGGAGTTTATGGTAAGTTTAAACATTTTTTAATTTGCTGTGTATTATTCTGTTACAAGTACTAATTAGTACATCAGAACATCCATCTATTTGTTTAGTCTGTTTTGGCTTATTGTGCTTTTTCTGTTGAGCTGTTTTTTGGGTATTGTATTTTATTTTATTTACCATAAGTTGATTGAAATTCTTTTTAACCAAATAAAACACTCCGTTTAATAATAAAAAAGTAAATCAGGCAATGCTGCTACAGTTTGTTTCAAGTACTCATGGAAGAAAGGGGTCTTTCCGAGTTGATCGCTCGCTAGCAGTTTTTAGCAGCCGTGCAAAACGCATTGTCGCTGCCCACCGGGGAGTGTATTTTCGTTTTGTAGAAGTGCGAACGCCTGTGCAGCAGAGCGCCTGCAAAAACGTTTTGTGCAAAACAAGACCAGCCCTGGACTTACTCTTCGTGTGCGTTGATTCTAACGTTGGAGGGTTGGCTTTTGACGTCACACACCTGGCTAGCATTTGCCCAGCCACACTTGCGTTTTCCCCGACACACCTGCATTTTTCCAAACACTCCCTGAAAACGGTCGGTTGACACCCAGAAATGCCCCCTTCCTGTCAATATTCTTGCGTTGTGCAGTGTGACTTAAAGTTTCACTAGAACCTGTGCAAAACCACAAAGGTCTTTGTACCCGTACGTTGTGCGTGCGCATTGCGGTGCATACGCATGCGCAGAAATGCCAATTTTTAGCCTGATTGCTGCGCTGCGAACAACGGCAGCTAGTGATCAACTCGGAATGACCCCCAATAGTATAACTCTGAATATTTGATTACTTTAACCCATTTTGGCCCGGGTGGGTAGTTTTCTGGCCAGCACTTTAAAAAATTTTCCTAGAATAATTAATTCTGCAAAATGAAATGTGTTTGTGTGTATGTATAATAGAGATGTGCGGCTGGCACTTTTTGTGTTTTGGTTTTGGTTCTAATTCCACTTTCGTGTTTTGGTTTTGGCTTGGATTTGCCAAAACCACCCTTTCGTGTTTTGGTTTTGGTTTTGTATCTGGATGATTTTTGAAAAAACCCCAGCTAAAATCACAGAATTTGGGGGTAATTTTGCTTCTACTGTGTTATTAACCTCAATAACATTCATTTCCACTCATTCTGAACACCTCACACCTCACAATATTATTTTTAGGCCTAAAAGTTGCACTGAGGTGGCTGTATGACTAAGCTAAGCAACGCAAGTGTGCGGCACAAACACCTGGCCTATCTAGGAGTGGCACTGCAGCTGCAGACAAGATGGCACTATTCAAAAACTAGTCCCCAAACAGTACATGATGCAAAGAAGAAAAAGAGGTGCAATTAGGTAGCTAGATGGCCAAGCTAAGTGACACAAGTGTGCGGCACAAACATCTGGCCCATCTATGAGTGGCACTGCAGTGGCCGACAGGATGGCAGATTTAAAAAATAGGCCCCAAACAGCACATGATGCAAAGAAGAAAAAGAGGTGCAATTAGGTAGTTGGATGACTAAGCTAAGCGACACAAGTGTGCGGCACAAACACCTGGCCAATCTAGGAGGGGCACTGCAGTGGCAGACAGGATGGCAGATTTAAAAAATAGGCCCCAAACACAGAGCCATAACTAGACTTTTTGGCGCCATGTGCCAGAGAAAGAATTGCTGCCCCCCTATTTTTTTTTCAACAGGGACATAGGGTGCATGCCTCATGGGGAAGGGGCATGACACGATTGATCCCAGAGAAAGTCCGTAATATTATGCCCCTTCCCACATTATATACAGTATTATAATAAACACACATTTATAGACCACAGCAAGAAAATGTATGTGGACACAAATCCTCTTTATACCACATTCATGCACTCAACCTGAAAGCTCGCTGTTCTTCAATTACAATACCCTTTATTAAATAACACATTTCAATATACTGCCATTCCCAGGATTAAAACCTATAACCTGTAGAATTCTAATCAAACACCCTACTCATTGAGCTATTTGATCCTGCATAGATACACTATATGAAGCTACTGGTAAAAAAAATAATCAGCATTGTAATTGAGCAGATCTATGTAGTGTGCAGCCACATATCCAATCCCTTGCAGCCACACACTACATAGATCTGCTCAGCTGCAATGATGATTATTTTTTTACAAAGTACAAGGTGAGCTTCAAATAGTTAGAATATTCTAGCTTAGAATTATCTACCTTTCTATGCAAGAGCAGATATCTCAATGAATAGATCATCTGACTGCAATGCCACAGGCAATGGGTTCGAATCCTGTGTATGACAGGATCTTGAAATGTAATAAAGGACAGTGTGACAAAGAAATCTGAAGTTGAGTTAATGAATGCTGTATAGGTATTAGTGACAGAAGGGGTCAGGGTAGGAGACAGCGGCGGTCAAGAGATGCTGGGATTCAAAAATGGTGGAAGCTGCAAGTGAAAGTAATCAATACTAATAATTACTAAGAGTTGCCAACAGCGCCCCTTACCCTGCAGCGCTATGTGCACACACCTAGTTACTGCTCTGCCCAAACAGCGCATGACGCAAAGATGAAAAAGAGGTGCAAGATGTAATTGTCCTTGGGCCCTCCCACCCACCCTTATGTTGTATAAACAGGACATGCACACTTTAACAAACCAATTATTTCAGCAACAGGGTCTGCCACATGACTGTGGCTGAAATGACTGGTTTGTTTGGGCCCCCACCAAAAAAGAAGCAATCAATCTCTCCTTGCACAAACTGGCTCTACAGAGGCAATATGTCGACCTCATCATCATTCTCTGATTCCTCACCCCTTTCACTGTGTACATCCTCCTCCTCACAGAGTATTAGTTCATCCCTACTGGAATCTACCATCACAGGTCCCTGTGTATTTTCTGGAGTAAAGGTCTTCCCGGAGGAATTTATCATTAATTTTGATGAACATCATCTTCTCCACATTTAGTGGAAGTAACCTTTTACGCCGATCGCTGACAAGGTTACCATCTGCACTAAACACTCTTTCGGAGTACACACTGGAGGGGGGGCAACTTAGGTAAAATAAAGCCAGTTTGTGCAAGGGCATCCGAATAGCCTCTTTTTCCTGCCAGTACACATGCCTTCTTTGATGCTGTCACTCATATAATCCTCCACCATTCTTTCAATGGTGACAGAATCATATGCAGTGACAGTAGACATGTCAATAATCGTTGGTAGGTCCTTCAGTCCAGACCAGATGTCAGCTTTCGCTCCTGACTGCCCTGCATCACCGCCAGTGGGAGGGCTCGGAAATCTGATCCTTTTCCTCACAGCCCCAGTTGCGGGAGAAAATGAAGGCGGAGCTGTTGACAGGTCATATTCCGCTTCAGTTGACAATTTACAAACCAGCAGGTCTTTGCACCTCTGCACACTTGTGTCTGCTGGAAAGAGAGATACAACGTAGGCTTTAAACCTAGGATCGAGCACGGTGGCCAAAATGTAGTGTTCTGATTTCAACAGATTAAATACCCTTGAACACTGGCAAAGCAAATGAAGGGCTCCATCCACAAGTCCCACATACTTTGCGGAATCGCTCCATCTTAGCTCCTCCTTCAATTTCTTCAGCTGCTTCTGCAAAAGCCTGATGAGGGGAATGACCTGACTCAAGCTGGCAGTGTCTGAACTGACTTCACGTGTGGCAAGTTCGAAGGGTTGGAGAACATTGCACAAGACAGAAATCATTCTCCACTGCGCTTCAGTCAGGTGCATTACCCCTCCTTTGCCTATATTGTAGGTGGATGTATAGGCTTGAATGGCCTTTTGCTGCTCCTCCATCCTCTGAAGCATTTAGAGTGTTGAATTCCACCTTGTTACCACCTCTTGCTTCAGTTGATGGCAGGGCAGGTTAAGGAGTGTTTGCTGGCGCTCCACTCTTCAGCACGCAGTGGCAGAATGCTGAAAGTGGCCTGCAATTTTTTGGGCCATCAACAGCATCTCCTGCATACCCCTGTCATTTTTTAAAAAATTCTGCACCACCAAATTAATTGTAAGTGCAAAATATGGGACTTGCTGGAATTTGCCAAGATGTAATGCACGCACACTATTGGTGGCATTGTCCGATATCACAAATCCCCAGGATAGTCCAATTGGGGTATGCCATTCTGCAATGATGTTCCTCAGTTTCCATAAGAGGTTGTCAGCTGTGTGCCTCTATCATAGCATAGCCTGCCTAGGAATGAGTTGGCATTTGTGAGATGCTGCTACTGCTGCCGCTGCTGTTGTTGCTGCGGGAGGCAATGCATCTACCCAGTGGGCTGTTACAGTCATATAGTCCTTAGTCTGCCATGTTCCACTTGTCCACATGTCCGTGGTTAAGTGGACACTGGATACAACTGCATTTTGTAGGACACTGTTGACTCTTTTTCTGACATCTGTGTACATTCTCGGTATCGCCTGCCTAGAGAAGTGGAACCTAGATGGGATTTGATATCAGGGACACAGTACCTCAAACAATTCTCTAAGTCCCACTGAACTAATGGCGGATACAAGACGCACATCTAACACCAACATAGCTGTCAAGGCCTCAGTTATCCGCTTTGCAAAAGGATGACTGCTGTCATATTTCATCTTCCTCACAATGGACTGTTGGACAGTCAATTGCTTACTGGAAGTAGTACAAGTGGTCTTCCGACTTCCCCTCTGGGATGACGATCAACTCCCAGCAGCAACAACAGCAGCAACAGCAGGCGTACCACTCAAGGATCCTCCAGAGGAATCCCAGTTAGGAGGGGACTCCCCAGTCTTGACAGTGACATGGCCTACAGGACTACTGACGTTCCTGACTGAGGAGGAGGTTGACGTTGAGGGAGTTGGTGGTGTGGCTTGCAGGAGCTTGGGTACAGGAGGAAGAAGGGATTTAGGTGTCAGTGGACTGCTTACACTCTAACCCAAAGTTTCACAACTTAACACTGACTTCTGATGAATGCGCAGCAGGTGACGTAAAAGGGAGGATATTCCTAGTTGGTTAACATCCTTACCCCTACTTATTACATATTGACAGAGGCAACAGATAGCTTGACACCTGTTGTCCAGATTTGTGGAGAAATAATTCCACACCAAAGAGGTGGCTCTTTTGGTAGTTTGCCCAGGCATCACAATGGGATTTTTCATCCCATGGACAACAGGTGTCTCCCCCGGTGCCTGACTTAAACAAACCACATCACTATCAGAATCCTCATTGGCAACTTCCTCCTCAGCGCCAGCAACACCCATATCCTCATCCTGGTGTACTTCAACAGTGACATCTTCTATTTTAATATCAGGAACTGGACTGTGAGTGCTCCTTCCAGCACTTGCAGGGGCGTGCAAATGGTGGAAAGAGCCACCTCTTCCCGTCCAGTGTTGGGAAGGTCAGGCATAGCAACTGCCGACACACTTGGACTCTCCTTGGGGATTTGTGATACCATCTCATAACTCACAGTTCTTTTCTGTGCTCTTTCCAGCTTAACTCTTTTAATTTTTCTAGTGGGAGGATGAGGGCTTCCATCGTCATGTGAAGCTGAACCATTAGCCATGAACATAGGCCAGGGCCTCAACCGTTCCTTGCCACTCCGTGTCATAAATGGCATATTGGCAAGTTTACGTTTCTCCTCAGACGATTTCAATTTCTTTTTTTGATTCTTTTTACTGAACTTTGGCTTTTTGGATTTTACATGCCCTCTACTATCACATTGGGCATCGGCCTTGGCAGACGACGTTGATGGCATTTCATCGTCTATGTCATGGCTAGTGGCAGCAGCTTCAGCACTAGGAGGAAGTGGTTCTTCTTGATCTTTCCCTATTTTATCCTCAAAATTTTTGTTCTCCATTATTTTTATAAAAGACAATGGCCCTCATTCCGAGTTGTTCGCTCGCTAGCTGCTTTTAGTTGTTCGCTCGCTAGCTGCTTTTAGCAGCAATGCAAATGCTAAGCCGCCATCCTCTGGGAGTGTATCTTAGCTTAGCAGAAGTGCGAATGAAAGGATTGCAGCGCGGCTGCAAAAAAAATTATGTGCAGTTTCAGAGTAGCTGAAGACCTACTGCTACCTTGCGATCACTTCAGACTATTTAGTTCCTGTTTTGACATCACAAACACACCCTGCGTTTGGTCAGCCACTCCCTCATTTCACCAGCCACTCCAGCGTTTTTATCTGGCACGCCTGCGTTTTTCATACACTCCACGAAAATGGTCAGTTACCACCCAGAAACACCCACTTCCTGTCAATCATTTAACAATCAGCAGTGCGACTGAAAAGCGTTGCTAGACCTTGTGTGAAACTTCATCGGCTTTTGTGAAAGTGCAGTGCGCACCATACGCATGTGCAGAAGTGCCGATTTTTTGCCCGATCGCTGCGCTGCGAACAACGGCAGCTAACGATCAACTTGGAATGACCCCCAATATGCGACACAGGAATGACTGATGGACAGGACAATACCACTGGTCTGATGCAGCACAACACAACAACACTGTAAGGGACTTGTGGTTGTTATAAATATTATACGGCAGCAGTGAACATATAGCAGCAGCGTATATCGTCACTGGAATGACTGATGAGACAGGACACTACCACTGGTCTGATGCAGCACAACACAACAACACTGTAAGGGACTTGTGGTTGTTGTTATTATTATATGGCAGCAGTGGACATATAGCAGCAGTGTATATCATCACTGGAATGACTGATGAGACAGGACACTACCACTGGTCTGATACAGCACAACACAACAACACTGTAAGGGACTTGTGGTTGTTGTTGTTATTATTATATGGCAGCAGTGGACATATAACAGCAGTGTATATCGTCACTGGAATGACTGATGAACAGGACACTACCACTGGTCTGAAGGAGCACAACACAACAACACTGTAAGGGACTTGTGGTTGTTGTTGTTATTATTATTATACGGCAGCAGTGGACATATAGCAGCAGCATATACCACTGTGACTACCTCGTCACTGGAATGACTGATGAGACAGGACACTACCAATGGTCTGATGCAACACAAACACAGCAACACTGTAAGGGACTTGTGGTTATTGTTATAATTATTATACGGCAGCAGTGGACATATAGCAGCAGCGTATATCGTCACTGGAATGACAGATGAGACAGGACACTACCACTGGTCTGATGCAGCACAACACAACACCACTTTATACAGCTACACTGGATATATGGCAACAGAGGACACCAACACTGTGACTGGCTGGACTGATGCAGCACAATACACTGACTATACTGGACTGGACAGCATAGCACAGCACAACTTTTTACAGTTACACTGGATATATGGCAGCAGAGGACACCAACACTGTGACTGATGCAGCACAATACACTGACTACACTGGACTGGACTGCACAACACAGCTCCACTTTATACAGCTACATTGGATATATGGCAACAGAGGACACCAACACTGACTGGCTGGACTGATGCAGCACAATACACTGACTACACTGGACTGGACAGCACAACACAGCACCACTTTATACAGCTACACTGGATATATGGCAGCAGAGGATAGCAACACTGTGACTACACTGGACTGGACTCAGCAGCACAACACCGCACAAGACTCACCACCCCACTTTCCCGCCCCCACACAGACACTGAACACTGAGGACACGTCCTCTCAATACCCTATCCGAGACTGGAGTGAAAATGGATGCGATGCGCGGCTCCTTATATGGAATACAAATCCCGCGAGAATCCGACAGCGGGATGAGGACGTTTTGCCGCGTTCGGGTTTCCGAGTCCGGCGGGAAAACCCAAGCCGGGCTCAGAACCGAACTCGGAAAGGCAAAGTCCGGTAGGGTTTGGTTCTCTGAGAACTGAACCCGCTCATCTCTAATATATATAAACCATGATATTAGCCATCACATATTGTTTTTTCAACCCTCCATCCCCTTTCTAGCAACTTTATTTGAAGCTAACAGTAACACTACAAAAAATTTTCATTTTTGATATATAACGTTAAACATTCTTAAAACAGAAAAAAAATTAAAAGTATTCCTGTGTCATGATGTCTATGGATAGTAATCACCACATATGTAATCATTTTTCACCTCACGTGCACGACACCTGTGTTATCTGCGTGTAAAAATCAGTGGGTAGTTTTCTACCCAAGGGGCCAATAGATTTAGTCATTTTGGAGCTTTTTGTTAGATACTGAAATCTGATACCAGGAAGTGTGTTTACTTTCACTTTCTGTCTGTAGCTGAACAGTTAAGTACAGGAGAAAACCAGAGAGTGCAGAGCTACAGCAGGATCCTACCCCAGCCACACAGTCTGCTACACAGGATAAAGGTAATGGGGAGGACTTCCTATGAACGGGCCTGACAGCTGGCCACGTTTTAGATGAGCTTTCCACTCTTCCTTGATTATTACACCCAACAACTGTACTTACACCTGGTGCAGAGCCCCCCCCCAACATCAGGACACCTCTGGGAGATAGCGGTGGGCAAGTGGACGTTGCTCCCAGCTCCCCACCACCCATGCCCTGCAAGAACGAAGGCATTTTGTGAGACACCACCACCATCGGCCACCATCTTGGGACCACTTGGCCCTGGCACCGGGGCCTCCAGGCCAGGTGCCCTGAGTCATAGACGGCTGCTTCCTCACCTCCGCAAGCGGTGCCCTTGCTGGTGATATGTGCAGCTGCTGATCCCCGGATGGAGAGCCACAGCCCTCGTCTGCCTGCTTCCTTATAGCAGCGGTTAGTATCATCATGGACGGGACCTCTGGCCTCCAACCTCACGGGTACTTCTCAGGAGCGTCGCCTCCATCACTCGCCTTCCAGCCGAGCTCATCGCAGCAGCACTGTGCTCCATACAGCTGCAGCTCCCTGCAAAGAATCCCACAGATGCCCTGGCACTGCAATCCATGCCTGCTCCACAGTGAGTGCGGCCATTTGTCCCCAATACGGCAGGTACCACGCTGGTAGCTGCTATCTGCTAGCTGGGGACACTACACAAAGGGATGAGAGCTGCCATCCCCTCCCTCCCTGTTCTATATAAGCACTCTCCTGGATGGGCTAAACTGCTGGGCTGCTTATACTAGGCGGACCCCCTCCCTTCCATACTACAGCCCCACAGCTCTGCCTTAGTGTGATATGTGACCCGTGACCCCTCTCCTCCCCTGGCATCACTTGTCCCTCATGATATCTATCAAACAGCTTACTGTGGACACCTCATTGTAGCGTATTTTATTATCTTACTATACTACCCTGCCTCACCATGGAGAAGTATGTGGTGAAAACGCCCAGGAACACTAAAAATTCTCCGACCCAGAAACAGAAAGAGAAGTTTCCTGCGGTCAATTCATCCCCTCTCTGAACCCCTCCCTCCGGGGATGACTCCTTGGACTCCCCTGATCCAACCCCCACTTCTTCTGACACGGCTAAGAGAGCCAAGGAAATATCGGACATATTATCCCCACTGCTCGACACCAAACTAGCCCCTCTCACCCACACAACTCTCGATTAACAGAAGCCGAAGATAGAATCTCAGCCCTGGAGGATGAATTAACGGAGGCGAAAACTTTGTTGCATACACAGGACACTAATATGCTGGCATTTCAAGACAAACTAGAGGAACTTGAAAATCGGAATCGCCAGAATAATTTGTGCCTTATCGGTTTGCCGGAATCAGTGAGACCTAAAGAATTGCTTTATCACTGACCTGGGTTGAGAGTGTTGTGGACTCGGGTTTTCTTCCGGTGATCGGGAAGAGGAACCGCAACTGGCCCGCAGCAGGGATGGTCGAATGTAAGTTTTCCTCATGCAGGATTAGATCAGTAATCAGGTGGCACGTGTGGACGCTGAAGGTCTCCTGAAAGACAAAGCTTGAAAGAGGCTGAGAAATCTGAGAAGAATACCCGGTGCTGGAGGGTCAAACTGTGCTGACTTGCACTGGGTGCTTGGAGACACTGTGGAGTCTTAGAGGTACAGAGGTGCTTGAAGGCGCGGAGGCGCTTGGAGGCGCTCGGGCGCTTGGAGGCACTGAGGTGCGTGGAGGCACGGAGTTGCGTAAAGGCACGAAGGTGCGTGGAGGCACAGAGGTGCGTGGAGGTGCACGGGCGCTTGTAGGCACTGAGGTGCGTGGTGGCGCTCGGGCGTTTGGAGGCACTGTTGTGCTTGGAGGCACGGAGGTGTGTGGAGGCACGGAGGTGCGTGGAGGCGCTCGGGTGCTTGAAGGCACTGATGTGCTTGGAGGCACGGAGGTGCGTGGAGGCGCTCGGGCTCTTGAAGGCACTGAGGTGTGTGGTGGCGCTCGGGCGCTTGGAGGCACTGATGTGCTTGGAGGCACGGAGGTGCGTGGAGGCGCTCGGGCGCTTGAAGGCACTGATGTGCTTGGAGGCACGGATATGCTTGGAAACACGGAAGTAGCAGGAACGAAGGAGCTCTGAAGATCACAGTTTCTGACAGGCAGAATTGATGATACACAGGCGCCGGATCACTGCCCGGCGTCTGGCTTTGAACCTCCCGCCTTTACCTGATTGGCGGAGCGGGCAGGTGATGTCAGCCCCGCTCCGCCTACCTGACCTCACTCAATATGGTGGCGCCCTCGCTCCGGGAAGCCGCCGGGGAGACCCACAGACCCGACGCCGGAACCCCGAGAGCGCCGGAGAAGAGAGGCGCCAGGTCATCCAGGACACCCGCAGAGGCAAGCGCGGCCGCCGCTGCCCGCGAGGTGTGACATGCTTTATATTATGTCCTCCTGGTTACCCACAGCTTTGGGACTACTGCGAGGTGTGACAGTACCCCCTCCTCCAGGAGTGGCCCCTGGATACTTTCCGGGCTTAGTTGGATGTCTGGAGTGGAAGATCCGAACCAGTCGGGGAGCCGTTACCTCAGTAGCTCTCTCTTCAGGACCATAACCTTTCCACTCTACCAAGTACTGTAGTTTTTTATGAAGATAACGAGAGTCAAGAATAGTTTTGATTTCAAATTCTGTCCCAGCTTCAGTCACTATAGAAGTTGGCCTAGGGGATGCTGAGTGGAACCGATTCAGAATGAGGGGACGGAGGAGAGAGACGTGAAAGGAGTTCGGAATTTGAAGGTGGGAAGGCAACCCTAGTTTGCAGACAACCGCTTTCAAGACTTGCAACACTGGGAAAGGACCAATGAACCTTGGGGCAAATTTCATAGTAGGCACTTTTAAACGAAGATTGCGGGTAGAGAGCCATACCTTGTCGCCAACCTTATATTGAGGAGCTGCTCGTCGCTTCCTATCCGCAAATAATTTATAGCGACCGGAAACTCTCTTCAGATTGGCATGAACTCGACTCCAGATTTGGTTAAAGTGTCGGAGAGTAGAGGCTGCAGCAGGAACTTCTTCTGGAGGACAAATGGGCAACTCCGGAACTTGGGGATGAAATCCGTAATTAATAAAGAATGGAGACTCACCAGTTGAAGAGTGATATAGATGGTTGTGGGCAAACTCGGCCCAAGGCAACAACTCCACCCAGTTATCTTGAGAAGGGGAAAGGTAAACACGGAGAAAAGTATCTAGATCTTGATTGACGCGTTCAGTTTGCCCATTAGTCTGTGGATGGTAAGCAGAAGAAAACTTGAGTTTAATTTGTAGAGCTGAACAGAGGGCTCTCCAGAATCTTGCTGTAAACTGTACCCCTCGATCTGAGACTATTTCTAGAGGTAACCCGTGCAGGCGGAAATGTTCCTGGATAAATAACAGGGCCAGCTTGGAAGCGGATGGTAATCCGGTCAACGGAATAAAATGTGCCATCTTAGAGAATCGGTCAATAATCACCCAAATGGTGTTATGACCCTTAGAGAGAGGTAGTTCAGTAACAAAGTCCATCGAGATATGAGTCCAAGGCCTTTTAGGAATGGATAAAGGATGCAACAAGCCCGCAGGTGGCAGATGTGGAGTTTTGTGCTGAGCACATTGAGGACACGAATTGACATACTCTTGAACATCCTTTTTCATAGTGTCCCACCAGTACGATCTTCGCAGGAATTCCCACATTTTCTGAACTCCCGGATGACCAGAAAACTTAGAAGTGTGAGCCCACTGCAACAGTCTTGGTCGAAATTTAACTGGCACCGACATTCTTCCAGGAGAAAGGCCCAACCCAGTGGTAGCTGCAGAAGTAGAGATGGGACTAAGGATTAATGCCTCTTCTACTGTATTCTCCTCATCCGAAGCCATCACTGAACGGGATAGGGCATCCGCCTTGGTATTAAGAGTTCCGGCCCGATACTTGATGATAAAGGAAAATCTGGCAAAGAATAGCGCCCATCTTGCCTGACGGGGATTCAAACATTGGGCCGCCTTAAGGTACAGTAAATTCTTGTGATCCGTAAAAATTGTAATTAAGTGTTTAGCACCTTCCAGAAGATATCTCCATTCTTCTAAAGCAGATTTAATTGCCAGCAGCTCTTTGTCTCCAATGGTGTAATTTAATTCAGCAGGGGAGAACTTGCGAGAATGGAAACCACATGGATGCAACTTCCCGTCTGAGGCGTACTGCGAAAGTACGGCACCTATGCCTACCGTGGAAGCATCAACCTCCAGAAAGAATGGTTTTAGGAAATCTGGCTGCTGAAGTACGGGAGCGGACATAAAGGCTGTCTTCAGCTGTTTGAACGCTGCTACTGCTTCAGAAGGCCAATTGCTTGGGTCAGCCCCTTTCTTAGTCAGAGCAGTAATAGGTGCCACGATAGTAGAGAAACCTCTTATAAATTTTCAATAATAATTTGCGAATCCTAGAAATCGTTGCATTGCTTTCAAGGAAAGAGGTTGAGTCCAATCTCGGATGGCCGAGAGTTTCTCCGGATCCATACGCAACTCAGTTCCAGAAATAATGTAGCCCAAAAATGGAATAGAAGGAACCTCAAAGGTGCACTTGGAGATTTTGCCATAAAGATGGTTCTCGCGCAACCGAAGGAGTACTTCCTTAACTTGTAGTCGGTGCTCAGAAAGATTCTTCGAAAATATCAGAATGTCATCCAAATAGACTACTACATTCAGATACAACATGTCCCGAAAGACTTCATTAATGAATCCCTGAAAGACGGCGGGGGCGTTGCTGAGGCCAAATGGCATTACCAGGTACTCGTAATGCCCATCTCTAGTATTGAAAGCCGTCTTCCACTCATCCCCTTGTCGGATACGTATTAGGTTGTATGCTCCCCTTAAGTCAAGCTTAGTAAATACTCGAGCTCCACGCACTCTATCAAAAAGCTCTGTGATGAGCGGCAGAGGATACTTGTTCTTAATGGTGACTTCATTTAAACCACGATAGTCAATACATGGTCTCAGGCCTCCATATTTTTTCTTTACAAAGAAGAAGCCAGCTCCCGCTGGGGAAGTGGAGGGACGGATGAACCCCTTCTGCAAATTAGACTTAATGTACTCTGACATAGCTTGTGTCTCTGTAACCGACAAAGGATAAGTGCGACCTCGGGGCGGCATTTTTCCAGGAATAAGCTCAATAGGACAGTCCCAGGGCCTATGCGGAGGTAATTTATCAGCCGCCTGTTCCAAGAAGACATCTAAAAATTCTTGATAAGCCTCTGGAATAGACTCCACGTCCAACTTGGCCGATGCACGGAGTGGAACGACAGGAGTAAGACAATTTAATTGACAGAAGGGACTCCAAGAAATTATTTGTGTCGACCCCCAGTCGACATGAGGGTTGTGAAGCCTGAGCCAGGGAAGACCCAAAACGAGATCATGAGACATCTCCTGAGTAACCAGAAACTCCAATTGTTCTCGGTGCAAAGCCCCCACTTGTAGCTGAATTGACTCAGACTGACTCGTAATCAAGGCATTAGGAATTTGGAAACCGTTAATAGCTGTGATCGTAATAGGTCGCTCGACCAACTGTAACTTCAAGCCCAAACTCTGGGCGCAGGAGACAGAAATAAAATTCCCCGCAGGTCCTGAATCCAATAGAGCCATAACAGTTTTGACTTCTGTTTCAGTAGACAAAGATACTGAGAGTAAACAGTCCACTACTGGAGAAGATTGAGAAACCACACCCAGCTTGACTTCCCCAGAACAGGCTAGGACTGCCCGTTTCCCGGGCGAGACTTGCAAAACTTGAGAAAGTGATCCGCGGCTCCACAGTAGAGGCAAAGTCTATTCTCACGCCGACGCTGCCGCTCCTCTGGAGACAGCCGAGACCGATTAATCTGCATGGGTTCATCTGGACCTGTCGTAACCGATTGTTTAGCCGGAAGAGCCCTGAATCTGCATCGATCAGACCGAGTACGTTCGCCGACTCGTTCCTGCATGCGGAGATCCACTTTCACACAGAGCGAGATCAACTGTTCCAAAGAATCTGGCAAATCCCTTGTAATCAGTTCGTCCTTAAGACGGTCGGACAGCCCGTTCCAGAAAGCGGCCCGTAAGGCATCATTATTCCAGCGCAATTCGGAGGCTATGGTTTGAAAATGAATCACATACTGACCTACTGAACGGGAGCCTTGTCGAACTCGGAGTAGATCTGAAGAGGCAGCGGTCGTTCTGCCAGGCTCATCAAAGATCCTGCGGAAAGATGAGATGAAATTGGTGTAGCTGGAAACCAAAGGATCAGATCGCTCCCATAACGGAGACACCCATTCCAGCGCTGAGCCCTCAAGCAAGGAAATAATGTATGCTACTTTGGACCGATCCGTGGGGAAGTTGTGTGCGAGGAGTTCAAACTGTACCTCGCACTGGTTAAGAAAACCACGGCAATTCTTCGGATTGCCGTTGTAGCGAGAGGGAGTGGGAAGCTGAAGGTGTGACCTGGTTCCGGACACAGCGTGAGCATTATCGGGAGCGACTACCGGAGCGGGCACCGGAGCTGGAACCGGAACTACTGAAGCCAGGGAAACCTGAATTTGATCCAGCCTGCCGGATAGTTCTTGGAGATACCGCATCACCTGGCTTTGCGCCGCCTCTTGACTCTGAACACGGGAAACCAGATCCTGGATGGCACTCGCCTCTGGGTTCCGATCCCCCGGGTCCATGTGGCCTGTGTATACTATCACTGACCTGGGTTGAGAGTGTTGTGGACTCGGGTTTTCTTCCGGTGATCGGGAAGAGGAACCGCAACTGGGCCGCAGCAGGGATGGTCGAATGTAAGTTTTCCTCATGCAGGATTAGATCAGTAATCAGGTGGCACGTGTGGACGCTGAAGGTCTCCTGAAAGACAAAGCTTGAAAGAGGCTGAGAAATCTGAGAAGAATACCTGGTGCAGGAGGGTCAAACTGTGCTGACGTGCACTGGGTGCTTGGAGACACTGTGGAGTCTTAGAGGTACAGAGGTGCTTGAAGGCACGGAGGCATTTGGAGGCGCTCGGCGCTTGGAGGCACTGAGGTGCGTGGAGGCACGGAGGTGCGTGGAGGCACGAAGGTGCGTGGAGGCGCTCGGGCACTTGTAGGCACTGAGGTGCGTGGTGGCGCTCGGGCGCTTGGAGGCACTGATGTGCTTGGAGGCACGGAGGTACGTGGAGGCACGGAGGTGCGTGGAGGCGCTCGGGCGCTTGGAGGCACTGATGTGCTTGGAGGCACGGAGGTGCGTGGAGGCGCTTGGGCGCTTGAAGGCACTGATGTGCTTGGAGGCACGGAGGTGCGTTGAGGCGCTCGGGCGCTTGAAGGCACTGAGGTGCGTGGTGGCGCTCGGGCGCTTGGAGGCACTGATGTGCTTGGAGGCACGCAGGTGCGTGGAGTCGCTCGGGCGCTTGAAGGCACTGATGTGCTTGGAGGCACGGATATGCTTGGAAACACGGAAGTAGCAGGAACGAAGGAGCTCTGAAGATCACAGTTTCTGACAGGCAGAATTGATGATACACAGGTGCCGGATCTCTGCCCGGCGTCTGACTTTGAACCTCCCGCCTTTGCCTGATTGGCGGAGTGGGCAGGTGACGTCAGCCCCACTCCACCTACCTGACCTCACTCAATATGGCGGCGCCCTCACTCCGGGAAGCCGCCGGGGAGACCCACAGATCCGACGCCGGAACCCCGAGACCGCCGGAGGAGAGAGGCGCCAGGCCATCCAGGACACCCACAGAGGCAAGCGCGGCCGCCGCTGCCCGCGAGGTGTGACATGCTTTATATTATGTCCTCCTGGTTACCCACAGCTTTGGGACTACTGTCATCGGCCAGACTGCTCCAAGTGGAGAGGGCACATCATATAGGTCCAGTCCTGCGTGATAAACAACCCCAACGCCCCCATCCTGTCATATTCTGTCTGTTGAATTACCTCGACAAGATCTCAATTCTGGATGCATATCAGAAGCGGAAAGACCTTAAATACAAAGATGCCCGACTTTTATTATTCCCGGACTTTTCCTTCCAAGTCTCCACTAAACGCCGGGAATTTTCCCTGGTATGCACCGAGCTGTTCTCCAAGGGCATTCGTTTTGCGCTTCTGTATCCCGCTAAACTCCGAGTGCATTACAATGGTACCACCACCTTTCTTGACACTCCGCAAGCTGCACGGAACTTTTTATCCTCATTGGACTCGGTTTTGCCACAGTCCTCTGTTGCTGATGCGGATTGATACCTGAGTTTTATAAGTAGTGATGTAATTGTTCTGATACGCTGTTAATTATGTACTTAATTAGTTCTGTGATGTCAGGGAGGTCCAGCATTTATTGCAGCGGACCACACTCCCTCAGCCTATTTGGCAGGGTTGGGGCCTAGCGCTCTTTTTCTTCTTTTTCCATACTTTTTCAACTTCTGTTCTCCTTTTTCTCTTACTTCTTTCTCCTATCTTATCTTGCAGTTATTGTTAATGGATATATTTGGCCTCTCAAGCCTCCTTATTGGGTTCTTAAAATTTTGAAAATGATTGACAAGTAATGTTTGTTATATTTCTCATGTTCTCCTTCACACACTCCACTTTTAGATGTCTATTACATATTTGTTTACGATATGTTATTTGCATGTCCCCATTGGCGTACTTGCTGGGATGGGTCAAAGTCCAATGTGCTCTCACCTCACTGTTTTACATCTCCCAGGAAGGGTATATGATAATACCATGTCATTCCTATCAGCTACTGGTCCCCCATGCTCTAAAACCTCTTTTAAATGTGTATCCTGGAACGCTGAAGGGCTCAACACCCTCATCAAACGTAAAAAAGTACTGAGTCACTTGAAAAAACTCCGCCCAGATATCGTTTTTCTCCAGGAAGCACACTGGAGGGCCTCCAACCCTAATACATTGCATGACACTTGGGTCCAAAGTTTTAACTCCGCCTCTAATCATAGTAAATCCTGTGGGGTTCTGATATTGTTTAGCAAATCGGTCCACTACGTCATACGTGATGAGTGGTGTGACCCGGAAGGCTGTTTTCTCTTCTTGAAAGTCGACTTAGAGAATCAGAATTAGAATCAGCTTTATTGGCCAGGTATACTTACGTATACTAGGAATTTGTCTTCGGTTTGCTATACAACAGCCAAGTAGGTAACAGGTAAGCAGGTGTGTGTGTGTGTGTGGGGGGGGGCAAGTAAAGTTACACAGATAGGTATACCGTAGGGACACAAGTTAGTTACATGTACGTCTAGTCAGTCAATGTTCAGGAGTTCAGCAGGCGGACAGCTTGGGGAAAGAAACTTTTGAGGCTTCTGGTGGATCTGGCGGGGACAGCCCTGTAACGCCTGCCTGAAGGAAGCAAGTTAAACATGCTGTGGCTGGGGTGTAGCTGGTCTTTTACTATCTTCATTGCCCGCTTTTTAGCTCTGGATAAGTACAGGTCCTGGACTGAGGGAAGGTCGGCCCCGATGATCTTCTCTGCGGTTCTTACCACCTTTTGGAGCCTGCATCTGTCCCTCGCGCTGGCGGAGCTGTACCATACGAGTATCGAGGAGCACAGTACCGACTCCACAATCGCGGAGTAGAAGAGGAGCAGGAGCTTCTGTGGGATGTTGAACTTCCTTAGTTGCCTGAGGAAGAACAACCTCTGCTGCGCTTTCCCAACAGTGGCGTCAGCGTTGGACCCCCATTTAAGGTCCCTGGAGATTGTGGTCCCTAGAAACTTGAAGGAGTCCACTAGCGATACCACACTGTCAGCAATCGTTAGCGGAGGTGCACTAGATGACTTCTTCCTGAAGTCCACTATCATCTCAACAGTTTTGAGGGGGTTGAGGTCAAGGTTGTTGTGGATGCACCACTGGGCCAGCCGGTCTACTTCCCGTCTATAGGCCGATTCGTCCCCATCCTTGATGAGGCCGATGACAGTGGTGTCATCGGCGAATTTGATGATCCTTACTGATTGCGCCTCTGAGGTATAGTCATTTGTGTACAGGGAGAAGAGCAGGGGTGAGAGGACACAGCCCTGAGGGGCCCCTGTACTAATGGACCGTGCTTGAGAGGTGAATTCCCCCGCTTTCACCACCTGTGTCCTATCTGTCAGGAAGTCTATTATCCAGGAACAGGTAGCTTCTGGGACCCCTAGGCGAAGTAATTTGGGGTGGAGAATGCTGGGGACGATTGTATTGAAGGCCGGGCTGAAATCGACAAACAGGACCCTCGCGTAGGTACCGGGAATGTCTAGGTGCTGTAGAATGTAGTACAGGCCCAGGTTGACTGCATCCTCGACACACCGATTCGAGCAATAGGCGAACTGCAGGGGTTCCAGTTGGGGGCCAGTCACAGTTTTCAGGTGATTCAAAACCAGACGCTCGAACGTTTTTATGACCACAGACATCAGTGCTATCGGCCTGTAGTCGTTCAGGTTCGTGATAGTGGGTTTCTTGGGGACCGGGACCATAGTAGACCTTTTGAGGCAGGAAGGGACTTTCTGTAGCTCCAGAGATTTATTGAAGATCTTGGTGAATATGGGGGCGAGCTGACCCGCACATGCTCTTAGGGCAGATGGTGACACTCCGTCAGGACCCGGAGCTTTCCTGGTTTTGGTCCTTTTGAACAATGCCTCCACCTCTTCTTGGGTGACTTGCAGTGCCTGGGGTTGGCTGTCGGTGTTCGGGGCATCGTAAAGGTGATTGTTTGGGTTGCAGGGGACTTCTTTTGTGAACCTGCAAAAGAAGAGGGTGAATTATATACTTTAGTTTGCCTATATGCCCCTACTGGTCCAAATGCATCCTTTTTTCTGATGTTTATTCTAAATTACAGGGATGGGCAGAGGGATTTATGATTCTGGGCGGGGACCTTATTGTAATTTTGTATCCAGAACTAGATGTCTTGGGAGGTCCTCGTTGCCTTAACAACAGATCACCCCCACACACGGTTTCCCTTCTTCTTGACTCCCTTACCCTCATAGACTCCTGGAGATTTTTTCATCCCGTCTCCCGTGAATACACCTTCTACTCCCATCCCCACAACTCCTTTTCCCATTTGGACTACTGGCTGGTATCAGGTTCTCTTTTACAGAAAATAGAACAAGTGGCCATAAAGAATAGTCTATTATCGGACCATGCTCCCATTTGGATGACCATTACCTTACTTCACCCTAAAACTTTTTCCTATAACTGGAAATTCCCTGACTATTTAGCATCTACTGATGATTTTAAAACTCACTTAGCACAGTCTTTTTCTAATTACCTTGTAGACAATGATGTCCATCGCCCGGACATTAATCTCCTCTGGTCGGCATCTAAACCGGTCTTAAGAGGCCACATTATAGCATATGTAGCAGCCAAAATTAAAAAACTTACTCAGAGATTCTCCCAAGCTTCTATGGCAGTTTCTGTAGCTTACTCCACTTTATTGGCCAACCCCTCAGAATACTCCCGCCTCTTATATAAACAGGCTAAGGATCTCTATGACACTCTCTGTTCTAAAAGGGCCCAGATGAATCTTAACTATCAGAAAAATCTTTATTGTCTTTGGGAAAATTGACCAGGAAAACTCTTGGCCAACATGGTATGTGCATCCACGGCAGCTGCCCCTATCCTTGCAATTCAACTTCCTGACGGCACCCTCTACACCTCTCACACTGATATAAGTTCAACCTTTTTGATCTGCTTTGAATCCTTCTATAGTGCCCAGGTAGATAACCCGGCAGCAGCAATGGACTTTCTGACCCATCTACACCTCCTGGTCCTTACTGATGATGACAGAGAATTCCTCATGTCTCCCATAACGATGCAGAAAATAGAACAGATGATTAAATTGCTCCCTACAGGCAAGTCCCCAGGACCAGATGGTCTGGTGAAGTTTTTGGCTTTTGCTGATGACATTCTCCTCTACTTCTTCAACCCTAAAATGGCTATCCCACAAGTCCTTACTCTGTTGACAGACTTTTAAATTGTCTCAGGATTTAAGATCAATTATCTTAAAATGGAGGCATTAGCGTTTTTCCCAGAGGGACAATGAGGTTGGGGGGAATCCTTCCCATTCCGTTGGGCCCAGAACAACTGCCTCACTTATTTAGGCATACAGATACCACGCCACCTGTCTCTATTACATGACTGTAATTACAACCCACTTCTTCAGAGAACCCTCCTGGATTTTTCCAAATGGGCCCACCTTCCTTTAACGTATATTGGTCGCTGCCATCTCTTTAAAATTATCATTTTCCCTTGATTCCTCTATATCCTCTAAACTCTTCCCATTTATCCCTCTAAAAACCTATTGTCAAACTTGGATAAAGCCTTTTCTAAATTCATATGGTCAAACAAACACCCTCAAATCTCTCTATTTAAACTACAGCAAAAACATGAACTAGGAGGTCTTAACCTGCTGTGCTTACGATCCTATGCCCTAGCAGCTAATTACAGAATAGCCTCCGATTGGATCAGTGGCACCCAAACTTATTCCAACAACCACCTAGATCAAGCTTTTGCACCCAGTTGGAACCTAGTTTCTTTGCTACATACTCCACCTCAGGCTCTCCTGCCATCAATTAAATCCAACTTCTTAATCTACTCCATCTGTATTGCCTGGCGTACTTTGCGCCCTAGACTACGTTTGTTACGCTACCAATCTATATTTCTACCATTATGGGGAGACCCCAACTTCCACCCCCACCTCACATCCGCAATTTTTAGGGTATGGCACAGGCATGGCCTGTTATATATTCCAATTTTTACAATCAGACTCGTTTACTCTCTTAACATGTAAGCAATTTCAGGGGAACTTCCCGACATTACCAATACCTCTGTTCCCCTTCCTACAGGCCTGTAGTTATGTCACTTTGATAATATCCACATTTGGGGATAGGGGTGTGTCCACTGATCTTGTCAGTGTTGTACGACGCAATCCAGGATCTCCACTCACTACCTCACACATCTATGACCAAGCCCACTTAGTATTGACCTTTGAGGGAGGTTCGGGGGGACTGCTGAAATGGGAGAATGATTTCCCTGGTCTCACCATGAAGTCTCTGCTTTCTGCTTACCAAACTTTGAACAAACACCTGGTCTCTATATCATATGTAGAGATGAACCACAGAATTCTACATAGGGCATACTTCACGCCCAAGCTTAAATTTTTGATGGGTAAAGTGGGCACGTCAGTTTGCTTTAAGTGTGGAGACCTGGGTGCCGACATTAAACACTGTCTTTGGTCATGTCCCCGGGTTTGTTCCCTGTGGTCTGCCCTTCAAACCTACATTACTTGTGACCTACACCTATCCTTCACTATTACTGATATATGGGCCTTTTGGGATATAGTACCTGCTGAATTGATATCTGGTTTAACTAGTGGTTTCTTGAAATTACTTAATAAACTGGCCGCCTCAGCTAAAAAGATGATACTATCGCAGTGGATCTCTCCAGACCCTGTACCTATTACTCTTTTATATCCCAGGTTATTCTATCTATTCACAATGGATTGGTCTGAGGTTTCCCTACAAAAAGAAAATGGACTGCGACTTTCTTGGACATCTGGTTGCCCTATATCACAACACTGCCCCCAGAAACCAAATCACTCTTGCGCAAAAGTTTTAGCCTCACCACATGGTACAATATGACTGTGTTGGATGCCTGCCACCCTTTTTAAAGCCGATTCTAGGCCTTTCCAGCTTTCTTGTATACCCACAAACTCATGGTTTGTCTCTGTACCTGTCTGTTCTCCAATTGTTTCTTGTGCATATTTTTCTGTATGTAATGTACCTTACATGACTTTTGTTTCGTTGATGTGTGAATTTTTTCTGTGCTTGTAATTCTCCTGTCAATAAAATTGTTTAAAAAAAAAAAAGGTATGTGGGAGGCACAGACATGGAGAGGGGGTGCAATGGGGAAAAATTTAGCTGAAATTTACATATGGAATTATATTTACTAAAGTGTGGGTTTTTAGAAGTGGAGATGTTGCCCATAGCAATCAATTAGATTCTACTTATAATTTATCTAGCACATTCTAGAAGAGAATAGCCAGAATCTGATTGGTTGCTATGGTCAACATCCCCACTTATAAAAACCCACACTTTAGCAAATATACCCCATGGTGTCTTACTAGTATGTTATTTTATCTTGAATATTCAAGCAGTAGAGTTCTACTGCATTATATTTTTATTTTTTATTTTTTATATCTATTATATTTGTCATATATTTATATTTATTTGTTTGAAAAAATACATGTAACTTTGGAGTACGTGTTTAGAAAAGATTAAGTAGAGTTACTGTATATTTATATATATATTTATTTATATTATATTAGACCATTAATTTATGCAGCAAGTAAGCAGTTCATGCAATTTGGTGTATTTTCTCGCAATTTCTTGATCGATGAGCAAACGATCCCCTATTTCACTCATCACTCATTCACAGGATTAGGATTTAAAGCCTGGTGTCTGTGTTCTGCAAATGGTTACTTGTACCAAACCTTGGGGGTAATTCAGACCTGATCTGATCACTGCTGTGCGTTTTCGCACAGCAGCCGATTAATGAATGACTGCATATGCATCACAATGCGCATGAGTGACGGACAGCAGCGACAGGATGGTGTGAAAATTTCGATCGCACAGGCGTTTGCAAGGTGACTGACAGGAAGAGGCTATTTGTCGGTAGTAATTGACTATTTACTGGATGTGTCCAGAAAAACGCAGGCATTCCTAAGTGTTTTTAGGGATCATGTGTGACGTCAGCTCTGGCACCGTTCAGTTCTGATCAGTTCTTTGCAGGAGGAGTAAGTTCTGGGCTGAACATTGACTGTACTCACTGGAAAAACCATTACCAAATGGATTTGCAGCTGTCCACTGACTGAGGGTCATTTTTGCACAGCGTACACATGCGATCGCACACTTGTAGGGGGTGAATTTACACTCCCCCTGGGCGGCGACTATCTGATCACAGGATAACAAAATTTGCAGCACAGTGATCAGGTCTGAATTACACCACTTATTCTGTAGTAGAAGAAGGGGGGTAATTCAGACCTGATAGCTGTGCTGCAAATTTGACATTCACAATAATGCTTTAAGCAATTACTGAATTGGTATTCAATCAAATAAGTGGTGGGGGCCACTTTTCACCAATACGTTTTCAAACATGATGGTGAATGCGTGGAAATTACATGTTTTGGTAGCAATAACAAAAAAAAACAGCCTTTATCACAGCTGGAATTCAGAGATTAAATCGCTCATGCACTTTTACTGACAGATCAATCGGTTGATAGGGAGGTTAAAAAAGGTGAAAGGCCAAGTACAGGTTGAGTATCCCATATCCAAATATTCCGAAATACGGAATATTCCGAAATACGGACTTTTTTGAGTGAGAGTGAAATAGTGAAACCTTTGTTTTTTGATGGCTCAATGTACACAACCTTTGTTTAATACACAAAGTTATTAAAAATATTGTATTAAATTACCTTTAGGCTGTGTGTATAAGGTGTATATGAAACATAAATGATTGTGTGAATGTAGACACACTTTGTTTAATGCACAAAGTTATAAAAAATATTGGCTAAAATGACCTTCAGGCTGTGTATATAAGGTGTATATGAAACATAAATGCATTATGTGCTTAGATTTAGGTCCCATCGCCATGATATCTCAATATGGTATGCAATTATTCCAAAATACGGAAAAATCCGATATCCAAAATACCTCTGGTCCCAAGCATTTTGGATAAGGGATACTCAACCTGTACAAGTATTCAACATTTTCATTTGTAGAATTCCTGATAAGCCTAAATGTTGCAAAGTTTGCCATAGCAAGACTCCATTTATTTGCAAAAAGTGCAATGTGAATTTGCATCCAAAATGTTTTGAAAAATATGCAACCCATACATGAGTACTTACCTTACATTTACTACTGATTAATACTGCTAACATCCTGTTAATACTCAATACTAATAAATATTGTTATTGTTAGAGGTTTATTTGAATAAATTCATGTTTTCTTGTAAAAATTGTTTTTTCTCCAAAATGACTTAATCTATTGGCCCATTGGGTAGAAAACTGCCCAGTCTGTTTCTCAGAAATCGTTACACCAAAAAATTATTTGCTACCAGATTTTTCTTAATTGGGTCAAAATTAGCCATCCCTCAAGAAATCTCAAAAAAAAATAAACCGATTCAGGTACCAGGCCAAAATGGGTTAAGGACATGGTCACTGTGAAGATACAGCTAACATCACATATAATACAAAATGTATCATCTACTGTATGAACATTTTGCATAAAACAATCAGGAGTCTTATGTGACAGATGGGTTGTGATTGACTGATTCTACCAAGAATATCAATTGGTATTTGAACAAATTCACATATTTCTAACATTTGGATGAACTTCACATCAATGGAATCTCTTGTACAATATCTTGTCATTAGTATTAACAGTTTAATTATGAATCATTAACTATAGGGATAATGTAGAAATGATATATTTTTTATAAAAACCAAGGTTTTCCATTGATACAATCAGTTTTCATCCAGTCCATGCAAACTTGTAATCTCTTAAGCATTATTTTCCAAATTTACTGTTTAACTTATACTTCTTTAATTTTTTCACTTTACATATTACCTTAATTAAAGGAAGTATTTCCAAATTTTATGATTTGTGAGGATTTACAAATACTGTAGATGTACAAATAATGAATCTACATTTCCAGTATGTGTTATAAAAGCATATTATCTATACAAATCTATAATAGAACACTTTTGTCATACAGCATAATAATAGACACATTCTCAATTTTGAATTTTATTCATAATAGTTATGTTTTGATGTCATTGTTGTGGTATTCTTTTGATTTTTTTTGGAAACTAGTGCTTGCAAAAATATTTTTTTAGTTAAAAACCGATATGTCCAGGTACTAATGAGTTTTCACATAAATATCAGTATCTAAAATAGGTGTTCTATTAACCACTGTTTAGATTCTAATAGTATCAGTAAATAGAATATATGCATACACTATAAGGGCTCCCAAATTACCAATAGAATGTCTGGTTTGTATGAAGATAATTCTTTAGTGGGAGCCAATGCACAGAGCAATCTCCAAGTGTGTAAGCTCTGGGCCTACAGTAATTCATGTTTGTAAGCAATTGCTTTCGCAAATGCAATTTTTTTTGGCTTTGGAACTGGTAATCTTAGCAAGTGAAGCTGCTGCCTAGAACAGATGATAGACGCACACCAGAGTCATCGCAAACTCATTTGCAAATGCATATACAGATTATATGAAAAAATGAGGAACATTGACTGCTAGGGTTGAATTATAGACTGGCCGCGACAGATGCTGGCGCCACCTGATGGTAGATACATACCCTATAAATGTCCATGACATTCCGAGGTTGTTGCTGTCACTCCCTGGTACCACCACCACCAAATGGTCCCTTTCTGTCAATCACTCTACAGTAAAAATCTCAGTGTGAGCATGATTGCAAAAACTCCTTGTTACATGCGCAGTGCTGCAGATAATTGTTCACTTGCATGAACATTAGCAATTGTGTACAAATATGAATTAGACCATCTGTGCCAACACCACAAAGGGAAACAGATAGTCCTGATATGAGCTCACAAATCAATCCTGCAGCAGCAGCAGAAATCCAAACAAGTGGTGACAGACTGTTTTCTAGGTACAGTCTACAGATGCAGCCACACTCATTGAGTGTGGCTGCATCGCAGGTGGGGCTAGTTGCATGCCGCCGAGCGTACACAGTGGTGCCAAGAGAGGGAGGGAGAGGATACAAATTACCTGGGCCAAGGTCTGATGGAGGAGCCCAGTAAAGGTCCAGTATGGGCTCAGGCCCCCTCCCACCTACCTGGCAGCTGCAGCTGCAGCTCTTCTCCTCAGTCCCACATATGCTGCTGTGTACAGGGCTGCAGTGTGGCCATGGAGGTACTTTAAATACTAATTATTTCAGTATTTTTTTCTAAGGGTACATGACCACACCTCCTGTTATTAGGCCACGCCCATTGAAAGTACCTGGGCCCAGCTCAGCTCTCGACTTCCCTGAGCGTACATAAACACCCCATTCAAAGTGCATGGGGCATGTGCACATCTACGACACACACGCATCCTATTCCCAATGTGGCGCACCTAGTGGCAGACAGAGCCATGATTAGTGTGGCTCCATCTGTACATTACATAGATGGTACAACAGCACCAAATGACAGATGGGAGTAGTCCTCTGACTAGTTTTGCTTCTAGGGATGGCCAAAAACAGCCCTTTAATATTATGTAAAACTTAAGGAATCACATTATATACTATATATCAGTCATAAGCCTCAAGATATATTTGTGGAAATTGTGTAAAAATTTTATTTCAAAGCCAAATATGTAAAACATAGTTATATTATACTATCTGGGAATCAGTTCAGTGACAGGATCCTTCAAAATTGTTCTGTTGTACATCAATATAATGTTATTAATCTTCTACAACACATTATGTTGAAGCCAAGCGTCTAATTATTGTGATTAATCTTAATATATTTTTCTCAAATAAAAGACACCTTTTCTGTAGTTTTTAATATGCATTTTTTTAAGTTTAATCAGGCATTGCATATAATTTGTCAATGAAAATGTAATGTATAATTAATTTGTAACGCGTAATATATAATTAACTTCAGAAAGATCAGACTGCAATGTCCCATGAATGCATATTCTCACGGCCCCCATTGCAGCTTTAGTAATGAGGCTTTAATTGCATTATGAACTGTTATATTGGCAATAGCACTGCCAGCCCTATTAAACAAAAATGCAGGCAGCATTGCTGTTATTTAAGACAAATAAATTTTTACTGTAGTTCTTCACAATCTTTTATGTTGAAGTTTACAGGTAAAAGGTAGACAGTGTTTAAGGTCAGTAGGTACAAATGATCAGTATGGTGAAAATGTCGACATAAAAACAGTCAACATATAGTCAGTTTTTTGTGTTTTTCATGTTTTTCCAACTTCTGCTTGATTATGGGTTTTCCCACCTTGCTCAGATTCCAAATCAAGGCAAAATGTCATACTCCCAGCATCAAATTCTCATGAGTTTTGGATTTCATATAAGTCTCTACCGCTGTGATAATGGTGCCATTTCACACAGGACCTCCAGAAAGCTGTGTGCTCTGATGGTCTGGATGGACTCCATGCTGACTCCACTCCAGTGGCTGAGCTGAATTCACTTTCTAGTCCAGTGCTTCTGAGATCACCTAACTGCCCAGTGTCCATCCACTCCAGTGCTGCTGAGCTGCCATATCTGTCCAGTGTCCATCCACTCCAGTGCTGCTTAGCTGACCTATCTGTCCAGTGTCCATTCACTCTAGTGCTGCTGAACTGATCTATCTGCCCAGTGTCCATCCACTGTAGTGCTGCTTAGCTGACCTATCTGTCTAGTGTCCATACACTCTACTGCTGCTGAGCTGATCTATCTGTCCAGTGTCCATCCACTCCAGTGCTGCTGAGTTTACTGATCAGTCCAGTGTCAATCCACTGTAGTGCTGCTGGGCTGATCTACCTGTCCAGTGTCCATCCACTCCACTGCTGCTGAGCTGACCTATCTGTCCAGTGTCCATTCACTCTAGTGCTGCTGAGCTGATCTATCTGTCCAGTGTCCATCCACTCCAGTGCTGCAGAGCTGACCAATCTGTCCACTGTCCATTAACTCTGGTGCTGCTGAGCTGATCTATCTGTCCAGTGTCCATCCACTCCAGTGCTGCTGAGCTGACTGATCAGTCCAGTGTCAATCTACTGTAGTGCTGGTGGTCTGATCTACCTGCCCAGTGTCCATCCACTCCACTGCTGCTGAGCTGACATATCTGTCCAGTGTCCATCCACTGTAGTGCTGGTGGGCTGATCTATCTGTCCAGTGTCCATCCACTCCAGTGCTGCTGAGCTGATATATCTGTCCAGTGTCCATCCACTCCAGTGCTGCTGAGCTGATATATCTGTCCAATGCCGTCCACTCCAGTGCTGCTGGGCTGACCTATCTTTCCACTGTCCATTCACTCTAGTGCTGCTGAGCTGATCTATCTGTCCAGTGTCCATTCACTCTAGTGCTGCTGAGCAGATCTATCTGTCCAGTGTCCATCCACTGTAGTGCTGGTGGGATGATTTATCTGTTCAGTGTACAGCCACTCCACTGCTGCTGATCTGACATATCTGTCCAGTGTCCATTCATTGTAGTGCTGCTGGGCTGATCTATCTGTCCAGTGTCCATCCACTCCAGTGCTGCTGAGCTGACCCATCTGTCCATTGTGTCCAATGTCAATCCACTCTAGTGATGCTGAGCTGATCTATCTGTCCAGTGTTCATCCACTCCAGTGCTGCTTAGCTGACCTATCTGTCCAGTATCCATCCGCTGTAGTGCTGCTGGGCTAATCTGTCTGTCCAGTGTCCATCCACTCTAGTGCTGCCAAGCTGATATATCTGTCCAGTGTCCATTCACTCAGGTGCGGCTGAGCTGATTTATCTGTCCATTGTCCATCCACTCCAGTGCTGCTGAGCTGACCTATCTGTCCACTGTGTCCAATGTCTATCCACTCTAGTGCTGCTGAGCTGATCTATCTGTCCAGTGTTCATCCACTCCAGTGCTGTTGAGCTGATCTATCTGTCCAGTGTCTATCCACTCCAGTGCTGCTGAGCTGACCTATATGTCCAGTGTCCATCCACTCCAGTGCTGCTGAGCTGACCTATCATCTGTCCAGTGTCCATCCACTGTAGTTCTGCTGAGCTGATCTATATGTCTAGTGTCCATCCACTCCAGTGCTGCTAAGCTGACCTATCTGTCCATTATGTCCAATGTTTCTCCACTCTAGTGCTGCTGAGTTTACCTATCTGTCCAGTGTCCATCCACTCCAGTGCTGTTGAGCTGACCATTCTGTCCAGTGTCCATCCACTGCAGTGCTGCTGGGCTGATCTATCTGTCCAGTGTCCATCCACTCCAGTGCTGTTGAGCTGACCATTCTGTCCAGTGTCCATCCACTGCAGTGCTGCTGGGCTGATCTATCTGTCCAGTGTCCTTCCACTCCAGTGCTGCTGAGCTGACCTATCTGTCAACTGTGTCCAATGTCTATCCACTCTAGCGCTGCTGAGTTGACATATCTGTCCAGTGTCCATCCACTCCGGTGCTGTTGAGCTGACCTATCTGTCCAGTGTACATCCACTGTAGTGTTGCTGGGCTGATCTGTGCTGCTGGGCTGATCTATCTGTCCAGTGTCCATCCACTCCAGTGCTGCTGAGCTGGCATATCTGTCCAGTGTCCATCCACTGTTGTTCTGCTGAGCTGACCTATCTGTCCACTGTGTCCAATGTCTATCCACTCCACTGTTGCTGAGCTGACCTATCTGTCCAGTGTTCATCCACTACAGTGTTGTTGAGCTGACCTATCTATCCAGTGTCTATCCACTCCAGTGCTACTGAACTGACCTATCTGTCCAGTGTCTATCTACTCCATTGCTGCTGAGCTGACTTATCTGTCCACTGTGTCCAATGTCTATCCACTCCAGTGCCGCTGAGCTTATCTATCTATCTTTCCAGTGTCCATCCACTACAGTGCTGAGTTAAATTGTCTGTCCACTCCAGACCCCTCAGGCTCCCTAGTGTTATTAATATTTTCTGAGCTAGATTACATTACAGGCAGTTAACAAGTCATTTTTATTAGATTCTATAGTGTAGGAACTTAGTTACAGCTATTGTCTAAGTGTGTCACACTGGTGCTGCACTGTAATTCTGCAGGTCATACCCCACTGCATTCACATAAATAAAATAAGCACTATGATTCCACAGGCCGTACCCCACTGTGTTCACATAAATAATATAAGCACTGTGACTCCAGTGTGAGATGTCATTTGCAAAAAAATAAAAAAATAAAAAACGTTAAATCAAAATTGTTTCTTTTTTTGGACAATTTGTGTGTACTGTACCTCACTGTATTTGTTCACATAAACATAAGCAGAAGCAATAAGTTCTGCAGTCCATGCCCCAATGCGTTCTCATAATATAATCACTGAGACTTTATAGGCTGTGCTCCACTGCATTCACATAAATATAAGTACTAAGACTCCGCAGGCCATATCCCACTGTGTTCACATAATATAAGCACTGCCAGTCTGCAGTGTGACTTATCATTTGCAAAAACAGTTCAAATAAGAAGTAAATACTTTAAATAGTTTTTTTGTACAAATTATGTGTGCCATAGGTGCTGAGCCCCACTGTGTTCATGATAGAAGGGCAGGAGCAGCAACCAAGTACTAGTGCAGTGGTTGCTGACAGTATGACAGAACTACTAAATCTAGTAAAAGTGATACAGGGGGCAGAAAGGTTAGGAAATGGCACCTGAAATCAAAATATTTTACACTGAATAAAGGGATAGAGGTATCACATTAAAAACTGACAAATCAGGGTTCAAAAAAGAACATTGAGGCTGAAGAACAAACTGTGCTCACAAATCCCTGAGGAGTGTCTAGGGGTCTCCAAGTCAGCTATGTGTGAGTCTGGCATTGCTCACACTATACTCATAGAGAAGACTCCTTCCAACATTTATACACCATCTAAAATGTGAGGATGAGCGATACAAGTAAAGATGGTAATGATGATGATGATGACATGATAGAAATTGAGGATGCTACTGTGGAAGTGGACAAGCTTAGGGGATATTTGTGTCCTATCTCTCACCACTGAAGATGATAAGGATGTTGATAGTGTTGTATGTGTAGGTCAGCCACTAATGGCAGCAGTTCTTGCCTATGATGAAAAGAAATCCATTGTGATGCATGGGCATACAACCAAAAGAGATTCCTCTTGGGTGTAGGATTATTTTTTATCCAAACCCTGACAATGTTTGTGAAGGCACCTCTTCTAGGCACCTCTTCCATGGTATGTCATTTGCAGTGTGTTCATATAATTTATTTTACAAAATTATAATAATTTATTCTTGCTAACACCCTTGTCATCAACCTCCCCATTAGTGATCAAAGGCAATCCTTCCAAACAATGTGGCCAAAAGAAACCAATAATTTCAGTCACAAAAGTGGCAGTTCCTGTTGCTGAAGTGCTTGGTTTGTTAAACTGTACATGTCCTTCATAAAAGTGGGTGGGAGGGCCCAAAGACAATTCCATCTTGCACCACTTTTCTTTTTATAATGGGCTTTGTAGGGCATTGGTGATGGTCTTTGCACTACTAATTTGTAACTCATTTTTAACAAGAAATTATGTGGTGTTTCAAATGTTAATTTTAAACAATGAATGAATCACTCAATCGATAAATCCTTTACCTGCTTTCCACCATATACTCCATCTCCATTTCCCTGTACTTCATGTGCAACCTTTTTTGTGTCAACCATTATCAGGTTGACCTTTTGACCCTGTATACATTTTGACCCTGTCAACCTAAATCATGTCGATCATATGGATTTAACCTAATGACTGTTTATCTAAACAGTGTAGATATTCTATACTGTATCATATCCGTATGCAAAACATTTTTTTTAATGTACACTCAAACTTGTCCTAAAATGTTCTTTTTTGGGCTATTCTTTTTATATACAACAGTGTGTGAGCTGCTCTGTTCATTGCTTTGATTTTGCAGTGTGTACATTGGACAATATTTCACTGAGATTTTAGATTTTTGAACTACAGTACTGTAGATTACAAATTCCAGATTTTACTGATGTGACATTTTGAAAACAGCAAATCTGTTATTGTGTAATTTCTGCATCTTAGTCAAACTGCAGTAAAACTTTACTGAATATTACAGCTTGTCACTTTACAGTCACTGCAGAGGAGGCTGATTAGTGTTTGGTCTACTCAGAAGCTGCAATCTTTGTGCTTGTGGTTACTAATCTGGTCTCACCTCTTTCTCCTTACTATTACACTTTCCATATTAAGGGCAAGGCTATGAGACAAACCTCAGAGCCTCATAAAAAGTGGATGCATTGAGAATAATCGAAAACTCCTAAGAGGGGTAGCTGATGGACACAATACCGACGGTCATAATCCCGACAACTATTGACAGTCAAAGTACTGGCATAGTCAAAATGCCAACATTTATTATGCAGCAATGTTCAAAATGCAGACATAGTCAGAATACTGACATTTGAAATGCTGACATGTTAAAATGACGACATGCATTTTTAAGGATTTTTTGCCCAAAAATAGACTTGTTTATACTTTACCATCCCAATGGACTTGGAGGGGTAATATAATAGGGTGGCAAACACAGCGAGGGGACACAATACACTTAGACAGTGTCCATGTTGACCTATGTCGACAGTGACACAAAAAACACAGAAAAACTCATGTAGGTATTTTGACATGTCGACATTTCAAATGTTGGCATTTTGACTATGTCAGCATTTTGAACATGTCGGCATAATGAATGTCAGTATTTTGACCATGTCGGTATTTTGATTGAAGGTCAATGGGTGTCGGGATTATGACCGTCGGTATTGTGTCCTTTGGTAAATCATACTGAACCACCTGAGAGGAGTAAGGGCAAGTTAGTAACATTAAAGATTAGATCGATCTTAATCTTTACAATAATTTAACTACAAGGTTTCTTTATGGGATTGGTATGGGATCTCGCCGCATGGAATGCCATATGTCAGTAAAGTGACATAGAATGCCAGCAGGGGGTCAAGCGCAATGATGACCCTTATGGGCTCACTGCACTCACCATACTGTGGGCTCAGTGGTGAGCTTAGCTCACCAAAGGCTCTATTCTCCCTCTATGGGTGTCGTGGATACCCATAGAGGGGGAATTACCTACTTCACCGGTATTCAGGCTGCAATATAGTACCCCTGTCAGGATTCCGGTGTCGGTATTGAGACAGCCGGGATCCAGACAGGTGGTATGTTAACCACATAACCTCTTTATTATTGATTTGAAGATATACATCTTTCTTTACTTCAAGAAGGGTATTTGTGAAGCTTGAAACATCTACAGTACGTCTTTTAAAATATTTTCCTTTATGGTTTATTATGTTTTGAGTCAAGAATTCATTAGTACTGTATGTAGTCCTGCTTTTTTAGAAATATTTTTTTAATTTGAGCAATAAACAAGTATTACAACAAGTGTAATTGTGTTTGAATAGAACATTGTACATAATGAAGTACATCAGAGTTTCCAATACATATCACAGATAAAGGGCACATACCAAATAACAAATGTATCATAAAATAAGAGAGATATAGAATTGAAAGGGTCAAGAGTCATAGCAATCAGACTAAAATCATCAGATGGAAATGGGAGGATTTTGGAGGAAAAATCTAGTTTCGTACCATGAAGTATTACGGAAGAAATGAAAAATGGCCTCCTTCATAGGTATAAGTAGAACCTCAATGAAACTTTCTGACGTGGCAAAAAAAATTTCAGTACGGGATTCTTTTTGGAGGGAGGCCTCCAGCCAATCCATGTGGAAAATAATAACACATTATCCTTAAAACATGTCTAAGGTAGGTGCCGAACTTTGTATTTGTATCCACATATGTAGGATTAATTTTCAGGCGGCCAAGGAGATAGCCAAAAGCAATCTCTTAACATCTCTGGGAGCTCGAGTTGGTAATAGGCCAAAGATTGACCATTCAGGCATGAGGGGGGCATAATTAACAAGATGATGAGATGTGAAATGCCACACCGCTAGCAATAACCATCTAAGAGATGGGCAGGCACAAAAACAAAAGTAGAGGTCAGTAGTTTGCTGTCCACACTTAGGGCAAGAAGGGTCATCTATGAGGCCCATTAAAAAAAACCTCTGAGGGGAAATGTAAGAATGGTGAAAAATATTGAGGTACATCTCTGTGTATTTGGCAGAAGGGAAAGGGGTGATATAAATTTGCAGCATTTTTAACAGATTTTCTACAGTTATAGATATGGGAAGTGTACCAACCATTGAGCTATTCCATTCAAAAGGGAGGAATGTTCCACTTGGGTTCTAAGACATTTGTAATAAGAGGAAATGGATCCATTAGACAGAGGTGGTTTTAATAACATGTTATCCAGAAAGTTGTCCCAATCCCCCGCCGGCATTGATTTGGAAACCTTGCTCACATAGTACTGAGCCTGAAGGAAGGAAAAGCCATAGCCACCAATAATTGTGTACTTAGTTGCAACGTCCATATAGGAGAGTGGTTTATGGGAAACAGGATTAATCAATGAAAAAACAGTAGTTCTGCTTTTTAGTGAATCTACATTAGCAAATACCATGGCACTTTTTGTGTCTTCCTCATATGCTCCATCATGCTGAATGTTACATAGAATATCGTATAGAAGATACCACTGCTAGTCGAAGGTAAGAGGGTAAGGGACACCTATATGATGTGGGAGGTTGTTGTACTCAAGCATTAATTGCCAGAAGCCATTTTTAACGATAGCCATAGATTCACAGATTTGTTTTGATGTAGTTCTCCTACTGCATTTTTATCATCTGTTTGCAACATTTATTTATTAAGTCACCATGCTTTTGTAAATTGGTGCATAGGTGTGATATGCATAGCTATATCTGCTTAAATGGGAAACTTTATTGGAAAATAAATTAGTCATTAGTCATTATTTGTATGTTGCTCAAAATATGCAATGTCTAACCTTTTTAACACTTTATTTGTACAAAGAGAAAAAGAAAATTGCACAATACAGAAGATTTTGCATAAAACAAGTTGTAAACAATTCTCCTTGTCTTTTGTTTTAGTTACATGAACAAAGGGGTCTCCCAGGAGGGGACAACACTTGAGCTCGAGGGAACTAGAAAGAGCAAAAGAGAGGAAAAAAGAAGAAGAGCGGGGGAAGTAGAAAGGGAAAAGGCAAAGGGTAAGAACAGGGTTGAACAAGGCTAGAGAAATAAGACATAATCAGAGCAATTTAAACACAGATAAAGGGATGGCTTACTGCTATAATACGAGAGAAGGACATCTGGAGGGAGGGCCCGAGGACGTCATGTCTAGCTTTTTTTAATGTATAAAATATTGTAGTTACCAAATTGACAGTGGGATTTGTGATAGGGAAGAATTACATTTCATCCATTTTGATAAAGAAAAAGAAAACTTACAGGTTAATGCCAACTGTGTACTGAATTGTGACATTTTACACAAAAAAAATTGATTTATTAAGAAATTTGCACTTATTTATGTAATTATGTGCATTTAACACTAGGAATGTAAAATTTTGATAGCTTACTATAATCACACTTTTAACAAACTGAATATCATTTTAATTTTTCTGCAAAAAGTTACAAAACAAAACTTGGCCTGACATTGGGGGTCATTCCGAGTTGATCGCTAGCTGCCGATGTTCGCTGCGTAGAGAAAATTTTAAAAAATGGCAAAACTATGCATGTCATTTGGGGCGCAATGCGCACGTGCAGCGTATGGGTACAAATAGCATCATTGTTTTGCACTGCTTCTAGCGACGATTCCATTCGCACAGCCGATTGCAAGGAGATTGACAGGAAGTGGGAGTTTATGGGTGTCAACTGACCGTTTTCTGGGAGTGTTTGGAAAAGCCAGGCATTTGCAGGGCGGGTATCTGACGTCAATTCCGTGACCTTCGTCGCTGCAATCGTCGCACAGAATAAGTAACTACAGGGCTAGGCTTGTTCTGCACAAAATGTGCTTGTACCCGCTCGGCTGCACAGGCGTTCGCACACTTGCAAAGTGAAAATACACTCCCCCATGGGCGGCGACTATGCATTTGCACGGCTGCTAAAAGTAGCTAGCGAGCGATCAACTCGGAATGACCACCATTGTTCCAGAGTGTAAAAAGCTTTAGATCATATTTGTCAAAGAGTGAAAGAGTTAACCTTCATATTGCAATTGCATATTGCAATTGCAAGTTTAGCCATCATACGCATATTTTACATACATCATTTTGGGAAAACATTTAGATACTGTAGTAAATGAGCAAATTGCTGCAGATGATGGAGAGAAGAACATGGGTGCCAGGATTAATGTGAGTTATTTAATTATACTATGTAAACAAAAGTGATTGGACATTGACAGCAAATAGATCAATGAGATTTTTTTTGACGTCAGTACTTATGTTTTGCAATTCCGACTTAAGTATAGTGACTAACTGTGACACTGAAGAAGGTTTTCAATGGGGTTAATATCTGGAATCTGAGCTGGGCAATGCATTTGGGTAACTGAATTTTCTGTAAATCAGTCCATCGTCACCCTGGAAACATGACAGGTGACATTGTCGTCCTGATCGAACTGCCACAATGTAGGGAGCTTGAGTTATCAAGAACATCTCTATACTACTCAATGTTAATGTGACCATGAATTACAACTAGTGGACCCATGCCAAACCAGCTGCAGCAGCCCGACAGCATAATGCCACCACCTTCATGCATTACTGTAGGTACTGTACACTGTCATCAGATTTTCTCCTGGCAATTGCCAAATCCAAACATGTTTATTTGATGTTAAAAGTGTAAACAATGATGCGTCACTCCATTACATTCGCTGTCATTGTTCACTGTCCAGTTTTTGCGCTCTTTACACCATTGCAAGTACTGTGCTGCATTCTTCTTTGTAATTAGAGGTTTTTGAGCAGCTACTTGCCCATAATATCCAAGTGCATGGGCCTCCCTATGAAGTTTTCGTGTTCAAATTGGCACATTAGTGGCCATTTGGAACTCCTGTGCAATGGTTTGCATTGGACAACCCTGTTCTGTTGCAGCTCCCAGGTTAGCACTCTCCGGTCCCTGGGCTGCAGTTTCAGGGGTTTTCCAGGGTTAGGTGTATTCCTGCTTTGGCTATTCTTCTTCCACCCATAAATGATTAAAGACACAATGGGTTTAGGAATGTTCCTAACATCCACAATGCTTCTCACATTCATATCTCCATTCAAGCAGGCTACAATGATCCCATTTTCAAACTTGGTTAGCTCCTTCCAGCAAGTTCTTTCATTAGCAAATTATGTAATCAGTGCGCCTCTGCCAGTTTTATACTTTCACAAACACGTGTTTTCTGCAGGAGCACACCATATTGCTAGCATGGGAGTGTCCAATCACTTTGTCAACATAGTGTTGTTAAATATTAAATATATATATTTTTAAAAGGAATTGGAAAGATACATCATGCTACATATATATGACGTTCTATTCTGACTTGTCAAGAATCAATAAAAGTACCCTTAGATTATATAAAATGTTTGAGCATTGGCTGAGATGATATTAAAAGGTTAATTAGATTTCAATACAGACAAATAATAGTGAATAAAGCTAAGCTGAAACATTTTACAATATTTTGTAGACAGAGATAAAGCACAACATATTTTTTAATAAAAATACCTATGAATGTTCTGATCTTTGTAAAGATTTGTGTTCTTGCAAACTGGAACCACTGTGTATAGTTATAATTGCTTATGTATTTTTAGGGGTATATTCATTAAAGATCAATATTAACTGATTTGATATTAATTAAAATCGATCTAAATCAATATTGAGTTTAAGGGTGTATAACACACATATACTAACAGATAATTGTTTAATATTAATTTTTAAATGTCAGTACATGTGTGTTTTAGCCCCAGAAACATATCAATTTAGATAGATTTACATCGATTTAAGAATGATAAAAAAATTAATGAAAAATTGACCTTTAGTAAACATATGCCTTAGTTTCTGAATTTTTAACTTGCAGGTCTTTTTGCATATATTTGTGGATAAGGTGTAAATTCATAATAGTTTATTATAGTAGGGGCATGAACATCAAGAATGCATCTCATTTTAAATTGCATAGTTTTTGTAAATAATTTTTTAAGGGTATCCTTTGCAGGTAGTGCCCCTTACACATTATGCCCTTAGTAGTCATGCTCCTTACATATGATGCCCAATGTAGTAGTGTTCCTTACACATTTTGCACACCATAGTAGTGTCCCTTACACATTATGCCTTCAGCAGTAGTTCCCCTTCCACATTATGCCCACTGTAGTAGTGCCTCTTACACCTGTTGTAATGTCCTTACACATTATGCCCACTATTTTAGTGCCCCTTACACATTATACCCACTGTTGTACTGCCCCTTACACTGTGCCCACAGTTGTAGTACCCCTTACACATTATGCCCACTGTAGTATTGCCTGGCACAGCAGGCAGTGTTATTGCCACTTGTGTTCAGTACCCCACCACATTACAGTACAGTGAAGAAACTCAAAATAAGACTCTCTGTTTGGGGCACACTGCCTGTCAAAATGTAACTTTTAATAATTTAATTTAAAAATTAGGAGTTGAAAATTAACAAAGAAAACCCACAACAAGGAAAACTATTTGAGTATCGTATTAATGCTCACAGTGAAAATATGAAAAAGCTATCTCATTCACCAATATATGGGAAAAATAACAAAGTAGGTGTATAGAATAATCATGTGTTAATACACAATGTAGTCCCTGGACAGTCTCTGTGCTCAGAGTGCTGTGTTTAATAAATTGGTAAAACGGATACACTTCAGATAATCGTGCAAAAGAAGGTCACCTTGATTCTGACATTATGTAAGGCAAATGAGGATACATTCCAAAGGTACAAAGTAACACTTCGTCCAATTATAATCTCATGGAATTATAGTGACATCTGTAATCAATTACCATATGGTTACTGCCATATATGAAAAAAAAAATATATATATATATAAATATATATATATATATATGTACACAGCAGTGAGCAATTCCTCCCTAACTCCAAAATATTGAGCTTAAATAGCTATTCTGTTGGCACTAACTGTGCCGCAGGTATAGACAATTTTCAATACAATAATCCATGGTAATATGATGTTTGATAGATCCAAAGCCCCCACTAATTTGCGGTTCAGTCGTGCAGCTGCTGCTCAAACATCTGCATTAGCATCAAATGTCAGAGTGAGCGTGCCGCTGTGTTGCAAATTAGAATGTAGAAAAAAGCAAGATGTAGTTTCTGCTTTTGAGCCCGTTCTTCCCATCCACTACTGATGTGTAAAACAGTGCAGGAGTTAAAACGGGAGATGGATCCAATGAGAGAACTTGAAACATAAATGATTGTAGGATAGAACGTATAGTGTTAGTACAATCACAGGTTCTGAAAACAGTTGCTACTACCAGGTGTGTGTGGTAAAGCCACAGTGAACACCGGTGAGCGCGCTGATACTCAGATCTGGAACTGCTAAGGAAGAGAAGACAGCGGGTGGCAGCGTCTTGCAAACAGCATGTCCCTTGTTACTGGAGCATTGCAAGGGCTTGATGCTGCTACACTCTCACGCTGTCCACCCTCTGTGAAACAGAATACCCGTATATTGATAGATGCAGTAGGGAGGAGATCAAAGATCTGTCATGTGTGTCAGGGACGGGGGGTGGGGTAGCTGCTAATGCATAGCGGGACCCCACATGTTCCGAGGGGTACGCTTCACCTGCAGGATTCATCAGTCGGAAGTGCCATCAGGTAATCCGTGACAGCTTTTAAAGAGAGCTCCATCTATCACTGGATGGGGCTCATATTGAACAGTAATTTGAGCCATACGGCTGCAGGTGTATTGAAGTAGTGTGTTCTAGCACTGATAGTATATCTACCGCAGTTAGTGCTGATGCTATTCTAATAGGAAATATTCATCTTTAATGAAAAATTATTAGATCTAGAGGTTTTTTAAGACCCTCCTTTATTGTCCTATTATAGATATATCATATAATAATCAATTTATGATTATAAAGAGGGACTCATATTCTACAAGTTTGGCAAATCTATAATATTCTATGTGAGGGAATCATAAGGAATATATACAGGAGGAACACAGAAGTAAGTAAAATAAGAAAATTAATGAAAGAAAGAAGAAGGAAAAATATATAAAAATAAAATATAACAATAATGATACTATATGAATGGGACAGGAGATTGTTATAAATAGTTTCATTTGCTCAGTATTGAGCCGCCCAAGGTAAAATAAGAGATTAATAATTGTCACAAGAGTGATACCTGAATTTTTGATAGTATGATAAATTAAGGAAGAGTAAGGTGAAGGAGGCGGGGGTTGAGCTTCTTAGGAGCAACAGAAGAAGAACCTACATAGTGAGTAATTATCAATGGTTAAACATAAATAAGGATATGTTATTATACTAATATTAATATTAGGAACGAGAGGAAAAGGAGAGAGGGAATATATCTAAGTTTATATGTGAAGCAGGCTGTATAGTATAGTCTTTTAAAAGGCACTGAAATTAATCATTTCATTGAGTCCATTGGGTGTTACTGTATTGAGTTTGAAAGTCCATTTGCTTTCCTTACGCAATAGTTCTTTGGTAAGGTCGCCTCCTTGGATACCCATTTTCAGATGTTCCAGGCCATAGGCTTTCAAATCTTTTATACTGCCTCCATGATGTGTCTGAAAATGCCTTGCAACTGAGGTCAGCTTTTTCATCTTCAAGGTGTCAGTTTCAGCATTGCGTTTGTTTCCTGCATGTTCGAGGATTCTTTGAGTGCTCTTGTGGTCATTCCCACATACTTGAGACCACAGCTGCACTCTAGACAGTAAACCACACCTGTTGGATCACAATTCATAAATTGTTTAATATGAATGATGTTATTATATCTGTCTACAACAGAATCTTTTCTTGAGGATGTGAGTGCAAGCTTTGCATTTGCCACAAGGTGACGTACCCTTGAATATAGGTGGATTACGAGTTTTTCTGACAAAGTGGCTTTGGACAAGTTTGTCCCTGATGTTCGGTGCTCTTCGCCAACTAAAAGTTGCCCTGTCACCCAATTGTTGACACAAGTCGGTGTCTGTTGATAAAATGTGCCAGTGTTTCTGTATTATGTTCTGTAGTTGCCTCCAATTCTTTACAGAAACTGCCTATGAACCGAATCTGGTTTGTACTTCTCTCTTTTTTATTTCCAAAAATCAAAGAGTCTCTTGTGAGTTTGGATACCTGATGTATAACTCTTTTGATGGTTTTCTTACTGTACCCCCTCTTAATGAGTCTGGTAGTTAGCTCTCCACATTTCTCAGTATAGATCTGATCATCAGAATAGTTTCTTTTTAATCAGAGAAATTCTCCTTTTGGTATATTTCTCACAGTAGCCGGAAAGTGGGCACTTTCCTGATGTAACAGGCTATTGTTTGCTGTCTTCTTCCTATGTAGTTCTGTCATAAGTGTTCCATCTGTGTCCCTATGGAGATGTAAATCCAAGAAGGTCACTTCATTTGGACTCCATTCTGATGTCAGTTTGATGTTCAATGGGTTATCATTCAAGATTTCAATGAACTCCTGGACGTCAAAGATGTCACCATTCCATATCATCAGGATATCATCAATGTACCTATACCAGCTACTGATCTGGCTGGTATAGTGTTCTTTTCTTTCAGTGAAAACCCATTCCCTCTCCCACCAGCCAAGAAACAGGTTTGCATACATGGGTGTGCAAGCTGCACCCATGGCTGTACCCTGTACTTGTACAAAAAATGTATCATCAAATGTAAAAAAATGATGGTTAAGAATGAAATCCAAAAGTAATACCAAGAAGTTATGAAAGTCATTTATCCCCTCTGTTTCCAGGAAATATTTCACTGCTGAGATACCATATGTGTGTCTTATGTTGGTATATAAGGACTCCACATCCATACTAACCAGATATTGGTTACCTTCCAATATAATGTCATGTAGTTTCCTAATGACATCAGCGGTATCTTGTAAAAAAGATGGAAGGCTTTGGACATGATGTCTCAAATGTTGGTCAAGTAAAGTACGTGCTGCCTTGGACAATCCTCCAATTCCCGAGAATATTGGGCAACCTGGTGGTCTCTTAACATCTTTATATACTTTTGGCAACATATAAAATGTTGGCACTCTCGGATTCAGAACTTGCAAGTATAAAATTTCCTGTTGGGATATGATGCCTTCGTGATGAGCTTCATTGATAATCTTATTGTATTTAACGAAAAATTTATCGGTATGGTTAAAAATGACTTGTTTATAGCAAGAAACATCTCCCAATTGTTACTTGGCTTCCTGAAGATACATTTCTACCGTCCATAAAATGACATTTCCTCCTTTGTCGGATGGTTTTACAATAATATCATCCCATTGTTGGATGGTTATCAATGCTAGGCGTACGTCCTGGCTTAAATTATTGTTAATGAAAGACTTCCTATGTGTCCCAAGTTGTAGCTTATCCATGTCTCTTGAGACAAGTCCCATGAAGACTTTAACTTCTGGGCTAATTGTGTCTATTGGCATAAATGTGGAATTCTTTTTACACATTTGTCTCCTCATCTGTGTGGTTATGCACATTTGTGTATCTATTGGACCTTCATCTGCAAGTTCTGCCAAGATATGTAATGCTTCCAAGTCTTCCGCAGTGATCTCTGTATTAGATATATGATCAGAGTAATTTGTGGGGGATGAATCATTGGTAAATGATGTTATTTTATTGGCATATAGTTTGGTAAGTAGTAATTTACGTCCAAACAATTTTAAATCTTTCTCCCACTCAAATCTCTCAAAGGTGGTTGTGGGGGAGAATGAGAGTCCTTTGCTTAGTACTTTGATCTGTGCATCGATTAGAACTTTTTCTGAGAGATTGATAATTCTCAGATCAAACATCATATTAACATGGATTATTGTATTGAAAATTGTCTGTACCTGCGGCACGGTTAGTGTCAACAGAATAGCTATTTAAGCTCAATATTTTGGAGTTAGGGAGGAATTGCTCACTGCTGTGTACACATATATATATATATATATATATATTTATTTTTCATATATGGAAGTAACCATATGGTAATTGATTACGGATGTAATTGTGCGGAGGAGATTCCGCACAATACATCGTAAAGGCTTTTCACAGTAAGGATAATACGTGTTTGGAATTCCCTGCCTGAGGGATTTGTAATGGTGGACTCTTTCAACACCTTTAAGAATGGGTTAGATAAATTCCTCATGGATAAGGATATCCAGGGTTATGGTGCATAGTCACGCACTATAGTTACTATAAAAAGGGATAAAATTCAACGGCTGAAATCAGCATCAGTCATAATTTTAGACAAATCATCATGCATAGGAGACCACAAATAGGTTGAACTTGATGGACAATTGTCTTTTTTCAACCTCAGATACTATGTTACTATGATGTCACTATAATTCCATGAGATTATAATTGGACAAAGTGTTACTTTGTACCTTTCTATCTTGCAAAACTCATTGACAATTATTAACAGTCTTTTTCAGAGTTATATGACCCCATTGCCTTCATTGTTGCAAATGTACTTCTCTGATTATACAGACTGACAAATTTTGTTCATAGACATTTGATACCAACCAGAAATCTGTTAGCATTGGAATGTATCCTCATTTGCCTTACATAATGTCAGAATCAAGGTGACCTTCTTTTGCACGATTATCTGCAGTGTATCCGTTTTACCAATTTATTAAACACAGCAATCTGAGTACAGAGACTGTCCAGGGACGGGTGTAGTACGGGTGACCGGCGGTCTCCTGACCGCCGGTCACCTTACCGACGCCGGGATCCCGGCAGCATACCGACGCCGGGATCCCGGCGGGGAGGAGCGAGTGCAGCAAGCCCCTTGCGGGCTCACTGCGCTCGCCACGCTGCGGGCTCGGTGGCGACCTGCGGTCGCCACGGGTTCTATTCCCACTCTATGGGTGTCGTGGACACCCACGAGTGGAAATAGTCCCTGTTGGTCGGCATGCCGACCATCGGGATAGTGAGCCGTCGGGCTTACGGAGGAGGTCATGTGACTGTCGGTCAGCTGACCGGCGGTCACATGACTACCACCCCCAGGGACTACATTGTGTATTAACACATGATTATTTTGTACACCTACTTTGTTATTTTTCCCATATATTGATGAATGAGATAGCTTTTTCATATTTTCACTGTGAGCATTAATACGATACTCAAATTGTTTTCCTTGTTGTGGGTTTCTATATATAAAATAACCCATAATAGTTTTCTTTGTTAATTTTCAACTCCTAATTTTTAAACCAAATTATTAAAAGTTATATTTTAACAGGCAGTGTGCCCCAAACAGAGTCTTTCCCCTCTTTCCCTTGCTGTTTACTCTAGTTTATTCGTACTCCCAGGGTGCACCTCCTGAAGCAATTGATGACAGTATACAATTATTTGGAATGTGGAAAAGCCTGTATATTGTTTTCTATTTTGTGACCTTGTGTGCTTGAACTGTGTTTCCTTTTTTCCCCTGTCTCCCTGATTTACACATTTTACACAGTAAGACATGGTATTACATGGTATTACTGTTTATCAGAAACCATGTGCTACACATTTATGGGCTATGGGCTACACATGACTCTGAACTTTGCAATTGTGGTATTTTGTCACAATTGTCAAAATATTTTCAGAATATTAAAATCCATATAAATTTTAACATACATTTAATTATAGCAATCAGAGATACAATTTTATTACAAATCACTGCAACATTTCAGCTTTTTATGAAGGATCAATAATAAGAATGACAAATGTATTAAGAATATTGCAATATGAAATCCTAATGAAGCAATACAATATTAACTCATGCTTTATGACTGATGTACATCTAAATCTTTTTCTTCTAAACATGGTCACACACAAGAGTACACGATGAAACTGAAAAGATTAACTTTACAAAAGCACAAAATATTCTTTCAACTCTACCACACAAGCAATTACATGTGAAAAATTTCTGCAATACCTCATGTATTGAAAATGATACTAAGATTAATCAAGCACATCGCAAGCAAGGAATACATCTTTACTCATCCATGGGTCGGAAAGATCAGTATTAGAAACAAAGAAAGCAAAGCAAATCCATTTTATCGAAGATAAAGGACCCTCTACAAACTATTGTATCTAGAAATGTTTTCTTCACAAGATGATGAATTACAAAATCAAATAGTTTCAAAATGGTCTGTCACAAAGCAAATGGAACAAGACATCCTATCTTTAGAAAATCCAATACTAACAATCAGTTAAAACTAAGAAAAAAATATCAAGGACATTGTCTAAGATGGTTTAAACCCTACTACACAGCTTACATTTTGCCAAATACTGAACAGTATTAAAGAATGTGCACCACATGAACAGTAGCTGATTACTGCTATAGTTATAGCTAACAATATTACCTGTAAGATGCTGTGCTACACTGCAATTGCAGTCTGTACAAAATAAAAAAAAATATAGGTTAAAGCAGTGTTTCTCAAACTGTGTGCCGTGGCACCCTGGGGTGCCTCAGGACACTTGCAAGGGTGCCCCGGGTTGGTGGTCCAGGATCAATTTGTAATAGGTAAAACCAGTGCTTTTGGCTTCAACTCATAAAATATGTGTACAAACAGAAGCAAATCATGTGCTTCATCATGTAACTGAACCTAATGATAACATATAAACACAATTTACTTAATTTAATATTTCTTTCTAAATTTCTCAATAAGAAACTTTTGGCCTAGGCGTGTCGTGAAAAAAATTCTTATGCTCTAGGGTGCCGTGATTCAAATAAGTTTGGGAACCACTGGATTAAAGCATTCTTTAAAAATACTGTGGGGTTCTCTCATCAAACACTGGTATCACCCACTTTATTGCGCATAAACTTTATGGTATACTGTATGTCACAGGTATTAGTCCTGATCAGGGCCGGTGCTAGGGTATTCGGCGCCCTCCTGCAAACTATAAATTTTGCGCCCTCCTACAATTACATATGTGGCCACTCTCATCCTACCCACGAGCAGCAGCATAGCAATTGTGCTTAGCTGCGGCAAGCTGCCTTCCGTTCACGGGAATGTACGCACATGCGATCCTACGGATTGCGGGTGCATGTACATGCTAATTGCGCAAATGAGTTGCGTTTGCTGCAAGTAGCCTTTAAGCTGAGAAGGGACAGATCTGTATGTCCTCTTGTTTGAAATGTAATGTGCAATGCAGTATGATGCAGATGGTGAGAGTCAGTGGGTGACAGGAGAGAAAGGTGACAAGGAGAGTATGAGAGTCAGTGGGTGACAGGAGGGAGAGAGGTGATGGGTAGATATTGAGAGATAGTGGGTGACAGGGAAAGGGTGATGGGGAGAGGGTGACAGTCAGCTGGTGACAGAAGAGAGGGGATGGGGACATGGTGAGAGTCAGTGGTGACAGGGAGAGGGTGACAGGAGAGAGGTGACAGGGAGTGGGTGAGAGCCAGTGAGTGACGCGGAAAGGCTGAGAGTCAGTGGGTGACAGGAGAGAGGGGATGGGGAGATGGGGAGAGTCAGTGGGTGACAGGTAGAGGGTGATGGGGAGATGGTGAGAGTCAGTAGGTGATGGGGAGATGGTGAGAATCAGTGGGTGACAGGGAGAGGGTGATGGGGAGATGGTGAGAGTCAGTGGGTGACAGGTAGAGGGTGACGGGGAGATGGTGAGAGTCAGTAGGTGATGGGGAGATGGGGAGAATCAGTGGGTGACAGGGAGACTGTGCCAGGAGAGAGGTGATGGGGAGAGGGTGATGGCCAGGGAGAGGCAGCAGTAGATGACGGGCAGAGGGTGGTGATGCGGAGAGGCAGTGGGCAACAGCATTAAAACATGTAAGCTCACCTCACTTGACTCCAATCGGACAGCGAGAGAAGGTCTTCACCGTGCGACAATACCTACAATGGTCAACATAATATGTTTATATTATAATTAATGTATGCATCAGTCATTATTAAGATAATAAATATTATAATTCATATTTTATATTAAATCTACACGTATAGAGATGTAGCCACCCTCACCATGGCTACATCCTGCCGGGACATGCACTCCAGGCGCTGTTAGGCGTGCACATGCCTAGACGTGCCAGGCTGTGTCTTTTGCCACCCCCTTCATTTTGAATGAGTGGCGAGTGCACATGTAAGGGGCGAGTGCACATGTAAGGCGCGTCCGCTTCTTAGACATGCATGCGGTAGCGGCAAACGAGGCGCAAATGCGCCTAGATGTAGCCACGATGAGTGTGGCCACATCTGTACCCCACTTCACCCCTTACCGTTTTCTATAACCCAAACAGTTTTACTTAATTAAATATTCCCTTATTAAAAAAGCTATAAACATTTTGTATAAAAAAGCATACCTTTTTCTGCAGCTTTTCCAGTCCTTTTGTTGATGGCCCTCGTCTCTGCGTAGGCTCCTCTTCTGCTGGACCCATTACTCTGAAGTCCTGTGAGGGAAGACAAGAAGGATAGGAGAGGGGATAGAAGAGGAGGGGAGAGAGGGGGGGAGGGGAGAGAGGGGGGGGGCATTGCTGAAGAGACAGAGGGAAGGGAAGAGAGGAAGGGGTGTCTGACATGGCAGCAGGGAGGAGTAATGAGGAAAGACCAAGTATGGGAGGGGGACCTGTCACAGGAGGATACTTCACGCTGATGGTGCCGCTGCCTATCAAAAACATTTGACGGGAGAAGGATGCGGCAGCCAGCAGCAGCAGTCATTAAGGAGGCAAAGAGCAGAGGGCCAGAGATGGGGGAGGCGGGCAGAGGGATCCGCTCCTCCTGCTGCTGGTGCCGCTGCCTGTAATACACTGTGACTGGCAGCGGCTGCGTCAGCCAGCCGTAGCGGATACTGTAGAGGGCATAGAGCAGAGGGCCAGTCAGAGATGGGGGAGGCGGGCCGCGGGAGCCGCACTTCATGCTGCCGGCGCCACTGCCTATAATAAACTGTGACAGGCAGTGGCTGCGGCAGCCGGCAGCAACATGCAGGGAAGTGGGGGTCTCTGTCAGTAAGGAGGCTGGGAGGGGGGAGCCGCACTTCATGCTGCTGGAGCCGCTACCTGTCACACAGAGTGACAGGCACAGGTTGCGGCAGCAGCAGCAGAACACACACATTACCGAATAGTAGCAGAGACTGTGCTGAGCGGGTACACCGCTACCTGATACACAGACACACACCTACATATACACGGTTGGGTGTGTGTTACCGCCGCTGAGGATCCAGTCAGTCAGCATACCGACCGTGGGATCCTGGAGTCGAAATGCCAGCAGGAGGCGAGCGCAACAAGCCCCTTGCGAGCTTGCTGCGCTCGCCACGCTTCGGGGTGGGTGGTGACTCTATGGGTGTCGTGGACACCCACGAGTGGGAATAGTCCCTGCTAGTCGGCATGCCGACTGTCAAATTTAGAGGGGGCGGGGTATAGCCGTCAGTACTCCGTCGGTCACATAACTAAATCCCCATATACATACCCCGCCCCACCCCCTACCATTATCTAAACCCCTGTAAAGTTAAAATAAATAAGCACTATTAAATAAATATTTTAATCATTTATAATAAACACTTACCTTTTATTCTGTAACTTCTTCTGACTTCACTCTTCAGCGTTTCCTGCTCCTCCTGTCTGCTCCTCTTCGGCGGCCATTACACTCTTCTCCACACCAGTCCTGAGTCAGAGGAGGGGAGGGGAGGTGACGGAGAAGAAGGGAGGGGAGATGGGGGGGCCGGGGGGGGCATTGCATAAAGCCACAGAGGCAAGAGTCCCAGGGGAGGGGAGAGAGGGGGGCGGGCGGCACTGGATAAAGAGAGGAGAGAGGGCCAGGGATAGGGCAAGGGGCGGTGCATGATAAAAAGGAGAGAGAGGATAGGGCAAAGGGGCGGCGCTTAATATTAAAATTGCCCTGAATGGAGGACGCGTCGCCGCTGCTGCCTGTCTCCGCAGCATGACAGGTGCGGGCAGGGCGGCGCAGCGCTGTGTGGAGCCTGGAGCCGGAGGTGGGCATAGTCAGGCACTGAGGCAGCGGCAGGCTAGCCGCTGCGCCACCGCCGTACTTTAGTCTGCTGGCGCCGCTGAGCTACCTGACATCAGCGGTAGCTGGCAGATACAATACAGACAAAAGGGATGAAGTGCAGGGAAGGCGCCTCTCTGGCCAAGCGCCTCCCTGCACGGCATCCCTTTGCTGAGCGGGTCGCGCCGGCCCTGGTCCTGATGCAGTGTTCTCGTTTCCCTTACTCATTTATTACTCATGGATGCTTGTGTGGAGTTGTACATATATTATTTTTTTCACATAAAATTATTTTTTCCAAAGAGAGCATATATAAAAAAATAATAATTTTGGGTGCATGCATCCATATACAGATTTTGTCAACACCTATGCTTATATCTTCCTACAGTTAGAGAGGGGGAGGGGCAAGCGAGTGTAAACCAAAAAGAGTAAAAGCAAGTTCATGCTATTGTGACCCAGAAGTATTACATGTGCAAAATATACACTAATTGATCACATTTAGACCATTTCAATCAATTTAAAGTTTATAATAATCGTCAGAAGCAGAACTATCATTGATGCAGTAGGCGCATTGCACCAGGGACCCTGAGGACTAAGGGGCCCACTGCTGCCCAGACCTGCTATTAGTTATCCCCTGGCCCCCCTGCTGACCATTATGAGTAATGTCGAGTAAATGGCCCAGTAAAGAGAGCAGGGTGGGCCCCACTGCCTTAGTGACCTGCCCGATACCTTTGGGAAGCAGGGCTGAGCTTGTGTGTGCTAGACTGATAGAGGAGTCCTGCCACATATTAGCACTGTTGATTGCAGCCACTTGCTGTTTTTATTTAACAGACAACTGCACATTTTTTTCTTATTCATTGCTGTCTGTGAATGAAAGGCAGCCCACAAGCGGTGTAACTGGCACTGCCAAAGTCATCCTGACTGAGTGCCAAACTGAGGAAAGCACAAGGGTCAGGGGCCAATGTCAAAGACAGAGCATAGGCCACTGTGTTCCTGCCCTCACCAAGGTACATACCCTCTGTTATCCACACCACATAGAACATTGTGCTTGGAAACCTGTCACCCTCTACCTCCCATTGCCATCTGTTGTAACCTTCTGCCTCTCTATGTCAACCTCTGCCTCCCCCTGCCTTACACCATCACCCTCTGCCTCTCCTTGTCACCCACTGCTGTGTGGCTTATTGTGTACTTGGGTTGGGGTGGAGGAAGGGGGCCCAAATTATACTTTTGCACCTGGGCCCACTACTCACAGGTTCAGCCACTGGTAATCGGCAGTGGTCTGTCCCATCTCTGACATTTTCCAGATATTGCTTCACATGCTGTAGGCCTAATATAATAATCATAATTATTTATAATATACCTGTGGATGACTGCAATATCTCCAACATGTACAGTGGAAGCCAAGGACAATGACTCCCACTGCCAGAAATGGAGATGGGACAGCCATCTTGCAGGAGAGAAATAGAGGACAAGGCAGTAAGTATAGTGGTGAGGGAATAGTATGGGTTCAAAATGTGGCAGAAATGGGTGGGATGAAGTGAGCCAATATACAGTAAGCTGGGTCCATTTTACTAGCACAAATAATAATACACAGAGGTGGTGGTGGTAGTAATAATAATAATAATAATACACATGCACAGTAGGAAAGTCAATGTGCCATGTTCCCGGAGAGACCTGCATGCACAGTACACATAGTCTATTCCCCTGTGCCACTGGAGACAGAGGCGGGGCCTGCATAGAGATTGCACATGGGCCCCCTCTTCTCTTATTCCACTGTTGAGTCTGGATGTATCTTTCCAACATAACAGATTTTGGTTTGTAACTCAAATCTCTTACTGACGTCAATTATGCTATTTCAGTTGTGGGCCCCTTTATTCTCTTCCTGTATTCTGTGCCCCAGCCATGAACAGTCCATGTCTGCTCAGACAGCTAATTAGCCTCATCATTGAACTTAAGCTTCATTCAGTTGTAAGCATATGCACAATGCACTTACAATTCTTATGGAGCAAGGTGTAGGCAAGCCCAACTCCTGGTATATCTCAGCCAGAATATTTTCAATTATAGGCAACTTATTTGATCTTTACTTTGTAAAATAGATCTTACTATCATATCCTAGAGAAGTGTGTATAATTTTCTAGCACCAGTGAACTGAATCATCATACCACACTTTAGGCTACTTGATAAATTCAGTACTGCAACTAATACATTTCTTTCATCTGTTTAATATCTTTGCATTAAATACTATACTAACCATAACATCCATTTGTCAAGAATCTGATGTTCAACATTCATTTCATGTATTAAGTGATACATCACCTACCTGTACTGCAGTTGCACTTGTGTTGTAGAGCTGAATGGACATCGCCATATTGGATTTTTGTCAGATGTCCTCCAAGTGTGCCATGTCTCAGCTGACTTTAGCAGCATATACAGTGCATCTGGAATCTATTCATATCAATTCACTTTTTCCACATTTTATTATGTTACAGCAGGCCTGGCCAACCTGTGGCTCTCCACCTGTTGTGAAACTACACATTCCAGCTTGCTCTACCACAGTTTTAGCATTCCCTAATAGCAAAACTGTGGCAAAGCATGCTGGGAATTGTAGTTTTACAACAGCTGAAGAGCCACAGGTTGGCCAGGCCTGTGTTACAGTAGTATTCCAAAATGGAATAAATTTATTTTTCTCTCAAAACTCTACACACAATGCCTCATAATGATAACATAAAGTTTTTTTTGAGATTTTTAGATTTTTGCAAATTTATTAAAAATAAAGAAATAAGAAATCACATGTACATAAGTATTCACAGCCTTTGCGCAATACTTTGTTGATGTACCTTTGGCAGCAATTACAGCCTCAAATATTTTTGAATATGATGCCACAAGCTTGACAAACCTATCTTTGGGCAGTTTCACATATTCCTCTTTGCAGCGCCTCTCAAGCTCCAGATGGGAAGCGTCAGGTGCACAGCCATTTTCAGATCTCTCCAGAGATGTTTAATCAGATTCAAGTCTGGGCTCTGGCTGGGCCACTCATGGACATTCACAGAGTTGTCGTTAATCCACTCCTTTGATATCTTGGCTGTGTGCTTGGGGTCATTGTCCTGCAGAAAGATGAACCGTCACCCCAGTCTCTGGTCAAGATTGCTCAGGAGCATGTTTTCATCCAGGATGTTTCTGTATATTGCCACATTCATCTTTCCCTCTATCCTGACTAGTCTCCAAGTTCCTGCTGCTGAAAAACATCCCCACAGCATGATGCTGCCACCACCATGCTTCACTGTAGGGATGTTATTGGCTTGGTGATGAGCAGTGCCTGGTTTCCTCCAAACGTGACACCTGGTATTCACGCCAAAGAGTTCAATCTTTGTCTCATCAGACTAGAGAATTTTGTTTCTCATGGTCTGAGAGTCCTTCAGGTGCATTTTGGCAAACTCCAGGCAGGCTGCCATGTGCTTTTTACTAAGGAGTGGCTAACGTTCGGCCACTCTACCATACAGCCATGATAGGTGGATTGCTGTTGAGATGGTTGTCCCTCTGGAAGGTTCTCCTCTCTACACAGAGGAATGCTGTAGCTCTGACAGAGTGACCAGTGGGTTCTTAATCACCTCCCTGACTAGGGCCCTTCTCTCCTGATTGCTCAGTTTAGACAGCCGGCCAGGTCTAGGAAGAGTACTGGTGGTTCCGAACTTCTTCCATTTACGGATGATGTAGGCCATTGTGCTCATTGGAACCTTCAAAGCAGCAGATATTTTTCTGTACCCTTCCCCAGATTTGTGCCTTGAGACAATCCTGTCTCAGAGGTCTACAGACAAATCCTTTGATTTCATGCTTGATTTGTGCTCAGACATGCACTGTCAAGTGTGGGACGTTATATAGACAGGTGTGTGCCTTTCCAAATCATGTCCAATCAACTGAATTTACCACAGGTGGACTCCAGATATTTCAAGGATGATCAGTGGAATTAGGATGCACCTGAGCTCAATCTTGAGCTTCATGGCAAATGCTGTGAATACTTATGTACATGTGATTTCTTAGTTCTTTATATTTAATAAATTTACAAAAATCTCAAAAACACTTTTTTCACGTTTTCATTATGGGGTATTGTGTGTAGAATTTTGAGGGAAAAAAATAATTTATTCCATTTTGGAATAAGGCTGTAACATAACAAAATGTGGAAAAAGTGAAGAGCTGTGAATACTTTCCAAATCCACTGTATGTGACCTGAAGCTCATATGTAAACTTTTTCTGTTGCTTACTGCCAGAGCAATAAATCGCATTGCTGAATCCCTGGCTCCTGTTTGCAGTAAGTCTGCAGAACCTAGTTTAATACAGTTTCAGTCCAAGTGCCAGCAGTCCGGTCTAGTGTTCAGTTCCACCGGTATCATCCCAGTATTAAGTTTTCCAGCATTGCCCCATGGTCTACTCAAGGGAGTAGCATCATTAGTGTACTTTGCCATTTTCAGTTCAGTCTCATCTATAGCCCAGTGGTCCCAATTTGTGCTGGCCTAACATAGACACAGCTTGTCAGCCGGGCAGATTGAAGCGACAGACCAGGGACATGTGGTGAAGTAAGTGGCTCAGAAGGCACTGGCTAGTACCAGAGCTAGATTTAAATGCAACATATGAGCCCATGGGTTCATGTGGGAATAATACACAGGGGCAGCAGTATATACAGTACTTCTGGAAATTTTGTGAGTTTTGATCAGAGATGTGTGGAAAAGGTAAGCAGTGCCAAAGACTTTGTTTCAGAGTTTTGACTATAAACATGATTAGAATAATACAAAGAAGATATTTCTAATATCTTCTTTGTATTTTTTATATACTTTATAGAGTCAAAACTCTGGTGTATGCGTAAGTATGACAGAAAAGGCTCTGCCTTACCACACCACATCTACCTCGACAGACCTAAGTTTAGGCCTGATGAACAAGCTGAATGAATTTGAGATGATGCAAGCATTAATATTGCAAGCTCATCAAAGAGTAGCAGCTCATCTGGACTCGCTAACACAATTGACAAATTGTTCCATTGTGGCTTCTTAGTTTCCACAAGTTTTTTTTTTTTTTTTTTAGTGAATTCAGTTAACCCTTATATTTGCCTGATCTCTTCTGAAGAAGGTATCAGCAATTTAAATTTAGAAGAAAGGGATCTTCTAGCTCAAGGGATCTTTAGTTATTCAAAATTAAATAATGCCGCTAAACAGATTTCCTGGTAAGAAGACCACTTCTTTTTATTGCTCACAGACTTCCCAGTCACCAAGTGTTCTGAATTCTGCATGGCTTTTAATCCTTTTTCAGATGTACAATTACAAAATCTTCTAACCAATATTTTCCTGATATTGCTAGACTAAGGTCTTTACTTCTGCTCAAAGAAAGGATAAGTATCGGAGCTTCCAACAACACTAGATCTCTGAGGCTGAACACCAGCATTGCAAGGAATTTCAACTATGCCTTTACTGTGGGGGTTCTAATCATCTAATTGAGGACTGTCTTCTCTGCAAGTCAAGAAATGGTGACAAGTCTCAATGTATGGACATTCATGTCTACAATCAACCATGCTCAGTTCCAGTTTCTACTATTCTGGGTAGGGGTATCTAGGAAGTTGCCTAAAAATAAAAGTAAACTTTATTGTAAGAGATATCTGATTTTCCAACCCCAGGTGAAGTGCCGATTTTCACAGTGCAGCGATCAGGTGAAAAAACGGCATTTACTGGGTGTCAACTAACCGTTTTCAGGGATTGTTTGCAAAAATGCAGGCGTGTCTGGAAAAATGCAGACGTGGCTGGGCGTTTGCTGGGCGGGTGTATTACGTCAAATCCGGACACGAATAGGCTGAAGTGATCACAAGCGCTGAGTAGGTTCAGAGCTTCTCTGAAACTGAACAAACTGTTTTTGCAGAGCACAGCTGCACATGCGTTCGCACTTCTGCTAAGCTAAAGTACACTCCCCAGTGGGCGGCGGCATAGCGTTTGCACGGCTGCTAAAAATTGCTAGCGAGCGATCAACTCGGAATGACCCCCAATATTCCAACCCCAGGTGGGGTTTCCAATGTTACAACCCCAGGAGGGGTGTCCAAACTTTTAGTGCCAGACCGGGCCTCCAACTTCCTTGGTTTAGGTGAAGTTTAGTATGCCATAGAGTTGGTCACCAGTCCGAGTACTACTTCCTCAGCTTTATGCCAAAGTTCCTACAGACCCAATCCAATTCCATCCATTTGTCTGAATATGGGACTTCCTTCCATTGATTCCAAGGAAAAACCTCAGAAGGAGAGGCAAATGCCATAGCCCCAGGAGTGGACTCTTGTGCTTCAGCTAAAATGAGGTTTCCAATGCATCTGCCCAAGTGGTGGTTTCGGGCATCCAGCCCCAGGAAGGGGCTCTAAGTGCCCTGCCAGTCCCAGCTGGAGACTTCTTCCAATCAGTTCCAGCAATGGCTTCCTCTCTACAGCTGGGAGTGTCTCTGTCTGACTCCACTTCTGCTTCTGTATGTTCATCACATGTTTTTACCTCCAAATGGGTACCCATCTGAAGCTCCAAAGACTTTAAAATTGCACTTGTCTAGAGTTATCTTTCTGTTTTACTTTAAGTTGAGAAAGATCCACAAGTTAACAGTAAGAAGAGTAGTCTCAAAATATCAAAAGAGTCTCAATCTGAATATGTATCAATTACATCTGTACCATTGTGTCCTACTTCTGCTACTGTGTACTGTATTCATCACTTGAGTACTCATATAATTCTTCATTATCTATTTACTTCTAAATATGATCTAACTCAATTCCATGCTCTGACATGCTAATATCTCACTAACATGGAGTCTGGGTCATCATCTGGCATTACTCCTGCCAATATAGTTAAATATATTCTTTTGGCCAAAAGAATGGGTTAATCCACTTATTGAGTCCAAGGTCCATTGCTCCAAAATTTACAGTTTACAAAACTTCAGTGACTCTGCAAGTAAAATACAGCCAATAAGACAGCCAATTTGGGAGCATCTAGGTATTCTACCCTCTCCACCAAGGATCCATCCATGACTCAGTCATACATCCCTTTGCTGTCTAACCAAGATCAGGTTCTGCTAGACCAATACATTAATGACTTCGAAACCATCAAGAACAGAAAAATTTCAAACTCCACACAAAGTTGGTTTTGCCTGGTAAATGATTATCGTTTTAAAAATGCAGGCAGACTCACAGAATACCTCGCAGGCTATTACATATTGCCCTAAATCTAAATATCATGTGACATGTACCTCAGACCATGCACTATGGGCCTAATTCAGACCTGGTTGCAAGCAGGCATTTTTTGCACTGCTGCGAACAGGTAGTCGCCGCCTACATGGGGAGGGGGTAATCGCTGTGCAGGGGTGCAAATGCATGTGCAGAGAGCTGCACAAACAAAAGTTTGTGCAGTCTATGCACATCTCAGTACTTACTCTTCCAGTGCAATGATGAGGCCCAGAGCTGACCTCAGGAACCCTACCTTCAAATGGTTGGACACGCCTGAGTTTCTCCGGACACTCCTAGGAAACGGTCAGTTGACACCCACAAATGGCCTCTTCCTGCCAATCTTATTGCGTTCGCAGGTGCGATCACTTTCTTCGGCCATCCCATCGCTGTTCTGCACTCCCCGTCGCTGGGGGGACCTCGTGCCTGTGCATTGCGGTGCATACGCATGCGCAGTTCATACCCGATCACTGCTGAGCAAAAATGCACAGCAGCGATCAGGTCTGAATAACCCCCTAAATCTTTACTGTGTGATCTTGCATACTGTACATACTGTACTCTTGTGGGTGACCTCAATTAACCTTGCAGTCTACCGCAGACCGCAGGATCCCACCATAGGCGATATCGGGGATTTGTTTCCCCATTACTGCATATGCACTCCTCTTTATTGGCAGGCCGGGAGCGCACAGCCAATCAGGAGAGCGCTATGATGTGGTACTCCCTGATTGGCTGGCGGGTCCCCAAGTGACAGGAGTCACAAGGAGTCCCGGTATTTGGGGAAAGGGGGTCCATGTGTAAACATGGATCCCCTTCAGTTGTGTGGATCGGGATTTTTTAGGGTTTTTTTAACCCCTGGATGCCTACATGGACCAAAGAGGACCAATCTACACTGGATTACTTGAGTATATATTTTTTAATTTATTGGTACCCATGGATTCTACTAGATAAGGGGACTGAGGGGCTCAGTGGGACACTAGGTAAGTATGTGTGAGTGTGTAAGTGTACATGTATGTTTTATTAAAATTTAGTGATGTGCACTGGAAATTTTACGGGTTTTGTGTTTTGGTTTTGGATTCGGTTCCGCGGCCGTGTTTTGGATTCGGACGCGTTTTGGCAAAACCTCCCTGAAATTTTTTGGTCGGATTCGGGTGTGTTTTGGATTCGGGAGTTTTTTTTTACAAAAAAACCTCAAAAACAGCTTAAATCATAGAATTTGGGGGTCATTTTGATCCCATAGTATTATTAACCTCAATAACCATAATTTACACTCATTTCCAGTCTATTCTGAACACCTCACACTTCACAATATTATTTTTAGTCCTAAAATTTGCACCGAGGTCGCTGGATGACTAAGCTAAGCGACCCAAGTGGCCGACACAAACACCTGGCCCATCTAGGAGTGGCACTGCAGTGTCAGACAGGATGGCACTTCAAAAAATAGTCCCCAAACAGCACATGATGCATAGAAAAAAAGAGGTGCAATGAGGTAGCTGTGTGACTAAGCTAAGCGACCCAAGTGGCCAACACAAACACCTGGCCCATCTAGGAGTGGCACTGCAGTGTCAGGCAGGGTGGCACTTCAAAAAAATAGTCCCCAAACAGCACATGATGCAAAGAAAAAAAAGAGGTGCACCAAGGTCACTGGATGGCTAAGCTAAGCGACCAAAGTGGCCGACACAAACACCTGGCCCATCTAGGAGTGGCACTGCAGTGTCAGACAGGATGGCAGATTTAAAAAATAGTCCCCAAACAGCACATGATGCAAAGAAAAAAAGAGGTGCCGGACTTAAACAAACCACCTCACCATCAGAATCCTCCTTGTCAATTTCCTCCCCAGCGCCAGCAACACCCATATCCTCAACCTGGTGTACTTCAACAGTGACATCTTCAATTTGACTATCAGGAACTGGACTGCGGGTGCTCCTTCCAGCACTTGCAGGGGGCGTGCAAATGGTGGAAGGCGCAACCTCTTCCCGTCCAGTGTTGGGAAGGTCAGGCATCGCAACCGACACAATTGGACTCTCCTTGGGGATTTGTGATTTAGAAGAACGCACAGTTCTTTGCTGTGCTTTTGCCATCTTAACTCTTTTAAGTTTTCTAGCAGGAGGATGAGTGCTTCCATCCTCATGTGAAGCTGAACCACTAGCTATGAACATAGGCCAGGCCCTCAGCCGTTCCTTGCCACTCCGTGTCGTAAATGGCACATTGGCAAGTTTACGCTTCTCCTCAGACGATTATGATTTAGATTTTTGGGTCATGTTACTGAGCTTTATTTTTTTGGATTTTACATGCTCTCTACTATGACAGTGAGCATCGGCCTTGGCAGACGGTTGATGGCATTTCATCGTCTCGGCCATGACTAGTGGCAGCAGCTTCAGCACGAGGTGGAAGTGGATCTTGATCTTTCCCTATTTTACCCTCCACATTTTTGTTCTCCATTTTTTAATGTGTGGAATTATATGCCAGTAATATATCAATAGCAATGGCCTACTACTATATATACTGCGCACAACTGAAATGCACCACAGGTATGGATGGATAGTATACTTGACGACACAGAGGTAGGTAGAGCAGTGGCCTTCTGTACCGTACTGCTATATAGTATATACTGGTGGTCAGCAAACTGTGCAAAACTAAAATGCACCACAGGTATGGATGGATAGTATACTTGACAACACAGAGGTAGGTAGAGCAGTGGACTACTGTACCGTACTGCTATATATAGTTATACTGGTGGTCAGCAAACTGTGCAAAACTGAAATGCACCACAGGTATGGATGGATAGTATACTTGACGACACAGAGGTAGGTAGAGCAGTGGCCTTCTGTACCATACTGCTATATAGTATGTACTGGTGGTCAGCAAACTGTGCAAAACTGAAATGCACCACAGGTATGTATGGATAGTATACTTGACGACACAGAGGTAGGTAGAGCAGTGGACTACTGTATCGTACTGCTATATATATAGTTATACTGGTGGTCAGCAAACTGTGCAAAACTGAAATGCACCACAGGTATGGATGGATAGTATACTTGACGACACAGAGGTAGGTAGAGCAGCAGCCTACTGTACCGTACTGCTATATAGTATATACTGGTGGTCAGCAAACTGTGCAAAACTGAAATGCACCACAGGTATGGATGGATAGTATACTTGACGACACAGAGGTAGGTAGAGCAGTGGACTACTGTACCGTACTGCTATATATATATATATATATATATATATATATATATAGTTATACTGGTGGTCAGCAAACTGTGCAAAACTAAAATGCACCACAACTATGGATGGATAGTATACTTGACGACACAGAGGTAGGTAGAGCAGTGGCCTTCTGTACCGTACTGCTATATAGTATATACTGGTGGTCAGCAAACTGTGCAAAACTGAAATGCACCACAGGTATGGATGGATAGTATACTTAACGACACAGAGGTAGGTAGAGCAGTGGCCTTCTGTACCGTACTGCTATATAGTATATACTGGTAGTCAGGAAACTGTGCAAAACTGAAATGCACCACAGGTATGGATGGATAGTATACTTGATGACACAGAGGTAGGTAGAGCAGTGGACTACTGTACCGTACTGCTATATATATAGTTATAGTGGTGGTCAGCAAACTGTGAAAACTGAAATGCACCACAGGTATGGATGGATAGTATACTTGATGACACAGAGGTAGGTAGAGCAGTGGCCTTCTGTACCGTACTGCTATATAGTTATACTGGTGGTCAGCAAACTGTGCAAAACTGAAATGCACCACAGGCATGGATGGATAGTATACTTCATGACACAGAGGTAGGTAGAGCAGTGGACTACTGTACCGTACTGCTATATATATATAGTTATACTGGTGGTCAGCAAACTGTGCAAAACTGAAATGCACCACAGGTATGGATGGATAGTATACTTGACGACACAGAGGTAGGTAGAGCAGTGGCCTTCTGTACCGTACTGCTATATAGTATATACTGGTGGTCAGCAAACTGTGCAAAACTGAAATGCACCACAGGTATGGTTGGATAGTATACTTGACGACACAGAGGTAGGTAGAGCAGTGGACTACTGTACCATACTGCTATATATATAGTTATACTGGTGGTCAGCAAACTGTGCAAAACTGAAATGCACCACAGGTATGGATGGATAGTATACTTGATGACACAGAGGTAGGTAGCGCAGTGGCCTTCTGTACCGTACTGCTATATAGTATATACTGGTGGTCAGCAAACTGTGCAAAACTAAAATGCACCACAGGTATGGATGGATATTATACTTGATGACACAGAGGTAGGTAGAGCAGTGGACTACTGTACCGTACTGCTATATATATAGTTATACTGGTGGTCAGCAAACTGTGCAAAACTGAAATGCACCACAGGTATGGATGGATAGTATACTTGATGACACAGAGGTAGGTAGAGCAGTGGCCTTCTGTACCGTACTGCTATATAGTTATACTGGTGGTCAGCAAACTGTGCAAAACTGAAATGCACCACAGGTATGGATGGATAGTATACTTCATGACACAGAGGTAGGTAGAGCAGTGGACTACTGTACCGTACTGCTATATATATATAGTTATACTGGTGGTCAGCAAACTGTGCAAAACTGAAATGCACCACAGGTATGGATGGATAGTATACTTGACGACACAGAGGTAGGTAGAGCAGTGGCCTTCTGTACCGTACTGCTATATTGTATATACTGGTGGTCAGCAAACTGTGCAAAACTGAAATGCACCACAGGTATGGTTGGATAGTATACTTGACGACACAGAGGTAGGTAGAGCAGTGGACTGCTGTACCGTACTGCTATATATATAGTTATACTGGTGGTCAGCAAACTGTGCAAAACTGAAATGCACCACAGGTATGGATGGATAGTATACTTGATGACACAGAGGTAGGTAGAGCAGTGGCCTTCTGTACCGTACTGCTATATAGTTATACTGGTGGTCAGCAAACTGTGCAAAACTGAAATGCACCACAGGTATGGATGGATAGTATACTTCATGACACAGAGGTAGGTAGAGCAGTGGACTACTGTACCGTACTGCTATATATATATAGTTATACTGGTGGTCAGCAAACTGTGCAAAACTGAAATGCACCACAGGTATGGTTGGATAGTAAACTTGACGACACAGAGGTAGGTAGAGCAGTGGACTACTGTACCGTACTGCTATATATATAGTTATACTGGTGGTCAGCAAACTGTGCAAAACTGAAATGCACCACAGGTATGGATGCATAGTATACTTGACGACACATAGGTAGGTAGAGCAGTGGACTACTGTACCGTACTGCTATATATATAGTTATACTGGTGGTCAGCAAACTGTGCAAAACTGAAATGCACCACAGGTATGGATGGATAGTATACTTGATGACACAGAGGTAGGTAGAGCAGTAGCCTTCTGTACCGTACTGCTATATAGTATATACTGGTGGTCAGCAAACTGTGCAAAACTAAAATGCACCACAGGTATGGATGGATAGTATACTTGACGACACAGAGGTAGGTAGAGCAGTGGACTACTGTACCGTACTGCTATATATATAGTTATACTGGTGGTCAGCAAAATTCTGCACTGTCCTCCTACTAGTATATATATACTACAATGCAGCACAGATATGGCGCGTTTTTCAGGCAGAGAACTTATAATACTGGTGGTCACTGGTCAGCAAAACTCTGCACTGTCCTCCTACTATATAATACTACTGATCCCCAGTCCCCACAATAAAGCAATTAGAACACTATGGCCCTCATTCCGAGTTGATCGGTCGCAAGGCGAATTTAGCAGAGTTACACACGCTAAGCCGCCGCCTACTGGGAGTGAATCTTAGCTTCTTAAAATTGCGACCGATGTATTCGCAATATTGCGATTACTAACTACTTAGCAGTTTCAGAGTAGCTCCAGACTTACTCTGCCTGTGCGATCATTTCAGTGCTTGTCGTTCCTTGTTGACGTCACAAACACACCCAGCGTTCGCCCAGGCACTCCCACAGTTTCTCCGGCCACTCCTGCGTTTTTTCCGGAAACGGTAGCGTTTTCAGCCACACGCCCCTGAAACGCCGTGTTTCCGCCCAGTAACACCCATTTCCTGTCAATCACATTACGTTCGCCGGAGCGAAGAAAAAGCCGTGAGTAAAAATACTTTCTTCATAGTAAAGTTACTTGGCGCAGTCGCAGTGCGAACTTTGCGCATGCGTACTAAGCGGATTTTCACTGCGATGCGATGAAAAATACCGAGCGAACAACTCGGAATGAGGGCCCATGCACAGATATTTGCATCACACTGAGCACAGTCAGATATGGAGCGTTTTTCAGGCAGAGAACGTAGATATTTGCACTTGCAGCACACTGAGCACAGATATTTGCAGCACACTGAGCACAGATATTTGCAGCACAATTTTCAGCCCACTGAACATAGAAACTGAGAGGACGCCAGCCACGTCCTCTCACGATCATCTCCAATGCACGATTGAAAAATGGCGGCGACGCGCGGCTCCTTATATAGAATACGAATCTCGCGAGAATCCGACCGCGAGATGATGACGTTCGGGCGCGCTCGGGTTAACCGAGCAAGGCGGGAGGATCCGAGTTGCTCGGACCCGTGCAAAAAAAGGTGAAGTTCGGGCGGGTTCGGTTCCCGAGGATCCGAACCCGCTCATCACTATTAAAATTGTACTTTCACAGTGTGTGTGCTGTTTTTTTTTTACAGGTAGCAGCGGGCCTTTTAATGCCCCCATGCTGGTACTCCAAGTACCAGCATGCGGTGGAGGCTTGCTGGGAATTGTAGTTTCAGAGCAAATTACAATATTCTTTATTTTATACATGGGCATCCACAGCCCACGGATGGCAGGGTCAACCCTGTGCTTCATCCCTGGCCCTTGGGTGCCTGGAGGGGGGACCCCTATATTTGGGGGATCCTCTCTGTCCCAGGGAACCCCAGATAGGGGTGACTAGTTGGGGGGGATAATGCTGTGTAAATGTGTCCCCGGCTGTGGCATTATCTCCTTTTTTTTAGTGGAGCTCGGTGCTGGTTTCAGAATGATGGGGGACCCTTACATCCTTTGTCCCCCATATTTTTGGAACCAGGACAAGTCCAAGAGCCTGGTGCTGGTTGTTAAAATACTGAGGAACCCTACCCAATTTTTTCCTCATATTTTAACAACCAGGACAGCTCAAAGAGCCTAGGGATGGTTATGCTTAGCAGGTGGGGACCCACGCAATTTTTATTTTTAACTATTTCACACACTTTTATACAGGGAAGTATGCATGGATATCACTGATCTATGCATAATTCTACTAACACTCCAGCCAAAATCATGTCTATTTAAAAGTTTTATTTCTGTACGAGTTCCATGGTTTTCCGGCAGTGTTTGGCTATTGTCTGCAGCGATTGAGAATACAAATTCTTAGTAAATTCCCATGTTGTATGAGGTGTACAGTGTGTGAAAAAACAACCGTGTTTGACCGATGGTCTATTGATTTGTATTAGTGTGGACGGCAGTGTATCTCAATACAAATTTCCCCGATACTGCAGAGATTTGTGTTTAGTAAATTTTCAAGTTGCATTATCATATGAAAATGCAAACTGGAATCAAATCGAGACCTTAGTAAATTTCCACCACTGGCACCATGTTTTCTGTGTACAGGACAACAGTTGTAGGCTGAGACGTGCAACTAAAATGGTTGCGACACACCTGCATTTTGACACCACTCCCCATAACCTCCCCCATATGGTCTCTGACTGTCAATCACATTGCCCATTTACCATGGCATATGCACAGTGTAACCATCACATATGTGCAATCACCTGATGTTCGTTGAACTCTGTAAATATCAGCATATCGTACATCTCTGAATCAGGCAATAAGTGCCTTCAGGGCCGGCGCTACCCGCTCAGCAAGGTCCTGCAAAGCAGGGAGGCGCTGGGTCAGAGAGGCGCTCTCCCCGCTCTGCGACCTTGCTGTGATGTGCGCTGTTGATGCCGGCTGCCAGCGCCTGTCACTCTGACAGACGACAGCAGCGGCACCTTACTGATGGGGCCGCCCCTCTCCCTGCCTCTTCACTTATGAAGCCGCCCAGCGCTGTGTAGGAGCCCGCAGCCGGCAGCAGTGTAGTGAGTCACACTGACTCATTACACGCTGCCGCCACTGAGCTGCATGTTCTAACAGAAAAAACCTCACTGGCGCTGGTCCCCGACGCCAGTGAGAGGGTGATCAGTCACATCACCCTTCTTCTCTGCTCCGCACTGCTGCTGCAGCTCTCTGCTTCCTGGACTCTGTGTTGGCCCTCACTGCATGCTGGGACATACGGGGGAGGGAGGAGGGGGAGTCTCGGCAGCAGTCTGTGGTGTGTGTACAGAAGAGTGATGTACTCAGCCCCTGCAGTGAAGAGCCTTGATGGAGCCAGAGCCAGGAGGTGCACAGTGTGGAACTTGTGGAAAAAGAAAACACATGTAAAGTAAAGAGTGTGTGTTTAGCTATGGCTGTGTGTGTTTCTGCATATACTGTATATGTATTTTCCTATGTCTGTTTAGCTATGTGTATTTTTTGTGTATACTGTATATGTATTTTGCTAGGTGTTTAGCTGTATGTATGTACAGTATGTATGTGTTTGTGTGTGTGTCTTTTCTGTGGATGTGTCTGTGTATATATGTTTTGCTGTGTGTGTTTTACTATATGTGTGTATATCAATATCTACAGATGTAGCCACACTTATCCATCCCATGATGCATACGCATCGCGGCATGGATGACGCCACTGGTGTGCCCATGTCTATGAGTCGCGCATGTGTACTTCTATGGAGTGAACGGAGGCTGCGAATAGCCACAGCACGGCGTTCACTGTCTGCTTGCCATGATGCGTATGCCGGTTCCTACACATTGCAGCAACAATGAGGCTGGCCACATCTCTATCTATCTATCTATCTATCTCTCACATTCCCGGTAGTAAATGTTGACGTGTGCATCTCTATACTGTGTGTTGTACCGTGTATAAGCGTCTGTACTGTGCGGCGTACCGTGTATAAGCTTCTGTACTGTGCGGAGTACCGCGTATAAGCGTCTGTACTGTGTGGCGTACCGTGTATAAGCTTCTGTACTGTGTGGCATACCGTGTATAAACTTCTCAACTGTGTGGCGTAACGTGTATAAGCTTCTCTACTATAGGGGGTATTCAATTATGTGCCAAATTTGACCATGGGTATTCAATTTCGGGCGTTTTGAGCCAGATTTTAAATCTCTTTTCACCCATGAATTTTCCCCCTTTTTATGTCGAATCGGCATTGGCGAAAACGCCCCCAAATTCGACAACTCATAGATCGGCTGCAAATTTGCAGATTCACGTGATTTTTGCCAGTGCCGGACTTTTTAACAAGTCAGAAAAATGGCACAGGCATTGAATAGGGTGAATCTAATTCGCCCTAAAAACAGACGATAATTTGCCGATTTTTCGACTGGTCGAAAAATCAGGCAATAATTGAATACCCCCTATGTGTTAACATGTATAATCTTCTCTATTGTGTGGCGTACTCTGTATAGGGCTCTAAACTGTGGCGCAACATGTATAAGTCTCTCTGCTGTGTGGTGTACCATGTATAAGCTTCTCTGCTGTCTGGCATACCCTGTATAAGGCTCTCTACTGTATGGCGCTACGTGTATAAGGCTCTCTACTGTGTGGCGTACCGTGTTCAAGCTTCTCTACTGTTGTGGCATACGGTGTATAAGGCTCTCTACTGTGTAGTGTAACGTGAATTGGGAGTACTATTCTGTGGCGACACCCCTTATTAGTGAGACAAACAATATTTTGGGGGATGCTATTTCCCTATTTTTAATATGGGATGGGGCCCAATGCATATTGTTGCACCTGGACCCACTATTTCTAGTTCCGCCACTGCGCCTGTCTGCCCAGGAAGACCACCGCATGCATCCCTGCCCTCACCCTCTCTAACTCCCCCTCAACGTCCCTGCCCTCACCCTCCCTGTAACTCCCCCTCAACGTCCCTGCTCTCACCCTCCCTGTAACTCCCCCTCAGCATCCCTGCCCTCACCCTCCCTGTAACTCTCCCTCAGCGTCCCTGCCCTCACCCTCCCTGTAACTCTCCCTCAGCGTCCCTGCCCTCACCCTCCCTGTAACTCCCTGTCACTGCCCTCACACTCCCTGTAACCACCCTTCCGCGTCCCTGCCCTCACCCTCCCTGTAACTCCCTGTCACTGCCCCTGCATTCACTCTCCAGGTAAATCCCCCTCATTTGTGACGCACACTGACCCTTTATGAGTTTAAGAGAGGGAGGGCGCAATTTTATAGTTTGCAGGAGGGCGCCGAACACCCTAGCACCGGCCCTGAGTGCCTTAATAGGTAAATCACATTGTTAAAAAAATAAAGCAACCTTATCATTGGTGCAAATGTCAGTGATCTACCTATATCTGCTAACAGCAAATTATCAAAATCACTGGGATTCATTTTGATAGTACAGATGCATGTTTCAGTGTGGCATGCAAATGTGCATACACACAATTAAGATTGGTGGGCTGAACATATCTGAGCATGTCTGTTCTTTTTCACAGATTCGTAGAATGGGCTGTATTTAATTTGCATGATTATCTCCTCTTGTGCATACAGTTGAGGATTTGTCCTTTCACAAGTGTGTGTCCTTTATTCTTTTCCACTATCTGCAGCCAGCTCCCTACCCTCTTATCTGATTCTACCTTCTCTTTTCCTTTTTGGCTTACTTACCCTAACCTTTTCACCTTCCTAAGTCAGTGGTGCCATTCCCCCTGAAAAGTTCCTGGGCCTAGCCAGGCTCTCTCCTGCAATGTCCTAAGTGATTTGGTTTGTCTCCTCGCCTTCATATTTTATTAAAGGATCTTATTAAGCAGTGGACATGTTAAAGCAGTATGATGGCTGCCCCGGGAACTTTAATTCTCATGATTCATGATTTGCATTAAAGCTTGCAGGCTAAATTTTCCTGAAAAGAGATCTAAAGTTCTGAGGATGTTGACAGCTTAAAGAATTTATGTTGCTGCCTGAACACACCTTCCCTGTGCTGCCATCACTACCAAAAGGCATTTTATAGTAATAGTTTTAACTAAAAGGGTAGCCATATTGTTTGTTAACCAGCTTCCCCTTTCTGAGGTTGAAGTGCACATGTTCCTTGCTAAATATAAACATTTTAACTAGCTGTTTACTCTTATCAATGTCTATTTCTCCAACTAGGTGCAACCAGCATTCTACTTCAGAATATTGGACCAAGCTGTATTCTTCTGTGAGTGTATCATGACTGTAAAGGGAGATTTTAATTGGCACTATAATCTAGCATTAGACACCCAAAATTAAGCACCTAGACATCCTGGAGAGACATCTGGAGGGTATGATACACCTTCTGAGAGCACTGGCTCACCAATTTCTGGAGACTCACACTAGTGACCATGACTACAATATCTATTCTAGAAAATACTATTTTCTTATTAGTCATAGACATCTCCATCTCATACATGATATCTCAGTAGGTAACATTACATGGTCAGACCTGCTTATATAGCCATCACACTGCTCCAACCCTTCTTTAAACATTGGTCATGGCGCTTACAATATCTTACTCCAGGACTTCTACTGCAAGTGCCAATTGGAGTTTGACATTGATGAGCACTTTGCAAATAAGGATTTCCCAGATATTTTTTAAATCTCAGTATGGGAATCTCATAAGTGTGTCATTTGTGGTAAATGTATACAACTGTAGACATATTTGAAAAAGCAGAAAATAGGCCAGAAGGATTCCTTGCTCCAATCTGTACAATCCCTTGAAACTAGTCACAAATCAAACTATATGAGCACCTTGTATTCACAGCTGGTGGAGATGAGAGCATCACTAAATAAGCTACTAATATTAAATATCAGATGATATCAAACTGTCATACCACAGGTGTCACAACCATTTTTTCCTGTGGGGAAACAGACAAGGTAAAATGCTTGCCCATGTGTTGCATTCTTCAAAGGTCATGATTTCGATCACAGCAGTTTGGGATGACAAAGCAGCCTTGGTTCATGAGACAGCGGCAATTGCCAAGCTTTTCAAATCTGGATGCTGAGCAGATTAGGTAAGCCGAGATGGCTGACTACCTTAAATATGTTCACTTCCTGAAGCTTTCTGCAGAGGACAGAGATTTCATAGACCATCCCTTCACCCAACTGGAACTGGGTTGGGCAATCTCTTCTTCCCCTAAATGGTAAAATCCTGGGCCAAATGGCATCTCCATTTCTTAATATAAAACCTTTCAAAGAATCTCCACTACTCCTTGAGCTTTCAACTCCATAGCTGACAAACTCAAAATTTCAAAACAATTCCTAGAAGCTTACATAGTGATTATTACACAGAAGGGGAAGTATCCATGCTTAGACCTTAGGTGTTGCTCATTTATACTCTTGAATATTGATGTCAAAATGATAAATTAATAGTTAATTGCCTAAAGCTACTTCTCCCCAAACTTATTCATGGTGATCAAATGGGCTTGCAACCCAAGACAACAACACAAAAATCACTGACTTACTGTAAGTCACATGGCTACTCTCGGGGATACCCACACAATTCTCCTGTCTATGTACTGTATGCAAAAAAGATATTCAATAGGGTGGATTGGGATTTTAGTCTAGCCTTTTCAGGAATATGGCATGGGGATGTGCTGCCTAGAATACTAGCACTTTGTTATTCCTCATTGGCTAGGATAAAGATCATTAATTCATTATCCAAGTCATTCGATAGTCAGACTGGTGGAAGTGGGAATTATCCCTGTTGGTCAGCATGCCAACCGTCGGGATAATGAGCAAGCGGGATTTAGGGAGTAGTATTGTGACCAGCGGTCTCCTGACCACCAGTTACATAACTGCCATCCCTTACACACATAGCCTGAAGGTAATTTTCTACAATATTTGATATAAATTTGTGTATGAAAGAAAGTTTTTGTACACTGAACCATCAGAAAGCAAAGGTGTCTCAATCACTCTCAAAAAATTACATATTTTGGAATATTCCATATTTAGGAATTTTGGATATGAGAGATTTGACCTTTAGCTGAATTCAGTGCACTGCAAAATGTTTTAATTAATTACACCAAATGTATTGCTTTGAATATTTCCACACCTCCCCATATTATTGAGGGCCTGAACCATAACATTTCTTTCACTTGGCACCAATTTAACCTTAAAAATAGTACACAAATTTCTCATCTTAACTTTCTCCCCCATATCTCATCTCTAAAGACAGATGAAAGGAAATGGCAAACTCAATAACTTTCTTGGATTGGGGGAGTCAATTTAGTTCAAATCAATTTGCTTCCCTTTATTTTTTTCAGGCCCCCCAATATATATCCTACAACATTGGCTTCAAGATGTTCAAGCGCTAATATGGAAATTTATTTGGTGTGGACAGGACATTTTGGTAATGCATAAGCATAATAGTATAGTATTCTCCAGTTACGTCACATAGGAAACTACTACAGGTTGAGTATCCCTTATTCAAAAGTCAGAATCCCACATTTTTGGGTACCCTACTGAGATAATGACATATATATTATATATTATGTGTAACTGTAGATATATTATATAGATATACTATATATATATATATATATATATATATACACACATACATACGTGTTTGTTTGTTGTGTGTGTGTGTGTGTGTGTGTGTGTGTGTGTGTGTGTGTGTCATTATCTCAGTAGGGGTACCAAAAATGTGTGATTTTGAATTTTGGATAAGGGATACCCAACCTCTATTTCCAGACATGCATAATACAATACTGGAAGTGTCAAGGTCTTAGGATGCCAAAAAGTGGATTATATAGAACAATCCTTGAACACATATCTAGGAATTTCACCATGACTTCCTCATATCCATCTCCCTAATCACTACATTATTATTATTATTATTATTATTATTATCATCATCATCCTTTATATTGTGCCACAATATAATAAGGTCATTAAAAGGAATAATAAGGTCATTAAAAAGAATCAACATGGGTTTATGAAGGACAGATCCTGTCAAACCAACTTACTTGGCTTTTATGAAACAGTAAGCGCAAACCTAGATCAGGGTAAAGACGTGGATGTAATCTTTTTAGACTTTGCCAAAGCGTTCGATACTGTACCACACATGAGACTTATCTACAAGCTGCAAAAAACAGGGCTAGGAAGCACAATATGCACTTGGGTCAAAAACTGGTTCGATAATAGGGAGCAGCGCGTTGTGGTTAATGGATCTTTTTCAACTTGGACTGAAGTGCTAAGTGGTGTGCCGCAAGGCTCAGTATTAGGACCGCTATTGTTCAATATTTTCATTAACGACCTAACAGAAGGTCTAGAGAGCATGGTGTCAATTTTTGCAGATGATACCAAATTGTGTAAGGCTATAAATACAGAGGAGGATGCCGAGTCTCTTCAGAACGACTTAGTTAAATTAGAAGCATGGGCAGCCAAATGGAGAATGCGCTTCAACACAGACAAGTGTAAGGTAATGCACTGTGGTAACAAGAACAAAAATTACACCTACCTACTAAATGGGGTAAAATTAGGGGATTCTGTACTGGAAAAGGACTTAGGTGTCCTCATAGATAGTTAGCTAAGCAGTAGTACCCAAAGTAGGACTGCAGCAAAGAAGGCTAATAAGATATTAGCATGCATAAAATGGGGTATTGATGCTAGGGATGAGAGTATTATACTCCCGTTATATAAATCACTAGTGAGGCCACACCTTGAATACTGTGTACAATTCTGGGCACCGTACTACAAAAAGGATATCCTGGAGCTAGAAAAGGTACAGAGGAGGGGTCGACCAAACTAATTAAGGGCATGGAGACGATGGAATACAAGGAAAGGCTTAAAAGACTAGGCATGTTTACATTGGAAAAGCGGAGACTAAGAGGGGATATGATCAACATCTACAAATATATAAGGGGACAATACACAGAGCTTGCGCGGGACCTGTTTTTGGTTAGATCAACACAGAGGACTCGTGGACACTCGCTCAGGTTAGAGGAGATTCCGCACAATACGTCGTAAAGGCTTTTTCACGGTAAGGACAATACGTGCCCGAGGGAGTTGTAATGGCGGAATCTGTCAACACCTTTAAGAATGGGTTAGATAAATTCCTAATGGATAAGGATATCCAGGGGTATGGTGCATAGTCATGCATTATAGTTACTATAAATAGGGATAAAATGCAACGGCTGACAGCAGCATCAGTCAGAAATTTTAGTCAAATCATCATGCATAGGAGACCACAAATAGGTTGAACTCGATGGACAATTGTCTTTTTTCAACCTCAGATACTATGTTACTATGTTAAGGGATCCACAGCACCCAATTACAGAGTACATAAATGAAAAATCAAAACGGGACAATAGTGACTTACAGTTGAAGACAATATAGGACAAGTACAGGGTAAATAAACATAGTTGCATCAGCAGTTAACACTGACATACTGTAAGTATCAGGGTGGCAGAAGCCATTGGATTAGGTGCCGTTGAGGATGTTTAAGTAAGAGAAGGACAGGCACATGAGAGATGAGGGGTCTGCTCATGAGAGCTTACATTCTAAAGGGGAGGGGTAGATAGGCAGGGGTGACACAGATGGGGTAGAAAGTAAGCGTGAGCCACAGAAGGCTTAGGATGAGAGACGGATGGGTTTGGTTAAGAAGTGGGTCTTTAGAGCCTGTTTGAAGTTTTGTAGAGCGGTAGAGAACGTGAGGGGGAGAGGTAGATAATTCCATAGAAAGGGATCAGCACGTGAGAAATCTTGAAGGTAGGAGTGAGAGGAAGTAATCAGTTGGCAGGAGAGGTGGTGTGCATTAGCAGAGTGAAGAGGACAGGTGGTAGTGTAAAGGGTGATAAGATCAGATAAGTGAGTGTGAGAAGTTTGAATTGGATTCTGAAAGGGAAGGGAAGCCAGTGAAGGGCTAGTAGGAGAGGGGTGGTAGACATAGTGCGTTTGGTGAGGATGATGAGTTGGGCTGCAGCATTGAGGACATATTGGAGTGGAGATAGGTTTTTGACAGGGATTCCAGCTAGGAGGAGATTACAGTAGTCCAGTTCGGATACAACCAGTGAGTGTATAATGGTTTTGGTGGCATCCTGGGTGAAAAAGGGTTTAATCCTGGAAATGTTTTTGAGATGAAAGTAACAGGTTTGTGAGAGGTGCTGAATGTGTGGTTTTAAGGAGAGGGATAGGTCAAGGATTACTCCAAGACAGCACACTTAGGGGCTAGAGAAAATAGTAGTGCCATTAATAGATAATGAGATTTTGGGATGTGAGGTTACGCAGGAGGGAGGGAAGATGATCAGGTAAGTCTTAGACATGTTGAGTTTAAGAAAGCACTGGCACATCCAAGAAGAGAAAGCAGAGACCAGAGAGGTAGGAGTACAGCCAGGAGAGGGCAGTATCACACTGACCAAGGGAGTGAAAGATTTGCAGAAGGAGAGGGTGGTCCACAGTGTAAAAAGCAGCAGAGAGGTCAAGGAGAATAAGCAGAGAGTATTGGCCCTTAGATTTTGCTGCATGGAGGTCATTGCAGACTTTTCTGAGGTCAGTTTCAGTGAAGTGGAGAGAACAGAAACAAGATTGGAATGGGTCAAGCAGTGAGTTAGAGGAAAGAAAGGCAGTAAGGCGGTTGTAGACAATACGCTCAGGGAGTCTGGAGGCAAAAGGGAGGATTTCAGCAACATTATTTCATACATGACATTATTTCAGCAACATTAGTTTGCTGGAAAGCCCTACAGCAGTTACCTAACATCTTCACTATGGTCTTTCCCTTCATGTCCTTTCTTGGCTAATAGAGGTTTTATTCCTGGCACCACCCTCTAAACATTTCCCTACTGGGTCATGGTGTCATTGGTGGGGTCTGTCTCTACACAGAGGTTTTGTCTCAGTGAGGACTGTCTTCCTCAGAATCTTGAAAGTATTGTATCTCTACGTTTGTAATTTTTTTCACTGCTCAATGTCTCACACCTTGGACATTTGTTGCAGATGTGGGACTGCCACCAGTAATTATTTACACATCTGGTGGTCTTCAAGACTGCCACCCTTCTTGTTGGTAGTCCAACATGCTTCCCAAACCATCTTAAAAAAGGTAGTTCCTTCAAATCCACACTTTTGTACAGGTATATTGATTTTATTCTCACTGGGACATATCAAATTTTTATGCTACAACATATTTGCAATGCCGCCAAGGCTGTATTCCCAGTTTACTGAAATTATACCTCCCGCCTTAATTTGCTAGAGATTGGCTAATGACATCCATATTGATTTTCTTGCTACCCGGGTGCCATGGCTCTAATACTAAACTATGTACAATACCAACCTGAAACCTCCATCAGCTTGGCCCCTGGCCTGATATACTGTATGCTTCCTACCTATCACTGTGTAATTTCTCTCTTCAGGCTCTTGGGTGGATATTGCTATAGAGCATTTCTTGTTGCTCTCAAACATGGCCTAATTACGCATATGCTTTTTTGATTACCACTTTTTCACCCTTTTCTTTCCAGTTCTTCTCTTCAACTGTTACCCTCCCTTCTCCACTATTTTTGTTTATTAAAAAAATACTTTTGTTTGCACTTGTTTCCATGTTATGACTGTACATTGTTTCACTTGCAACTACTGTAGTTACTATGTCTGACCATCTATATGTATATCCTTCAGATTTGCAGTAATGTTTCTGCATGACATGGCTCACTATCTTGGTGATCTTGATGATACGTTTCTACATTTTGTTACTGTAAAATTGTAACCAAATGTTTTGTACTCCATAAAACAGTTTACATAAAATACATAATTTTGTACTGTGATAGTGACCTGAACAAACTTTGTTAGCAACAGTGTCAGGCCATGGGGAGCTTTAGAGATGTTTTCTCCTGTTGGAGCTTTCACCTCTCAAGCAGACTGAATTATTTTGTATTGATGACTAGGAGGTATAGGAAAGAGAGCAGCATAGAAAGTGTTGGAGATTCCCCTGAATGTACTCTCCCTTGGATTCATGTAGTTATCATGAGAGGTAAAAAAAAATCTACACTTCAACAATGACTGTAATTTACTGAAGTTTGAATTAATCTAATCCCCTTTTTGCTTTCAGTATACTGTAACTGTCTCCTATGTTAGCAGTGTAATTTCTCAGCATGTTCATTTATCTTCTTGTTAGAAGGACAGTATTCGACTATAACCTGTCATACAAGAGCATTTATTAATTGTCCCTACTTTCTCTACACAGCAGTGCAACTCCTAGAAAGAGAGACCACTAGGTTTACATTGGATAGGCTGACATTCTCAGCACCATGAGAAATCTCAACTGTCCAATCAGGAAGTTGAAGGCTCAGCAGACCAACATGACCACTTGCTAGCTATCCTCAACCTGCTGCTTCCAATGGAGCCAAGACTTGATACCACATCTGATATCAGATAAATTACATCAACTTTATAGATTTTGTTAAACTAACTGCAGCTACATTTTAAAACATCAATCTGGTGTTAGGCAGTAACGTACCATTAATGCAGAGATGCAAGGAGTATATGTATAGAAAATTTACTATATTAAATTATAGAAAAAAATTATGTAAAAATTTGAGATGTGCGGGTTTGGGTCTCAGTGAATCGAACCCTACCGGACTTCACTACCCGAGCCCGGATCCGAGTCAGGCTCGGGTTTTCCCGCCTGCCTTGGCAACCAGAACGGGGCAAAATGTCATCATCCCGCTGTCGGATTCTCGCGGGGTTTGGATTCCATATAAGGAGACTGTGTTGCCGCCATTTTCACTCTGGCATTGGAGAGTGTAGAGAGAGGATGTGTCTCCGTCCTCAGTGTCCTGCATCAGTCCAGTAACAGTGGTTGTGTACTCTGCTGCCATATGTCCAGTGCTACTGTATAAGTCCAGTCCAGTGGTGCTGTGTTTTGCTGCATCAGTTCAGTGGTGTATTGTGCTGCATCAGCACAGTCACAGTGGTGGTGTCCTCTGCTGCCACATGTCCAGTGCTGCTGTATAAGTACAGAGAATTGCAGGGGTGCTGTGTTGTCCTGCATCAGTACAGTGGTAGTGTCTTGTGCTGCATCAGTCCAGTCACAGTGGTGGTGTCCTTTGCTGCCATATGTCCAGTGCTGCTGTATAAGTCCAGTCCATTGCAGTGGTGCTCTGTTGTCTGCATCAGTCCAGTGGTGGTGTCCCTGTGCTGCTGTACATGTCCAGTGATACTGCCGTATATGTCCATTGATAACTGCTATATATGTGCAGCGGTACTGCTGTATAATTCCAGTGATCCTGCCATATAATTCCAGTGATCCTGCCGTATAATTCCAGTGATACTACCATATAAATCCAGTGATCCTGCCATATAATTCCAGTGATACTGCCGTATAATTCCAGTGATACTGCCGTATATGTCCATTGATACTTCCGTATATGTCCAGTGGTCCTGCCGTATAATTCCAGTGATCCTGCCGTATAATTCCAGTGATCCTGTCATATAATTCCAGTGGTACTGGCATATAAATTCAGTGATCCTGCGTATAATTCCACTGGTACTGGCATGTAAGTCCAGTCCAGTGATACTGCCATATATGTCCAGCGGTACTGCCATATAAATCCAGTGATCCTGCTGTATAATTCCAGTGATCCTGCCGTATAATTCCAGTGGTACTGTCGTATATGTACAGTGATACTGCCATATAATTCCAGTGATATTGCCATATATATATATATATATATATATACCCTGTTGCAAAGTGGATTACTAAGGCCATAACAACTATGTTGGTGCTAGACATGCGTCCGGTATCTGCCATTAGTGCAGTGGGACTTCAGTGCCAACCCTAGATGGGCCAGGTGTTTGTGCAGCACATTTGTGTCGCTTAGAATAGTCATACAACTACCTCATTGCCCTTGTTTATTTCTTGGCATGATGTGCTGTTTGGGTACTATTTTTTTTTAAGTGCCATCCTGTCTGACACTGCAATCCCACTCCTACATGGGCCAATTGTTTGTGTCGCCAAGGTTAGTCATACAGCTAACTCATTGCACCTCTTTACATCTTTGCATGATGTGCTGTTTGGGGCCTTTTTTTAAATCTGCCCTACTGTCTGACACTGCAGTGTCACTCCTAGATGGGCCAATTGTTTGTGTCACTCAGCTTAGTCATACAGCTACCTCATTGCACCTCTTTTACATCTTTGCATGATGTGCTGTTTGGGGCCTTTTTTATATCTGCCCTCCTGTCTGACACTGCAGTGCCACTCCTAGATGGGCCAGGTGTTTGTGCCGTACACTTGTGTCGCTTAGCTTAGTCATACAGCAACCTTGGTGCACCTCTTTTTCATCTTTGCATCATGTGCTGTTTGGGGAATGGTTTTTTAAAGTGCCATCCTGCCTGACACTGCTGTATAAGTCCAGAGGTACTGCTGTATTAGCCCAGGGGTACTGCCGTATAAGTCCACCAATTGCAGATTTTTTTAAAAATGACAGGGGCGTGCAGGAGATGCTGTCAGTAGACTGAAAAATTGCGGGCCATTTTCGACATTCAGCCACTGCATGCCACTACTAGATGGGCCACGTGGTTGTGTTGCTTAGCTTAATCATACAGCAACTTCAGTGCACCTCTTTTTCTTCTTTGCATCATGTGCTGTTTGTGGCCTATTTGTTAAAACTGCCATCCTGTCTGACACTGAAGTGCCACTCCTAGATGGGCCAGGTGTTTGTGCCGCACTCTTGTGTCACTTAGCTTAGTCATACATCCACATCGGTGCAACCTTTTGGCCTAAAAACCATATTGTGAGGTGTGAGGTGTTCAGAATAGACTGGAAATTGAGGTTAATAATACCGTAGGATCAAAATTACCCACAAATTCTGTGATTTTAGCTGGTTTTATGTTTTTTTCAAAATCATCCAGATCCAAAACCAAAACACCAAAGGGTGGTTTTGGCAAAACCAATCCAAAACCAAAACACGAGTGGGGAATTAGAACCAAAACCAAAACACAAACAAGAAAAGTGCCCTCCGCACATCTCTAGTAACAATAAGCATACAGTATGTGCAAGGTTATAGTTACTCAGAATAATACACAAGTCATAACAATCTTTGTAAGCCTTTAAAGTATGAGTGCTATTATTTTTCAAAAAGAAAAATACATAAACGATTGCAAACTATTAGCAAAAAAATCACAATAAATAGTATCAATCAAGTATACTGTAATAGGGAGAGTATCAATAATCAAGATACAATGACATACAGTATGCAAGCACAAGCACTCAAGCAAAGAAAATACATTTACAGGCCTGTGAGAATAATTTTCCTATGCAGTAAAATTGCTAGAAACATGTGATCCCTCGATTACTAGGTGTACTTAATAAAAGCCATGTTGTCAGCAATCATCCAGTGAGAATCGATGAGGTCATGTAACCATCAGTCATCATCATGCTATATTTGCACCTGTCTAGAGCGGCAGCAAATTGTTCACTGTCTATCACATATATACTGTATGTGCTTCTGTATAAGGCTGGTGTGTTTGGGCCACATTTGCATGAACACCTCCTTTTGTTCTGACTCCCAAGTAGTAAGAGCTGATGTGTGAATAACACATTCCATTCTGTAAAAGCACATTTGTAAGTGTCTACTTTCTGAGCACATGCAATGAGATTTTATGCAAAATATGCTATGCCTAGCATAGGGCTCCCTTTACATCAGCCCTACTGTATAATGGTGTTGGAGCCTGTGTCATAAGTCATCTTTGATGCTAGTAATATTCTTTCTTGCTTTTCATCAAACAGTAAATGGGCCAGATGCATCATCGCTTGAAAAGTTATAAAATGGAGAGTGAAAAAGTACCAGCCAATCAGCTCCTGACATTTTTCAAACACGGCCTGTGACATGGCAGTTAGGACTGATTGGTTGGCACTTTTTCTTTCTCCATTTTATCACTCTCAAAACGATGATGCATCTAGCCCTGTGTGTCTTTGTCCACATGAGAACTGCATATTTTTGATGATTTACAATAAACACATACATTATGCCATTGACAGGTATTTGACAGCACCTTTAAACAAGTGTGTAATACTCCAAAAAAACTATTATTGGAATCAAACACTAAAAAACTGCTCACTAAAAATTCTGCCATTGCCCCTGTATTTTGAATCACATACAGTACAGTGCTATTTAGCAAAATTGTACCTTTGAAAACAATCTGCAGAGATATAATAGAAAACAGGGCATGTTCTATACAAATGTCTTGTCTGCTATCAGTCAGCACTGGAGTAAATATGTTTTTCTTTTATATATTTTATATTATTTGTAGAATAAACAGTTATCTCTCTAAAGAGAAACAGTCTAAAGTAACAAACTTTTTAATTAAACTAATATATTCCAATCTACAGAAAATTAATGCATTTAGATTTAGTTGTTTGCTTTGAAAGTTTAAGGGTTTGAATACTGAACACCAAAATAATTTGTTTAGCACAATTTAATGCTTGGCTCTGTGATAATCACACTTTAATTGGGTTTGAATTTCCACTGAACAGATGTTTCCAGGTCAGTCTACAAAATTAAAACAGCTATTCAAAACCCTTTGTCAATTAAGCCACTTAATTTAAATATGTCATACTTACATTTATAACTGCTTAGAGAGAACAATTTTTTAGCAGCCTAGTTGACCAGCAACAAGCCACTGAAATAACCTAAAATAGGCAGCACAATAGATCAATGTATAAAACTGAGTTGCAGGTGCAATGTACTTTTTGGTTTACTTCTGACACATCTCAGATAATAAAATCTTGAAGAAAAAAAAAATTATAATAGAAAATCTCCTTATGCACTGTCCTTAAATTGTATCTTTAATTCAAAGGTAACTGATCTCATGTCCAACATTTAAATAAAGGTTGTTCCCAATTATTTTATATTTGTTTTGTTTAGTAAAGTAAATTAATATATTTTTAATTTTTACAATACATTATATAATCTGTGCATTGCTCTTTTAAGCAACAAAGTTTAAAACAGTAATGTAAGAAAAAGATTATAAGAATGTCCAATTCCAGTCTAAGGTGGATACACACTGGTTTATATATTGTCCATTCTATTGTGTGTACACCCAATATGTCTGTGAATGATGTAATTACCCCCGCCGCCGCAATAGCATGATTCTCTGCTAGTGGCTAAAAGAGAAGGCAGTGAAGCACAACACAGAGCTCTGGGATCAGCACAATATGTCAGACAGGAGGGACCACCCACACACACATAGCCTGCAGCCACCTAAACCACTAACAGGAGAAAGGTGAGAGATCTGGGAGCTCTTCACAGTTTACACTAAATTAAAAGTAGACCAAACAGGTACAGTACGAGGTTCGATCACCAGGACTTATCATTAACGAATACTATTACTTCATATCACTCTTGTAGAACTAACTGCAATATTGCATCTATATATGACTCATCCTGGACAAAGGTTATCAAATATGCTGGTCCACTTCTATGAGAACACTGGTGATCGCAACCCTATATTAGTGCTTGTCATGATTGTGATCTATGTGTCCCGCATTTACATATATTGAAAGAGGCAAAAGCTGTGCATATATACAGTATATATATATATATATATATATAAATATATATATATATGTGTGTGTTTGTGTTTGTGTGTGTATATATATATATATATATATATGTGTGTGTGTGTTTGTGTGTATATATATATATGTGTGTGTGTGTGTGTGTGTGTGTGTGTGTGTGTGTGTGTGTCCACAATGATTGGCACTCAGGAGATGACAATTGGCAAAGACAGGACCACATAACAAACATAAAAACACTTACATACACTTACCCATAAAATAACCACATCCCCAGTGTGTTCACCTGTTGTCCTTATCAAGCATCTAGTTCTGGCCTACTGGATGTTGTCTGGCACCACACTGCTGCAAGTTGCTGGCACCATGGTCCTGGAAACCACAAGCGTGCATTGCACCAGACAGCGGGCACATGCTTTCCAGAAGTGCGGACCACCTCGATAGGAGTACCTATAGAATGACAAGGGACATTTACAAGTAATATACATAAAATCATGAATAAACATATACATATCAGTATTATCAGCAGGGTAGGAGGTACACAGAATAATGTATATAGAGACACAGTCTAATAGAAAACATAGCTAAATTCTAACAAATGCTATTCCAGTTAATCTTGTCCATAGGGCCATTGGGAATACCAAATACTAGTCTGACAATCCATTTAGACTCCTTGATAAGTACCGCTTTGGCCCTGTCTCCCCCTCTTAGGGATAGCGGTACATGATCAATAATGGGGTATTTTAATGAGATTAGCAGATATCCAACTTCTTTAAAATGTTTAGCCACAGGTTGGACAATAGACCTGCCTGATAGTGCTAACCATATGGCTGATATATGCGCTGCAAACTATCAGTTCATTTACGGTTGATCTGCCATATGTATTCACATTGGCAAATGATTATATATATTACAAATGATGAAGTACATGTAAGAACTTACTGAATGTTACACAGCCAGTCTTTCTAGTGGTGTTTAAAAGATTTGCATGCAATTAAATAGGAACATGAAGCACAACCACAACTGATCTACATATGAAGCAACCTGGTGCTTTCCTGTAGATATTTTGTTGAGAAGGAATGCCCATGCCACTAATGTCTGCAAGTACGAGACAATCCCTTCATTTTTTTTTTTTTTTAAGTGCTGCTACAGGTCTACTACCCTTAATGCATTGAAGTACCATATCAGTAGATACTATGAGCCACAATGCTTGTGTAGCCCATCTAATCACTGGGCTAGCAAGAGTAAAGTTGCTTGTCCATGGGATTAGACCTTTATTATTCTTTCTAATAGGACACACTGGTAATGGGGTATTTAAATGGGAAAGTATATGTGTTTTTATATGGTTTCTGATGATGGGACTGGAGCAGTGTCATCACAAGGGGGTGCAGGTGGTGCGGCCCGCACCCAGGAGTCTCCTTCCGAGGGGTAGCACCAAAATGCTGGCCCCTGCTCAGTGACAGGAGACGTGTGCTGCACTGTAACATTATATGCAGCAGACAGCTCCTGTCACTGTGTAGAAGCCAGCACTGCAGTCACAGCACTCCCCGGAAGAAGCAATGAAAATGGGGTTTGGAATTTGAAGCCCTGTCCCCTTCCATGAAACCCACCTCCTTCTCGCAAGGACCCATCCCCTGTTTGAGACACTGCACTGGGTGCCCTGTGGTGATGGAGCCTCAAAAGTAATGATCTGGTATAGGTAAACATCCACACCATGAGGCTTAAACAGGGGCTATGTCGTAGATGAGACCAACACTCCATTAATCTCCTTAATAGTTTTAATGTCATAAAAGACAAAAGTGCAAAAGCAGCATATAGACAGAACAGTTCGCTGTTTTTGGCATATCATACTAATCTCTGTCATAGAGTTATTCCATTCTGGGGATATTTATCATACCCAGTTGCAGGGAGCTGTTTATTATTCAAAGTTAAACTTCTATTCAGTTTTAGTCATCTATGCTTATGTGCATGTGGGCTGCTTCATAAAAAAGGGACCCTATGCTAATGTGGGCCCAGATTAAAGGTAGATATTAAGGTTAATGTTTTTGGGGGGAGTGCCCTTTTGTTATTGTATAATTGAAATAACTTCTCCAATAGATAGAACATAGAAAAACTTTGAGGATGATATGTGTAGGTTAATAATGACAACATTAATTCTATTTATTTGGTGTACTCATAGTAACAATCTTATCATCTTCAAGGACGTTTTTCATTGTTCTAACTTATGGAGAAATTCTTTCCCTTATACAATAACAAAAGGGCGCTTCCCCTAAAAACATTTACCTTAAAAAAAAAAAATATATATATATATATATATATATATATACACATACACACAAACAAGACCCAGCACTCCAAAGACTTTAGGCAGTATATACTTGCGTCAGGTGCACTCCAGGTGTATTTGGCCCAAAGTGGTCATTCACCATAAATGTAGCAAAAAGGCGGCACTCTAGACGACTTGATAAAGAAGACACAGACCCCGTGGATGTAATATCAACGTTTCAATTTGTATTGCAAGATTTTCGTCAGGATAAATGACATATACATATATAAAATCTTGCAATACAGACTGAAACATTGATATTTCATCTACGGGGTCTGTGTCTTCTTAATCAAGTCGTCTTGAGTGCCGCCTTTTTTGCTATATATATATATATATATATATATATATATATATATTCCAAGCAAAGATCTGCGCTCACATTATCTTGCTTGGTAATAATGCTGGGATGCATAGTCTTATGGTCATCATGAGAGCATGCTGCTTTGAGTGATTAAAATTAAAATTTTATTTGCAACAGAATGAGAAGGCTATCTAGTCTACCCACTGTTCCTACAAACACACTCACACACACACACACACACACACACACACACACACACACACACACATACATATATACAGTATATAATTTCTGTGTGTGTGTGTGTGTGTATATATATATATATATATATATATATATATATATATATTAGAGGTATGCAGCGGACACTTTTCGGGTTTTGTGTTTTGGTTTAGGATCTTGATCCCTGCTCGTGTTTTAGATCTGGATTGGTTTTGCCAAAACCACCCTTTTGGGTGTTGGTTTTAGTTCTGGATGATTTAAAAAAAAAAAAACCTGACAGCTAAAATCACAGAATTTGGTAATTCTGATCCTACAGTATTATTAACCTCAACAACATTCATTTCCACTCATTTCCAGTCTATTCTGAATATCTCACAATATTGTTTTTAGGCAAAAAGGTTGCACTGAGGTCGCTGGATGACTAAGCTAAGCAACACAAGTGGGCGGAAAACAAACACCTGGCCCATCTAGGAGTGGCACTTCAGTGGCACACAGGATGGCAGTTTTTTAAAAAAAATAGGCCCCAAAGAGCACATAATCCTAAGAAAAAAAAAAGGTGCAAGATAGAATTGTCCTTGGGCCCTCCCACCCATCCTTATGTTGTATAAACAGGACATGCACACTTTAATAAACCAAAAATTTCAGAGACAGGGTCTGCCACACTACTGTGGCTGAAATGATTGGTTTGTTTGGGTCCCCACCACAAAAAAAGAAGCAATTAATATATATATATATATATAAAAGAAGCAATTAATCGCTCCTTTCACAAAATAGCTCTACAGAGGCAAGATGTCGTCCTCATCCCCATTTTCCAATTCCTCACCCCTTTCAGTGTGCACATCCTCATCCTCACAGAGTATTAATTCATTTCCACTGGAATCCACCATCTCAGGTCCCTGTGTACTTTCTGGAGGCAACTGCTGGTAAATGTCTTCCTGGAGGAATTTATAATTCATTTTGATGAACATCATCTTCTCCACAAGGTTACCGGCTGCACTAAACACTCTTTCGGGGTTCACACTGAAGAGGGGGCAACTTAGGTAAAATAAAGCCAATTTGTGCAAGGGCCTCCAAATTGCCTCTTTTTCCTGCCAGTTTACAGGAAAAAGAGTGTCTGACATGCCTACTTGGATGCTGTCACCGATATAATCCTCCACCATTCTTTCAATGGTGACAGCATCATATGCAGTGTGTCACGATCCGGGTATCTGGACGCCATTACTTGCCTTTTAGATGCCTTCTGAAGCTGGCTCAGCGTTCCAGGGCCGGATCTCATCTGTGTTACTGATGTCCACACTCTGCATATCCCTCCTGTCACTCTGAGATGCTGTCACAGCGGCACCATATTTGAATCTAGTGTGGCGTCTCCCGTCCTCCGCGGCCTCCGCCGCCGCTCCTGTGTTCCAGTATGCAGGTTGTCAGAGTGGTGCCCCATGCCTGCCGCGGCCTCCGCTGTCATCCATGTGTCTCAGTGTGCAGTTGTCAGTTTGGCGTCTCCTGTCCTCCGCGGCCGGCGCCGCCATTGCTGCTATGTTTCCACGTGGTTTTCCAAACCAACTTTCCCTCCAGTACTAACATGGGCGCAGCCATGTTTGTTCCAGTCACATGTTCAATCTCCACCAATCCGCTGCACTGTGAATCTGCATGATTGGTCAGCCAATGCCTGCCCTGCAGCAGGTATAAGTATCCTGTGCCTGAACCAGGAAATGGTCAGTGCTTTGAATGTCAAACCTTGTTCCAGTCTCTCTCTCCTGTGGTTGTTTCTCCAGGTTCCAGCTCCTGTCTCCAGCATCCACTACGAGACCCGCACCTACCTTCCATCCTGCGGTGCAGCCTGACTCTGCAGTCCTCCGTGGCTATTCCAGCTTCCAGCTATTAACCCATCTGCTTCCAGCAGTCAGCTTCCAGCAGTATCCAGTTTCTTTAAAGTGCCGGTGTTGTTCCAGCGGATCCCTACTTATCAGCAGTATCCACTACCACCGGTAACCTCTTTTCAACTCTTCTGTTTCCACGCTCTCTAGCATCTTACAGTATTCACTCCGTGTCTTCATCACCTGACTGATTCCATTCAGCATCCACTCCGTGTCTTCATCACCTGACTGGTCCCATTCAGCATCCACTCCGTGTCTTCACCACCTGGCTGATTCCATTCAGCATCCACTCCGTGTCTTCACCACCTGGCTGATTCCATTCAGCATCCACTCCGTGTCTCTACCACCTGGCTGGTTCCATCCAGTATCTACAACAGTTTGTTCAAGTTACCAACTTCATCTAATACTGCTACTGGCGTGTTCCTCTGCTATCTTCACTACTACAGCCAGGCCTGGTAAGGTTATTCTATCAAAGGACTTTAACACCTGTTCCTCAACCTACCAGTGCTCTGTGATACCTTCCATGGTTATAGTGATCCAGGAACTGTATTACTTGCCACTGCTTTTATCAACTGTGAATACTGTTGTTCAACACGGAGTTTGTTAATAAAGCTTTTATTGACTTTTAACCTGGTTGTCATGGTCACACCTTCGGGTAATCCTTCTACACTTACATGTCCAGGGGTCTGATTAAACCTCCCAAGTTTAATTTCATTTCAGCCCCTACAACTGAGGCTTCCTCCTGTCAGCCTAAACCCTCAGTTGTGACAGTAAGCACTGACCCTATGAATCCAGTTGGAGACCAGGATCAAGCGGCCAGGCCGATGCAAGAACTGGCAGCCAGACTCGAACATCAGGAGGCTGCACAAGGCCACATCATCCGCTGTCTCCAGGATCTCTCTACCCAACTGGATGGGATTCAAATGACCCTCCGTGGACCTGGCACGTCTGGTGCGTCCACCACAGTGACACCAGCTGTAACCCCACCGATCTTACCCATTTCTACTCCACGTCTTCATCTTCCAACGCCAGCAAAATTTGACGGATCTCCAAGATTCTGCAGGGGATTTCTCAACCAATGTGAAATCCATTTTGAGCTACAACCTGGCAATTTCCCCAGTGACCGTACTAAAGTTGCCTATATTATTTCCCTTCTCAGTGGCTCAGCCCTTGACTGGGCATCACCTTTATGGGAGAAGTCTGATACCCTGTTGTCTTCCTATACTAACTTTGTAGCTACATTCAGGCGCATCTTCGACGAGCCAGGCCGGGTAACCTCTGCTTCATCTGAGATTCTCCGTTTACGCCAGGGAACACGTTCTGTGGGACAGTATCTTATACAGTTCAATATCCTAGCATCCGAACTGGCATGGAACGATGAGGCCCTGTATGCTGCATTCTGGCATGGCTTATCTGAACGCATCAAGGATGAATTAGCTACCAGAGACTTGCCTTCTAAGTTGGATGAGCTATTTTCACTATGCACAAAGGTTGATCTACGTTTCAGAGAAAGAGCAACTGAGCGAGGAAGATCATCTATTCCAAAATCCTCTGCTCCTCCTCCTCGTCAACCGTCTCCATCCAAAGATGAGCCCATGCAAATTGGTCGTTCCCGTCTATCTCCCGCTGAGCGCCGAAGACATCTCTCTGAGTCTCTCTGTCTCTACTGTGCAGCTCCGTCTCACGCTATCTATGCCTGTCCCAAACGTCCGGGAAACTCCAAATCCTAGCTCGGCAAGGAGAGGGCCGGTTAGGAGTAATGATCTCCTCTCCATCTCCTCATGATTGTAATCTCCCAGTCTCGCTTCAAATTGCTCAACGTTATAGGAACGTCATTGCCCTCATTGATTCCGGAGCAGCTGGGAATTTCATAACCGAAGCTTATGTTAAACGGTGGTCACTACCCACCGAGAGACTTCCTTCGTCTATTTCCTTGACTGCCATGGATGGCAGTAAGATTTTTGACGCAGTTATTTCTTTAAGGACTCTACCAGTTCGTCTGAGAGTAGGAGTTCTTCATTCAGAATTTATTTCCTTTCTAGTGATTCCAAGAGCCACACATCCAGTGGTTTTGGGCCTTCCATGGCTCCGTCTTCACAATCCATCGATTGACTGGATGACTACGCAGATACTAGCATGGGGTCCCTCCTGTGCTGAGACCTGTTTGTCCAAAGTGCTTCCTGTTTGTTCTTCCTCCCCCAGGTCGTCTGATGTTCCACCTCCTCCATATCAAGACTACACAGATGTGTTCAGTAAAGCCTCCGCTGATATCCTTCCTCCTCATAGAGAATGGGACTGTCCAATTGATCTCATCCCAGGGAAGGTTCCACCTCGAGGCCGAACTTATCCGTTGTCCCTTCCAGAGACGCATTCCATGGAGGAGTACATCAAGGAGAACCTGGCGAAGGGTTTTATTCGACCTTCCTCTTCTCAAGCTGGCGCAGGTTTCTTTTTCGTTAAGAAGAAAGACGGTGGCCTGCAGCCATGCATCGACTACAGAGGTTTGAACGACATTACCGTTAAGAACCGTTATCCTTTACCCTTGATTACAGAGCTCTTCGATAGAGTTAGCGGAGCAACCATCTTTACAAAGTTGGATTTGAGGGGTGCCTACAATCTCATCCGGATCTGTGAGGGTGACGAGTGGAAGACCGCCTTTAACACCCGGGACGGACATTATGAGTACCTTGTCATGCCCTTCGGATTGAGCAACGCTCCAGCTGTTTTCCAGCATTTCGTGAATGAAATCTTCAGAGACATCCTGTACCGCCATGTCGTGGTTTATCTAGATGATATCCTTATCTTTGCCAATAATCTAGAGGAACATCGCTTCTGGGTAAAGGAGGTTCTGTCCCGTCTCCGTGTCAATCATCTCTATTGCAAATTAGAGAAATGTGTTTTTGAAGTCAAATCCATTCCGTTTCTAGGTTACATTGTGTCCAGTTCCGGACTAGAGATGGATCCTGAGAAACTACAAGCAATCCAGAATTGGCCGATACCCCTAACCCTCAAAGGGGTCCAGAGGTTCTTAGGGTTCGCCAATTACTACAGAAAGTTTATACGAGACTTTTCCACCATTGTGGCGCCTATCACTGCATTTACTAAGAAGGGTGCTAACCCTTCCAAGTGGTCTGAAGAAGCTACGCAAGCTTTTCATCTATTAAAGCAACAGTTCATCTCTGCACCAGTTCTGAAACAGCCCGACATCGACTCTCCTTTCATCCTTGAGGTGGATGCCTCCTCCGTTGGAGTAGGAGCGGTGTTATCCCAGAGGGCTAAAGATGGTCATCTACATCCTTGCAGTTTCTTCTCCCGGAAGTTCTCCCCAGCTGAGCGCAACTATGCCATTGGCGACCAGGAGTTGCTAGCCATCAAGCTCGCTCTAGAAGAGTGGAGATATCTGTTGGAGGGAGCTTCCCATTCAGTCACTATACTTACCGACCACAAGAATCTTTTATATCTGAAAAGCGCACAATGTCTTAACCCTCGTCAAGCCAGATGGGCACTTTTCTTTTCCAGGTTCGACTTTAAACTCCAGTTCTGTCCGGGTTCTCAGAATCGCAAGGCCGATGCCCTTTCCCGCTCATGGGAGCAAGAAAATGAGTCAGAGTCTTCGGACAAGCATCCTATTATTAATCCGTTGGCATTCTCCACGGTAGGGATGGACTCTACGCCTCCACCAGGGAAAAGTTTTGTGAAGTCGGTGTTAAGGAAGAAGCTCATGCATTGGGCCCATGCTTCCCGTTTTGCCGGACATACAGGCATCCAGAAAACCCTTGAGTTTATCTCTAGGTCCTATTGGTGGCCAACTCTGAAGAAGTACGTCATGGAGTTTATTGCCTCTTGCCCAAAGTGTGCCCAACACAAAGTCTCCCGCCAGTCGCCTGCGGGGCAACTGGTTCCATTATCTGTTCCCCGTCGACCGTGGACCCATTTGTCGATGGACTTCGTTACAGACCTGCCTATGTGCAACAAGTTTAATACCATCTGGGTGGTAGTTGACCGGTTCACCAAGATGGCACATTTCATACATCTCACCAGTCTTCCGTCAGCTTCCAAGCTGGCTCAAGTGTTTATTCAAGAGATCTTCCGACTCCACGGTCTTCCTGAAAAGATCATCTCTGATCATGGTGTACAATTTGTAGCCAAGTTTTGGCAAAGTTTATGTCAAGTCCTCCAAGTCAAGTTGAAGTTTTCTACAGCTTATCATCCTCAGACCAATGGTCAAACCGAGAGGGTGAATCAGGACTTGGAGGCCTTCCTCCGCATTTATGTGTCTTCCTCTCAAGATGACTGGGTTCAACTCCTTCCTTGGGCCGAGTTCAGCCACAACAATCAATACCATTCCTCATCTTCTTCAACACCATTCTTCATCAACTATGGATTCCACCCTAAAGTTCCAGAATTCCAACCACTTCCAGCAACTTCTGTTCCAGCAGTGGATGTCACCTTGCATCAGTTTTCTTACAACTGGAAGAGCGTGCGAGCGGCCCTGCTCAAACCTCCTTCAGGTACAAGAAGTTTGCTGATAGGAAGCGTAGAGCGGTTCCTGCTCTCAAAGTGGGTGATCGTGTGTGGTTGTCCACGAAGAATTTGAGGTTGAGAGTTCCCAGCATGAAGTTTGCACCTCGTTACATCGGTCCTTTTAAAATTGAACAAGTCATCAATCCTGTTGCCTACAAACTCCAGTTACCTCCCTTCCTGAAGATACCCAGGACATTCCATGTTTCCCTGTTGAAACCGCTTATCCTGAATCGGTTTCATTCTGCACTTCCTCCGGCTCCGAAAGTCCAAACTCAACGGGGAGTTGAGTATGAAGTTGCCAAGATTCTGGATTCACGTTTCCGTTATGGTCAATTGCAGTATCTTATTGACTGGAAGGGCTATGGTCCTGAAGAACGCTCTTGGACCAATGCGTCAGATGTCCATGCTCCTGCCTTGGTCCGGAATTTCAACTCTAAGTTTCCTCAAAAGCCGAAGAAGTGTCCTGGGGCCACTCCTAAAGGGGGGGGGTGCTGTCACGATCCGGGTATCTGGACGCCATTACTTGCCTTTTAGATGCCTTCTGAAGCTGGCTCAGCGTTCCTGGGCCGGATCTCATCTGTGTTACTGATGTCCACACTCTGCATATCCCTCCTGTCACTCTGAGACGCTGTCACAGCGGCGCCATGTTTGAATCTAGTGTGGCGTCTCCCGTCCTCCGCGGCCTCCGCCGCCGCTTAGATTTCTCATTAGATAATGACATGGCATCGGCCTTAGCAGATGACGTTGATGGAATTGTATCATCAATGTCATGACTGGTGGCAGCAGCAGCTTCAGTACTAGTACTAGGAACTGGAAGTGGTTCCTGATCTTCCACTATTTTTTCCTCCAAATTGTTGTTCTCCATTTCACAGGACAGCATCCCTTTATTATTACAGCACACAGAACATTGCCCCTTTATTTTCACAGCACCCAAGTATTCTTACAGCATACAGGACCAGTGTACTTTTATTGTAACAACAGCAACACCCATGAATTTTTACAGGACCAGTGTAATATTATTTTAACAGCAGCACTCCAGTATTTTTACAGCATACAGGACCAGTGTGCTTTTATTTTAACAACATCACCCCTGAAATATTACAGCATACAAGACTGGACCAGCACCCCAGTGTTTTCACAGCATGCAGGACCAGTGTGGTTTTATTTTAACAACTGTGCCCATGAATTGTTACAGCATACAGGGTCAGTGTAATATTATTTTAACAGCAAAATCCCTGTATTTTTACAGCATACAGGGCCAGTGTGCACAACTGAATTTCCACAGCATACAGGACCAGTGTGCTTTTATTTTAACAACTGCACCCCTGAATTTTTACAGCATACAGGGACAGTATATTATTTTAACAGCAAAATCCCTATATTTTTACAGCATACAGGGCAAGTGTGCTTTTATTTTAACAACTGCACCCCTGAATTTTTACAACATACAAGACTGGACCAGCACCCCTGTAATTTCACAGCATACAGGACTAGTGTGCTTTTATTTTAACAACTGCACCCCTGAATTTTTACAGCATACAGGACCAGTTTGCTTTTAACAACAGCAGCACTCCTGAATATTTGCAGAATATAAGACAGGGCCAGCACCCCTGTATATTCACAGCATGCAGAACCAGTGTGATTTTATTTTAACAACAGCACCCATGATTTTTTACAGTGCCCTTGTCCTCTGTACAACTTAGTGACAGCCAGGATAGCATGCAGAACCAGTGTGCTTTTATTTAAACAACTGAGGCACCCCTGAAATATTATAGCATTCAAGACTGGACCAGCACCCCTGTGTTTTCACAGCATGCAGGACCAGTGTGGTTTTATTTTAACAACTTTGCCCGTGAATTTTTATAGCATACAGGGCCAGTGTAATATTATTTTAACAGCAAAATCCCTGTATTTTTACAGCATACAGGGCCAGTGTAATATTATTTTAACAGAAAAATCCCTGTATTTTTACAGCATACAGGGCCAGTGTGCTTTTATTTTAACAACTGCACAACTGAATTTTCACAACATACAGGACCAGTGTGCTTTTATTTTAACAAATGCATCCCTGAATTTTTACAACACACAAGACTGGACCAGCACCCCTGTAATTTCACAGCATACAGGACCAGTGTGCTTTTATTTTAACAACTGCACCCCTGAATTTTTACAGCATACAGGACCAGTTTGCTTTTATTTTAACAACAGCAGCACCCCTGAATATTTGCAGAATATAAGACAGGGCCAGCACCCCTGTATATTCACAGCATGCAGAACCAGTGTGCTTTTATTTTAACAACAGCACTCATTATTTTTTACAGTGCCCTTGTCCTCTGTAAAACTAAGTGACAGCCAGGATAGCAGCACCCATGTACAGCTACAGCACCCCTAACAGCACATGAAACACCAGGACAGCACAACTAACAGCACAGGTACACCACAGTGACAGGAGCAGCACCCCTACAGAGCACACACTGAACCCACCTGATGCCACCACCCACAGAGAGACAGGTCTGTCTCCCTCACTCTCCAAGTCCGGAGTGAAAATGGCAGCAATGCACAGCTGTTTATATGGAATCCAAAACCCACAAGAATCCTACAGCTGGATGATGATGTTTTGCCTTGTTCTGGTTTCCGAGTCTGGCGGGAAGTCCCAAGCCATCCTCGATCTGGGCTTGGATCATGACATTCGGGGGGGTTTTGTTCTATTGGAACCAATCCCGCTCATCTCTAATATATACAGTATATTAATATATATATATATATATATAACAATATATATATAACAATATATATATATATATATATATATATATTCTAGCAACCCACAATGGCTTCAATTTTGAATTTATGTTGCTAGGTGTTAGGGTCTCCTGCCCTGTGCTGCCACGTCGTCATGGCAACCGGGAGACAAGTGCTAGCGGAGTAACCTGAGCGCAGCTGATACTCCGGTTCGGGTCTTTTGCTGTGCAGTGGTTACAGGCTTTGTGCACGGCAGGGGATCCGGTGCTGGTTTTTGTGCTCACAGTCTGTGAGGTCTGAGTGGGGCGTGGACAGCACCTGCTATATAAACCCTCTTCTCAGGTTAAGCAGATGCTGCTGAATCTTTGTTGGTTAGTCAGTTCCTGAAAGTTAGCCAGTACTGTGTAACTTTGTATTTGTTTGTTGCTTACTGCAAATAGGCCTTGGGATTTGGTACTACACTCTGCCAATCCAGACCTAGCAGTAAGACTGGAGTCAGTCGTTTAACTTGCTGGGGTTCTTTTGCTACTCTGTGAACTTAGCAAGTTTGCGGCTGTATTCTCAGACTTGCCTGCCAAAATCCTTTCTCACTGTGCAAGGTGTTCAGGTGTCAGTTTAGTGGCAGTAAGCTGAACCAGTGCACTGCAAGTGAGGATTAGGATTGTGGAGACTCTCCTTGTGTCTATTATTCCATCTCTGACCAAGGAGTTTACTGCCACACCCGTTGGTAACCCTTTAGGGTTTTGCTGTTGCCCTTAGCAACAGCATTTCGGGTTCTCTACGTATTAAAACACAACATCTCGCTTCTTTCCATCTGAGCATTCCTAATACTAGGGAGACACCCAGTTTCTTAGCCTCTGCGCTTCTCTGTTCACTTTGTGTTTATTTTGTTACCCTATCACCTTCTGTGTACGTAATGTCATATTCCCCAGTCTGTCTGTGAGTTCATTAGTTTTGCATCCCTCTCCGTTCAGACACCAGTACATTCCTGCAGGCACAGGTGTGCATAACATATTCAGCAGCCCAATACTCCTGTTGAAATTTTGTGGGAATATGGAGCATACCCCTCAAAATACTTTGCAACAGGTGGTCGATCAGGTGCAGGTTTTGATTCGACAATTTAATGATTTGTCCATTAAAATGCACACCTCCCAGGCCGCTGGTGGAGCTCCCGCAGCAGCAGCACCTTCAGAGGTTAAGGAGCCGAAAGTAAATCTCCCGGATCGTTTTTCTGGAGATCGCTCGCAGTTCTTTTGTTTCAAGGAGAGCTGCAAGCTATATTTCCAGCTTAGGCCTCAGTCTTCTGGGTCGGAGATTCAGCGGGTGGGCATAGTGATTTCCTTGCTACAAGGAGACCCACAGGTCTGGGCATATGGGTTGCAGCCTGACTGTCCGTCGCTTAAAAGTGTTGATGCTTTTTTTACGGCACTGGGCATGTTGTATGATGACCCTGACAAGACGGCCTCAGCCGAGGCTCAGATTTCGATCCTTAAGCAAGGGCGAAGGCCAGTTGAGGTTTTCTGTACGGAGTTTCGGAGGTTGGCCCATGATACCCAGTGGAATGACCCAGCCCTGAGACACCAGTACCGAAGAGGTCTTTCTAACCAGATAAAAGACCAACTGGTACAATATCCCTTGCCTGATAGCTTGGATCAGCTCATGCAGTTATCCATCCGGGTGGATAGACGGCTGAGAGAGCGTAGGCTTGAAAGGGAGACCGAGGTTTCCTTCTTTCCCAAGGGAACCTCAGACTCTGAGGAATTTTCCGAGGAGCCTATGCAGATTGGGGCTACCCGCCTCTCCTCGTGTGAGAAGACGCGGAGGAGACAGCAGGGGTTGTGTTTGTACTGTAGGAATAAAGGTCATGTGGTAGTATCATGCCCAGAAAAGCCAGAAAACTTCAGGGCCTGAGGGTGATGGGAAATATCCTGTCAGGCCAGAAGTCAGAATTTCCCTAGAAGACTTTTATCATTCCGGTGACCTTGAAGATCCTCGGTCAAACTGTCAAGACTGAGGCCTTTGTGGACAGTGGGGCCGACGGTGTTTTTATGGACCGCCAATTCGCCCTGAAACACTCTGTTCCCTTAGTACCCTTGGCATCGGAGATTGAGATCTGTGGGTTAAACGGGGAACCATTATCCCAGGGTAAAATTACCTCTTGCATTAGCCAGATTTATTTGTTTATTGGAGCCACACACTCTGAAAAATTGTCCTTTTATGTGACTGTCTGTACTTTTGCCCCATTGGTGTTGGGGTTACCCTGGTTAAGGGCCCACAATCCTCAATTTGACTGGGTCTCTGGGGAGATTCTTAGATGGGGTACTGATTGTTTCAGGAGTTGCTTGAGCCTTCCAGTCAGGCTTTCGCAGCCAAGTTTGCCAGGATTGCCAGGATGTTATGCAGATTTTGCGGACGTGTTCTCCAAAAAAGTTGCAGAGGTACTACCTCCCCATCGCCCCTATGACTGTGCCATTGATTTGTTGCCGAATGCTAAGCTTCCCAAGAGTAGGTTGTACTCCCTGTCACGTCCTGAGACTCAGGCTATGGCAGAGTACATTCAGGAGAACTTGGCTAAGGGATTTATCAGACCTTCACAGTCTCCAGTTGGGTCGGGGTTCTTCTTCGTGGGTAAAAAGGATGGTTCATTGCGACCCTGCATCGACTTCAGGGAATTGAACCGTATCACGATTAAAAACTCATACCCACTGCCTCTCATTTCGGTCTTGTTTGACCAGCTTCGTACTGCCACCATTTTTTCTAAGATTGACCTACGCGGTGCGTACAATCTAATCCGAATAAGAGAGGGGGATGAATGGAAGACTGCCATTAATACCCACTCAGGGCATTATGAATATTTGGTGATGCCTTTTGGGCTCTGTAATGCCCCGGCTGTCTTCCAGGATTTCATGAACGATGTGCTCAGGGAATATTTGGATAGATTCTTAGTTGTATACTTAGATGACATCCTAATCTTCTCCCATTCCCTGGAGGAACATCGGAAGCATGTACGCTTAGTCCTCCAGAAACTCAGAGACCACCGGCTTGGGGCGAAGCTGGAGAAGTGCGAATTTGAAGTTCAGCAAATCGCATTTCTAGGATATATTATCTCCCCAGAAGGTTTCCAAATGGAGGGTTCCAAGGTACAGGCAGTCCTCGATTGGGTGCAGCCCACTAGTTTGAAGGCGCTTCAGCGTTTCCTGGGCTTTGCGAATTTTTATAGACAATTTATCGCTGGATTTTCGTCTATAGTGGCGCCCTTGGTGGCACTCACTAAGAAAGGGGCGGATGTTGCTCACTGGTCTTGTGAGGCCAAAGCGGCTTTTGCCCGTCTCAAAAGGGCATTTGTCTCAGCCAAGGTGCTGCGACACCCAGATCCAGAGCGTCCTTTTGTGGTGGAGGTGGATGCCTCTGAGATGGGTATTGGGGCAGTGCTCTCTCAGATGGGAGTGTCTGATAATCGCCTCCATCCCTGTGCTTACTTTTCCCGTAAATTTTCACCTGCCGAGATGAATTATGACGTGGGTAACCGGGAATTGTTGGCTATTAAGGATGCACTCGAGGAGTGGAGGCACTGGCTTGAGGGGGCTAAGTTTGTGGTCTCAATTCTCACCGACCATAAGAATTTGGCATATTTAGAGTCAGCGAAGCGTCTCAATGCCAGGCAGGCATGATGGGCTTTGTTTTTTGCTCGCTTTAATTTTTTGATAACATATCGCCCTGGGTCAAAAAACATCAAGGCTGATGCGCTCTCGCGGAGTTTTGCTCCAATCCAGGAGACCACCGAGGAGCCATTGCCCATTGTGTCCCCATCATGTATTAAAGTGGGCATTACCCAGGACCTCTTGTCATTAGTCCTTAGAGCACAGGAGCAGGCTCCTCCAGACCTTCCGGTAGGTCTTTTGTTTGTGCCTCCTAGGTTAAGACAGCGAGTGTTCCTGGAATTCCATGCCAAGAAGTCGGCAGGTCACCCGGGTATTGCCAGAACTCGGGAGTTGCTATCTAGGGAGGTGTGGTGGCCCTCGGTGGCTAAGGATGTGGATCAGTGGGTTCGGGCATGTGACATCTGTGCCCGAAATAAGACTCCTAGAGGGGTTCCTGTTGGCCCATTACATCCACTCTCTATTCCATCTAAGCCATGGACCCACATTTCAATGGATTTTGTGGTGGACTTGCCCAAATCCTCGGGGATGACAGCCATCTGGGTTGTCGTTGACAGGTTTTCGAAGATGGCGCACTTCGTTCCACTGGTTGGGCTGCCATCGGCCAGACGCCTGTCTGAATTATTTATCCTGCATGTTGTGCGCCTCCACGGGTTGCCACTTGATGTGGTCTCTGACCGCGGATCCCAGTTTGTGGCCAAATTCTGGAGGGCATTTTGTTCCGATCTCCAGATTTCTGTCAGCTTGTCGTCAGGCTACCATCTGCAGTCTAATGGGCAGACTGAAAGGGTGAACCAGTCCTTGGAGCAGTTCCTCAGGTGTTATGTCTCCAAGTGTCAGACTGACTGGGTTGCTCATCTGTCCATGGCGGAGTTTGCCTATAACAACGTGGCTCACTCTGCTACAGGGATCTCTCCCTTCCTTTGTGTGTATCGGCATCATCCTAAGGCCAATTCTTTTGACCCCCTGGACTCCACGCCTGGTGGTTCCTCTGTGGTTTCGGTCCTTAGGGGTATTTGGAGGAAAGTGAAGAAAGCCCTTGTGTCTGTGTCATTAGTGACCAAAAGGGTTTTTGATAAGCGGAAAAGACCCTGCAGCTTCAAATTAGGAGACTTCATCTGGTTGTCTACCAAGAATTTGAAGTTGAGACAGCCATCTCATAAGTTAGGCCCCCGGTTCATCGGCCCTTATAAGATCACTAGGGTTATCAATCCGGTGGCATTTCAGTTAGATCTGCCCCGTTCTTTGGGTATCAATAAAACATTTCATTGTTCCCTTTTAAAACGGGTGATTAGTAATCCTTCTTCCAGTGGAAGACCTTCTCCTCTTCTGATACGTGGCCAGAGGGAGTTTGTTGTTGAAAGGATTCTTGACTCCAAGATGGTTCGGGGTCGGCTGTCATTTTTGGTGCACTGGAAGGGGTATGGCCCGGAGGAGCGGTCGTGGGTGCGCAGTTGTGATCTTCATGCCCCCAGACTGATACGCTCTTTCTTCTCGCAGTTCCCCGATAAACCCGGTGGTAGGGGTTCTTTGACCCCTCGTCAGAGGGGGGGTACTGTTAGGGTCTCCGGCCCTGTGCTGCCACGTCATCATGGCAACCGGGAGACAAGTGCTAGCGGAGTAACCTGAGCGCAGCTGATACTCCAGTTCGGGTCTTTTGCTGTGCAGTGGTTACAGGCTTTGTGCACGGCAGGGGATCCGGTGCTGGTTTTTGTGCTCACAGTCTGTGAGGTCTGAGTGGGGCGTGGACAGCACCTGCTATATAAACCCTCTTCTCAGGTTAAGCAGATGCTGCTGAATCTTTGTTGGTTAGTCAGTTCCTGAAAGTTAGCCAGTACTGTGTAACTTTGTATTTGTTTGTTGCTTACTGCAAATAGGCCTTGGGATTTGGTACTACACTCTGCCAATCCAGACCTAGCAGTAAGACTGGAGTCAGTCATTTAACTTGCTGGGGTTCTTTTGCTACTCTGTGAACTTAGCAAGTTTGCGGCTGTATTCTCAGACTTGCCTCCCAAAATCCTTTCTCACTGTGCAAGGTGTTCAGGTGTCAGTTTAGTGGCAGTAAGCTGAACCAGTGCACTGCAAGTGAGGATTAGGATTGTGGAGACTCTCCTTGTGTCTATTATTCCATCTCTGACCAAGGAGTTTACTGCCACACCCGTTTGTAACCCTTTAGGGTTTTGCTGTTGCCCTTAGCAACAGCATTTCGGGTTCTCTACATATTAAAACACAACATCTCGCTTCTTTCCATCTGAGCATTCCTAATACTAGGGAGACACCCAGTTTCTTAGCCTCTGGGCTTCTCTGTTCACTTTGTGTTTATTTTGTTACCCTATCACCTTCTGTGTACGTAATGTCATATTCCCCAGTCTGTCTGTGAGTTCATTTGTTTTGCATCCCTCTCCGTTCAGACACCAGTACATTCCTGGAGGCACTGGTGTGCATAACACTAGGTTTTTCTAAACAATGAGCATACATAAATTGTTTAATGGTTTAGGCAGCATAAGCCAGGAAAGTGTCCATTTTTATCTCTGACTTAAAACAATACTGATTGGCTCTTTTTTGTCATAGATTAATGTTTCATACACCTACTCTACAGAATTTTGTGAAAACTGCATCAAAATGCATATGCTTGATATCAAGTTTAGCCCTACCGAACAGACAGATGCCTACTGTGGACTTTGGGGGCCATTAATCATTGATTACATATGCAATGCATTCCTGGCACAATATAAGCACCAAATATTGCATTGCAATATGTGATCAATTCAGGTAAATGTATAAACACGCATCCACAGGTAGAGGGGCTCCTAAAAGGAGGTTGTCCTTTCAATATGCTGTGCGGTATGCCAGGGATTCTACACATGCATGGTCCTACTGACCACACATGCACAGCAGCCATTTCTGGGGAAAACCTTTGCTGGCTAAAATTGTGGTGTTTAGTCCATAGACTACAGCCAGTTACCACCATCTCTTTTCAGGGATTAAGCAGCAAATATGCACTGACAAATGGTCCCCTTTATGTGATCTGGACAACATCGCATTGTTGCAACAAGGTCAGATAACACACAGCTTGGTGTGGTCGCAAAAAATAAGACAACGCCAAGCAATTGGTTACTTGGAATATGTGGTATATGGAAATGCGAATACCTACACAAGATAATCTAAGAAGAAAACTTAAAAGTGATTGTACATGTGCTGCATAGTGATGAGCGAGGTTCGGTTTTACTCGGTTTTACTCGGTTTTACTCGGTTCTCAAAACGGCATCTTATTGGCTATCCAAAACACGTGACATCCGTGAGCCAATAAGATGCCGTTTTGAGAACCGAGTAAAACCGAGTAAAACCGAATCCGCTCATCACTAGTGCTGCATGCATGTAAAATGGAGAGTTTGATCTCAGAGAAATACAGTTACAGAGCATATATCTGGGGTTGTTTTTAACATTTTGCAGCTATGTTTGCACTATTGCTTCTATTATGCAGGCACACAAATGAGTTAGCTTGTCAATATTGTGTTAAATGCAGGGAGAATATATTTTGTTCATAAACAAATTCATCATATGTACATTAAGGAGTATATTTACTAAAGTGCAGGTTTTCAGAACTGGATATGTTGCCCATAGCAACCACTCACTAGTATCTTCTGGAAGGTTTTAGAGAAATAATAATTTGAATCTCATTTGTTGCTAAGAGCAACATCTTTACTTCTGAAAACCCGCACTGTAGTAAATAGTAAATCACCTAAGTTTAATTATTAACTGAAAGTTCAGAAAGTGATTTCAAATAGTTACAAAATCACAAATCATTCTGCAAAGAATATCTACACATACACACAAACATATATATATATATATATATATATATATATAGTAATAGTGTGTGTGTGTGTGTGTGTGTGTGTGTGTGTGTGTGTGTGTGTGTGTGTGTGTGTGTGTGTGTGTGTGTGTGCGCACATTTTCAAAAGCTTAAAATTTAGTATAAAAATGACAAAATATTTAAATACTGTAAGTGCATAGTCGGCTGAAGAGATCATGGGACAAATAATGAAAAGTGAGATGAAAACAATGTAATATTAGCTCTATTGAAGTCTAATGAAGATATATTGGTAACCATGAATTGAACATTATTATGTTTAAATATAGTGTAAAATAAAATTATCTTTTCAAAATGACATTTTATATGTAAAAAGCAGAGCTCAACAAATACATCTGATTAACATTGGTTTTTTTAAGCATAAACAAATATAATTGTGTAAACCTCATTGGTTTGTTGTGAGTGCATATTTCTATTACAGTAATGTATTATATACGTCTTAAAACAATTATACATTATTAAAAATATAATGCAGTTTTATACTTTTTTCTTCAGACATTTCTGGGAGCTTGTATTGCAAGCTATTTCTGCCTAAGTTTCATAAACATAATTTTCTTTATGATATTTTTTGTTATTAATGGCTCCTTGTTTTGTTTAACATAACACAATTTGTTTTCATTATTTAACAGTTAAGCAATTTATTTTGTAATTTGGCCTACACCCAGATTTTAGTAGTGGTAATATGATTTATGGGTTTACTGATGCTTAACTGTGGAAATCAAGAAATATTCCCTATGCAAGAAAAATAATTAGCAGTTTCTTAATACAACCAGGTAAATGGGGTAATTATTTTGCACAACAGATGGCCTGTCACTTTTCATAGTGAAAACACTATTTGCGGTGAGCCATATTTTTACTTATATAACTAGTACTTGTGGCCACATTAAATACTTGGCTAAAAATTCAAACCATCATTTATCATGTTTAACAGAATACATTTTGAGGAACTAAATGTATACTATTACTACAGTATAAAATAAGTAAGTAAATAAATATATATATATATATATATATATATATTAGAGATGAGCGGGTTCAGTTTTACTCGGATTTACCCGAATCTCCTTATTGGCTAACGGACGTCACGTGTTTTGGTTAGACAATAAGAAAAATCCAGAAAAAAAGAACTTGCGGTAATTCTGGCATTAAGAACCAAGTAAATTCAAACCCGCTAATCTCTTTTTTATATATATATATATATATATATATATATATGTACACATACAGATGAGTCCACTTACATCTTTGCTATTTTGCTCAATTTAGTCCATAGACTACAGCCGGTTACCACCATCTGTTTTCGGGGATTAAGCAGCATATATGCACTGATACAGTAAATGGGCCCCTTTATATGATCTGGACAAAATCGAAATGTTGCAACATGGTCAGATAACACACAGCTTGGTGTGGTCGCAAAAGATAAGACGCCAGGCAACTGGTTACTTGGAATATGTGGTATATGGAAATACAAATACCTACACAAGAAAATGTAAGTACATGTGCTGCATGCAGGTAATATCGAGAGTTTGATCCCAGAGAAATACAGTTTATATATATATATATATATATATATATATATATATTTATATATACTGTACATACAGTAGATGCAGTTACATTATGCAGGCAAAGTGTTAGGCAAATGGAAACAAGCACTGTTTATTGGGTGGGTTTATTTTCACTTGCATTTTAATAACTGTTTAGTATAATTCAAATTTACATTTAATAGTACTAGTACTATTAATAGTACTGCTATCCGCTTTGGCTTTGTTCAAATATTAATAGACATGTGCAGCCCTACATTTTTTTTACAGGGCGTTTTAATATAATACTAAGAAAGTAAACTACCTTACAGTAAATACAATAACTGTTTCTGTGCACAAAATCATACTTTAATGTATGGATTATGGAAAAATAAAACATAAGTTATTGTTGCAGTGCATAACCATAACTTATACTATTCCCCACCACTTCCCAATTTTTTCATTTCTCTCTTTTTCACTCGGTCTTCCTCACTTACCCTCTTTTCTCGCTGTCCATGTCCCCCTGGCTTAACAATTGTACAGCTTGACTGTATTGTATTATACTCATAGTGGATTATGCAGAATTCAACATACAGCTGATTTCTTGAACAGTGTGAATGTTTCTAACTACAAACACTTATTCCATCTCATGTCAGCACAATCTCTGGCCATGTAACTGAACACCTGTTTGAATATTTCTTCTGTACTGGACATTATTCGAGCATTAAATCCTCTTTACCCTTTTTTTCCCTATTTTTATTATTTGAAGTTTAGGGTTTCCTTTCTATCTATGGGGGTAACATTTAGTTGTGCCATGGAGATTTATACAAAAATAATCACTACAGGATCTGCTCTAACTGAAAGTGTTATTAGTAGTGTATGATGTGGCAGAAGAAAGCACTTCAATAGTAATGCATCATTTTACATAACTGTAGAAATAAATTCACATAAAATAAGTAAAATATAAAATGTTACCAATAAAAAAATAGAGATGTGCGGTGGGCACTTTATCGTGTTTTGTGTTTTGGTTTTGGTTCTGGTTCCATGATCATGTTTTGGATCTTAATTGGTCATGCCAAAACCACCCTTTTGTGTTTTGGTTTTAGTTTTGGATCTGGATGATTTTTGAAAAATTAAAACAAAAACAGCTATAATCTGAGGTGGCTGTATGACTAAACTAAGTGACACAAGTGTGCGGCACAAACACCTGGCCAATCTAGGAGTGGCAGAGCAGTGTCATACAGGATGGCAGATTTAAAAATAAGGCCCCAAACAGCACATGATGCAAAGAAGAAAGAGAGGTGCAATGAGGTAGCAGAATGGCTAAGCTTAGCGACACAAGTGTGTGGCACAAACAACTGGCACAGCTAGGAGTGGCACTGCAGTGGCAGACAGGATGGCACTTAAAAAAATAGTCCTTAAACCGCACAATATGCAAAGAAGTAAAAGAGTGAGGTAGCTGTATGACTAAGCTAAGCGACATAAGTGTGCAGCAAAAACTCCTGGCCCATCTAGTAGTGTTACTGTAGTGGCAGACAGGATGGCACTTAAAAAAACAAGGCCCCAAACAGTATATCATGAAAATAAGTAAAAGAAGTGCAATGAGGCAGCTGTATGACTAAGCTAAGCGACACAAATGTGCGGCACAAACACCTGGCCCATCTAGGAGTGGCACTGCAGTGGCAGACAGGATGGCACTTACAAAAAACTAGTCCCCAAACAGCACTTCATGCAAAAAAGTAAAAGAGGTGCAATGAGTTAGCTGTATGACTAAGCTAAGTGACACAAGTTTGCGTCACAAACACCTGGCCCATCTAGGAGTGGCACTGCAGTGGAAGACAGGATGGCACAAAAATAAACTAGTCCCCAAACAGCACATCATGCAAAGAAGTAAAAGAGGTGCAATTAGGTAGCTGTATGACTAAGCTAAGTGACACAAGTGTGCGGCACAAACACCTAGCCCATCTAGGGTTGGCACTACACTCCCACTGCACTAATGGTGGATACCAGATACACATCTAACAGAGACATAGCTGTCAAGGCCACCATCTGCTTTGCAACAGGATGACTGCTGTCATATTTAATCTTCCTCGCAAAGGACTGTTGGACAGTCTTTTGCTTAGTTGAAGTAGTACAACTGGTCTGCTGACTTCCCCTTTGGGATGATGAACAACTCCCAGCAGCAGCAACAACAGCAGCGGCAGCAGCAACAGCAGTAGGAGGAAGTGGTTCTTGATCTTTCCCTATTTGATCCTCCAAATTTCTGTTCTCCATTATTACTGTTCTGAACAAAATGCAGCAAAGGAGAGCGTACCTCTACACCACACAGGGCAAACCATGTAAAAAAAATTGGATTAAATATTAATAACCCCTTTATTTGGAGTAAATAATATACAGCACAGGACAGCACCACTGAATTTATATGGCAGCACCACTGGACTGGATTTATACGGTAGTACCAATGGATTTATATGGCAGTACCAGTGAACATATATGGCAGTATCACTTGATTTATACGGCAGTACCACTGGACATGTACGGCAGTATTACTAGATTTATATGGCAGTATCACTGGATTTATATGGCAGTATCACTGGACTTATATGGCAGTATCACTGGACTGGATTTATATGCCAGTACCACTGGATTTATACAGCTGTACCACTGGACATATACAGCAGTATCACTGGAATTATATGGCAGTACTACTGGACATATACGGCAGTACCACTGGAATTATATGGCAGTACCACTGGACATATATACGGCAGTACCACTGGACATATACGGCAGTATCACTGGAATTATATGGCAGTACCACTGGACATATACGGCAGTATCACTGGACTGGATTTATATGCCAGTACCACTGGATTTATACGGCAGTACCACTGGATTTATACAGCAGTATCACTGGACTGGATTTATACACCAGTACAAAAAAAAGAACAAAATATTATGTAGCGCTGCTGATTGAAGATAAAAACTAAAAAACTGGTCATATATTAAAAACACATATATTTATTGTACAATACAATACACTCACCGGTGTGATCATACAGACATATACAACTTAAAGTAGTCCCAAAGATACACTCCTGAGAAGTTACAATAAGCTATAGTTGTTACTTATATGACCAAATGATCAATGTATTTAATGCAAATAGCAACAATGATTCCACAAGCTTAATAGCTTTATATTCAGCCGGGACACCTCATTTAATTGACTCAACGGGTGCCAAAGTATGTTAATATAGTCCCGCTTATATATGAAAGATTCTCAAGCTGTTCAAATGCTTAAAGTAGCTCTTTTTGATATAACCTTATGGTCTCACTTTAATTGCAGACAATACCGCAAGCTACGGTCAGTTCACTTGTAGGCAAGGTTCAGCCAATAATGTAATAAAACTCCATTATAGTGGGCTGTAGATATTATATCTTATATAGGTGCTCCAAATAAACATGGGTTTATGTAGGCAAAGTCTGCCTTGAGAAACTTTCATATATAAGCGGGACTATATTTACATACTTTGATACCCATGGAGTCAGTTAAATGAGGTGCCCTGGCTGAATATAAAGCTATTAAGCTTGTGGAATCATTGTTGCTATTTGTATTAAATACACTGATCATTTGGTCATATAAGTAACAACTATAGCTTATTGTAACTTCTCAGGAGCGTATCTTTGTGACTATTTTAAGTTGTATTTGTCTGCATGATCACGTAAGCCGAGTGTATATTGTATTGTACAATAAATATATGTGTTTTTAATATATGACCAGTTTTTTCATTTTTATCTTCAATCAGCAGCACTACATAATATTTTGTTCTTTTTTTTGTATCTTTCTTGAGAGGATTGAGTGATCCTTATTGTGTAGATGCAGCTGCTTGTAAGGTATTTAATTGATTAAAGCAGAGTCCATCTGGCTTGAGCAGCCAGGGCCCAGCTTTCTGTCATCTAGGTGGCAGGATAAATATATATATATATATATATATATATATATATATATTATACACCAGTACCACTGGATTTATGCGGCAGTAACACTGGACATATACGGCAGTATCATTGGAATTATACGGCAGTACCACTGGACATATATGGCAGTATCACTGGACTTATACGGCAGTACCACTGGACACATACAGCAGTATCACTGGAATTATATGGCAGTACCACTGGACATATATGGCAGTATCACTGGACTGGATTTATACGCCAGTACCACTGGATTTATACGGCAGTACCATTGGACATATACAGCATTATCACTGGAATTATATGGCAGTATCACTGGACAGGATTTATACGGCAGTACCACTGGACTTATACGGCAGTACCACTGGACATATACTGCAGTATTACAGGATTTATACGGCAGTATCACTGGACTTATATGGCAGTATCACTGGACTGGATTTATACACCAGTACCACTGTATTTATACGGCAGTACCACTGGACATATACGGCAGTATCACTGGAATTATATGTCAGCACAACTGGACATATACGGCAGTATCGCTGGACTGGATTTATACACCAGTACCCCTGGATTTATACGGCAGTACCACTGGACATATACAGCAGTATCACTGGATTTATACAGCAGTACCACTGGACATATACGGCAGTATCACTGGACATATACAGCAGTACCACTGGACTGGATTTATATGGCATTATCACTGGACTTATATGGCAGTACCACTGGCCTTATATGGCAGCACAGGGACACCACCACTGGACTGATGCAGCACAGCACAGCACCACTGGACTGGACTTATACAGCAGCACTGGACATATGGCAGCAGAGGACACCACCACTGTGACTGGACTGATGCAGCACAAGACACCACCACTGGACTGATGCAGCACAACACAGCACCACTTGACTGGACTTATACAGCAGCACTGGACATATGGCAGCAGAAAACACCACCACTGTGAATGGACTGATGCAGCACAAGACACTACTACTGTACTGATGCAGGACAACACAGCACCACTGCACTGGATTTATATAGCTACACTGGACATATGTCAGCAGATGACACCACCACTGTGACTGGACTGATACAGCATAAGACACTACACTGAACTGAGCAGCACAAGACAGCACTGGAATTGCCACCCCACTTTCTGTCCCACATAGACACTGAGGACGGAGACACTTCCTCTCCCTACACTCTCCAATTCCAGAGTGAAAATGGCTGTGACGCGCGGCTCCTTATATGGAATCCAAAACCCACTAGAATCTGACACCGGGATGATGACGTTTTGCCTCGTTCTGGTTTCCGAGTCAGGTGGGAAAACCCGAGCCGGGCTCAGATCCGGGCTCGGGTAGTGAAGTCCGGTAGGGTTCAGTTCTCAGGGAACCGAACCCGCTCATCTCTATAAAAAATACATACAACTAATTACTAAAACACCACTCTCATATTATGGTGATGCAGATCTAACAACAGTAGTACCATAAGAAGTTTTAAGAATTTAAAGTACGGCATATAGTAAATATCCAAATTAGTAACTAAAAGTCCGATAATAGGTCTGAAATCCAGATGTACATATTGCTGAACATTTTAGCAGGATACATATCTGGAAAGTGAAATCAAGGTCCCTGATGTCCAGACTGGTGGGTAGTCACCTATTAGTTGATATTGCTGTGCTGCTGTTTGTAAATAGTCCTGACACAGCAGTAATACTGTAAACTGATGCAAGGGTGGATGCTCCTTCAATAGTATTAAAAGCAGAGACCCACCACGTAATCTCCGATGGAGAGCAACGTCCCCATGTAAGTCTTATAGCAACTCTAATGCATTTTGGGGGGTCATTCAGACCTGATCACTCGCTAGGGGTTTTTTGCACTGCTGCAAACAGACAGTTGCCGCCCATAGGGGAGTGCATTTTTGCTTTGCAAGTGTGCGATCGCATGTGCAGCTAGCCGGTACAAAAAAATTTTGTGCAGTTTCTGAGTAGCCCAGAACTTACTCAGCCACTGCGATCACTTCAGCCTGTCCGGGGACAGAATTTACATTAGACACTTGCCCTGCAAACACTTGGACATGCCTTTATTTTTCCAATCACTTCCAGAAAATGGTCAGTTGACACCAACAAACGCTTCTTCCTGTCAATCTCCTTGAGTGAAAAAGTCTTTGGACGAAACGCATCGGGAACCCTTCACTGTGACCTCCAGCACCTTAAAAAGATAAGGTATACCTCCATTCTTATACCTATATATTTATCTTTTAAAGCTACTGTATATGCATTTTTTATCCAAACACAGTGCATTTTATGGTCTGTTTATCTTTCCAGTCCTTTTTATGTATTTTTATATAAACTTTTGTAATAAAACTATATTGTTATATTTTAAAAAAATGAAATAAGCATTTTACTATATGTTTATTACAGTAACACCAGTGGTCGCTAGGTACCCTCATCCCATTTTTCCATAACAAATTTCTAGCAGCTTACAACTGCTATCCAATTGAGGTCTAGCTGAAAATCTATATAATTCATACTAAGGAGTGTATTACATGTGGCGCTGAACTTCATAATTTTTCACAAATCAATCAAAATACTTATGCCAGAATCTTGACACTGCTCAAAATGCATTTGCCCACACCCCGACATGGATGGAAATGGTGGTGCCAGGATCCCGGAGGCCAGAATCCCGATCAAGGTCTGCCGGGACTCCACACTGGTACGCCGTGCTGGGAGGGGGGGGTAGGTTAGGTTTAGGTTGTGTGGGGTGGGTTAGGGTTAGGTTGTGGGAGGGAATGTTAGGTTAGGCTGCAGGGAGGGAGGGTTAGGGTTAGGCACCCCAGGGAAAGGTTAGGGTTAGGCTGTGGGAGAGGGGGGGTTAGGATTTGGCTGCGGGGAGGGGGTATTAGGGTTAGGCACCACCGGGGGAAATATTAAAAATATTGCATCTATGCCTTTAAGTGCTCATGCAATAAAATATACATAGGAAAAACTACTAGGACATTAAAAGTAGAGATGAGCGGGTTCGGTTTCTCTGAATCCGAACCCGCCAGAACTTCATGTTTTTTTTCACGGGTCCGAGCGACTCGGATCTTCCCGCCTTGCTCGGTTAACCCGAGCGCGCCCGAACGTCATCATGACGCTGTCGGATTCTCGCGAGGCTCGGATTCTATCGCGAGACTCGGATTCTATATAAGGAGCCGCGCGTCGCCGCCATTTTCACACGTGCATTGAGATTGATAGGGAGAGGACGTGGCTGGCGTCCTCTCTATTTAGATTATAAGAGACTGAGAGAGATTTACTGGAGCTGACTAGGAGGAGTACTGTTACTGTAGAAGTGTAGAGACTGAGTGGAGAGAGTTTACTAGTGAGGACAGTGCAGTTTACTTTATAATCCGTTCTCTGCCTGAAAAAAGCGATACACAGCACACAGTGACTCAGTCACATACCATATCTGTGTGCACTGCTCAGGCTCAGGCCAGTGTGCTGCATCATCTATTATCTATATATAATATTATATATATCTGTCTGACTGCTCAGCTCACACAGCTTATAATTGTGGGGGAGACTGGGGAGCACTACTGCAGTGCCAGTTATAGGTTATAGCAGGAGCCAGGAGTACATAATATATTATATAGTGAGTGACCACCAGACACACAGTGCAGTTTATTTAATATATCCGTTCTCTGCCTGAAAAAAGCGATACACACAGTGACTCAGTCAGTCACATACCATATCTGTGTGCACTGCTCAGGCTCAGGCCAGTGTGCTGCATCATCTATATATATTATATATCTGTCTGACTGCTCAGCTCACACAGCTTATAATTGTGGGGGAGACTGGGGAGCACTACTGCAGTGCCAGTTATAGGTTATAGCAGGAGCCAGGAGTACATAATATTATATTAAAATTAAACAGTGCACACTTTTGCTGCAGGAGTGCCACTGCCAGTGTGACTAGTGACCAGTGACCTGACCACCAGTATATATAATATTAGTAGTATACTATCTCTTTATCAACCAGTCTATATTAGCAGCAGACACAGTACAGTGCGGTAGTTCACGGCTGTGGCTACCTCTGTGTCGGCACTCGGCAGCCCGTCCATAATTGTATATACCACCTAACCGTGGTTTTTTTTTCTTTCTTTATACATACATACTAGTTACGAGTATACTATCTCTTTATCAACCAGTCTATATTAGCAGCAGACACAGTACAGTGCGGTAGTTCACGGCTGTGGCTACCTCTGTGTCGGCACTCGGCAGCCCGTCCATAATTGTATATACCACCTAACCGTGGTTTTTTTTTCTTTCTTTATACATACATACTAGTTACGAGTATACTATCTCTTTATCAACCAGTCTATATATTAGCAGCAGACACAGTACAGTGCGGTAGTTCACGGCTGTGGCTACCTCTGTGTCGGCACTCGGCAGCCCGTCCATAATTGTATATACCACCTAACCGTGGTTTTTTTTTTCTTTCTTTATACATACATACTAGTTACGAGTATACTATCTCTTTATCAACCAGTCTATATTAGCAGCAGACACAGTACAGTGCGGTAGTTCACGGCTGTGGCTACCTCTGTGTCGGCACTCGGCAGCCCGTCCATAATTGTATATACCACCTAACCGTGGTTTTTTTTTCTTTCTTTATACATACATACATACTAGTTACGAGTATACTATCTCTTTATCAACCAGTCTATATATTAGCAGCAGACACAGTACAGTGCGGTAGTTCACGGCTGTGGCTACCTCTGTGTCGGCACTCGGCAGCCCGTCCATAATTGTATATACCACCTAACCGTGGTTTTTTTTTCTTTCTTTATACATACATACTAGTTACGAGTATACTATCTCTTTATCAACCAGTCTATATTAGCAGCAGACACAGTACAGTGCGGTAGTTCACGGCTGTGGCTACCTCTGTGTCGGCACTCGGCAGCCCGTCCATAATTGTATATACCACCTAACCGTGGTTTTTTTTTCTTTCTTTATACATACATACTAGTTACGAGTATACTATCTCTTTATCAACCAGTCTATATATTAGCAGCAGACACAGTACAGTGCGGTAGTTCACGGCTGTGGCTACCTCTGTGTCGGCACTCGGCAGCCCGTCCATAATTGTATATACCACCTAACCGTGGTTTTTTTTTCTTTCTTTATACATACATACTAGTTACGAGTATACTATCTCTTTATCAACCAGTCTATATATTAGCAGCAGACACAGTACAGTGCGGTAGTTCACGGCTGTGGCTACCTCTGTGTCGGCACTCGGCAGCCCGTCCATAATTGTATATACCACCTAACCGTGGTTTTTTTTCTTTCTTTATACATACATACTAGTTACGAGTATACTATCTCTTTATCAACCAGTCTATATATTAGCAGCAGACACAGTACAGTGCGGTAGTTCACGGCTGTGGCTACCTCTGTGTCGGCACTCGGCAGCCCGTCCATAATTGTATATACCACCTAACCGTGGTTTTTTTTTCTTTCTTTATACATACATACTAGTTACGAGTATACTATCTCTTTATCAACCAGTCTATATATTAGCAGCAGACACAGTACAGTGCGGTAGTTCACGGCTGTGGCTACCTCTGTGTCGGCACTCGGCAGCCCGTCCATAATTGTATATACCACCTAACCGTGGTTTTTTTTTCTTTCTTTATACATACATACTAGTTACGAGTATACTATCTCTTTATCAACCAGTCTATATATTAGCAGCAGACACAGTACAGTGCGGTAGTTCACGGCTGTGGCTACCTCTGTGTCGGCACTCGGCAGCCCGTCCATAATTGTATATACCACCTAACCGTGGTTTTTTTTTCTTTCTTTATACATACATACTAGTTACGAGTATACTATCTCTTTATCAACCAGTCTATATATTAGCAGCAGACACAGTACAGTGCGGTAGTTCACGGCTGTGGCTACCTCTGTGTCGGCACTCGGCAGCCCGTCCATAATTGTATACTAGTATCCAATCCATCCATCTCCATTGTTTACCTGAGGTGCCTTTTAGTTGTGCCTATTAAAATATGGAGAACAAAAATGTTGAGGTTCCAAAATTAGGGAAAGATCAAGATCCACTTCCACCTCGTGCTGAAGCTGCTGCCACTAGTCATGGCCGAGACGATGAAATGCCAGCAACGTCGTCTGCCAAGGCCGATGCCCAATGTCATAGTACAGAGCATGTCAAATCCAAAACACCAAATATCAGTAAAAAAAGGACTCCAAAACCTAAAATAAAATTGTCGGAGGAGAAGCGTAAACTTGCCAATATGCCATTTACCACACGGAGTGGCAAGGAACGGCTGAGGCCCTGGCCTATGTTCATGGCTAGTGGTTCAGCTTCACATGAGGATGGAAGCACTCAGCCTCTCGCTAGAAAAATGAAAAGACTCAAGCTGGCAAAAGCAGCACAGCAAAGAACTGTGCATTCTTCGAAATCCCAAATCCACAAGGAGAGTCCAATTGTGTCGGTTGCGATGCCTGACCTTCCCAACACTGGACGTGAAGAGCATGCGCCTTCCACCATTTGCACGCCCCCTGCAAGTGCTGGAAGGAGCACCCGCAGTCCAGTTCCTGATAGTCAGATTGAAGATGTCAGTGTTGAAGTACACCAGGATGAGGAGGATATGGGTGTTGCTGGCGCTGGGGAGGAAATTGACCAGGAGGATTCTGATGGTGAGGTGGTTTGTTTAAGTCAGGCACCCGGGGAGACACCTGTTGTCCGTGGGAGGAATATGGCCGTTGACATGCCAGGTGAAAATACCAAAAAAATCAGCTCTTCGGTGTGGAGGTATTTCACCAGAAATGCGGACAACAGGTGTCAAGCCGTGTGTTCCCTTTGTCAAGCTGTAATAAGTAGGGGTAAGGACGTTAACCACCTCGGAACATCCTCCCTTATACGTCACCTGCAGCACATTCATAATAAGTCAGTGACAAGTTCAAAAACTTTGGGTGACAGCGGAAGCAGTCCACTGACCAGTAAATCCCTTCCTCTTGTAACCAAGCTCACGCAAACCACCCCACCAACTCCCTCAGTGTCAATTTCCTCCTTCCCCAGGAATGCCAATAGTCCTGCAGGCCATGTCACTGGCAATTCTGACGAGTCCTCTCCTGCCTGGGATTCCTCCGATGCATCCTTGCGTGTAACGCCTACTGCTGCTGGCGCTGCTGTTGTTGCCGCTGGGAGTCGATGGTCATCCCAGAGGGGAAGTCGTAAGCCCACTTGTACTACTTCCAGTAAGCAATTGACTGTTCAACAGTCCTTTGCGAGGAAGATGAAATATCACAGCAGTCATCCTACTGCAAAGCGGATAACTGAGTCCTTGACAACTATGTTGGTGTTAGACGTGCGTCCGGTATCCGCCGTTAGTTCACAGGGAACTAGACAATTTATTGAGGCAGTGTGCCCCCGTTACCAAATACCATCTAGGTTCCACTTCTCTAGGCAGGCGATACCGAGAATGTACACGGACGTCAGAAAAAGACTCACCAGTGTCCTAAAAAATGCAGTTGTACCCAATGTCCACTTAACCACGGACATGTGGACAAGTGGAGCAGGGCAGGGTCAGGACTATATGACTGTGACAGCCCACTGGGTAGATGTATGGACTCCCGCCGCAAGAACAGCAGCGGCGGCACCAGTAGCAGCATCTCGCAAACGCCAACTCTTTCCTAGGCAGGCTACGCTTTGTATCACCGCTTTCCAGAATACGCACACAGCTGAAAACCTCTTACGGCAACTGAGGAAGATCATCGCGGAATGGCTTACCCCAATTGGACTCTCCTGTGGATTTGTGGCATCGGACAACGCCAGCAATATTGTGTGTGCATTAAATATGGGCAAATTCCAGCACGTCCCATGTTTTGCACATACCTTGAATTTGGTGGTGCAGAATTTTTAAAAAAACGACAGGGGCGTGCAAGAGATGCTGTCGGTGGCCAGAAAAATTGCGGGACACTTTCGGCGTACAGGCACCACGTACAGAAGACTGGAGCACCACCAAAAACTACTGAACCTGCCCTGCCATCATCTGAAGCAAGAAGTGGTAACGAGGTGGAATTCAACCCTCTATATGCTTCAGAGGTTGGAGGAGCAGCAAAAGGCCATTCAAGCCTATACAATTGAGCACGATATAGGAGGTGGAATGCACCTGTCTCAAGTGCAGTGGAGAATGATTTCAACGTTGTGCAAGGTTCTGATGCCCTTTGAACTTGCCACACGTGAAGTCAGTTCAGACACTGCCAGCCTGAGTCAGGTCATTCCCCTCATCAGGCTTTTGCAGAAGAAGCTGGAGGCATTGAAGAAGGAGCTAAAAGGGAGCGATTCCGCTAGGCATGTGGGACTTGTGGATGCAGCCCTTAATTCGCTTAACAAGGATTCACGGGTGGTCAATCTGTTGAAATCAGAGCACTACATTTTGGCCACCGTGCTCGATCCTAGATTTAAAGCCTACCTTGGATCTCTCTTTCCGGCAGACACAGGTCTGCTGGGGTTGAAAGACCTGCTGGTGACAAAATTGTCAAGTCAAGCGGAACGCGACCTGTCAACATCTCCTCCTTCACATTCTCCCGCAACTGGGGGTGCGAGGAAAAGGCTCAGAATTCCGAGCCCACCCGCTGGCGGTGATGCAGGGCAGTCTGGAGCGACTGCTGATGCTGACATCTGGTCCGGACTGAAGGACCTGACAACGATTACGGACATGTCGTCTACTGTCACTGCATATGATTCTCTCAACATTGATAGAATGGTGGAGGATTATATGAGTGACCGCATCCAAGTAGGCACGTCACACAGTCCGTACTTATACTGGCAGGAAAAAGAGGCAATTTGGAGGCCCTTGCACAAACTGGCTTTATTCTACCTAAGTTGCCCTCCCACAAGTGTGTACTCCGAAAGAGTGTTTAGTGCCGCCGCTCACCTTGTCAGCAATCGGCGTACGAGGTTACATCCAGAAAATGTGGAGAAGATGATGTTCATTAAAATGAATTATAATCAATTCCTCCGCGGAGACATTGACCAGCAGCAATTGCCTCCACAAAGTACACAGGGAGCTGAGATGGTGGATTCCAGTGGGGACGAATTGCTAATCTGTGAGGAGGGGGATGTACACGGTGATATATCGGAGGGTGAAGATGAGGTGGACATCTTGCCTCTGTAGAGCCAGTTTGTGCAAGGAGAGATTAATTGCTTCTTTTTTGGGGGGGGTCCAAACCAACCCGTCATATCAGTCACAGTCGTGTGGCAGACCCTGTCACTGAAATGATGGGTTGGTTAAAGTGTGCATGTCCTGTTTTGTTTATACAACATAAGGGTGGGTGGGAGGGCCCAAGGACAATTCCATCTTGCACCTCTTTTTTCTTTTCTTTTTCTTTGCATCATGTGCTGATTGGGGAGGGTTTTTTGGAAGGGACATCCTGCGTGACACTGCAGTGCCACTCCTAGATGGGCCCGGTGTTTGTGTCGGCCACTAGGGTCGCTAATCTTACTCACACAGCTACCTCATTGCGCCTCTTTTTTTCTTTGCGTCATGTGCTGTTTGGGGAGGGTTTTTTGGAAGGGACATCCTGCGTGACACTGCAGTGCCACTCCTAGATGGGCCCGGTGTTTGTGTCGGCCACTAGGGTCGCTAATCTTACTCACACAGCTACCTCATTGCGCCTCTTTTTTTCTTTGCGTCATGTGCTGTTTGGGGAGGGTTTTTTGGAAGGGCCATCCTGCGTGACACTGCAGTGCCACTCCTAGATGGGCCCGGTGTTTGTGTCGGCCACTAGGGTCGCTAATCTTACTCACACAGCTACCTCATTGCGCCTCTTTTTTTCTTTGCGTCATGTGCTGTTTGGGGAGGGTTTTTTGGAAGGGACATCCTGCGTGACACTGCAGTGCCACTCCTAGATGGGCCCGGTGTTTGTGTCGGCCACTAGGGTCGCTTATCTTACTCACACAGCGACCTCGGTGCAAATTTTAGGACTAAAAATAATATTGTGAGGTGTGAGGTATTCAGAATAGACTGAAAATGAGTGTAAATTATGGTTTTTGAGGTTAATAATACTTTGGGATCAAAATGACCCCCAAATTCTATGATTTAAGCTGTTTTTTAGTGTTTTTTGAAAAAAACACCCGAATCCAAAACACACCCGAATCCGACAAAAAAAATTCGGTGAGGTTTTTCCAAAACGCGTTCGAACCCAAAACACGGCCGCGGAACCGAACCCAAAACCAAAACACAAAACCCGAAAAATTTCAGGCGCTCATCTCTAATTAAAAGTGAGGTGGTCAGAGCACATCAGAAATATCAAAATAGGAAATGAAGGTCATCCATTCTCCAAACACTTCAAGGAGGTACATAATTGCTCTGTGAAACAGATTACACAATTTTGGGGCATAGAACAGGTAAAAGAAAATTGGCAACGCAATAATAGAGATACTCAACTTTTAAAAAAAGAGATGAGATGGATATATGATTTTAATTCACTTGCCCCATATGGGTTAAATCATGAATTTGAGCTTAGGTGGTTTCTTTAATTTTTATTAGCATTGCTTCATGTGATTTTATATATGTATTTCACGTGCATTTTGTATATTTTGTTAAATGGAGTTTCTCTTATAACAGGATTTTTTACCATGTTCTTTACATCCCGATATTAAGGAAGGATGTATAATTTTTCTAAAAACATAAAAGATAATTTTACAGCCTTAGGGTTTATGGTTGGCGGAAGTCAGCCTTTATTTATATTGGTTGGCAGAAGCCAACCGGAGCCGCTGGTAGGACTATCCCTATCGCCGTGGTTGGCGGAAGTGCTCCTTTTCTGCGAGTGGTTGGCGGAAGTGACGATACATGATGTGGCATCCTAGTTACCGGTAGTGCTTTCTTTCTACTAGTGGTTGGGGTGGTTCCCACTGCACGAGTGGTTGGCGGAAGTAGTGATACCTGATATCAGGACCACACCATGGGGGTAATTCCAAGTTGATCGCAGCAGGGAGGGGGGGCAGATATAACATGTGCAGAGAGAGTTAGATTTGGGTGTGGTGTGTTCAATCTGCAATCTAAATTGCAGTGTAAAAATAAAGCAGCCAGTATTTACCCTGCACAGAAACAAAATAACCCACCCAAATCTTACTCTCTCTACACATGTTATATCTGCCTCCCCTGCAGTGCACATGGTTTTGCCCAACTGCTAACAAAATTCCTGCTGCAATCAACTTGGAATTACCCCCCAAGTGCGACGTCTGAAAGTTATTGTAACTTGCTGTTATAAAGGGATACTCATGGTGTGCACTCTCTATACCTTGAAAAAGACTATGAAATAATCAAAATGCATTGGTAGAGAGTCCTGTACACTTCAATGACACCGTTACTGGGTACTTTGTGTTGATCAGATTTTTGTTTTATACAGCCTTTATTCCATCTTTTTGGTCACATATGTCCCAGTAATATACTGTAGATCTGATTGGTGTCTTGTACATACAGATGGAGCCTTGCTCATCTAGCCTTCTCTGCTGCGCCATGGTGCGCCAAGGTTTATTAGCATAAGCATTTCATCTATTGTTCTCAGCTGAAATACAGAGAGAACAATACAGCAGGGGATTAAGTCATTACAACAGAGTATTAAATCCGACAGCACTGGTTTAGTTAATCCTATTAAAAGGATAGATGAGCAGGGCTCCATCTGTATGTATATTTTATATGTATTTTAAAGTTTATTAAAGTCCTTTTTTTAGTTAGTGGTTCATTGTCCCCTTTTTTACATATAACTCCTTTCAAACCCTTGGAGGTACCTATTCATTAAGAACAAAGAAACTGCTACATGTCTGTAACTGCACATTGATATGTGAGTATGGTACGCTTATGATGGTGTAATCTGGGTCCATTCACGTGGTGACAGTGTTAAAGATACCTTTATGAATCCAAGACACCTGGTTGCAGTGTGAGTTTCTGTATGCTGTACCTATGTTTAGCATTATTCTAATACTGGTTTCCCCATTTAGGGGTGTTTTTCCATTATAAGAACTTACTACTCTATATATCTTTGTTTCCCCTTTTTTGAACCTATTTACACTCAAATTTCTTGGAAAGAGGAGTCAGTAAAGAATAAAATAAACCGCTATGTGAATTGAAACACATTTTCATGTAAGTACGGTACGTGTGTGTCCTGGATCATTTTAGTATCCACCCCACGTGGTGATGGAATAAAAGATACCTTGATGCGTTTTTTACACCTGGTTGCAGTGGGAGTTTTGGTATGCAGTACCTTCTCGTTTTGGGTTCACTAGAATCATTATCTTGCCGCACTATTGGGGAGTGTGTCTTTATGTGCCAAACATACTACACTAGATATATTTTTTATTTGTTTTTGAGGAACTCCACACTGGCCGATGTTGGATACTTGAATAAGGAATTATCGATAAACAATCAAGCAATCTTCTTTTAAGGACTGAGTATTGACGTACAGTATGCCTACTGAAATAGGATTGTGCGCTATATCCTGTTATTTCTATTTGCATTTTTCCTTTATGTAAGGTTTAGGTAGCCCTTTTTATATAGGTAGTGGCAGATCTGATATATTTTTGCGCCTTGGGACTATTCACATAATTTTTTCATACCACTGGGGAGGGTTAGCGTTAGGTTGCAGGGGCGGAGGATATAGAGTCAGGCTGCGGGAAAAGAGGGTTAGGAAGGTTAGGGGTACTTTACTTATCAAATAGGTGTCTTGATTCTGAGCATCATGATGCCGCTGTAGATATTCTGACTGCCAGCATCCCAAGTGCTGGGATCACAATTGGTACAGTTTCTTTCACCACCATTGGAGTCCACAGAAGGATCTTTGTTCCGGACCACACACACCATGAAGAGAAAGCCGTATTCTCCCTCTGCCATGAGTGATGGATAGCACCGCTTTACCAAATACCAAGTGAAAAACCTGAAAGAGTGCGTCAGTGCAGATGACAGCTTAAGTACACTGGTTGGTGAGATACATTGTGTGTGGTGGTGGTGGTGGTGGAGGAGGCTGTGCACAGTGGTGGCTGTTGTGCTGCAGGTTACATACGGCATGGAATCTGGCCTGTACCGCTGCACCAATAGTGACATTTAGATTTTTGGACTCTTGAAAATATGTATATTTAAACATTTACGTGTTTTATATATATTGAAAATTTTATTGGAATAATTAAATACTAAACTTTGCGCTCTCTTCAGGAGTGATTTATTTTTACTTTCATAAGTTCAATTGTATAGTGACTAACCAAGTCATATTTGGGAGCTGCAATTCTTAGAATTATTTACCGGTTTACTGCAGAAGTTTTGTATAAACTGTAGATAGATAGATAGATAGATAGATAGATAGATAGATAGATAGATAGATAGATAGATAGATAGATAGAGAGAGATAGGTAGATAGATAGATAGATAGATAGATAGATAGATAGATAGATAGATAGATAGATAGATAGATACTATTTATATGTTGTAATAATATGGGGTAATTAGCTTAGCAGATGGGTGTATTTGGTTCAGTGTCTAAGGGCTAAATCAGGAATCACAGACAACTTTTTTGTTGAATAAATACATGAAAAGTGCTTTACTGTCAGCATAAATAAACAGAAATAGAAGAACACATAGCCTAGTCCTCATTCAGGGCAACAATCTCACTTCTTGAGCCCTTAGTATAAGTGACCAGCTTATCTGCAAACATAATACAAAGTCTTTCACAAGTCTCACACTTTGCTTCCTGCAAAGTAACACAAGCTCCAGCCGGGTTTCTGGCTTTGGGCTGCCACAGATCCTCCCATACACAGTCTCAGTCCTGTTCCTACAAGGAAACAAAGGCCATGGTTTGGTCTTTGGTTGGCTGGGCTGCCTGACACAGCTTTACAGTTGCAGTTTAACTCACAGGGCTAGATGCGTCATTGCTTGGAGAGTGCTAAAATGGAGAGAGAAAAAGTATCATCCAATCAGCTCCTAACTGCCATGTTACAGGTTGCATTTGAAAAATGACAGGAGCTGACTGGCTGGTACTTTTTCTCTCTCCATTCTATCACTCTCCAAGCAATGATGTATCTAGCCCACAGTGTTTTGAGTTTTAGGATTCTCACTACCTCCTGTAGGTCTGCACCCTGGTTCCTAGCCACCAGGAGCTTCCAAGCTAACATTTGTCTCCGACTGCTGTCCTCCCTCAACTGTCTGACTTTCCTCCAGCCTAACCTGGGCAAAGGGAAGTCACTGTCTTGTATGGGTGGACCCTCTTGCCTCACAAAGAATATGCTGCTCACCAGCAACACCTTTGGTAATACTGCCACAAAATATTTTTTGAATAAACCACAAAGAAGCACAGAATTTACACTTAATATATATAGGTGCAGAATTACCATCTAATTACCTAATATAGGGAAAGGGACTAGCACTAGTAAACGTTTGGGCAGGAACATGATCTCAACGATATCAATGCTCACAAGAATTCCTTCAGCAGATATGCCCATCTCTGTAAAACAGAATTACCATCAGTTCCACATTGCCTTGCTATGAGTATATCTAGAAAAATGAAACAAAATTTTATTTTTTTCAGTGGTGATTTAAATTACATGCTGGAAGCACTATTACAGACAAAAACTAAATAATCAGAGATGAAAGAATCCCTAGTGTATTCATTTATCTAAAAACACATGCTGCAACAAATGAATTCAGTGAATACTGCAGAAAAGGTTTTCAGTCAATTTTGACCACCTCACAGCTAACAATATTGTTTTCACCAATACTGGCCAAATACTGCAGCAAGCTGGCTGGTTAAAATGCGACAGAACATTGGTACAAACACACAGAAGTTTATAGCACATCTATGAAACATTGCCACACACCAGAAAAGAACAATGGTGCAAGACGGAATTGGCCTTGGCCCCCTCCCATCCACCCTTATGTTGCATATTAAATACGACATGCACACTTTAACAAACCAAGCACTTCAGTGACTGCCACTTTGGTGGCTGAAGTGCTAGATGTGTTTGAGCCTTCATAAAACAAGCTTACAATGGGCTTAAGGCAACTAAGCCAATGGCTCTACAGTGGCAAGATGTCATCGAATGGGTATTCTCATCCTTGCCCTCATCAGTGTGTACATCACCCTCACACAATATCAATTCATCCCCGCTGGAATCCACCATTACAGAAGTCTCTGTACTTTGATGTAATTGCCAAGAAAGGTCTTCCTCATGGAATTTACAGTTCATTTTGATGAACATCATATTTTCCAATTTTTTAGGAAGTAGCTACCTACTCCGTTCACTCACAAGGTTCCCAGATGTGCTGTAAATTCTCTTCGAGTGCACAATGGAGGATGGGCAGCTTAAGTAATGCAAAGCCCATTTGTACAAGGGCCAACAAACTGCCTTTTTTTCCTTCCAGTACTGAAAGAGACTTTGTTACAAGCCTATTGTATTATGTCATGAAAATAATCTTCCACTATTCTGTGGATGGTGACCATATCAGGTGGAGTTACTGTAAAGGTGTCACTAAAATTGGGCAATACTTTTAGACCCAACCAGATTTCTGTGTTGATGCAGATTTCTGCATCACCACTGGGTCTTTTGGGAAAGCTGATTTTTTCCTGGCTGTTGCCATGTGTCACTTGAGCTGCCAACTTGCACATCAGGAGCTGTTTGCATTTTTAAAGATCTGGGTTAGTTGCAAAGAAAGACATGATGTACAATTTAAAGCTACAGTAGTACCCAGCACAGTTGACAAAATGTAGTGATCCAATTTCAAGATATTAGTAACCCTAGGTTCCTGGAAAAGTGAATACAGGACTTGATCTACAAGTTTGATATAGTTTGCGTAATCGCTTCATTTCATTTCCTTCAATTTGTCCAGATGATATTTTGAAAGCCTAGTTAAGAGAATCACCTGACTCAAACTAGCAGTGTCTGGACCCAATTCACAGGTGGCTACTTTGAAGGGTTTAAGCACCTTGCACAAGACAGGGAAAACTCTCCACTGTGCTGGACTAACGTACATGCACCCTTCTATGGCAACATCATGGCTTGTTGTATAGCTCTGGATGTTTTTTTTGCTGTTCCTCCATCCACTGAAGCATATAAAGGGTGGAGTTCCACCTTGTTACAACCTCTTGCTTCAGTTGATGTATGGACTAATTGAACTGTTGTTGCAGGAGCTGCAATCTCCTGCATGCTTTTGCTGAATACCAAAAATGACCCAAACTTTTTTGGGCCACATACAACATCTCCTGCACACCTCTGTCATTTAAATAAAACTTGTACCACCAAATTGATCATTTGAGCAAAACAGGGGATGTGATGGAATTCACCCAGGTGTAATGTATTCACAATATTTGTGGCATTATCAGAAATCACAAATCCTGATGAAAGTCCAATTGGTGTAAGCCAAGTAGCTATGATATCCCTTAGTTTTCTAAGAGATTGTCAGTGGCATGCCCTTTAGTGAAGCTGGTTATAAACAATGTAGTCTGTCTCTGAATGAACTGGTGTTGTCTGTTAGATAACGCTTCTGCTGAAGCGATTTAACCACCCAGTGGGCTGTCACAGTCATGTAATCTTTAGTTTGCCCAATACCGATTGTCCATATTTATGTAGTTAAGTGGACAGTGGGTACAATGTCATTTTGTAGTCCAATAATATTTTTTTTTACTATATATCCTGGTACAATTGAGGAATGACTTTCCTTTGTAGTCCAATAATATATTTTTTTACTATATATCCTGGTACCATTGAGGAATGACTTTCAGGTAAAATGGAACCGAGTTGGAATTTGGTACCGGGGACACAGGAACTCAATTAACTGTGTAAAACTCACTGCATTAATAGCAGATATTGGATGCAGATCTAGTACTAGAATAGCCATCATGGCATCAGTGATCTGCTGTGCAACTGGTTGAGAGCTATCGTACTTGGTTACTCTTTCAACTAATTGTTTAAGCCAATTGTTTTGGGTATCTACTACTAGTATTCTTCTTGGTCCACTTCTGAGATGGTGATCCACCCCCAGCAGCAGCATGCCTAGTGCTCAATGATTCTTCTGATGAATCCTGGAAAGGGGAGGAGTCACCTAGCCTTAACAGATTGGATGCAGAACTACCTCTGTTCATTACTAAGGATATTGAGGATGAAGGTGTTGGCGGTGGAGAGTGAAGGTGTCAGGATCTAATTAAGAGAAGGGAGCTGGCTGATTCTCTGGCTGATTTTGGACTGTTTGTTACTATTAGCACAAGTTTCTAATGTTATCAAAAAACGTGTCATGAGCTCGCTGCAAATTACCTAACAGGGTGGAGTTTCCTAGATGCTTAATGTCCCTACCTCTACTTACTGTGGTTGCACAAAGGCTACTGATGTCTTGGCAAATGTCAGTATTTGGGTAAAAATTATTCCACACATTAGAGGTGGATTTGTTGATCCTCTGCCCAGGCATGACATTGGCCATCTTCTTATCATGGCAAAGAGCTGCCTCAACTGGTACATGACTTCAACAAATAACATCCTCATCCTCAACATTCTCATTAGTGTCAGATTCAGCTCGTCCTCTTGCAGATCCACATTGGCATGCTCAATTTTAATGTCATCACCTATACTTCTGCTGCTCGATCCCACATTTGCAGAGGGAGCAGAAATGGTGAAAGGTGGCTACTTTGCGAGTACAGTATCAGAAAGGTCAGGCTCGCACAGAGCACTCGAGGACACACTGACTCTCCTCAGCAATTTGTGACATTTCTATTTCTGAATGCACAGTTTGTTCTACTGCCTAGTGGTTTTCATTTTTTTACACCTCTTCTAGACACTGAGTGAAAAGTTCTTGCATTGCCATGAGAAGAAGATGCTCATTGACAGTTACAGAACCACCACTCAAAATAAAGGCCTTTCCTTGCCACTGCGTGTGGTGAATGGCATGTTGGCAATTTTGTTTTTCTGCACCAAACCTTCCCTTTAAAAGAGGTGATTTTTTTTCTTTAGAATCATAAATTGGGCTTTTGTATTAGATTCCCTGACTTATACCCACTATGCTCTTGAGCATTGGCTTTAGTATAGGAAGTTGCTGGACTAGTGTTGTCGTCCTGACTGGTGGCAGCAGTTGCTGCACTTGTATTGATTGCTCTCCTCTAAACTGTTCTCTAGATCTTTATACATTCTTCAGTTTGCAGATCACTGCGTGGAGTCCCAGGGGTTGTAGATGCACGTTAACAAAGTCCACTAGGGTAAAGTGCACCAAATAGTACAAATGATAGAACTATATATTTTTTTCTGTTTTTGAACTTGCAGTTTGGTTCAAACTGTGTGTAATCACCGGGCTTATAGATGCACGTGCAAAAAGCGCACTAGGGTAAAGTGCACCAAACATTACAAACAATAGAGCTACTGTATATATTTTTTCTGTCTTTGAACTTGAATCTCACTTCAAATGGTGTGAAATCACAGGGCTTATAGATGCACAGGAACAAAGCGCTCTAGATTAAAGTGCACCAAACAGTAAAAACAATAGAACTTACCTATATTTTTATTTTTCTGTTTTTTAATTGGCAGCTCAGTTCAAACTGCATGGAATCGCAGAGCTTATAGATGCACATGAAAACAGTGCACTAGGGTAAAATTAACCAAACAGTACAAACTATAGACTGATATATTTTTACTTTATTTTTCTGTTTTTTAACTTGCAGCTTGGTTTAAACTGCATGGAATCACAGGGCTCATAGATACGCGTGAAAAAAGAACACTAAGTTAAAGTGCACCAAATAGTTCCATTTACAGCACAGCATAGAGCAGTATGCCCCTATAAACAGTCCCTATACAGAGCACAGCCACTTGTTAGTATGGAGACTCTGGACACAGCACAGCCAGTGCAGCAGAGTACAGAGCAGCAAATAGCAGCATGACCCTATACACAGTCACTATACAGAGCACAGCGACTATTGAGTCTGGAGTCTCTGGACACAGCAAAGCCAATACAGCAGAGTACAGTGCAGCATACAGTAGCATGCAGCTTGCCCCACACGCAGTCACTTTAGAGTGAGCACAGTCACTTGTGAGATTGGATTCTCAGCACATCCAATACAGCAGACTACAGTGCAGCATACAGCAGCATGTAGCATGCCCCCACACAGTCAGAGTAAGCACAGCCACTTGTTGGTCCAGTGTCTTAGCACAGCCAATACAGCAGAGTATAGCACAGCAAACAGCAATGTGCATGACAGTAACATGCCACAGAGTCCTGGCAGTGGCGCCTTATATAGAATCCAAGTCCTGCATGAATCCAATGCCTGGAGGATGATGTTTTGCCTTAGCGTAGGAACCAAGGTTCAGATGGATTAATGTACATATTTATTATAGCAAATTGTTGCAGTCTAAAACAAACATTTAACAAAAAGAAGGGTCACGTTTTTAACACATTTGTACCAATTTTGCAGATATAAAATGCGCTCACTAAAAATTCACAATTGCATGTATAGGGAAAGCTGAAAAATAAAATGAATGCAAATCTGCACTAGAATAACATGCGGAAGATTGCATCACCCATACATTAAATATGCTTACACCTAATTTTTAAAACATTTGGTTCAATAGCGAAATACTCATTTATTCCATTTAAATAAAATAAAATAAAATACTGAACATAGCTGATATAAAAAAGGTATTCCAGCTAAAATACACTTGCCGAATCATGTAATTTGTGTATGAGTAATGAGTAAATATCTGCTTAACCAGTATATTCACAATCTTCTAATCAAAAGCTTCTGCCTAGTGCTGTTAACATCGTCACCATCATCATCAGCAGCAGCAGCATCATGTATTTATAGATCAGTACTTAGAAACTAGCAATTAATATTACCTTAACAGGCATATATGTGGATTTGCACTGCATAATTACAGTACTTGAACACAGCTTTACTGAACGTGACCTGCATGAGTCTGCTTTTTCCCTTCAAATTCCACCCCTGAAAAAAAAATCTATTCTGTTTTTTGGGGGTCATTCCAAGTTGACCACTCGCTAGCTACTTTTAGCAGCCATGCAAACGCATAGTCGCTACAAACGGGGGAGTGTATTTTCACTTTGCAAGTGTGCGAATGTGTGTGCAACCGAGCGGGACGAAAAAGTTTTTTGCATTTTCTGAGTAGCTCTGGACTTACTCAGCCCTTGCGATCACTTCAGTCTTTTTGGTCCTGGAATAGACGTCAGACACCCACCCTGCAAATACTTGGACACACCTGCTTTTTTCCAAACACTCCCTGAAAACGGTCAGTTGACACTCACAAATGCCCTCTTCCTGTCAATCTCCTTGCAATCAGCTGTGTGAATGGATTCTTCATTAAATCCATCGCCTAGCAATGATCCGCTTTGTACTCGTACGACATGCCTGCGCATTGCGGTGCATATGCATGCCCAGTAGTAACCTGTTCGCTGTGCTGCAAAAAATGGCAGCGAGCAATCAACTCGGAATGAACCCCTTTGTGTTTACTAAATAAAAATACACCATATCTTTATGGTGGTTTCTCTGCAACAGGGAACCTCCAAAGAAATTGAGAAAAAATGGGCAGACAGTGCGGTATATTTACTAAGAATCTAATTTCTGCCGATTTCAGCCAAGATTGACATCGGCAGTATGGGATTGCTACTTTTTGGGGAAAAAAACAAAGTAATTTACTAAACTACCGTGTTTTTTCAATTCAAATTTACCAATGTCTGTGTCATTCGTATTGCTGGCACTGTTTTACAGGAGAGAATAGTAAAACACTGCCGGAATTAACACAATTAAGCCCGGCTGGATCAGTGAGATCCTTGCATGGCATCATTGTGTACAGTTTAGAAATAGTTAAATATCCCCCCTCCTAAGCATAACCAGCCCTGGGTTCTTTGAGCCGGTCCTGGCTGTTAATATACCGGAAAAAATTGTGTAGGTTTCCCCAGTATTTAGACAACCAGCACTGGGCTCTTGGGCCAGACCTGGTTCCAAAAATATGGTGGACAAAAGACATAGGGGTCCCCCAAATTTTTTAAACCAGCACTGGGATCCACTAACCAGGCAGATAATGTCACAGCCGGGAGACACATTTATGTAGGTCCCTGTGACCATGGAGTTACCCCCACCCCAACTAGTCACCCCTGGATGGGGTTTCCTTGGGGAGTGGGGACCCCTTAAATCAATGGGTGAAGCCCGAGGCTGTCCCCCCATCCCTGGGTGGTGGATGGAGGGCTGATATCCAAAAATTGTGTATAAAAAGAATATTGTCTTTTAGTGTGGCACGACAAGTCCCAGCAAGCCTCCCCCACTTGCTGGAACTTTCTAGAACTACAAGTACCAGCATGCAGGGAAATAATAGGCCTGCTGGTACCTGTAGTTCCACAACAAAAGAAATACCCCCCAAAAAACAGGACACACACCGTCAATGTACATGTTTAATACACATACATGCACACTTACACACTCACACATACTTACCTAGTGTCCCATGGAGCCCATTGGTTCCCCTGTCAAGTAAAATCCATTGGCGTACCTGTAAAAAAAAAATACTTACCTATAATCCAGTGAATATCGGTCCTCTTCTGTCCATATAGGCATCCACAGGGTTAAAGATAATAAAGTCAACCCCCCCCCCAAACCAACGAACTAAAGGGGATCCATATTTATGCATGGATCCCCTTTCCCCGAATGCTGGGACCCCTCGTGACTCCTGTCACTAAAGGACCCAGCAGCCAATCAGGGAGCGCCACATCATAGCACTCTCCTGATTGGTTGTGTGCTTCTGGCCTGTCAATCAGGAGGAGCACCTGGCTATAATGGAGGATCATGGTCCTCCATTATAGTCTATAGTGGGAAAATTGCGGTCTGCGGCTACCGCAAAGTTAATTGAGGTCAACCTTGTGGGTCCTTGTGGTCCTGTTTTTTGGGGGGTATTTCCTTTGTTGTGGAACTACAGGTACCAGTGGGACCATTATTTCCCTACATGCTGGTACTTATGGTTCTCCAAGTACCACAAGCGGGGGAAGCTTGCTGGGACTTTTAGTTCCACAGCAAAAGACAATATTATTTTTTGACACAATTTTTGGCTATAAGCCCTCCATCCACTGCCCAGGGATGGGGGGACAGCCTCGGGCTTCACCCCTGGCCCTTGGGTGCCTGGAGGGGGGACCCCTTGATTTAAGGAGTCCCCACTCCCCCAGGGAACCCTGCAAAAGGTTGACTAGTTGGGGGTGTAATGTCACAGCCGCAGGGACCTACATAAATGTGTCCCCTGGCTGTGGCATTATCTCCCTGGCTAGTGAGGCCCGGTGCCTGTTTCAAATATACGGGCGACCATTACATCTTTTGTCCTCTATATTTTTGGAACCAGGAATGGCCCAAGAGCCCGGTGCTGGTTGTCTAAATATTGGGGGACCCTACACATTTTTTTTCCGGTATTTAAACAACCAGGAATGGCTCAAAGAGCCCGAAGCTGGTTATGCTTAGGAGAGGGGAACCCACGCAATTTTTTTTTTAAATCTTTCTGACAGGCAAGCAAGAAGCAGGTCTATTTGAAAGCTCCATTTTTGTATGAATTCTATGCTTTCCTGGCAGTGTTTGGCTATTGTTGGCAGTGATTAAGAATACAAATTCTTAGTAAATTCCCGTGTTGTATAAAATAACAGCCGTGTTTCACTGATGGTCTATTGATTGGTATTTTTGTGGACGGCTGTGTATCTCAATACGAATAGCCCTAACACTGACGAGATTTGTGTTTAGTAAATTCCCGACCTTATAAACTTTCTATCGGCTGATGTGTGTCATTGGTGCATACAATCACTTAAAACCAAACTCTCGTAAAAGAAGACACAGAGACATAGATTTGGCAGAGAAACTGTTAGCAAATTTATTGAAGGCATAATTATAATTTGTATTAGATCTGTATTAAAAATGTATGGTGGCAAAGAAAGGACGGACAGAAATCCCCATTCTGCAATGCTCAAACCTCAATAACAAAACAAATATTGCACTCGTAGATCGCCCAGTGTGCCCATATAACACAGGTACCATCACCAGTACCATAAATAAGAAGGTTTTGACTCAGCCTCAACTTGATACACACCTGTCAGGTAGAGATAATTCCCCCGTCAGAGTGGTGCAGCTAACTTACAGTCACGAGGGGAGCGCACCTCAAATCACCAATTGCACACGAACTGGTGAAACTGACGTTCTTTCCCTCCACAGCAAGGATCTGCGAAACAGCAACCGCAGCACCGCCACCATACGAGCTAAAACAAATAAATCTACAGTCCCAAAACAGATCCTCAACACACAAACAATAAACCTTCCTTTAACAAATGTACCTCATCTGCCCGGTACATATTTCTGCAACGGCACATACCTCTCAAGTGGGGAACTAGGCCCCCTGTATTTGCTAATACAAACTTTGCTACCACGGAAATTGCTACAATCCAAATGTATTCACCGAATATGCGGAACTCAGCAAATGCCGAAAATGGCTGTACCCGTAGCGGTATGAAGGAAAGCCCCTGCATACCCTTGGAGCCTAACCACCACACCAGGTCGGCTCTTGCAACCCATGGTTCTCTTACTGAGTCAATAACATTTGCCTCCCAGAATACACAGGAGTGATATATAATGTGAACGTACATGGGGATTCCCACGTGGTACTAAGGAAAGGGAAGGAAAGGTATTGACATAACATTAATAATGTGTTTGAACATGGGCATGATGAGGATCTGCCAAAAGAAAATTTAACTGCTTGCCATCTTGCTAAAGAGACATGTACAACATAAGACACAGAAGGGAAGGCATGAAGTGAGGGGGTGGGGGGGTGGATGGGTATGGGTTAACACAAGTGAACTCGGCTAGAGGTGAAATGATGAAAAACCAGCTGGGGAACATTATAAGTCCAGATTGATCAAATTGAAGTACGGAGTTAGCCGAATTGGCCCGTCAGTTCAGGTAAAAATATTCAAGTCACTCAAGACCCCCATTGCCAATACTTGTGAGTTGCTAGGCCCGAGTAGGAAGGACAAGGGGGACCAACATGACAAGACAGGACGAACGTAGACATGTACAAACCCAACAATGAGTAAACATGACAGTCACAAATGAAAGCAAATGTCTAATAGGGCGCTTGTAAATGGTTGATTTATACCGAACCCAGGCCTTGATCTTCATAGTGGAATAAACTGTTGTAGTTGGCGAAAAAGGCCATGCCAAACCTGAATGCATGTGTACCAGAATCCTTAGGTGAAAGGCCGATGCTTGCCATGCACAACCTAACACTTGAAATGGTATTCCGCAAATGGAGCACCCTTTGAGAGTATATTCCCCTACACGGGCCTCCAGCGGTCTGCAGCATGCAGATGGGTCCTTGCCCCCTTATGTAATTACAAAGCTTTTGGTGTGGTTGGGGAGGCCTTATAGCTTGGTATATAAGGACATCCTTGCTGAGCAAAGTACAATGTAGGATCTGTCCGCTTCGTACTGAATCAAAATAGAAGAAAGCATGGTGCGATGCCGACTCTTAACTGTTTCTTTGCAACCATGATAATATGCTTCCCACTCCTTGCCACGCCTGGCGGGAGTAATGTAATCCAAAACAAAAGATGCTAAAACCCTCGCTCAAATAAAACCACTTGTTTATACAACAAAGGAAATTCTGTCAAACTCCAAACAGGCAGCAGTGTACATTTATTCCCCACACAGTGTCACTGGTCTTTCTCTCTAAAGGAATAACACATACATGGTATACCTTTCCCAAGTGCACATAAAAGGTTTCTCTTTACTGGAGATAAACGTTCTTAGCAGGTTTAAAATGCAGGAGGTCTCATAAAATAAACACTTACATGAACATTCTGTCATGCATACATGTAACAGTGTCTTTTAGTCCTCCCTTATGGCCTCCAGGTAAATACGAAAGGATCAGATGGAAACTCCAAAAAAGGTATTTTAATGTATAAAACAGCTCACAACAATAAAAATATATACAAGAAACTGAAGCGGATGCCAGTTACCAACGGGGAGATGTCTCAACAATGCACGGATAAACACACTCATCCTGGCTGCAGACTCAGATCCGGTGTTAAAGATGGTAGCAAAAGTCCGTATCGTCCCTGGTCAAAAAAACTGGCACCGCCGACAGTACCACAAGAACGGCTTCTGGGAGTAATGCAATGTTTTGGGCGTTAAACAAATGCTCAGCTAACCCTGCATGCTGGCACGATTACCTGCCCAACATAAGACACATGCCTACTTGGCTGGAGTGAGGTGACAGGAAAGAAAACTGGCCCATTGGAAGCGAGATAGCGTTACAGCTATCATTATAAAAAAAAAATGGCCCGTGAGGTGCTATAACGGTAATGTAACAAACTCAGGTCCGTAAAGGCCAGCTGCACTAGCAGATGCAAGGCGAGTGGGAAAGCTGCACGCTGCTGATTGATGGCATGCGCTACCCCCAAGTTATTGCATCTCCTAAGTATCTTGTGATAACGCAACCTCTCCCCCCAGACTTATAAGGAAACCATGCTAGGGAAATGGTACAAGAAGGAGCATACCCTTCATAAACTCCCTTTCTCTGACCAGTGGCCCGTCCCAGTGCCCGCGAGCCAGGCTACTGTGGCTAAGGATAATTACTGAAAGCATCCCCTGCCCCTATGGATAACTTGCAGGCAAAGCTCAATAGACCCAAAAGCAATTGGGCATGCCAGGGAGCAATCCTGTGAGCCATTGTGCAATCCGCAACAGCTGTGCCCTGTGGGTGTTGATTTCACTACCCAAAATTGACAGGCAGGAAGCTGAACCTTGTGATTTGTAAACCTGCAGTCGGTAACCTGAAGTGACCAAACAGCGGTTGTACTTGGAAAAAGGGAAGCTGCACCTATTTGCATCAGTATACCCTTGTAAGTGTAATGGCCATAGACGGAATACCATGACTCTAAATACCTCTGTATGTAAAAGGGGGGCAAACAAAAAGCTGATTCAACATCAACTTTAGCTAAGAGGGCACCAGGGCCAAGAACACGGTCCCCCTTATGCCTCTTGAAATGACTGATATACCATTGAACCATCTTCTAATGATATGGGTCTTTACTGGCGATCCCGCCTGATAAAGAAGGTGCTGAATGAGCCGGCATTTACCTGGGGTTTATGTTTTGGCCCTGCTCCCCCAGGTGACAACCTATCTGAGGCACTGTCGGCCTGCAAAAAAAGGGGGGACTATCATGCACCCAGCTTGACTTCTGCTGCAGCTTTATCTCTCACCTCCTGGACAACTTACATGCAACACTCAGATTTCAGGGCATTGTCCTCATACAAACAGCAGGTTGAAACATGTATGCCTTACTTGGAACCTGCAGGCCTTGCTTATGCATGCTGTGAGAAAGAAGCTGTATGCCAAGTACGAGATAAAGGTACCTGATAAACTTCCTGTGTTAATATGGGCACGTCTGGAGATAGAAAGCTGCAAAAATTGCCAAAGGCCCACCCGTTACATATCCTATGACTTAAATGCCCATACTCAAATGTCCCTCTTCGCCCTGGCTTTGAAGGATTTATTTATTTTTTGTGTTGGAAACCTACAGGTACGCTTAATCGCCTTTATGGATTTTTGTCTGTCAAACCTCCCTACAACACAACATACAGAAGTACTGTATTTTCGCAATGCACCCGGCTAACTCGATGCCATTCTGCTACCGCCTCCTATGCCTACATGCGCAGTGACCTTGACTAGAGCGCACATTTAGCATACCTGGTTGCTCATTTTAGCCCCTTATCCGCACTGTCAGCATGTGACCACCAAATAAGACAGAGAAAAAGGGCAAGGAGCTATACCCCGAAAGAGACTCACCTGTCATTTTGGTTGCTTTGGTAGCGAGTGTAAATGCACCCGACCCTCCATCAGCATCCACGTTCTGCTAACCGTCTTACCATGGCTGGAAACTGAAAAAGACTGAAACACATCCTCCTCGACCTCTACGTCCTAGTGTATTAAAGCAGCATTTGCGCAGTCTGCTGGAGATGTAGCCACTGTCGCTAATGTTTGCTGTCTTAAAGCTGTAGTGTGACCCTCTAAGCCACTGATTGCTGGTCCGAAAACAGACCAAAACAAAAAAAAGGGGGGGGGGGGGGGGCGTTGTTGCTAATGCAGTTAAGGCAGCTAAACTGAAGTGAGGCACATCTGACTGGATGTAAGTCAGCACTGATGTAGATAAAACCAGGGGTATGTACTGCATGCTGCATCTCCAACAGGCTTACAGTGGTGATTTATCAGTGAGAGCAGGGCTGCATGTGATAAGGGTCATGACATGATGTGAGGAGGGGAATGGAGGCAGTAAAAAACCCAACCACAGACTGTGAGGTATATGGTGTGAGGAGCAGTTTACTTCAGCAGTGCAGAGCATATCAGGAGATGAGTGATGTGTTATTGAGGACTACACATTAAATACTGTTGTACCACATGCTCTAATATACACACACAGTAATGTAATCCCTACAGGAAAAATATATGGTGTGAGGAGCGGGGTGCAGCAGTGAGGGGTACTCTTGTTGGCTCCTAAAATGGCAAATGTGCCCTGTCTCCAGGGTGTAAACTGGAGGGCAGCTTGCGGCAGCAATAAAATTGGCTGCTGCTTCTGGGGTGGGGGTCCCCCTGTGTCCTATTCTGCTTGCTGCCATGTCGCTGGTCCCAGCTCTTTTTGACTCCTAAAATGTTGAACAGGCCCCATCTCCTTGGGCCTAACTGTAGGTCAGCTTGCTGCTGCAATAAAAGGGGCTACAACTGGGGGGGATCCCCCAGCGATCCTCGTGCTTGCTGCAATGGGCTTGACCTGTGTTCTTGAACGAAGCTGTGCTACATTGTTTGCTGCTGCAGCAAGGGCCTTGTTGTTTGCTGCACCAGGGCCTGAGCCAAAGCTATTAACAAATGGTTTAGTTGGTCCGCACTTGGGGAGACCCCACCGTCTGGAGTAACGGGTGAAATTGCTGCAGCAGTGGGAGCTAAAGCTGAAAAAAAAACTGTTGCTAACACAGTGAAAGCAGGTAAAGCTGCCACCATGGCAGTGGCCTGTTAAGGTATGCTGGCATGTGGACTTGGCCCAACCCCGAGATACAAAGAAAGGGATTGGTATCGGAAGTGAAGAAAAAGCAGTAAAAGTATAAACAGCATAACAAAACATTAAAACAAACATAAATGAAAAAGGGGTTTGGAGCTCATGTCCCGCAATGCCCTCAGCCACTAATGACTGAGGCCTAAACAGAGCACAACATAGAGAAGCAGGAGGAGTGCTCAGATTACAATGGTATTGGAAGTGAAGAATAATGCAGCAACAGTGTAAACAGCATAATAAAACATATAAACAAATATAAATTAATAAGGGGTTTAGAGCTCATTTCCAGCAATGCACTCAGCCACTAATGACTGAGGCCTAAAAAGAGTACAACAAAGAGAAAGGGGAATAACAGCACAAACTATAAACTAACCGAGGTCCAAAGAGCAAACAATGCAACAATAAAAAGAAAAGTAAGGATTATTTTAAATATACAAAAGAAGTAACAAAAATGCAGATATGGTATAAAGTTTAAAACCCGCAAAGAGGTAATAAAGCTGCAGCGATATGCACTCCAGCAGCTCCTACTCTCCCATTACACATAAAAAGCAACTAAAAGGTTGTGAATCAAATACAAGGTAAATGGCACCCTGGAGGAAAAAGCAGCAAAAGTATAAATACCAAAGGGGTTTAGAGTTCAGCCATGCACTCAGCCAAACCTGACTGAGACCTAGCAGCCCAGAGTGCAACAAAGAAAAACAGGGAGAGTGATCAGATTACTGCAATGTGTACTCATGGAAAACCTGAACAAAAGAGGATTTGTCCTACATAAACAGCCCCTTAGATACTTTTTCTTACTAACACGCCCCTTTCCAGGCAAATGCTACAACTGATTGACAAGCACCATTGCCAGCCCCCTATGCTCTAAAACAGTCTTTCCCAACCTCTGTCCTCAAGTCAGACTAACATTCAAGGTTTTAGGGATAGGTAAGCTTGAGTGCCAGTGACAGTTATTTTGATTTAACAATCTGTGCTCATGCGTGGACATCATTACAACCAGGACTTTCAATTTGCCTTGCAGACCAAGAATGGGAAACACTGTTTTAAAGGTTTATGTGATCATGTTCAGTCATGAATCAAATAAATGAACCAGCATTTTTCCCACAATTATTCAGTTTAACAAAGTATTTTATATTCTTAACATTTTTCTGTAACCATCCATTGGCTTGTGATGTAACAGATGCTGCAGTACCCAATTAACTTGTAAAATTTCCATAGTTTCTCTGTACTACAGTGGTTAGTGATAAGCTGGCAGCCTAGTGTGGTGACTTCTGGTCAGAGATTGGAATCTTTATAATGACAGCTGTAACATTTTAGCCAAATATAAAAAGAGGTCTACTCACTTTTAAAACTACAACATTCATAAACATCCCAAGTAAAAAGCAAACTCTCAAGTATAGTATCTCTATGGGGAACACACCTTCAACCAACTTCAAGTGCACAATGTTGTACTGTACATAACATTTTTAACATTGGGTATGTTAACACAATGTAGAGAATAGGAGGAGAAAATGGGGGTAATTCTGAGTTGATAGCAGCAGGAACTTTGTTAGCAGTTGAGCAAAACCATGTGCACTGCAGGGGAGGCAGATATAACATGTGCAGAGAGAGTTAGATTTGGGTGCGTTATTTTGTTTCTGTGCAGGGTAAATACTGGCTGCTTTATCTTTACACTGCAATTTAGATTGCAGATTGAACACATCACACCCAAATCTAACTTTCTCTGCACGTTATATCTGGCTCCCCTGCAGTGGACATGGGTGGTCATTCCGAGTTGTTCGCTCGCAAGCTGCTTTTAGCAGCTTTGCACACACTAAGCCACCGCCTACTGGGAGTGAATCTTAGCATAGTAAAATTGCGAACGAAAGATTAGCAGAATTGCGAATAGACACTTCTTAGCAGTTTCTGAGTAGCTCCACACTTACTCGGCAACTGCGATCAGTTCAGTCAGTTTCGTTCCTGGTTTGACGTCACAAACACACCCAGCGTTCGCCCAGACACTCCCCCGTTTCTCCAGCCACTCCCGCGTTTTCCCAGAAACGGTAGCATTTTTTCACACACACCCATAAAACGGCCAGTTTCCGCCCAGAAACACCCACTTCCTGTCAATCACATTACGATCACCAGAACGAAGAAAAAAACTTGTAATGCCGTGAGTAAAATACCTAACTGCATAGCAAATTTACTTGGCGCAGTCGCAGTGCGAACATTGCGCATGTGCAATTAGCGGTAAATCGCTGCGATGCGAAGAAAATTACTGAGCGAACAACTCGGAATGAGGGCCATGGTTTTGCCCAACTGCTAACAAAGTCCCTGCTGCGATCAACTCAGAATTACCCCCAATATATATTGTTAAATTTTATATTGTGATTATTTAGAATACCTGCATCTAAATTAACACAGAGAGGCTGAGGCAGAGTTGAATATGTCAGCTATATGTGTTCCAGCACTGAATGCATGGAGCAAATTGCATATAATATACAATGTGTGGCTATTAAAATATGAGACTGTACTTGTAAAAAATAAAACATACTGCATGAGTTAAAAGTGAATGGAGGAACATTGACCTTGGACTATCCCAAAGTGGTTTTGCAAGTTTCACACATATAGTTTGCAGTCACACAACATTCAAAAAAGTTCTGTTTTTCTGTGTCATGAAAATCTTTAGTTCAAAAAGAGAGCAATGTGTTAACTGAAAATTTTTAGTTAAATTGAACAAAACACCCACCAAATCATTCCATATGCTAACAGTGGCTTGCGGTGCAGATTTTATGTCACGTGCATGTGTGTTTGATTTGCACAAAAGATTTAATGAGTATGTTGAAGCTGATGAACATCCCAGAAGGCCTTGCACATCAAAAACAAATGAAAATGTGGATAATAAATGCAAAAATTGTTTGACTTGACCATCAACTCATAATTCAAAAATGGTAAACATTCACAAAGAAACTGTTTTGCATCAAGATCTTAATATGACAAAGGTTTGTGCTAATATGGGTAGTGTAACCACGCTATATACAGTAAGATGGTTCCAAGGCTTCTCACTGCTGAGCAGAAAAAAAATTGAAAGAAAAGTTGTACTGACATTTTGCAACAAATTCAAGTGGATTCTCATTTTTAGATAACATTGTTACCCGTGATGAAACATGGATCTTCCAGTATTATATGCCAGTCCATGCACTGAAAAAAAACATCATCACCAAGAATGAACAAACTATGTCAAAGCAAATCCAAACTCAAAGCCATGTTAATGGTTTTCATTGATGTCAAGGGTGTTATTTTGGAAGATTGGGTACCAGAAGGAGCAACATTACTACAAAAATATTCTAGAAACTTTGCGGGAAAGAATCAGAAGAACGAGGCCAGAGTTGTGGGAAAATGGTTTCATTCTCCATCAGTACACATCACCTGCCCACACAGTTCTCTCTGTGAAGCAGTTTTTGTCCAAAAAACAGATTACAGTGCTAGAATACCCTCCATAATCACCAGACCTAGCACTGTGTAATTTCTTCATTTTCCCTAAAGTCAAATCTGTACTCAAGGAAACTTAGCATGCATCAGTTACTGAGGTAAAGAAGAAAACTATGGAGACAACTGACAGATAATGAGCTACAGCACTGCTTTGAACAATGGAAAATAAGAATGCAGCAGTGTATGGATGCAGGGGTGTACATAGTAGGGGAATGGAGTTAAAATGTACTTAACATAATATAATTAAATGTAAATTAAAGTATAGCATCAGTCTAATAATTTAATAGCCATGACTCGTATTCACCCATGTGCAGACTTTTACACACCTGTGTGGCTGATCATCCACATTCTAAATTCATGGGGTTGGGTACAAAATATAGGCAGTCATAATGTTAACATTCAACATGTTGACAGTGGTGAAATGTTGACATGTTAGAATGTTGACATTTCATCCTAGTGGACAAGCAGTATCTTTTCTTCTCCTGGCAGCTACAGTGGCTCCAGCAGCATTTTCCTGGTCCTGGCAGTCATGAAACCATCACTTCCAGGTCAGACCTCCAGCCCTCTGGTATTCCAGAACTTCTACCCAATCCCTAATTCCTAACCCTCCCTCAAGTGCAGGGGTTAGCATTAAGCAGCCCTTTAGCTGTTATGGGAATACACATCCCAGCATGCCTGCAACAGTTTTGCTATCATAGCATGATAAATCTGTAGCAGGGCATGCTGGGATGTTTAGGCCACATATTTCCCACCCCTGCTCAAGTGCCTAACCCTAACCTCTCTCGCAGGTTAACTTTAACTTCTCACAGCCTAACTCTAACATTCCTGTTCACAGCCTAATCCTACAGTTGACATTATGACAATGTTGTCAATGTTGCCATGTCAACATAGTGGTGCTGACATTTTGAATGTCAGCATTGTTATTTTTTACCTTTAGCTATATTGCAAATGCTTGTAATCATAGCACACTATCATCAGACCTATACTAGGCAGGTACAAAAGATCATTTTAAGAGCAGAATAATTATCCGAATGCAAAACTCCAAAAAGCTTACAAATACAGAAAGAAGCCTCCTCTAGTTCTGATGTGTTATGTATAACAGAAATATTTTAATACAAATTTTAATTGTCTGAAGGTGCATTAACGTATAATGTACTGCATGCAGGCATTAAAGTGGTAAATTCAGAGTAACACGATTCAGCTGCAAGTGTGGCCACACTACAGGCACAGAAAGAAATACATGCAAATCTTTGTTGGCAGGATTGCATACTGTATATCTGTGTGGCAAAATAGATCTGTCCAGAATCAGATTCATCTCTGCATATAGCCAACTCAGCACAGCCCACAGTTCTGCCTCTGTATACTTTCAGAGAATATGTAGCCTTTCAGATTATTGCTATGAAAGAAACAATCTGTCAAACTCACTGGAATCCTGCTGATGTATGCATCTAACATGTGTGAATGGCCCATTGCCACAAATTGTTCCTATACAGGTGCAATTGGAAATGCAAGTGAAAAGAACAGGATTCAAAACAAAGCAGCAAATATGTTATATTATTGTGTAATTTCTGCTGTTTATTCATCTTCTTTTACCAAATATTTAAGTTTTCTACATTACAATTACTGCAGAAGGTGCTGATTAGTGTTAAGTCTAATCATAAGCTGGAATATTTGTGCCTGTGGCTACTAAGATGTCTTCACTTCCTTCTCCACTATAGTATCACAGTTCCCTGGTTAAGGATAAGACCAGTGGTTCAAGTGGTCTGGTATGCAATGGTATGGCATATCGAGACTTCACTCCCACTGACCTAGAAGTAGCCCTGCAGAGAAAGCGGCTATACAGTAAGAGACATTGCCACCCACCTGCTCTGCTCCTGGCTCCCATCTCACCTGCTGGTGCCCTACATTTCCGCCAGTCTGCTTTGTTCCCAGCTCCCATCTCTGCCTTGCCATCTGACTGCTGTGTTTCCTGCTGCCATTTTCGCCACTGGTGCTCTGCATTGGTGCCCACCTGCTGTGCTCCCGGCTCCCTAGCTTCTACACCTCTTCTCTGCCCGCCCCCCCTCCCCTCTTGCTGCAGATGGAGGCCCCTGACAACAAGCATTGACACCTGGCAACAACCATGGAAACCCCTGACAACGTGCATGGAAACATCTGGCAATGAGCATTAAACCCCTGCCAATGAGCATGGAACCCAAAGCATTAATCCCATGAAAACAAGCTTAAAACCATTGGCAATAAGCATCAGACCCCCTGGCAGCAAGCAGGTAATTTTAAAATAATTAGAGGCCTTATTGTGGTGCATAAATTATAAGGGACATTATTGTGTGTGGAGCATATAATGGTGTGAGGGGAATAACTATGTGGCATAATGCATAATGGGCATTACAGTGTATGGCATAATGTGGACATTACTGTGTGTGGCATTATGCGGAATGGGCATTACTGTGTGTGAAAAAATGTGTAATTGGCATTACAGTGTGTGGCATAATGTGTAATAGGCATTATGGTGTGTGGCATAATGTGTAAGGGGCATTACTAGAAGTAGCTAGAAGTAGCAAAAATGACAAATAATTTAAAGGGCATGAATCAGGTTTTTTCCTGTGTTTTTGTTTTCCCTCTGTTGTATAAGGGGCTCTATCTGGCGTAATGTGTATAAGGGGTATCACTGCATGGTGTATTGTGAGTGATGAACACTACTGTGCAGTGAAATGTAAATTGGTACTATTCTGTGACCATGCCCCTTCCCCATGAAGCCACATGCTTATTTTTTATGCATGCCTTCGGCACTTTCTGACCCCTTTACATTTTCCATACCCCCACATCAAAATTTCCACTTTGACCACTGGATAAGACTATGACACAAATATCAGAACCTCTGAAAAAGTGGATGCATTGAGAATCATCAATGATTAATGATGGTAATAAGGGCAGGTTAGTAACAATAAAGTTTAGATAGTTCATAATCTACAAAATAATTTAACAGTAACATTCATGTATTATTGTATTGTAAGATGTAGCCTACTTCTTTCTGAACTTCTTGATAAATACAAAACAGGGCTGGTGCTGTCATTTTGGGTAATAACTTCTACAGGTTATATATTCCACCCACAAAAGGTACCATGTGAGGCAGCCATCTTGGACACACTATGTAGGATTATCCTGGGTGGAATACAGTAGGTCACACCTAAAGGATATGACACAAAATGGAGTGGTTGCAGTGTTCTAATGCTTGACAAAGGGTCCTAACATAATAGTCCGCTCTATGCATTTTTCAGCCCATCCATGGGGTAAATTTACTAAGATGGGAGTTTTTTTTAGAACTGGTGATGTTGCCCATAGCAAACAATCATATTCTACTTAACATTTATCTAGCTGCTTCTAGAATATAAAATATATAATCTGATTCGCTGCTATGGGCAACATCACTAGTTCTAAAAAAAACTCCCACCTTAGTAAATTTACCCCCATGAGTGTACCAGATGAGGCAGCCATGTTGGGTGCATTACAAAGTTTACAGTGTTGGAGATAAGAGCATAGGAAAGAAAAGAAGACTCTTGTTTGGGCACACTCTTTGTTATATCAATCAGAAAAAAATATTAAGCAATGGATTTAAGACTTAACTTTATTAATTCTTCACATAAAATAAAATTAAAATCCAAACACTGCAAGGCTTAAAAAACAGAATGTGTTCTGTTCCATCAACATGTAAGGTGATTCCAGACAGGAAGATAGATACATATAATGCTACTTCTGTCTGCTTTGGATCAGTACAAAGCAAGTTTGTATTAATAAGACCCTAGTTGGTCAGTCAGTGTGAGGGAAGACCGGCTCACAATGCTGATAATGCCAGTTTAACGTAATTCGATACAAGTATATCACAAGTGTCCACAATGTTTGTTATTTACTGTTACATACAGCATATATAGAATGGGTGAAAGATGCCTTTTAGTTCAGAGAGAAGTAAGTAAAAGTGGTGATCCTGCTGTTAGTGTTTTTGCCAGAAACATTTATCAATGCCTTCCTACTCCACTGGTTATTCCCTGGGGGTCTCCCATCCAGGTACTGATCCAGCCCACCACCGTTTGGCTTCCAAGATCAGATGAGGTTGGGCATATGTGTTGTTCTATGGTAGTAGGAAAATATGTCTGATAGTTCAGACACACTAATGAGAGTGCACCAAAGTATTAGAAGAATTAGCCCATATATCAAATGGGATTCTGAAAGAGAACAATGGGAAGAATGGAAAAGAACCAGAGATAGGCAAAGGAAATAGTGGGGCAGAGAAAGAAAAAAAGGGAGGGGGGGTTAGAAAAGAGAAATGAGAGAAAGAAGAAGAGGGGGAAAATAGGTACAGTATGTGGATCTGTTGTCCATGTTAGACAAGGGTGCATGATCCTCTATAATACAACAGGGATTCGCCTCCCTGAATTGTAAATGAGAATCCACTGCATGAGTATAGAAAGAAAACAGTATGCATATATGTTAGTCTTGGTTTCAGGGTAGCATGCTACCTTGGTAATTATTACTGTATATCCAGAAAAAAGTACAGTCAAACAAGATATTAACCCAGTTTTGTTAATGGGTGAAAAGTGTGGTCTCTAATTACTGTATCACATATAGATTTGTCAGAGAGACTGTTAGGATTTTACCATAAAGTGCACTTGTATACCAGAGAGCTATACAAATATAAAAAACAGACAAAATTAAATTGAAACAACGTGATACATCCAAAAATGAGCTCAATGACTCCAAGTAGAAATCCTAAAAATTATGACAAAATTTAGTATCTCAAGCCAGAAAATACAAGGGCTTATACCCTGGTGTGGATAATCACATAAGATACAGGGGTATATGCAATTGCGGTCGAATTCCCGAAATTGTCGAATTTTGGGAATTTTTCGCCAAAAAAAAAAATCGTCAATGCAATTCGGTGCTTTCCGTCAAAAAAACGGACTTTCAAAATTCGACTTTTTGAAATTAGACTTTTGTCAAATTCGACTTTTCTGCAATGATACAAGTGCTGCAATTCGACCAAAGTGTATTCAATTCAAGTTTGGAAATTCGACAACAGTGCTTTTAGACAGTAAATTCGTCATTTTCAATCCGCCACACTTTGGAGGGTGAAAGCAATAAAAAAAATTTAAAACATATTTTTTTTTGGTGTTTTTTTTTTTGGTAATAGCATATCTATTTATATTAGAAGGGATTAGGTACTTGGCTTGTCTTTTTTGGAGGCACAAGTATTATTTATATATTTTTAAAAATATTTTTTTTTTTTTATAGCTGGAACGGTAAAATCAAGGAAAAAAATGGCGTGGGGTTCCCCCTCCAAAGCATAACCAGCCTCGGGCTCTTCGAGCTGGTCCTGGTTCTAAAAATGCGGGGAAAAATTTGACAGGGGATCCCCCGTATTTTTAAAACCAGCACCGGGCTCTGCGCCTGGTGCGGGCGCAAAAAATACTGGGGACAAAAAGAGTAGGAGTCCCCTGTATTTTTTACACCAGCATCGGGCTCCACTAGCTGAACAGATATTGCCACAGCCGGGGGTCACTTTTATACAGTGCCCTGCGGCCGTGGCATTAAATATCCAACTAGTCACCCCTGGCCGGGGTACCCTGGGGGAGTGGGGACCCCTTCAATCAAGGGGTCCCCCCCAGCCACCCAAGGGCCAGGGGTGAAGCCCGAGGCTGTCCCCCCATCCAATGGGCTGCGGATGGGAGGCTGATAGCCTTGAGAAAAATGTCAGAATATTGTTTTTTCCAGTAGTACTACAAGTCCCAGCAAGCCTCCCCTGCAAGCTGGTACTTGGAGAACCACAAGTACCAGCATGCGGGAGAAAAACAGGCCCGCTGGTACCTGTAGTACTACTGGGAAAAAATACCCAAATAAAAACAGGACACACACACCGTGACAAGTACAACTTTATTACATACTGCCGACACACACATACTTACCTATGTTGACACGCCGACTGCCACAGTCTCCGACGATCCGAGGGTACCTGTGAAAAAATTATACTCACCTTCCAGCGTCCAGAGATAAATCCACGTCCAGAGTATAATCCAGGTACTTGGCAAAATAACAGAACGCAAAAACCCGTGCCAGCGGACTGAAAGGGGTCCCATATTGACACATGAGACCCCTTTCCCCGAATGCAGAGACCTCTCCGTGACAGCTGACACTGAAAGGTCTCTTCAGCCAATCAGCGAGTGCAACGTCCTTGCACTCTGCTGATTGGCTCTGCGCGTCTGAGCTCAGACAGCGCATCGCAAAGCCTCTCCATTATATTCAATGGTGGGAACCTTGCGGTTAGCGGTGGGGTCACCCGCCGGTCAGCGGCTGACCGCGGGTAACCCCCCCGCTGACGACAAAGTTCCAACCATTGCAAGTAATGGAGAGAGCTGTGCGATGCGCTGTCACAGCACAGACAGCGCACAGCCAATCAGGTGAGCGCCACGTAGTAGCGCTTCCTGATTGGCTGAAGGGACCTCAGTGACAGGAGTCACGTGGGGTCCCGGCACATTCGGGGAAAGGGGTCTCATGTGTCAATATGGGACCCCTTCCAGTTTTTTTTTTTTGCCAAATACCTGGATTATTTTCTGGACGTGGAAGTATCTCTGGACGCTGGAAGGTGAGTATAATTATCTTTTATTTTCAGGTATCCGTGGATTCTACTTGGAGAAGAGGACCGACTGTTTCGTGTCAACATAGGTAAGTATGTGTGTGTCGGCAGTATGTAATAAAGTTGTACTTGTCACGGTGTGTGTGTCCTGTTTTTATTTGGGTATTTTTTTTTCAGTAGTACTACAGGTACCAGCGGGCCCGTTATTCCGCCGCATGCTGGCACTTGTGGTTCTCCAAGTACCAGCTTGCGGGGGAGGCTTGCTGGGACTTGTAGTACTACTGGAAAAAACAATATTCAGACATTTTTCTCAAGGCTATCAGCCTCCCATCCGTAGCCCTTGGATGGGGGGACAGCCTCGGGCTTCACCCCTGGCCCTTGGGTGGCTGGGGGGGGACCCCTTGATTGAAGGGGTCCCCACTCCCCCAGGGTACCCCGGCCAGTGGTGACTAGTTGGATATTTAATGCCACGGCCGCAGGGCACTGTATAAAAGTGACCCCCGACTGTGGCATTATCTGTCCAGCTAGTGGAGCCCGATGCTGGTGTAAAAAATACGGGGGACCCCTACTCGTTCATTCCCCCGTATTTTTTGCACCAGCATCAGGCGCAGAGCCCGGTGCTGGTTTTAAAAATACGGGGGATCCTCTGTCAAATTTTCCCCCGCATTTTTAGAACCAGGACCAGCTCGAAGAGCCCGAGGCTGGTTATGCTTTGGAGGGGGGACCCCACGCCATTTTTTTCTGGGTTTTTCCCGTTTTTTCACGTTTTTTTAAATCGCAGCAAAATCCGGCAAATCGGCCGTTTTTCGCCCGCGGGACTGTCGAATCCGTTTTTCATTGAATATGGTGAATTCCGGCAGCCACCTGCCGAAATTCACCTGTCGAATTGTGTCGAATTAAAAAACGGTGATAATTTGCCGCGATTCGCCGTGAATTGCATATACCCCTCAGTCACCTATGCTCGCAAGCACATCATAGTAACTGTTATGGTCATGTGCTTTAATAGAGTAAACTCATTTATCAATATAAATTGTCCACTTTTGGTATTTTTACCTATTGTGCTTAAATTTACCCAGGTCAGTGCAGAATCATAACCTCTTTCCAATGTTTGAGACAAGCCATACAAGGACCCAAGGCATATATGGGAAAACTGACATGTTTTTGGTACTTTGTGCATGTGCCAAACCCGTACTGAGAGTGTGCAGAAAAGGTTCTGCACTGTTGCATGCATCAATTCTTGGGTGGAATGATGTAGCTACCATTTCCTAACAACTAATTCAACAGTGCTCACTAGGACAAGCACTTGGATATAATTTTATATTTTATAATTTTGTAGCCTATTCCTATCTTGCGTATGTCTGCAACTTTATTTTTCATTTTCCTTGAATGCTCCTTGGGCTTCGCTTTCAATTATTTCCTAACAAATCCTGCAACACATTTTGCATACATCTGACTTTTACTCTAGGGAGCACCATCAACAAAATAAAATTGTAAAGTAATTTTTTTCCCACATACAGTAATCTAAGTTGGTCTTTAGATATTAGATTCTAGTATTTAGATACTAAAATTCCTGTGTGGACTCATCCTCATACTCCCATCCCCTTTTATAGTGATTCTATATTCCCTACCAGATGTACACACAGACATATATCCTGGGGTTAATCTTTGTCAGAAACCCACGCAAACACATGGATAACATACAAACTCCACACAGGTAGGGCCTTGGTGGGACTCAAACTTAAAACCTTAGTGTTGTGAGGCAGTCAAAGGGTGCATTAGGGGCAGAAGCAGCGGTAGGCATCTTTATTGCATGCAATGATTGTTTCCATCTGTAATTGTAACTTTACAAAACTGTACAAAACAATTTCTAACACCATTGCTGGACATTTGAGGGGCACCCATGATTATCTAATCACTGCAGTATTCAACTGAGGGGTTAATTATACACACAATTTTATATAGTTCTACTTTTGATTTTAAAACAGATTTTATGTGGATCAGTAAACCATTTAGTTATCTTGCTAACTTGGTGGCCAACCATCTGTATAGTAATTGTATTGACAGACAAGTAAAAATGTAGCCAATAACAAATCTTTATCTGCAAAGGACTATTAACTAATTTTAAATCCATGAAAATGATTGCCCTTCAATGGGCATTTACTTTAATGTTTTGACAGTAAAACAAATGTTGCCAGATAGTTTATTTGTGTAACTTTGAAAAAAAAAATGATTTACATTTTATTTCAGCTCTTCTTGCTACTATGTATATTCATGCAAATTCAATGCATTCATCATTGTATTACAAGTTGGATCTTGAACAATATTTTTTTAAGAAAATAAGCAGATAAAAATAAAAAACAAGAAATGAGCAATCAATCAGTTAATTAAAGATGTAAATATTCCAGTGGTAGTGTTGTGTATTAGAAAATAGTTTTATGTCCTACATTTCATAAATTAATTAACATTAAATAAAACTATTTCCCTATAAAGTGAAGAAAAAAGGCTGTAATTTTCTAGGTAACACTAATATCTTACCTATAATGAAGAATATACAGTACATATCTTACCTGTTGTATAGGCACAGTAGATCACTTGCACATATGTTGAGCACTTTATCATCAAATAAAATACTACTGTAAGTTTAAATACTTCACATGATTGTTTCAATATACAATAAGTGAATATGCTTTAACTGTAAGCATGTCATATGTAACATTATTAGTGCTGACATTAAATCAATACATTTCCATTAAAGCCATGTATATGGTTACTCACTTTAGGTTTTTAAGATAATATTATCCTGCCTAAATGGGGTAACATAGAGAGATTATAGAAGACATAGAACTATACTGATTGTGCATGGTTTTGAGGTTAAGTGCCTTTGGAACCGCAATGTCAAGATTAAGATACACAATGTATTATTGAAAGTGACCTTGAGGTGACTTATACAGAAACATTGTATGTTGTGCAGTTATATAAACAAAAATCAGTAAGCAGGACATGATTTAAGGAGGTACAGATTTGTGTTGATACAACTAAATTGAGTTTGAAACTTTTTGAATAAAATGATAGGATTTTTCCATTATTGGAACACCCATATTAATATAAACATAGTAACATAAAAATAGTTGATGAGGTTGAAAAAAGACAAAATGTCCATCGGGTTCGGGTATTGTAATCCTAATGCTAACTATAGTTTACTAATGCTAACTATAGTTTACTAAATGACCCAAATGAAGTTATGTTTATTAGACTAATAGCATTTAAAATTCATGCTTTATCAAATATAAACTATCTTTAAATGCTGTACCCTTAGATATTTTTTTCAGTCAGGAATTTATCTAATCCATTTTTAAACTTATTGACCGAGTCCATCATTACTAACTTCTCTGGCAGAGAATTCCAAAACCTTACTGCCCTTACTGTGAAGAACTCCTTTCTTCATATGGTATTAAATTTCCTTTTCTCTAGTCTGAGAGGGTGTCCGCGTGTACTGAGCAATGATTTTGTAATAAACAAATCACCTGAAAAGTCCTTGTAATGTTATTTGATATATTTGTAAATATTAATAATGTACCCTCTTAACCGCCTCTTTTTGAGTGTAAACATTTCTAGCCTAGTAATCCTTTCCTCATAGTCTAGTGCCTCTAGACCCTTAATCAATTCGGTAGATCGCCTCTGAACCCTTTCAAGTTCCGAGATATCATTTTTATAGTACGGTGCCCATAACTGTTCACAATATTATAGGTGTGGCCGTACTAATAATTTATAAACTACACTCCATCATGTAGCAAATGTGGGAGTTACCTTGAAGAATACGCTCTATTAAATAGATTGGATGCAAAAAGTCTTCCATGGCAATATGGCTCATGTGAGATTATAAGATCTTCTGCTCATAATTAGACAACCCCTTTAAATGCTGTTTTAGCATTGCATGGTAGCCTCGATAGGTGCTCATGGTAAGATAAGGTATATAGTAAAAGCTATTTTATATAAATTAGCTACAACAGTAAACAGATACCCATACAGAGGTCCTAGAACAACTATTTTATCATTCTCCTTTGAGACACATATTTGCTGAAAACCAAGCAACAAACCACAACAATCTGTATCTACCAGGGGGTCTTAAGGAGGGTACTCACGGAGCGATTGCTGCTTAAAATATAAGTAATCTGACTAGATTGCTTAGAATTTAAGCATGATCTGTCCGTGTGTACCCCCCAGAGCGATAGTGATGCGCAGCCCCGTGCATCGCTATCGCTGGTGCAAAATTGGGCTGCATGCAGGCTCAATCTAGCACATCACTCATTTCACCCGCTGGGTGAAATGAGCCCCCCCCCGTGTCCGCCCGCACACTCAACACACATCGTGCGGTTCTGAGCGGGGGGAGAGATCTTGCTGAGCGGTTCATTCAGCACAGATCTCTCCCCAAATTGGGCAATGAATACGGCCCTTTACTTATATGTAAACTTATGTTGGTTTTTATGAGCTGCAGATTCCTGTATGATTGTCTCAGCAACAATATAATCAAGATCTACAGAGAAACTGTCTGAGTAATTTTCAGTACAATTGTTCTTACTGAATATAAAATATTAGAGCAAGAACATTGTTTCACTTTTGCTGCTAATTAGACCTCTACATAACATTTTTTGCAACCACCGCCTAATTAGGATTTAAAAAAGATATATTATTATGTATTATATTTTATATCTGGCTTTAATTTGCACTGAATACAGTAGTTTTGTAAGAAATTTGTATATGTGGACAAATAAAAGTTATTAGATTTGATACCTTTGTGATAATGTTCATTTCTGTATACTTTATATTAAAAAGGTCAATGTCTTAAATTTATCTTTTGTCTTTAATAATGTTTTTGTAGACCAGCTGCTGTACCCCTTAATAGTTGGGTAAAAGTATTTATAGTATAATATACTGTATTACACCTACAATTATATTTAGGTAAACTGTATCCATGGTATTACTGTTTGTGACAGCAGCTACTGGATTAAAATTTTGACAGCAAAATATCAACATGGTCTGAATGTTATCATTCAAAATGTCAACATAGACATTATACAGTGTCAACAAGGGAATGCTGACAGGTACAATGTTGACACCTCATGTTAGTCAAGGGGTTAGGCATCAACCAGAGTTAGGGTTAAGGTTAGTAAGGTCCAGGACATAAGTGGACAAAAAATGGATGACATTTTGACTGTTGACATTAACATTATGTCAATGTTGGCATTGTGAATGTCACCATTTTGCAGTTCAAATTTACAGTATGTTCACATCAACATTCTGAATATCAACATTAGACCAATGTCAACATTCTGATATTGATATTCTGAATGTTAACATTTTCTGCCACATCCATCTGGAAAATGGCAAAGTGTGATATTTTAAAAAGACAAGAATAGTAATAGAAACAAAAGGGGGTTATATCCATTTCCTGCACGAGAGGTACAAACAAAGCTACTCCCCTTAAATAGCAACCTGTTAATGGGACTGGGATAAAAGTCTAAGGTGAAGTATCTCCCTATGTATGACCCTTAACTTATCAAGGGAACCATTGGTCCAATATAAACTGATTTTCACTGGTTTATTGTTGAATCCCAATAAAATGTGAATTCCATATTAACCCTCTGGGACTCCCGGGTTCAGGTGCAGTGTGCCTGACAGGCGCCTGTTAGAAAATCATCATTAGCACCTAATTAACTCAATTCTAATGCTCTTAAAGTGATCAGTGACCTTCATTAGGATTTATAAAGAGACAAATCTAAGGTTTTATGGGCCATTTCAGCAGAAAATCTGAAACAAAAAAGAGAAAACATGAACATGAGTATAAGTTTGGCAGTGACATGCCTGAGACACCACCAGGGACAAGCCTACATATTTCTGCAAAATATGCACAACCTTTGTTATTTTCATTCATAAAATGAGCAAAATAAACAATTAATAGATGAAAATGAAAGGAAAAATTAACCTTAAAAGTCGGAGGAGTTTGGGGGCAGTGTGCCTGAGAGGCCAGGAGGGTCACTACTGCACTCAATGCATGCAGTGGGAAAACTGACTAGTTGGGTTTCGAACAGCACCTAGAGATAGGGTTGAGAAGGGAGTGAGAACAGTTTTGCAGCGCCTGTCAGGCCAGATACGCCTGACTGATGGTTAAGAATCTTCCAAAGAGTTAGCCCTGAAGAAGTCTCTTAGAGACAAAATGCACCCACAGCTTCTCTTCATAAAAGGGACTGAGAACTTAAAATCATTGGCTACTCTACTTTCTCAAAGCTGCGTTATCTGTCTACCCACCTCAATGAAAGGGCAATCATGGGCTTGCCAAGGATTTAACTCCTCAGACTACAATAAATATTGTCTGCAACCATCCTGCATCTCCACCTCAAGAGGTTAGCTCAGATTATATGCCTCAATGGTTATCATTAATGCAATACTTTTCAATTTATTCACCTATAGTTTGGAACTTCCATAGGGTACCATTCCCAAGTGCCCCTCCAATGATGCAGTTCTTATGGAGATCATTAAAGAACAGTTACTTCAGAACTCTCAATGGATGCCTTGCTCCCCTCTTTATACTGTGTAGACTTTGGATTATGACATGCCTGGCTTTAACCGAGCATGGGCTCATTCTTTCCAGCAGTTTCTACTAGAAAAAATAGATAAAATGCTATTTTGATACAGTGTCTGTAAGGATTAAACATCCAGTAAATATATATATATATATATATATACATATGATAATGATCTGATAAATAAGTGGTTCTCCACTCCGGTTCTCAAGAGAATACATACATCAGTGGCATCCTGATGCCGATAATCCCAGCAAGGGTTTGGTAAAAATACTTAGCTTCCCACCATACCACCCAAACCCTAACCCTCCCCTTCCCTTCCTGAAGCCTAACCCTTCCACCATCTGCAGCCTAACCCTAACCCTCCCTGGTGGTTCCTAAACCTAATCCCCCCTCCCAGCAGGCTAACCCTAGCCCCACCCCACACAGCCTATCCCTAATCCCCACTAGTGCCTAAACCTAACTCCCCCTCCCCCACAGCCTAACACCAACAGTCCCCAACAAACTTACGACTTGGATCCCGGCATCGGCAATTTGACACATGTTGAGATTCCAGTGGCAGTGTCCTGGAACTGGAATTTCGACTACCAGCATCCTAACCGACCACATCCTGAACGCATCCCATCTCAAGTAACTCCAACACAGGTCATGCTTTCTGGATTTCTTTATTCATGCACAGTTGAGTTAATTTATTTTGGTGGATCATTAATTATCACACCTGTTTCCACCTACTGTAAATATGAGCTATAGGGGATACTTGAGTAGTATATGTAAGGTTGTTTGGTGTGGTTTGTTACAGCTTAAAATTATATTGGCTCGCTCTATCTAACTGTTCTTTTCAGATGTAATTCTTTTTTTATGGTTAAATAAAAATAAATATATTGTTTATTATTATGCAGGTATCTATTGACTTCTATAATTTTTGAAGTTAAACAAATTTAAATCTTAATCTTAATTTATATTTTGGAGAAACACTGAATGCACCATTTTTATTTACAGCAGCGTAAACTATTTTTTCCAGATGTCTCTAATATTTAATGAATAGTTGGATAAGTGAATTCAAAACAGTATATTTTTTGTACAGTAAAAAAGTTATATTATTTAGCAAATCAATTTTTTATAATACAGTATTCATGATATTATTTGTGATCAAGAGATTTGATCTATATTTCTAAAAGTTAATATTTAGGGTGAGCATTTTTTGTAGAGTTGAAAGGTCTACCATGATCTGATCATGTCTTAGATTGGTTCACATTATACATTAACTCCTTCATTCTATGTATAGTTCTAATAATTTGTGATTTCATGTATATTCAACAAGCTCAGAGAATTTTAATTTAAACTTCAATAATAATATTGAATATTACTCAGATAGTGTATAAATTTGTTCAGTAAAGCAACTACAATACATTGGTTATAAGAAGATACAATTTATGTTACTCACCTAAAAAGAGATATTATTCAACACCTCAATACCTATATAATGCATACTCTAGGATACTAATGATTAATAAATCAGGTGCTTAGCTAATGCTGCTTACAAAGGAGCTAAATATGTGGCAATGTGAAGAGAGGGCACAATTGAGTGTATTACTCAACAAAATATAGGTTCTAGGTGGAGAAATAAACAAGGTAAACTTTTAACAAATCTTGTCAAAACACACATTTCATATAAGCAAATCACAGCCATACATTTTTTTAGGCCTGCTCACTGATCAATACATTAACAGACACATTACAATGTTGTGTAATTGAAAATCATTGGGCCCATATGGGCTGTGTGCAGAATATTATAAAAATGTTTTCTGTGCATATTACTCCACATGTACACATCTACTATACTTCTATATTTAATTCTATGGTAGATGGAAAATCAATGTACTGTACTGGAAATGTTAATCTAGAATGAATCACTGTCATATTAAAACCAAATAAATATCTAGAGCAAGTTCTATTACCTCCCTATCTCGTTCCTAAACATAGCAATCACAGTTCAGTGTTACCAGTTCTAGTTTATCCCACTTAATACGGCTTTATGAAGGGTAGGCTTTCAATACATAACATTAGACATTACGTTTTAAGTTTTAACCAATGAACATCAAAAAAGGAAAAGGAATAATATTATTGTTAGTTTAGTTGTGGACAAAGCAAATTTCAACTTTTTGAATGAACATGTCTTTATTTTGTTAGAACAAGCTATAATACGCCTAAGGCCCTTATGACTATTAACAATCACTCAAGCATTTTGAAACACTAGACAGTGTTCTCTGACCCACTTCTTTGTAATTTATAAGTGGGACATCTTGAATATAAACAACTTGCTTTTGCATTTGCATATGACCTTTGGTTCCATATCAAAAATTCAAGATTACTTTACCTACTATTCTCAATAAATTATGTGAATAACAACCTATATCTGCCATTATGGCAAAAGACTTGCATTATTTGCTGAGGTAAAAAAAAGGTTGGAAGAAAACATTTCTAAATAATTAAATTGCCATTTAAAGTATCTACAGTTAAACATTCCAAGTGATCAAGAGCAACATTTATGCCACAGACATTCTGGGGGAAACTTATTAGAGCTTACAGAGAGAAAGTGAAGAGAGACAATTGCCAATTTTCAGGATGGTTTTGAAAAAATGACAGGAGCTAATTGGTACTTTATCTCTCTCAACTTAATCTCTCTCTCCAAGCATTAATATATCAACACCAATGTCGCAGATTTACTTCTTTTTTTAAGTTTTTTTTTACTTTTAACCAATTTGGACTGATGTAATCTTACTTAAAGAATTAGCTTTCTATGGTTATGTTTTAAAAAAAAGTTTTGCCTATTTTTAAGCAAAACTGATATTATTATTTTTTAATGTATTATTTATTTCATTTATTATGTCAAATAAATGGCCTCAAACAATTTAGTTTTGACTTTAATAATGGGCATGTAAAACTGAATATTTGGTATGTAAATTATTAGAATATTAAGGAATAGAATCTTGCTGCTAATTATTAGAGATGAGCAGGTTCGGATTTACTCAGTTATTTACAACAGAATTATCGCAATTTCTTATTTTCTGGATTTTTATTATTGGTTAACCAAACACATGACGTCCAATAGCCAATAAGGAGATTCTGGTACATCCGAGTAAATCTGAGTAAAACTGAACCCGCTCATCTCTACTAATTATAGGAATGAAATTGACTGGATCAATAAAACCAACACCTTTACGTCTTACTCTTTAGAACAAGCTTTCAGTCTAGATGCCTATTTGGAGAAACTTTTAGAGGAGAATATAGTAGAAAATTCTTTATGAAATAGTACAGATAGAGCCACGCTAGTCGTGGCTCCATCTGTGCCTAGGTGCACCCGCCTAGGCGCACCTAGGACTCGGCATCTCCGTTGCCAACTGGGCGAGCGCACCCGTAATGGAGACACACCCCATTAACTTGAATGGATAGCGTCACCGTCCACGCGCTGATTCACGGTCTGAATAGAAGCATCTCTGAGCACTACCGTTTGTGATGAAGCTGCCTCAGATGATCGCGGCTCCATCTGTATACACTGTTTTGTCTTCTTACAAATACAGTATCTTCTAATACAAATATTTAATATGGCTCTACCCCAGATGTGTTTTGTTCTTTGAGTAAATAGAATTTCAATGTCAATAACAATTTATGGACTTAAATACATGTAAAATACAAAGTTATCAATGCTTAAACACTCTCTGTACACAATTATCTATAGAAATATTTTCTTAGCTACATATAACTAGTTATTTTACAAAAGTGGAAAACTTACTAGGACATGAAAATAGACAATGCTGGTTGATGGTGTTCTGGTGTTCTTTGATATCTAATCTGTTATACAACCTTGAGTTCTTGGACATATTATTTTATAAAAAATTATATCTAAATAAAATTGTTAGGCAATTACTTTGCTTGTTAACAGTACCAAAATAGGAATGGCTAGATGTCGAGGTACATTTCCAGAGTTTGTTTTTCAAGATATTTTATAAGTTCAAAAGAAGATAAAAATTTTAAGTCTAGTTCATATTCGGAAATTAACTATAAGATATTAAATGGGCATATTAACACCTGATTAAGACATCAAATTGGGTTTAGACAGCATCAAAAATGTCAGTCTTCTGAAGTTGACCTTTAACATTTCTTTTAGTTATATCCCATAATACAATATTTTTGGAATTTAGGCAAATTTCTATATTAACTGTAAGGGCATATTCAATTAGGCGTAGGGTCTACTGTAAGTGGGAAAGCTCCTGGTTTCATGTCCAGAGTTATACAACTATTTAGCAAATTCCCCACATGATAAACCAGAGTGTAGCATGTACTTTCCCGTAGATTCCACACAGAGGGGGAGATTCAAATGTTTGAAAAGTCAGTTGGGTGTCTGTTTTTTTCCTGTCTATTAGATAGGAAAAAACATACTCCCAACTGACTTTTTAAACATTTGAATCTCCCCCAAAGTGTTAGAATATGGGTCTTCCTACACATTAAATATAAAGGGTGCACTTTAATATGGATTTTTCTTAGCATCTCCTATAAAAGAAAACATCACCCTCTGGGGCTTAGGCCGAGATTGAATCAGGCAGAACTGACAATTTTATCCATTGGCTAACTGGATATTCCTCTAGATTAGTATTTCATTGTTGCTAGTGAAAGGGCACTGTGAAATTTTTCACACAGCAGTGGCTAGTGATAGGCTGCCTGCCTGTAATAGAAAATTATTACATACAGTATGATATCTGCAGTTTAAAAGACAATCCTTTTTTTACTAGATTACACTTGATGTGACTAATCTAGATATAATGACTAATAGAACTGACCACTTATTTCATGTACTGGGTGTTAGCTAGTATCAATAAAGAAACATTAGTTGGAAATGTTAATATCTGATGCTCATATATTAATACATTAATATGTTACACTAATGGAATATTTAAAAATAAATATTCATCTTATGTTGCAATATGATTCTGAAATTTGTCATGCCTGGGTATAAGACCAAAAAAGCCACCTCTTGTGTGTGGATTTATTTTTACTCAAATCATGAAATTTATTAAGCTACAATATCTGTACCATTTGTAAAGCCACAGTAAGTAGAGGTAGGGATGTTACCCATTTCGGAGCCTCCTCCCTGTTACATAATTTGGAGTGAGTTCACGTAAAGTCTGAAAAACCCAGTAAAATAATATCAAACAGTTTAGCATCAGCTAGCTCCCAGCACATGCAATCACACCATCATCATCAATCTCCTCATTAATGATCAGAGGTATTCCTGCAAACAATTTGCAAAGGCTAATCCTTGCATGATTAGAAAATGACATTGTAGTCACTATCCACTTAATCACATATATGTGGACAAGCGGTAGTGGTCAAACTAAAGATTACATGACTGTGACAGCCCACTGGGTGGGTGTCTCGCTTCAGCAGCAGCAGTATGTAACACAAAAGGCCAGCTAATTCACAGGCAGGCAACTCTCTGTATCACTGGCTTCACTAAGAGGCATGTCTGTGTCAAACTGTTAGAAAAACTAAGGGATAACATAGCAAAATGGCTTACCCCGCTAGAACTTTCCTCAGGATTTGTCATTTCTGATAATGCAACTAATATTGTGAGAGCATTACAACTGGGTGAATTTGAGCATCCACCCATGTGTTGCATACACAATAAACTTGGTGGTAAAGAATTTTTTAAAAAATTACATGGGTGGAAGTCTCCCTACTATAAGCTGCATCAGTGATTTATGACCCTCTACACCATCACTAGGTCCAGGGGATAGTGGTGGGTGAGGGAGATTAAATATCCAGCTCTCTACTAACTGCATTCCACTGAAGACCTGTGCATTCTCTGCCCATGGCTGCCATCTTATTTTTCAGCCAGGTGCCTGCTTCAGTGCTGCCTGTCCCTCTCTGGCCCTGACACTCACCCAGACAGCCTCCCCTGCATACTGTCTTCCTCCAGATCTCTCCTGCAGTTCTTTCCCATAGACAGCACATGTATAATAGGCTAGCATTTTCAGCCTTGTGACACCCCTGCTGGTCAGGTCTGTAATGAGATGCACAACAGCTTACTCTGTTTCAGCTCACACTAGTGGGCTGCTTATGTTTAAATAATAAATAAAATCAATCAATAATAAAAACAAGGTCTTTTGGTTCCAGTTTCATGGTGTGAGGTCCTCTCTCCCTAAGCTCTGGGTATCCACTGGCCATACCACCATTACACAGCTCTTACCGGCCTCCACAAGGGAAGAATGCTGTGACTTAGTGATCGGGAGTTCACATGGTTGGTTCTCCACCTACCAACTCATCTTCCCAATCTACTGTAGTGTAACCCTTTTCAAGTGTCTTCATTATTTACACAAATCCACCATTTGGCATGACTCTCACAAAGTGCGTGATCTCTCCTGGGAAGGTCACTGCCTTTTGATATTTCAGGACTACTCAGCTTAACTTACCAGAGTGCGCAAATCTTTCTTTATCATATGCTTCCAACTGAATGAAGAAAATCGCAAGTGTTCCCTTTTATACCCGACCACTTTGTACATTTATAACAGATCCTCTCACAAGGACTTCAACACTTTAGATGATTCAGCTGCATTTCTGAGAGAAGAAAATCTAACCTGACTGCAGATATTTTAGATCCACTTTTGGTATCCCCTGCCACATAATCGTCTTGTGGCCGATAAGCATGAGCATTCCAGATTTTCTGTGCCTTTTGTTTCCCACTTCAGTGTGATTCTTTTTAAGATGGTGGGGATCCCATATCCTAATATGCAATGACTTTCACTGCATGTGCTTTCTTTATTGTAACTATTAATATTATGCTTGTCTTCTATACTCAATTCTTTTCTACCCTATCTTAAGTACGAGATATCTTCTCAAGTATGCCAGTTGCAACAGCATTACTGTTTGTGCCCTCAGTAATATAAATCCACTGACTCGCACTTCTTGCTTGGGGATATGCCTATTTTGTGTCCTCATTTCTCACTAACTTGTTTTGAATTATATGCCTATTGTATATATGTTTACATTTCTGCAAATAGGCAAGCCATAAGCTTTTATCAGATTTAATTGTTTGGTTGCGGAATACATGGACTCAATTATAATTTCAGGTTAGCTTCTATGTCATTAGTAACCTGTTCCAGTGAGGTCAATCAAGAAATCAGGGACAACTACTGTTTTCTTGTTATTAATTAATTTTTTTAATCCATTTTTTACCCCATGGTATTATAGTAGGCTATGGTTCACTACTCATTGTATTACCTATGTTTGGTGATTTTTGTTGTTGTTGCTACTGCTCACTGTTTGTGAGTGTTGTGTCTTCTTCCTCATGTATGTACCTCCCTTCTCCACTCCCTCTTCTTCTCCCGCTACTTATTGTTTTTGTATATGCAGATGACACTGTTATGTACCTCCATTATGCTGTAATACTCTATGTCAGAACTAAAAGTTGGTTCTCTTGATGTAGGTGGTATCCATTTGCCTGCCAAGTGAAAGAAAATTCTCCTATAGTTATCTCAGCAAAACTTAGACCTGGTGTTTTTCCAAGATACACACTTTGTCCCAAAAGAGATTTTGATGTTGCAGATGCTACAATGGGTAGTTGTCGGTGCAGCCCAATTCAACTTTAAGATGAGAGGGGTTGTCATTCTAGTGAGATGGCTACTGCCTCTGGAAGTATTTTCTGTAACACCGGACATACTGTAGAAGGTCCCTATTTTTTAATCAAAATATCTATCTATGGTACCAAATAATTTTGTACAACGCTTATGCTCCCAATTTATATTCCAAAGCCTATTTCCAGAAACCACTGGCTACTTTAAGCATTTACAGTAATGAATCATTAATAGTATGTGGCGGTTAAGCTCTAGATAGGTCCAATGCCTCACGAACCCCCACCTCCTTACCTAAGCTGGGTACACCTGCCTTTACTAAATGTCTCCACTTAGTTGATGCTTGGCAGCCCCTTAATCCTGTAGAAAGGGAATAGACATGCTTCTCCACAGCATACCATCCTTGTCAAAGATTCACTTCCATAAAAAGTAAATATCTATACCCAAATCTTACAGACTTTTCCACCCATTGTGCCATAAACAAACTATTACAAATGTGGCAGAAGGACATTCACTCTATTCAGGAAGTGGATGAGCTGCTGAAGCACTTTGATTCAATTTTAAGGATTTTAAGCTCTACTTACCTTCAGAATGTTCAAATTAGAACCATACACTGGGCCTATATTTCCCCATTACAGCTTTGGTTTGTTAAGTTTGTTAGAACAATTCCATCTTGCACCACTTCTCATTATAGGCTGTATTCCTGGGTACGATGATGATGGTTTTTTTTTCATATACAAAATATTTCTTAGTTATTGCACTAAAACATTACTAATGTGCAACACATTTTTAAACAGAAAAATAACTGCCAGCTCTATTGCTTAGTTTAGCCAACCAGCCTTTGGTCAATATTACTGAACAATGTGTGAGCTGTGAGGTAGAAAAAATTGTCTGGAAATGACTGGAAATTAATGCAATTGAGGTCAATAATACTGAAGAGATTAAAAAAGGCACAAATCACATGATTTTAGCTGTTCTGCCAAAACAGAAATCAAAACCAAAACTCAGAGTGCAGATTTGGCAAAACCAAAACATGGGAGTCAGCATATATATTTAGTATTAAACATTATTTACTTCACTGGTAAGATCCAGCTCTCTCCCCTTCCTTATTTTCCTCCTCCGCTCTATTGCTGACAGCCTATTTTTGCAATCTGTGCATACACATTAATTTTTTTACAGGCACGGTTGAGCAGGGTTTCTCTTTGCTGGCAATGGGGACCATATCACTCTTGCCAACTATAGATGCTGTAAACAGTACAGTGTCAAACAATGGAAAACTAAGTTTATTGCTGTTTGTTAAATAAGAGGGTGTGCAATAAGCTTCTGGATGTGCAATGCATTGGTAGGGTAGACACAATTTGACTGGTTGTGAACTGTAATCTCTGACTAAATTTTTTATGACATATCTAGGTGCAGAACCTAATATAAACAGCTTTGCACACTGAAGAAGTTCACTTCCTTCATGAACTTGTTATGGAACTCAACAGTAGCCACTGGAGAGCCATGTTTTCTACTACTACAAGTGTGGTCTGTGAAAGCAGGAGAGTATTACCCAACTGCAAGCTGTTTTAGTGAGGATGCACCAACCTAAACCACTACATTTAAATGGCTTGCATAATTTTGCATTGGAGAGGGTCCCTGGAAGATGAGGTACACTGCGGCTGACCTGTGTTCATCATCACCTTGGGTAACGTTGCTACTCTGTCCAAACAACAGTCAAGTCAGCCCAGTAGACACCAGTTTGAGGTGCGCTGCCCCTGAAGTTCCAACATGAGCACAGCATGGCCAAGCAGATGGTAGCTGCTTTTGTGGCTAAGACTGGTCATATAACTATCATACCACTTGTGCAGAAGTGCACCATCACTGGGCACTGGTACACCAACCAATGCTTGATGCAAGTGCTAGAAGTAATTTCCAGGCACTGTTCGAGTACTCACACTCATGGTGCCCTTCTCTATCACATCAATATACCTGCCCACAATTCCAGGAAGGTGGTGGATTTTATGGTCCATCAATGTATTCAGGAGCTAGGTCATCCACCATACAGTCTAGATCTGGCCACCCAAAATGTGTGAGATTAATTTTGAGTCAAAGGAAGCTGCTGTGGAGACCTTCAACTAGCATGTAGATGAACTACCTGCTTTGGACTGGTCCAGCTGCTTCACAAAGTAGTTTGTGTGCATTCAACTTTGCATAGACTCCTCTGGTGAATACTTTGAAAAAATGTAATGTTCACTTTGTTTGTAAATATAATTACTTTTTGTGCATCTGAAATTGTATTGCACACCCCTCATACTGAAAGGAGGACATAACCCTTTAACGAGCTATAAAGGAGTTATGTTTCATTGTTTAAAGGAGGCCCTAAGAGACTATAGAGAAGAGGGACAAATGAACAATGACAACTCTACTAGATTACACATTTTTGCAAGAAGACATATTAGCACCTTATAGAAACTGGCTGAATTCCTATATGTATATTTATACACAGACATCCCTTATTATTGACATTAAAGCAATGCAAACATAAAATATAAATAATGATGATAATACGAGATCTCAAGCAAGAAAGATAATAAGATAACAAAAAAATGGAGATGTAGTCCAAATGCACCCACTCCTATATTATTCTTGACTTAAAAAGGAAAAAGTAGGGAAAACAAGTTGTTTTTACATACAGTATGTGCAATCATCTTTTATTGATGATCTACTCTAATTTAAATAATCTCATTAATATAGTAATAAAATGGTAAGGGAACATGATATCAATAGTAAGGATGTTTAGTAAATCTGCAATTTGGAAAATGACTCAAGACCATTGCCACACCACATGAAAAAAATCACCTAAAGCAAGTGAGACAGGTAAACATTTATGCCTAAAGGGTAGGAATAATTTATTTGACCTAGATACTGAAGGGTGAAATAATAAGTAAAATTTCTATAATGAATATACAGTACTAAAAACAGAGAAAGTTAGTCATAGAGTGTGTGATTTTCTAAACATAGATGTAGTTATCAAGATTTTTTTTATCAGATTTGCATTCCCCTCAATTAGAGATGTGTGCTAGCCCATTTTTGCTGGTTTTGGTTCTCAATCATCGTTGGGTTTTGGTTTTGAATACGGTTTACCAAAATCACCTAACATATTTTGGTTTGGAATTTTTTTTAAAAATGTATAAAAAAATTGCTAAATTGACATAGTTCGGGCCATTTTTGTTTCCACAGAAATGTTACCCACAAACACGTTAATTTTCAGTCATTTCCAGGTAATTTTGACCACCTTACAGTTCATAATATTGTGAGAAGAGAGAGGAGGAATAGGGGGAGATGTGAGAGAGCGAGAGAGTTAAGTTATAGTGGGAGATGTGTGAGAGAGCAAGTGGCGGAATAGGGGGCTATGAGAGAGTGTAGAGGAATAGGTGGAGATGTGAGAGTTGATCAATAGGTGGAGATGTGTGAATGGAGCAATAGGGGGAAACATAAGAGTAGAGGAATTGGGGGAGACTATCTGGAGTATGGCTTTTTACCAAGCTAAACGTGAATTATAAACACCCTAATTGAGCATTGTGTGAATTACCCCTCCACCCTTCCAGGGACAGATTGGGATGGAAAACCAACCCAGGAAATATCTGCAAGCAGCCCTAATGAAGGCAAAAGTCTGTTGAGGAGGGGCAGGATACGCTCTCCTCTTATGTCCTGATATAGCCTTACTTGCGTATTTTGTGGCAGTTGGGTGTGCGATTTCATTTTAATTCTACTACAAAGCCCTTCCCTGGTGTATATCATCTGTATGTGCAAGGACTGAGATGCCCACTGTCAGTGCCTACAGACACTGCAGTGCATCTTGGTGCAACTTTAGATGTCACCATCAGTTGCACCACCTACTAGGTGCAGATCATATGAGTAAGGCTTCCAATGTGAGCGATTCAGCGACTCTGCCGCAGGCTACTTTCAGTAACACGCCCATACAGCGATACATGTGAGTATGATAAGCCAGCACCCAGTGACCACATTGGAATGCCCAACACCTTTCTAATGCACTTGTTTGGGCTTGATTGCTAATCTATTCTGCACCTCTGTATGAACATCAGAATTTATCTGCGGTGCAACTCAGATGAAAAACACCCTCTACTGCTTCCAACATTGCCACTAGAAAGACTCAGATCAGGCCCATAATGCTGTTTACTATGCCATAGTAGTGCTTGGTATATAACACACTACAATGCGTCCCACATCACCCTTGGTCAGACTCAGTATGAGGCATGTCAAGCTGTATACTATGCCATAGTGGTGCTTGCTATATAACACCACTCTACTGTGTCCAAAATTGCTTCTGGTAAGATTCAGAATCATGCCCATTATGCTCTATACTATGCCATAGTAGTGTTTGCTGCATAACAGCATTTCACTATGTCCTACATTGCCCGTGGTCATATTCACAATCAGGCCCATTATGCTGTATTCTACACCATAGTGATGCTTGCTGTATGACATTACTCCACTGTGTCCCACATTACCCTGGTCAGATTTAAAATCAGGCCCATTATGCTGTATACTATGCCATAGTGTTGCTTGCTCTATAAATATAGTGTCTAAGGGTCATGTGTATTTAAATAATGTTACTCCTCTTCTATCTGCTGATCTCCCACAATATAAAAACATTCAGAGGTGCAAGCAAGACATAGAAAATAGAAATTTCCAAAAATAAAAATGACACAATCTGCATAATAGCAAGAATAATAAGAATATTTGTGTATATATATATATATATATATATATATATATATATATATGTATAGTAAACTAGAGATGTGCGAAGGACCATTTTTGCTGGATTTGGCTCTGATTTGTCATTCAGCTTTGGATTTGGATTTTTTTTATACTGACAAAAAAGCTAAAAACAAACAATTTGGGCTTTTTTTCCCTAGAACATGATTAACCTCAATTATATTAATTTCCAGTCAATTTTGACCACCTCACAGCTTACAATATTGTTTTCACCATTATTGGGCAAAGGCTGCGGTGACCTGGTTGGTTACTAAGCGACAGAGCAGCAGTTTATAGTACATCTATCAAGCATTGCCACAGAGCAATGGCAGAAATGAAAGTTGCTGCAAGATGGAATTGTGCTTGGGCCCTCCCACTCACCCTTATGTTGGATTTTAAAAAGGACATGCACACTTTAACAAACCAAGCACTTCAGCAACAGGCACTGCCACTTTATTGGCTGAAGTGCTTGGCTTGTTTGGGCCCCCACAAAACAAACTACCAATCGGCTTAAGGCAACAGCTCTACAGTGGCAAGATGTTATCATCATTGCCATCCTCACCCTCATCAGTGTGTACATCATCCTCACACAATATTAAAATAATCCCTGCTGGAATCTACTATTACAGAAGTCTGTACTTTGATTGAATATCTAATTGCAGACAAAGGTCTTCCTTGTGGAATTTCCACTTCATTTTGATGAATATCGTATTTCACATTTTGAGGAAGTAGCCTCCTACACCACTTGCTTACAAGGATCCCGGCTGTGCTAAAAACTCTCTCAAAGAACACAATAGAGAGTGGGCAGCTTAAGTAGTGCACAGCCCGTTTGTACAAGGGCCTTCAAATTGCTTTTTTTTGTTTCCAGTACTCAAAGAGACTCTGTGACATGTTTATTTGTATGGTGTCATGAAAATTATTTGTCACCATTGCGTTACGGTAGAGGTGTCACTAATGTTGACCAATTCTTTTAAATAATATTCATTATATTTTTTGTATTTTTATATTTTTAAACTTGCAACTCGGTTCGAACTGCATGGCTAACAGGTCTTATAGATGCACGTGAAAACAGTGAACTTAAGTAAAGCGCACCAATCAGTACAAAAACAATAGATACATTACTGTATATATTTTTTATTTTTCTATTTTAAAACTTGCAGCTTGGTTTGAACTGCATGGATCACAGGGCATATATATGTACATAAACAGAGAGCACTTGAGTAAAGTGCACCAACCAGTACAAACAGTAGATACATATATTTTTTCTTTTTATATTTTTATACTTGCAGCTTGTATTGAACTGCGCTGATCACAGGGCTTATAGATGCACGAGAACAAAGCACACCAGGGCACAATGTACCACTACAAACCTATAAAATTTACAGCAAAGTACAGTGCAGCATACAGCAGTGTGCATCGTGTCCCCTATACATAGTCACTTTATACAGCACAGTCACTTGCGAGTACAGAGTCCTACTGCTAAATTGCAGCTAATACAGCAGATTATAGCACAGTTTTCAACAGTTTGCCCCCTATACATTCACAACACAGCCACTTTTGAGTCCAGAGTCCTACTCCATAATTGCAGCTACTGCCGAAGAGTATAGTAGAGTTTTCAGCAGCGTGCTCCCTATAGAGTCACAGCACAGGCACTTGTGAGTCAAGAGTCCTACTCCTTTATTACAGCTTCTACAGCAGAGTATAGTGCAGATTTCAGCAGCGTGCCCCCTTTACACTCACAACACAGCCACTTGTGAGTCTGGAGCCATACTCCTTAATTACAGCTACTATAGCAGAGTATAGCTCAGCTTCCAGCAGTGTGCTCACTATACATTCACAGCACAACCAACAGACACTACAGCAGAGTATAACATAGCTTTCACCAGTGTGCATTAGTGCAAAATGGCTCCATATCCTGTGAGAATCTAACGTCGGGAAGATGACATTCAGTCTCGACGTGGGATCCGAGTCTGGCGGACTTGGATCCCCAATATTCGGAGCGGTCTGGATTCCAAGAAATCCGAACCACTCATCTCATATATATATGTATATACACGGTTGAGTCCCATTATTATGACCACCTCCTACATTTGAAGTCGACAGTGCGTAGCCCATGAAGTACGTCACTTGTCGTGCGCTGGTTTGGTGGGTATATATGGTGATCAATAGGCCATCTATCACTCGTTGCTGTCCTGGGTAAAAGGGACAAATTAATCCGATTTCCAAAAAGGGATAATTATCAGCTTTCAGGCCAAGGGAGGCAGTATTAGTGAAATAGCGCAGTTTGTGAACTGTTCGCATGCTGCGGTGGTGAAGGTGTATCGGGACTAAAAAAAATTGCACCATTGTGACTAACCAACATGGAAACTGCGGAATGCCATATGCCATTTATGTGAGAGGTGAGCATTTGCAAAGAAGGTGCATGAGGGCCAACCAACACACTCACCGTCAAAATGAACCTTGGGGCTACCAGTCGTGTGTCTAAAATTACATTTCAGACCATCTAGCTGCTGTCTGTGCTGCACATGGTGGTTACTCAAGCTATTAGTTGGTGGTCATAATAATGTCACTGCCTCACTGACAGCAGCACATTCCTGTCTCACTGACCGCAGCACACCTCTGCCACACACACGCACACACAAAGCACTAGTGGGGCACCCCAAATTAAAAACATTGATAACCTCTTTATAGAAGCTCAAGTCATTTAATCAAAGTGCATAGTGCATGAGCAGCAAAACTTAGTCCATAAACATGATATACTTATCAAGCATGTAGTGACAAAGCATGAACAGTATCATCATTTTTCTGACAGTACCAACATGAACATCTTCTTCAAGGGTCAGCCAAAACAAACAGCCATAACAAACAGATGCTAGCTCACCAAAGGCAATAAATACCCTCACCTCATAAACCTAAAGATTCTCACTTGTGCATAATCCACATGTATTGTATCACATTACTGGACATCCTATGCCAAATCCTGGCAGCCAGAACCAATGAACACCACACCACAGTGTAGGGGAAGAAAAAGAGGTTCCAGCGTACTGGAAGTGACATTGCAGCACCCGGCACCGAAAGTACTCAGACACTACAGTGGGGAAGAGATCAAGGTTCCAAAGTCCCGGAAGAGATGTTGCAGCACCAAAAATTATCAAAAATATGTTAGCCAAATTAAACAAAAACATTAAATAATAAAATAAAAATAAACACTGAGCGGGAGGCAGCTATATCAACTGAAAATATAAAAATTATTATAGTTGCCATGCAACCATAGTGACACGACTACACAGTATCAGTGTCACAATGTGAGCATGCACAGCGTTGCCCTGCTGTGCGTTCTCTCACTTTGCCTACTCTGTAATTGCACAGCTGCATGTCTTTGCCTGTCGCTTCACGCAACTGTCCATCTTCCCCCTCAGCTGCCATGGTGATCAACGCCCCACGTGGAGCAGGCGCTGGGGGCCACCATCTTAGACCTTGTCACATGTCCACAGTTACAATGTTTAAGATGAGTAAGACAGGAAGCTGCACCAGCGGTTAGTGGCCAATCATCTGACACCCATGGGTACAAAGATCCTTCAGAAGCACTTCCTGATTGTCAGTGTTTTGTTGTCTGTAGACCTGCTGAGAATCTCTTTGGCTAGTATTCTACCTATTGACTCTAGTGCAGTTGTCATCTTTAGCACTCACTGACTCCCAACAGCAGTCCTGCAATAGCTGGTACTGCAACATCCCAGTGTTCCTGCAATAGCTCTTACTGTACATCCCAGCATTCCTGATATAGCTGGTACCGTCCATCCCAGCATTCCTGTAATAGCTGGTACCACCCATCCCAGCATTCCTAATATAACTGGTACTGTCCATCCCAGAGTTCCTGTTATAGCTGGCACTGTCCATCCCAGCTTTCCTGACATAGCTGGTACTGTCCATCCAAGCAACCCTGACATAGCTGGTACTGCTTCACATCCAAACAATCCTGACATAGCTAGTACTGTTCCGCATTCTAGCACCATAGTAACCAGAGAGCTTCTTCTTCTCTCATCACTCATCCATACTGCATGAAGAAAAGTTATAGTAAGCAGCCTAATTTCCAACCCAGCCTTCCACGCTCCACTCCCGTGGCAACTCCTAGACCAAACCCACAAACTAACCCAAGCCTGACAATCAGCCAGGCTCAGCAATGGCCCGCCCCAACAAGTGTGCAAAATAAATTTTAAAAAATCATGCTAATACCAAATAGATTTGTACTACTGTACACTGTGCATCTTTGCAAATCAAATGCAATCAATGCGTAATGAGGGTCAAAGTCTGTTCATATAGGAAACCAGGATAATTGTGCAGAATAGGAGCTTCTCCCAAACGTTTAACAGCCTCATTGCATTTGACAATATGAAATGGTTTCTTCAGGAGGATAAGTGTAGAATAGTATGCTTTTGAGCTGTCTCACCTGTCACAACAAACTAATTTTTTTATTAGGTTTGTTTGGGGGTTTCTAAACTATCACTTATTAAATCTGAGGTTTCTTTTAATAGTAAAAATAATGATATTGAATTGTAGAGTCTGGCTACTTAGCTAATTTTGGATGTCTTGGACTCTAGAAATTCAGCATGATGCATCCCTGCCAGTAAAACACCAGAAAATGGCAGAGAATGTAAAATCACTGCTTACTAAAAATACCCGTAAAAGTACTGACTGTATAGTTGGACAGTGTTTCTATACATGGTGCAGAAGCATAAAGATGGTAAATCGTAAATTCACCATCCCTTAAGTCCGTAAATTAACATCTTATTGACATAACATACTGTATTCAATTCAGTGTACCAAGAAAAAATGTTTTCAGGAGGAAAACACCTTCTTGCAGTGGCAATCCATATAATCTCCCCTACAGATTTTGCTAAGTGAATACAATTATAGGGAATTCACCTTTCAAAATATTTCAATAGTTGCTAATAAATTGTTACTGTGGATTGCAATTTTAAATAGTATCTGCATTAAAATTGCATTAGACAAACGACGCTAAGCAAACATTTCTTTAGACTGAATGATAATATATATTCTTCAGTTTTTCAGTACTCCTCTTAAATCCCCTAAAGATACTTGTAAGTGCACATTTCTGAAAGTAAATTACGTGCTTGTGATGTTTTTTTGACTGATGCAATAATGTGTTTGATTTCTACTGTGACATCAATGCATCCTGTCTTTTCAGATATATCTCCAATGACACAATGCTTGTCAATGCTGATAAATGCAGTGCTATCTCCTTTGTGTTTTTAACATGTGTTTCGGGAGTTAGTTTTCATCATTTAGCATTCAGCATAGACACTTCTCTACTTTGCGCATTTAATTTTTTTTTTCCAGTTCAATGTTTATCCTTCATTTTCTTAATTTAATCTTCACTAACACCTATACGGTAATGTGATTTAATGAAATCTCAGTGACATTTTACATAGCATCTACATTTAATGATCGATGACTGAGTGTGTACAAAATGTGTGATACTTGTTTAATAATACCTTCAAAAATATAAATTGTAGTGCTGCCAGCAGCAATATATTTGTATATGTATTTTGTATAAATAACGCAAACATAATTTCTAATATTGCAAATGCTCACATATTTATATGGCTTAGAAACATATAAAAGAATCAATCTCCAGAACAAATCAAATAAAATCACCATATTTACTATTTTTCTTGCATTTCTGTTTCGTAGGATATATTCTATGACTTATAACATTTATGACTCGTTATGGCTGATTTGAAGTTTATTTAAATGCTTTCATTTGAAGATGTTGTCAATAACATTTACTGTTTAGTAATCATTAAGCTGATATTACATTACACATTATGTTGCAACAGAATACACTGATCTATTTTATCTTTTAATTCCAGTTCATATTGATGCAAAGTACACATACATACACTCCAATAAAGATAGAAATAAAATGTAATTTCTGTAAAAAAACAACAACACATGTTTTCTAAATTAGGTATTACGTATTAAGTATTCTACATCACTGTTAGAATTGCTGCTCACCATACTGCACCTTGCACCAAGGGGAAACTGTTAATTATAAAGAAAAGAAACAAACAACAACAAAAAAAAACATAATTAGTGATAAAAGGTGATAAGCATGATCCTAAATATTGTGTAAAGTTTTGATCTGTGATAATCAGTGATTGCTGTAATTGAAGAAAAAAACACAACAATGATGCTTCAGTAAATCCTGTTCATTTTGAAACTGGTCCTACTGAATTAGAAACAGGGCTGGGCTAGGGTGTTCGGCTCCCTCCTGTAAACAATAAAATTGCGCCTTCCACACATTACAAAGGGACAGCGTGCGCTAAGACGCGTGTCACAACAAGGGGTGAGAGAGAGACAGACAGGAGTGAGAGAGAGGGTGTCAGGGAGAAAGAGAAAGGAAAAGAGAGAGAAGGCATCAGGGAGAGAGAGGGTGCCAGAGAGAGAGAGAGAAGGGGTGGAGCAAAAGAGCGAAGAAGGGGAGTAAGAAAGATAGAATGTCAGGGAGAGAGAGGGGGGAGCAAGATAGATAGTAAGAGAATGTCAGGGAGAGAAAGAGGGAGAGACAGGGAGAAAGAGAACAAAAGAGAGAGGGTGTAATGGAGAGAGAAATTGAGATTGAGAGAATAAATTGAGTGTCAGAGAGAGGAAGAGAGAGACAGTGCTAGGGAGAGAGACAGTGGCAAGGAAAGAGGCAGAGACAGGGTCAAAGAGAGCGAGAGGGAGGCAGTGTCAGGGAGAGAGAGATACAGTGTCAAGGAGAGAGGGAGAGAGGGAGAGAAAGACAGTGTCTGGGTGAGAGAGAGCCGGGGAGGGGGATGCAGGGAGACTGTGTCAGGGAGAGAGAGGCAGTATCAGGGAGAGAGAGGGAGTGGAAAAGAAGGGTAAGGGAGAGAGACAGCATTGTCAGGGAGCGATAAATAGAGAGTAGCAAGAGAGTGTCAGGGAGAGCGAGAAGGAGGGGGGACAAGCACTACCTGACTCCAGCAGAGGTCTCTGAAGGGGGCGGGCACTTTCTGTCATTAGGCCAGGTTTTATACTTTCGGCGGCGGTCGCTCTTAGCTGGGGTGAAGGGGAGCTACAGGCCTTGGAAGAAGCTCAGGACTGAGTGCAGGGGGAGCAGCGGGTCCTTAAAGTAAAAAATTAAACAAGAGAGCGCAGGCATACTCCACTAAAATTTCACAATTTTAATCATAAAATATACGCAATGATCACATAATAAAGTATACATATACCTATTGTTACTAAAGTGTAGCCAATAAAAGGTCCGCACTAAACTTCATACAATTCCACTAAAATCGGTGCACTGATAGACTGATATAGTGGTGATCTTTAAATTAAAACCAATATGTCCTGAAAATTGGCAGCTGATGTTTAGCGCTGAAAGTCTAGATGTTATCCATAGATCAGTCCCATACTTGAAGATAATTTCATCAGGTTAGAGTCAATAGATGTATAACAAGTGCACTGTTATTTATAAAAGTTAGACCTCTATTTGTTACACCAAATCGACACCGCACCAGTTCTAGCTGCTGCTCTAGTTAGTGTAGCAGCATGTCGGGATGATAACGCTTACCACTTCCACGATGTACATATGGCACTGACAAGTGCTCGGGTGCCGCTGGCTCCGGCGGCTAAGTCCAGCACTCTCTCCTTACTACAGCGTGTCAGACTGATGACCGCTTACCGCTTCCAAGGATCGTCTAGCGGTACTGTAGATATCCAAAATGCTGTTGGTTTAAAGGGATGAGCTGGCAGCCACGGTCCCCGTATTGCGGATCCAACAATCTAAAGTATGCATATATATATACACACTCACTTCTGACAGAAACATCTATATAAATATACATAAACAATTAAATGAAATCAAATACCATAAAATAGAACTTATATGTATGATTATTGTTCTACTATCATTATTATTATTTGCAAAGCGGGAGACAGCAGTATAACAATATAAGTGCATATGTTTGTAACAGCACACCTACACATACATTCATAGAGTATGCTAAACATATAAAAAATAAATCAGTATGACTGAAGTAATCGCTGATCAGACACATTCTTTTCAATTAGGCATAACTGTTCTAATAGTAGATGTTAAATGAACCGTATTCGTAATAGTGATAATACTCTAGAACCATTAGATATATAAGGGAAATTTCCCACTCAGATTTATCTGACCATAGAAACATCCATATAGTTATATCCTATCTATAGGACATATGTAGAGAAGGATCTATATGTATTCCATGAAAATAAACATAGATATAAAAAATAAAGGGATTAAAATAAAAAATATATATGGAGAGAATATATACTACTATTAATTATTGGATCTAAACAATTGAGAGACACACAAAGGGGGAGAGAGAGGGAAAGAGAGAGAGGAGGAGAGGGACGGGGGAGGAAGACAGAAGGAAAGGGAAAAAAGAAAGATGGAGAGGGAGAGACTGAATGACTGTACCCGGGAGTCACATTTTTTTTCCAGAACAACCATATAAATACGCCCCAAACCGTCCGCACCTCGTGGGTATAGTTAGTGGTGAGGAGGAGGGAGGTTGTGCTGTGGAGATAGGTAAATTTGTGGTTTGTTGAGGAGTGTTGGTAGCGATTTCTGAGTGTGGTATTGTGTTTGAAAGTCGTCTTGTCATTCTTGTTGTCTTGTATTTTGTGGTTTTGTCTCATTTTTAGTCCAAGTTATTTTTCTTTATAGTCCCTTGTCAGTGTTTGTGTGGGTGTGTGTGAGGGTGTGTGTGTGTGTGTGAGTTGTGTAGTGTGTTGTTTGTCTTTTTATTTTCCTGTGTTAATTGTTGAGACACACAATTATGTGTGACTCAGAGGTGGAGGGTGTGAGTGAGGGGGAGGAGGTCGGTCAGGTGGAGGAGGTGAGTGTTAGTGAGGTTAGTGAGGTGGAGGAGGTGGGTGAGGTTGCTGCAGCAGCCTCAAGTGACAGTGACAGTCAGAGTGCTCCACAGCCACGCACCACTACTAAGACTGGGCGGAATGTTAAGTTTAGTTTTGCAGAAAATGTGGCATTGGTGCGTGAGCTGATGAAGTATCAGAGGCAGTTATTTGACCCTGAGTCTGCCAAGGTGCCAACACGGAGGAAGACGGTGTTGTGGTCTAAAGTAGTTGCTGCTGTCAATAGTGAGGGGGTGGTCAAGCGAACGGAGGACACATGCCGCAAGCGGTACTATGACATAAAGCGACGTGTCAAGTCCAAAATGGCCAAGGAGGCCAAGTCTGCTCGGAAAACCGGTGGTGGCCAGCCCTATATAGCAAGTTATCTGGAGTATGAGGAGCCCATGCGGAGTGTAAAGGCCCCCATCCACTAGTCCGATTTGGACAGTTTTCTTCAGATTTCGACGCATCTGACCGTCAAATCTGAAGAAAAATGTCACATCGGATGGCTCTTCCGATCCGATGCGCACTCCCGTGTCAGATTTGTCTGAACTACAAATCTCTGAGGCTGCCCCAACTATTTATCGGAATCTGAAGAAATCAGGTGCACATCGGATTGTTTTTTTTTCTTCAGATGTATCTGATCAGATTCATCTGAAGCGTCACTTGACTGGCATCTCCCTGGCCACTCCCACCCACCAAGAGGGGGAACAGCGGCAGCAGCAGCATCAGATCAATCGCATGTAGCATGTGTGCATCAGATATATCTGATGCGATCTGACACATGATAGATCGCATCAGATACATCTGAAGTGAATGTAGTGAAAATTAAGCCCAGGGTCAGATCCGATTCCCGGGAAGCTCCCGGGAGAGCTCAAGAGAAATCTGATGAGATCTGCAGTTCAGACAAGTCTGAGTAGTGGATGGCCACCTTAATACCTCCTGAAGTTGTCTCTGCAACCCATGTCCGGGATTCAGATAGGCCAAGGAAGAATGGTGAGCATGTTTTTTTTTTGTGTTAAAATGTTTTATTTGGTAATCTGTGTCATGTGACGTTGCATATTACTCCCATCTTCAAGTGTGTGTCTGCAAATTCATTGTTTTGGGTCATGTGTTAGTTAAAAGCCAATGTAACATCTTACTTTATTGTATGTCATGTGTTTTTCAAACAGATATTTTGCATGTGTAGTTTGGACTTGGTGTGTCTCTGATTTGTCTTGCAATAATGTGTTCCTTTTGGTTTTTTTTATTTTTTAAACATTATGACTATGTTTTATATATGTGTTCCATGTTTTTTTTCAGTTAACAAATGTGTTGTCATGTTAGAGGTGGAGTACTGGAAAGTTGTTTTTAAACCACTTACATGTGTAATGTCATCTTTAGAGAATGTTATTTTTTAATTTTTTTTATTTGGCTTGTATTTGTACCGTGACACCATACTGCATATTTTCTAGCAAAAAAATTAGTTTTTTAAATTTTTGGGACATATACTGGTAATGTGTCTTTGGAGTGCCACATCACCGAGCAAATTAGATATTGCATCTGTAATATTTTTTAAATCAATACAAAATGAAGTTGTCTTTTTTTTTTTACAAAAACAAAACCTTTCCTTGAACTTGTGGCCTATGTCAGTGTCCTGTACATGTTTGGCTGTCTTGATGTTGCCATAGTGCATATGTGTTTTGGTTGTTTTTTGTGTTTAATTTTTGGCTTTCTGGTCCTTATGTTTGTTTGAATTCAAAACCAAGCATTTCTAAATGTAAAACTGTTTATAAGCATAATGGGTGGATGTATACACAATAGCATGATTTATGAATATATCTCATTTTATACAGTGTCTGAAAAAAGCAGTACTACTCGTCGGCCAGTAAATCCTAACACATCTGATGATGATGACGCTGCGGAAGCAGGTAAAGTGTCCATTGTAGTATAGGGTATGCTTGTAAAGGAATGGCCATAACAAAATTGCACTTTCATTAAAAGGTCCATCAAAAGAAGTATGGAGCAGCAGAAGTGGCTCTTCTGGAAGACATCACCACAAGAAACCTGTGGCGGAAAAGAAAGCAAGGTCGTCTGTCCCGGCACAAACACAGCAGGCTACCCCGCCACGAAGATTATCATCCGTATGTTTGGTGCCCCCACTCCAAATTATGGACACACCTCCAAGACGTCATCCACACTCCCCTCATCTTGATTGTGAGTATCAAACTGGAATCAAAGTGAAAAATGTCAGAACATAATCATAATCAGTCATTACGGCATTAAGTCAAAACACTTCCAAAACAAAAATACTTACCGCAGTAAGTAAAAGCTGAAATGGAATCCAAACTAAATGTCCTTGTCCACATCCAGTAAAGATATGTATGTCCACTTGAGTCATACAGTATGACATTGGGTATAAGATGTTTTTTTTGTGACAAGTTTTTTTTGTTCTGAAACTCTCATGTGTGATTTAGGTTACATTGCAAAATTCATTCAAAAACATTACTATGTTTGTTGGAACAAAGCTATAAGGTAACACATTATGTATTCCAATGTTTTTTTATGGTGGAGTATGTGTGAGCTCCAATAAAACTAAAGTGTTTGCTTTCACAATTAAGTAACCAGACACATTTGCCACAAACAGGCATATGTATGCATTTAAGCTATGAGTGATGATGTTGCTAGGCAGAATAGTTGTAAGCAACAGTGAAAGACATGTGTTCCATGTGTAGTGTTTTTTAATCATTTCACAAACATATGGATAGCTAACATAGATATGTTAAATATATCAGCTTCGAGTCCTGGGACCAGCATCCCTCCGCAACAACACCAACACAGTGACATGGAGGAGACAAACATCTTAGAAATGCTGCCATTAATGCAAGGAATGAGCCCTCCAGCACCTGTGAGTACACCACCACAGCAAAGCACACCACCACCACAACACAGCCCAACAACACCAGGAACACAAGGCCCTGATCAGGTGTTTTGGACCATTTGGGCTAGACAGCAGGCCACTAATGAAGATTGCCTGCGTAAGCAGACACAAATGTTTGCAAGCCTACCATCTCACCTCAGAAGAATCTCAAGAAATCTGAGTCGACAAAATGAGCAAACAACCAGAATAGGCAATACCATGGAAGTCATGCCTACAGACATTACACAGGTCATGGGCAACTTACAGCGCATAATGGAAGAACAGCACAGACTAATGGAAGAACAGCACAGACAACAGCAAAGTTATATGAACATTTTTCAAAACAGTCAAAAGATTAATGAAAGTTTAATCAGTATAGTAGACAATCAAAATGCTGCTACACGTGAACTCAATGCCACCCTCACTAACCTGAATGAAACTCTCAGATGCATGCACCAACAGCAAACAACCAGCAGTTCTGGTACGACTACTCCAAATATCATGCCAGTCTCATCACCACCAAGACGGTCCACCAGAGCACGCCAACATGACAGTGCTAAAGGCAAAGGCCAGGACAAGCAGCCACCCAAAAAAACGTAAAAAAACAAGTTAGACATTTGTGAAAATTAACACAAAATAGTTTGCAAGTGTTTTTGATGGTTTACAAAATATCACACTTAGCTCCTTGACCCTTTTTTTAACATCTTTAATTAATAGTGGGCCAAAATAATAGAAAAAAAAATATTACGCACATTTATTCCTTTTCTTTTTTTTAGGGTATTGGAGGAGGAAAAAGTTGATGTAGCCACACATACATGTTAGCAGGAAGTAAACTGACCACTTGATTTTTTTTCTAATCATTACTCTTTCTAGATTCCAATTATTCTCTTTGCCTGCAGATACAATAATTGCCTGCCAGGCTGAATGTCTTTAGCAGGAAGTAAACTGACCACTTGATTTTTTTTCTAATCATTACTCTTTCTAGATTCCAATTATTCTCTTTGCCTGCAGATACAATAATTGCCTGCCAGGCTGAATGTCTTTAGCAGGAAGTAAACTGACCACTTGATTTTTTTCTAATCATTACTCTTTCTAGATTCCAATTATTCTCTTTGCCTGCAGACAATCCAAATTACAATGTTAGTGATACATATCTTAGCTATCTTATCTATACAACATTACAAGATGAACTCAATTGAGTGGCGTAAAAAGCTTTTAATATGTTGCCTTTGTTTTGTTTATAAAACATTGTCCAAATGAATGTCAGTATTGTTGGGACATGTTTGTGTGTGTTAAAAATTATTAAGCATGTTTTTACACATGATGTATACACAAACAAATATGTACTTTTACCCTTTAAAAAAAAAAGTACAATAATGTATATGTGTTGAAAACTGTGTATTTACTTACACATCATCAAGTTTACAGCATCAAACATGAGTAAAATAAATATTCAAGATTACAGTAAGTTTGTGAGTCTTAAATATGATGGTGCATCACACATAGGGACACATGTTTTCCTCAAGGCTAACATATTATATGTTGAGGAGTGTTTTTTGGGAACACAGGTTCTCAAACTTGGCCATCAGGAACCCACACAGTGCATGTTTTGCAGGTCTACTCACAGAATCACAAGTGACATAATTAGCTCCACCTGTGAACCTTTTAACATATGTCTGTGAGTAATTCATACACCTGTGCTTCTACTGTGTTACTTGAAAAACATGCACTGTGTGTGGTCCTGAGGGCCGAGTTTGTGAACCTGTGCATTAGGACATTACACACAATGATAAAGTAAAATACTAAATGGTTGATGTTGGCTTGTAAGAAATTAGCACTGCAAGATTTCGAACACTTATCCAGACTTAATGCATGCCACTCATAATCTGTTGTTTTGATATAAAAAAAAAACACAATACACATGCAACATTTTTTAAGCATATAGCGAGGGTATGTTTGTATGTGTCAAGGAGACAGACACATTCAGAGTAATGGATTTTGGCAAAAAACAAACAAACATCTATTTATGAAGACACAACAAATGAAATAAGCAAACCAAACTTACCTTAGAAATAGCGATTTATGATCTGTTGACTAACCTGCCTCCCTACATCAGTACTCCAAGTATCACCAGATGTCTCTAATTCCTCTGCTTGCTGGCTGCTTTCTTCCTCCTCATCCTCCTCAACATGTGGCAGATGTTGTTGCAAACACATGTTATGAAGAAAGTAGCAGCAGAACACAATTTGAGTCACCTTGGAGGGACTATACAACAAAAGTCCACCAGACTTATCCAGACACCGAAACCTAGATTTCAGCAAACCAAAACATCTTTCTATCACATTCCGCGTGGACTTATGTGCATTATTGTAATTGTGTTCAGCAGGGGTATCAGGTCGGGACGTAGCCAAGAGTAACAGCCATATCCTCCATCACCTAAAAGACAGATATAGTAACGTGAATCATGTTAAGATACAGCAACACATAAGTAACACACTGTGGGGCAGATGTATTAACCTGTAGAAGGCATAAGGAAGTGAAAAACAAGTGATATGTGCAAGGTAAAAAAGGCAGCAGACAATCTGTTCCTAAATGTTAATTTACATATTGGAGCAGATTGGCAGGTGCCTTTATCACCTTGCACAGATCACTGGTTTCTCACTTCCTTATGCCTTCTACAGGTTAATACATCTGCCCCTGTATTTGGACAAAGTATACGCAGGCCTACACATATCAAATTACATACCCAGCAGCCATCCATCTGGCATTTGTCCGTCCTCAAACTTATCAAAGAGGGATGACTGACTGAGGATGAAGGTGTCATGGCAGCCCCCAGGGTAACCAGCAACAACACTCATTATTTTGAGATTTGCTTTACAAACCACCTGCACATTTGTGGAGTGTTGAAAATGGCGGTTAGTATATATGTGCTGCCTGCCCCTAGGTGGTCTCAGCTGAATGTGTGTGCAATCTATGGCTCCAAGCACATTGGGCATGCCAGCCAGCTCATAGAAATCTACCCTGACGGCATGCCACTGAGACTCCTGGGTAGGGAAGCAGATTGAGGCCTCGATGTGGGGCTGCAAAACAGCCAAAACCTGTGTAAACATTTTAACAAACAATAAACTTGATATTTTATGACAGAACTGGCCACCGAGAAATTAAAACAAACACAAAACAGAAGAGGTTGTTAGGTATACATCACCTGTATTAAGATTCTTGAAAATTAGGGCTGTGAGATTCCTATGACATCCCCAGACACAGCCTGAAAGCTGCCAGTAGCCATAAAGTGCAACACAGCCAGGAGTTTGTGCAGGCCTGAGACAGGGTAAGAGCATGCTGTCTCAGGGTCTAGGCCCAGTTTGACAAGGTCATACAGACGGAAAATGTTGTTACGATTTAGACGGAACATCTGTATGACCTTATCATCGGACAATGCGTTCAAGTTTAAACGCCCACTAAAAAAACGAGGCCTGCGCAGCCTCCGTGGAACCGGTACAACCTGCTGACCATGTTCATTTTCTTGGCCCTGGGTACTTACAGGCTGATGTCTGAGTCAGAGGAATCCCACAGCACACAAAAGATCACTGGCCCACAGTCCTGCTGCCATTTCTGAGTGTAGGTGTAAAATGGGCCTTACAGCCTTTTATAGGCATCCTAATTCAGGTGTGAGTGATTTTTTATTGCCAACACATGTAGACATGACTGAAAAAAGCAGGTCTATTTTTTTGCCGCTTTTTTTAACGAATCGCAAAAAATACGACCGCATTTGAGCCCTCAGAGACTAACACCCAAATACGAATAAATAGTGAATTCCCGTATTCTATGAAATAACAGCCGCGTTTGACCGATAGTCTATTCATTCGTATTTCGGGACGTTGTCAGTCAAACCATTACGAATAGACCAGACACTGCCGAGATTGGTGCTTAGTGAATTCCCGGATTGGGACTTCGAAAAAAAAACACAAATCGACCAAACTCGGATTTTTAGTAAATACTGGCCTATGATTGCTTGCAGCATGAATATGAAGTACATGCTTTTGTCTATTTTAACTTTATTTTAAGCTATTAGGACCATTTAAGTCAGTACCTTAAAATGTAGTACTTCGGATGATAATGATTATGTTCTGGCCTTTAAATGCTCAACTTGCTATCGCTATCACCCCCATATATAAAAATGTTTGGTAAAGTAGTCTGCTTTTGATCCCAAATGATTCATGCTCTGACCTTTACCTTACCCGACCTACTATTTTAATCAGTGGCGTAACTACAGCCCCCGCTGCCACTACGGAGGCTTGGAGGCGCAAGGCCGCGGGGGTGCTTTTATTGGACGCTGACATGTCTGACAGAACAGTGACTCAGTGACTGATGCTTAATCAGCCTATAGCAGGCATCAGCGTACGTGGCCGCCCAATTATAATGAGGTGAGGGTGGAGCTCCAGTGTGTGTGTGTATGGGAGGATTGGTATACCAGCGTGGAGACTGTGAGAGGCTGAGCTGCTGTGGCGGCGGTCCCACAACTCCCGCCGCCCAGCCTTGGGGGGAAAAATTACTGCTGCTGCGCTCAGCGCCAGCTACACAGACAATCTCAGTCTGTGTGTAATACGCGGTTGCGGAGCTCCTGACAAGTTTGTGTGTGAGACATGAGAAAAGTCAGTCTCTCTCTGTCTCCAGTGTGGTGCATGTGGAGAGAGGCTGAGCAGCTGCAGCAGCCCCCGGACCAATCTACCGCGCCTGACACAGTAATATAAAATAAGTTACTATATGACCAGATTTAGGTGATAACTGTGGTGCGGGGGTGAGGAATCTGGGCATTTAATATTATAATTGTACATAGTCCAAAAATTGCGTGAAGGCTGGCTGACGCAGTAATAAATATAATAGTAAGTTACTAGGTGTATCGTACACCTATTAACTTATTATTATATTTATTATTGCGTCAGCTGGCCTTCACACAATTTTTGGACAAGTCTATGTACAATTATATGCCCAGATTCCTCGCCCCCACACCACATAGCACTTATCACCTAAAGCTGGCCATACACCATGTAACAAGGATGACACCCCTGTAATGGGCATTGTGGTGTGTGGCATAATGTGTCACGGGCATTGTGGTGTGTGGCATATTGTGTAATGGGCATTACAGTGTGTGTGGTATAATGTGTCACGGGCATTACAGTGTGTGGCATAATGTGTAATAGGTATTACAAAGTGGCATAATGTATAAGGGGCATAATGGCATGTGGCATAATGTATCACAGGCATTATGGTGTATGGCATAATGCATAATGTGTAATGCACATTATGGTGTTGAATAATGTATAAAGGGCATTACGGCGTGCGGCATAATGTATCACAGGCATTATGGTGTATGGCTTAATTCATAATGTGTAATGGCCATTATGGTTTGTGGTATAATGTGTCACGGGCATTACGGTGTGTGATATAATGTATAATGGGTATTGTGTGATATAATGTGTAATGGGCATTACTGTGTATGTAATAATGTGTACTGGGCAGAAATATAAGGAGGAAAAATGACAAATAATGGAAGGTGCATGAAGCAGGATTTTTTTTTTCCTGTGGTGCCCATTGTCTGGCCGTGCAGGTTGCAAAACTGTGGTATAAGGTAGTCTTTTCCTTCAATGTTACGCCCCTTGCAGTGAGGCCATGCCCCTTTCAGGGAGACCACACACCCTTTTTGGAGAGCGCGACCAGATTCTTTCCATTTATGATAGAAATGGGGGGGCAGAAACTTTTTTGGCTTGGGGGAGCAAAATTTCTAGTTACACCACTGGTTTAATGCAGAGCCAGAGTAAGGGGAGTACGCTTGGGGTACATAACCCATGGGTCCCCCTATATAAGGGTCCCCGTGCAAGCAATTACAATCCCTGCTACCTACTCTGCCTTGTGCTCTGAACTGTATTGTTCAACTCCATGCATTTTCTAATGGCCCTTGTTTGAGTAGAGGTGGCCTGGATAAGGATGGGTCAGGACAGAGGGGGAGTGGGCAAGACCAAAGAAGAGTCTGGCTGGACCAAAGGAGGCATGGGGCAGGTCAGAGGAGGAGTTGGATGGGCCAGGGAAGGAGTCAGGGGGTTCAAACGCAGGCCGGAAGAGGAGTAGGGTGGGTCGGAGGGAGAAGAAGTGAGGTGGGCTTTGAGAGTAGGGGGGTCAGTGAAAAGGCAGCACAGACTCCTAATAAATGCTGCAGCTGAAGCAGCATACAGGGGTGGCCTCAACCACACATGACCCTGTATAGAAACTAACTACAGCTGTTCAGCCCACTGAGAACAGCTTAAAAGTCTGTCACAAAGCACGACTAATCATTAGTAGCTAGCAGATTAGCAGCAGCCAATGAGATCAGGTCTACATTTAGAATTTGGGGGGTCATTCCGAGTTGATCGCTAGCTGCTTTCGTTCACTGCACAGTGATCAGGCAAAAAAATCGGCACTTCTGCGCATGCGGCACAATGCGCACGCACATCGTACTATTACAACAAACGAAGTAGTTTCACACAAGGTCTAGTGAAGCTTTTCAGTCGCACAGGCAGCCACAGAGTGATTGACATGAAGTGGGCGTTTCTGGGTGTCAACTGACCATTTTCAGGGAGTGTTCGGAAAAGTGCAGGCATAGCTGGGCAAACGCAGGGCGTGACATCAAAACAGGAGCTGAATAGTCTGAAGTGATCGCAAGCGCTGAGTAGGTCTAAAGTTACTCTGAAACTGCACAAAATTATTTTGCAGCCGCTCTGCGATCCTTTCGTTTGCACTTCTGCTAAGCTAAAATACACTCCCAGTGGGAGGCGGCATAGCGTTTGCACGGCTGCTTAAAACTACTAGCGAGCGAACAACTCAGAATGACCCCCCCTGGTCTTATTGGCCAGGGCTCATCTGCAGGATCTGATGATTGTCTGGCTGTCCTGGAGCTGCAACTGCTGTGGTCTGCCAAAGCACTTCTTAGGCCAACCTTAACAGCTGCAGCTCCAGGACAGCTACACAATCACAGTAAGCAGCTCTGTTACTTAATTTAAAAGTACAGAAAAGGAGAAACCTTTGCTAATTATTGAAATATTGCTGTTTTGTTGGGGAGAGAAAAAATGAGATTCCTATTCTTTTCTGTCCTGCCAGTAAAGAGTATGGTGGGAAAGGACCTCAAAACCAAGTTCAGCAGAAAAAGGAATTGGATCAGTCAACCGCACTGGGGGCTAATTCAGACCTGATCGCTGCTGTACAATTTCAGCTCACCACCAAGGGGTGGTGAGCTGAAATGCGCGAAAAGTGACCCGTTTGGAAACCCGTATCTTATGGGAGCGATCAGCACGATAACGGGGGGCCATAGAATATTGCCCAGTGATCTCCCATAACTTTAGATGGGAGATCGGGGTAATAAAAGATTTGAATCCCACCCATAGTGTGCTAATGAAGGAATGCAGAACAATAGAATAAACTGAAATGCTAGTGCCTGTTCTGTCAGTACTATACATTTTCATATGGCCTTAGTATAAATTAGACAGCATAAAACACTCATAATTTTCAATAATTCCAAAGTAGGGGTAAAATTTACTAAGCGAAGGCTTGTAAACCCCAGCAGTTTTGTGGTGGTTTAGCAGTGGTTTTGCATTCAGCCAATTAACTAAGATTAAAATCGCTGAAAAATCACAGAGAAAGCAGACTTTAGAATAGAATAGACTAGAAAAAACAGAATTGAATATCAAAGCACCATCAATATTTTATTTAGACCATAGAAAGAATAGAATAGAAACAGTTATGAAATGGTGGTTTGGCAACCCCACCAGAAAAAAATGACTAGCCTCAGACATGTGTGTTTGCTGAAACAGCAGGTAAATTAATTGATTTTCACAGGCAAGAACTGATTGATAGGAATTTCATCCACTTAATCTATGGGGGATTATGATTTTTTTTACTATAAATGACATACATAAAAAAATCTAAACCAAAAAACACAAAATCACACTACACTCACATAAAAAAAAAAACACTCAGCACAATCAACTTTCCAATCTATGCTCTTTACCAATAATGATCTCTCCCTCCTCTGAATTGCGTCACACACCTCAAAGTGAAAGAAAAAGTAGATAGCCCATGCATGCATTTTGTGCTAATGTAAATTGATAGGGAGTTTAATACACCAATTGAAAAGCCCCAGGAAATTAATCTCAATTGAATGTCTTCTAATAGACCCCGCAGCAAAATAGAACAAGCCAATATGGAAGATCATTTAGAAACCCTCAGGTGTCTAATGCAGAATTAATTTAGACACCCACATTGCTGCTAAAATGGGGAGACTAAAACTGCACCTGTATGAAGTGGTATAACTATAAATTTTACTCCCCCAGGCCAAAAAAGTTTCTGGAAATCCCCCCCCCCCCCCCAATGGAATTTTTGTAAAGCACAAAGGGCTTTATCTAGGCAATTTGCTAACTACTGTGAACAGTTTGAAAAATGTGACCCTACCCCCTACGGAATGCATGCGCCAAGGGTGTGTGGCCTCATTGCAAGGGTGTGGCCTCACTGCAAGGTATGATTACCTTATAACTAAAGATGAGCGGGTTTGGTTCTCATAGAACGGAACCCTACCGGACTTCACCACCTGAGCACGGATCTGAGTGGGGCTCAGGTTTTCCCGCCTGACTCGGAAACCAGAACGAGGCAAAATGTCATCATCCCACTGTCGGATTCTCACAGGGTTTGGATTCCATATAAGGATCCGTGCGTCACCGCCATTTTCACTCCGGCATTGGAGAGTGTAGAGAGATGATGTGTCTCCGTCCTCAGTGTCTTCAGTGTCTGTGTCTTGTGCTGCATCTGTCCAGTCACAGTGGGGGTGTCATCTGCTGCGATATGTCCAGTGCTGCTGTATAAATCCAGTCCATTGCAGTGGTGCTGTGTTCTCCTACATCTGTCCAGTGGTGGTGTCCCTGTGCAACCGTATAGGTCCAATGATCTTGCGATATGTCCATTGATACTGCCGTAAATGTCCAGCAGTACTGCCGTAAAAATCCAGTGATCCTGCCGTATAATTCCAGTGGTACTGGCGTATAAATCCAGTGATCCTGCCATATAATTCCTCTAATCCTGCCGTATAATTGCAGTCATCCTGCCGTATAAATCCAGTGATCCTGCCGTATAAGTCCAGTGATCCTGCCGCATAATTCCAGTGATCCTGCTATATAATTAAAGTGGTACTGGCGTACAATTCCGATGATACTGTTGTATAACTCCAGTGGTACTGGCATATAAATCCAGTGATCCTGCCGTATAATTCCAGTGGTACTGGCGTATGAATTCAGTCCAGTGATACTGCCATATAATTCCAGTGATACTGCTGTATATATATATATATATATATATATATATATATATACCCTTTTTTCTCAAAGTGAATTACTGAGGCCATAACAACTATGCTGGTGTTAGATGTGCATCCAGTATCTGCCATTAGTGCAGTGGGACTGCAGTGCCAACCCTAGATGGGCCAGGTGTTTGTGCTGCTTAGCTTAGTCATACAGCCTCCTCGGTGCAACCTTCTGGCCTAAAAACAATATTGTGAGGTGTTCAGAATAGACTGGAGATGAGTGGAAATGAATGCTATTGAGGTTAATAATACTGTAGGATCAAAATTACCCCCAAATTCTGTGACTTTAGCAGTTTTTATGTTTTTTTCAAACATCATCCAGCTCCACAACCAAAACATGAAAGGCTGGTTTTGGCAAAACCAATCCAAAACTAAAACACGAGCAGGGAATTAGAACCAAAACACGAAAAGTGCCCACCACACATCTCTACTTATAACTATTGGTGTGCACCGGAAATTTTTCGGGTATTGTGTTTTGGTTTTGGATTTGGTTCCATGGCCGTGTTTTGGATTCGGACGCGTTTTGGCAAAACCTCCCTTAAAAATTTTTGGCGGATTTATGTGTGATTTGGATTCGGGTGTTTTTTTTTAACCTCAATAACCATAATTTCCACTCATTTCCAGTCTATTCTGAACACCTCACAATATTATTTTTAGTCTTAAAATTTGCACCGAGGTCGCTGGATGACTAAACTAAGCGACCCAAGAGGGCGGCACAAACACCTGGCCCATCTAGGAGTGGCACTGCAGTGTCAGACAGGATGGCACTGAAAAAAATAGTCCCCAAACAGCACATGATGCAAAGAAAAGAGAAAAAGAGGTGCACTGTGGTTACTGGACAGCTCAGCTAAGCGACACAAACACCTCAATATCACAGGAATTATTCGTTCTAATCAATGGTATTATTGGTCCAAATCACTGGAAGAAAATGACAAAATCACAGGAATTATTTGTTCTAAACAATGGTATTATTGGTCCAAATCACTGGAAGAAAATGACAAAATCACTGTAATTAAATGGCAGTAATGTCGGGAATTATATCAAATGGCAGTACCACTGGACATATATGGAAGTGTCAGACAGGATGGCACTTAAAAAAATAGTCACCAAACAGCACATGATGCAAAGAAAAGAGAAAAAGAGGTGCACTGTGGTCGCTGGATGGCTAAGCTAAGCGACACAAACACCTCAATATCACAAGAATTATTCGTTCTAATCAATGGTATTATTGGTCCAAATCACTGAAAGAAAATGACAAAATCACAGGAATTATTCGTTCTAATCAATGGTATTATTGGTCCAAATCAATGAAAGAAAATTACAAAATCACTGGAATCATTTGGCAAGATCACGGTAATTAATAATTAATTATAAATCACTGATATTAATTGGTAAAATCTCGCTATCGCCTGCCTATTGAAGTGGAATCTAGATGGGATTTTGTACCGGGGACACAATAACTTCATCAATTGACTAAATACCAAAGCACTAATGGCGGAAAACAGGTGCACGTCTAACAGCGCACTGATTATACTGAGAACTGATTATACTGATCAATCACTGATTATACTGAGCACTGATTTTACTGAGCACTGACGATACTACGGAGAACTGACACTGAGCAGCGAGAACAGCACTGGACTATTGTACTGTAGTATACTGGTCACCACAATGCTGCACTGTACTACTATGTATATATATATATATATATATATTCTGCTCATAACAATGCAGCACAGATATGGATACTTGAAGTGACACAGAGCTGCAAGATACAGCAATGGACTACTGTACTTTACAACTATATACTGTTGGTCACCAAAATGCCTCACTGTACTACTATATATACTGCTCACAACAATGCAGCACAGATATGGATACTTGAAGTGAACCGGAGCTGCAAGATACAGCAATGGACTACTGTACTGTACTACTATACTGGTGGTCACCAAAATGCTGCACTGTACTACTATATATACTGCTCACAACAATGCATCACAGATATGGATACTTGAAGTGACATGGAGCTGCAAGATACAGCAATCGACTACTGTACTGTACAACTATATACTGTTGGTCACAAAAATTCTGCACTATATATACTGCTCACAACAATACAGCACAGATATGGATACTTGAAGTGACACAGAGCTGCAAGATATAGCAATGGCCTACTGTACTGTACAACTATATACTGTTGGTCACCAAAATGCTGCACTGTACTACTATATATACTGCTCACAACAATGCAGCACAGATATGGATACTTGAAGTGACACGGAGCTGCAAGATACAGCAATGGACTACTGTACTGTACTAGTATACTGTTGGTCACCAAAATGTTGCACTGTACTACTATATATAATATATATAGTATATACTGGTCACACAAAAATGCAGCAGATATTGAGCACTGATGATCAGGATACTGTCTAGAACTGTGTCTGACACTGAGCTGCAAGATACAGCAATGGCCTACTGTACTGTACTATTATAATTATATACTGGTAGTCCCCACAATGCAGCACACTGACCACAGATATTTGCAGCACACTGAGCACAGATATGTAGCTTTTCAGGCAGAGAACGTAGATATTTGCAGTACACTGAGCACAGATGTGGAGCTTTTCAGGCAGAGAACGTAGATATTTGCAGCACACTGAGCACAGATATTTGCAGCACACTGAGAACAGATATGGAGCTTTTCAGGCAGAGAATGTAGCCACGTCCTCTCCGTTCAATCTCCAATGCACGAGTGAAAATAGCGGCGACACACGGCTCTTTATATGGAATACGAATCTCCCGAGAATCCAACAGCAGGATGATGACGTTTGTCCTCGTACGGGTTAACCGAGCAAGGTGGGAAGATCCAAGGCTGCCTTGGACCCGTATAAAATAGGAGATGTTCGGGCGGGTTCGGATCTCGACGAACCGAACCCGCTCATCTCTACTTATAACCCAGTTTTGCAATGTGCACGCCCAGACATTGGTCACCACAGGAATTTTTTTTTCATTATGCCACACACTGTAATGCCCATTACACATTATTCCACACACTGCAATGCCCATTACACATTATGCCAGCACCATAATGCCCATGATATATTATACTGCAATACAATACAGAAAACAATACAGCAGGGGATTAAGGCCCTCATTCCGAGTTGTTTGCTCGCTAGCTGCTTTTAGCAGCCGTGCAAACGCTAAGCCGCCGCCTTCTGGGAGTGTATCTTAGCTTAGCAGAAGTGCGAACGAAAGGATCGCAGCGCTGCTACAAAAAAGATTGTGTAGTTTCTGAGCAGCTCCAGACCTACTCCTAGCTTGCGATCACTTCAGACTATTTAGTTCCTGTTTTGACGTCACGAACATGCCCTGTGTTCGGCCAGCCACGTCTGCGTTTCCCCAGACACACCTGCGTTTGTATCCAACACGCCTGCGTTTTTCCACACACTCCCCGAAAACGGTCAGTTACCTCCCAGAAACGCCCCTTTCCTGTCAATCACTCTGCGGCGAGCAGTGCAACTGAAAAGCGTCGCTAGACCTTGTGTGAAACTGCATTGGCTGTTGTGAAAGTACGTCGCGTGTGCGCAATGCACCCCATACGCATGCGCAGAAGTGCCTTTTTTTGCCTGATCACTGTGCTGTGAACGAAAACAGCTAGCGAACAACTCGGAATGACCCCCAAAGTCATTACATCAGGGGATTAAGTCCGACTGGCCAGTCTCAGTTAATCCTATTAAAGGTCAAGATAAATGTGGACCTATCTGTGTGAGACTTATTTGAATTGGCAGATAGCCATAAAAGCCATGAGATAAAGTTATAAAGTTTGTGGATCAATAGAGTACACATTCAAGTATCACACTTGGACAAGAGAATTTGGGAGTGGTAGTGCATCCAAGAATACTGTGAGTCACATGCAAAGTTGTGTTTGCATGATTCCTTGGAAGCCTTTTTTTGCTATTTTATGTTAATGTAAGTATCCAAGTATCCATAGGGCTAATGCAAGGATCCATGCAGCTTTAATTGGGAAGCCTACTCTTCCCACTGTTTCTCTGTCTACATTGCCACTTGCACCAGCCCTATGCAACATGCAAGAGATATATCAAAACAGGCTTCCCTTCTCTATACACATATCACAGTATAATATGACCACTAGCTACATGCCTACAACACTCCCATGACACTAGTTTAACACTCTTACAAGACAATACAGTTTCATACAATCCTATTATCGCCACCCAGTTCACACCCCAAAATGCCCATTTCACACAAGCGAGATCTGATAAGGAGCCATCCAACACTGAATAAGGTGGAGAGATTAAAAAAAATGCATAATTTCTATTAGAGCATTCCATCATCTCTTAAATTCATCACTAATACAGACATTTGAAATTTTTCCCTTTAAAGGTATTTTTACTAAAGGTCAATTTTCATAAATGATTATCCATCTGAAATCAATGAAAACTGGTCTGAAACAATTTTGTGTTTCAGGGGTTAAAACAAATAAGTACTAACATACTTCTCACTCACAACACTGATAGACCTTCCACTTACATAAATTCACTCACATACTGTAAATGTCTTCTTTACCCTTAATATTGTCACGTAGCCTCTTTGTCAAGTAATAAGAGATAGTCCAGATATTCAGGGAATACATATCCAAGACTCAAAACATACAGTACACCTATATACTTTTTAGATATGTGACCTCTCTATCTCTCTCTCTCTCTCTCTCTCTCTCTCTCTCTGTTTCTCTCATCTATTCACTTCAATAGAAGTCCTAGTTACTCATATAAAAATGTTAACATATTTATACACCCTTATTCCAACTCTAATAAAACATTTGAAGTGTGGAACCCCTCACATGGCTGGAGGTTTGGGCTATCCTCAAGGGAGTGGATGAAGAAAATGAAGGCAAAAACACGCCTCTAACATAGTCATAAATGGTCCATTGTTGAGTAGCATTGGTCTAATTTTGGAACCTCTGGACTCTGGGTACCAGGGTAATTATAATAAATATTGTGTACCTCTGAAATGAGTAACAATTTTAGAAGCTCTTCTAATAGCAATAATAATAAATCATGGTCATTTTAACATAATTTATAAGACATTGCCACTTATAATTAAAATAAGAAATGAGTATTAGCTTATTCATACATGATAGCAGTAATGTCCCCCCCCAACCCCCCCAAAAAAGAAGTCAATAGACGTTTTGTGCCAATTTATACATTCTGAATGCACTGTCTGTGTAGTTGGGTACAGTACATTTATCTGTGATTCACTGCAGGCATCAAACCAGATATAGCGAATAATATATATATATATATACACATACAGTATGTATACTGTACATATATAACATAACAATATATATATATATGTATATATAACAAATCACTGCAAATTAATGATACTCCAAATAGAGACACCTGTAGTGGATTCGTATACACTACCTCTAGGTGGGTACCTATATTGGGTCATATTTCCCCTAATAGAATTATTTTTATATCCTCTTCATTCCCCTAACTTATCATCATCTCTCACCCAGACAAATTTTACCCCTGAAGAAGTCCGATGGGATGAAACGCGTAGGGTTTATCAATTATTGTACACTATCGGTTCTGCTGAGACTATTCCTCCAAGAGCTCACACCGTTAAGGTGAGGAGGACCGTCATATAACATCTTAAGCATTCCTGATATGTGTACTAAATAAATTGTAACATTGTTTTATGATGTTTTATAATGTCAAATCTATGATTATGGATTAAAAATATTTTTTATAAAGTATTCATTTACTAAACTGTGAATTTTTTGTCGGGTGATTTCTTTCTGGTGAGAGGGTTTTTCTTCAGGCCCCAATCAGGAATATCCTAAAGGGAAAGAACTCAAGAAAAGTCCCTCCTTTGAATTTGGAAGTGATAATTATCAACCAATTATATTGTTATAGCGCACTCTGTTTCTATTCGTGTATATATACATATATATATATATTTATATATATATATATATATATATATATATACACACACAGTATATATATATATATATATATATATATATATACACACACACACACAGTATATATATATATATATATATATATGGATAAAGAAGCTGGCACTCCGGATTGATAATGGTATTTGCCCTGGTGCCTTCACTTATCTGTATAGCAACAGACAATATAAAAGTCCAAAGAGGAGCGGCACTCAGCGGGTCTTCCGTATGCACTAGATAATAAAGGACGGCGGAGTGACGCCTGGCAGAGGTTTACGTTTCAGTTTAATAAATAAACTTTCGTCAGAACAAGGAAACAATGAAAATTACATACCTTTATACCTGTAGATCACCATGTGAGACAGACAGCGTGGACGCTGGCTGCGGCGCCTCCCGGTGACGTCACGTGAGTGCGACGTGCGCTCTGCAGCGCTGCATCCGGCCGGGCCGTATCTAGGCAACAGAAAAAACAATACAGCACCATCACCATAACAACAAGGCAGATCGAGTTTTGTAATCCTGGAATAGGAAACGGCTCAATATCGCAATAAACATAATCATACATCATATTAATACTTGTTGCTGGGTAATCTACTGTTTCATCGCCACACTAGGTATATATTATACTAGACAAAGATGTTGTTACCTAGGCAATAAAAATTAACTCAAACTAAAGAAAACAATTCCAGTTCAATTGTTCATTCAAACCCCTGGGAACTACAGTGTCCAGGGAATGAATCCAGCGCGCCTCCAGCTGGAGAAGTTTCCTGGCTCTGTCCCCTCCTCTGACACATGCTGGCACCTGATCTATTATTTTATATTTGAGAGTGGCCAGACTATGATGCATCATTTTGAAGTGTCTGGCTACTGGTTGTTCCAAATCAGATCCTTCAAGTGCGTGTCTGATGGACATTCTATGTGTGGCCATCCTTTCTTTAAAACTACAGGTGGTTTTACCCACGTATAGAAGTCCGCATGGACAGCGTATGAAGTAGACCACAAATTTACTGGAACAAGTCAAAACATGCTTAATAGTTAGACGTTTTCCCGTATGTGGGTGAGCAAACGAGGATCCTGTCTCCATGTAACTACATGTGATGCAACCTGTGCATTTGTAGCATCCTGGCTTACGTGTAAGGAACGTTGCACTCGGAGCAGGCGCTAGTCTTCCAATGTCATTCACCACTAACAGATCTTTTAGGTTGCGTCCACGTTTGTAACTTGGTAGTATGGTCATATCTTTAAAGCCACCTAGATCAGTATCATTAGTGATGATGGGCCACAATTCTCTAGATCTCTTCACGTTGAAAGAGCTATTAGAGTGGTATTGTTGAACAAATACCATTTTGTTCTTAATAGATTTCTTTGGAGCTGGACTTAATAATTTCTCTCTTGGTATTGAGAGAGCCTTACATTTGGCCTTCATCAGATCCTCGTGTTGGTACCCTTTATTAAGGAAACGTAATATCAAGTCATCGATTGCCAATGAAGCTTTGACCACTGTGTCTGAGATGCGACATACCCGGATAAATTGGGACAAAGGAAGACTCCTCACACATGCTGGAGGGTGCTGGCTTGATGCATGAAGATAGGTATTTCGATCTGTAACCTTACGATAGACCTCCGTATGTAGCTGTCCATCTTTCAGGGAAACTGAGACGTCCAGGAAGTTCACGCCCACTTGACTAATATTATAGGTGAATTTGATGTGCTCATCCACATTATTAATCATGTTAATGGCATTAACAAGTACTGACTCTTGACCTCTCCAAATGAGGAAGAGGTCATCTATGTATCTTGTTATCCATATGATACCGTCTGCAAAAACCTGATTTGAAAACAACAGCTGGCGCTCTTTAGTGAACATAAAGGAGTTGGCGAACGCTGGGGCCACACAAGACCCCATCGCACAACCCCTTTGTTGTTGGTACCATTTGCCATCAAACAGAAAATAATTTCGTTTGAGGGTCAATTCAAGTAATTGCATGAAGAAGTCCTGATCTGGGCCCGTGTATGTGTTGTTCTGGGAAATTAGGTCACGGACAGCATTCAGCCCTTCTTCATGCTGTATATTCGTGTATAAAGATACCACATCCATAGTGCATAGGATGCATCCTTCAGGAAGATTGGAAAACTCCTGAATTTTATTAAGGAACATAGTGGTGTCCCTGAGATACATCTCTTGTTGCTGCACTATTGGTTGTAGGTAAATGTCCAAGTATTGCGAAATTTTATAATACAGAGAGTCCCTGGCAGCAATAATGGGCCTTCCTGGAGGGTGTGTACTGCTCTTGTGTATTTTGGGGATGGAATACAGGATAGGAGCTATTGGAAAGTCTTGTATAAGGCTGTTACATAATTCCTCTGATATAATATGGGCATGCTTTGCCTCATGTAGAATGGAATCTAACTCAGCCTTGTACACAGTGGTAGGATCCCTGTCAATGGGCAGATATACAGAAATGTCAGCTAGTTGCGAATACATCTCTGTTTTATAGTCACTGAGATTCATGACGACAACTCCTCCCCCCTTGTCTGCTGGACGTATGACAATGTCCTTACATTTACATTTATATATATATATATCGTGCACATTTACTCATAAGCAAAGCTAAACCTTTGCATACTGACATTTTTTTATCTGAGATAATAAAATATTTGCATTAAATCACAAAAATTATATACTGTATTATGAAATTATTTGGCAATGTATACCCTAATTTTACAGGGATCTAGAGTATATATACAGCCCAGGGGATACATGTTTTACAGAAAGTTTATTCAGCTTTGAGATCACACTGTAAGAGACACCTACTGAGAAGCCAAACAAAGCATAACATATAGAGGTTAAAGATGATCTTGTTATAAAACTGTTCAGGTTTACTTGAAAATGGCCTTTCTTTCATACTGCACTCCTTGATAATTTAGTGCAATTAGTGAAGCTTTCTATGGAACTATCGGGACAGTCTATATTTCTGTTTTTATGCTTTGAAGTTAATTAAACTAAAGCATTTTTCTTAAATGTCAAAACATCTCAGAAAACATCTTAAAATTTCCTGTCTTATGTTGAAGATTTCAAACACATCCTAATACCTGGGAGCATGACAGCCATACTGTATATCATACCTGTTTATTGTATGTATGCCACTAATATATTGCAGCAGCCTGGTAGTGATTGACAGCCAGTGCCCTCACAGCCAGTCAGCTGCCTGTTCCCATGGAAGTGGCTGCTAGCTCTGCAAATTGCATAATCCTCAAGGATTTCAGCATTTGTGGGAGCAGCCCTGTATGTACAGCATGTACTGTACATACAGTGTGGGTAGTGTCATGCTGGGGACAGGTTAATAATTTATTTTTAATCCCCTGGATGCCTACCGGAGAAGAGGATGCAATCTGCAAAAGGAACACACACACCCCTTGTAGCAGATTCTACTGGAGAAGTATACAGAAGGAGTGGAATACATATGTATTCCTGTTAGATGGGATGCCGGCCATCAGTATCCTGACAGCGGCATCATGCCCACCAAAATGCCAGCAGTGGGGCGAGCGCCACAAGGCCTCTTGCGGGCTCAGTGGCTTGCTGCGCTCGCCACAGGATCTATTCCCACTCCATGGGTGTCATGGAAACCTACGAGTGGGACTAGCCCCTGTGAGCCGTTATTCCAGCTGTTGTCATTGTTGGATGTCAGGATTCCGGCGTCTGTATCCTGAACCCAGGGACCCCGACAGCTGGCAAATTGATTGCCTCCCGAAGGATCATCAGGGACGCAGTAAGTATACAGTATGTGTGTGATTTAAACGTATACTGTCATGGTGTGTGTCCTATCTTTATTTATTTTGCAGGAGAACTAAAAGGTACCAGCGGGCCCTTAATGCCCTGCATGTCAGTGCTTGTTGTTCTCCAAGTGCCAGCATGTGGGGGAGGCTTGCTGGGACCTGTAATCCTCCCATAATAGACCATATTAGCTCTACTTTTTACACTTCAAAGCTACTAATTTAGCACCCACTGTTCAGGGGTGTCGGGGATAGCCCCAGGCTCCAGCCCAGGCATTGGGGGTACTTGAGAGGGGGGGTCCCCTTTATTGGGGGGTCCTCACTTCCCCAAAAATTCCTGGCCTGGGCTGAATAGTTGTAAGGTCTGAATGCTTCAGCCAGGGGTACCAATATAACCATGTCCCCTTGGCTGTGGCATTACCACCCACTAGTTTGAGCCTGATGCTGGTGGTTGCAAATATGGAGGATCCCTACACATACTGTATTTACCCCTATATTTTTGGTACCAGGACTGAATAAAATTCCCAGTTCTGGTTCAATTAAATACGGGGTTCCCCCATGCCATTTCCCCCCATATTTTTTGAACAAGGACTGGTTCACACATCCCGGTGCTGGTTATGCTTTTCTGGGGGGACCCTATACCATTTTATTATTAATTAACCTATTAATTCACTTTAAACACAACAGCCAGCACCGATCTAACTGATCTGTGCAGCCTTCACAGCAAACACACTGCTTCTTTTAAGAGCACTGATTTAGTCAATTTTGGTGGGATTTAGCAAAAACGATTGTTAGCAAATTTGCAATTTGCCTTGGTACCAATGTTATTTGGCCGATCTTTGTTCTGATGGTGATTTGCAATGATGTGACATGCAAAATTTACATACAAATTGGGCTTAAGTAAAATTGTAATTCGCAAAATCATTGCATTATCACAATAAAACGGCAAATCGAACTTTAGTCAATCAAACTTTAATGTCCCTCTAGTGTTAATTTAGTCAGAACTCAGAATCCAATTCACCTACCAGTATGTTTCTGGCATGTGGGAGGAAATAGAAGCACCTAGAGGATACCCACATTTACACAGGAGAGGACATAATAGAAACTCCATGCAGATAGTCCATCAATGGGAAATGAACTCATGATGTCAGTACTGCTAAATCCCTATGCCACTCTGTGGCCAATACATGAAATGGCATGACCATGGATTCATTTATTTACACAAAAACATTCATTATTGCATTCAACATTTGCCTAATTCCCATAGAGCAATGAGAAAGGCTAAGCATATTTTTCTTGCACAGACACAAGAAGTAACAGTGGGGCTAATTCAGATCTGATCGCTGCTGTGCGTTTTCACACAGCGGCCAATCAGGTCTAAACTGTGCATGCACCACAGTGCGCATGTGCATGCCAGAGATGCTATCGGCATCTCAGCCCAGCGATCGCCTCTGCCTGATTGACAGGCAGAAGCGTTCGCTGGGCAGGAGGGGACGGGCCGGCAGAATTTTGCCGCCGTTTTGGGGGTATGGTCCGGGCAACACAGGCGTTTCCCCGGAGCATGCAGGGGGCGGGCTGCAGTGGCTGTGTCACACACAGCCGCTGCTACCCAGGATATGACAAGTAGCTACCTGCCAGTGCGCAGGAGCTGCGCAGGTAGGGAGCTACGTATCAAGTACAAAAGCATTGCTGCTGTGCGATGCTTTTGTACTTGTGCGGGGAAGGGGGGGTAGGGCCTGACATGCAGGGCGGACTAGCCCCATGCTGGCCGTCTCCACGCATGTCACAGTAAATGATCGTAAATGTGCTAAATTTAGCACATCTACGATCAACTCTGAATTACCCCCTGTGTTCCACACCACATTTACTGAGGACTCCTATGAACTGGTGACCTATAAACATTACATGGCAAGCAACAGGTCAGGTTAAGTACAACACTCTGCATTCCACCAATGATAAAACCATCATTGAGTATCACTGATCTCAGTATCTTCCTGGATTTGGTTAATGTTGGACAGGGGGAATCATTGCACCGTGCCAGCCCATATTTATGCTTGAAGAAGCCGAGAGCAATAATGTACATACTCCATATTGACACCTTAAGGGAGGCTTTAATCCCTAAAGAAGATGGTCAGCTTCTGTACATCTGCATATACGCAATGCCATCTTGTTACTGTGTCAGACCACCACAGTGGTACACCGGCATGTTCCATTTACTGTAGCTACAGAATGACCCTCCTATTAACATTTGTTTCATCCTGCTACAACCATTGGCATCACTTGCATCCTGCACTGTTCCCCACACACAGGGGCAGATGTATTAAGCCTGGAGAAGTGATAAAGCAGTGATAAGTGGAAGGTGATAACACACCAGCCAATCAGCTCCTAACTGTTAATTTGCATATTGGAGCTGATTGGCTGGTGCATTATCACCTTGCACTTATCACTTCTCCAGGCTTAATACATCTGCCCCATCACCAGCTGTTTACCTGTATGCTCCTCTCAGACTTCGCTCATGCTGAGAGTCTGTATATGCATACCTCAGGGCATCTGCTGGTGTGTACCATCACTGTCATTCCACCACCAATAGTACATGTTCATTCCAACACTACAGTATTCCAGTAATCCCCACTAGGCTAGGTTGGGGATGGGATACTATAACACAATTATTTAAAGTCTCAAAAGCCCAGAAAAATAGCAAACCTCTATACAGTAGCACACAACTTTAATATGTCACCAATGCTCCAATCTGTTAGATGTTAGAGTATTTCTTGGGGAGTTGCAAGACCAAGGTTACAAAATCTCCTGGGTGAAAAAAACAGAATAATATTACATATGTTAACTATAGTTATAATCCTAATTTTAAATCTAGGTGCCAGTGGAAACAAAAACAAAATGATGTTTGTCATAAATTGCTCTCGTGAAAATGAAATCTGCTCTGCATTTATACAGTACATGTGAAAAGAACAAAGTGTGAGGACAGCAGCTTCCACACCCTTTAAAATCTCTGTCTGCCACTGGCATATAGTGGGTTGAAGATGTCTGAAAAATTCTCAGTTTTGTCCTAGGAGGCCTCAGTATTGTCCTATTCAGCTACTTAAAGCTGCCTAATGGAAGTGCAAACCCTAAACAGTTCTAGTGTCTGATGTCCAAACATGCTTTAATGTTTGATATACAGAAAGAGTACAACTTAACATAAAAAGTACAACTGGCTTATCCCATAGTGTAAAGTGTACTGGATCAATGAATGTGGGTCAGATACAGTGTGGGTTGGATACAGTGCAAGATACAGTACAGGTTGTAAACAGTGCTGGTTGGATACTGTGTAGATTGGATACAGTGCGGGCTACAGTGCAGGTTAGATACAGTGCTGGAGAGAGTGTGGTTGGATACAGTGCTGGTTGGATACTATGCATGTTAGATACAGTGTGGGTCGGAAACAGTGCAGGTTGGATGCAGTGTCAGTTGGATACAGTGTGGGATACACTGTGGGTTGGATACAGTGCAGAATACAGTGTGGGTTGAATACTGTGTGGGTCGGATACAGTTTGGGTCGGATACAGTGCTGGATACATTGCTGGATGGATACAGTGTGGATTGGATACAGTGTGGGATGGATATAGTGCGGGATACAGTGTGGGTCGGATACAATGCAGGATACAGTGCAGGATGGATACACCAATAGTGCACTTACTGTGACAGAAGATGCTGGTGGTGTCCTCAGTGCGGGAGTATCAGCATTGTTGGGGTGCTTACAGAGTCTTCAGTGCAGGGTTGCCAGCAGTGTCGGTACTGCTTGGGTGATAGCGGTGTCGGTAGTGATGGTGGTGTCTTTGGGGGGAGGGGAAGCCCGTAGTGTCCTCAGTGCGGAGTTGCTGGTAGTGTTTGTACTGCTGGCTGTGTCAACAATGGGGGGGGGGGTGCCAGGATTGTACTCACTGCATGGGTGCCAGCAATGCTGGCAGTGTCCTCAGTGTGGGGATGTCAGCAGTGTCAGTACTGCTGGGGTGCTGACAATGTCAGCAGTGACCTCAGAGTGGGGGTGCTGGCAGTGTCCTCAGTGCAGAGTTGATGACCAAGTCAGTACTGTTGGCTGTGATGGCAGTGTGGGGGTGCCATGGTTGTCCTCACTGCAGGGATGCTGGCAGTGTCGGCAGTGCTGGCAGTGTCCTCAGTGTGGGGTTCCTGGGGATGCCAGGGGTGCTGGCAGTGTTGGCAGTGCAGCAGTGTCAGCGGTGTCCTCAGTGTGGGAGTAGCAGCAGTGACGGCAATGTGGGAGTGCCGGCGGTGTCCTCCTTGTGGAGATGTCAGTAGTGTTGGCAGTGTGGGGTGCTGGTTGTGTCGGCAGTGCAGGAGTGCCGGCAATGTCCTCAGTGTGGGGGTGCCTGCAGTGTCGGCAGTGTGGGAGTACCGGTGGTATCCTCAGTGTGGGGGTGGCCAGCAGTGTCGGTGTGCCGGCAGTATGGGGGTGTTGGCAGTGTGGGAGGGGGTGTCGGCAGTGCGGATGGTGGTATCATTAGTGTGGTGGGGCTGCCATATTGCCTCATTGAAGTCTATGGGGATGCGTTGATTGGCTAAGAGCCATGACAGACTGCTCTCTCAGCCAATCAGCAGTCAGCTCAATGAGTTCAATGGGATTTTTTAATATTGCACCTGAACCGAAACCGCAAGATATGTCAGTGGGATCTCAAGGTTTCGGCTTAAATAAGGATCCGAGGCAGCCGGGCAGATCCGTGCCCTGGCTCGATTGCCTTGGATCCCTGAAGTTCAGATTTCTTAAAATTCTGACCCGCTTACAGTATCTCTAATATGAAGAACAGCAAAGCTTGGTGTGGAAAAAAGCCAAGGCCACTACATTGTAGCTCTTCATATGTCGATTCAGTCACACACAGATATACAAGTGATGCATATCAAATTAATCTGCCCAGTCTGCTGGTTCATAATAGATGCATCACGTTGAAATTTAAGAGACAGTTTAGGCAATAAAAGATACTTGATGCTGGTGGAGTGGAACGTGACCTGTCATCTCACTCCTGCCAATCTCCAGCTGAGTGGTGTCTGATTGGGGGCAGCACTGCCTGCATTTTCAGAAAAAGGGGGGCATGTCAGCCACATTTTCTGGGAGTGACAAGGCCAATGTCTGCATCTTCCAATGCAAATTTATTGGCTTCGCATGAGAGCAGAAGGTGGCCATTCTGACTAAATTTATGATTTCTCAGATCACCAATGCTGCCACCATTGCAACCAGTGGTCATGATAGTGATTAAATGCTGCATATTTGGATACAGAACATAGATCTGAGATACCTGCAGGAGGTGTCTTTTTACGTCAGATGCCTTTTGCAGGCATTACCATATTTTCACATAGAAGTTGCATCCAATAAAGTCAAGGTTCAGAGGCCCAGTGCTTGTTATGGATCTGAGGGGGGCACATACATTTGTTTTCTATTTGTAACCATTTAATAACATTTACAGCAAACAAAGCATGATCTGTGCCGTACTTCCACTCTGCAGCAGTTTGATGGTGACTTTGCTGTCAGATCTGCTGCAGAATAAAGGGAGATGTCGGATTAGAAATGTAATTGCTGTTTTAGACTGCAATCTGACCCATCGTTGTCTGTCAGTTTTTACACAGACCCAAAACTGATGCTTAGTAAATTTACCCCATGGAGCCATATACTTCTGGATACGTAGTATATGTGGGTAATTTCCGGCATCTCATCATCATCATTAGCATGTACAGTGTTTGCACCTCCTTATAGCAGCTGTAAACAAAAATTGCCTCCTCAGTTATGTTTCTTTGGTCATAAGGATGAAAATGCCCATATTGCATATGACAGCATGGCTGTATTTGGGTGAGCTCACTTTCTGAGCATATACTGTAAACCAGAATTTGTCAAAGATACTGTATGATATGTATGATATATGCTCTACTTTAGGTCAACCCCAATGACTAGTAACACAGTCTACAGTATTTTTTGGCTGTCGGTGCCATCTGTAATTCCATGAATAGTGCATTTATTGTGGGCAGCTCTGATGATGATGATGATGATGATGATGATAATAATGATACCTGTTGCACAGTGAAATTGTTGAAATATTTTGCACATTTGTTAGACAGTTAATCCGTGTGGATGAAAGTGTATCACTGTGTAGGCATCAATAAGAATACATCAGTGTTTATTGCTCGTCACCTAAAGTACAAAACTTATTGTAAATGACACTTGCAGGACAATTGCTCATGAGGGAAAGCCCACAGCCAGATGGGCAATCAGAAGCAAACTGGACTGAGTGATTACTAAAAATGATATCCTATGGCAATAAAAGGACATGTGAATGACTAGCTCTATAACAGTGATATACTGGTAATGTTTGATCTACATAAGCCTCATTCTAAGGCCATATTTGACTATGGATTGACAGAGACATAACCTTTTCAATAGAAAACTCAAGTAGAAGAGCTGCACAGCATGGGTTATATGTGAATGTATATGGTATATTACAATAGACAAATGGGGCTAATGTAGATTTAGATATAAACAGATTTCTATGTATAAAAATGGATTTTGTACTGCACATGCACCCAATAAAACATTTAACACTTCCATCAATATGCAGATTCACATTGTGCTCCTATGACTCCTTAGAGAGGCTGAATAAAGGAGGGAGTACAGTAATGGCATGTTCACACAAATGAGAATTAGTCAGCACACAACAAAGATGTAAATTAACCCTTCAGAAGGTGTATATCTTGCAAGGTCATTGATGATAATGATGACATCTGCAATCAACTTCTGATTGGCTGATTTCATTTTGAGACTTCCTACTAATACTACTTTTTTGGCAAGATTTTATACCAGTGTTTTGATGCAACTAACTGCAGATCAGTCACATAATGTGAGTCTGACACACTACTGTCTCACCTAACCAAAATAATGTAAAAAAGCAAAGTCATTACTACTTATTGTATACTTTTGAATAGTTATCATCTATTTATTGTAACTGGAGTAGATGGCAGGAGGCAGCATCTGAGAGATCACATAAGTCCATTGGTTTGGCACATATGTCCTCAACTAGATTTATTGTGCAGAAAAATAGAAATAAACATCAAAATAAATATCTTGCTAACTATACGCAGGATAAGTCTAACTCACTAAAACAACAATACAATATTTTTTTCCAGTGATCACCCATACAGCTGAAAGCCCTAATTAGCCTTCTCTGACATTAAAAGACCAAAGACCTGAACTGGTTGGAGTACCCACCATATCTTCTCACATCCAACCCCAGGACCCTAATCCACTTCTTACCAAAAGCCAAAAGCTCTCAGCATAACAAACACAATATTTCTGGGGTTTTAAAACACACAGGTAAGAAACCAGGGGCAAATATACCTTCCACCACTATTCCAGAGATCTGGTAACACATCCCCACCCCCTGTTTCAACCTAGGGGGTCGGAACACTTGTAACCCCTAAACAGAAGATGCGAGACAATGCATCCGCATCAGCTAGTTGTGTCCACAGTAAACGTAATGTCTTACAGGGCTAAAAAATACCTTTTTACTCTGGCATTCTGCCCTTTAGTTACAGACATCCATTTTAACGCAGCATGATCAGGCACTAATTTAAACAGTTTGCTCAAGGGGTAGTACCTCAAGATGTCTAATGCCCACTAAATGGCTACAGTCTCTTTTTCAACAATAGCATAGCTATTCTTATGTTCATTGAGATTTCTACTCAAATAAATATTAGGGTGCTCCTCCCCATCTCGGTTTTGGGACAACCCAGCACCTACCCCTACCTCTATGGCATCCATCTGAACTATAAATTATTTAGAAAAGTAGGGTGTTATCAACACCAGTTGAGTGCGTTACATCACTTGTAATGCCTGAAATGCTCTTTGTGCCTCAGGGTTCCATTTCAACATATTGAATTGTTTACCTTTGGTAAGATCTGATAAAGGAACTGCAGTGGTGGCACAATTAGTAATAAACCATTGGTAATACCCAGTGATCCCCAAGAAGGCTTTCATCTGTTTTTTATTTACTGGATGAGGCCAGTTTTGAATAGCCTCAATTTTGTTCAGTTGGGGCTTAATCTGACCTCCACCTAAGGTAAACCCCAAGTATTTAACCTCTTCTATTGCTATGCAGCATTTTTGTGGGTTGGCTGTTAGCCCTGCCTTTCTGATTGAGTGCAAGACTGCTTGTACTCTAAGTAAGACTCCCAGTCTGGACTGTGCATTACCCCATCATCCAGATAGGCAGCTGCATACAACCGGGGTGGATTCAAAATTCTATCCATTGCCCATTGTAAGGTTGCTTGGGCACCATTCAACTCAAAAGGCAACAGCTTATACTGAAACAGCCCTTCTGGAACAGAGAAAGCTGTTTGTTTTTGTGCCCTGCCAGTTAATGGGATCTGCCAGCAACCTATTGTCAGGTCCAGTGTGGTAAGATATCTGGCTGTCCCTAGACTTTCTATCAATTTATCAACACGAGGAATGAGGTACGCATGAAACTTGGACACTGTATTTTACTTACAAAAATCATTACAGTAGCATAGTCTGCCATGTGGATTCAGAATTAGAACCATGGGCTGGACCATTCACTGTTAAACTCCTCGATGACACCAAGTTCTAGCATATTCATAATCTCTGTAGAGACAGCCTCTCAATGTGCTTCAGGAATTCAATATAGCTTTATGTTGACCTTGACCCCTGGTTCTGTAACTGTCATGCTTTATTGTGGCCATTCAGTTAGGCAGTGCTGAGAACACATTCCTGTTCCTAATGAGGAATTCTTTAGCCTCAATCTTTTGAGTAGCTAACAGTGTACTTTGGGATCAGTGGGGATTGAAGCTACTGGTGGGCAAGGCTCAGCTGACAGGGCTACCTTATCCTTCCAGGGTTTAATTAGGTTAACATGGTAAATTTGTTCAGGCTTACTTTTGCCTGGTTGGAACACTTTATAGATAACCTCATTCACTTTCTCCCTGATCACAAATGGACCTTGGCATTTAATAAAAAAACTTGCTTTCTGCTGTGGGTATTAAAACAAGAACTCTATACCCAGGGTCAAATGTATGTACATGGGCATTCTGATTATATACTCTCTGTTGAGCTTGTTGGGCCTGCTCCATATGTTCCTTTACAATGGGCATCACGGCCGCAATCCCGTACTTCATCTGTGATACATGAGCAATTACACGTTTATAGGGTGTGGGATGCCCTACCCATTTCTCTTTAGTAACATCTAGCAACCCTCTGGGATGTCTGACATACAACAGATCAAAAGGACAGAATCCAGTAGAAGACTGAGGTACGTCTCTAATAGCTAACATCAATTATGGCAAAATGTAATCCCAATTTTTTCAATCCTTATCAAAAAACTCTTTATGGTTTTGATGATCCTCTATACCAACCTATACATTTGGGGATGATAAACTGAGATTCTCAGGTGAGTATCTTTAAACAATTTGCATAATTCATTCATAATTCTAGACATAAAAGGGGTACCTTAATCAGTCAACATTTCTTTGGTTTACAAAGAAATTGCCTCAAGGAATTGAGTAGTATAATCAATTAATATGAGTTTATACTGATGACTCAGAGCTAACTTTAACAAGAGCCCAACCAGATGTATGTCTATCATGTCAGACAGGAACTCTATAACAGGCATGGGCACTCAGGGCTTTTTAAATGGGGTCTGTCTGGGAGCATGATACTGGCACTTGGGCAGGAAGAACAATATTCAGACACATCTTTATACACCCTGGGCCAACAGAACATCCTCTCAGAGGTCTTTTCAGTGCCTAAATGTCCTACTGTGATGTGACCATGAGTTAGGTCCAATACCATTCTCCTTTATGGCTGGGGAACCACAAACTGTTCTACCACATTCTCACTCCTTTTTGTTAGTTTGTACGAGAGCTCATTGTGTGGGTACGTTAGCCTGTTATCAGGATAAATTGGTTCCCCATTGATAACGTTCCCATTTTTTTTGTCTCTTATCAAGCTGGTGTCCTTTAACTGTCCTGATGCAAACAGATGCCTTCTCATTTCAAGATGAGGCATACTTTCAGCACCATCTACAGCTTCTCCTTCTGGAGGAGGTACCTCATTTTGTTCCTCATTGTCTACTACTTCCTCAGTCTTACTAGCAAAAGGACATGGGTCTGATGGTTTTCAGGTCACATCTGTGGCCAGCATATCACCAGGATGGTCTACTGGCTCTATACCATTCACACCTGTGACCATATGGGATTCCCATGATTTAAAAAAAGGGGAAAGTCTCTACCTATTATAGCATCATGTATTAAGGAAGTGACACCTCCCATATTAACAATAGCTGAGCCACAATGGGTCTTGATATTCTCATCAGCAGTATTATAATGGCAGGTGTCACCATGTATACAAGTTACACCAACAGTTGTTTTTTACCAACCCATCTTTCACAAGGATGATTAAGCTTCCCGAGTCTAACAATGGCTATACACATTTGACCTTCCATAAAAATTTCACACATTTGTTTTTCGGGCTCAACCAAAGGTTCAAAAGTACAGGCTAACCTGGCAAAGTAAAACAGTCTGTGACATTTAAAGACAGTATCACATTGCATGGGTTCTTGAGCAACTGGGCAAATAGCAACAACATGTCCTGGCTTTGAGAAAGTCATGGGTGCATGATGAAACACATTAAACCTCCTCCTTTGTTCTCACCTGCATTCCGGTACCAGGACCATATGCACTTTCCTCTGGTTTGGATTGTGCAGTGATAGGACAGCAAATGTAACTGAGCCTCTCCAGACACCAGTGACCATTATGAGTCCCTCCATACTGTACGTCAGCGGCTAGCATTGTCATTGCTACAGACCAGTAAATTATCACAGCGGCAGAGGTGAGCACAGTTCCAGTTGGCCGGCACCAGCATTACCACACAAAAGTGTGGGATTACAACAGTGGAGACAAGTACAGCTCTGGCGGTCTATATGATCATTGCCGTACACAAGTGAGGAACTACATTAGTGGAAGTAAGCACAGCATTTATACCGACACCTCTCCCTTCAAGGCCAGGTAATACTGTGGAGCGCCACAAGCACCCTGAGCCACTGAATTCATGGACGTGCATCACTCTCATTAGATGCGGTATGCAACACCTCTGAGATGCTATCTGTGACCTGAAGGTATTCACACACTTATCAATTTGTTTAATGGAAAAATACCCGCTGTTCCTCCACTAGTATTAATACCTGTCACTGCATTTTTTTTCATTACTGACTATGACAATTGATCATCATTTTATCTACACAGGGATGTTTATTTAAACTGCAATTTAGAGACATTGAACATCTTTAACTTATATGAGATCAACCCGTTATTTTAAAAACATCCTTGTGATTTATTGTTACATTGTGTCCACATGCAACTCTAATTATACAAATTATGATCAGTTTGAATGTTACTGTGCACAGTATCTTTATTAAGACTCTACATTTATATATATAGAAGTATTGATTGTAATAAAATTAAATTTATTTTTTAATACATTCTGGTATTATCGGTTACTGTATTTACCTTCTGTATCCCTGAGCACAGTTAGTAATTATCTTATTATTTTCCTATTATTTCATGTCCTGGCATACCACACCTAAAACATGTAATCACATGACTGTCAAGTCTTTTAGGTGGCCGAGACCTTTCTGGCCCCACTGGCCCATCTTTGGATTGAGCACTCACAGTCTCTTGATTTTTGAGTTCTCTTAACTGCCTAAGACCCTTTTCCCACAGAACAGTCTTACCAGGTTTTAAATGAGGGCACTGTTATCGATGCTGCAGTATAGCCAGTAGTTCCTCTGCCACCAGATTCATTTCCACCATCTCTACTAGCTGGCCAGCTGTCTTACGATCTCCATGGTTCACCCACTTGCACAAAACCATGTGTATGGATCTTAAATAATGGTCCATGACAACTCTTTCCATGATCTGGGTTTCAGTTAATGTCTCTAGGTATAACCATTTTTTTGTCAGGTGGATGAGGTTGTGCATATGTGAGCGGGGAGGTTTGTCCATAGAATACACCAAGCAATGTACATGTTGCACTCTGACTAACAGGGTAACTCCCAGGTGAATCAGAAGTTCTGTATTAGTTATTCATAGTCCAAAGCAGCTGCAATACTTAAATCAAAATAATAATTTTGAGGCATGCCTGAGAAAAAGGGTGCCAACCCATCATCCTTTAGGCCAATTCTCCTGCTCAGCTGTCCTCTCAAACATGGTCAGATATGACTCCACGTGATCAGTCTCTGTATTTTTTTAAAATGAAATTACTAGCCTGTATGGAGCTGGAACTTGATGGGACATTTGTGGAAGCATTTCCAGGCAATGCTCCGAGATTCTGCACCACCTTCTTAAGAATTTTATAGTCCTGGTTCCTCCGTTTCACCTCAACCTCCAACTGATGTAGCATGGTGGCTTCTTGCTGGACCCTTGTGGTTTCCTGCTGTGCTGCTTTCTTTTGTAGCAAGGCCTTAATTATGGTCTCCATGTTGTCAGGTTCTTCCAGTAATTTTGTAGCCACTTTCTATCAGGACATGTATCAGTACTGGTTTCAAAAAAAGTTTCCTTTAACTGTACAGGTTTACACAATCATGCAGACAAAGTACCATTGGATTTGCTTCTGTGTGTGAGGCACCACAGCTCCCAGCATGTCAGACTGTGAAAAAGCCTCTGCAGAGTATTGCACCTGCAGAAAATTGTGTGTCACTCCCGTTCCCTGGAAAGATCGGCAAGTGTCCCGCATCCGCTGAAAGCTCCCGCATCCCTCCCTTGACCGCTCACAACAGAGCACCAGTGGGCAGTCCGAGGGGGATCCGATGATGCGATTTGCACTGAATCGCATCATCGTAGCTCCGACCCCCACTCTCCTGTGCCTGTTTCCTCGGCACTCTATAGCGGGCGGGGGCCGAGCACAATGATGTTTCTATGCTGCCATGCCCCAAACATGCCCCCTCATTACCGGACATGCCCCCCTGTTTGCGGATGCAGGCTGCCCCCTCCCGAAAGAGGGGGCAGCAATATCGGCAAGTATGACCTGCAGTTTTACTCTGCGCAGTATCTTTAGCTTCAGTCCAGGCAGACACAGACCTGCTTTCTGCAGGGCTCTCAAAGCTGCTGCTCCCTTCCCTTATGCGCAAATTATGCAAGCCAATTCTCCACAATATTGTAACAGGGTCAGGGGAACAGGTACCATCTCCTGGGGTAGATGGCAGGATGCAGCAGTTGAGAAATTGCGCAAGTCAGTTTGTTTGGTGCAAGTGGCCTCAGACAGTTTTATTATGCAGAAAAATAAAAACAAACATCAAAATAAATACCCAGCTGTCCAGGGCTAACTATACACAGGATATCCCTAACTCAATAAAAAACAATACAATACATTTTTACAAGGCACAAGAGCAGGTTTCTCTCACAAAGACTCAATAGTTTCTCTTTTTCCCCAAGCAGAGTAAGAGAGAAATGATCAGGGAGACATCCTTTTTAACACACCCATACAAGTGAAAGCCCTGAACTGGGCCTAAATGGATGGAGAACCCATCCTCTCTTCTCACATCCAACTCCAGGACCTTAATCCAGTGTTTACCAAAAACCAAAAGGTCTCAGCAGAACCAACACAATATTTCTGGGGTGATTTAAAACACATAGGCAACAAACCTTGGGCAAATATACCTGCCTTCAACCACTATTCCAGCCAGTGATTTTGTCACATTATATTATTGTTTACAGTGACTTAAATAATATCTACATATTATAACAAACTTGAAACATAATATTTAATAATTCACTCCAGTTCCTTCTCTGGTGAGTGTAGAATCTATAATACCTATCATTCAGACAGACACACACTATTTTTAAATGAATCATAAGCCAAGTAATCTACCAGCATTCATTTTACAGTATAGGAGGCAACTGGAGCATCTGGTAGAAATCCACACAAACACAGAAAGAACATTCGGACTACACACATATAGGTCACTGGATGGAACCAAACCCATTACCATACCACTTTGAGGCAGCAAGGCTAACCACTAAGCCACCACACTTTATAACATTCATGGAAGCAGTCTTTTACTACTCTAAGAACACTTTTGGCCTGGATACTTGATTCAAATACTGTCAGAATTTGCAATTTGTAAAGTATTAGACCTAAAAGTACAGATATTGTACAGTATATGATAAATACGTTTGGCTTTGGGAGACTAGTCAGACACTAAATTTTACTAAGGCTTAAAAAAAAAGAGAATTGGTGATGATGCCCATAGCAACCAATCAGATGCTGTATATCATTTCTTTATTGCCTCTTTTTTTTTGGGGGGGTGGGGATATATGCGTAGATAGTGACTTATTTTCTTTGTTGTATTTGTATGTTTAAGTCATTTTCGCTTTTTTTTTGCTGTGAACTGATAAGTGTGTACCTTCCTACATTATTATATTATATATATATATAATCCCTTAGGGGTGGACGTACAGATGTACGGTTAGTTAACTCTTTAACACCTTTGATGTGTTGTAATATAATAATATTATTACAACACACTAAATATTATACTTGTTTTATTTAACATTTTGATCTATTTTGCAGGAGGTGATACACTCACCAATATATTTGGCTTTCTTTAACCGTCCTGATTTTAATATACTGACATTATTACTTACTATTTGTATATGCTATCTAATTTTCTATGACGTGGTAGTGTATTGTGCCTGACATATCGGTGAGGAATTTGAGCCGTATTTTTTGTCCTATTTTGTTGGTGTACAATAGCTCCGACTGAATAAGTCACATCATTAAAACCGTGACTTCATAGCGCCGCTGTATGTGGATGCTGTGGTGGTTTGCCTTTCACAGCCATTTCCGGCCATTACAATTACAGGAAGTGACGTGACGCGCCCGCCGGTGAGTGTTTACAGGACACAGGAGCAGCTGTACGTTTGTTCTGAGAAGTCTTGTAAGCAGTGGTTCGATTTCTTTAGGCTAATATGTGTGCAGATATGGGCACCCAGCCTTACATTATATGTGATAGTGTTTACCATTTTATAAGGAGCATATTACTGTTGTATTGGATATATGTATAAGCGGAAGTGATGTCATGTGCGTTCCACTCTGGAATGCGGAAGTGGGGATTTTTGGCACCAGATTTCATTGTGGATGGTATAAAGGAAGCCAGATGGGCAGTCCCAGCCTTGCTGCTGGGCTGTGATGAGAAATGCACTAAAGATGTACCATGTTGTGTGACTCATGAGGATGGTCCAGATGGAGCAAAAATGTTCGAGTTGATTATGCAATTTTAATCTCTAATAAACTGTTACATATATGGAATTCTGGAGAGCGCCCCTTTTTGGATATATATATATATATATATATATATATACACACACACATACTGGCAGCGGCACTCTCAGGTATAAAGACAATAGAAACAAGTCTCCTGGTCAACGTTTCAATGAAGGCTCATTTTCATCAGGATATATGTATGTACAGTATATATAGTGATAGAAGCACTGTAAATTGATAAACAGCAAAACAGGTCTCTGTATTTTAAAACCCCAGGAAGATGTTTGTAGTTGCTCTGCTGTGAGCTTTTGGGCTTTTGGTAAAAGACATATAAGGGTTCCTGGGTGTGGATGACTCCATCCAAAAGGCCTATTTTGGGTCTCTAGACCGTCAGTCTGTGAGCAGGCTAATTAGTGCCTGCACCTGAAGGAGGCTGATAAAAGCTGTGTCATGGCTTGCCTCAGAGTCTCACTACCTGGGGCAACAGGAAGCAGGCCTGTTATGAGACACTGTGATTTACTGACTGTAAGTACTGTGCATATGCCTGTGTTTGTGGAAGGGGTATTAGGTACTACCACTCAGAGAAGGAATCTATTATGTTTAGTTTAGTTAGTTGTTACATGTGCTGTCTGCAGCTCTGTTCTTGACTGCTTAATTGCTGTAGCAGCTGCATGGTATTAGTGATCTTTGGAGGCTTGGCCGCAGGAGGCTGTTGATTGGATCCTGTCTCCTTTATCTTCTGAATCTGCCTTGCACTATTTGCTGATCATAGAATTGGGTTGCCGCTGAAGCCTTTGTCCCTCTGTGCCAAGCCCCAGTCCTTTTGGAACACTGCTTCCATTCTTTTAATTATAGATCTGCAGAATCCTTGTTTGTTTGCTCCTGCAATCTATCCATCATTTATGTCCTTGTATCATGTGTTGTTTGTGTGAGTTCCTGCTTCTTGTGAGAGACTGTCAGTCCCATTCCACTACAGTCTCTCAGGCCTCTCTTACCATGTACATAGTCACAGCCCTTTTAGTCTGTCCTCAGACCAATTCCTGGTCTCAGTCTAATGTTTGTCCTTGTCTGATCTTCTCCTACAGTAGTACTGCTCCTTTGTGTTGGTACAGCAGTTGCCAGGAGTAACATCCACTGGCCTGGAACATTCTGTGTTGTTTGCATGTCTGTTCTGCTTTCCCACTCTGTATTCTATTGTCATGCACTTCCGTTGTTGCCAGTAGCAACTACTGTGGGTTCAGAGCATTCCTTGCTATTTATTTACAGTACCAGTTGATTTATGCTTACTTCCTGTCTCTTTAATTAGATTACTCAGACTGTTAGTCTGTTATTGCCTTCTCTCCAGACAATTTCTCTGTTGCTATTACCATTTGTGCACCACTCCTTCTGTGTCTCTCAATACCCAGATGTCTCATTAGTTCCTTTACTCTATTACCATACCTTGCTATTAATTCATTATTCTCTTGTCTTGATCTTGTCTTTTGCTATTCTTGGTCTTGTCCTTGTTGTCTTTCCTATCGCTATTGATTCAGGTCACTCGAGGAATGAGCTCATACTACCGCCAGTGGCATAAGTCCTGGTGGGCATTCCTGTACCGGTAGGTGCATAAAGCCTTATGGGAAAAGCAGCTCTTACATAGTAGTAACATAGTAACATAGTATCTAAGGTTGAAAAAAGACAATTTGTCCATCGAGTTCAACCTATTTGTTGTCTCCTATGCAGGATTATTTTGGTCTAAAATTTTGTCTGATGCTGATGTCAGCCGTTGCATTTTATCCCTCTTTTTATAGTAACTATAGTGCGTGACTATGCACCATAACCCTGTATTTCCTTATCCATTAGGAATTTATCTAACCCATTCTTAAAGGTGTTGACTGAGTCCGCCATTACAACTCCCTCAGGCAGGGAATTCCAAACATGTATTGTCCTTACCGTGAAAAAGCCTTTACGCCACATTGTGTGGAAGCTCCTCTAACCTTAGCGAGTGTCCACGAGTTCTCTGTGCTGATCTTACCAAAAACAGGTCCCGCGCAAGCTCTGTGTATTGTCCCCTTATATATTTGTAGATGTTTATCATGTCCCCTCTTAGTCTCCTCTTTTCCAGTGTAAACATGCCTAGCCTTGCAAGCCTTTCCTCATATTCCAGCGTCTCCATGCCCTTACTTAGTTTGGTTGCCCGCCTCTGAACCTTTTCTAGCTCCAGAATATCCTTTTTGTAGTATGGTGCCCAAAATTAAAGCAGAGAAAGATACTGGCGCCGGCTGGATCTCAGAATAAAGAAAGGATACAATTATATCAATTAAAAAATTAAATCATACATTTATTAAAATAAGTCTAAAAAGTGTATAAATGACACGTGTATTAACAGAGGGGTAATGATAAAAAGAGTTAAGAGTCTCTCAAATTGACTAAAGACCACTTAGATTTCAAATGGGGCAATAGACACTGATAATCTGGCAAGAACTCAGTCCTCCAAGATGTCCTCATATATTTGGGGTTGTAAATATTACCCTGGTCTCAGAAGAAAGTCCCCTTGGTTCTCAATTGCAGATCGAGGTCCAATAGCAGCAGGGGAATGGGCAGAGACTCCAAAGCAATGCTGTGTATAGAGGTCCTGGAGGATTCAGAAGTCCAGAAATTGCCAGATGATTCACAGTGAAAGCAGATGTGGTGCCTGTGGTCAAATGAAAAAGGGGGCTCAATGCGTTTCGCTGGTCTATATCACCGCCAGCTTCCTCAGGAGCATAACATATGCTCCTGAGGAAGCTGGCGGCGATATAGACCAGCGAAACGCGTTGAGCCCCCTTTTTCATTTGACCACGGGCACCACATCTGCTTTCACTGTGAATCATCTGGCAATTTCTGGACTTCTGAATCCTCCAGGACCTCTATACACAGCATTGCTTTGGAGTCTCTGCCCATTCCCCTGCTGCTATTGGACCTCGATCTGCAATTGAGAACCAAGGGGACTTTCTTCTGAGACCAGGGTAATATTTACAACCCCAAATATATGAGGACATCTTGGAGGACTGAGTTCTAGCCAGATTATCAGTGTCTATTGCCCCATTTGAAATCTAAGTGGTCTTTAGTCAATTTGAGAGACTCTTAACTCTTTTTATCATTACCCCTCTGTTAATACACGTGTCATTTATACACTTTTTAGACTTATTTTAATAAATGTATGATTTAATTTTTTAATTGATATAATTGTATCCGTTCTTTATTCTGAGATCCAGCCGGCGCCAGTATCTTTCTCTGCTTTGTTTTTAACCTCTTGGGACTAACCATCCCTATACAGGCTGCCGTTGACAGCGCACTTACTAATTTTTTCGTTATCTCTGGTGCCCAAAATTGTACACAGTATTCAAGATGTGGCCTCACTAGTGATTTGTATAATGGGAGTATAACACGCTCATCCCATGAATCAATTCCCCGTTTTATGCATGCTAATATCTTATTAGCCTTCTTTGCTGCAATCCTACTTTGGGTACTGCTGCATAGTTTGCTATCTATGAGAACACCTAAGTCCTTTTCCAGTACAGAATCCCCTAATTTTACCCCATTTAATATGCAGGTGTTATTTTTGTTCTTGCTATCACAGTGCATTACCTTACACTTGTCTGTATTGAAGCGCATTCTCCATTTGGCTGCCATGCTTCTAGTTTACCTAAGTCATTTTGAAGAGACTCAGCATCCTCATCCGTATTTATAACCTTACACAATTTGGTATCATCTGCAAAAATTGACACCATGCTCTCTAGACCTTCTGTTAGGTCGTTAATTAAAATGTTGAACAATAGTGGTCCTAGTACCGAGCCTTGTGGCACCCCACTTAGCACTTCAGTCCAATTTTAGAATGATCCATTAACCACAATGCGCTGCTCTCTATTATCTAACCAATTTTTAACCCAAGTGCATATTATGCTCCCTAGCCCTATTTCTTGTAGCTTATAGACAAGTCGTATGTGTGTTACTGTGTCGAAAGCTTTGGCAAAGTCTAAAAAGATTACATCTACCTCCTTACCCTGATCAAGGTTCGCACTTACTGTTTCATAAAAGCCAAGTAAGTTGCTTTGACATGATCTGTCCTTCACAAATCCATGCTGATTCCTTGTAATGACCTTATTGGCTTCAAGGAACTTCTGAATACTATCCCTTAGAATTCCTTCCAATACTTTCCCCACTATAGATGTAAGACTAACTGGTCTATAATTACCCAGTTCAGCTTCACTTCCCTTTTCGAATATAGGCACTACTACCGCTATACGCCAGTACTTGGGAATCATACCTGATATAACTGAATCTTTAAAGATCAAAAATAGCGGTTTTGCAAGTTCGGAGTGAAGCTCCGTTAGAACCCTTGGGTGAATTCCTTTGGGACCCGGTGACTCTTATAGGCACGAAGACCTGCTGAGTGCTTTCTATGAGTCTCAACCCCAGATGTACAGGGGTCACTGCAAGAAGATCGACTACATGTCAAGTTCGCCATCACTCATTCAGCTCTCCGCATCATTCAGTCCAGATTTATCCCTTAGTTCATAACATTAGTTAGTGCACAGACAATCAATTTATTTCTATGTTTAGTTTTATGTACTTCACAAAATAATTAATCATTGCATGATTGCATGAAAACCCTGGACTGGTGTGCTGCTTTCCTGGCTGCTGTTTGTTTGAAGGTGCCCATCTACCCCAGGAGAGGACCCCTCTATTCTGATCTCCTCACAATTTGTATCAAATGCGAGCAACACAGTGAAGATTGCAGCAATAGGAAAAGTTTATGTTTAAAATGTAAAGTGACACATACCAAACTGTTGTTTTGGATATCAACTCATATACTGTGAAATCCATGGTGTTGGCATCAGTAGATTCTTAGAGAAGCCAGATTCTGCTTCAAACCTACACCAAATGATAATATAGAAGACATTGTTAAGGCCTTGCTGCAGGCTACGTCAACTCAGCAGGAAGCTACCAGGGCTCAGCAAGAAGCCACCAAGGTGCAAATATTGGGGGTAATTCTGAGTTGATCGCAGCAGGAGCTTTGTTAGCAGTTGGGCAAAACCATGTACACTGCAGGGGAGGCAGATATAACATGTGCAGAGAGAGTTAGATTTGGGTGGGTTATTTTGGTTCTGTGCAGGGTAAATACTGGCTGCTTTATTTTTACACTGCAATTTAGATTGCATATTGAACACACCACACCCAAATCTAACTCTCTCTGCACATGTTATATCTGCCCCCCTGCAGTGCACATGGTTTTGCCCAACTGCTAACAAAGTTCCTGCTGCAATCAACTCAGAGTTACCCCCATTGTCCTTTGAGGCAGCCCAGAGGCAACAGAAAGTGGTTATAGAGGAAAACTGACAGGTCTTAAGAGAGGTGGTACAGCACCCACCAGCCCAGTCTGGAGCTGCTTCCATTGATGTTCCAATTAACACTTGCTCCATACAGGCCAGTCACTTTCTGCAAAAGATGACCTAGAGTAATGATGTTAAAGCTTACCTTACAACTTTTGAATGAACAACTGAGAGAGAATGTGGGCCTAAAGATCAGGTTTTGTGGCAGCCTTCCTGTCTGGAGAACCACAAAAAGCATATTTTAACTTGTGCCTGACTGATGCCAAAGACTATGATAAAATAAAACAAGAAATCCTAACTCGATTGGGAGTCACAGTATTTGTTCATGCCCAATGAGTTCATTGTTGGGAATACCAAACAGAAAGAGCCTCCCCACTCTAAAATGCATGACCTCATAAATCTTACCACAAAGTGGCTACAGCCATAATCTCTAACAGGACCACAGATCGTGGAAAGGGTCATTATGGTTCGATACCTATGGTCTTTACCTAAAACTCTGTGCAAGTGGATGAACCATGCAGACCCTAAAACAGACCAATTGGTTGAAAGAGTGGAGAGGTATGTGGTTGCTGAGGAACTATTAAGTGTACCCCACTGGGCACTAGTCCCATAACAGCGATCTCCTGTTCGAGGGAATTAGGGTGCTGGGTGGTGAAATGAACCTAAAACTAAGGATTTGGAACCTGGAAGTAGGCCAGCAGTGCCAGGAAGGCTCATACCCAATAAAAGACTTGATATGGTGATTTGGGCCATATTGCTGCTAATTGTTTGCTTACTTTTGAACCTATGCCATGTGATACTACTTATGTCAATCACAGAGTGTCTTTCTTTGTTCAGCTAGTCTGCACTGCAAACCAACAGGCTGAGACAGATAAGCGAATGTGTTTAGTAACTATAGTAGGCAAATGGGTAAAGGTTTTGTTAGTTTCTGGTAGCCTGGTTACTCTTATGAAAGCTGAATTGGTGAAACCCTTAAACTATAAGGGCAAAACTGTTAGTGTGATTTACATACATGGGGATACTCAGTATTATGTTACTGCAGAGGCGAACAAATTTTTATAATTTAATTCTATTGTAGATGATTTGTTTTTTTCAGTTCTAGCAATGATAAAATGATTGGATTCGAACCCGGTACTCTGGGTGTTGTGTGCACTAGATATATCCACTGAGCTATTAAAGCTATGTAACTCTCTCTATACGATGTAATCCTATTGTAGATAATATATATTTCAGTCTCCTGGTCAATTATACTAATGATTAAATGATTAAATGATAAAACGATTAACTAAATATATTAAACTATTTATAGTGTATTAGCAACTTTTAAACCACCAAGTAAACTATTGTAGACCACTTAGTATGATATATTGAAGTATTATCTAATCATTTTACAGCTGTGGGTAACACCAGGGATTTCATGTGCTGAGTAATGATAGCAGCATGCCACGTATATAGGCCTGAACAACTGTATATGATTAAGTTAATTAAGAAGTTGATTGGTCGATTCTAGTTTAAAAAGGATCTAGCAACAATGCTATGACAAACCTCTGACGAAACCGCTTGCCCTACTGGCGGAGAAACGCGTAAGAGGGCACTCATCACTTGAATCCTGTTGTCTGACGACTCTTCACCTTCTCTGTGGCCGTACGATCGGCCGGCGAGCCGCTAATTGGGGATACTGCTGACGCGTGACCAGGCTAAAGAGGCACGCTCCCCGTCCATCACAAGCCGCGGCGGCCGTGAGTATCCATCAGCTCACACTGCGGTTGTATTATTCCGGGGTCGTAGCATACCGCTGGAGACATTTAATCATCACAGCGCTCTCCCCCGTGGTTACACATGCATATGTGTTATACAAGAAACTGAATTTACAGAGACTGTATAAATTTGGATGCACAATATATCCCCATGAGAAGTTGATCTACACTTACTTCACTCTATATATGGATGGATTTACACAAAAATCTAAACGGACATTTATATTGAGTCAGAGGCACAGGATTTAAGCAATTTTATATGTTTATTTTAAATGTGGTCATATATGTGGATTATATTTTAATAAAGCTGTATAAAAATATTTTTTTATATATCTGGTTATAGCGCTCCTTGTTTTGTTTAGTATATATTGTCAGAACAAAGAAATGCACTGTGGTTCCGCTGTAGTCTCTGTGAGTTTGGTTCCTGACTTGATGTATGATGCAATATTGGGGAGAGAGTTTGACCACTTCTGGAAGCTGAGAGAAAACTACTTATTACAGAAGTAAACAACCCAGACCCATTTGAGAATGTTACTGATACACTGGCAGTGGGAGTGCCTTCTGAGTCTGAAATGCATGATTGGGGAGTCAGAGAATGATGAGAACAGTAGTGGAAAACTAGTACATGTTTTTAGCTGGTAGGGCTTACCTAAGGAAATCCTGACTGATTAGGGTACCCCAATTACAGTATGTCAAAAATTAAGAAAGAATAATGCTGACTTTTTAAAATTACTCTGCTAAAGAAAATGTTGGCTAAAGATGGAAGAGATTGGGAATATTTACTACTTTATTTACTGCTGGCCAAAAGAAAGGTTCCCCAATCCTCCACAGAGTTTTCACCTTTTGATTTATTGTATGGGAGACAACCAAGAAGATTACTGGACATTGCCAAAGAGACATGAGAGGGGCAATCCAGTCCATATAAAACTGTTATGGAGCATGTTTCTGAGATGCAGGAAAGGATTGCTGCAGTAGTACCGATAGTGAGAGAGCACTTGGACTGGGGCCAACAGGCACAGCAGTGGGTGTACAATCGTAATGCCCAATTACCTGTCTTTGCTCCTGGGAACAGAGTTCTTGTTTTGGTTCCCACAGTAGAAAGTAAATGTTTGGATAAGTGGCAAGGACCTTTTGAAATCTGATAAAAAGTGGGGGAGGTCAATTATAAAGTGTACCAGCCTGGGCAAAGAAAGCCAGAACAAATCTAACATGCAAATCTTATAAAACCTTGGAAGGATAGAGCAGCTACAGTATGTCAGCCATCCCAGTAAACCCAGCGCCTTTGGCTCCTGAAGTAACAATAGTTAAAACCCACTCAACTGTTAAACAGCAGGAGGTTAAATATTTTTTTTAATAAGAAATAGGTGTTTTATTTTGTCATATATACTGGGTAAAACAATAATCACTGACCCAGGATTAAGGGTAAGCTTAAGTCCTATAGAATACCCGAAGCCCAACAGGAATCATTGTCTAAAGAAATTTAAAAAATGTTGGCATTGGGGGTAATTGAAGAGTCACATAGTGAGTGGTCAAGTCCCAAGTCTGAGTTCTGCAATGATTTCAGTAAGTTGAATAATGTGTTAAAGTTCGATGTCTAGCTAATGCCTTGGGTGGATGAATTTATTGAAAGATTAGGAACAGCAAGGTACTTATCCACTCTAGATGTAACCAAAGGGTATTGGCAAGTGTTGTTAACTGAGAATGCCAAAGAAAATACAGCTTTTCCTGCATTAGAGGGTTGTTCCAATAAAATATGTTGCTCTATGGCAAAAGTTCTCAAACTCGGTCCTCAGGACCCCACACGGTGCATGTTTTGCAGGTCTCCTCACAGAATCAAAAGTAACATAATTAGCTCCACCTGTGGACCTTTTAAAATGTGTCAGTGAGTAATTAATACACCTGTGCACTTACTGGGTTACCTGCAAAACATGCACTGTGTGGGGTCCTGAGGACCGAGTTTGAGAACCATTGCTCAATGGGTTACATGGTGCCGGATTTACACCTCTTGGGGCACTAGGCACGATAACTGTTTGGGCCCTCCTCCCACAAACAATCCATAGCAGTATATTTTTGTTCCTGATTACAAGCATCATTGCAAGAGTGCTTTGGCGCATGTGCAGTGCGATCACTGCATGTACAAAGTCTACCGATAATCGCTCAGTTGCATGAACATCGGCATTGAGTATAAATCTGAATAAAGCACTAGGTCTTTTGGAAGTTGATGTAAAACCTGTGTTACATTAAAAGTATTTTGACCACCCACAGACAGAGGATGAAACCATTTGTGTGTCCAAACATTTTTTCATCCTATCAAAGAATATCGCTTAATAACATTGTCACTAGTCCTTAATAAGTCAATAGGCCTCATTCTCAGGACTATTGGCTCAGGACCTTGTATTATTACATTTATTATACTGTAATTCTAATGGTTGTATGGTGCACCTGCTCTCTTGTTTCTAGGTTGTAGTACTAAGTGTAGGCTAGGTAGCACATCACATTATAAGTAGCGAAGGTGTGCAGTCCAGGACTCCTCCCCCTAAAAGGGGAGGTGGTGGGTAACATTTATGGAGTGGAGTGGAGTGGGTAATATTAATGGCACATAATCTATGCAAGGCCATAACTACGTGTCATAATGTGTAAAAAGTGGGACTCTGCCTGCCATAGTGTGTAAAAAGGGGTCTCTACCTGCCAACTGCCATAGTGTGTAAAAAGGGGGACTCCGCCTAATATGTGAAAAGGGGACTCTGCCTGCTGTAGTGTGTAAAAAGGGGACTGTACCTGCCGTAGTGTGTAAAAAGGGGATTCCGCCTGTCAAATATGTAAAAAGGGGGACACTGCCTGCCATAGTGTGTAGAAAGGGGTCCCTACCTGCCAACTGCCATAGTGTGTAAAAAGGGGGACTCCGCCTAATATGTGAAAAGGGGACTCTGCCTGCCGTAGTGTGTAAAAAGGGGACTGTACCTGCCGTAGTGTGTAAAGAGGTGATTCCGCCTGTCAAATGTGTAAAAAGGGGGACACGGCTGCCATAATGTGTGAAAGGGGACTCTGCCTGTCGTATTGTGTGAAAGGGGACTCTGCCTGCTGTATTGTGTGATAGGGACTCTACCTGCTGTAATGTGCGATATGGGCTCTACATGTATAATGGACTCTTCCTGGTATGTATAAGGGGTACTACTGTGTGGTGTAATGTAACTGATGGACACTACTGTGCAGTGTAATGTGAATTGGTACTATTATATTATATTATATTATATATATATCGCCCCTTCCTGTAGTACTTGGGGGGTGCCCAATATCATTGTACCTATGGGCGGCCTGACCCCTAAATTTGTCTCTGCCTCTGTCAACTTCTTAGATGTGAACCTCTGTATAGTCAACAACCAAACTGTTACCTCTATGTTAATAATGCCAAATATAAGTATTGGAAAACAAATATCTTCAATGGACAACTACTCTAAGGGCCTGATTCAGATCTGATCGCAGCAGCAAATTTGTTAGCAGTTGGGCAAAACCATGGAGGTCATTCCGAGTTGTTCGCTCGCAAGGCGATTTTAGCAGAGTTGCTCACGCTAAGCCGCCGCCTACTGGGAGTGAATCTTAGCATCTTAAAATTGCGAACGATGTATTCGCAATATTGCGATTACACACCTCGTAGCAGTTTCTGAGTAGCTTCAGACTTACTCGGCATCTGCGATCAGTTCAGTGCTTGTCGTTCCTGGTTGACGTCACAAACACTCCCAGTGTTCGCCCAGACACTCCTCCGTTTCTCCGGCCACTCCTGCGTTTTTTCCGGAAACGGTAGCGTTTTTTCCCACACGCCCATAAAACGGCCTGTTTCCGTCCAGTAACACCCATTTCCTGTCAATCACATTACGATCGCCAGACCGATGAAAAAGCCGTGAGTAAAATTCCTAAGTGCATAGCAAATTTACTTGGCGCAGTCGCAGTGCGAACATTGTGCATGCGCATTAAGCGGAAAATTGCTGCGATGCGAAGATTTTTACCGAGCGAACAACTCGGAATGAGGGCCCATGTGCACTGCAGGGGGGGCAGATATAACATGTGCAGAGAGAGTTAGATTTGGGTGTGGTGTGTTCAAACTGAAATCTAAATTGCAGTGTAAAAATAAATCAGCCAGTATTTAACCTGCTCAGAAACAAAATAATCCACCCAAATCTAACCCTCTCTGCAAATGTTATATCTGCCCATGTTATATCTGCCCCACCTGCAGTGCACATGGTTTTGCCCATTAGCTAACACATTTGCTGTTGTGATAAGATCTGAATTAGGCCCTTAAACTGAGTATACACTATACAATTATCTGGCAGATAATCTGCCAGATCTGGCTGGTTGGAAATAAAATCTGGCAATGGATGACAACAATTGACAATTGAATATTTGCTCCCAAACACTTGAAAATGGACAAAAACTATCGGTCATGCAAATTTGTTAAATCCGTAATTTAACCAATTTGTCTGAACAACAGGTTTTGTCCATTTTCCAGTGTTTGGGAGCAATGTTTGATTGTCAGTTGTTCTCAGCCATTGCCAAATTTTCTTTTAAAGCAGCCATATAATTGTATAGTGTATGCCCAGCATTAGTGAGAAGGAACTGCTCCAAAACACCCACACAGGCAGAAATCCTTAATGATACCAAAGCCCTAACCTAAAAAGATTGATGAACACTAATAAACATTTATTCTAAATTCATAAATGTTTATATCAATATAAACAAACCATTAAAGACACTTTCAGAGAAAACCAAAGGGTTTTTATAAATGTGGGGGGGAAAAATCAGTGTTTAATGCATAAACATGCTGTTAATAAAAAAACTCTCTTTGATGAACCCCCAAAATCACATATGACATCAATCAATTCATCAAATGTGACCAACAATATGTGATATATTTGCTCAGTTGTAATTGTCTGAAATACTATGTGGGAACAACAAAACCATCCCCTTAAAAAGAGATTTACAGAACACCAAAGACATGTTCTCAATTATGTGTCTAATCACATTGTTCCTGAACATTAATAAGGTAAACATGTGTATTTAAGGTTTTTGGATATTGAAAAAATATAGTAAATACCACTATCAAAGGGGAAATATATTTTTACATCTGCGCAGACAAGAACACTTCTAGATGTTCAAACTTCATATAATTTTTACAGATGGGTTAAACTAGACACTAGAACTTAATTCTATGTCATTATACACATTTTTTAATTTACACAGGGGGTAATTCCAAGTTGATCGCAGGAGGATTTTTGTTAGCAATTGGGCAAAACCATGTGCACTGCAGGGGAGGCAGATATAACTTGTGCAGAGAAAGTTAGATTTGGGTGGGGTGTGTTCAATCTGCAATCTAATTTGCAGTGTAAAAATAAAGCAGCCAGTATTTACCCTGCACAGAAACAAAATAACCCACCCAAATCTAACTCTCTCTGCACATGTTACATCTGCCCCACCTGCAGTGCACATGGTTTTGCCCAATTTCTATCAAAAATCCTGCTGCGATCAACTTGGAATTACCTCCACAGTTCTTTCTTTCCTCCTTCTGGATTTGGGATCAGACAATGTGGGTGATTCAGACTTTATCGTAGCTGTGCTAAATTTAGCACAGTTACGATCATAAACACAGACATGCGAGGTGACGCCAAGCACAGGGCTAGCCCGTCCTGCATGTCAGTCCCTGCCCCGTCACAGAAGTGCTAAAGCATCGCACAGCAACGATGCTTTTGCACTTCAGGAGTAGCTCCCGGCCAGCACAGCTTTTGCGTGCTGGCCGGGAGCTACTCGTCGCTAGCCGGGTCACAGCAGCTGTGTGTGATGTCATGCAGCCACTGTGGCCTGACCCCCGCATGTCCTGGCCACACCTGCGTTGACTGGACAGCGCCCACAAAACGGTGGCCAAACGCCGTCGTGCCACCCCCTTCCACCCAGGGCACTGCAGCAATGGTGCTATTCTGACCTGATTGCTGCGCTGTGAAGAATTGCAGCAAGCGATCAGGTCAGAATGACCCCCAGTATCTCTGGGTGACAAGCTCTGGACCATTCCTAACCCTTTTTCCCCTTTTCCTTTATTCCCTCCCTCTTTCAGCTTTTTCACACAACTCCTCTCTCCTCCCTTATGCCCCATATAATTTTTTTATGTCCTATAACCTTTATTTTTTTAGTTTTCCTCATTATTCATCTATCCAAAATAATACTAGAGATGTGCGGCTGGCACTTTTCGTGTTTTGTGTTTTGGTTTTGGTTTTGGTTCTAATTCCACTTTCATGTTTTGGTTTTGGCTTGGTTTTGCCAAAACCACCCTTTCTTGTTTTGGTTTTAGATCTGGATGATTTTTGAAAAAAACATAAAAATAGATAAAATCACATAATTTGGGGGTAATTTTGCTCCTATGGTATCATTAACCTCAATAACATCCATTTCCATTCATTTCCAGTCTATTCTGAACACTGAACACCTCACAATATTGTTTTTAGGCCTAAAAGTTGCACAGAGGTGGCTGTATGACCAAGCTAAGTGACACAAGTGTGCGGCACAAATACCTGGCCCATCTAGGAGTGGCACTGCAGTTGCAGACAAGATGGCACTATTCAAAAACTAGTCCCCAAACAGCATATTATGCAAAGAAGAAAAAAGCTGCACCGAGGTTGCTTTATGACTAAGCTAAGCGACACAACCACCTGGCCCATCTAGTAGTGTCACACAGTGGCTGAATGTCAAGAGTGGGCCGCAATTTTGTGGTCCACTGACAGCATCTCCATGTCATTTTTAAAAAATTCTGCAATTGGTAGACTTATACGGCAGTATTCCAGGACTAATACAGCAGTACCCCTGGACTCATACGGCAGTGTCAGACAGGATGGCACTTTTAAAAAACTAGGCCCCAAACAGCACCTCATGCAAAGATGTTGAAGAGGTGCAATGAAGTAGCTGTATGACTATGCCAAGTGACACAAACAATTCCCACTGGAATTATACATCCAAATCACTGGAATTATACATCCAAATCACTGGAATTAAATGGCAAAATCACTGGAATTATACGTCCAAATCACTGGAATTATACGTCCAAATCACTGGAATTAAATGGCAGTACCACTGGACATATACGGAAGTATCAGACAGGATGGCACTTTAAAAAAAAATAGTCCCCAAACAGCACATGTTGATAAGAAGAAAAAGAGGTGCAAGATGGAATTGTCCTTGGGCCCTCTAACCCACCCTTATGTTGTATAAACAGGACATGCACACTTTAACAAACCAATCATTTCAGTGACAGGGTCTGCCACATGACTGTGGCTGAAATGATTGGTTTGTTTGGGCCCCCACAAAAAAAGAAGCAATTAATCCCCCCACCAAAAAAGAAGCAATCAATCTTTCCTTGCACAAACTGGCTCTACAGAGGAAAGATGTCGACCTCATCCTCATCCTCCGATTCCTCACCACTTTCACTGTGTACATCCCCCTCCTCCTCACAGAGTATTAATTTGTCCCCACTGGAATCCACCATCACAGGTCCCTCTGTACTGTCTGGAGGCAATTGCTGGTAAAGGTCTTCCCGGAGGAAATTATAATTCATTTTGATGAACATCATCTTCTCCACATTTTGTAGAAGTAACCTCCTACGCCGATCGCTGACAAGGTTACCAGCTGCACTAAACACACTTTTGGAGTACACACTGGAGCAACTTAGGTAAAATAAAGCCAGTTTGTGCAATGGCATCCAAATTGCCTCTCTTTCCTGCCAGTATACATACGGACTGTCTGACATGCCTACTTGGATGCTGTCACTCATATAATCCTCCACCATTCTTTCAATGGTGACAGAATCATATGCAGTGACAGTAGACATGTTAGTTATCATTGGCAGGTCCTTCAGTCCGGACCAGATGTCAGCTTTCGCTCATAACTGCCCTGCATCACTGCCAGCGGGTGGGCTAGGAAATTTTATCCTTTTCCTTGCAGCCCCAGTTGCGGGATAAATTGAAGGAGGAACTGTTGAAGGGTCATGTTCTGCTTGAGTTGACAATTTACTCACCAGCAGGTCTTTGCACCTCTGCAGACTTGTGTCTGCCGGAAAGAGAGAGACAACGTAGGCTTTAAACCTAGGATCGAGCATGATGGCCAAAATCTAGTGCTCTGATTTCAACAGATTGATCACCCTTGAATCCTGGCAGAGCGAATGAAGGGATCCATCCACAAGTCCCACATAATTTGCGGAATGGCTCCATCTTAGCTCCTCCTTCAATTTCTACAGCTGCTTCTGCAAAAGCCTGATGAGGGGAATGACCTGACTCAAGCTGGCAGCATCTGAACTGACTACACGAGTGGCAAGTTCAAAGGGTTGGAGAATCTTGCACAAGACAGAAATCATTCTCCACTGTGCTAGAGTCAGGTGCATCCCTCCTCCTTTGCCTATATCAAAGGTGGATGTATAGGCTTTTATGGCCTTTTGCTGCTCCTCCATCCTCTGAAGCATATAGAGTGTTGAATTCCACCTCGTTACCACCTCTTGCTTCAGTTGATGGCAGGGCAGGTTCAGGAGTGTTTGCTGTCACTCCAGTCTTCGGCACGCGGTGGCAGAATGTCGAAAGTGGCCTGCAGAATGTCAAAAGTGGCCCGTACAGCATCTCCTGTACGCTCCTGTCATTTTTAAAAAAAAATTCTGCACCACCAAAATAATTGTATGTGCAAAACATGGGATGTGCTGGAATTTGCCCAGATGTAATGCATGAACTATATTGGTGGCGTTGTCTGATATCACAAATCCCCAGGAGAGTCCAATTTAGGTAAGCCATTCTGCGATGATGTCCCTCAGTTTCCATAAGAGGTTGTCAGCTATGTGCCTCATACGGAAAGCTGTGATACATAGCGTAGCCTTCCTAGGAACGAGTTGGTGTTTGCGAGATGCTGCTACTGTTGCCGCTGCGGGAGGCCATACATCTACCCAGTGGCCTGTTACAGTCATATAGTCCTTAGTCTGCCTTGTTCCACTTGTCCAGATGTCCATGGTTAAGTGGACACTGGATACAACTGCATTTTGTAGGACACTGGTGACTCTTTTTCTGACATCTTTGTACATTCTCGGTATCTCCTGCCTAGAGAAGTGGAACCTAGATGGGATTTGATACCGGGGACACACTATCTCCATCAATTCTTTAAGTCCCACTGAACTAATGGCGGATACTGGATGCACGTCTAACACCAACATAAGTGTCAAGGCATCAGTTATCCGCTTTGCAACAGGATGACTGCCGTCATAATTCATCTTCCTCACAAAGGCCTGTTGGACGGTCAATTGCTTACTTGTGGTAGCACAAGTGGTCTTCGGACTTCCCCTCTGGGATGACAATCAACACCCAGCAGCAACAACAGCAGTGGAAGCAACAGTAGGCATACCACTCAATGATCCTCCGGAGGAATCCCGGTTAGGAGAGTACTCCTCAGTCTTGACAGTGACATGGACTGCAGTACTACTGATGTTCCTAACTGAGGAGGAAGTTGATGTTGAGGGATTTGGTGGTGTGGCTTGCAGGAGCTTGGGTACAAGAGGAAGAAGGGATGTAGGTGTCAGTGGACAGGCATACGCTCTTACCCAAAGTTTCACAACTTGACACTGACTAATGATGAATGCGCTGCAGGTGATGTATAAGGGTGGATGTTCCTAGATGGTTAACATCCTTACCCCTACTTATTACAGATTGACAGAGGCAACACACGGCTTGAAACCTATTGGGTGTAATTCCAAGTTGATCGCAGCAGGATTTTTATTAGCAATTGGGCAAAACCATGTGCACTGCAGGGGAGGCAGATATAACATGTGCAGAGAGAGTTAGATTTGGGTGGGGTGTGTTCACTCTGCAATCTAATTTGCAGTTTCTTAAAATAAAGCAGCCAGTATTTACCCTGCACAGAAACAAAATAACCCACCCAAATCTTACTCTCTCTACACATGTTATATCTGCCTCCCCTGCAGTGCACATGGTTTTGCCCAATTGCTATCAAAAATCCTGCTGCGATCAACTTGGAATTACCCCCATTGTCCGGATTTGTGGAGAAAAAATTCCACACCGAAGAGGTGGCTTTTTTGGTAGTTTGCCCAGGCATCACAATGAGCTTCTTCATCCCACGGACAACAGGTGTCTCCCCCGGTGCCTGACTTAAACAAACCACATCACCATCAGAATCCTCATCGTCAACTTCCTCCTCAGCGCCAGCAACACCTATATCCTCATCCTGGTGTACTTCAACAGTGACATCTTCAATTTCAATATCAGGAACTGGACTGTGGGTGCTCCTTCCAGCACTTGCAGGGTGCGTTCAAATGGTGGAAGGAGCCACCTCTTCTCGTCCAGTGTTGGGAAGGTCAGGCATCGCAACCTCCTACACACTTGGACTCTCCTTGGGGATTTGTGATACCATCTCAGAATGCACAGTTCTTTTCTGTGCTCTTTCCAGCTTAACTTTTTTAATTTTTCAAGCGGGAGGATGAGGGCTTCCATCGTCATGTGAACCTGAACCACTAGTCATGAACATAGGCCAGGGCCTCAGCCATTCCTTGCCACTCCGTGTCATAAATGGCATATTGGCAAGTTTATGTTTCTCCTCAGACCATTTAAATTTCTTTTTTGGGGTCTTTTTATTGAACTTTGGCTTTTTGGATTTTACATGCCCTCTACTATCACATTGGGCATCGGCCTTGGCAGACAACGTTGATGGCATTTCATCCTGTATGTCATGGATAGTGGCAGCAGCTTCAGCACTAGGAGGAAGTGGTTCTTGATCTTTCCCTATTTTATACTCCAAATTTTTGTTCTCCATTATTTTTCTGGAGTTATATAACACAAGGGCCCTCATTCCGAGTTGTTCGCTCGTTCTTTTTCATCGCATCGCAGTGAAAATCCGCTTAGTACGCATGCGCAAAGTTCGCACTGCGACTGCGCCAAGTAACTTTACTATGAAGAAAGTATTTTTACTCACGGCTTTTTCTTCGCTCCGGCGATCGTAATGTGATTGACAGGAAATGGGTGTTACTGGGCGGAAACACGGCGTTTCAGGGGCGTGTGGCTGAAAACGCTACCGTTTCCGGAAAAAACGCAGGAGTGGCTGGGGAAACGGTGGGAGTGCCTGGGCGAACGCTGGGTGTGTTTGTGACGTCAACCAGGTACGACAAGCACTGAACTGATCGCACAGGCAGAGTAAGTCTGGAGCTACTCTGAAACTGCTAAGTAGTTAGTAATCGCAATATTGCGAATACATCGGTCGCAATTTTAAGAAGCTAAGATTCACTCCCAGTAGGCGGCGGCTTAGCGTGTGTAACTCTGCTAAATTCGCCTTGCGACCGACCAACTCGGAATGAGGGCCAATATGCGGCACAGGAAAGACTGATGGCTGATGGCCAGGACACTACCACTGGTCTGATGCAGCACAACACAGCAACACTGTGAGGGACTTGTTGTTGTTGTTATTATTATTATTATTATTATTATTATACAGCAGCAGTGGACATAAAGCAGCAGTGTATACCACTGTGACTGCCTGGTCACTGGAATGACTGATGGCCAGGACACTACCACTGGTCTGATGCAGCACAACACAGCAACACTGTGAGGGACTTTTGGTTGTTGTTATTATTATGATGATTATTATTATTATTATTATTATTATTATTATACTGTAGCAGTGGACATATAGCAGCAGCGTATACCACTGTGACTGCCTGGTAACTTGAATGACTGATGGCCAGGACACTGCAACTGGTCTGATGCAGCACAACACAGCAATACTGTGAGGGACTTGTTGTTATTATTATTATTATTATTATTATTATTGTTATTATTATTAAAATACTGTAGCATTGTACATAGAGCAGCAGCATATACCACTGTGACTGCCTGGTCACAGGAATGACTGATGGCCAGGACACTACCACTGGTCTGATGCAGCACAACACAGCAACACTGTGAGGGGCTTGTTGTTATTATTATTATACTGTAGCAGTGGACATATAGCAGCAGCATATACCACTGTGACTGCCTGGTCACTGGAATGACTGATGGCCAGGACACTACCTCTGGTCTGATGCAGCTCAACACAGCAACATGGTGAGGGACTTGTGGTTGTTGTTATTATTATTATTATTATTATTATTATTATTATTATACTGTAGCAGTGGACATATAGCAGCAGCATATACCACTGTGACTGCCTGGTCACTGGAATGACTGATGGCCAGGACACCACCACTGGTCTGATGCAGCACAACACAGCAACACTGTGAGGGACTTGTTATTATTATACGACAGCAGTGGACATATAGTAGTAGTGTATACCACTGCGACTGCCTCGTCACTGGAATGACTGATGGCCAGGACACTACCACTGGTCTGATGCAGGACAACATAGCAACACTGTAAAGGACTTATTATATAGCAGCACTGGACATATGGCAGCAGAGGACACCACCACTGTGAATGGTCACTGGACTGACTGATGCACAGGACACTAGCACTGGTCTGATGCAGGACAACTCAGATAATTATACAGCAGCACTGGGCATATGGCAGCAGATGACACCACCACTGTGAATGGTCACTGGACTGACTGATGCCCAGGACACTACCACTGGTCTGATGCAGGACAACACAGCAACACTGTAAGGGACTTATTATACAGCAGCACTGGACATATGTCAGCAAAGGACACCACCACTGGGACTGATGCAGCACAACACACCACCACTGAACTGATGCAGCACAACACATCACCACTGGACAGCACTGGACATATGGAAGCAGAGGACACCACCACTGTGACTGATGCAGCACAACACACCACCACTGAAATGATGCAGCACAACACAGCACCACTGGACAGCACTGGACATATGGTAGCAGAGGACACAAGCACTGTGACTGGACAGATTCAGCACAAGCCATGGACAATGAGGACACTGAGAGAATGGAGACACCTCTGTCTCTGTCTGACCTCTGTACACGCTCCAATGCCGGAGTTAAAATGGCGGGTACGCGCGGCTACTTATAAGGAATCCAAATCCTGCGAGAATCCAACAGCAGGATGATGATGTTTTGCCTCGTTCTGATTTCCGAGTCAGGAGGGAAAACCCAAGCCGGGCTCGGAACCGGGTTCAGAGCATGAAGTTCGGTACGGTTCGGCTCTCTGAGACCCGAACCCGCTCATCTCTAAATAATACAGATCATATTTGTCTTCACATTCAATTTGCCGGCAGTCAGGATACTGGCGTTCATGTTACCAGTGCCAAAATCCAAACAGCTGACAATGCCAGCAGCTGAAATCCCGATGCAACAGGGCTTTTCCCACTCGTTGGTGTCCATAACACCCATAGAGTGGGAACAGATCCTGTTGCGAGCACAGTGAGCCATGAGCCCACAGCGCGGTGATTGCAGGAAGCCCACAAGGGGACTTTTAGAGCTTGCCCCGCTGTCGGCATTCTGGCGGGCGGGATGCCGATGTCGGGATATGGAGAGCCGGCATCATGTGTGCTTGTAATGCATTCTGATCCCCACGCTAGAATATCTTTATAGAATTGTCTTCAGAATCTTAATACCAACATTAATTATAAACATGTATAGCTGAAAATAGAATTTAAACCCTTTAATACATCCTAATTAAAAATGTACTCTATTGATATATGTTTATATATAAATGGATGGCGCTGTTCTCTGTGTTTCATACAGCACAGTGGCTGTGCATATACTCCTAGTCTGTGAAGAAGTATACAATATTAACAGCTAAGGTTCATACTCTTCTGTGTATGTATATACTGTACAGGTTGAGTATCCCATATTATGTTAATATCTACTTATTGGCAGTTGCCAAAAAAAAGAAAGATTGATCTTTTAGAGCACTCTTTTATATTTGTATATGTGATGATTTAATTGATATGATTGTTAATTTTAAAACGTAACTTTTAATATTCTTACTTAAGATAATAGGGGTAAGTAATTGTGATTTGTGTGACTTTGTACAGTAAATAATTAAATGTATGTCACCCTCTCCTTATTCTAAATATTTATTAAAGGACAATATTTGTATCCGTGGTGATTTTTTTTTTGTATGAATGAAATTTTTACTTAAATCCAATGTTTGGATAATCAATGCCTAAGTCATATAGCTTAGACCAAAGTATCATAAATAGTTAATTTAGAGCATAGTTATTTGCCTATTATTTTAGCAGTGTGATATTTTGTTATGGCCGCTACAGCATACAAAACATTGCCATATAAGATTATAGGCTAGGAATCGGTTTTCAACCTTATTGATAATTATTTCGTAAAAGCTTCACCAGTTAACACCTGTAAATATATCCTGATTGTAAGAAGAATATTACATAGCTTTCATAGACACACTACTATATACAATTTCACAATATGGAATCATCAGACAGTCATTAATAGAAACCCTGAGTCAATAACCCAGGCAATGGTTCCTTGCTATGCACAACAAGGAGTGTATCACTTTCTTGTAGCAGATGGTCTTTAGAATTCTAAATCAGTATTGATATGATACATTATTGCTTTCGCTGGATACCTCATAATAACAGATACAGTTTGTGCATTCCAGTTACACAGATAGAGAAAAAGTATAACCTCCTAATTATGCTGCACCTTTTAATTCAATCATAAAATGCAGCTGGATACCACATAGTCACGGATACATTTATGCATTCCAGCTGCATAAGAAGAGAAAAAGCATGTCCTCCATATTCAGCACATCATAGTGCACCTTGCTGTCAAATGCAATCAACAAATGCAAACACAAAGCAGATTTTGCCAGATATATATTGTGGTGTTGGCAATTAATAAAAATGTGCCTGATATATAGAATCTTATTGGTATCGACTGTACCCAGGTTACATTAATTGATATTGTGTTAAATGGGGTTCCCCTTATCTAGGAGTGAAAACAGAAAGAGTGCAGTGAAAAATTTAATCTAATCTTTACTGCAGCTGTTTCCATTGCTCACCTCCCATTGCTATAAGAAAAAATGCCTGGTACACATGCATTTAAAGGAATTGTGCATAATTTCAATACTGTGAGCGATATGTTTAAGAATTATTATTCTAATTTAGGAGGTAGTACAGCTTGTATAGCAGTCATCATCATCTGCTTCCCATCATCATCATTGGAGCGTATAACGGGTGAGAGAAAGGATTTTTGCCATGCTGATAGAAACACAGATACAGTGCCACTACATTTCCCTGTATATGGTGTTAGGTGGACCTTGATACCAATGGCATTGCAAAATCCAAATGCACCAACAGGGAATGTGTGAGCACTGGGAAGGAAGAAAGGTGAAGGTGGTCGTATGGGTTACCGTGCTGAAAGTAGGGGTTAGACACTGCTGGACGCGGCTTCTTCCTGCAGTGAGGCACCGGTAAGTATACTGACACTGAACGTACGTTTCACCACGCGGGCTTGGTCACCAGTTAGCCTGACATGATGTTAACTGTCCATTGTTTTAAACTTCAGTCCCCCAATCTGATTTCATATGCTAATTAGGTAATTTCTTCACCTGTTACTGATTGCTGAGTGGACTGTGTTGGGCAAGTTATCTATAGCTGTGCATGCAGCAAGTTTACCAATTAACCCTAGTAACTCTTTATGGTAAATTAAATCTAAGATAAAACAAGTATTTACTGTACAGTATACAAGCTGAATAAATGTGATTATATGACTAATGTCAATTTATGTGACCCATTTCTTTTGAACAGGGTTAAATATTTATTGTGATTAATCAAAATTGTTCAGTACGCTTATATAATATATATACGTTGGTCTAATGGTTTCGGCTTTTCTTTAGAACAGTTTAAAACTGTATGGAATAAAACTGAATATCTATCACCATCTGGTGATCCTCAGATAGCATTAAAATTCCTATTAATAATCATACATAATACAATAAATTTGAGGATATCAGGTATGTTATCATTTCAAGCTAAAAACAGTTGTATTATCTTAATCACGCTCTAGCATTAACACTTCACTTGCGTTGGTACTGATTAATTAGCTATATGTTCCTAAACCATGATTCAAGATAAGTATATATTTCTCTCACAGATTTTTAGAGATCGTGATTGGTGTTTTTGCCCCCCAAAAAATAAAAAGTTTTCCATTTCATATAAGTGCTGTGGTGCAAGCTTAGGGTACCTCCATTTCTCAACTGACGAGAGTATGCCCTTGTGTGCTTTAATATAAAAAAGATAATAATATAGGAATAGAGGAAAAAAGGGGGGGTTTGGGTGGCGAAAGGGGTGTGTAAATGAACATAATAAGAATTACTCACTTTGTGTCTAATCTATTGAGTGATAATGGTGAGAGGCACAGCGATGGGGGCAGCATGTGCCCCCACTTATGCCAACCTCTTCCTGGGGTGGTGGAAGAGGGAGGTGGTTTATGCTGAGAGCAATGAGTTGCAAACACAACATATAACCATGTGGCTGAGATTTATAGATGACATTTTTATGATCTGGGAAGGCACAGAAAGAGATCTGATAGAATTCACTAAAAGCCTCAATAACAACGATAATAACATCAAATTGACCATGGAACACAACAGGAATGAAATATCATTCTTGGATCTCAAAATCTATCGGGATGAAACCAACAGCCTGGCGACCAAACTGTATTGTAAAGATACAGCTACCAACAGTATACTGTATAATTCCAGCTCCCATTTTCCACCAACCATCTCCAACATCCCGAAGGGAGAATGTGGTATCTAGCAGCATTTACTGATTGATGATTGCCTGATGATTCTACAGTATATTGTAAAATTGTATAGGAATGTGTCTATGATAGCTATGTAATAAGCTTTTTACAATCAGGATATATTTACAGGTGTTGATTGGTGAAGGTTTTATAAAATAATTATCAATAAAGTTGAAAACAGATTCCTATAATCTTGTATGGAAATGTTTCGTATACTGAGCGGGCATAACAACATATCACTGCTAAAATAATAGCCAAATAAATATGCCCTAAATTAACTACTTATGATACTTTGATCAAAACTGTATGACTTTGGTATTAATTAAAAAACAGTGTTAGTGTACTTACTGGCTCCTCAACGCAGGAGGAAGCTGCGTCCAGCAGTGTACAATTGCCACTTCCAGCATGGTAAGCTATACTATCACCTTCACCTCTTCTTTCCCAGCACATTCTCTGTTGGCGCATTTGAACATTGCAATGCCATTAGTATCAAGGTCCATCTAGCACCATATACAGGGAAATGCAGTGTCGCTGTATCTGTGTTTCTATCAGTGTGGCAAAAATCCTTACTCTCACCCATTATCCGCTCCAATGATGATGACGGGAAGCAGATGAGGATGACTGCTATACATGCTGTACTACCTCCTATATCAGAATAACAATCCTCAAACATGATTGCATTTGACATCAAGTTGCAGTGTGATGTGCTGAATATGGAGGGCATGCTTTTTTTCTCCGCTTATGCAGCCGGAATGCATAAATGTATCCATGATTATTTGGTATCCAACAGCATTTACTGATTGAATTAAAAGGTGCAGCATAATTAGGAGGTTATACTGTTCCTCTATCTGTGTAACTGGAATGCACAAACTGTATCCGTTATTATGAGGTATCCAGCGAAAGCAATAATGTATCATGTCAATACTGATTCAGAATTCTAAAGACCATCTGCTATAAGAAAGTGATACACTCCTTGTTGTGCATAGCAGGGAACCACTGCCTGGGTTATTGACTCAGGGTTTCTATTAATGACTGTCTGATGATTCCATATTGTGAAATTGTATATAGTAGTGTGTCTATGACAGCTATGTAATATTATTCTTACATTCAGGATATATTTACAGGTGTTAACTGGTGAAGCTTTTATAAAATAATTATCAATAAGGTTGAAAATCGATTCCTAGCCTATAATCTTATATGGAAATGTTTTGTATGCTGTAGCGGCCATAACAAAATATCACTGCTAAAATAATAGGCCAATAACTATGCCCTAAATTAACTATTTATGATACTTTGGTCTAAGCTGTATGACTTAGGCATTGATTATCCATACATTGGATTTAAGTAAAAATTTCATTCATACAAAAAATTCACCACAGAGACAAATATTGTCCTTTAATAAATATTTAGAATAAGGAGGGGGTGACATACATTTAATTATTTACAAAGTGACACAAATCACAATTACTTACCCCTATTATCTTAAGTAATAATATTAAAAGTTGCGTTTTAAAATTAACAATCATATCAATTTATCAGCACATATACAAATATAAAAGAGTGCTCCATTAAAGCAATCTTTCTTTTTTTTTGCACCCGTCAATAAGTGGATATTAATATGTTAAGGTTTTGATTGTTGGGAGCACCTCTAGCACCATAAACTATAAACCTATTATAGAGAATTCATTTTTAGTGGCTGTTTTTTTACGAATTGAAAGTTTCAATTGTATTTCAAATCTGATGCAGGATACTAAAATACCACTGCACATTGAGTATCCCATAACCAAATATTCCGAAATATGGAATATACTGAAATTTTTTGAGTGAGAGTGAGATAATGAAATATTTGTTTTCTGATGGCTCAATGTACACAAACTGTTTAATACATAAAGTTATAAAAAATATTGTATTAAATGACCTTAAAGATGTGTGTATAAGGTGTATATTAAAAATAAATGAATTGTGTGAATGTACACACACTTTGTTTAATGTACAAAGTTATTATAAATATTGGCTAAAATTACCTTTAGGCTGTGTGTATAAGGTGTATATAAAACATAAATGTATTCTGTACTTAGACTTGGGTCCCATCGCCATGATGTCTCATTATGGTATACAATTATTCCAAAATATGGAAAAATCCAATATCCAAAATACTTCTGGTCCCAAGCATTTTGGATAAGAGATACTCAACCTGTATATAACACTCAGATTATATATGTACAGTTGTTATATATCTATGTGTTTCAGTCTCATGAATGGTTACTTTCGTCACTGATTGTTTCCTCAATAAGGTCAGGTAATTATTAAATACCCATGTACAAGATCTGCAATCTCTTCTTTTTGTCACTATGGTATTTGAAACTTTTAATACTCGTGATTTCTTCTTGTACTCTGTCCTCTGCAAAGTTGCCATAGTTACCTATGATGTGTAAGACAGTGGATCACTCTGTGGTCTGTCTCCATTCTCAGCACTAGAGGCAGCTTCACTGCTCTAATATTTTCCCTCCTAGTGTCAGCTCAGTGCAGGAGGAGCTGCTTAGTGCACAGTCTGAGAGAGTTCTTCCTGGGAAAGACAAATGCAGTGACGTACAGCTTCTGCTCTCCTCAGTGTGTGACCTTGTCTACCCTGCAGCCACACCCTGTCTATATACAGCTGCATCCTGTATGTACTGAGATGCTGTGTTACCACTATACTGCTTCACATGTATACTGTAAGTTCCTGCTGCTGCAGAACATCTTCTATATACCATAAGCTGTTATCTCTGTTATCTGAATAAACCAATCATCCTGGTAAAGTTCCAATGTGTGGACTAACATCCCTCTGCGACACTGCAACACTCTGCCAACAGGTTATGGGCCCAGGACCCCAAGTCAGAAAGGCATTCTAAAACAGAGGTACAGTACATAAGAAATAAAAGTGCAGCTGATTAAAGAAGGAGTACTTTTATTAAGTATAGATAAGAATGTACAGTACAGGGAACAGTGTGAACTTTACAAAGCTAAGAGGCTCAGAGAATTACACAATGTGGAAATTCACCATGGAGATGCTGCTTAAGCGGGAAAAGTTGTGGAAAGTCACAATTTAGCCAGGAGCAGACCCAAACCCTGTTGAGATGGATAGAGCCATCGGGACGATAAGCTTGGCTGTAGAACAACACATCTTCTCCATTATCAGTGGGAAAGTGTCAGACTGAGAAATTGCAGTGGTATGCAGAAGAAGCGTGACAAACCAAATGAGTCAGCATTAAATGTAGCAGATAGTCACAAAAAGTATTGCAGGTACATGGACTCGGGAGCCACTAGGCATTTCAGTTGTAATCAGGAATGGTTCACTTCACTGACAGCTTGTGAACTCATTACAGTAAAAGGGATTGGAGACAAAGTACTCACTGCTTCAAAATTTGTGGTGAAACAGTTATTACAGACATCCAAGACATCTTGTTCATGCCAGAGTTATAAGCGTCCTGGGGAAAAAGGGTTTTAGAGTCCAGTTTACAAAGGGCAAATGTATGGTGCAAAATGAGAAAGGGACTGTAATTGCTCCAGTAACCCAGTGCAACTAACTGTATGTCCTAGACACCGAACAGTGTTCTGCAAGGGCAGCCTCTGATTAAACCAGTCGATGGAGCTGTGGCACAGGCACCTATGTCATCTGGGAAATGGCAACGTCCAGAAACTACTTGATGGAATGGCAACTGGAATCACTGTAATACTGAGAGACCTGTATGTGAGAATTGTATAAAAGGAAAGCAGACTTGCACCCCATTTCCTAAGTCTACTAGTACAGCGGAAATACCACTAGCCCTAGTGCATACTGATGTAGGTGGTCCGATGGAGATGGAATCAATTAGTGGCTACAGGTATTTTATAACATTTATTGATGATGTCACAAGGATGACATGTGTATTTCATGAAAGCTAAAAGTGAAGTTGTCAATAAAATTGTTGAATACAAGAACCTGGTGGAGACTCAGACGGGTCTGAAATTAAAAGTCATAGTAACATAGTAACTAAGGTTGAAAAAAGACAATTGTCCATCAAGTTCAACCTATTTGTGGTCTCCTATGCAGTCTTATTATAGGACTAGTTATTTTTATGTTAGGACTAGTTATATTAACTATAATGCGTGCCTACACACCATAACCCTGAATATCTTTATGCAATAGGAATTTATCTAACCCATTCTTAAAGGTGTTGACTTAGTCTGCAGTTACTACTCTCTCAGGCAGGGAATTCCAAACACGTATTGTCCTTACTGTGAAAAAACCTTTTTGCCTCATTGTGCGGAAACTCCTCTCCTCTAACCTAAGCGAGTGACCACGTGTCCTCTGTGCTGATCTTATAGAAAACAGGTCCCTCCCAAGCTCTGTGTATTGACCCCTTATATGTTTGTAGATGTTGATCATGTCCCCTCTTAGTCTTCTCTTTTCCAATGTAAACATGCCTAGCATTGCAAGACTTTCCTCATATTCCAGCGTCTCCGTGCCCTTGATTAGTTTGGTCGCCTGCCTCTGAACCTTTTCTAGCTCCAGGATATCCTTTTTGTAATATGGTGCCCAAAATTGCACACAGTATTCAAGATGAGGCCTCACTAGTGATTTATATAATGGGAGTATAATACTCTCATCCCTTGCATCAATTCCCCATTTTATGCATGCTAATATCTTATTAGCCTTCTTTGCTGAACTCCTACTTTGGGTACTGCTGCTTAAATTTTTATCTATGTGAACCCCTAAGTCTTTTTCCAGTACAGAATCCCCTAATATTACCCCATTTAGTATGTAGGTATTATTTTTGGTCTTGCCCCCACAGTGCATTACCTTACACTTGTCTGTGTTGAATCTCATTCTCCATTTTGCTGCACATGTTTCCAGTTTAGTTAAGTCATTCTGAAGAGACTCCGCATCCTCCTCCATATTTATAACCTTACACAATTTGGTATTGTCTGCGAAAATTGATACCATGCTCTTTAGACCTACTGTTAGGTTGTTGATGAAAATGTTTAACAAAGGTGGTCCAAGTACAGACCCTTGTGGCACACCACTTGGTACTTTAGTCCAATTTGAAAATGATCTATTGACCACAACGCGCTGCTCCCTATTATCTAACCAATTACTGACCCAAATGCATATTGTGCTCCCTAGCCCTTTTTCTTGTAGCTTGTAGATAAGACACGTGTGCTACAGTGTTGAAAGCTTTGGCAAAGTCTAAAAAGATTATATCCACCTCCTTACCCTGATCCAGGTTCGCACTTACTGTTTTATAAAAGCCAAGTAAATTGATCTGACATGATCTGTCCTTCACAAATCCATGTTGGTTCCTTTTAATGACCTTATTTGCTTCAAGGAACTTTTGAATACTGTCCTTTAGAATACCTTCCAATACTTTCCCCATTATAGATGTAAGACTAACTGGTCTATAATTACGTGGTTTAGCTTTGCTGCCCTTTTTAAATATCAGCACTACCTCTGCTTTATGCCAGTCTTTGGGAACCATACCCGATTTAACCGAATCCATGAAGATCAAAAATAGAGGTCTTTCTAGTTCAGCGTGCAGCTCCATAAGAACCATCGGGTGAATTCCATCGGGACCAGGTGACTTATTAATCTTTAACAATGGCAGAGAGTATGACAACAGAGTTTTAGCACGGTTCCTGAAAAAATATGGCATACAGCATCAACTAACAATTTGCTTAAACGCCAGAACAAAATGATGTGAATGAGTGTGCAAATCGTACAATTGTTGAGAGAGCACGGACCATGTTGAGTGACGCAGGCCTGGAGAAAAGCTTTTGGGTGGAGGCAGTGTATACTGCAGCATATCTTAAAAACTGTGTGCCCACAGTTGCTGTAAAAGGTAAAACGCCACTGGAGGCATGGTCCAGGATAAAACCAGCTGTCAATTATCTCTGTGTCTTCGGCTGTAAAGCTTATACATGTATACCTAAGGAGAACATATGGAAATTAGATTCAAAGTCAGTGGAATGTATTATGCTAGGATACTGTGAAGAAAGCAAAGGATACAGGCTTTGGGGCATTACAAACAAATGTCTTCTAAAGTCTAGAGATGTGGTGTTCCATGAGACAGCACCAATCACTGGAACAGTGGAACAAGAATCACAGCAATAATATGTATTGCTGGATATACAGGCAGCGGAAAGTGTGTCTGAACCTGAAAGTGTTAATGTGGATACCCAATCAGGAAACAGAAGTTCCATGAGAAGAAATAAAGGTGTTCCATCCAAAAGATACAGTGAGGAATATGGAAATATAGCTTATCGTGAACCCCAAAATATACAGGAAGCAAAATCAAGTAGCAACTGGAAAGAATGTAAATCAGCAATAAATACAGAGCTGTCAGTTCTGGATGATAACAGTACATGGACTGTAGTTGACAGGCCAAATAACTGTAACACAATCAAGAACAAGTGGGTCTTTAGCAGAAAGCTGAATGCAGACGGGACTATTGCTCATTACAAAGCACACCTTGTTGCTAAGGAATATACACAAAAATCCGGGATTGACTACAGAGAGATCTTTTCACCTGATGCGAGGTACAGCACCTTTAGGTCAGTTATTGAGGGTAATTCCATGTTGATCGCAGCAGGATTTTTGATAGCAATTGGGCAAAACCATGTGCACTGCAGGGGAGGCAGATATAACATGTGTAGAGAGAGTAAGATTTGGGTGGGTTATTTTTTTCTGTGCAGGGTAAATACTGGCTGCTTTATTTTTACACTGCAAATTAGATTGCAGATTGAACACACCCCACCCAAATCTAACTCTCTCTGCACATGTTATATCTGCCTCCCCTGCAGTGCACATGGTTTTGCTCAATTGCTAACAAAAATCCTGCTGCGATCAACTTGGAATTACCCCCATTGCCAATGCTACACTTCATGATTTATTGTTATACAAATTAGACTTTGATTCTGCATTCCTAAATGAAGAGTTAATTGAGGAGATTTATATGGAACCACCTGAACATTATGATGAGAATATGTTCCAAGCTGGATGCTGTGCTGCTAGAGATGAACTTTGTTAGGTCAGAGACTGATCACTGCTTATATCATAAAATTTTGGAAGAAAAGCGGTTCATCATAGTTGTGTATGTGGATGATCTATTGCTAGCAGATCAAGAAGAGAACATTACTGATGTAAAGCAGCAGCTGAAACAAAGGGCCTAATTCAGATCTGATCGCTAAGCTGCATTTTCTACTTCCCTGCGATCAGATAGTTACCGCCTATAGGGGGAGGGGAAAATGCTGTGCAAGTGTGCAATCACTTTGTTAGCAGAGCTGCACAAAAATCAGTTTGTGCAGTCTCTGCGCAGCCTAGGACGTACTCAGCCATTGTGATTCAAACCTCCTGATTGGGGCCGGAGCTGAAGTCAGACACCCTCCCTCAAAATGCCTGATCCCGCCTGCATTTTTCCAGAAACTCCTGGAAAACGGTCAGTTGCCACCCACAAATGGCCTCTTCTTGTCAATCTCCTTTTGAACTCCCGTGCATTTGGATTTTTCGCACCATCCCATCGCTAGGCACCGATGCATGTTGCTTGTGTGCGATGAGCCAGCACAGTGCGTCTCAGATGCATGCACAGTTCAGATCTGATTTGTGTGAAAATGCACAGAAGCAATTAGATCTGAATTGCCCCCAAAGATTCAAGCTAAAGAATTTAGACCATGCAAATCATTTGTTAGGCATGAGAATTGTACAAAACCTGAAGGATGGGAGTGTTACAATTGATCAACAGACATAAATTGAAGCAATACTTCGCAAGTATGGAATGTCTGATGCTAAACCAGTGAGCACTCCTATTGACAAAAGCATAAAGATGGTAAAGGCCAAGTCACCAACCAGCCAGGAGGAGATGGAGGAAATGAGAGAGATTCCTTATCAAAATGCTATTGGTAGCTTGATGTATGCAAGTATTGGGACTCACCCCAACATCACACATGCAGCCAGGCAAGCCAGTTTGCAATTAACCCTGGAGGCAACACTGGATTGCAGTCGAAAGAATCCTAAGGTACTTAAAAGGTACAAGTCCATTAAAATTGATGTTTACAAAGTAAAAGGTATGCCTTTGGAAGTTTTCTGTGATGACGAATGGGGATCAGATGAAGATGACCGTCATTCTTATTTGGTCATTTTGGCAGGTGCAGCCGTCAGCTGGGCGAACAGAAAGCAACCCACTGTTGCCCTATCCACTGAGGCGGAGTACATGGCACTTACAGAAACTGCAAAAGAAGCTTTATGGATGAAGGAGACTTTATGTGAGCTTAGACTTCTTTACCACAATGAGACTATCAACATTGCATGTGATAACAAGGGAGCAATTGATTTGCCTTCCAGCACCAAGCATTATGGACGGTCCAAACACATTGCCATTAGATATCACTTTATCCATGAGTTAGTGTAAAACAAGTCTGTTAATGTGGATTACATAGCAAGCGAGAGCAATGCTGCTGATATGTTGACAAAGGGACAAAAGCAGCTATATGCCTTTTCCAGGGCACGCTTAGAAATAAATTAATCTATATAAGAAAGTGATGAATTATGAAAATATGAGTAAATTAATACTTAACTTTTATTAAGATATACTTGATAAAAGGGAGAAAGCGAATATAGATAATTGCTAAAAAAAATTTGGGGCGATGAAAATATAGAAAGGCGAAAATATGTTTACTCCCCTAATGATCCAAAAAATTGCTCCAATATTGGATTGAAAAAATCTTTGTGGGAGTAGACCTGCTCCATTGGGTTCAGCTATCCCATGTCAGAATATCAGAATTGGATATTTGAGACAATTCAATGTCTGGGACCGCACAGAGAGCTGGAAAGACTCAAATGGTATGAGAGTAAAATACCTACGGTACCTAGTATTCCCTGGTGGTCTCCCGACCGGGTACTGACCAGGCCCTGCAGTGTATGGCTTCCAAGATCAGACGAGATTGGGCATACTCAGTGCGGTTTGACCGTAGGTGAGTAAATCTCCAGCATGTGCAATCAATTCCAGTGTGCGTTTATCCCCGGCAGATTTTATAGATATGATAGTCTGACAGGGAATAATCCCCTGAATGAAATATAATATAAATGATTCAGTGTTTTGGAAAAAACCCCACCGTATTCTGATGGGTGTTTGTTGCTCCCATATAAAAAAAAACCCTATTGTTGTATCACATTTGTACAGAGAGCAAAGGATGTATTCTCTTAAAGCATATATTAGATGTTCCTATGACTCGATATCAGACAGTTGTATTTTGGAACCAATCATATAAATATGGTAATTCAATAGGGAATGATCCCCTTGTTTACACAAATACTGTATGTTCCTATGGTCAGATATCACATAGTATTAATACTGAACATTCAGAATGCATATGGGGAGGCCGTTTTGTACAATAAGCAAATGATGTTAGTTGCACTGAAAATCATATATAATATAAAGAAAAATTAATAATAAAAAAATTAATAATAAAAAAATTGAGAGAAATGGGAAAGAGAGGGGAGAACAGACACCCTTAAACTAGGCACATCAGGTATTCACATCTGAAATGCAGTTATTTAATCTACATATAGGATAAATGCTGCCTCCCACTGTGCCCCTGAATTGTTTGGACACAGTGGATAAAACGTTATGTTGTGCCTGTGAAGGAATCCCCCCTGGTGGAAGATGAAGAGAAAATGCCTCACAGTGTGCGGCTCAAACCTTTTTGCCTGCAAGCATTGGTGGGCAGTGTGAGGCCTGAAATATCCCGCAATTGTAGGTAGAGGTATTCCAGCCAGGGAGAGGGTGTGCTGAACCTGGAGCTGTGGAGCCGATGTCCGCGGTCCGAGCGACCGGAAGTTCGGACACCGGGACCGGAAGTTGACGTACGTTTCGCTCTGGGGGCTTGATCACAGTGGCTATCAGGTGATCAAGCTCCCAGAGCAAAACGTACGTCAACTTCCGGTCCCGGTGTCCGAACTTACGGTCGCTCGGACCGCGGACATCGGCTCCACAGCTCCAGGTTCAGCACACCCTCTCCCTGGCTGGAATACCTCTACCTACAATTGCGGGATATTTCAGGCCTCACACTGCCCACCAATGCTTGCAGGCAAAAAGGTTTGAGCCGCACACTGTGAGGCATTTTCTCTTCATCTTCCACCAGGGGGGATTCCTTCACAGGCACAACATAACATTTTATTCACTGTGTCCAAACAATTCAGGGGCACAGTGGGAGGCAGCATTTATCCTATATGTAGATTAAATAACTGCATTTCAGCTGTGTAAACCTGATGTGCCTAGTTTAAGGGTGTCTGTTCTCCCCTCTCTTTCCCATTTCTCTCAATTTTTTTATTATTAATTTTTTTATTATTCATTTTTCTTTATATATGATTTTCAGTGCAACTAACACCATTTGCTTATTGTACAAAACGGCCTCCCAATATGCATTCTGAATGTTCAGTATTAATACTATGTGATATCTGACCATAGGAACATTCAGTATTTGTGTAAACAAGGGATCATTCCCTATTGAATTACCATATTTATATGATTGGTTCCAAAATACAACTGTCTGAAATCGAGTCGTAGGAACATCTAATATATGCTTTAAGAGAATACATCCTTTGCTCTCTGTACAAATGTGATACAACAATAGGGTTTTTTTTATATGGGAGCAACAAACACCCATCAGAATACGGTGGGGTTTTTTCCAAAACACTGAATCATTTATATTATATTTCATTCAGGGGATTATTCCCTGTCAGACTATCATATCTATAAAATCTGCCGGGGATAACAGCATACTGGAATTGATTGCACATGCTGGAGATTTACTCACCTACGGTCAAACCGCACTGAGTATGCCCAATCTCGTCTGATCTTGGAAGCCATACACTGCAGGGCCTGGTCAGTACCCGGTCGGGAGACCACCAGGGAATACTAGGTACCGTAGGTATTTTACTCTCATACCATTTGAGTCTTTCCAGCTCTCTGTGCGGTCCCAGACATTGAATTTTCTCCAATATCCAATTCTGATATTCTGACATGGGATAGCTGAACCCAATGGAGCAGGTCTATTCCCACAAAGATTTTACAATCCTATATTGGAGTAATTTTTTGGATCATTAGGGGAGTAAACATATTTTCGCCTTTCTAAATTTTCATTGCCCCAAATTTTTTTTAGCAATTATCTATATTCGCTTTCTCCCTTTTATCAAGTATACTTAATAAAAGTTAAGTATTAATTTACTCATATTTTCATAATTCATCACTTTCTTATATAGATAAATTTTTTTCTAAGCGTGCCCTGGAAAAGGCATATAGCTGCTTTTGTCTTTTGCTCTTTCTTAAGACCACCCTTCTTCATATAGTTTACTGAACTATTTTCCGGGAGCACCACCAACCCATTGCTGAATTTATTTGTTTGTATAGTAAGCATAATGTTGGTTTAACAAATTACTAAATCAAAACAGACATTATTAATACAGTATTCTGTGCAGATTTACCAATTTCCTAGCATGTTGACAAAGGGACTGTCATCACACTTGCTGAATATGTTCATAACAAAATGTGGACTAGAATATGTTTGAGAAATGTTGATTTGTTTTACTGTTGCTTACCATGCTGTATTAATGTGTTTTTGGTTACAGGAAAACTTTATTAAGAAATGTTTTGATAAAGTATTAGCCAAATGTATGTAACCGGAGACAGCCTTGAGCGAGGGAGGTTGTTAGACAGTGGATAACTCTCTGGTCTGTCTCCGTTCCCAGCACTAGAGGCAGTTTCACTGCTCTAGTGTTTCCCTCCTAGGGAAGGAGTAGGAGGAGGAGCTTAGTGCACAGTCTGTGAGAGTTCTTCCTTGGAGAGACAACTGCACTGATGTGCAACTTCTGCTCTGAATAAACCAATCATCCTGGTAAAGTGTTGTTGTGTGGACTAACATCCCTATCCGACACTGCAACACTCTGCCAACATGATGTATCTATGATGCCCCTGTTCAACTAGGACATGATTGGTGAAAATGAAGATATACACAATACTACTTTGCTTTATGGAGGTTGCTTTAGAAACCTACAAGAAAGATTTAAAAAACAATCACATGACACTAAAAACTAGCTGCATTTTCTATTGTTTTAACATCTATAAATACATGACCGATTAATACTACATTTGTCTCTATATTGTATCTAAATAGTCCTCTATTCAAATATGAATTTATTCACACAGTTTGAAAATAAAGATTTTTTCATGTATCTAAATAGTCCTCTATTCAAATATGAATTTATTCACACAGTTTGAAAATAAAGATTTTTTCAAATGAATCCTGATTACATGCCTATCATGTGACTTCTCATAGATAAAAAGATATTTTTTTAAAATAAATCCTGATCACATGACCACAATCCCTATCATGTGACTCATCATAGATAAACATTTTTTTAAATAAGTCTTCTTATTTATTATAGTCTGTAGGTTTGTATCCTTGTATCAGATATCATATACTATGTTTTTACTTTTCTACATTTTGTTTTGTACTGATTGAATTATGTGCAAAACTAAAGCCTACATAAGTGTGTTCATTAAAAGATATGGGTATATATTTGCAATATGCTGAACAAAACCCAAATGTCACTGATGAAGCAGAGTGATTCTGCAAAATGTGTAATGCTTCCTAATCCTTGCACAGTGGGGGTCATTCCGAGTTGTTCGCTCGCAAGCTGCTTTTAGCAGCTTTGCACACGCTAAGCCGCCGCCCTCTGGGAGTGAATCTTAGCATAGTAAAATTGCGAACGAAAGATTCTCAAAATTGCGATTACACACCTCTTAGCAGTTTCTGAATAGCTTCAAACTTACTCGGCATCTGCGATCAGTTCAGTGCTTGTCGTTCCTGGTTTGACGTCACAAACACACCCAGCGTTCGCCCAGACACTCCTCCGTTTCTCCAGCCACTCCCGCGTTTTTCCCAGAAACGGTAGCGTTTTTTCGCACACTCCCATAAAACGGCCAGTTTCCGCCCAGAAACACCCACTTCCTGTCAATCACATTACGATCACCAGAACGAAGAAAAAACCGTGAGTCAAATTCCTAACTGCATATCAAATTTACTTGGCGCAGTCGCACTGTGGACATTGCGCATGCGCAATCGCGACTAATCGCTCCGTTGCAAGAAAAAAATAACGAGCGAACAACTCGGAATGACCCCCAGTATTCGAGACACTCCCCTCTTTCATTTCTACCCATTGACTCATAAATACTGAAATATGCATTTTATTTACACAAGCTTTTATTCGCTACAGCTCCTCTTTGTTTCCAGCTCTGACAAACCATCCACCATTACCAAATGGGACTGCACAAGCTGAATACAGGTGCCACCTGTGCTTCAGAATTTACCAGTGGATAATTTCTTTCCTTTCTTCAAAACAGGAACTGTGTAAAGTGGAGACCGTCATCTGGGTATCACTCTTTTCCATATAATCTATTGAGAAAAATATTTAAAACCACACCATGTTCTTTCAATTTTTTTTACTGTTTACTGTTTATACATTTTAGAACTGCCTATGTAACTATATACAGGGCTAGCAATAGAAATCTTGGGGCCCGGTATACTGATATCTCTTCCCCCCAACCACCAAGCTTCTATAAATATTCCTATATATAAAACATTGCATAAGGCCATGCAACGAGCACTATCGATGCCGAAGGTCCCACCGGTAAAAACCACCGGAGAGTCAGTGCAGGACTCTGTGGTCTGGGTTAATGACTTTAATAGTAGCAGTAAAAAACTGGTCACAGAAGCTAAAAGATATTGGCCATTAGTCCAAAAAGATACTAGACTTCCATCTATGGCGGATAAAAAACTAATGTCATGTTATCGGAGGGGAAGAAACATGCATGACATGGTTATGGTGACTGACATAGCCTCATTAACATCTCCTCAGACACATTTTCTGTCTAAAACACCTGGAGTATATAAATGCTTAGGATGCACAACATGCACCTATCTAGAAGCAGGTAATTAATTTCTGCATCCTTTTATGGGTAACAAGATATTTATTAAGCATATACAGGTTGAGTATCCCATATCCAAATATTCCGAAATACAGAATATTCCGAAATACGGACTTTTTTGAGTGAGAGTGAGATAGTGAAACCTTTGTTTTCTGATGGCTCAATGTACACAAACTTTGTTTAATACACAAAGTTATTAAAAATATTGTATTAAATTACCTCCAGGCTGTGTGTATAAGGTGTATATGAAACATAAATGAATTGTGTGAATGTACACACACTTTGTTTAATGCACAAAGTTATAAAAAATATTGGCTAAAATTACCTTCAGGCTGTGTGTATAAGGTGTATATGTAACATAAATGCATTCTGTGCTTAGATTTAGGTCCCTTCACCATGATATCTCATTATGGTATGCAATTATTCCAAAATACGGAAAAATCCCATATCCAAAATACCTCTGGTCCCAAGCATTTTGGATAAGGGAGACTCAACCTGTACTAACTTGCTCCAGCAAATACATAGTTTACTACATACGATGTCCATGTGATAAACTATATGTGGGGAAATCCATTAGGTCTTTCAAAGAACGGATAGCACAACATAGAAGTGCCATCCAACAGTGCCTCATGGGTAAAACAATTGATCAGCCGGTAGCTAGACATTTTAAAACAGCGGGCCCTACATTAGCACAACTCAAATACAAGATGATAGATCATGTCCCTGAGAATAAGAGAGGAGGGGATCGGGACAGGGTACTGTTGCAAAAGGAAGCCAAGTGGATCTTTAGGTTGAATACACTGCAGCCCAATGGGTTAAATGAATACCTGTCTTATAATTGTTTTTAATTACTTGATAACATTTGATATTGCATTTGCTTTATACATATGCGGCTATTTGAATTTATTCTGTTATAGACACTTTGTAACTATGCCTTCTTAGAGTATATTGGATTACTATGTATCTTCTTGGTCTCCTTGGTGACGGGTATACACACTTTTTTAGACTGACGCTGAAACAGACGCGTCGGACGTTTCTGTCTGCCGCTGATGATGTCAGCTGAGGCCGCATTTGGCGCGCTCTGGCACCATGCATTGGGTGTTTAAAAACTACTTAAGGAAGGAATTGTATGTACTTTGTATTCCTGATGACGGTTTTGAACAATAAAACCGAAACGTAGAAACACTGGTGGAGTATGTTTCTTCCTACTAGTACCTGAGAGTGCCGCCGTTGAGACTTTGCTATTACTACCATTTTGGAAGGCACAAGGTCATTTTACACTTGAGAAGCTGGGAGTACCGGAGTTACAGAATACGCTATATATATATATATATATATATATGTGTGTGTGTCCTTTTACACTGTTGCTATATCGCAGAGGACAGGTTGCGGCATAGTGGGTTGCATGAGTATGCACGATCCTGCTATGCATACACTGCTGTGGGACCAGCAGTGGGTGGATATGAACTGCGGTCCCACTACAGAATGCTGCTATATGCAGAAAAGGTGTAGTGGGAAACATCTGTACATGCATACATATGAGTATACATATAAAATTTACACACATATATAATATAATTACATATACACATAAACAGTTTCAGTGATTTACATTTTTTTTTATAAAATCATTGCAGACTGTCACAGTGAGAGTGCCAAGAAACAGGGAAGACTTATCACAGATTGACTGTAGGGACAGCGGTGGAGCTGCACAGACCAAGTTTGTGTCCTGCAGGAGGCTGGGCACAACTGCTGCACTCAGAGAAGATCCTTGGTGGCGGCAGTGGTGGTTGGTGTAGTGCAACGTCAGCACAATCGGGACTGGACAAAGTGACAGTTAATTTGGAGGGGGAGGGGGGGTTGGTGTGGCCGGGAATTCCAGTAGTTTTTAAGTTAATTGGCAGCGGGCGGGAGAAGCGGGTACTTAAAAATTATTAGTAGGCACTGCAGCTGTTTTTTATGTCCCTGATCTTCAGGGCCCCGCTGACCCATGGGGCCCGGGATGGTTATCCCCTGTAAACCCCCCCCCTTGTTGCTAGGCCAGATTATATGTACAATATGCATGCCCATTTATAGGGGTCTATGGGTTTTCCTTTCTAAAATATTTCATTTTACTTAATATACGTTCAACTAAAAAATGCACGCAGTCCTATTTCTGTTGCTTGGTTTTAACTCTTTTTGTGTGACTATCGTATTTGGACCTGCAAAGTTTCTTTTGTTACTTCAATGTTCATAATTTTCACTAAAATTTGTCACTATTCTCATATTGATTTTTGTTATTTGTTTGCTCCACCACTACTCTTGATACTGACTCTGAGCAGAGCCTCAGTTCACTTTTTTTCACATAAAGACGTTTCTGATGCTTTGGAATGCTGACCAATTACTGCACCATGACCCATATGATGTTGCCACTACTTACCCATTAGCTGAAGATCAAGAAAAGATTCTTAGGAATACCTGGAGGAAAAGTTCCAATAGATATACTGTACCAATTATTTTTTCGAAGAAAAAGGAAGGTTCATTACAGCCTAGCATTGAGTATAAAAATTTGAATACAATTATTAACTTTCATCTTTTCACTATTATTTCAGAATTGCTAAAAATTCTTTGCTTGAGCTAAATTTTCAATAAATGATATCTGTCTTCTGCATACAACCTAATATAAAACTTAGTGAACTGTTTTTCGAACCAGATAGGGATATTATGAATAGATCTGCCTTTAGAACTGTGCAATGCACCAGCAACATTACTTACTGTAAATGAAATTTTCAGCAATCTAATCGACCAATTTATTGTCATTAATCTCAATGACATTTTCAATTTTTTTTGCCATTCCTTTGTCCAGACTGTCTTTACAAACATAATTTATTCATTAAATTGGAAAATGTGAGTTCCATGAAGCACAAATTCCGTTTCTAGTCTACAGTATATCTTACTGTATGTCATCAAGGTTTGAGACTAGATATTACCATATTCCAGGCTATTAGATTAATTGATGTGTGAATTAGGTGCTATAGTTTCTGGTATTTTCCAACCTTTATAGATTTTTCACTAAAGACTTCTCCAATATTGTGGCTCTAACTAAGAAGAAACTGTATTTTCATTGGTAACCTGAGGCTAAAAAAACATTCCCTCTCCATATTGATATTTCCCAACCCAGAATTGAATGCTATCATCTACTTCAAATGCTTTTGAATAGGGACCAAGTTGTCACATCAAATAAACTTGTTTACAGCCCGCCTGAATTTGGTGTATACCAGATTTGCAAATAAACTTTAAGTTCAACAAATTAAATGGATTTAATATAAAAAGTGGATGATAATTCATCCCAGGTAAAGCTAAAAGAGACTATTCTCACTAATTAAAATTTTCCGGGAACTACTGACACTGACAAGGTGTTTCTTAACATTAGAAAAGGTTGCAGAATGGATCCAATAATCTTACAAATCCATTAAATCTATAAATAACAAACTGGAAAAACATATGAAAATATATACTGTTATACTGTACAACTCATTCACCTAGTGTTTTGCACCATATGAGGTTAGATACTGGAAATGACTTAGCTGCTCGGCCACAGTTAGCAGTTTATTGGTTTTCATGAATTTTGCTTCTTATTGTCATTGTAATTTCATACAAAAATGCTTACAGTGTACCAAGCACACTAGATTAGAGCTTTTGTCACAACAAAATTGGTATTAAATTGAAGATTAAGTATAACAATGCATGGAGTGAGGCATGGTGCAGTTCACTCTTAATGGAAATCTGTCTTTTGTCTTTTTACCCAGATTAGCAACGGAGTCACACACAGAAGCACAATAAATGTCAATGTCAATATTTAGTGTACTGTTGTATTGTACTTTTGTTGCATTAGTGATGTGAATATACAGTAATGCATACTTTTAAGTCTTGGGTGGGATACTTTGTTAGGGTAAACCACACAGTCCATGGCATTGTATCTGGACACGTGTATGTATCATTCATACTGTATGTATCATCAGGTTGGCCGTATCAGCAAGACACAATTCAAAGTATAGCAATTGTTCATATTTCCATGCGGACAAGACACAATGGAATATTTAAACTCTATAAAATACCATCTCATTATTTTTGGATGCCAAATGAAAATAAGGATGTTAAAAGATTGTGTTGTCCTGCTATATATTTTTTTTATCATTTTAGTCTCCTTGTACATGTCCACTTGCATTATTTAAAATTTGCCTCACCCTCTCATCCATGGAGGAAAATTTCTACTTTAGGCCCTGTTGAAGACTTCCTTCAGCAAAAGAAAAGCAGAGTTATTGGTCAGAAAGGTACATGGTCCACAAAGAGGACTTATTGATATATTATCTGTTTGATGGGTGCAAAAACTTAAAGATTTTGTACGCAAAATTGTACTGCTCTCCATTAATATTAAATGATTAACTTCCTTCCACCCTCAATACAATGTTCAGACAGAATGCACCAAGAAGACATTGGATGAATATAATCAGTGATATGTATTCAAGATGATCAGATTGTAACTGGTCCTGGTGGTGCTCTAGTGCAAGGCAGCCAATTTGTAGAAGATTGCAAAAATTATCAGAACTATACAAGTTGCAGAGGTTCTCCAAGTAACTACTGTACAAGCAAAATCACAGATGCCACAAAGACAGAGAGGAGCCCAGAGAACTTGAAGGTGTGACAAAGGGTGCAAATCAGCAACGGCTTTATTGGAGGTATCGCTAACCACAGTACTATCCACGGAGTCCATATGGGTGCAGGCAACAATAAACTGATGTCTCAGAGCAAAGGGAACTATCAAGAAGAACATATATACAAATTGTGGAAGAACAGAGAGACACAGTGCAGCAGAGTCTGCAGAATGTAGTCGGGCCACAACTTCCTCCAGAGCCAGTGTGTGAGGGTGAGCCTAGAGTTGAAGGCATTAATTACAACATGGCCTTCCCTGATCAGGCAGATTCAAGTTCAGCTGATATGAAAAGGGCATCAAGGAAGTGATCCACATGACTACAGTAGAGAGTGTGGAGGCCCCTGAACCCAATGGTGCAGATTCAGTTATATCAAAGTCTGAATCTAGTGTTACTGCTGAATCCCACAGTAAAGCTAAAGTAAGTGGTACTGCCCAGACGGCAAGTATACAATGATGAATGGTAAAGAGTTCTCCTTAATTTTGTAGCAGTATCAAGAAAGGCAGAGGAACAAAGTTATTTCTTGCCATTAGATTCGGACAATGGAGTACCCCAAAGTAACAGCTTTACTAGAAAACAAGTAACACATGTATTAGTCCACCATATTTTTGTAGGTAACATAGTAACATAGTTAATGAGGTTGAAAAGACGCGGGATGCCCATCTGGTTCAACCTGTATATATTTCATACCATATTCTGTATTAAGGTGAGTTTATTATAATGTCCCCACTGAAGTAATGTATTAAGACTATTTAACAACTATAAATTTGTGTTCTTCCCAAATATCTACCCAAAGCATCAATATTTTAAATGCTATAACCTTGGATAAGTTAGAAATGTATCTTATCCATTTTTAAATGTATTTATCGAGTCCACCATTACCATGTTCTCTGGCAAAGAGTTCCAAATCTTTATTGCCCTAACTGTGAAGAGCCTTTTCCTACGTTGGGTACAGATTTTTCACCTCTAGCCTCAGATAGTGACCGTGTGTCCTATGCAGAGTTCTTTTATTAAACAAATCCCCTGATAGCTACTTGTACTGTCCCTTTACATATTTGAAGATATTAATGTCTCCTCTTAGATGCCTCTTTTATAATGTATACATATTCAACCTAAGAAACCATTCCTCATAATCCAGTGCCTCTAGCCCCTTAACTAATTTAGTAGCTCGCCTTTAAACTCTTTTGAGTTCCCAGATACATTTTTTAAAATGTGGTGCCCAGAATTGAACACAATATTCCAGGTGTGTACCAATGATTTATACAGCTGCAGGATTATACTCTCATCCCTTGTCTCAATTCCTCGTTTTATGCACGCTAACACCTTATTTTCCTTCTTTACTACACTTTGACATTGTGTACTGTTATTAAGCCTATTATCAATGAACACCCCCCAATCTTTTTTAACTACCGTTTACCCTAGATTTTCCCATTTAATGTGAAGGGTGCATATTTAATGTGTACTGTAGGTTGCATATTTAATGTGTGGGTAGTTTCTAAGCAAGTGAAAAGTTTATGTCACTGTTACAAAATAGCAAGATTCTAAAGTTCTCTAGATTTTTGTAGCCTTTGTAATCAATTGTGATCTATTTTATGTTCTGTAGTAGAGTTGATGTATTCATGAACTTGTTGGAAGTAGACGATACATGAGGACATGTATAATTCAAGTGGGGTTGTATGTGGCACACCATTGGTACTGCCATGAACTGTAATGTGACTTTTGTGCCCCTTCCCCTGCTAAATGCATCCCTGGCTGGACACTATTAAACTTGCAGCAGGGAAAGGGTTAACTGTGCCCTGAGTGCTGCATCTAGCACAGGGACACTGACCAGTCAGCAAAAGGTGTATGAATCCCAGGGAGAGAGAGATGGCTTGCACTGTGGCAGTTACAGCCAACTTCAGGGACAGTGGGCAATTGGGTAGCAGCCATCTTAGGAGGACAGAGAGCAGCAATTTGGAGGGGGCTTTGGAATAACTTACCCAATCTGGTGGTGTTCCTGGTGACTGGAGGGAAGGAAGTGTGACAGTGAGAGTCATAGGACCCGGTGAGTGGCTTGTACCACAGAGAGAGACTCATGCAGTGAGAGTACCAGTTATCATTCCTCATTTGGCAAACTCTAACTATAGACTACACAGAGTATTTACTAAAAAACTTCAGCCAGGTGAATACAGCTGAAGTAGCAGTCCACTGCAAGCACTGCTATCCCACACGCAGAAAGGGCTATTATAGCTTCAGCATCACAGTGAGCTAATAACTACAGGATAAGGCTCTTCAGATACATGCAGCTCATAGTGGTTATTGCTGAACAGTTAAAGAGTGAAAGCAAGCAGTAAACTAATTATATTTAAAAAAAAAACTTTTTTGAACAGAGCATGCCTATCCTTGCAAAGCGTTTATTTTTAGTGTAAGACTCTGAACTAGAATAACCAGGCAATATACTAAAGAACTTTAGAAGTTTTTAAAGAGGACTCCAATGAGAATGATTTAACAAACTTAGACTAGTGTTTGGGACCCCAATAGTAGTGCAATTTATATGTGATTATTTTTAATTGCCTTTTATTAGTATGATAAGATTCTTAGCGGTTGATAGTAAATTCTTTGATTTTTTTGCTGCATTGTATACTGTATATACAAAATGTGTGGTTCTGAAATCGGATTGATGTAGCAGTAAGTGAAGCACTGGCGTACAAGAGTTTCATATATATTGTACCCATATTGTATCCATTATAAGCATCCAATGCTTGTGTTAACCATTTCAAAGCTTTTACAGCAAGTAGATTTTTCACTGACATGTTCGGGTGCAATAAAACTTTCTTTATATTGGTCTGTCAAAATTAATTGACTGAGCTGAGTAAACAAATACCAGCAAGGTGTAGCTTCCATGATATTTACCTGAGTGCCACATATGCAAAATTATCAGATTGCTGTTGTCCTGATGGAACAGTTTTCATAAAATAACAGAATCATACATCTACTCAACAAAGTCCTTTTATGACAAACTTTCAGCCTAACTTTATACAAGATTATTCCATTCCTACTGTTATTGTCAGACTAGTCTCTGTACAAAATAATCTTGATGAATTCAAATAGCTCTGCAATTTTTTTATTTTTTTCCACTGGAAAATGGCCAACCTCCACAGGAAGCTGTCTACTTCACTCATTTCGTACTGTTAGTTAGCCTAATTTTTATTTTAAGTAGTGAAGTCAGGGGTATGCACTACAATGCACAGGTGTATGCACAACATAAGGCAGTGTTTTTCATCTCCTGTGCCGTGGCACACTAGGGTGCTGCAAACAGTTGACAAGTGTGCTGCAGAGTCAGAGCCTCCTTCAATTTAACTGCAGACCTGGGCAGCGCTGGGATCTTCTAGGAGGCTCAAGTGCGCCAGGGCCATAACCTATACAATGCAGCAGCATAACATCATAGGTCACACTCCACATGGCCATCCTGTTAGCCTTTAATCATGCCAATCATCCAGTCCATATGGCCACCTGCCATCTAGCCCACGTGCCTGCCCATTTGCCAGCTAGCGAGCCAGGAATCTAGTCAGCTTGCATGCCCATCTACTGCTCACAGCTCTGCACTGTGAGCATTACTCCAGCCAATGAGGGACCTGGAAGTCAGAGCTCCTTTCTCTTCTACCAGCAGGTAGTGACCAATGTATTTTTTTTCCTTTGGTGTTTTATTACGGTGGTGGCAAATGTGTGGGGGTTTTTTCTGAGTGGGCAATTTTTTTTATTAATGTGGGGTCAAATGTGAGTTTTTTTTCTGTGGGGCTGAATGTATTTTATTACTGTGACTGCAAATGTGTTTCCTTTATTACTGAATGGACAAATGTGTTTGTTTTATTACCATGAGGGCAAATTTGTTCATTTTATTTACTGTGGGGGCTAATGTGTGTGTTTTTTTTTCTCGTGGGGGACAATGTTTGTATTTCCCCCCCGTGGAGGACTGGTGGTGTGCCTTGGCAATTTTAAAATATTGTTCAGTGTGCCATGAGTTGAAAAAGGTTGAAAATCACTGACATAAGGAGTAACTAAAGGAGGGTGTCATCAGCACCGAATCACATGCAACATAGTTACATAGTAACATAGTTAATGAGGTTGAAAAAATACAAATTGTCCATCGAGTTCAACCTGTATTATAAATCTTACACTATTCTGTGTAGATATAGTTTACATATAATGACACAGATGAAGTTATATTATAATTTTTTTAGTCTATCAACTATAATTTCTATGATTTCTAATCTATTTTTAAACTTAATGACTGTGTCCACCATTATCACCTTCTTTTGCAGAGAATTCCAAATCCTTACTGCCCTAACTGTGAAGAACCCTTTCCTCATAATGTTCTCTCCTCTAACCTCAGAGGTTGTCCACATGTCATGTGTAGAGATTTTTCAGTAAACCATTTGCCTGATAGCTCCATGTATTGTCCCTTTATATATTTGTAAGTATTGATAATGTCTCCACTTAGATGCCTCTTTTCTAGTGTAATCATTTCTAACCTAGTAAGCCTTTACTCATAATCCAATGCCTCTAACCCCTTAAAAAAATTTGTAGCTCGCCTCTGAACCCTTTCAAGCACTAAGATATCTTTTTTATATTGCGGAGCCTAGAACTCGGCCCAATACTCAAGGTGTGACTATACCAATGATTTGTATAGTGGCAGGATTACACTCTCATCCCTTGTCTCAATACCCATTTTATGCAGGCTAACATCTTATTTGCCTTCGTTGCTACACTTTGACATTGGGTACTGCTGCTAAGTCTATTATCAATGAGCACCCCCAAATCTTTTTCAACTAACATTTCCCCTACATTTTCCCCATTTTATTTATAAGTAGAATGTTTATTTTTAGTCCCAAAGTGCATAACGGTCTTGCAGTAATTCTTGACTCCTCCCTCTCCTTCAAACCACACATTCAGTACCTCTCAAAAACCTGCCGTTTTCATCTAAAAAATATTTCCAGAATCAGACCCTTCACACCCAGTATGCTATTAAGACTCTTTTCCACTCACTGGTCATCTCAAGACTGGACTACTGTAATCTCCTCCTGACTGGCATTCCTGATAAATACCTCTCTCCACTCCAATCTATTCTCAATGCTGCTGCCCAGATCAGTTTTCTCACCAAACACACCTCTCCTCTCTTACAAGACCTTCACTGGCTCCCCTTCCCTTTCAGAATCCATTTCAAGCTTCTCACACTCACTTATAAAGCCCTCACCCTCTCCTCTCCCATCTACATCTCTTACCTTATATCCCTTCACACTCCTACCCGTCCTCTTCGCTCTACTAATGCATGCCGACTCTCCTGCCTACGGATTACATCCTCCCACTCCCCATCTCCAAGATTTTTCACGTGCTGCACCACTTCTCTGGAATTCCCTACCTCTCCCCCTCAGACTCTCCACCTCTCTACAAAACTTCAAACGGGCTTTCAAGACTCACTTCTTCACCAAACCCAGCCAAATCTCATCCTAACCCTCTGTTCCAAGATCTCTATGCACCCCATCTGTGTCACCCCTGTCTGTCTACCCCTCCCCTTTAGAATGTAAGCTCTCACGAGCAGGGCCCTCTTCCCTCATGTGCTTATCCTTTTTTGTACTTTAATAATCTTCAACTGCACCAAATCCAGCAGTCTTCTGCCACCTGCTACTTATTTCAGTGTTATCTGCTGATGTAGCTATGTTTATTTATCTTGTACTTGTCCTATATTGTCGTCAACTGTAAGTTGCTGTTTTCCAGTTTGATTATTTGTTTATGTACTCTATAATGGTCGCTGCGGAACCCTTGTGGCTCCATATAAATATAGGATGATAATAATAATCATAAGTTATTTTGACATGACCTATCCCTCACAAAACCATGCTGGTTCCTATTAATAACCTTGGTGGTTTCCAAGTACTCCTGTATGCTATCCCTTATTATACCTTTCAATATATTCCCCACTGTGGATGTCAAGCTTACTGGCCTATAGTTACCAGGATGAGTTTTAATTCCCTTTTTCAATATTGGGACTACTGTACCTCTGCAATATGCCAGTCTTTTGGTACCATACCTGATTTAATTGAAGCATAGAAAATAAAATATAAGGGCCATGCTAGTTCTGAGTTAAGCTTTGCTTAGTCTCTCCCAGACTTCTTCCTCAATTAGACAAGTACTCAGCAATGGGATGTTATCATTGCTTTTACTGTGAACTGCTGTGCACTACTTCCACCATATGGTCCTCTCTAGTGCACTGATGAAAAAAATGTGTTCAGTATTTATGCTTTACTTTTGTCATCATTAAACAAGACTCACAACTTACCTTTAAGTGGCCCTTTATTATCTTTTTTAAACTTTTAAAATACTTTAAAAAAAAATTAATAGTTTTACTTTCCTTAGTGATTTACTTTTTATTTTCAATCTTAGCTGCCCTGTTTTCTTTTTTGCATTTTTTGTTACAATCCTTGTACAGAAATTACTCTGCCTTCCTGTCAGATTTAAACATTTTGAAAACACGCCTCTTTTTAGCCATTTCTTCCTTAACCTTCTTATTAAGGCACATTGGTTTGGGTTTAATACTCCTGAGTTTACTATTCATGGGAATGAACTTGTGAGTATACATATCGAGCAAAGTTTTAAAAGTATCCCACATTTAAGCAGTGTTCTTACCATGAAACAAAGTTTCCCAATCTATGTCCTTTAGTGCTTGTCTCAGCATTAAGAAATTCATTTTTTAAAGTTAAAAGTTTTAGTTGAACTCTTATAGTGATGTTTTTGAAAACTAATATCGAAATTGACTATATTGTGGTCACTATTCCCCAGGGTCTCCCCTACTTTAGTATTTGATATAAGCTCAACATTATTAGTTAGTACTAGGTCCAGTATAGTTTTACATCCAGTTGATTCCTCAATTACTTGAGACAAGTAATGATCTTTTAGCATATTTAGGAACCTGTTTCCCCTAGCTGTACCACAAGTGAAGGACTTAAAACAGCTCCTCAGGAGTTCTGTGACCCTGTAAAATCATAATACCATGGCCCTAATATCTACAATAAATTATAGTAAGGATTGCATTAAAACTTTTTAGAATACTAAAAAAATTACATCAGAACTCACTGATAAAACTTTTTACTGGAGTTTATAAATACATATTGCCAGGTTTATACCATCAAATGTATGCAAATAGGAGATTATCAATAAAAAATTATTAATATCGCCTAAGTGAATGAACAATTTAAATTTGAGCTATTATTAGAAATATTGACCGAAACACATAAGCTTATGAACCACATCAAGCATCCTCATTTTACATCTTACTGTATATTATCTATGCACATTTACTGTATGTAAAGCTAAAATGCAGCTGGTAGGGAACTGAAATTGGACAATAGTGTGGTTTTAAATAATGCACCCAAATAAACTTAATAATGTGGATAAGTCAAAAAGAGCAACCTAGTCCTCAGTAATTCAGAATGAAGGGAGGTAGTAGTAACCAACCCATGCTCTGGAAAACAACAGTTTTAAGCAATAGAAATTAAATTAATTTTCATTTTGGGAGGCAGCCTATACAATCTGTAACCTACCCTGCCACAGAGCTCTTCCAAAGCCTTTCAGCTATTCTAGTGGAATGTCTAAAAAAATCAATAGCAATTTATTCTCTTTTTAGACCCTAAGCAACAAAAGTAAATAATACTGTCACCTCAAGTGTGCCTGGAGAACATGCTCACAAAACAGACTTGCACTAAAATACAACTGCTTCAGCTGTGTAGATCTATGCCAGCATCGCTGACTGTATTTGCTTTCATAAGGGACAAATATTTCACAAGTATTCACAAATCGGTCAACTTCTTATGTTGCCACACCAACAGTGTATTTATAAAATAAAAATGAAGTGTATTTTTTTCTGTTTTATTAAACAGCATCTCAAAAGGAAATGATACAGAAAAACATTAAAAGATGGCAAAATAAATACTAAAACGTACTGTATTTAAGTTTAATAGCTATCAAAATTAAAAAAGGATAGTTCTATTTAAATATAATTCTAGCAAATGTTATGTATTTCTAGACTTATGATACAGTTCTCCAGGTTATGGAAATTGCCGTTCAGTACTCAGTAATCTGCAGTAATTTTACTTTGTACTCAATAGTTATTGATTATAAATGTAAAAATTTAAGTTACTACATATAGTATTTAAAAAATATAATGTCATTTTATTCAAAATACATGGCTTAGACCCAGGTTTCTCTCCTGTCACTTAAACTGCTCATATATACACACATATAGCAATCACACACCCGTCAAAACCTCAGTGCACCGCTCAGCACCCAATACCACTTGAACTTGCAGCTATTAGTGAAATCCGAAAGCCTCTTTGTGAGTTGTGCCTGAGAGTCGGTGCTGGGGAAGCCAAGGTCCCTGGGGTGGCAGCATGAAGGTGAAGTAGAGAGCAGGTGGGGACTCACTGGGTGAGGAGTGCTGCTGGTTCAGGCACAGGGCTGTACTTTCTCTCTCTCTCTCTCTCTCTCTAGTTCCCTCTCTAGCCATTGTGCCCATTGATTGGCTGAGGCTCTGGCAGCTACTGTATAGAGGCAGCCCCACCCCCTCTAGGCAGTCACAAACAGCCAATCAGCTCATTCTAGGTGCAACTGGATATAAAATCCTGGGTCGCACCATTCAGACATGAGCAAGGTACTCACCCAGGTTACTAGTCCTGGTAATAACCTTGATTGATTGAAGGGGCATGAATCCAGGACTGTCAACCTGGGTCAGACCCTTTCAGACATAAGCCAAAATGACTAGTTTCACCATGCCCTGGCTAAATCACAGATTTCTCAGTATGTCTGAAATGGGTATAATTCACATTCTGTTTATTACACAATCATCATGAATATGCTTAATATGTAGCTAGAATTACAAGGAGGTTAATGCTTGATATGACAAAACATTTTTACTTTTGTTGCTAACAAAACATTTAATTGATCACATGTACTACCTTATTGTACTGAGAGGTGGACTATTGCTTTCACAATAAACAGTAGAACATTTAAAAATTCCCTAATACTTTCTTAAAGGCAAATATAAATTGCACATCAGCCTAGCCCTAAAATTACATACAGAGCGCATATCATGCATATCAAGACAGGTAACAGGGACATCCTCACACCATGGAGACAGGATGTCACTGTTAACTGTCTTGATAAAGACCCTCTTAGGTTTGAAATGTCGACCTCTTATGAAAAGGTAATGATTTAATAAAGACTTTATTGGATTTTAAAATTGGTGAGTGCCCTCTATTGGTCTGAATGACCTTATTGGCATATTTGTGGAACATGAGTTGTTACCCTTGTGGAGCACCCTATGGATGATGCAGCATGGATGTGAGTGTGGATCACTATCTAATATATATCAACAGGTGCACCTGATATTTATTTGTTTACTACAACTTTGCTTATAATTGTTAGTGTATACCTCACTTATCAGATATTGGAGCTGATGACAGATAAACCTTGGTATAGATCGATATTTTTGAGTACAACCAAATGTCATTAAAATATAGAAATGCGATTTATTTAAAACATACTTCTTTAAAAGACATTAAGCATTAAAAGCAATAAACTTAAATACATTGCATTGGTACATAGCTTTCCTTAAGTCATAATTGATGTCCCAATTAGGGTGAAGCTCTTTGTTAGATTCAGTGTTCTCAAATTGTGTATCACCCAATGCGTTTCATCGATAGTGACTTCACCAGGGGTGTTCAAATACATGAGATAAGTATATTCCTGCTGATTCCCTCTAATAGAGCTGACTTTCTGGAGCCAGGACTTATTTGTGCTTGCTAGTATTATCACCTTCAGTTGGGGGTTTGAGAGTCCTTGTTTTCTGTAACGTCAATTAAAACTCCACTTGGAAAATCCTTTCTAGCGGACTGTTCAATTAGATATCTGGTAACTTTACTGGGTACAGTGACCTTCATGGTGATCCAAACGAGCCCTTCTGGGGGGCTACTCCAAAAAATAACTGGTATCTTTACTGGGTAAAGTGAAATTCGTAGTGCTCCAGATACAATGACTCAAATCCAGATATAGTGACTCCTTAGTGCAGAAGTTTCTCTTCTGATCCTTCTAGTCCTGTAGTCCAATAGATAATGATTTCTATTTCTATTTTGCAAAGGTCCACTCTGGCAAAGGACCATCTTCAGGGTTTCAGCGGCCTAGTTAATTTAGACGTGCTCCCCTTAGACATTAATACAACACGCCAAAGTATTAGTAAATAGAAGAGTGCAGTAACGGTAACAAAACTTTCATATATATATATATATGTATATATAGATAGCATGCCTTTCCCACCTGTGGCTCAGGTATATCTGGAAGGGACAGAGGCGGCACTCCAAGGACTTAGAAAATACTTTATGTGCAAAGCATGGCAATTCCAAACAACTGTGCAAACAATCAAAACATGGAGATCTTACGACGTTTCAAGGCAGAGCCTTTTCTTCAGGTAAGTTGACCCATGTGGAGCGTGTAGTGAGGAAGAAGCTGCTTCTTCCTCACTACACGCTCCACATGGGTCAACTTACCTGAAGAAAAGGCTCTGCCTTGAAACGTCGTAAGATCTCCATGTTTTGATTGTTTGCACAGTTGTTTGGAATTGCCATGCTTTGCACATAAAGTATTTTCTAAGTCCTTGGAGTGCCGCCTCTGTCCCTTCCAGATATACCTGAGCCACAGGTGGGAAAGGCATGCTATCTGTACTAATTTAAGGATGGCACCCAGGCATATCCCTGTTTTACATTGAGTGCCGGATGTATACATTCATATATATGTATATATATATATATATAAAACAGATGAAAACAGGGCACCCATAGTGCAAATCAATTGTATTCACTTAAAAACAGTTCTTGTAAAATACCACAATATAAATTGCAGCCTCGCAACAAGTATCTCACCACTGTGGGCTGGATAACACTGGATACTGGAAAAGTTCACTAGGGAAAGGAGTCAGGAACATAGACCATATCCACTATTCACCATAAGATCCGTCTGGACACTGCTCACCACCAGCATGAATGACACCATTCCAATATTGGATAGGACATGTGCTTATACGTTTCATGTAATCACTTCGTCAGAGCCCTCCGACAAAGTGATTACACGAAAAACACATAAGGGCATGGCCTATCCAAAGTGGTGTGTTGCCGGAATACTGTTCTTAATACTGATGGTGAGCAGTGTATAGATGTATCTTATAGTGAACAGTGGATGCAGTGTATGGTCCTGACTCCTTTCTCTAGTGAAGTGTTCCAGTATTGCCGTGGCTCTCTGTTTTACATCTTGTGGTATCCAGCCCAAAGGGGTGAGATACTCGGTATGAGGCTGCCATTTGTATTGTGCTGTTTTACAAGAACTGTTTTTAAGTTAATAAAATACACTTGCACTATGGGCACCCTCTTTTCATCAATTTTTTCCAGATAAACTTATTTCCTGGGGTCCAGAGATTATATAAAGAGTAGACACGGTCCATTAAGAGGAACTAGTGCTGGATGCAGTTCTTTGGGACATAGAATCTGCATAATCCTTTTCTTGGGAAAAGAGATTTGTTATATGGACTAAAAGCCCACCCGTACATCTTTGTATATAATATATATATATATATATATATATATATCCAATCTTCACCCCGGCACTCCTCTAAATTACCTTGCTGTGGTGCACTTCCTTGTGGACATGGCAGTCCACCAACATGCAACAAACAATAATAGGTGGCACTCACAGACTTGTGGAATGATGAAAAAAACTTTACCCATTGAAGTGTTTATTAAAGCAGACAGGTAACGGAAGGGGAAGTGTCCCCGAAACGTTACCTGTCTGCTTTAATAAACACTTCACGGGGTGAAGTTTTTTTCATCATTCCACGAGTCTGTGAGTGCCACCTAGTATTGTTCCAAGTTCATATTTAGTACAATTATTGTTAAGTTTAGTCAATATAATCAAACTGATGAATTAAACATTTACCAATATTGTACTTTTCTGTATAGAAAATGCAAGGGAATATTTAAGTAAAATGTATTCCAGTGGTGGCCGGACTTTTGGGACCTGGGATCTACTTTTTGTTCACTTACTTACCGGTGATCTACTAGCGTCAAATAACACCAATAATAATGCTCACATTAAAAAATAGCGTTAATAATGATACTATAAAATAACAGCACCCATAATAATGCGCACATTTGAAAGTAGTATTAAGAATGACAACATCAAATAACCCCCCCACTGTGCCAATCTTCCTCTTTGCAGATCCCCCCTTGTGCAGATAGCCCCCTTCCACTCCCCTGCATAACATCCCCCTGTACAATACCCTCCTCCGTGCAAATCCCCCACTTTGCATATACCCCCTTCCAGTCCCCTGCATAATAGCCCCTGTAAAATAATCCCCTCTGTGCAGATCCCCCCTTGTACAGATACCCCCCTTCCAATACCCTGCATAATAGATCCCTGTACAATAATCCTCTCTGTGCAGATCCTCCACCCATTGCAGATCCCCATGTGTAAAAAAAAATACCCTTTGTGAAGATACCATGCTCTGTGCACCCCCCCACCCTTTGCAGATCGTCCCTCCCCTTGTGAAGAAACTCCCTTTTCATAACTTACCTGACAAGTTGTCACGCTGCCTAGCTTCAGTCCTCCCTCTCCCCGCAGTCACAGCTCCCGCTTTCACACTGCTGCATGGCCTCCCGCTGACTGCTTCTCCTGTTGTCGCCACCGCTGGCTGGATCATACTGGACCCAGGCTCCTCACATCTCGGGTGATGTCATTACATCACCCGCACACTGCATCTCTGGGAACTGTGAAGAGCAGCAGCAGCGGTGGCAGGCTCCTTATGGTGCCCATACACTTATGAGCTAATCGGTGCTATCCTTCGATTTCAACCACATCTGTGAGAGAAATAGAAGGATTGTATGCACATTTTAGTACTTGCACTTAATATTTCTCGCATCGCAGTGCGATCGCATGTAGTTTTAAGCCCACATGAGATATATCGCACTGCAATGTGTGATGGGCACCCGCCGGGTCGCCAGAGGCCGCTCCCACTCAGCGGTGACGTGCTCATCACGAGATTACCATGCGATCTATCGCATGATCGCATGGTAATCACTTTGGCAGTTCAGGTGCGATTTCATCGCACCTGAACTGCCGTTGCGATGCCCCGCGATGTATGGGCAGCATTACAGTTATTTTCTGTTAAGTCTGTTGCAATCTACCAGCGGATGCTCTGTGAGCTACCGGTAGATCGCGATCTACCTTTTGTCCACCTCTGATGTATTCCATACAGTACTACATTATTTGACAGTTTTTGTTTTATAATTTGAAGAGTTTTAAGTGCATACTGTTTATAATGTCTATAAGATAGAACACACTATGCACTTGCTTTTCAAAAATAATTATTGTTCAAGTAGTGACATAATTTACATCTAGTTTTAAAAGAAAACATACATAAACATGACTATTATTTAGAAACATAAACTAAGAAAAATATAAATTGCATTAGTAGTGTCTTAGAGAAAGAACATATTTTCTTGAGAATATTGTGCTGGAAGATGTGTTTTAATTAGCCAAATATTCAGTAGTTCCAGCTTCAGCAGAAATGCACTTGAGAAATAAAAAGCTTGAAAATGATACTTTGGCAAGGAAGAATCACTGAAACTGTAATGACTTCCTCAAGTCTCTTCTATTCAAGGGTCACACATTACAAAGTAAATAACTTTATCCAGGAAATTACTGAGTAAAGTGTCAACATTTAATGCATGGAGACAGTCTGGGTGTCTTTGGAGATACCCCTGGTAATTATTAGAATAGCAATTAAGAACAGATCACTTTACCAGACTCGACAGTTGTGCTCCAATTAAACTTTGTTGGATTTGCAAAAGCTTATATATTGAATATCACTGCAGTCTGCTAAGGCAGTTAGTAGCTGTATATTTTTAATTGCAGAAAAATACAGGATATTTGTAAAGTCTAAAATGAAATCTAAACTAATTTAGTGTATACTGCATCTCAAAAGTATAAAAATGGAGCAACCAAAGGATTATTTCTTTTTATTTTGACTATTTTTTCTCATAAATATTTAAAGGAACAGTTAGGAATTATAGAATGTGTAATGTTTAAAACCTGTCACTGGGATTTAAAAAAAATTAAGACTACGCAAAGAAACTATGGGTGATGCACAATTGAGAGCCATAATTACTCCAGCATTGCATACTGAGAGCAAAATATGGATATTCACTTGTATGGCAAATTATACACATTTATGTGACCACACCACCCTATCGATATGTCTGGTTTCATAGCCGCCATCATTATAAGTGCTAACATTCATCAGCCCTATACCTCAGAAGACAGATGGATCTCCGCATACAACAAATCCTGCAATACTGTCCATGCACACTCAACAAACTCGCACCTTTTCAGCTGCCTATGGAGATGTGATTGAGTTGCATATGACTCACAATTGTATAGTTGTATATACTTAGCTCTGGGACATGTGCAGTGCAAAACACTGAAACCAGGATTTACCACTGCAACAGATGCAAGGTCTGCAGTACCACAAAGAACAGATAAACAACCCCAATCATAAGTTGTTTTTTTAATTCCACAAATGAAAAATGTCATATTTAGAAAAGATTAAGCTGTGACTTTAGGTGCGTCGTCTACCTCCTAACATGCACAATGAGGAAAGTCCGTTCAAGGATTATGGGATTTATGAGAGGTTGGATATATAACTTAAACAGTTAAAATTTAGACATTCAAAACATAGACCCCATAATGTTGATGGTTACAATACTTAGACAACCAAAATGTCACCATGGGGGGCGGGATATAATCTGCTCGAGTTTGGCAGCCGTGTGGGATGTCGGCCTTACTCAGACATTTTTTTAAAGGGACAGTCACTTACAAGGCATGGTTTTGCCTTGTAAGTAATTGCTCCTTTAAAAAAACATACGACTTCGGCCGGCACCCTCACGGCCACCAAACTCAGGTGGCATTACATCTAGCCCAAAATGTGGGTTAAAACCCTGGTTTTCTCTTAGGAAGGGGGAACCCATTTATTTGGGGGGTATCAACTTCCAAAGGGATTCCAGCCCTGGCTGAAAAGTTTGGGGCTTGTTGTCATTATGGCAAGAGGATCCCATGCTGTGTGTCTTTCTGCTATATGCATAAGCCTCCAGGCTGGTTTAGCTCTGTGCTGGTTATTGGTATATAGGGGGACCCCACACCATTTTCCAATACCATCTAAACCTGAAGAGTCTGGGTTGGATTTTGGGGAACCCTACATATTTTTTCTTAAAATATAACTATTACACTGCTCATAGGAGCATTAAAACTGGAGGCCCTCACAGGCATCTCAGACATTGGTTTTTAACAGCGTCTGAGCCATGGGCCAACATTCAGCAGTGGCTGTGCTGCCAGCCAGCTGTATTGTTTTTTTTAATTATTGTTGTTGTTATCATCATCAACATTATGAATGTCAACATTGTGACTGTGTCTACATTTTGGTTATCAACCTTATGCTTTGTCTATATTTCACAAGTTGACAGTTTGACAGTGCCTAGTTTTGACTGTCGACATTTTGACATCTGCCATTGACATTTTGACTGTGTCTACATTTTAACCTTATGGCCATAATGGCCTTATGTCCACTCTGACCTGTTTTCTACATCTTTACCAATGTTAAAATTATGACAGTTCACATTTGGTGCCTATGTTTGACTGTAGAACATTGACTATCTAAGATTTTATTGCATCCCCACATGGGGAATACGAAAAATTAAGTATTACTGTAATTCACAGTGTCTTAGGAACACTTTAGGAGGACCTATAACCATGATCCAAGCCTCCTATATGTAAGGTATTTATGAAAGTGGAAATCCAATGGAGGGGAGGAAATTACCTTGAAGTCATGTCAAGAGAAAAAGTGAATGTATTTACAACATGAGAATATTAACATCCAAAGGAATGAACATATGCTTTTCTTATAGGACAAATATGACAACTCAACTTATGGTTGAAAGAGAAGCAAAACACATTATATGTGGAGTAAAAAATTCTGATTTCTAAAGCAATTCTTACAGTCAGTAATCCCTGGGAACACCCACATACAGGCAAACTTGGAAGCTAAGCAGGGAGGACCAGACAAGTACTAAGGAGAGGAACCCCCCAGGAACATTAGGTACTGTAACGCATATCATTATCAAGTTTTAAACTGACACCAGATACTCAAATTCAGTCACACAGATGGTGGTTTAACCGTCCCTGACCACTTAGCATTTTTTCGAGCTGTGAATTTTCGGTATATTTCAGACTGGTTCTTGGGTACTTCTTCATATGTAAGTCATGCTATTGAGCAGGCCCTTATACATCCTTATGATCTCAGGGATCTTCTTCAACCCCCCAAAATCCTACTCCCATCCGTAGTGCGTCCGAACATTCTTTTTTGGGATGCCTACCTCTCCTGGTGGGTCATCAATAAAGCGTTACATAGTAACACGGAATATTCCCCCTTTATTCCCTTCTGCGAGAACCCTTGTTTCACCCCACTTTTTGACAATAACAAATTTCTCATGTGGAAGTCTAAAGGTATTGACCTTATTTGTGATGTGTTTGACCCTGGTGGGAATATTGTGTCATTTGCGGACCTAGCTGAGAGACAGGTTGTGCTCCCGTCTTATTTTTATATGTTTCTTCAAGTTCGTCATTACGTGCAATCTCTCTCTATTCCTCCTGTGCATGAGCGGAGGAGTGACCCTTTATCTCCTCTATTATTAAAACTGCAAAACTTCTCTTATAAGGTCAGTTGGTTGTACCATGATTTGCTCTCTAGCAAACCTGATGTTCTTTGGACCCCTATGATTTCTAAATGGTCAAGTGATTGGTCCTGGGCTCCACCTGTGGATTGTTTTCTTTCTCCTCTTTCTTCTATTTTATGGGCCCTACACTCCGCCCAACTCCAGGAGATCCATTTTAAATTTCTCCACCAGGCTTATATTGCCCCTGGGCAGCATAAATATATGGTTTCTACGGAAACCGGACATTGTCCCAAATGCAAAGCACCTAATGTTTTTTTTATGCACAACTTTTGTCAATGTCCGAAAGTACGACGATTTTGGCACAAAATATTGTGGTATTTAAAATCTACTTTTCAAATTTCTCTTCCTATGGACCCGGCAGCAATCCTTGGCCTTAATACTACTGCCCCTCCCAGGCCCACTATGTCCTATTTCTATATGTTTTATTGACTTTAGGGAAAAAATTGCTTTTAAATCACTGAATATTTCGAACCTCCCCCTCCCTTGAAAACCTTAAGTCCATTCTTACTACTACATTGTACCTTAAACGTCAGTCCACTCTCCCTTATCTTGACCGTAACACTCTCCGTTTCTACAGGAAATGGAGCCCTTATTTTGAATCTCTCCCTCACAACAACACCATATATTACAATTGTTTGACTCCCTTAGTTGGTAATCCTACCGCAGACTTTGTATTCCCATTAATTGATGTTTTCTATTTACATTCTAGGCTACCTATATCAGTCGATATGGTTCTTCCATTATCTATGCATGTGTTTTGGTTCTTCTACTTTTCTTGAGGTGGTTCTTTTTATGGCATCTATACCCCCTCCCCCGCCTCTCCCATCCTTCTTTCCTCATATCCTTGTCTTTGTCGTTCTTCTATCTTTCTCTCTCTGATATTGTACATTTTGTTTTTTGTTTTTAATTATCCTGGGCTTGGCATTTGCAATATTATATGCCACTATTTTGAAATGTTCTAGGAATCTTTCCCCCAAAGTTTTTTGCTGACCGTTGTGCTGTTGCTACTATTCTGTTGTTTTGCATTACACACATTTGTTTATTTTGGACTTTGTATACACATATTCCGTATTGTATTGTTTTCTTTTTCTGCTCTTATATATGAAAAATACAATAAAGATATTTAAACAAAAAAAACTGACACCAGATACAAATATCTCAAGATAAACAAACAGCTACATATATTTCTAAAATGAATATTACCATAAAGAAATAACTCTACAAGATCTGTCCAAATAAAGAAGACAGCCTATTACAGTCTATCCACCGGGACTTCCTAATATACAAAAACTTATACTGTCACATAAAATGACACAAACAGTGAGTACATAGATCAACTTTCACAGATAAATATGTATATTACTTTAAGAGAGTTCATAAAAAGGTGTTTCAATAAAAGGATAATATTAAATATTAAATATTAACAATATCATATATATAGACAGATAGTATGAGCGCAAACAACAAGGTAATAAACTTTCTTTTTTTTATATATATATATATATATATATATATATATATATATATATATATATATATATATAAAAAGTCCCGTGGAACTACAATTCCAGAGAATTGAACAAGAAGCAATGTTCCTCAAACTCGCTGACAGCCAATATTGTTTGGTAACCAGCATATGATTTTACCCCACTGTGTTGAACAGCCAATTGAGCGATTCTGCTCGCCGACGTTGATGTGCTCATTTGTATAATTGAATTTAATGTGTTTTATGTATTCTATTGCCACTTATTTATATATCTGATGCCTTGATGAATTTCTCTGCTATAATTATTGTTTTTTATGTGGATGTATAATATTCACTATTCTTAATTATCTGTGCACTAGAGAGATTTGAATATTGTATTCCATGTTATGTTTAAACCCATTTGAATGTAAGTTGCATGGGTTAAATTGAACAGTGACGTGTTTATTTAAAACAATGTTTTTGTGACTTCAGACCAAGCCTACTGATGAAGTCGAATGACGAAACGCGTATGGGCGTGGTCTGACGTTTTGGATTTGAAACTGAGAATGCTGCTTTGCACAGTGGGGTAAAATCATATGCTGGTTATACGAGCGGTGGTTTTACCGCCTTTTATGGTACGGGTTTTTTACTTGTGACCGATCTGGATTTTTAAAATAAAAATCGTTGTACTCTTTTAATGCACTATATATATATATATATATATAAAATCATAAAACTCAATATGAGAACATTGCCCTAGATAAAATAAAAAAATCCTTAAATCCTAATAGGAATCATTCCAAATAAGTTCAAATATATTCTTAAAAGGTACTGGACAAAGAGAATCCAGAAATATTGGCATTGACTTCAATTGCTTCCAATATACTATATATGACAGCCATATGAATGTGTCTGCTAACAAAATCAAGCGGCACTTTACCACATTCCACCATGCAGTTGTAGGTATGGAAGCCAATGACAATAGGAATGGTGCTGTGCTATCCTAACCTCCCCTTGTCTCGACATGTGATCAGCATACACAGTGGAAATATCAGCTGATCATGGGGGTCATTCAGACCTGATCGCTCGCTAGCTATTTTTTGCAGCGCTGCGATCACATAGTCGCCGCCTATAGGGGAGTGTATTTTTGCTGTGCAAGTGTTCGATCGCATGTGCAGCCGAGCACTACAAAAAAGTTTTGTCCAGTTTCTAAGTTGCCCAGAACTTACTCAGCTGCTGCAATCACTTCAGCCTGTCAGGTCCCAGAATTGATGTCAGACACCTGCCCTGCAAACGCTTGGACACGCCTGCGATTTTCCAAACACTCCCAGAAAATGGTCAGTTGACACCCACAAACGCCCTTTTTCTGTCACTCTCCTTGTGGTCGGCTGTGTGAATGGATTCTTCGTAAAATCCATCGCACAGCAATGAACCGCTTTGCACCCGTACAACGCGCCTGCATATTGCGGTGCATACATATGTGCAGTTTTGACCAGATCACAGCGCAGCAAAAAAATCTAGCATGTGATCAGGTCTGAATGACCCCCCAAGTCCTTAGCCCAGCCAAGGACCATGCTGGCGATACCATTGAAATGCTTCACCCTGCTGGGGAAGAGGGAGAGCGCAGCCATTCAGTTGAAGCTTGTAGCCAGTAGATAAAGACTGGTGCAGGCAATCTCACTGTGGGATCCCAGGGGAGTCCAAATATGAACCTCTAACATGTTTCTCTGCCCAACACAAATGGCAGTTTTTTCAGATGAATTTTTGCAGGTGACTTTACTTTTCTGGCACCATATTTAAATATCTGTCAACCAATAGCAGCTTCATTTCACTTTAGTTTAATCCATATACAATCAATTTGTCTGTATAAAAATGTTTTAATATAAAATATAATACATCAATATAAAACTATACAAAGGTATCGAAAACATTATATGGAGTTTGTGCCAGTCTCCTCTCCCTGCTTGAAAAATATTTCCTCAGCGGAAGCTGGGTCCTGGTGCCAGCCATAGTTGTTTCCTGCTCCACTCTCTGGAAACAGCAGGATAGCAGTCACTTGATCCACATCGCTTTTATATACAATCTACCTAAGTACAGAGACCTTACATAATCTCAGACCCTCCATCTTCCTGCTTTTTTCTGTTTTCCGATCCTGATTTATTTCGCTCATGATCTACTAGTGGTGTGTAGCTTACCTCTGCTGTCTGTTCTGCAGATCAGTAGTTCCTACTCGCTCGGTTTAGTCCAGCACACCAGCATTCCTAGTGTATCTTGCTTTCATTACCCAAGAAGCTTGCTCAGCATACTAGCTGCAGTCTGTGTTACTACTGCTGAATCTTCTTCCAGGTTGATTGGCCACCTGAGTGTGAGTAGCCTGCAGAATCCGGATTTCAGCAGTGTTATCCCTGATTAACTGGTGTCCCTGCTCAGCGTGTCTTCCCGCAGCATTCCACTTCTACTCAACAATCTGTTACACAGACTGAATGCCAGAGTTTCCTCCAAAACCCAGACATAGGCGCTGCTATGTTGCTTATACCCATGTGACCAGTTCTCAGCCAATCCGACCCAGCCAGCTGTTTAGGTGATCACAGCAGCCAATCTCTGCTTCCCAGCAGGTATAAAAGGGTCAGTCCATGAAGTCTCAAGCTGCCAGTGCAATGTTGTCCATAGCCTAGCTGTGTGCTATCCAGTGAGCTCCTGCAATTACCTTGTTCAGAGACTTTCAGTACGTTAATACCTAGCTGCACTACTGGCTTCATCATCAGTTCCAGACAGTAAATCCTTGTCATCAGTTCCAGATGATAATTTCTCGTCATCAGTTCCAGCTGAAAAATTCTTGTCATTGTTTCCAGCCAATAAACCTTCACTGGCTTCAGCTGATAAATCCTTATCATCGGTTCCAGCCAATAATCCATCACCATCGGTTCCAGACGATAATCCAGCACCATCTGTTCCAGCCAATCTTGCTAAAACATCAGTTCCAGCTGATCCTTCTATAATGTTGTTCCAGCAAATCCTGCTAAAACATTGGTTTCAGCCGATCCTGCTATAATAATTGGTCCCAGCTGATCCTGCTAAATATCAGTTCCAGTCGATCAACCAATTCACCACTGCCAACCATCAGTGTCATTAGTTCTAGCCGACTATTCTTCCATTTAACATAGTTGTTTATTGGTACTGACTGCAAGCCAGGTCCAGTTCTAGAGAACCTAGTCAGAGTGCCGCAACCTGCACGTCAGGGGGAAGTCAAGCCCAAATACCCTTGTGACATGTTTAGACTCCATGCCTCTAATTAGGGTATTAGCCAAATCCCTATTACTGACTCAACCCCGTCTTCTCATAGATGAGAAAGAACTACATTCAGTCATCCAGCTTTCCGCACACGAACACCAACACTAACACTGGCCAGAAGTCTTCCCCGGGAACACAGGAATCTGCATCCCTGACATTCTGTTTGTTTCTGGATGATCTTGGGAGGCCGCTGTAATTTTTCTTCTTCCTCTCCAGATGTTATGACATGGCTTCACCTGCAGACTCTAGAGTAATATGACCCTCTTTGAATGATTTTACTGTATTTGAGTTATTTTTATTTGCTCATTATTTTTTTATTTATGCTCTACTATTTGTACAAGTTTTTTTGATCTCTTTCTGACAATTTTCTTATTTGAGCCTGTATATGCATTTTTTTTCTTCACTAATATTCTGCTATCTCCAGGGTTTTTCTCTGCTACTTTATCCTTCATTCTTTCCTTCTTGTTTTGTCTGTTCAGATTATTATATGTAACCATTAAAAGTGTTGATTCTTACTTTTGGAGTTTCAATGTGGCTCATTGGTCCTGGGTTGGATGTTGCATGGCCCTAGGGTACACAGATATAGCTGCCCCATTTCTCTGAGTTGGGTAGTTTAATGGAGTTGGGGGGTTAGTTATGGGATCCAGGTACAGTATGTCATAAATTGGGGGTATGTTATACAGGGTTGGGGAAACTTGGGGGTGGGTGTTATTAAGTTATTGACCATGCTTTAGAGACATTAGCTGATGTATGTCTTAATCACGGTATGGCCTAGTTTAGTATTGGGTACTGAGTTATTTCCTATTTAGACTATAAATTTGTAAACAGTTACACTGATCCTCTCTGCAGACTGGAACTTCTTTTCATCCTGCTGTGGGCTATCAGTATATTTTAAGTCGTTACATGCTTGCTTTTGATGTGGTATGGTTGTCTCTCCTCTATTTTTTTGTTTCTTGTTATGTTCTCTAAACATCCTGCTGAGTCCTAAGCCACTGTACATGCTAAATTGCAACAATTTTGTTTTTATATGGTCTCTTCTACTTTGTATTTAATGTATTCTGTAGTTTTTATTCCTGTCCTCATTTACACTAGACCTCTGCATCATTCTTATCAAACTGAGCATGTATATCATGTCTCACGCTTATTCTGTTGTTGTGGGTGTAAATCTGAAATTCCAAAGATAAACTCAATTTTGAAAAATGTAATATGCTTTTACTATTGTTTGTGAGAAGTAGTTTAGGTCAGAGGCATAACAAGGATGGGGCAAGCAGCCACCACCCTGTGATGTTTTGGCAGAATTATTTTTCTTTCCCTTGGCTCTGCTGATCACTACTGTATCTCAGTGATCTCATATGATGTAGAGATGTGCACTGGACACTTTTCGGGGGTTTGTGTTTTGGTTTTGGATCTAAATCTCCTTTCATGTTTTGGATCTGGATTGGTTTTGCCAAAACCACCCTTTCAGGTTTTAGTTTTGGATATGGATTTTTTTGGGAGAAAAACAATAAAACAGCTAAAATCACAGAATTTGGGTTTGTTTTTTTGTTCCTACAGTACTATTAACCTCAATAACATTAATTTCCAGTCATTTCCAGTCTATTCTGAACACCTCAAAATATTGTTTTTAAGCCAAGCGGTTGCACCGAGGTAGCTAGATGACTAAGCTAAGCGACACAAGTGGCCGGCACAAAAACATGGCCCATCTAGAAGTGGCACTGCAGTGGCAGACCGGATGGCAGTTTGAAAAACTAGGCCCCAAAGAGCACATAGTGCAAAGAAAAAAAAAAAAAGGTGCAAGATGAAATTATCCTTGGGCCCTCCCACCCACCATTTTGTTGTTTAAACAGGACATGCACAGTTTAATAAATCCATCATTTCATCAACAGGTGGTCCCCCTTCAAAAAGCTTGCCAAGTTTTCTGAATCATATCTAGCTACAAACATGCCTTCATCTATGAGAAGAGGTAAGATGAAGAGTACAGTGTCAAGAAGGTGATTAAAAATTATAGAGGCACACGCAATCAGGAACAACACACAGGCTTTCATCTCCACTCCTATCTTGGAGTGGAACAGAAAGGACTTAAACCAAGCAAATGTATAATTACCACATTACTGGACAAACTGAAAAACTAGGGGCCAAAGCCTCCGAATTTGTACCCCCTTCTCCATTTTCAGGGATTACGATAATCTCGGATTTAATGCTGGGATGAAAATAAACTGGTTTATACCACAGGATCAAGATTGGATATTTTCCCCTCCACAGAGTCTGGAGACTTATTTTGTGAAAATCTAGTGGGTATCTTTATTCCATTTTTTTATTGCATTTTTATTTACATATTTTGTGGCTGATGCCTTTTAATTTTTCGTAGCTCCCAGTTACAGGCATGTGAACATACCTGTGTGTCCCAGATACACGCATGTGAGCATGCCTGCATGTCTTGTTTATTGTAATCATATTTTAGAATTTTAAAGTACAGTTTTTTTCAAGTGGTGCAATTTTTATATTTGCACTAGAAAAATGTATTTGATTAGTTATAGCTGGACAGGCTAGAATTTTCTTTTATGTTGTATTTATCCTTAAACTGCAAATAAAACTAGCTGTGGCTACTTGTAACAAGGCCCTGGACTGAGTTGCTACTAATTGGCTGTTGTGTGAAAGTGCACTGCTCTAGGAGATGGCATCTTGCCACAATATATACATATTTGTTTATCTTTTAAACTATTAATGGTCAAAATGTATTCAACAAGGTATATGACTGTGCATTATCATAAATCAGTAATGATGACAATGGTTTACTAACATTCATAGCTGCACAGAACATGTATATTGCCAGTTTAGAAACACATGGAGCAATTCCTGTAGTGGATCACATCATGTAAATATGTTAGCATTTAGTGTGATGGATCCCATGATGGCATGTCATGAGAAATGCTACAAAAATGTAATTGTATGCAAAGATGTAATATGTGCACCACCTATATTTACTAGGCACTTGTCAGCATGTCTAAAGGGCCCTACACATTGGCCGATCCGCCGCCGAGCTGCCCGAAGGCGGATACAGCCGACGGGCGACCCGGCAGCGGGGGGGGGCAGTCACTCCCCCCGTCACGCGGCTCCATTGAAGTGCAGGCAAATATGGACGAGATCGTCCATATTGGCCTACATGCACAGCCGACGGGGGACCAGCGATGAACGAGCGCAGGGCCGCGCATCGTTCATCGCTGGAGCCTCCACACTGAAAGATATGAACGAGTTCTCGTTCATTTATGAACGAGATCGTTCATATCTTTGAACACAAATCGGCATGTGTGTAGGGCCCTTTAGGGTGGAATCCATGAGGTACAGATGTGTCCTCATACACCTAGGGAATTTCAATGATTTCCAATTGAGGAAAACAATGAATATCAATCCCAAATGATGTTGGTTGCAGGTGCTACCACAGAATTTACTAACAGATTTTTTTTTTTTTATATATTCACTTTTAAAAGATAATACATATGTTTTAGCCCTGGTGGTACAACATTGATTTAGATCAATTTCCAACTATTTGAAATTGATAAGAATATATGGAAATCAACCTTTAGTAAATACACCCCCTAGCCTTAATACGCCATATGACGTGAGGCCCCTGACATGAGTGAGACACCAGGCCCGTACAACTCTGCTGAACTGATTCATTTGATATGTGACACTTGTTTATCTCTGAGTGAGCAACACATCCCAGCTTCTACTGCCACACTTTCAGCATGCCCTAACAGCAAAACAGTGGTAGGGCCTGCATGTGTGCCCCCAACAGCTCCAGTGAAAATGGTTGACTACCCCAGATGTAATATATGTAGTTTGTCCTTGGATGTGTTAAGATTTCTTGTGGAGGATCCCATGATGCAATATAAGCAGTACTTATATTTCCTGGGATGCGGTTAAGATGTTGGCTGTCAGTATCCCAGCAACTGGAATGCAGACAACATAATACTGACAGCCATTGAATGCCGGCATTGGAATCCCATCAGAGTCAGGAAACTGACACTGGAATCCTGACTGTAAGTATTGCGGGCAGGTTAAGGTTACAGCCGGGTGGGATGGTTAGGTTTAGGCACCTCACGGGGGGTAGGGATGAACAGTGGGGGGGGGGCATGTTAAGGTTACGCTGCAGGGAAAAGGTATTAGGCATTACCAGGGGGAATTTCGGATTGAGCATTATGGGGTGGTTTGGGTTAGGCTGTGGGAAGGAAGTTTTAAGGTTAGCGAGTAGTGCACAGGGGAGTTAAGCCTTACCTCCCCCTTTTTGGGATTTCAACTATCAGGATGCCGGCATTGGTATTCTGGCCACCAGCATCCTGTATGCCGAAAATCATACTGATTCCATGCTATTAGCATGTCTTGTGGAGAATCCCATAGTGTAATGTAGTGGTGTTTGTTATACAAAGCCAATGCAGTAGAGCACTATAGCATTTCAGGTAGCCTCGGAATAAAGTACACAGCAAACTCAATGTTAACCATTTCATTTATTCACACATGCTAATCCATTATCTCTCATTGTATTAGAGAAAAATGAAATCACAAAAAAACACCGAATACCACAGGGAGTGTATTGAGGCATATTGGGCACACACCTGTCTATGGAAGTGCAAGGTGTCCAAGTACTCTACCTATAAACTAATGGCATGGGTCATCCAGCACTTGGTGGAAATAAGCAGGCCCCATTACCCGCATTCTATACCTGATTGGGTCTACAATAAAATCCAGAAGATGAGCACCCTAGTCAAAAAGGGATTGAACAAGGTGCAGCATTCAAAAAAATCTGGAACAGCCGTGGTGGATCATATGTACATACCAAGTTTGTGGTACTACAACCTGCTCAGCTTCACCACTGACCAGGAGAAGATGCCATAACTCTAAGCTTGTTGTCCTTGGAAGGGAATATGACGCCAGGCTGGGGTTTGCAGAATGTGGAGGACATAAATGATAATTCATTGATGGAAATTGAAGTAAAAGTATTTAAGGTGAAAAAGTATCAATGAGACAACAGTTTTACGTGATTTTAAAAATTTAATTTTCTATTAAGCTCTCCAAGTGAAATAATGGATAACCATTTAAAGCATTTTAATTTCTGTAAACTTAAACCAACATGCCATTCTGAAATTCCACATCACCCTCTTCATTAAAATACTGCAAGTATTTTTCCCTATTTACATGGCTCTGTTCATTAAGACATCTACTGTAAGTAACCTGGGCTCCATTGGTCACTATCTGTCAGCTTCTTCAAGACAGTCAATAGACTCCTCTAAAGCTGATGCACATGTAGGTGATGCTTTGCATCTATGAAAGTTGTATAGGACACAACAACCCAATACAAACCAGTCTATTTTGTCAAGCCTCAAAATAATTTTAGTATGATAAAAAGAACTAGTTGCTTAGTATTCCAAAATCATTTTCTACAATCCTCTTTACTCTTGAGAACATGTAATTACAGATGCTTCTCTCATGGTTTATTCCCCATTGGGGGAACTGTTTAAGCATATTGGGATGCAGTGCAAAGGCCTCATCTGCAACAAATACAAAGTTGAGTGCATGTCTGGATGACATCGGGTAGATATAGGGTGCCTTTCTTCAAACTATCATGGAAGTTCATCTGCTCCGAAGCCCCATCACTCTTCCATTTATGCCAACATTCACAAATATGAATTCATAGTTTGCATTGACATGTGCCTTCAGAACAGTGCTGAAAAATCCCTTATACAGTAGTTCTATCAATAGGAAGCACTGGTGGTGGTGACATTATCCAAATATGCTTCACATGAATGGCTCCTCCGCAGTTGGGAATGGCCAGTGGTCTTCAAAATCCTGGGCAATAGCCAGCCAACCCACGGATGTTGAATACAGTGGTAAAAAGAAAATGTTTATAAGATTTAAAATGTGGACATTGATAAACAAGTACATACATGATACTTTGATGTTTACATTCAGCCCGCTGCATTGTGAGAGAAACTAAAAGATAATCTGCTGATTTCTAAGGAACTACCAGCTACAACACCTACTATACTAAGACTCCCACACCGCCTACATTAGTCATCCCATTTCCTACCACTATTAATACCAATAAGTGGGGTAAGAAGTGACCATGAATGGTTGAAATACTCAACCACTAGGTGCTGCAGTCTGCCAATGTAGTCCTCAGTCAGAGGACTAAGGGACTGATTGAAAGAAGTACGCCAATGCAGCTGTAAGTGCAATTTTCTCTGCAACGCAACTGCAGATATCAGCAAGTGAAGCTACTGCTCAGAAATGAAAAGAGACATCCCCTGGAGCTACTACAACTCATTAGCAATTGCATACACATACACAGCCTATACTCAAGAACAAGGAACATCAGTCTGAAGGGTAGACCTATAGCTATGCAGACTGGACTTGGCAGTGGTCATGCAGGCACCATATTTCTGAATGCTAAGACATGAAGCTGATGTCATATACATGTTCCAGAATGGCTATTACATGCATGCCCCGAACTTCACCTATTTTACACGGTTCCGAGGCAGCCTCGGATCTTCCTGCCTTGCTCGGTTAACCCGAACGCGCCCGAACGTCATCATCCCACTGTCGGATTCTCGTGAGATTCGTATTCTATATAAAGAGCCGCGCGTCGCCGCCATTTTCACTCGTGCATTGGAGATTGAACGGAGAGGACGTGGCTGCGTTCTCTCCCTGAAAAGCTCCGTAACTGTGCTCAGTGTGCTGCAAATATCTGTGCTCAGTGTGCTGCATTGTGGGGACCACCAGTATATAATTATAGTAGTACAGTACAGTAGGCCATTGCTGTATCTTGCAGCTCTGTGTCAAGTATACTATCTCTGTGCTGCATTATTGTGAGCAGTATATAGTAGGACAGTGCAGCATTTTGGTGACTAGCAGTATACATATAGTACAGTACAGTAGGTCATTGCTGTATCTTGCAGCTTTGTGTAAAGTATACTATCTCTGTGCTGCACTATTGTGAGCAGTATATAGTAGGACAGTGCAGCATTTTGTTGACCAGCAGTATACATATAGTACAGTACAGTAGACCATTGCTATTGATATATTACTGACATATAATTCCACACATTAAAAAATGGAGAACAAAAATGTGGAGGGTAAAATAGGGAAAGATCAAGATCCACTTCCACCTCATGCTGAAGCTGCTACCACTAGTCATGGCCGAGATGATGAAATGCCATCAACGTTGTCTGCCAAGGCCGATGCCCAATGTCATAGTAGAGAGCATGTAAAATCCCCAAAAAAAAAGTTCAGTAAAATGACCCAAAAATCTAAATTAAAAGTGTCTGAGGAGAAGCGTAAACTTGCCAATATGCCATTTACGACAAGGAGTGGCAAGGAACGGCTGAGGCCCTGGCCTATGTTCATGGCTTGTGGTTCAGCTTCACATGAGGATGGAAGCACTTATCCTCCCGCTAGAAAAATGAAAATACTTAAGCTGGCAAAAGCACAGCAAAGAACTGTGCATTCTTCTAAATCACAAATCCCCAAGGAGAGTCCAATTGTGTCGGTTGCGATGCCTGACCTTCCCAACACTGGACGGGAAGAGGTGGTGCCTTCCACCATTTGCAGGAGCTGCGCTGGTGGGGAGCTACTCTTCAGGTACAAAATCATCGCTGCCATGTGATGCTTTTGTACCTGTGCGGCGGGGGGAGGGCCAAACATGCGGGGCAGACTAGTTTGTCAGGGTGGCTGATCATAGCCGTGCAAAATTTTGCATGGCTACGATCAGGTCTGAATTAGGTCCAAAGTCCTCACATCATCTAAAGTTAGGACAATTAAAGTGTACCTAAATATGAAAACTGTCACAGATATTGAACTCTTGATATTTATCTAACTTAATTACTATCAGTATCCTTGAGAAGAAAAACTACAAAATCAACTTTGCAGAAGGCAAGTGCATAATAAGAAAGGGACAATAAGAACTACTGCTACCTGATGACAGTAACTGTATATCTTAGATACTGAAATATGGGGATCATTCCGAGTTGATCGCATGTAGCAACTTTTTGCTTCTCGTGCGATCAACTAGACGCCTCCTATGGGGGAGTGTATTTTAGCATAGCAGGGCTGCGATCGGTTGTGCAGCCTTGCTATGCTAAAAAAGTTTTGTGTAAAACAAGACTAGCCGTGCAGTTACTTACCCTGTGTGATGGATCCAGCGATGAAGGTCCCGGAATTGACGTCAGACAACCGCCCTCCAAACGTCTGGACACGCCTGCGGTCGGATCTCCGAGTATCCGCCCCAGAACGCCTCCCCGCTGTCAATCTGTCACTTTCTTCTTTCGTCTGTTCATTGCGACAGCTGTCACTGGGCAACAACGCGCATGCGCATTGCGGGTGCCACGCATGCGCATTTCCAACCCATTTGCACTGCAGCGAAGAACCGCTGCATGCGAACGGGTTGGAATGACCCCCACTGAACAGTGTAATGTGATGACTGCTGCTGACTCTATTATATTGATTTGTGGTATAGTTGATTGGAACATTTAGGATATGAGTACTTATAAAATATTCAAGACAGGATCGTGACAGGAATAGTTATCAGCAACTGTGATAGTCTGGTATGTGATAGTTGCATCAAAGGTATGCAAACCCTTCCCTGAAATCAACAACTACAGTATATCTGAGGCGCCATTATTTTTGGTGCACACAGATGTATGTGGTCCTATGAAACATGAATCATTTAGTGGATTCTGGTATTTCATGTCACTAATATATGATATTATCAGGATGACCCATGTGTACTTTTAAGAGTAAAATATGTTAAGTCCATTTAACTTACAGGGAAATGCTTTACCTTATAATACAATGGTTCGGGCTGCTGCGGCCGCTGAATGATGACAATACCCCTACGACGTGAATGCACGTAGCGTATGCACGCCGACGCGCTATGCGCACTGTACAGTGACACGTGTGGCTGAATACACTTCTATACAAAAACAAGAATGGAATGCGACACCAGTTGTATATGTTATGTTGTGGTCCTACGCAGCAACAAATATTTACTAAAAGGGGATACACACAGAAATACAACAATATTACAAGAGAAGAGCTACAACCAACAGTACATACATTTGTTCGCCTGTGCCTCCCGGATCCGGTCCTCAGTCAATCTTAGCAAGATGACCTTCAGAGAATAGACTGAGACCGGCCAGGAGGCCCTGCTTTTATACAATAGTCCAAAACATAATACAAAGGAAACTGTAAGCTCTTCTTTCAAAGGTCAAAGGGCTGGTCATTTACAATACGTGAGGGGTCATAGGTCGGTTTGAATAGGTGGGCGATGCTTGGTCCAGGTGTTCTTGCAGATGTCCTCCACTGGGTATATCAGGAGTACAGTAATTACAGTATGATATGAATATTGTATTCCTGCACATATCTATGTGCAGGAGCATGCTATAATCTGCAAACTGCGATCAGAATGTAGCCCTTGAAACACTGTACATCTGGATACCGAACACTATGGGGTAATTCCAAGTTGATCGCAGCAGGATTTTTGATAGCAACTGGGCAAAACCATGTGCACTGCAGGGGAGGCAGATATAACATGTGCAGAGAAAGTTAGATTTGGGTGTGGTGTGTTCAATCTGCAATCTAATTTGCAGTGTAAAAATAAAGCAGCCAGTATTTACCCTGCACAGAAACAATATAACCCACCCAAATCTAGCTCTTTCTGCACATGTTATATCTGCCTCCCTTGCAGTGCACATGGTTTTGCCCAGTTGCTATCAAAAATCCTGCTGCAATCAACTTGGAATTACCCCCTATGTCCTAATCTAATTCTGTCCCCTCACATCCTGTAAAGTTGAATATCTCTATTGTTCTATTTCTAAAGTAAATGTAACTATCTGGTGTGGTGTGTGTAGACTATGTGTAAATTATGTACTATGTGGATAAAATATCAGATATGTCTTTGTGGCTTTTCTATGCGAATGCGCATGCTACCGTATTTACTCATACCATGCGCTAATACGCAGAGCTTCGCGAGCCAATGTACGCAGCATGCGGGTATGCGCACGCATGGCAGAACAAGCACAGGCACGGAGGCCACTCTGTGTAGTGTTTGCACGTGTTGGATGTGGGTATATTTTCGACTTCGACAAATGTGAAGTGATACACAAAATTGTGGACTATAAGAATTTAGTAGAATCTCAAATGTGTAACAAACTGAAGACTTTAAGATCTGTCAATGGAGGAGAGTACCAACACAAGTTTGAAATTAAACATAAGCTAAACATGTCATTTATGACAGAACAAAATGGTCGAGCGTGTAAATTGTACTATAGTGGAAAGATCCCACGCAATGCTGAATGATGTAGCCATGAAAATACATTTTGGGCTAAGGCAGTTCAGAGAGCGGTCTATCTAGAACAATGATCCCATTATTGCAGTGAAAGGGAAAACACAGATTAAAGTATGGACTGGGTTAAGAAACCTGACATAAGTCACTTAAGAGTAGTTGGTTGCATAGTTTATGTTCATATTCTAAAAGAAAAAAAGCACAAGTTTGACTACAAATCACAAGATAGTATTTTTCTTGGAAACTGTCTTGAGAGCAAGGGATATAGGGGGTCATTCTGACCTGATCGCATGCTGTCATTTTTTGCAATGCAGGGATCAGGTCACTACTGCGCATGCGTATGCACCTCAATGCGCAGGTGCGTCATATGGGTAGAAAGCGGATCATTGCTGGGCAATGGATTTAACGGAGAATCCATTCGCACAGCCGATCACAAGAAGATTGACAGGAAGAAGGCATTTATGGGTGTCAACTGACCGTTTTCTGGGAGTGGTTGGAAAAACACAGGCATGTCCAAGCATTTGCAGGGCAGGTGTCTGAAGTCAATTCTGGGACCAGACAGGCTGAAGTGATCGCAGCGGCTGAGTAAGTTCAGACCTACTCAGAAACTGCACAAACAGTTTTTGTACTGCTCGGCTGCACAGGCATTCGCACACTTGCAAAGCTAAAATACACTCCCCAGTGGGTGGCAACTATGCATTTGCATGGCTGCAAAAAGTAGCTAGCAAGTGATCAACTCAGAATGACCACCATAGACCTTTGGACATTGCTTTCAAAAAATTTAAAAATTCCGAGACGTCATATTTGATAAGTCCAACTGTGAAGTGCCTGAGAAATGTATAATGCTTAAACTACCTGTGAATACCAATATTTCCAAACAAGAGACTTTAAATCTTGAAAACTAACAGCAATCAAGGATTTCAACAAGACATAACAAAGGTAAACCCTCCAAAAAGTTATAGTAACGAATATGTAAATAATGTATTCTCAGAGACACAAAGAAGAAAAATTAAGAAATGAGTAGTCTGAATTGAAGTCTGCTGTATATAAGGAAATGGCATATTTTGATGGAAATGGTACTTGGACTACTGTGAAGAGACCATCCCAATTGGAAAACAGTTAAAAAAACAAATAGATTATACTGTATGAAGAAAGTTAAATAAAGATGGATCAATTGCCCATTAAGAGGCTCACCTGATACAAAGGGATTTACTCAAGGGTGTAGCTAACATAAGTGTAGGGAGTGCAGCTGCTATGGGGTCCAAAGCTGAGAGGGTGCCACCTTCCCTGTCAATTTACATGTATTATATAAATTTTCACTATTAGCGGTACATAATAGCCCATACAAACTTTTGCCTTGGGACCTGCAACATTTCTAGGTATGTCCCCTGGCCTGCTTATTGTAATGTAGTATAAAATGAACTGGAGGTCATATTAAATATAACATAATATGAACTGGGCACTGTAATGTGGCACAATATGAAGTGGAGACATTTTAGAGTGGCATGATATAAAATGGGAATACTGCCATAATATTAGTTGGGAGTACTGTATTGCATAATGTGTTCTAGCAGCCCTACAATGTGACAAAATTTGAACTAGTGCACTACTATGGTTCATAGATAATGAACAAGGGTATTAGTTTGTGCATAAAAAAACAACTGCTGCAGAGAGGATTCTCTGAAGAAGCATTGGGGCAGGGGGTTATTCAAAATGTTGCTATGGGGCCCACAAGGTTCTGGCTACACCCCTGGATTCACTGAAAGGTCCACAATTGATTACGGTGAAGTGTTCTTCCCTTTTACAAGATACAGTGGCCCAAATGTAATAAGCCATAAAAAGTGATTAAGTGCAGATGGCTAAAGAGTGAGAAATGACCAGCCAATCAGCTTTCTAACTGCCATGTAACAGGCGGTGTTTGAAAAATGACAGGAGCTGATTGGCTGGTCATTTTTCACTCTTTATCCATCTCCACCCTATCACTTTTTAAAACGTATTACATTTGGGCCAGTGCTCTATGTTTGATCATTGCTATATCTGCACTATATAACTTGCTAATATGTCAACTAGATATCGATTCAGCATTTCTTAAAGTTGAACAAGCTGTATACATCTTTATGAAGCCACCAGATCACTATGACAAAACTTTGTTTCCAGAAGTAAAAGAATGCCTACTTAAGAAATCATTATATGGCTTAAAACAAAGTGTTGGTATTTCAAGCTAGACACTGTGTTGGTAGAATTAGCAAGCACAGTGATAACCTTGTCAGATAACAACCAACCAACAGTTGCTTTATCTTCAACAGAAGCAGAATATATGGCTTTAGCTGAAACACATCAGAGGCACTTTGGATTAAAAGTACTTTAAGTGAACTAAAAATTTTAAACCCTAAAGAAGTTCTCAACATCCTAATCGACAATGGCCCTCATTCCGAGTTGTTCGCTCGCTAGCTGCTTTTAGCAGCATTGCACACGCTAAGCCGCCGCCTACTGGGAGTGTATCTTAGCTTAGCAGAATTGCGAACGAAAGATTTGCAAAATTGCGAATAGAAATTTCTTTGCAGTTTCTGAGTAGCTCGACACTTACTCTGCAACTGCGATCAGTTCAGTCAGTTTCGTTCCTGGTTTGACGTCACAAACACACCCAGCGTTCGCCCAGGCACTCCCCCGTTTCTCCAGCCACTCCCGCGTTTTTCCCAGAAATGGCAGCGTTTTTTCACACACACCCATAAAACGGCCAGTTTCCGCACAGAATCACCCACTTCCTGTCAATCACACTCCGATCACCAGAACGATGAAAAATCCTCGTTATGCCGTGAGTAAAATACCTAACTTTTGAGTAAAATAACTAAGCGCATGTGCTCTGCGAACCATGCGCATGCGCAGTAAGTGACTAATCGAAATATAGAGAAAATCGGCAACGAGCGAACAACTTGGAATGAGGGCCAATATACAGACTTTAGTATGAAGCTCCCTGGCAGATTAAAGCATATTGCTATCAAACATAATTTTATTAGAGAACTTATAGAGAATAAGTTAATTACTGTATATTTTAGCATGGATGAGCAAAATAACACTGACATACTCACTGACAGACTTATATCACGAGTGCTGAGTGCATTTTGTGAAAAATGTGTGCTGAAAATAAGAATTTACTTACCGATAATTCTATTTCTCGTAGTCCGTAGTGGATGCTGGGAACTCCGTAAGGACCATGGGGAATAGCGGCTCCGCAGGAGACTGGGCACAAAAGTAAAGCTTTAGGACTACCTGGTGTGCACTGGCTCCTCCCCCTATGACCCTCCTCCAAGCATCAGTTAGGATACTGTGCCCGGACGAGCGTACACAATAAGGAAGGATTTTGAATACCGGGTAAGACTCATACCAGCCACACCAATCACGCCGTACAACTTGTGATCTGAACCCAGTTAACAGCATGATAACAGAGGAGCCTCTGGAAAGATGGCTCACAACAACAATAACCCGATTTAGTTAACAATAACTATGTACAAGTATTGCAGACAATCCGCACTTGGGATGGGCGCCCAGCATCCACTACGGACTACGAGAAATAGAATTATCGGTAAGTAAATTCTTATTTTCTCTGACGTCCTAGTGGATGCTGGGAACTCCGTAAGGACCATGGGGATTATACCAAAGCTCCCAAACGGGCGGGAGAGTGCGGATGACTCTGCAGCACCGAATGAGAGAACTCCAGGTCCTCCTCAGCCAGGGTATCAATTTTGTAGAATTTAGCAAACGTGTTTGCCCCTGACCAAGTAGCTGCTCGGCAAAGTTGTAAAGCCGAGACCCCTCGGGCAGCCGCCCAAGATGAGCCCACCTTCCTTGTGGAATGGGCTTTTACAGATTTTGGCTGTGGAAGGCCTGCCACAGAATGTGCAAGCTGAATTGTACTACAAATCCAACGAGCAATAGTCTGCTTAGAAGCAGAAGCACCCAGCTTGTTGGGTGCATACAGGATAAACAGGGAGTCAGATTTTCTGACTCCAGCCGTCCTGGAAACATATATTTTCAGGGCCCTGACAACGTCCAGCAACTTGGAGTCCTCCAAGTCCCTAGTAGCCGCAGGTACCACAATAGGCTGGTTCAGGTGAAACGCTGAAACCACCTTAGGGAGAAATTGTGGACAAGTCCTCAATTCTGCCCTGTCCGTATGAAAAATCAGGTAAGGGCTTTTATAAGATAAAGCCGCCAATTCTGACAGGCGCCTGGCCGAAGCCAGGGCCAACAGCATGACCACTTTCCATGTGAGATATTTCAAATCCACAGATTTAAGCGGTTCAAACCAATGTGATTTTAGGAACCCCAAAACTACATTGAGATCCCAAGGTGCCACTGGAGGCACAAAAGGAGGCTGTATATGCAGCACCCCCTTGACAAACGTCTGAACTTCAGGAACTGAAGCCAGTTCTTTCTGGAAGAAAATCGACAGGGCCGAAATCTGAACCTTAATGGATCCTAATTTTAGGTCCATAGACACTCCTGTTTGCAGGAAATGCAGGAATCGACCCAGTTGAAATTCCTCCGTTGGGGCCTTCCTGGCCTCGCACCACGCAACATATTTCCGCCAAATGCGGTGATAATGCTTTGCGGTCACATCCTTCCTGGCTTTGATCAGGGTAGGAATGACTTCTTCCGGAATGCCTTTTTCCTTCAGGATCCGGCGTTCAACCGCCATGCCGTCAAACGCAGCCGCGGTAAGTCTTGGAACAGACAGGGTCCTTGCTGGAGCAGGTCCCTTCTTAGAGGTAGAGGCCACGGGTCCTCTGTGAGCATCTCTTGAAGTTCCGGGTACCAAGTCCTTCTTGGCCAATCCGGAGCCACGAGTATAGTTCTTACTCCTCTCCGTCTTATAATTCTCAGTACCTTGGGTATGAGAGGCAGAGGAGGGAAACACATACACTGACTGGTACACCCATGGTGTTACCAGAGCGTCCACAGCTATTGCCTGAGGGTCCCTTGACCTGGCGCAATACCTGTCCAATTTTTTGTTGAGGCGGGACGCCATCATGTCCACCTTTGGTTTTTTCCAACGGTTTACAATCATGTGGAAGACTTCTGGGTGAAGTCCCCTCTCTCCCGGGTGGAGGTCGTGTCTGCTGAGGAAGTCTGCTTCCCAGTTGTCCACTCCCGGAATGAACACTGCTGACAGTGCTATCACATGATTTTCCGCCCAGCGAAGAATCCTTGCAGCTTCTGCCATTGCCCTCCTGCTTCTTGTGCCACCCTGTCTGTTCACGTGGGCGACTGCCGTGATGTTGTCCGACTGGATCAGCACCGGCTGACCTTGAAGCAGAGGTCTTGCTTGGCTTAGGGCATTGTAAATGGCCCTCAGCTCCAGGATATTTATGTGAAGTGATGTCTCCAGGCTTGACCACAAGCCCTGGAAATTTCTTCCCTGTGTGACTGCTCCCCAGCCTCGCAGGCTGGCATCCGTGGTCACCAGGACCCAGTCCTGAATGCCGAATCTTCTTGCGTGGAATCTGCCGAAAGGGATTGCTTCGTAGGAAGCCACCATTTTTCCCAGGACCCTTGTGCATTGATGCACTGACACTTGGCCTGGTTTTAGGAGGTTTCTGACTCGATGCAGTGAGCCTGTTGCCAGCAGGTCTCACTGAAAATAAAAAACCTAAAACTAAACTTTTACTAAGAAACTCAGGAGAGCCTCCTAGAATGCACCCTTCTCGGCCGGGCACAAAAATCTAACTGAGGCTTGGAGGAGGGTCATAGGGGGAGGAGCCAGTGCACACCAGGTAGTCCTAAAGCTTTACTTTTGTGCCCAGTCTCCTGCGGGGCCGCTATTCCCCATGGTCCTTACGGAGTTCCCAGCATCCACTAGGACGTCAGAGAAATATGATTAGTGATGTTTGTTATTATTATTACAGTCGCAAAACCATTGAGAAAGAATAGAATATAACAGAATTGAATATCCAAACACCATCAATGTTTTAAACCATGGTAAGAATAGAATAGAATAGAATAGAATAGAAAAGAATAGAAACCGCAGATTTATGAAGCAGTGGTTTTGAAATTCACCATAAAACAGCTGACAAAACTACCAACAGAAATGACTAACCTCAGACAGGCATCTCTACTAAAACAGCAGGTAAATAAAATTATTTTGACAGGTAACAATTGATTGACAGGAGTATCAGCTAATTGGGCTACGGAGGATTATGATGTACAGTATGTAACCAAATATGGCCACCGTGCCATTTTCCCAGTGATTTTGTAGCATAGAAGAAATGTGTGCAGAAATAGGAGCAGGGTGTGGGGCGTTGGCCTCCCAGGATGCAGGGGTGCATGTGCTCAACACACACATATATGCCATTGCATATAGTTTAAGGCACATTCACAGTTCACATGAAGATGTACCAATCTCACCCATCAAATTGATTGATGCTATCTAGCAGAGTCACTTCCACTTGTTTTATTTATGGAAATGTGAAGCATATTTTGAAAGAAAGATGCTCGGAGTAGCTAATAGAGATGAGCGGGTTCGGTTTCTTTGAATCCGAACCCGCACGAACTTCACTTTTTTTTTCACGGGTCCGAGCGACTCGGATCTTCCCGCCTTGCTCGGTTAACCCGAGCGCGCCCGAACGTCATCATGACGCTGTCGGATTCTCGCGAGACTCGGATTCTATATAAGGAGCCGCGCGTCGCCGCCATTTTCACACGTGCATTGAGATTGATAGGGAGAGGACGTGGCTGGCGTCCTCTCCATTAGAATAGATTAGAAGAGAGAGAGAGAGAGAGAGATTGTGCAGACAGAGTTTACCACAGTGACCAGTGCAGTTGTTGTTAAGTTAACTTTTATTTAATATATCCGTTCTCTGCTATATCCGTTCTCTGCCTGAAAAAAACGATACACAGCAGTCACACAGTGTGACTCAGTCTGTGTGCACTCAGCTCAGCCCAGTGTGCTGCACATCAATGTATAAAAGCTTATAATAATTGTGGGGGAGACTGGGGAGCACTGCAGGTTGTTATAGCAGGAGCCAGGAGTACATAATATTATATTAATTTAAAATTAAACAGTGCACACTTTTGCTGCAGGAGTGCCACTGCCAGTGTGACTAGTGGTGACCAGTGCCTGACCACCAGTATAGTAGTATATTGTTGTATACTATCTCTTTATCAACCAGTCTATATTAGCAGCAGACACAGTACAGTGCGGTAGTTCACGGCTGTGGCTACCTCTGTGTCGGCAGTCGGCACTCGGCAGGCAGTCCGTCCATCCATAATTGTATAATTATATACCACCTAACCGTGGTATTTTTTTTTCTTTCTTTATACCGTCGTCATAGTCATACTAGTTGTTACGAGTATACTACTATCTCTTTATCAACCAGTGTACAGTGCAGTAGTTCACGGCTGTGGCTACCTCTGTGTCGGCAGTCGGCAGGCAGTCCGTCCATCCATAATTGTATTATTATAATATATACCACCTAACCGTGGTTTTTTTTTCATTCTTTATACCGTCATAGTGTCATACTAGTTGTTACGAGTATACTACTATCTCTTTATCAACCAGTGTACAGTGCGGTAGTTCACGGCTGTGGCTACCTCTGTGTCGGCAGTCGGCAGGCAGTCCGTCCATCCATAATTGTATTATAATATATACCACCTAACCGTGGTTTTTTTTTCATTCTTTATACCGTCATAGTGTCATACTAGTTGTTACGAGTATACTACTATCTCTTTATCAACCAGTGTACAGTGCGGTAGTTCACGGCTGTGGCTACCTCTGTGTCGGCAGTCGGCAGGCAGTCCGTCCATCCATAATTGTATTACAATATATACCACCTAACCGTGGTTTTTTTTTCATTCTTTATACCGTCATAGTCAGTCATACTAGTTGTTACGAGTATACTACTATCTCTTTATCAACCAGTGTACAGTGCGGTAGTTCACGGCTGTGGCTACCTCTGTGTCGGAACTCGGCAGGCAGTCCGTCCATCCATAATTGTATTACAATATATACCACCTAACCGTGGTTTTTTTTTCATTCTTTATACCGTCATAGTCAGTCATACTAGTTGTTACGAGTATACTACTATCTCTTTATCAACCAGTGTACAGTGCGGTAGTTCACGGCTGTGGCTACCTCTGTGTCGGCACTCGGCAGGCAGTCCGTCCATCCATAATTGTATTACAATATATACCACCTAACCGTGGTTTTTTTATACCACCTAACCGTGGCAGTCCGTCCATAATTGTATACTAGTATCCAATCCATCCATCTCCATTGTTTACCTGAGGTGCCTTTTAGTTCTGCCTATAAAATATGGAGAACAAAAAAGTTGAGGTTCCAAAATTAGGGAAAGATCAAGATCCACTTCCACCTCGTGCTGAAGCTGCTGCCACTAGTCATGGCCGAGACGATGAAATGCCAGCAACGTCGTCTGCCAAGGCCGATGCCCAATGTCATAGTACAGAGCATGTCAAATCCAAAACACCAAATATCAGAAAAAAAAGGACTCCAAAACCTAAAATAAAATTGTCGGAGGAGAAGCGTAAACTTGCCAATATGCCATTTACCACACGGAGTGGCAAGGAACGGCTGAGGCCCTGGCCTATGTTCATGGCTAGTGGTTCAGCTTCACATGAGGATGGAAGCACTCAGCCTCTCGCTAGAAAACTGAAAAGACTCAAGCTGGCAAAAGCACCGCAAAGAACTGTGCGTTCTTTGAAATCCCAAATCCACAAGGAGAGTCCAATTGTGTCGGTTGCGATGCCTGACCTTCCCAACACTGGACGTGAAGAGCATGCGCCTTCCACTATTTGCATGCCCCCTGCAAGTGCTGGAAGGAGCACCCGCAGTCCAGTTCCTGATAGTCAGATTGAAGATGTCAGTGTTGAAGTACACCAGGATGAGGAGGATATGGGTGTTGCTGGCGCTGGGGAGGAAATTGACCAGAAGGATTCTGATGGTGAGGTGGTTTGTTTAAGTCAGGCACCCGGGGAGACACCTGTTGTCCGTGGGAGGAATATGGCCGTTGACATGCCAGGTGAAAATACCAAAAAAATCAGCTCTTCGGTGTGGAGGTATTTCACCACAAATGCGGACAACAGGTGTCAAGCCGTGTGTTCCCTTTGTCAAGCTGTAATAAGTAGGGGTAAGGACGTTAACCACCTCGGAACATCCTCCCTTATACGTCACCTGCAGCGCATTCATAATAAGTCAGTGACAAGTTCAAAAACTTTGGGTGACAGCGGAAGCAGTCCACTGACCAGTAAATCCCTTCCTCTTGTAACCAAGCTCACGCAAACCACCCCACCAACTCCCTCAGTGTCAATTTCCTCCTTCCCCAGGAATGCCAATAGTCCTGCAGGCCATGTCACTGGCAAGTCTGACGAGTCCTCTCCTGCCTGGGATTCCTCCGATGCATCCTTGCGTGTAACGCCTACTGCTGCTGGCGCTGCTGTTGTTGCCGCTGGGAGTCGATGGTCATCCCAGAGGGGAAGTCGTAAGCCCACTTGTACTACTTCCAGTAAGCAATTGACTGTTCAACAGTCCTTTGCGAGGAAGATGAAATATCACAGCAGTCATCCTACTGCAAAGCGGATAACTGAGTCCTTGACAACTATGTTGGTGTTAGACGTGCGTCCGGTATCCGCCGTTAGTTCACAGGGAACTAGACAATTTATTGAGGCAGTGTGCCCCCGTTACCAAATACCATCTAGGTTCCACTTCTCTAGGCAGGCGATACCGAGAATGTACACGGACGTCAGAAAAAGACTCACCAGTGTCCTAAAAAATGCAGTTGTACCCAATGTCCACTTAACCACGGACATGTGGACAAGTGGAGCAGGGCAGGGTCAGGACTATATGACTGTGACAGCCCACTGGGTAGATGTATGGACTCCCGCCGCAAGAACAGCAGCGGCGGCACCAGTAGCAGCATCTCGCAAACGCCAACTCTTTCCTAGGCAGGCTACGCTTTGTATCACCGCTTTCCAGAATACGCACACAGCTGAAAACCTCTTACGGCAACTGAGGAAGATCATCGCGGAATGGCTTACCCCAATTGGACTCTCCTGTGGATTTGTGGCATCGGACAACGCCAGCAATATTGTGTGTGCATTAAATATGGGCAAATTCCAGCACGTCCCATGTTTTGCACATACCTTGAATTTGGTGGTGCAGAATTTTTTAAAAAACGACAGGGGCGTGCAAGAGATGCTGTCGGTGGCCAGAAAAATTGCGGGACACTTTCGGCGTACAGGCACCACGTACAGAAGACTGGAGCACCACCAAAAACTACTGAACCTGCCCTGCCATCATCTGAAGCAAGAAGTGGTAACGAGGTGGAATTCAACCCTCTATATGCTTCAGAGGTTGGAGGAGCAGCAAAAGGCCATTCAAGCCTATACAATTGAGCACGATATAGGAGATGGAATGCACCTGTCTCAAGTGCAGTGGAGAATGATTTCAACGTTGTGCAAGGTTCTGATGCCCTTTGAACTTGCCACACGTGAAGTCAGTTCAGACACTGCCAGCCTGAGTCAGGTCATTCCCCTCATCAGGCTTTTGCAGAAGAAGCTGGAGGCATTGAAGAAGGAGCTAACACGGAGCGATTCCGCTAGGCATGTGGGACTTGTGGATGCAGCCCTTAATTCGCTTAACAAGGATTCACGGGTGGTCAATCTGTTGAAATCAGAGCACTACATTTTGGCCACCGTGCTCGATCCTAGATTTAAAGCCTACCTTGGATCTCTCTTTCCGGCAGACACAGGTCTGCTGGGGTTGAAAGACCTGCTGGTGACAAAATTGTCAAGTCAAGCGGAACGCGACCTGTCAACATCTCCTCCTTCACATTCTCCCGCAACTGGGGGTGCGAGGAAAAGGCTCAGAATTCCGAGCCCACCCGCTGGCGGTGATGCAGGGCAGTCTGGAGCGACTGCTGATGCTGACATCTGGTCCGGACTGAAGGACCTGCCAACGATTACGGACATGTCGTCTACTGTCACTGCATATGATTCTCTCAACATTGATAGAATGGTGGAGGATTATATGAGTGACCGCATCCAAGTAGGCACGTCACACAGTCCGTACTTATACTGGCAGGAAAAAGAGGCAATTTGGAGGCCCTTGCACAAACTGGCTTTATTCTACCTAAGTTGCCCTCCCACAAGTGTGTACTCCGAAAGAGTGTTTAGTGCCGCCGCTCACCTTGTCAGCAATCGGCGTACGAGGTTACATCCAGAAAATGTGGAGAAGATGATGTTCATTAAAATGAATTATAATCAATTCCTCCGCGGAGACATTGACCAGCAGCAATTGCCTCCACAAAGTACACAGGGAGCTGAGATGGTGGATTCCAGTGGGGACGAATTGATAATCTGTGAGGAGGGGGATGTACACGGTGATATATCGGAGGGTGAAGATGAGGTGGACATCTTGCCTCTGTAGAGCCAGTTTGTGCAAGGAGAGATTAATTGCTTCTTTTTTGGGGGGGGTCCAAACCAACCCGTCATATCAGTCACAGTCGTGTGGCAGACCCTGTCACTGAAATGATGGGTTGGTTAAAGTGTGCATGTCCTGTTTTGTTTATACAACATAAGGGTGGGTGGGAGGGCCCAAGGATAATTCCATCTTGCACCTCTTTTTTCTTTTCTTTTTCTTTGCATCATGTGCTGATTGGGGAGGGTTTTTTGGAAGGGACATCCTGCGTGACACTGCAGTGCCACTCCTAGATGGGCCCGGTGTTTGTGTCGGCCACTAGGGTCGCTAATCTTACTCACACAGCTACCTCATTGCGCCTCTTTTTTTCTTTGCGTCATGTGCTGTTTGGGGAGGGTTTTTTGGAAGGGACATCCTGCGTGACACTGCAGTGCCACTCCTAGATGGGCCCGGTGTTTGTGTCGGCCACTAGGGTCGCTAATCTTACTCACACAGTCAGCTACCTCATTGCGCCTCTTTTTTTCTTTGCGTCATGTGCTGTTTGGGGAGGGTTTTTTGGAAGGGCCATCCTGCGTGACACTGCAGTGCCACTCCTAGATTGGCCCGGTGTTTGTGTCGGCCACTAGGGTCGCTAATCTTACTCACACAGCTACCTCATTGCGCCTCTTTTTTTCTTTGCGTCATGTGCTGTTTGGGGAGGGTTTTTTGGAAGGGCCATCCTGCGTGACACTGCAGTGCCACTCCTAGATGGGCCCGGTGTTTGTGTCGGCCACTAGGGTCGCTAATCTTACTCACACAGCTACCTCATTGCGCCTCTTTTTTTCTTTGCGTCATGTGCTGTTTGGGGAGGGTTTTTTGGAAGGGACATCCTGCGTGACACTGCAGTGCCACTCCTAGATGGGCCCGGTGTTTGTGTCGGCCACTAGGGTCGCTTATCTTACTCACACAGCGACCTCGGTGCAAATTTTAGGACTAAAAATAATATTGTGAGGTGTGAGGTATTCAGAATAGACTGAAAATGAGTGTAAATTATGGTTTTTGAGGTTAATAATACTTTGGGATCAAAATGACCCCCAAATTCTATGATTTAAGCTGTTTTTTAGTGTTTTTGGAAAAAAACACCCGAATCCAAAACACACCCGAATCCGACAAAAATAATTCGGTGAGGTTTTGCCAAAACGCGTTCGAACCCAAAACACGGCCGCGGAACCGAACCCAAAACCAAAACACAAAACCCGAAAAATTTCAGGCGCTCATCTCTAGTAGCTAAGTCACCTAGGACCTAGCACACCAAGAGGAGATGTTTGACGAGACTGAAGCCACAGTGTATAAGGACATGTCAGTATATGTCCAACTCACAAAACAAAACAGAGGCTGTAAGGTTGTAGCACCTACTGTACAAACGCATGCACTTGCCTCTCTCTACAGGCTTCTAGACTACTCCTCAGGTAGTGGGAAAGAGGCTCAGCAAACTGACACACCTTTTATTTGCATCTTACTATCAATCTGTTAATCATGTTGCTGTCAGACTAGAAAACTACAAAACATAATGTATGAAACCTGGAACATACAGTATATAGATCCTGTTTATAATTTCCCCAATGTTTCTGTCACATAATGTACATATTACCTTATAGGCATTGGCTAGCTGTTTTCCTTGCCTATGTTCTAATGGAGATGGAAAATTTTGTAAAGCTAAGAACCATCTAATAATATGCAGATTATTCTCTTTTATTTTCCAACATCCATTTCAACAGAGCATGATCAGTGAGTAGCCTAATCTGTCTTCCCAAGAGATAGTTTTCTCATTGTTTCCAAAACCCACTTAATTGCCAATGCTTCATTCTCAACAATGGCAGATTTTCTGTCACGTAGATTCAGTTTCTTAATCAAATAAATAAGAGGATGTGCTTCCTTTCTAAAGTCAGATGTCATCAACACTAATTGATTGCACAGCGCTACTTTTAACACCTGAAAAGTCTTTTCTACCTCCGTTGTCCATTTGATAACTATTTTCCCTTGGTAAGGTAAGTCAAAGTACAGATACTGTATGGCAAAATTAGGTATAAATCTGCAATTTTCTATCATCCCTAAATAGGATGATGACAAGATCAGTTTTGTATTGCACATAGACATTTAAAAAAAATGTTTAAGCTCTTTTAGTGGATTATTTAAAAAAAAATAAGGACGTATATCCTCTCAAGCAAGTGTCCCAAGGAGCATCTGTCCCTAACTTTTACCCTAATCAGTGGTGTCCTTGGTATGCTGATTCCACTGGATGGGGGAGTCTCCATTCTGGGGTGCCTAATCTCCATGCGCCTTCCGCGGCTGCGATGGTCTGAGTTGGCTCTCAGCCGATGGATGACGCTGTGTGGCTAGTCCTAATGAGGTTAATGATTTGTGCCTCCAAGAACTGAGTCTGCCCCGTCAGCGGCGTCTGACATCACCAGCAGCCGCTGCCGCACTAAGGAGTCTCGCCGCCAATTCATCCCGGCTTGCCCCACCCGCCACGGACGCTTTACAGCTTTATTTTTGCACAACCCACCCAAATCTAGACCTCTCTGCACATGTTACATCTGCCCCACCCGCAGTGCAGCATTGGTGTTGCCCAGTTGTGTGCTTTCTTGCTTTGGTAAAAAAAACTGAATCAGGTCCTCAGTTTGTATTTGAGAAATATATGTACTCCTAGTCCTAATGAGGTTAATGAGTAAAGTACTGGCATATGGTATCTATCCATGCTACTGGTTGCTGATGCTGGACTGTTTGTTAGTACACTATATATGATTTTCCTGATTTTGATTAATCATTAATCTTGAAGAACTCATTGCAAATGACAAAATAGGGAGGAAGTGCCTAAATGTTTAACATTCCTACCTCTACTTACTTTCTCAAGATATTGTCTGGGTTGGGATAATATATTTCCATATAAAAGATGTGGATTTTTGTATTTTGCCCAAGAATGACAATGTTCTTATCATGGGCATGAGATGGGTTGCCTTAATTTGATGCAATCAACATCATCCTTGTTATCTTGTTCAAATACAACACACTCATCATCATTGTCCTAATTATTGTTAGAACCACATTTAATCCCCTCAGCCTGCTGCATATTAGCAAATTTCACAGTAGCATGCTCAATGTGTAATTCACTGTCTTTCCTACCCATGCTATCATTTTAAAATGTCAAAGGGTGCTACTATCCACTAAAAGTTATAATTGCATAATCATAAATGTATTCACACAGAGTAATCAAGAACATCCATGTTCCATATCATGGGCTTGTTATGGGAGTGTTGTAGGCATGTCAGTGAAAGTGGTTGTATGCACTGGTGCACCGCACTCACAAAGGAGGCCATAGGGATGGTACTATTGTTGGTGGTGATACTGGTCAGGAGTCAAAAGATGCATAAGTCAGTATTACAGTGTATGGATGCCTAAACTTCAATGTATACCAAGGATTTGCATAAAGTTGTAGATGGGCTACCGCCAATAGTTGCAGGCTGCGTATGACTCAGAACCATCCCCTGTGAGTGGTATATTGGATGTTAGCTACAGAATTTGCCCTGTTGTAAGTCTAACTGCTGATCTTCTGTGATGAACTAAGCAGATGGAGCATGTTCAGTATGCACAGCAGAAAACATGACCAGGTGGCAGTTCTTGAATGTACAGTAGTAGTTAGAATTGCAAGTACTGAATATTTACAAACAGATAGAGGAGCTGTATGTAATTTACCATTTTTGATGACAGAAGATAATAAATTAGAGCAAAGTCCAGAACAGTACTAACTATAATACTTAAAGTCCAGAAATCGCACAGATAATTATGGCTAGTAATGGCAGGTTTCCGGCACAAGGAATCAAAATTGATATGAAGCATACCACGGCACAGAGCCAGCAGTCCAGACAGGATAAATTAGAGTCCAGAGTTTACACAGGTGGTTTGGAGCTGGTACAGAACAAGACAGGACCAGGATCCTTTTAACAGGGACCAGAAAATAAGCTGAATGACCAGCAATGCATGCTGGTCCCAAGCAGCCTGGGCCTGGGCTAGCCTGTAAGGTAACAAGCAGGCTAGCCTATCGTTCCTAAAATTACATGAAGGGTTCAGTATGACTGACTACTGAACGGGATGCCGAATGTCAATATGCTGACATCGGCATCCTGAGCGGTAGAATGCTGGCAGGGGGTGAGCGCAATGAAGGGCGGTTTTGGCAAAACCAATACAGATACAAAATATGAAGGAGATACAGATCCAAAACCAAAACACAAAACACAAAATATGGCCCGGCACTTACCCCTAATATATATACTAGCTAAATACCCGAGCTTCGCTATGGAATTTAAAGTATTTCTGTGCGTATAACCTTCATTTTGAAGGACTTCCTGGTAAACTAGTTAGACTTACAACTGGAAATGCTCCGCCCACCGCTGCCAATCTTTATCAGGCCACACCACTGGGCGGGCCTTCCCCAGATTGATGCTGTCAAAAGACTGGCACTGAGGAGAATAATCCATCTCCTTCTCTGCCCCATCCCACCTCTGATGCTGCGCTGCTTAGTGCTGTAAATGCTGGGATGACAGGCCAAGCTCCGCCCGCTGTATGTTATATATGTAAGATTTGCAGGGATAGGCACAACACTTAAGGTCACTGGGAGAGCTGTTGTTACCATTTTAATTCCTTTGTCAGTGGAATTTTAAAAAATCCCTCCTTAGTGGGTGCCTACATCACAAAAGCAAGCTACTGTCCAAATTTCAAGTTCCTAGTCCTTGGCCCATGATTGCATGGTTGGCATGACTAGTATGCCCGCTATTTTGACACGTGCATGCATTCGCCACAGACTTTAATGGTGAAGCTGCCGGCATATGCGTTGCAGCAAAGATGTACATGGCTGCATCTATATGTATATATATATACACATATAACCTATATTCATTAGCAACACTTATCACATGTCGTGCTGACATATCAAATGTATTGAATTCATTGTGCACTCTACAACCCATTATATTTTTATTTACAATGTGTTTGATAAGCTGTCACTTGCTATGATAATAGTGTTTAGTGCTGTTTTCAAACAATACAAGTTGATGGTGAAAGAATAATGTGTGAAGGCCAAACACACACAGACATGAGGAAAACATTACATTACAACTCATTTGTAGAATTAAAGGATAAACTACTGAACTGTATAACAAATTATAATTAAGAACATTCTGTTGCCATGACTAAAAACAAGACCTCTGTCTTTTTCACTCACCTACTACATGTACAAAGCAAACATTGTCCACATAAATATATTTACACTTTATAAATTGTGATAATTTTTCTTTTATAATGAATAAAGAGGAAAACACTGAAAAGAAAGTGTCAAATAAAATGAAGAAATATTTTTTTTAATACTGTGAAGACTTCACAAACTAATGTTGAAAGATAATTTTGTTTTTAAATGGTGCAGGAGAAAGGTTCCTTACCCTCTGGTATTGCTTTGGCATAAAAAAAAAACAAATGAAAACTAAGGGTTCAATTCAATTAGGTGCAAATTGTTGCCTGCGGGCATTCTCATTGCTTTTCAGGGGAAATTCTTTTTTTTTTTGTGCACCCCATCGGTAAAAAGGTAAGGAAAAAATGTTGACACGCAGTGTCTGATTCTGATTTGGGAATAAAGTAAGAAAGAGTAACTGTACACCTTGGTAAAACAATGCTGCACTGAATGTAGGGCAGATGTAAAATGTGCAAAGATTTAAATGTGAGATGGTTGTGTCCATGGCCGGACTTGAACAGAAAATAGGCCCTGGCATGTAAAGCGCACAGGTCCACCTTCCGTCAGAACTTGGCTCCTGGCATAGACTCCTCCCCTTACTTGGTTGGTTCAGTTAGGTAATGCTGGCACTTCATTGGTGTAGCTCACACACAAAGAAAGGGAAGGCATTTTCCCAACTGACCAAGCCCTAGCTTAGAAGTTGTAGAGGATTTTAAGGCAGGAGTGCTGAACACAGAGGAAGATATAACTGTGCACACCAAAGCAGAGCCATAACTACACATTTTGGTGCTGCGGCCGCTCCTGACTGGATGCTGTATGGCTCATGGATAGTGCCAGATTTGAAATAATTGCAACGCTGTGCTGCTGTCTATCCAAGGATGCCTGCCAGTGTGCCATCTGTAATCAGCTGGCGGCCTGTCACCAAATAACCCTTTGTGTCCCTAAACCAGACTGGCTCATCTTGCCATCGGCCTTTCTGGCAATTGCTAGAACAGTCAGATGGCCATCCCAGCTCTGGGTGTGTCCTAAATGAGATCTTAAATGCATTGTAAAAATAAAGCTTTTCAGCATTGGTGTGCTGCATGCAAAAGCAGTTAGTAATTACCCCACATGTAAACAAAATGTATGTGTTTGCACTTATTGCATTGTACATGGTTTTTCCAGGTACGCAGGGCCTGGTTCTGATTTGTATGGAATTGCACAGCCGAAGGGAAGTGGCTGTGCAGTTCTGTACAAATAAAATGCAAATGCAGAAAGAGGCATCTGTGGGACATAGATGCCTCCTGCATGCATCTGTGAGATCTGAGTCCCATATCTGAGGATGAAGCATTTGATCACCTACATAACCATTGGTCGTGACTCGCAATGTTATCAGACCACTGTTAGTCTGTCATAAACTGAACATTTTTCAGACTGGCCATAGGATCCAGACAGCCAGGTTCAGGAAATCTGCAGGCCCTGGGCCTGGCGTGCATACAAAATGGGGGAGACAGAATTGATCTTGCATCGGTGTAGACCCACAACATAGGATTTGTATTTAAAACATCGGGTTTGTGTACAACTCTGAATCAGGCCCTTAGTTAATTGCACTTTCTTACTTCGGTGTTAATGTGTCAAGCAGTGAAAAGTGTGGAGAAGTGGTCCAGCTTCTACTGGAAGTGTTGTATAGACAGGAGAGGGCTTTCAAAACTCGCAGATAAGAGCTGCTTTAAAGTGTATATTCCAACATTTTACAAACTTGTATTAAAATTCTGTAAAATGACTACAGATGTAGCCACTCTCATCATGGCTACATCTGCGCTAAACGTGCACTTCGGGCACGGCTATGTGTGTCCAAACCTAACCGTGCCAAGCTGCGGCAATTGCTGTTCCCAATCATGCAAATCAGGTACGTGTGCATCTAAGATGCATGCATGCCCCAGATGTGCATGCAGTCACACCTAACAAGGCGCAGTTGCGGCAAGATGTAGCCACGATAAGCATAGCTAGATCTGTATACAGACAATTTTTCTTTACTTCAAAATGCTAGAACTTTAATTTGATGAAAAACGCTTGCTTGCTTGCTTGCTTGCTACCATTTTCAACCAATAATAAAAGCTGCAAAAATCATCAACTTGAAACTTTTCAAAAACACCATGCATCATTGTGCATAATCTGCAGCTTAATACCAGTTACTTTGTAACAAATATATCAATTTGAAGCACCCAGCACACCATAAGACAGGGGTGCCAAACTGGTTCTCAAGGACCAGTAGAATATGTCAGGAATTATGTACCTCATCTTATAAAAAGTGACAGTTTGTAATGAATACACTTGTGCTCCCACTAGGTGGTCTGGAAAATGTGAACTGTCATGAGTCAAGAAGGATCAGTTTGTCCCCTCCTACTATAAGCAATATTGGATGCAGTTAGGATGTGACGCAAATGCTAAAGTAGGATATAGGAATGAAAGTCTGAGAATTGCTAGCTGTGGGGAAGTGTCAAAATCACTTTATGTGTATCATGCCATAAGGTGCAAAAGGGGTATGCAGGCATGACAACAACAGTGCCAACAGTCATAATGTTAGCACCACAATGTTGTTATGATGAAATGTCTACATAATACATGGAACATCTCTATAATGTCAATCTGTTCACAATGTCAACATCTGATATATTGACATGAAATGTTAACATTCTGCACAGTGACAACATTGGGGTTAGGCTGTGAGAGTGCAGAGTGACAGTAGGGTTAGGCTGTGGAAGTGAGGGTTAGGGATAGCATACTCACCGCAAATCTGCTGAAATTCCACAACAACTGACCGGAGCAGGGAAGTGAATTCCTAGCAGCACAGGATTGTTTTGTTAACATTATAATCAATTATTTCATCAGTGTAGACAAGTTTACATTGCACCCATGTTGACATTCTCATGTTTACTGAATAAATTTCAACTTGTTGGATATCCACAAAACTAACACTACCTGCATAAAGGATAGGTGAATGAGGACACATCTGCATAAACTCTATGCATTTGTGCATTCTATTAATTAAGTATTTCATAGGAGAATGCCTCAAATTCATGCAAGAATAAGAGAAGGAATTGTCTGCAAGTGGCATACAAGACAACTTGTTGCTTAAATTTGATATCGGTTGTCATTGGCAGCACCCTTGATAGCGGATCACCATAAGGTGGTAAAATAATACGGGGAATAGGACAATATTCATTAACACTGTGTATTGTGCAGGCTATCAGTTCGTGATCAGGAATTAGGAAGAAAACATGTTTGATCCTTTATAAAATATCTTTCTAGCTCCCACTAGAATTAAACATTTTTAGCAAAGTCACAGTTTGGAGGACACTTCTTAACATTGTGGTTACATAATTACATAGTTGATAGTTACATAGTTGATGAGGTTGAAAAAAGACAAAATGTCCATCGAGTTCAACCTGTATTATAAAATGTAATATTTTTTTTAAATAAAATTTGACCTCATTTAAATACTGTATCCTTGGATATTTATTTTAGTTAGGAATTTATCTAATCCATTTTTAAACTTATTTCTTAAACTTTACTTAGAAAGTCAATAAAGTGTGATTTTTAAAACAACTGCTTTTGTGCACTAGTAACTTCCTGAATCTTTAGCAGCTGAGAGCACAGTTTGCGCAGTAACATAATGCACTAATTTTTTGCCCATTTTTTAAGACAGTTATTATTTGCACAGTTAAGATGTGTTTGCTCATCTCCACATCCTGTCATTTCTTAGTGATCCAGCATAAACAACTATGCTAAATGCAGCACAATCCTTTGACATTTCTTCCATTTCATTAGTATCCTATATCCAAATATTCCAAAATATGGAATATTCTGAAATACAGAATTTTTTGAGAGAGTGAGATAGTGAAACCTTTATTTTCTGATGACTCAATGTACACAAACTTTGTTTAATACACAAAGTTATTAAAAATATTGGCTAAAATTACCTTCAGGCTGTGGTTATAAGGTGTATATGAAACATAAATGCATTCTGTGCTTAGACTTGGGTCCAATCACCATGATATCTCATTATGGTATGCAATTATTTCAAAATACAGAAAAATCCGATATCCAAAAAACTTCTGGTCCCAAGCATCTTGGATAAGGGATACTCAACCTGTATTCATAGAGTGGGAGAATACAACAGTGCTGGGACCATATATGGAAATTACAATCTAATAGGATTCTGGCTACTCTGGAACCCATAACTTGCTTATATGTATATGAAACTGTCATAAGGTCTAATTTGTAGGCTGTAGGAGCAGAGGCGAGGAGTGTGGGGGGTTGGACTGAATGGAGTGGGGAGGTGGGCATAAGGCTAACAGCAGTCAGAGTGGGGGGGCAGGGCCAAATAGAGGAGGGGTGGGCTCTTTACTAGTCAGGGTATAATGGTGGACCCCAGCACACAATTCTTATAGAGTAGAACTCTATGTTATGCTCTACATTAGGTTTTTAACCCTGGCTCCCCTCTCACTGTCTCCGCGACTTCATACAGCTCCTCATCTGTCTCTTTCTGCTCTAGCTGCTTCTCCTCACTCATCACCCCTCTCTTTTCACTTTCCATCCCCTTCATACAAAAACTCAAAGAGACAGAAAAACAACACTATTTACACAAACACTCATGATAGCGACACACACATTTACTCACAAAGAAGACTTGAAAAGCCTGCATAGGTTTGAGAAAATATATGCACCCTGATTTTTATTTGAAGCAAAACTGGTTAGAACAGGTTTTTGTTGATGTTGGTCTATTGGGGCTTTTGAGATGTCAATCAAAGAGTTAGCCAGTTAGGAGATTGTGTGTAGGCAAGTCTTGATTAGGTTATATTAGACTGGCAGAGGATTTCATCTGTCTCTTGCCATTTTGGGATCCCACCCACACACCCGACATTAAGGTTACAATTTCTCAAGAGATTTTTTTATGTTGGAATAAGATATTTGATTTATTCCAGCAAAACCAGGCGCAGCAGACAGAAAGCAGTGCTCCTCGGCGGCACAATTTAGCACAGCAAAACTTGGCTAGCATTTCCCCTTTGAGAAAGGTGAGTCGGTCACTAACTCAGGGGAGGACCAGGCCTCCATCTTAGGGAGGGACCAGCACTGTGCTAGTTAAGGAGATATGGTTCTACCCAAGATGGATTGCACAAGGGGGTTAAACTCCAGCCCATTTTAGTACTTCAAACTTTATATAAGGGCTGTGGCCGAGGTTGCACTGCTTCTTTCGCCACCATGATTAATATTTACAATTCTTATTTGATTTAATACATTTGGCTGTGACCTCAATTTTTTCCAATCTATACAGTAGTCTGTGTCTTTATTTATTATTATTATGGTTAAGTGGTGTTGAAAATAATAAAGTATATGGGTGACTTATAAGCAACAGAATAGCAAAAAGCTAACAGGATACTTCTCATAAGTTGCAAATATTTTTTACGAAAAAAAATATTTCACAAAACAGCTCCATGCCTTGTCCCTATCTGTAACCGAGGTCCACACAGTCCTTTCAGTGGAACTGCTATTGGTTTTGCCATTTCAAACCTCTGACACATTACTGGCAGTTTGAAACTCACCCTCCAAATGTGCTGAATATTAAATTAACTGCCAGCGATGTGTTGCAAATTAAACTTACCAAACAAAATATATTTTATTAAATTTACCACTAAATGTTAAACCTACATACAGTAAAATACATTGTATTACAGATGTCAGCTACTGCAACAGTGATTTTTCAGCAATTCAGCAAGGTCTGTCATCTCATCTAAAATAATAGCATTTTTCCTTGCCTTTTTATAGAATAGTCAAATACTGTAAATACTGTACCAGCACTTTTGCAAAGAAATGACAAGTACTATTGATCTAATTTTATGTTATTCTTTCAAACAGAACTGACTTAAAAACATTTTTGTGTTTTTTTCATTGTTCTCCAGTTTTTGTTTTTTTAAATCTGGATCAATCTGCATTTGTTTACTGCATAGTGTACAACATCTATTTTTGTCCATTTATTAAAATTCCATATGTGACAGGTATTGAAGAATAAAAAAAATTTCCGTGTATTCATTCTCCAAAACATTTCCTGATAAATTGCCAATAAACATAATTTCACTGGCAATTATCCTCAGGATGCCTTATTTCATTGGCAAATGTCCTCAGGATCCTACAGTACCTGCTTGTAGAATTGTAAGCAAAGTATTTTGTTACTGTGTTCATGGACTTAGGGACAATGCACTACTCTTGAAAAAATATTCTTATACTTGCAGATACTGTACAATAACCTGTCAGCACCTGTGGACAGTTCGGTGATATCTTTTTTGTTTTAATATTGCTCTGGGTGTGTGGTGACAACCTTTTTATCATTGAATAGTCCATGTTGGGCAGCTGATCTTTCAGCGCACCAAACATCTTCATCCTGCTGTACTGTACAATAGTTTGTAAGTTTATATATAATTGATGATGAACAGTATATGTAACATAAATGGAACAGTGTTTAAAATAGAGATGAGCGCCTGAAATTTTTCGGGTTTTGTGTTTTGGTTTTGGGTTCGGTTCCGCGGCCGTGTTTTGGGTTCGAACGCGTTTTGGCAAAACCTCACCGAATTTTTTTTGTCGGATTCGGGTGTGTTTTGGATTCGGGTGTTTTTTTCAAAAAACACTAAAAAACAGCTTAAATCATAGAATTTGGGGGTCATTTTGATCCCAAAGTATTATTAACCTCAAAAACCATAATTTACACTCATTTTCAGTCTATTCTGAATACCTCACACCTCACAATATTATTTTTAGTCCTAAAATTTGCACCGAGGTCGCTGTGTGAGTAAGATAAGCGACCCTAGTGGCCGACACAAACACCGGGCCCATCTAGGAGTGGCACTGCAGTGTCACGCAGGATGTCCCTTCCAAAAAACCCTCCCCAAACAGCACATGACGCAAAGAAAAAAAGAGGCGCAATGAGGTAGCTGTGTGAGTAAGATTAGCGACCCTAGTGGCCGACACAAACACCGGGCCCATCTAGGAGTGGCACTGCAGTGTCACGCAGGATGGCCCTTCCAAAAAACCCTCCCCAAACAGCACATGACGCAAAGAAAAAAAGAGGCGCAATGAGGTAGCTGACTGTGTGAGTAAGATTAGCGACCCTAGTGGCCGACACAAACACCGGGCACATCTAGGAGTGGCACTGCAGTGTCACGCAGGATGTCCCTTCCAAAAAACCCTCCCCAAACAGCACATGACGCAAAGAAAAAAAGAGGCGCAATGAGGTAGCTGTGTGAGTAAGATTAGCGACCCTAGTGGCCGACACAAACACCGGGCCCATCTAGGAGTGGCACTGCAGTGTCACGCAGGGTGTCCCTTCCAAAAAACCCACCCCAATCAGCACATGATGCAAAGAAAAAGAAAAGAAAAAAGAGGTGCAAGATGGAATTATCCTTGGGCCCTCCCACCCACCCTTATGTTGTATAAACAAAACAGGACATGCACACTTTAACCAACCCATCATTTCAGTGACAGGGTCTGCCACACGACTGTGACTGATATGACGGGTTGGTTTGGACCCCCCCCAAAAAAGAAGCAATTAATCTCTCCTTGCACAAACTGGCTCTACAGAGGCAAGATGTCCACCTCATCTTCACCCTCCGATATATCACCGTGTACATCCCCCTCCTCACAGATTATCAATTCGTCCCCACTGGAATCCACCATCTCAGCTCCCTGTGTACTTTGTGGAGGCAATTGCTGCTGGTCAATGTCTCCGCGGAGGAATTGATTATAATTCATTTTAATGAACATCATCTTCTCCACATTTTCTGGATGTAACCTCGTACGCCGATTGCTGACAAGGTGAGCGGCGGCACTAAACACTCTTTCGGAGTACACACTTGTGGGAGGGCAACTTAGGTAGAATAAAGCCAGTTTGTGCAAGGGCCTCCAAATTGCCTCTTTTTCCTGCCAGTATAAGTACGGACTGTGTGACGTGCCTACTTGGATGCGGTCACTCATATAATCCTCCACCATTCTATCAATGTTGAGAGAATCATATGCAGTGACAGTAGACGACATGTCCGTAATCGTTGTCAGGTCCTTCAGTCCGGACCAGATGTCAGCATCAGCAGTCGCTCCAGACTGCCCTGCATCACCGCCAGCGGGTGGGCTCGGAATTCTGAGCCTTTTCCTCGCACCCCCAGTTGCGGGAGAATGTGAAGGAGGAGATGTTGACAGGTCGCGTTCCGCTTGACTTGACAATTTTGTCACCAGCAGGTCTTTCAACCCCAGCAGACCTGTGTCTGCCGGAAAGAGAGATCCAAGGTAGGCTTTAAATCTAGGATCGAGCACGGTGGCCAAAATGTAGTGCTCTGATTTCAACAGATTGACCACCCGTGAATCCTTGTTAAGCGAATTAAGGGCTGCATCCACAAGTCCCACATGCCTAGCGGAATCGCTCCGTGTTAGCTCCTCCTTCAATGCCTCCAGCTTCTTCTGCAAAAGCCTGATGAGGGGAATGACCTGACTCAGGCTGGCAGTGTCTGAACTGACTTCACGTGTGGCAAGTTCAAAGGGCATCAGAACCTTGCACAACGTTGAAATCATTCTCCACTGCACTTGAGACAGGTGCATTCCACCTACTATATCGTGCTCAATTGTATAGGCTTGAATGGCCTTTTGCTGCTCCTCCAACCTCTGAAGCATATAGAGGGTTGAATTCCACCTCGTTACCACTTCTTGCTTCAGATGATGGCAGGGCAGGTTCAGTAGTTTTTGGTGGTGCTCCAGTTTTCTGTACGTGGTGCCTGTACGCCGAAAGTGTCCCGCAATTCTTCTGGCCACCGACAGCATCTCTTGCACGGCCCTGTCGTTTTTTAAAAAATTCTGCACCACCAAATTCAAGGTATGTGCAAAACATGGGACGTGCTGGAATTGGCCCAGATTTAATGCACACACAATATTGCTGGCGTTGTCCGATGCCACAAATCCACAGGAGAGTCCAATTGGGGTAAGCCATTCCGCGATGATCTTCCTCAGTTGCCGTAAGAGGTTTTCAGCTGTGTGCGTATTCTGGAAAGCGGTGATACAAAGCGTAGCCTGCCTAGGAAAGAGTTGGCGTTTGCGAGATGCTGCTACTGGTGCCGCCGCTGCTGTTCTTGCGGCGGGAGTCCATACATCTACCCAGTGGGCTGTCACAGTCATATAGTCCTGACCCTGCCCTGCTCCACTTGTCCACATGTCCGTGGTTAAGTGGACATTGGGTACAGCTGCATTTTTTAGGACACTGGTGACTCTTTTTCTGAGGTCTTTGTACATTTTCGGTATCGCCTGCCTAGAGAAATGGAACCTAGATGGTATTTGGTACCGGGGACACAGTACCTCCAACAAGTCTCTAGTTGGCTCTGCAGTAATGATGGATACCGGAACCACGTTTCTCACCACCCAGGATGCCAAGGCCTCAGTTATCCGCTTTGCAGTAGGATGACTGCTGTGATATTTCATCTTCCTCGCAAAGGACTGTTGAACAGTCAATTGCTTACTGGAAGTAGTACAAGTGGGCTTACGACTTCCCCTCTGGGATGACCATCGACTCCCAGCGGCAACAACAGCAGCGCCAGCAGCAGTAGGCGTTACACGCAAGGATGCATCGGAGGAATCCCAGGCAGGAGAGGATTCGTCAGACTTGCCAGTGACATGGCCTGCAGGACTATTGGCATTCCTGGGGAAGGAGGAAATTGACACTGAGGGAGTTGGTGGGGTGGTTTGCGTGAGCTTGGTTACAAGAGGAAGGGATTTACTGGTCAGTGGACTGCTTCCGCTGTCACCCAAAGTTTTTGAACTTGTCACTGACTTATTATGAATGCGCTGCAGGTGACGTATAAGGGAGGATGTTCCGAGGTGGTTAACGTCCTTACCCCTACTTATTACAGCTTGACAAAGGGAACACACGGCTTGACACCTGTTGTCCGCATTTGTGGTGAAATACCTCCACACCGAAGAGCTGATTTTTTTGGTATTTTCACCTGGCATGTCAACGGCCATATTCCTCCCACGGACAACAGGTGTCTCCCCGGGTGCCTGACTTAAACAAACCACCTCACCATCAGAATCCTCCTGGTCAATTTCCTCCCCAGCGCCAGCAACACCCATATCCTCCTCATCCTGGTGTACTTCAACACTGACATCTTCAATCTGACTATCAGGAACTGGACTGCGGGTGCTCCTTCCAGCACTTGCAGGGGGCATGCAAATAGTGGAAGGCGCATGCTCTTCACGTCCAGTGTTGGGAAGGTCAGGCATCGCAAACGACACAATTGGACTCTCCTTGTGGATTTGGGATTTCAAAGAACGCACAGTTCTTTGCGGTGCTTTTGCCAGCTTGAGTCTTTTCAGTTTTCTAGCGAGAGGCTGAGTGCTTCCATCCTCATGTGAAGCTGAACCACTAGCCATGAACATAGGCCAGGGCCTCAGCCGTTCCTTGCCACTCCGTGTGGTAAATGGCATATTGGCAAGTTTACGCTTCTCCTCCGACAATTTTATTTTAGGTTTTGGAGTCCTTTTTTTTCTGATATTTGGTGTTTTGGATTTGACATGCTCTGTACTATGACATTGGGCATCGGCCTTGGCAGACGACGTTGCTGGCATTTCATCGTCTCGGCCATGACTAGTGGCAGCAGCTTCAGCACGAGGTGGAAGTGGATCTTGATCTTTCCCTAATTTTGGAACCTCAACTTTTTTGTTCTCCATATTTTATAGGCAGAACTAAAAGGCACCTCAGGTAAACAATGGAGATGGATGGATTGGATACTAGTATACAATTATGGACGGACTGCCACGGTTAGGTGGTATAAAAAAACCACGGTTAGGTGGTATATATTATAATAATAATACAATTATGGATGGACGGACTGCCTGCCGACTGCCGACACAGAGGTAGCCACAGCCGTGAACTACCGCACTGTACACTGGTTGATAAAGAGATAGTAGTATACTCGTAACAATTAGGATGACACTATGACGGTATAAAGAATGAAAAAAAAACCACGGTTAGGTGGTAGGTATATAATAATAAATAATACAATTCTGGTCGGACGGACTGCCTGCCGTGTGCCGACACAGAGGTAGCCACAGCCGTGAACTACCGCACTGTACACTGGTTGATAAAGAGATAGTAGTATACTCGTAACAATTAGGATGACACTATGACGGTATAAAGAATGAAAAAAAAAACCACGGTTAGGTGGTAGGTATATAATAATAAATAATACAATTCTGGTCGGACGGACTGCCTGCCGTGTGCCGACACAGAGGTAGCCACAGCCGTGAACTACCGCACTGTACACTGGTTGATAAAGAGATAGTAGTATACTCGTAACAATTAGGATGACACTATGACGGTATAAAGAATGAAAAAAAAACCACGGTTAGGTGGTAGGTATATAATAATAAATAATACAATTCTGGTCGGACGGACTGCCTGCCGTGTGCCGACACAGAGGTAGCCACAGCCGTGAACTACCGCACTGTACACTGGTTGATAAAGAGATAGTAGTATACTCGTAACAATTAGGATGACACTATGACGGTATAAAGAATGAAAAAAAAACCACGGTTAGGTGGTAGGTATATAATAATAAATAATACAATTCTGGTCGGACGGACTGCCTGCCGTGTGCCGACACAGAGGTAGCCACAGCCGTGAACTACCGCACTGTACACTGGTTGATAAAGAGATAGTAGTATACTCGTAACAATTAGGATGACACTATGACGGTATAAAGAATGAAAAAAAAACCACGGTTAGGTGGTAGGTATATAATAATAAATAATACAATTCTGGTCGGACGGACTGCCTGCCGTGTGCCGACACAGAGGTAGCCACAGCCGTGAACTACCGCACTGTACACTGGTTGATAAAGAGATAGTAGTATACTCGTAACAATTAGGATGACACTATGACGGTATAAAGAATGAAAAAAAAAACCACGGTTAGGTGGTAGGTATATAATAATAAATAATACAATTCTGGTCGGACGGACTGCCTGCCGTGTGCCGACACAGAGGTAGCCACAGCCGTGAACTACCGCACTGTACACTGGTTGATAAAGAGATAGTAGTATACTCGTAACAATTAGGATGACACTATGACGGTATAAAGAATGAAAAAAAAAACCACGGTTAGGTGGTAGGTATATAATAATAAATAATACAATTCTGGTCGGACGGACTGCCTGCCGTGTGCCGACACAGAGGTAGCCACAGCCGTGAACTACCGCACTGTACACTGGTTGATAAAGAGATAGTAGTATACTCGTAACAATTAGGATGACACTATGACGGTATAAAGAATGAAAAAAAAACCACGGTTAGGTGGTAGGTATATAATAATAAATAATACAATTCTGGTCGGACGGACTGCCTGCCGTGTGCCGACACAGAGGTAGCCACAGCCGTGAACTACCGCACTGTACACTGGTTGATAAAGAGATAGTAGTATACTCGTAACAATTAGGATGACACTATGACGGTATAAAGAATGAAAAAAAAACCACGGTTAGGTGGTAGGTATATAATAATAAATAATACAATTCTGGTCGGACGGACTGCCTGCCGTGTGCCGACACAGAGGTAGCCACAGCCGTGAACTACCGCACTGTACTGTGTCTGCTGCTAATATAGACTGGTTGATATTTAAAGAGATATTAGTAGTATACAACAATACTATACTGGTGGTCAGGCACTGGTCACCACTCCTGCAGCAAAAGTGTGCACTGTTAATTAATATAATTGTACTCCTGGCTCCTGCTAACAACCTGCAGTGCTCCCCAGTCTCCCCCACAATTAATTATAAGCTTTTAATTTATACATTGATGACTGTGCAGCACACTGGGCTGAGCTGAGTGCACACAGACTGAGTCACACTGTGTGACTGACTGTGCTGTGTATCGTTTTTTTTTTCAGGCAGAGAACGGATATAGCAGAGAGAAGTGAACGGATATATTATATTAAATAAAAGTTAACTAGCAACTGCACTGGTCACTGACTGTGGTAAACTAACTCTGTCTGCGACTCTGCACAATCTCTCTCTCTCTATCTAATCTATCTCTATTCTAATGGAGAGGACGCCAGACACGTCCTCTCCCTATCAATCTCAATGCACGAGTGAAAATGGCGGCGACGCGCGGCTCCTTATATAGAATCCGAGTCTCGCGATAGAATCCGAGCCTCGCGAGAATCCGACAGCGTCATGATGACGTTCGGGCGCGCTCGGGTTAACCGAGCAAGGCGGGAAGATCCGAGTCGCTCGGACCCGTGAAAAAAAACATGAAGTTCGGGCGGGTTCGGATTCCGAGGAACCGAACCCGCTCATCTCTAGTTTAAAAATCTAGATATTTAAACATTTATACCCCTTTTACATTGCAAGAGTAGGTCGCAGATGATCTCCAAGTGGTGCTTGTTCCTATAGTGTGAACAGGTGCCAGGTTACATCGACCCAGCTTACCTGTTCACCCTGCACAACGACCCGGGTTGAATGCGTGTTCAACCCTGGTTGCTACCAGGGTTGAAATACAGGGTCACTGAACCCAGATTATTTCCCCTTGCCCCTTTCACACTGCAAAAAAACCTAAGTTGCTGTGCATTCATGTGCAATAACACGGGTTATTTTTGGCAGTGTGAAAGGAGTATGAGTAACATATTGGTAAATTAGCTAGGATACCATACATGCCAAATGATAAGGTCAATGTGGGAATGTATATAGCATGCTATTAGAGATGTGTGCTGACCCTCGTATTTTAGTTTTCTGTTTTGACAAATGTGGCAACCTCAAATATTTTGGTTTTCTTGAAAATTTATAAAAACAGCTAAAATCATGTAATTTGGACCTAATTTTGTTCCTACGGTTTTATTAACTCAATAGCATTAACTTCCAGTATTTCCGGCAAATTTTGACCACCTCACAGATCACAATATTGTTCACCAATATAAGCCAAAGGCTGGCTGGCTAAATTAAGCGACAGAGCAGTGCACAAAGTTACGGCAGCTACTTTAAAAAATATAGCACATTTATGAAACAAGGCAGTTTAATAAACTATAAGACCCCATAGAAAGAATGTTTTAAAAAAGAAGAGGCCTCAAGGCAGTACAGGGAAATAGAGGTGGATTATGTAGTGGCAGGCCGGTAAAGGATTGATTGATTGATTGATTGATTGAAATTGAATGTTTTAATTAATTAATAGATTCATTTAGAAAATTAAATCAAGTTGACAATCTGTTTTGCAGCAACTGAGAAGAGAAAGGTCATAACATTATATAATGTTAATAGTCAAGGATTCCTGAGAGGGTTGAAAGAGAAGCCAATAAAATGAATAATTGCACTGCAGAGCTACATACTCTAAATCAGCCTATTTTACACAAACATAATTATTTGGAGGCTGACCTGCTGGCCATACTACCCTCTTACCCTCCTTCCTAATTTGGTAACACACCACTGTAGTACATTTATGAGGTGCACCAGAGAATGTGAATATGAGGGATAATACCTTGTTTTTCTCCTAAATCTAGTTAGTCCACAAACAGATAAACTTTATTCTTATCCATGATCTACAAGCTTGCAAGCATTTATGTTGACTGTAATTTCTCTTGTGCATATTACTGAAGTATTTTGTTTTTGTGAGGCACCACATTATTTCTGGATAACGTGTTGATAATTAGTCATGTATTCGAGCAATACCAAATAAAAATTGTTTATATGCAAAAAAGCTAGTCAACAATGCCCTCCCCCCAAAAAAACAACAACATAGTATTATACAATTATTATTCTTTCTAATTAATTTATTATGTGCTATCAGTCAAGCACACATAAGAGAGCATGATAAGAATAAAGAATGAGCTGGCAAAGGATCAACCTAAGAAGAACATCATTAATGCCTCACAAAAATACTGCCCATAATGAATAGAAAAGTAATGGACAATGGAATTGTCCTTGGGCCTTCCCACCAACCCTTATCTTTTATAACAAACTAAGCACTTCAACAACAGGGACTGAAGTTCTTGGTTTGTTTAGGCCCCAACAAATGAAGGCACCAATGAGTTTAAGGTGGTTAACAGTATTGTTTTTGATCATTACTTGTGGAACATGTCAGGCTCAGATATAGTTAATGTGGACCCCACTAGACTCTCCTCAAGGATTTGTGAAGTTTCTGACCACACAGTTTGTTTTTCAACCTTAGTTTTCTTCTTTTTTTGGACAATAATTTGTTTGTTTTAAAGGGGACACATCTACAGTAAGTGTTGAATACGAGGTTACAGAAGAAGTCTTGCTGTGTTTAGCTCTGGCTTTAGGAATAGGCCTTTTATTGCATGAAACAGCAGTAGCAGGACCACCACTTGCAAAGAAATGCCTTTCCATGCCACTATATGTGATGTATGGCATGTTGCCAATTTTAAATTTTTCTGCAGTAAATTTTCCTCTCATATTTAGAAACAATGTTTTCTTAACCATTATGAAATGCTGTTTAAATTTGAGGTTATCTTTTGTACGCCTTTCCCCTTGACTACCTTTAGTAGATGATGAATAAGTACTATGACTGGCAGCAGCCACAGCACTAGGGCAGGGTTGCTCCCTTTCTTCTATAAACTGATACAAAGCTAAATGATAAAGTTTTTTTTCCCACTTATGATTTTAAGGGGCAGATGATAGGGCTACCACAAACACAGTAACATGACCCAACTAATTTGATATACTCTGCATCACTTGTTTTCATTTTTAAAAACAGCATCAGTAACATTTACTCAACTTCAATAATAATAATAGTAATTTTCTAGTAGACAGGTCAGGTAGGTGGCATCTATCATGCAGGACTAGGCCCCTAGTAAGTATTATGTAACATAGTAACATAGTTTCTGAGGTTGAAAAAAGACAATTTGTCAACCCCAATTTGTTTGCCTGTTAGTAATCAACTACACTGTAATATTTTTAAGACTAATTTTAACTGTGGTGAATTTTTGCCATTATGTCTACTCCTTATTTATTTATTTCATTACTATAGTGCAGTGGTAGCCAATCCTGGGCCTTGAGAGCTACCAACGGTTCATGTTTTCCAGCTCACCCAGCAGGTGCACAGGTGTAGTCATTACTAACTGACAAATTTTAAAATATCCACAGTTTGAGCTAATTACTTCACTTGTGATTCTGTGAGGAGACCTGGAAAATGTGAACTGTTGGTAGCTCTCGGGGACCAGGGTTGGCTACTCCTGCTATACTGCATAATTTTTGCACCATAACCCTGTACATCCTTATCCATTAGGAATTTATCTAGCCCATTCTTAAAAGCAATGACCAAGTCTGCCATTACTACTCTCTCAGGCAGGGTATTACAAATACATATGGTCCTTACTGTGAAGAAACCTTTCCTTCTCTGTGTGCAAAATCTCCTCTCCTCTAACCAAGAGGATGTCCATGTGTCCTTTGTGTTGATCTTATCAAAACCAAATCCTCCATTGGCTCTGTGTATTGTCCGCTTATATATTTGTAAATATTAATTATGTCCCATCTTAATCTTCTTTTTTCCAGTGTAAACATGCCTAGCCTAGCAAGCCTTTCCTCATATTCTAGCATCTCCATCCCCTTAATCAATTTGGTCGCCCATCTCTGAACCTTTCCTAGTTCCAGGATATCCTTTTGTAGTATGGTGCCCATAATTGTGCACAGTATTGAAGATGTGGCCTCACTAGTGATTTATATAATGGGAGTATAACACTCTCATCACTTGCATCAATTTCCCGCTTTATGAATGCTAATATCTTGTTTGCCTTATATGCTGCATTCCTACTTGGGGTACTATTTCTAAGTTTGTTATCTACATGAACACCTAAATCTTTTTCCTGTACGGAATGTCCTAGTTTTACCCCATTTAGTATGTAGGTAGTATTCCTGTTCTTGCTACCAAAGTGCATTACCTTACATTTGTCTATATTGAACTTCATTCTCCATGTTGCTGCCCATGCCTCCAGTTTAAATAAGTTGTTCTGAAGAGACTCAGCATCCCCCTCCAAATTTATAACCTTAAACATTTTAGTATTGTCTGCAAAAATTGACACCATGCTCTCTAGAGCTACTTCTAGATTGTTTATGAAAATGTTAAACAATAGTGGTACAAGTACAGACCCTTGTGGCACACCACTTAGTACTTCAGTCCATTTTACCACCACCTGCTGCTCCCTATTATCTAAACAATTTCTAACCCAAGTGCATATTGTGCTTCCTAGCCCTAGTTCTCTTGATTTATAGATAAGTCTCATGTGAGTTACTGTATCGAAAGCTTTAGCAAAGTCTAAATAGATTACATCCACCACTTTACCCTGATCTAGGTTCGCAGAAACTGTTTCATAAAAGCCTATTAAGTTAGTTTGACATGATCTATCCTTCACAAATCCATGTTGGTTAATATTAATAACCTTATTGGCTTCAAGAAACTAATGTAAATCAAAAACATGGATCTTGCTAGTACAGAGTGTAGCTCCATGAGAACCCTTGAGTTATTTTCGTCAGGACCAGGTGACTTATTAATCTTATTTTTTTTAATCGGTTACAGACTACTTCCTCACTTAAATAAGCATTTAGCAGTGGGACATTATCATTGCTGAGGTTATGCATTAATCCCATTATCTGGTCATCTCTTCCGCTATATCATTATCTTCTTTGATTAGTATGCCTAACTTGCCTTTTAAAGGGCCTATACACTCCTTCTTTAATCTTTTGATGTTGATTTAAAAACTTTTTGGGGTTTGATTCACTATCCTTTGCTATCAACGTTTCCATTTCCATTTTAGATGCTCTGATTTCTTTTTTGCGTATTTTATTACAATCCTTATAGTATTGAAATGACTCCACCTTCCTGTCCGATTTATACTTTATGAATGCTCGCATCTTTTTTGCGATTAGTTCCTTAATTTTTTGTTAGCCACATTGGTTTGAAATTATTACTCCTTCGTTTAATGCCCAAGGGAATGAATTTATGAATATAACTAGCTATCAACATTTTTAATACATCTCATTTCTCTGTAGTGTTCTTGCCTTGAACCAAAATTTCCCAGTCAATGTCCCTTAAAGCTTCCCTTATCATGTCAAATTTGTCCTAATTGAGCCTACAAAGGGCTGCTTGTGAAAACTGATATTGAATGTGATCATATTGTGGCCGATGTTTCCAATGGGCTCCCCTACTGTAATATTTGATATCAATTCCCCATTGTCTGTTAATACCATGTCAACAATTGCATTGTACCTAGTTGGTTCATTGATTAGTTGAAGTAAGTAGTTATCATTTAAGTAGGGATAATTTAAACCTATTACCCCTAGCAGTATCACATGAATCATTTGTCTAATTAATCTCTGGATAGTTAAAATCTCCCATCACTATTACGTCTCCTAATCCTGCCACATTTTCGAGTTGCTTTATTAACAATTCCTCATCAGACACATTGATATCAGGTGGCTTATAGCATATCCCTATTAGTAGCTTTTTAGTTCCCTTTCCCCTGCATGCAATTTCTAGCCATTAAGTCTCTACAGTATTTACAGTCCCCTCACGAATGTCTTCTCATATATCAAGTTTTAAAAATGGCTTTACATAAAGACATACCCATCCATCCCATTTATTTAATCTGTCTCTCCTGTAGGCGTATAACCTTCCAGATTAACTGTCCAATCATGAGATTCATCCCACCAAATTTGGTAATACCTATATCATACTGTTTGTTTGCTGCAAGAACTTCTAGTTCCATCTTTTTCCCTTTAAGGCTTCTAACATTTACATATATACAATTAAGATAAGTATTCTCTTTTATGCTAGGAACATCATTTTCTATATGCATTATTGGTGATCCATATTCGTTGTTAATTAGTGTTTTGGTAATTCCCTTGGTAGTACCCTTGCTGGCTGCTCTTTCCCTTCCGCCTTCTCCACCCCCATTCAGCTCACTACCTCCATCATTACTATTCTCACTGCTTGACTAGTAGTTTCTAGCTAAACCCTCCTCCCAGGCACCTAGTTTAAAATCTCCTCCAACCTTCTTACCATCCTTTCCCCCAGCACTGCTGCTCCCTCCTCATTCAGGTGCAATACATCACAACAAAAAAGATGGCGTCTGACTGAGAAGTTTGCCCAGTGTTCCAGGAACACAAACCCCTCTTTCTTACACCAGTAGCTAAGCCACACATTTACCTCCCTAATCTCCCTCTGCCTCTCTGGGCTAGCACGTGGCACAGGTAATATTTCTGAGAAATATTACACAACCCAGCTAATATGATATACACTGTGCCGTTTTTTCAATTTTTAATAACAGTAGCAGGAACAATTGCTCAACTTCAATAATAAATTATTTTCTAGTAGACAGATAGGTCGTATGTATCAGCCAGGCAAGAGGCAGTAACACAACTAATAATATAAATATATTATCTGCTTCAGGCTTAAAAAAATTAAATAAGTGGATTATTTTCAGTTATTCCTTTTGTTCAAACAGTCAGTAAAACACTCAAAAGTTCAGTTTTTCAGGAGTGATAATTTTATGATGTGGCCATGATGAATCATAAAAAAATTGTTAGAGAATGCAATTAGAATTTAAAACTAAAAATGAACAATATTTTCATGATGAATATCCCCAGAGTGAGATGCAGTTTAAGAGACAGGCTGAGAGCACTGTGTGCAGTGCAGACTATTGTATACAAAAAGTTTGAGATTTATTTGTATTTGTCAGTGAACTTATCACCCTGCTTAAAAAAGTAATCTTCTTCTACTTACATTGTGTTCAGTTATATTACAATTATATTAGTTAACCTAGGACGCAGCAAAAGTTTGGATAGTACATACTTGCCCATAGAGAAGTTGCAGATGGCCACTGAGGGGACAGGATTGGTGATTTGTTGTGAAGCCCCATCCCCATCATGGCATAATCCTGCAATTTGCAGATCGAAGAAGAAAAAGCATGGCCAAAATGCAATTAGTGTCATTGACATGGCTCTCTTCCGTGATTCCCGGTATGATGATTCCGTGATTCCCGGTATGATGATCCCATCCTGCAAGTCCTATCACGCCAGGTCCCAGAGCTTTCATACTGGTTCCAGCGGCACTGGCTCCCCACAGCTGCTGTGATCCCGCGGCAAGTAAAAGTCCATTGGTGTCCCCTACGGTGATCTGTCTGTGGCCGGCAGTCTCCCTTTGTAGCCCCTCTCAGTATCAGGAGGCCACAGCTCCCAATGGACACATGTGCTGACCTGTTTAGAATTTAAAGAGACATGAGACATCACGTTTGGTATAAGATTTGAATTTGCTTCCGGTAAAAAGGAGTCTCTGAGCACTGGACAGTGCTGGAGTATAGTTTTCATTTCCTAAATTTAAGCATTAGCCTTAGTGCTTTGTGATACCTTGCTACAAATCCTGCATTAGTTTCTGCCTTCCCTGTGTCACATTCCTGGCCCTCATCTTCCCCATGCTTTGTCCTTTGTTCCTGCCTTCCTAGTGTCTGTTCCCTGATCCAGTTCTGTACCAGAAATCCTATCCAGCCCCAACCTTTTCTGTCATCCCTGCATTCATATGCCTCATGGCAAGTTACTGCACCATCTCCAGTGCATACCACTAACGTACTTGGGAACCCAGATAGAGGGCTGCAATCTGTGTGCTGGGCACGGCAAAGTCCAAAACTCCTTGTGGGGTCCCTGGCGAACTCCACCACCATGTTGGATTCTGCACCACTGTATTGGGTCTCAACCAATTCTGAAGTACGGGTTAACATCCATTAAATTGATCAGTGAGTTGTGTCACTGCCCAGTTCACTAGCAAGTGAGCAGGATGCTGGAGATTCAATATTCACGGGTTCCAGAGGACTTCCTGAAAACTTGGGAGTCTCCCCAACCTTCCGGGAAAGTAGTTACCTTCTGGACTGTATGCTCTGCAAACATACAAAAAAAAGAAAGAAAGGTTTTCATCACTACTTGTTCTTGATCTACTTACTGTATATTGTGTGCAGATTATAATACCACAGTTTACCTAGGAAGCTGCAAAAAATTGGTGTACTTACCTGGTGGGCTTAATTTTGTGAATTGTAAGGTATCAGTCTTCATCTCACTGTAATAACTTACTGTTTACTTTTTATAATTGAAATGCAAAATCATACTGCATTCAGTGATCTATCAGTACAGTATATGGGTCAGGATGATCACCTTAGTACTAGCAGCATTGACAGTAGTAGTAATTCAGCATATTCTACTATTGGAGAAGTTCATGGGGAAAAAACTTGCTCCAAATCATATAAATGAATGTAGTGATTTGGCCAAACACAACATGTGTCAAACTCCTCTCAGTAATAATGGTATGCTCAAAGGTTTAGTTGACCTGTATGTGGTGGGTGTGAACTGTGAATATATTCTTCTTGCTGAATTCACTTCCTTTATCTTCTTTTATGACAGAAGCAAGGTTTATCATCCACTTTTCATAGACACAATACAAACAACTGGCTTACAAAATGCACATTTTTATTTATTTCCAAATGAGGGTTACGATCAGGAAGGTCTGAGGTTGTTGAACTAAAGAGAAAACAACAGTATATTCATGGAAAATTGGTTTCAATATACATATGTAATAACACTTTATGAGTCACATTTTGTTCATAGTCTACCACTCTACCTCTTCACTGCTTTACATGCAAATGTATATCTTACATTTGTTACTGACAACCTACTTAAACTGTTTATCAGTATGCTTTAATATACTATCCTATTTAGGCAAACCTTACTCATACATTAAATAGACATACATTTATATAAATGACTGAATATGGGGGTCAATCCGACCCAGCCACTTTGCGGCATGAAGTGCAGTTTGCCTGTCGCGGCAAACTGCGTATGCACAGCGACTGTGCGGACTCACACATTGCGGTCGCATTACCCATGGATGTGACTGCAACATGATTGACAATGGGGGGCATTTTCGGGGAGGTGATGCGGCGTTTGTGGGGTGAATGGGGATGGGCCAGGACCATTTTTGGGGTGGATGCATGATGTCACATGCAGCTGCTCCAAGCACAGCCAGGCTGCAAAGCCAGGGGTCTACAAGCACAGCCAGGCTGCAAAGCCAGGGGTCAACCTTAGATCCAGCGCGAATGCATCAGGTGGCGGCCTTACAAATGTTGGGTGGCCTTGCCCTGTGCTGGGCAGCCCCCAGTATGTGCATAGGTGAACGCAGATCTGGCTGCGTATGCAACCATCTGCGTTCATCTCTGAATAATCCCCTATGTCCATAGGTTGGTAAGTCAACCAATTTAATAGCTGCAATTCCAATGTTGCTGAAATTGCTATAGAATAGGAATAAATATACTGCAATATCTCTTCTACTAGTACCTGAAACTTTTAAAAAATACTGACTTTCAGATGAAGGATTACATTACTATTTACTGGGGCAATAGTGAACTCTGAGAAACAAAGACAGTAGAGGATATCCTTAATTCTTTAGTCTGTTTAGCAGTTTTAGAGATGGGTGAATCCCCTAGGATAGATAACTGTGATCTCTTTTCATTCGATTGACACTAACTGTGCAGTACTCTTATGTGACATTACTACCCAAATTATTTTCCATACCAGTAGCATATGTACTATCTCTCTATCCAAAGAAGCACACTAAGGTCTCTAAATGGATAGATTGACCCCTATTGTATGTATATTAAGCCAGTAGTAAATACTTTAATGGTAACACTGCTCCTCCTTAACTGATACCATGAGAAGGATGGAGCATAAAAAGTTGCTGATAAGTGAAATGGAAGATACCTCTGTATCCCTAGCCAGGTATGCTGTGTCACTAGAAGTAAATAGTTTTCACTACTCTTAACAGGAGTCCATATCACAGAGTTATTCTTATTTGTAATAACTTGGTTTTAGAAAAGTCAGTTATTTGGACAAGATGGATATCAGACACAAGGTTCCTGGCACCTTATATGAAATTCCATAAGGAAAGATGTAGCAGTATACAGGTAGCATCCACAAATAAGAATTTAAATACTGTATACTTATGTATAAGTCTTTGCACTAGAATTTTAGCATCATATGTTAACTCCCATGAGTAGTGCTGATATGGTAAAGATGTGTGGGAATTTAGGGCCTAATTCAGAGTTCATCGTAGCCGTGCGAACTTTTGCATGGCTATGATCAGTTACTCAGACATGTTGGGGGACGCCCAGCACAGGGCTAGTCCGCCCGCATGTCTGGCTCTGCCCCCCGCACAAGTACAAAGGCATCGCACAGCGGCGATGCTTTTATACTTGTCGAGTAGCTCCCTACCAGTGCAGCTCCTGCGCACAGGCAGGATGCTACTCTTTACTGTATGGGTCGCAACGGCTGCGTGTGATGTCATGCAGCTGCCGCGTCCCACCCCACGCATGCGTTGCCCGGACTGCACCTCTAAAATGGTGGGCAAACGACGGTGGCCAAATGACAGTGGCCTGCACCCTCCCATCCAGCGACCACCTCTGCCTGTCAATCAGGCAGAGGCAATCGCAGGGCTGAGATGGCCGTCGGCTGTTCAAACCTGCGCAGTTCAAACCTGATCGGCTGATGTGCGAAAATGCACAGCTGTGATCAGGTCTGAATTAGGCCTTTAGTCCCTCTATAATAAACTGTAGGGAAAGTGATGGTGGATGTATAAAAAGCCATACAGCCCTACTCACTTCAGGTACCTCAGAACAGCCTCCCAACAGCTTCTTTCTGTTCCTATTATTGTCCAGAGGCTCACAATGGCCTTTTCCTGCCATTGGCCATTCTGACACCCGGAATGATATCCGTGGGGTTTTCCCTGCTTTGAGCCCCTTAGTTGACTAATCCAGGCACTGGGCTTGTGATTTCTTACAGTTAAAGTGGCAGTAACAAAGTAGCTCATGGCAACATTGTGGATTACAAATAGTAAATGCACAATAGACACACGTTTTATTTGTATGGCTTTGTCTTTAGTGTTAGATACATGTATTAGTACAATCATAATTGATCCATACAAGCTATCTATTGTGCAATCACCTCAGATGGGGGGATCAGCTACTGTAGGTGTATGAGATGTCCAAACTCAGGTAAAATCAATAGAAAAGTCATACAGTGTATGCCTTCTATATGTGTAATACTGTCTGTAGGAGATGTGTGTCTATTGGTGTTATCAGTATCTAAACTAAATAAAGAGTGTGAAAATGGCTTATATAAAATAGGTAGAGATTTATAGTCATCAAGGGGTAGTCATATTGCTCCCCAATATGTTCAAATAGGGTTGTATCATATAGGTCAGAGCAATTTCACTCTTAGGGGACCCTACTCTTGGTAGGTGTATGGAGGACCTTTAGGGTGCCCTTTGAACCATAGGGTCCCTATTCTCTGAGCCTTTGCAATGCATTTCAGCCTAATGGTCTTTAGCAAGTATTAGTATTCCACTACTTGTAGTAGTGTGTCTAGCATCCAGATGCAGTAATACTACCATCACAAAATAGGATGTTATCTGACAATAAAATAACATTTTACATATGATATAAACTTATACACACTGTTATATTTGCAATAAACAAGTGGTGTACCTACAGATATAAGTAACAAATTATAATTTGAGGTTTTCTCCACTAACAGTGGTACTTCCATCTCTAAGGCCACCTTTGCTGTGATACCTTGCTCTGGCAGGGTACCACACCTGTAGCTGCAAAGTAAGGCTCAATCATGGTACTAGAAACAAGCCCAGGGCAAAAGTGAATGGCCAACACAGTCATTAATCTTCTGCAACTACTCATGCAACTTCTCACTCTGAGTGTAGTAGTTGCATGCTATGCTAGCATATTGTATATGTTTTTTTTTAAATAAATGTATTATTAAACCAGCTGCTGTTACAATTCCATTTTTTATTGTGGGCCCACATTAATTCTTGTTAGCTCTTCTATTTCTGGAGGATACCCAGAACCTCCTTGTATGGGCAGCCGTACGAATAATATTTACTAATAATGACAAATCCCCAAATATACTATATTTGTAAAATCTTTTTTAGCGCCCACTATAGTAGTACTTTTAACTAATAATCAGCTTCAAAAGCTCCTGCAACAGTTAGATCTCATGAACTGCTTAAAAATTTAGATACTTAACCTCCCGATCCCTTTGAAAAAAAGCACAAACTGAGTTAAAAATAGCTCATTGTGTACTAGGCGCAGACTGGTCAGATAATCTCAAACAATATATGACAGTGTAAATCGCACCTCCCAACTGCAGCTCAGTACCAACTCACAGAGAACACCAATCCTCAAAAACACATAAACAAAAACATTTGAGAGCAGTCCACAAGCGCTGTTAGGTGTAGCCTCTGTAGGGAGATTTCTTGATTCCGCTGAAAAAGATTTCCTATATTGTCCACTGAATCAGAAAATACAGCAACAGAAAGACTTGGTCAGATACTAGAAGACAACCTCTTTTCAGTTACCAGGATTTTATGGAAACCTTGGACTCACTTCAACTGATTGAGATGTGTTCATAAAAAGGTATCTTTAATTCTCATCATACCAGAACCCACAGCATTCCATTTAGGGCAACACTCACTAATTAATAGATTCCTATGTTCATCAAAATGTGTATCGTCATCCCACAAGTGGCTTTTGGAACTATTTCCTCCTGATGAATAGATCTGGAAAAACAGTGGTATATTTCTTCTCCACGCATATATTTATGCATACATATTGATATCCACAGCAAATTATTTACAAAAACATATATTAAAAAAGTTCATAAAAAAGATTTATTCTAGTTTACTCCATAAGGAACCTTGAGCATATTCCTCTCACCATTTGCATTCTGGGAAAAAATGGGAGATAAAAATTTTCAGGTAGATGAATTACCAGTGGTAGCTAGCAATAGAATCCAAAACCTTGGGATCCTCAATCACCAATGCATTTCAGAATATGTTTCCTTCCTCAGAGTGTATAGTGAACAAACCCACAATAGATATTTATACCCTTTAACATGGTCATGTGATGGTCCACCAGTCAGAACCCACTTCCTCCAAAAAACATTTAAAATGTATAGATTCTATAGATTGAGCCTCCCTCATCTAGCCTTCTCTGCTGCACCATGGTGCACCAAGGTTTATTAGCATAAGCCTTTCATGGCTGCTGAAAGTGGGCAAAGATCCAGAGGTCCAAAGGTCTGCCGGCAGACAGGTTTGTTGGTGCTGGAATCCAGAGGTCCAAAGATCTGCCGGCAGAAAGGTTTGTTGGTGCTGGAAACCAGCAGCAAGAAACCTGTCTACCGGCAGACCTTTGGACCTCTGGACCTTTGCCCACTTTCAGCAGCCCATCTATGCCCATGATTTGAGGTATTTTTTTGGACTTTTGAAGACTACCTTTGGACCTTTTTGATTTTATCATTCAGTAATATATGTTCACTGTATTTATATTGGACTTTTAAAATCTAACATTATCCACCAATTTTCAGGTGTGGGGTGAGAGTAAATCGCCCCCTAGGCATATCCACTCCCCAGTTACACCAATATTTATGTTGTATGTCTCTTTGATTGTTTTATATGTGTGTTTACCGGTATTAGGCCCTATGTATATATAGACTTTATAAATAAAAGAAACATTTTTACTATATATCCCCTTTCTGTGTACATACAAATACTTAATATATTACACACTGATTTTATTTTGTGGATTTATTACTAAGGAGACAAGCGCAGTGTGACACCTTCTTTTTAACCCCTTTCCACAGTCTCCTACCGTTGAAAGTGGTTCACCCCCGTAAAAATCACTGGGCCAGGTGAAAATCACTCATTGTGTATGCAATGTGCGATTTTCCGGCCAGTGATTTTTACATCATCTCTCTGCATACACACTGGGCAAAAATGCCCTGTGTGTATGCACCTTTGTAAAAATGTCCTTATCCCATATATACTCTGTCTTTTAATGTCTCTTCTCTTGACGTACGCTACTCCTTTTCCTCTTTTAAGCACCTTTTAATTGATTATGAATTCCCCTCATGTTTATCACTGTAGACTGTTATCTGCATTACCTGATTTTTCATGATGTTTCATGTATCCCTTGGCTCTACATCCCATTCTCATACCTATCTCTCCATCCATCTTCTTCTCATTCTTGCTTTATGATTTAAAAGGCTTTTATTGCCTCTTGTGGTGACACAGTGGTTACCATTGCTGCCTCAAAGCACTAGATCAGGCCTGGCCAACCTGTGGCTCTCCAGATGTTGTGAAACTACACATCCTAGCATGCCTTGCCACAGTTTTAGCATTCCCTAATAGCAAAACTGTGGCAAAGCATGATGTGACTTGTAGTTTTACAACCACTGGAGAGCCACAGGTTGGCCTCGCCTGCACTAGAGGCATGGGCTGTGTTTATGTGGAGTTTGTAACTTCACCACACATGCGGTTTCCTCTGTGTGATCTGGATCTGTCCACAGTCGGTATAATAATGGTAGGTTAACTGGCTTCTCACAGAAATGGAGCCACATGTTTGTTTGAACTGTTAGCTCTGTACAGCCTGGGGTAATCTAATATTGCTATATAAATAAATGGTAATAAGTAAATAATACATTCAAATATAATGACTTAAATAAATGTCAAATTACATCAAGAACAAAGCATGATGAGGACATCACATGTTGGTCCTACATATCGTATTTACAATTTACAGGTAATTCATGTCTGCAAATCTTACTTCACTGGTGTTACATTCAGAAGGTACTGTAACTTCTGTGGTTCACTGTCATTTAGTTCTGGCTAATACAAAAGTCAAAATAAAACCTATTAAGGTAGTCACAGCCTGATTCCTAAAAGCTCTTTAGCATCAATTCTGTCGTGTGTTTCTGACTCAGTAGTCAAGGCTTTGGCTTGATCAATGCAAGCAGCCACAGAAGACTCTACAAATAGAAGAAAATATATATATATTTTAGCACACAAGTTATATTAATTGTATGTTTAAAATTATCATATTATCCAAAACAGGTATCTGATTTTAAGTTATATTATTCATTTACTATGGCAAACTATATGTTGTGGCATGCTGTTGATTGTTTTTTTGTTACGTGGTCTTAAATGATCTTGTAAATCTTAAATTTAGCAATCGTTAAATATGTTCTCCATTCTCTTCAACTAGAAAACGATTTTATTCACTATTCTATCTTCTATTTAAGTATGCATTACATTGTGCTAATTAGAGATTCAGTTTTAGTAAAGATTTAATGGTCTGATACAGAGAATGAACTTTTAAAAATGTAGCATTTTATTTCTGTTTAATAGTCCCTGCTCAATATAGTAAGAAGTGGGGTAATGCACAGTTAATGATCTACAATTTCATAATAACAGTTTGAAACACTCATAAGTAGTATGGTACAGGTTGAGTATCCCATATCCAAAATGCTTGGGACCAGAAGTATTTTGGATATCGGATTTTCCCATATTTTGGAATAACTGTATACCATAATGAGATATAAATGGCGATGGGACCCAAGTCTAAGCACAGAATGCATTTATGTTTCATATACACCTTATACACACAGCTTGAAGGTAATTTTAGACAATGGTGGTCATTCCGAGTTGTTTGCTCTGTAATTTTCTTCGCATCGCAGCGATTTTCCGCTAATTGCGCATGCGCAATGTTCGCACTGCGACTGCGCCAAGTAAATTTGCTATGCAGTTAGGAATTTTACTCACGGCATTACAAGGTTTTTTCTTCATTCTGGTGATCGTAATGTGATTGACAGGAAGTAGGTGTTTCTGGGCGGAAACTGGACGTTTTATGGGTGTGTGTGAAAAAACGCTGCCGTTTCTGGGAAAAACGCGGGAGTGTCTGAAGAAACGGGGGAGTGTCTGGGCGAACGCTGGGAGTGTTTGTGATGTCAAACCAGGAACGAAACTGACTGAACTGATCGCAGTTGCCGAGTAAGTGTGGAGCTACTCAGAAACTGCTAAGAAGTGTCTATTCGCAATTCTGCTAATCTTTCGTTCGCAATTTTACTATGCTAAGATTCACTCCCAGTAGGCGGCGGCTTAGCGTGTGCAAAGCTGCTAAAAGCAGCTTGCGAGCGAACAACTCGGAATGAGGGCCAATATTTTTAATAACTTTGTGCATTAAACAAAGTTTGTGTACATACACACACAATTCATTTATGTTTCTTATACACCTTATACACACAGCCTGAAGGTAATTTAACACAATATTTTTAATAACTTTGCATATTAAACAAAGTTTGTGTATGTTGAGCCATCAGAAAACAAAGGTTTCACTATATCAGTCTCACGCAATAAATTCCGTATTTCGGAATATTTGGATATGGGATACTCAACCTGTATTCCCTTTCTCCCCACAATAAATAGCTAAAATGAGGTCAAATGAGGTTTTAGTACTGTGTTATATATTATTATGTGCACATATATCTACAGAAACTGTATGCATACACGTGTCCATAACATGCCAACAGAACATAAGCCTATAAATTTTACATTCTCCCTCACAGGAATTTGGAGAGATACATTCAAAAACATGTTACTGTAGAATCTACTTTAGCAAGCAACATTGTCAGCCCTTAATCTGAAAAAAAGAAGAGTGTGCCACTAGTGCCAAACCCTAATCAGGCATTTTATCAGAGTTGATTCTCCAAGCAGCTGTATAAACTGGATAGTCACTCCACAATAAATGAATACATGTAAAATAACAGTACTTAGTAACTACTACTGCAGACAGGTGTGTACAGATGCAAAACAAGCTCTTAAAACACTTCAAAGTATTCACAAATGTAAAAATATGAAACTATAAAAACATTACATAGGAGCTGTGTATCACAAGGTAAATGGCTTTGAAATATTCATTTAGGACTTTAAAGTTCAGGTCCCAAGTGGATGATATAGCCATATGTTTTGTAGGGACTATTGTCCAATAAATTGGAATAGTTACCGATCCTGTGGGCCTGTATGGGGAGACCCATTAGTGGTGAACCTTTTTAAGCTTTATACCAAGCATTTCTAATAAAAACTAATATTAATAAGAAGTCGGCTTGCCTCCCTATATATGTTTTATATTTGATATGTATTTTATAAATGTATTTGGTTAATTAGTTTACAGGCTGCAGACAGGTGTTGTATGTCACAATAATGATAGGCCCTATATAAAGGGCATTTTGGATCTGGTAATAATACATTTGATAAACCTGCCATAAGACAGCGAAACACACCAGGACACCACATCTCTGGACCTTGGACATCATTATATTGTTCAACCATCCTAATATAGACTTTGCAAATTTGATTTTGGGACAAAAGGAACAACCAACCACCTTGGAGGTAACATAAAAAGGGACTCCCTGCTCTGTGTGTCGGATACCATTGCCTGCAGGATCACCACTAACGGGACTCCCCATAAAGCCCCACAGGATCAGTAACTATTCAAATTTATTGGACAATAGTCCCTACAAAACATATGGCTATAAATGAATAAATGAACATTTCAAAGCCATCTACCAGAGACTGGTAATACACAGGTCCTATGTGATGCTTTGAAGTGTTTTTAAAAGAGCTCTTTGAGTATGAGAAATTGTGTTTTTTTTTATAAATTGGTATGAATTTTTTGCATCTATACATACCTGTCTACAGTAGTAGTTACTAAGCGCTGTTACTTTACATGTATTCAGCCCTCAATCTGTTGTTTTTTTAAGAGATTTATTTCATATCAATAAGGCACTGTGTAATCATCATGGCCTCTTGAGAGCAGATTCTGCATACTATCTTTGTTGAATTCACATCTTAACATCAAGTGCTATGGCATCTAAAGTTGATATTATTATGCTCATTAGCTGCCTAGTTGTAGGCTGTGATACAAATGAAGAAAACACATTTCAGATCAATTATGAGGCAAGAAAATAATTTACTTTACAATTCAGTTCATAAATGCAATTGCACAATTGCTCAGCACATAAAAAGATGCAGCCCATGCTTTTAAAAGCTACAGTGAGTTACAGTAGTTGCCCCTGTACACATACCTGTCTAGGTTTTAGTCATTTTTCTATTTATACTATGCACAGATGTGCCCTCATACACCAAGCCTCAATACGCCATGTGGCACGAGATACCTGGCGCAATTGAACTGCACTGAGCGGTGTAAAGCAACAACTACTTCTTTAAATTTGCACCACGGATGCAGCAAAACATACAGTAACTCAGTCTGTAGAAGAGGCACTTTACCTGTGCAGTAATAAGTTTTAAAAATGTACAAGCACAACGGAACTTAGTGTGAAAAAAGTAGAGATGTGCGGCGGGCACTCTTCGTGTTTTGTGTTTTGATTTTGGTTCTAATTCCCCGCTCATGTTTTGGTTTTGGATTGGTTTTGCCAAAACCACCCTTTAGTGTTTTGGTTTTGGTTTTGGATCTGGATTTTTTTGGGGAAAAAACATAAAAATGGCTAAAATCACAGAATTTGGGGGTAATTTGATCCTATAGTATTACTAACCTCAATAACATTCATTTCCACTCATTTGCAGTCTATTCTGAACACTTCACACCTCCCAATATTGTTTTAGACCAAAAGGCTGCACGAGGTGGCTGTATGACTAAGCTAAGTGACACAAATGTGTGGCACAAACACCTGGTCCATCTAGGAGTGGCACTGCAGTGTCATACAGGATGGCAGATATAAAAAAAGGTTCCAAACAGCACATCATGCAAAGATTTAAAAGAGGTGCAATGAGGTAGCTGTATGACAGGATGGCATTTAAAAAACTAGTCCCCAAACAGCACATAATGAAAAGAAGAAAAAGAGGTGCACCGAGGTTTGCTGTATGACTAAGCTAAGCGACACAAGTGTGTGGCACAAACACCTGGCCCATCTAGGAGTGGCACTGTAGTGTCATACAGGATGGCAGATATAAAAAAGGCTCCAAACAGCACATCATGCAAAGATGAAAAAGAGGTGCAATGAGGTAGCTGTATGACTAAGCTAAGTGACACAAACAATTGGCACATCTAGGAGTGGCACTGCAGTGTCAGACAGGAGGGCACTTAAAAAAAGGACCCAAGCAGCACATCATGTCAAGAAGTAAAAGAGGGGAATGAGGTAGCTGTATGATTAAGCTAAGCGACACAAGTGTGCGGCACAAACACCTGGCCCATCTAGGGTTGGCACTGCAGTCCTACTGCACTAATGGTGGATATTGGATGCACGTCTAACACCAGCAAAGTTGTTATGACCTCAGTAATCCACTTTGCAACAGGATATATGTATACACTGCTCAAAAAAATAAAGGGAGCACTTAAACAACACAATGTAACTCCAAGTCAAACATACTTCTGTGAAATCGAACTGTCCACTTAGGAAGCAACACTGATTGACAATCAATTTTACATGCTGCTGTGCAAATGGAATAGACAATAGGTGGAAATTATAGGCAATTAGCAAGACACCCCCAATAAAGGAGTTGTTCTGCAGGTTGTGACCACAGACGACTTCTCAGCTCCTATGTTTTCTGGCTAATGTTTTGGTCACTTTTGAAAGCTGGCAGTGCTTTCACTCTAGTGGTAGCATGAGATGGAGTCTACAACCCACACAAGTGGCTCAGGTAATGCAGCTCATCCAGGATGGCACATCAATGCGAACTGTGGCAAGAAGGTTTGCTGTGTGTGTTAGCGTAGTGTCCAGAGCATGGAGGTGCTACCAGGAGACAGGCAAGTACATGGAGACATGGAGGAGGCCTTAAGAGGGCAACAACCCAGCAGCAGGTCCACTACCTCTGCCTTTGTGCAAGGAGGAACAGGAGGAGCACTGCCAGAGCCCTGCAAAATGACCTCCAGCAAGCCACAAATGTGCATGTGTCTACTCAAATGATCAGAAACAGACTCCATGAGGGTGGTATGAGGGCCCGACGTCCACAGGTGAGGGTTGTGCTTACAGCCCAACGCCGTGCAGGACGTTTGGCATTTGCCAGAGAACACCAAGATTGGCAAATTCGCCACTGGCGCCCTGTGCTCTTCACAGATGAAAGCAGGTTCTCACTGAGCACAGGTGACAGACGTGACAGAGTCTGGAGATGCCAAGGAGAACGTTCTGCTGCCTGCAACATCCTCCAGCATGACCAGTTTGGCAGTGGATCGGTAATGGTGTGGGGTGGCATTTCTTTGGGGGGCCGCACAGCCCTCCATGTGCCCACCAGAGGTAGCCTGACTGCCATTAGGTATCGAGATGAGATCCTCAGACCCCTTGTGAGACCATATGCTGCTGCGGTTGGCCCTGGGTTCCTCCTAATGCAAGACAATGCTAGACCTCATGTGGCTGGAGCGTGTCAGCAGTTCCTGCAAGATGAAGGCATTGATGCTATGGATTGGCCCGCCCGTTCCCCAGACCTTAATCCAATTGATCACATCTGGGACATCATGTCTCGCTTCATCCACCAACGCCACATTGCACCACAGTCTGTCCAGGAGTTGGCGGATGCTTTAGTCCAGGTCTGGGAGGAGATCCCTCAGGAGACCATCCGCCACTTCATCAGGAGCATGCCCAGGCATTGTAGGGAGGTCATACAGGCATGTGGAGGCCACACACACTACTGAGCCTCATTTTGACTTGTTTTAAGGACATTACATCAAAGTTGGATCAGCCTGTAGTGTGTTTTTCCACTTTAATTTTGAGTGTGACTCCAAATCCAGACCTCCATGGGTTAATAAATCTGATTTACATTGATCATTTTCGTGTGATTTTGTTGTCAGCACATTCAACTATGTAAACAACAAAGTACTTAATAAGAATATTTCATTCATTCAGATCTAGAATGTGTTATTTTAGTGTTCCCTTTATTTTTTTGAGCAGTATATATATATATATATATATATATATATATATATATATATGTATATATACGGCAGTATCACTGGAATTATATGGCAGTACCACTGGACATATACAGTAGGATCACTGGAATTATATGGTAGGATCACTGGATTTATACGCCAGTACCACTGGAATTATACGGCAGGATCATTGGAATTATATGGCAGGATCACTGGAATTATACAGCAGCATAACTGGAATTATACAGCAGGATCACTGTAATTATACGGCAGGATAACTGGATTTATATGCAAGTACCACTGGAATTATGCAGCAGGATCACTGGACGTATACGCCAGTACCACTGGAATTATACAGCAGGATCACTGGAATTATACGGCAGTACCACTGGAATTATACGGCAGGATCACTGGAATTATATGGCAGGATCATTGGATTTGTCCGCCAGTACCACTGGAGTTATATGGCAGGATTACTGGATTTACACTCCAGTGATACTAGATTTATATGCCAGTACCACTGGAATTATATGGCAGGTTCACTGGAATTATACGGCAGGATCACTGGAATTATACGGCAGTACCACAGGACTTATATGGCAGCACCATTGGACATATACAGCAGTATCACTGGACTGGATCTATACGTCAGTACCACTGCAATTATACGGCAGGATCACTTGAATTTTCCAGGAGTACCACTGGATTTTCATGGCAGGATCACTAGAATTGTACAGCAGGATCACTGGAATTATACGGCAGGATCACTGAAATTATACGGCAGGATCACTGGAATTTTACAGGAATACCACTGGATTTATATGGCAGGATCACTAGAATTATACAGCAGGATCACAGAAATTATATGACAGGATCACTGGAATTATATGGCAGGATCACTGGATTTATACGCCAGTACCACTGGAATTATATTGTGGGATCACTGGAATTTTACAGCAGTACCACTAGTCTTATATGTCATTACCACTGGACATATACGGCAGTATCACTGGACTGGATTTATACGCCAGTACCACTGGAATTGTACAGCAAGATCACTGGAAATATACGGCAGTACCACTGGACTTATACGGCAGTACCACTGGACATATACGGCAGGATCACTGGACTGGATTTATACGCCAGTACCTCTGGAATTATACGGCAGGATCACTGGACTTATACGCCAGTACCACTTGAATTATATGGCAGGATTACTGGAATCATATGGCAGGATCAGTGGAGTTTTATGCCAGTACCACTGGAATAATACTGCAGGATCACTGGATTTATACACCAGTACCACTTGAATTATATGGCAGGATTACTGGAATCATATGGCAGGATCAGTGGAGTTTTACGCCAGTACCACTTGAATTATACCGCAGGATTACTGAATTTATACACCAGTACCACTGGAATTATACGGCAGGATCACTGAAATTATACGGCAGTACCACTGGATTTATATGGCAGTACCACTGGACATATATGACAGTATCACTGGACTGGATTTATACGCCAGTACCACTGGAATTATACAGCAGGATCACTGGAAATATACGGCAGTACCACTGGATTTATATGGCAGTACCATTGGACATATATGGCAGGATCACTGGACTGGATTTATACGCCAGTACCACTGGAATTATACGGCAGGATCACTGGATTTATACGCCAGTACCACTTGAATTATATGGCAGGATTACTGGACTCATATGGCAGGATCAGTGGAGTTTTACGCCAGTACCACTGGAATAATACGGCAGGATCACTGGATTTATACACCAGTACCACTGGAATTATACGGCAGGATCACTGAAATTATACGGCAGTACCACTGGATTTATATGGCATTACCACTGGACATATACGGCAGTATCACTGGACTGGATTTATACACCAGTACCACTGGAATTATATGGCAGGATCACTGGAATTATACGTCAGGATCACTGAATTTATACGGCAGTACCGCTGGACATTTACTGCGGTATCAATGGACATATACGGCAGGATCACTGGGCTGGATTTATACGCCAGTAACACTGGAATTATACGGCAGGATTACTGGAATTATTCGGCAGGATCAGTGGAGTTATACGGCAGTACCACTGGAATAATACGGCAGGATCACTGGATTTATACACCAGTACCACTGGAATTATACGGCAGTACCAATGGAGTTATCCAGCAGTACCACTGGACATATACAGCAGTATCAGTGGATTTATACGCCAGTACCACTGGAATTATATGTCAGGATCACTGGAATTATACTGCAGTATCAGTGGATTTATATGCCAGTACCACTGGAATTATATGTCAGGATTACTGGAATTAAACGGCAGGATCACTGGATTTAGCACTGGAATATGGCAGCAGAGGACACAACCACTGTGACTGGACTGATGCAGCACAAGGCACTAACAGTGAACTGATGCATGACACTGAGGATGGAGACACATCCTCTCTCTACACTCTCCAATGCTGGAGTGAAAATGGCAGCAACGCGCAGCTCCTTATATGGAAGCCAAACCCTGCGAGAATCCAACAGCGGGATGATGACGTTTTGCCTCGTTCTGGTTTTCAAGTCAGGCGGGAAAACCCGAGCCTGACTCGAATCCGTGTTTGGATGGTGAAGTTCGGGGGGGTTCGGTTCTCTGAGAACCGAACCCGCTCATTTCTGGAAAGAAACAGCAGCCACTACATCATAGCACATTATGCTCAGTTGCACACAGATTACAAAGTGTTGCACTCTAAATTAATCAGTGCAGTCTCGTTTACTGATTTTATTGCATCCGATTGTTCAATTTGTGCGACTATGTCACATATTCGACTGAACCACACAGGACCTCGCACACAGAGAAGGGCTATGTGGCGTGACTGTGGCGATAGTGAATAACGTGTGAAGAGAAATCTACACATATGTGATGGTTATCTACTGTTCTACTTTTTTATGTTTACCCCATGAACAATGCCACATACAATATGTGGCATGATATAAATAAAGTAGAAATAATAATAATAATAATAATAATAACAACAGTAAAATAATAATTGCTAAATAAAAAAGTGAATAATAATAATAATATTAAAACATAATAATAGTAATAATATTAATGCTCTCATTGCTTATGTTAACTGTATATTTTAGCAGTCATGTGGACTTACCGTAAATAATTTGCACTTTCTACAAAAAAAACCTACTAATTTTAGTTAAGTTGGGATCAAATTTAAGCAATCTCTGCAACCCCAATTCCTACAATTCCTATTTCAAAGCTAATTAAAAATTTTAATCACAAAAAAAATCTGTTTTCTTATATACTGTACCTGTATGAAGACAGGCAAATTATTGCCCATCTTACTATGCACAACTTTGCCCATCCCACACATTTTACCATTTTGCTGTGGTAATGCTGTACATGTGCATGTCTGTAAAATGATACCATATAGCAAAATAGAAGTTTGATATATTGCCTCCACATTATTTGTTATTTAAATATGGCCCTAAAGGTCTGTACACACGGTGAGATTTCGGCTATGCCCGATTCTCACTATGCGATATGGACTGTGGTCGGTATCGCAAGCCTAGATGACTGTGCTTGCGATATTGGCTATGTACGATTTTGGCTAAGTGTCCATTTTGACTATAATTTTATACTAGTCAAAATTGACTTGCCTGCACAATCAATCTAAGCTTGCGATACCAACCTCGCGGGATCGCACATCGGTCTCGCATTGAGATCACAAGGTCACTTTCACCTTGAGATCTGCACTAACTTTCCTTGCGATTTTGACAATATAATCAAAATCGCAAGCAAAAATCTCACTGTGTGTACACACCTTAAGTTTACATAAGAAATGTTTAGCATTATCTGCAGAACTGCTTTATACATAAAATATCAAAATACATTTTAAACTCATAACATATTCATGACAATTTATATCTCATGTTTTATCTTTTTATAAGGGTTGACTGTAAGGTTAAAGTGGCCTACTACCAAATTTACTATGATGGATGTTTGTTCTAGATAGTGTCAGTGATTATGTTTTCTTTAAGTAAAAGAACATGATAGAGAAACATTCCAGCAAGTTCAGGGACTCTGCAACATCTACTTGGCTGACTGATGTACCTGTTCTGTCAGTTAGTAACCTTTATTTAGATACATAATCTTCCGTATTTAGCATTGTTGGTCTGAATTCTACTTTGGATTCTGCTCCATACTTTGTTAACATAGTCAGAATCCATACAGTACACCTCGCTGTACTTACAGTTGTTCCATTGAGCCAACTAACCTGTTCCATTGCTTTGTTATCATCATGTTCTGCATGTATTGTTTGTTTGAGATCACATGTTCTCAAAAGTACATTTATGTTCTACAAAACACTTAACACAAATTTACCATTTACTGTCTCATGGGTCTGTTCATTAATCCTTAACTTCTACAAAAGTATGTGAAAATTACAGTTTCACTTACTTTTGTAGAAAATGATTATCATGGCCATGGTACTGCAGATGATTTTAAAGATATCTACTGCTTACATTTTGGTCCTGATATGGCATGCTGTCCCCATATTGTATGGGGACTAAATTCATCAAACACCTAAAATGCTACATTTCTGGCGCTTCACAGCAGAAACCTTCATAATCTTCAGGTGACAGTTATTTCTGAATCTCTGCTCCTTCCTATTGCATTGTGAAAAGAGATCCAATCAGATCCCTCTGTCCCTTTCCTGCGTGCATGTGTGAACTAGAGATGTGCACCGGACATTTTTCGGGTTTTGTGTTTTGGTTTTGGATTCGGTTCCGCGGCCGTGTTTTGGATTCGGACGCGTTTTGGCAAAACCTTCCTGAAATTTTTTTGTCGGATTCAGGTGTGTTTTGGATTCGGGTGTTTTTTTTTCAAAAACCCATCAAAAACAGCTTAAATTATAGAATTTGGGAGTAATTTTGATCCCATAGTATTATTAACCTCAATAACCACAATTTCCACTCATTTCCAGTCTATTCTGAACACCTCTATACTATTTTTAGTCCTAAAATTTGCACCAAGGTCGCTGGATGACTAAGCAAAGTGACCCAAGAGGGCGGCACAAACAACTGGCCCATCTAGGAGTGGCACTGCAGTGTCAGACAGGATAGCACTTCAAAAAATTGGCCCCAAACAGCACATGATGCAAAGAAAAGAAAAAAAGAGGTGCACTGTGGTCGCTGGACAGCTAAGCTAAGCGACACAAACACCTCAATATCAAAGGAATTATTTGTTCTAATCAATGGTATTATTGCTCCAAATCACTGGAAGAAATGACAAAATCACTGGAATTATTTGTTCTAATCAATGGTATTATTGCTCCAAATCACTGGAAGAAAATGACAAAATCACTGGAATTATTTGTTCTAATCAATGGTATTATTGGTCCAAATCACTGGAATTATTCATTCTAATCAATGGTATTATTGGTCCAAATCACTGGAAGAAAATGACAAAATCACTGGAATTATTCATTCTAATCAATGGTGTTATTGGTCCAAATCACTGGAAGAAAATGACAAAATCACTGGAATTATTTGTTCTAATCAATGGTATTATTGGTCCAAATCACTGGAAGAAAATGACAAAATCACTGGAATTATTCGTTTTAATCAATGGTATTATTGGTATAAAGCACTGGAATTATTCGTTCTAATCAATGGTATTATTGGTCCAAATCACTGGAAGAAAATGACAAAATCACTGGAATTATTCGTTCTAATCAATGGTGTTATTGGTCCAAATCACTGGAAGAAAATGACAAAATCACTGGAATTATTTGTTCTAATCAATGGTATTATTGGTCCAAATCACTGGAAGAAAATGGAATGGATGGATACTTGCAGTGACACAGAGCTGCAAGATACAGCAATGGCCTACTGTACACAACTATATACTGTTGGGTCACCACAATGCTGCACTGTAATACTATATATACTGCTCACAAAAATGCCACACATATACGGAATGGATACTTGCAGTGACACAGAGCTGTAAGAAACTGCAATGGCCTACTGTACAACCATATACTGTTAGTCACCAAAATGCTGCACTGTAATACTATATATACTGCTCACAAAAATGCCGCACAGATATGGAATGGATACTTGCAGTGACACAGAGCTGCAAGATACAGCAATGGCCTACTGTACTGTACTACTATAATTATTATATAGATGACAGATATAAAGTTACATTGTAGGGGAATCCAGTATACGTTCTGTCACCAGGTACCAGTGAATAGCCACATCATGTATATAGGTGACAGATATAATGTTACATTGTGGGGGAATCCAGTATACGTTCTGTCACCAGGCACCAGTGAATGACCACATCATGTATATAGGTGACAGATATAACGTTACATTGTGGGGGAATCCAGTATACGTTCTGTCACCAGGTACCAGTGAATGACCACATCATGTATATAGGTGACAGATATAAAGTTACATTGTGGGGGAATCCAGTATACATTCTGTCACCAGGTACCAGTGAATGACCACATCATGTATATAGGTGACAGATATAAAGTTACATTGTGGGGGAATCCAGTATACGTTCTGTCACCAGGTACCAGTGAATGACCACATCATGTATATAGGTGACAGATATAAAGTTACATTGTGAGGGAATCCAGTATACGTTCTGTCACCAGGTACCAGTGAATGACCACATCATGTATATAGGTGACAGATATAAAGTTACATTGTGGGGGAATCCAGTATACGTTCTGTCACCAGGTACCAGTGAATGACCACATCATGTATATAGGTGACAGATATAAAGTTACATTGTGAGGGAATCCAGTATACGTTCTGTCACCAGGTACCAGTGAATGACCACATCATGTATATAGGTGACAGATATAAAGTTACATTGTGGGGGAATCCAGTATACGTTCTGTCACCAGGTACCAGTGAATGACCACATCATGTATATGGATGACAGATATAACGTTACATTGTGAGGGAATCCAGTATACGTTCTGTCACCAGGTACCAGTGAATGGCCACATCATGTATATGGATGACATATACAAAGTTACATTGTGGGAGAATCCAGTATACGTTCTGTCACCAGGTACCAGTGAATGGCCACATCATATATATACTTATACTGGTGGTCCCCAGTCCCCACAATGCAGCACACTGATCAGATATTTGCAGCACACTGAGCACAGATATGGAGAGAACGTAGATATTTTCAGCACACTGAGCACAGATATTTGCAGCACACTGAGCACAGATTACGGAGCTTTTCAGGCAGAGAACGTAGATATTTTCAGCACACTGAGCACAGATTATTTGTAGCATACTGAGCACAGATAATTGCAGCACACTGAGCACAGATTATGGAGCTTTTCAGGGAGAGAACGCTGCCACGTCCTCTCAGTTCAATCTCCAATGCACGAGTGAAAATGTCAGCGATGCGCGGCTCCTTATATAGAATATGAATCTTGCGAGAATCCAACAGCAAGATGATGACGTTCGGGCGCGTTCTGGTTAATCGAGCAAGGCGGGAAGATCCGAGGCTGCCTCGGAACCGTGTAAAATGGCTGAAGTTCGGGGGGGGGGGGGGGGGGGTTCGGATGCCGAGGAACCGAACCCGCTCATCTCTAGTGTGAACACCATTAAGACTCAGCAGTGTTTAGTAGCAGTAGCAGTGATAGAAAACACTGAAAAGTGGCTGTAGTTTATTAATAGAATCCTTATTATTCAAATCAATATCAACATAATATTTGAAAAAGCTCTAAAAAAATGAGCAAAACGTGTTAGAGGACACCGGTGATATTGCCACCAGCTGCTGTGTTACAGAGGCACTACATTGAGCGATAGATACCAGCCCCTTCTATAGCGCTAATTAGACACTGCAGCAGCACGTTCATCTTGGAGGACAGAGACCTCCGGTGCCTCCTAGCCGCATCCTTTTACTACAGCACGGATGTCCACAGCTGGACTCACCTACTGAACATACAGTATTTGGATGGTGAGCTTGTTATCATTATAGGCAATTGCCTACCAGTTTCTTTGTGAATATACCTATTAGTGATGAGCGGGTTCGGATCCTCGGGATCCGAACCGCCCGAACTTCACCTTTTTTTTCACGGGTCCGAGCAACTCGGATCCTCCCGCCTTGCTCGGTTAACCCTAGCGCACCCGAACGTCATCATCACGCGGTCGGATTCTCGCGAGATTCATATTTTATATAAGGAGCCGCGCGTCGCCGCCATTTTTCACTCGTGCATTGGAGATGATCGTGAGAGGACGTGGCTGGCGTCCTCTCAGTTTCTATGTTCATTGGGCTGCAAATTGTGCTGCAAATATCTGTGCTCAGTGTGCTGCAAGTGCAAATATCTACGTTCTCTGCCTGAAAAACGTTCCATATCTGACTGTGCTCAGTGTGCTGCAAATATCTGTGCTCAGTCTGCTAATTGCTTTATAGTGGGGACTGGGGACCAGCAGTATTATATAGTAGGAGGACAGTGCAGAGTTTTGCTGACCAGTGACCACCAGTATTATACGTTCTCTGCCTGAAAAACGCTCCACATCTGTGATGCATTGTAGTATATAGTAGGAGGACAGTGCAGAATTTTGCTGACCACCAGTATAACTATATACTTTATATAGCAGTACGGTACAGTAGTCCACTGCTCTACATACCTCTGTGTCGTCAAGTATACTATCCATCCATACCTGTGGTGCATTTCAATTTTGCACAGTTTGCTGAACACCAGTATATACTATATAGCAGAACGGTACAGAAGGCCACTGCTCTACCTACCTCTGTGTCGTCAAGTATACTATTCATCCATACCTGTGGTGCATTTCAGTTTTGCACAGTTTGCTGACCGCCAGTATATACTATATAGCAGCATGGTACAGTAGGCCACTGCTCTACCTACCTCTGTGTCGTCAAGTATACTATCCATTCATAACTGTGGTGCATATCAGTTTTGCACAGTTTGCTGTCCACCAGTATATATAATATAGCAGTATGGTACAGTAGGCCACTGCTCTACCTACCTCTGTGTCGTCAAGTATACTATTCATCCATACCTGTGGTGCATTTCAGTTTTGCACAGTTTGCTGACCACCAGTATATACTATATAGCAGTACGGTACAGTAGGCCACTGCTCTACCTACCTCTGTGTCGTCAAGTACACTATCCATCCATAACTGTGGTGCATATCAGTTTTGCACAGTTTGCTGTAGACCAATATATTTTATATAGCAGTATGGTACAGTAGGCCACTGCTCTACCTACCTCTGTGTCGTCAAGTATACTATTCATCCATACCTGTGGTGCATTTCAGTTTTGCACAGTTTGCTGACCACCAGTACATACTATATAGCAGTACGGTACAGTAGGCCACTGCTCTACCTACCTCTGTGTCGTCAAGTATACTATCCATCCATACCGGTGGTGCATTTCAGTTTTGCACAGTTTGCTGTCCACCAGTATATAATATATAGCAGTACGGTACAGTAGGCCACTGCTTTACCTACATCTGTGTCGTCAAGTATACTATCCATCCATACCTGTGGTGCATTTCAGTTTTGCACAGTTTGCTGACCACCAGTATATAGTATACAGCAGTACGGTACAGTAGGCCACTGCTCTACCTACCTCTGTGTCGTCAAGTATACTATCCATCCATACCTGTGGTGCATTTCAGTTTTGCACAGTTTGCTGACCACCAGTATATACTATACAGCAGTACGGTACAGTAGGCCACTGCTCTACCTACCTCTGTGTCGTCAAGTATACTATCCATCCATACCTGTGGTGCATTTCAGTCTTGCACAGTTTGCTGACCACCAGTATATGCTATATAGCAGTACGGTACAGAAGGCCACTGCTCTACCTACCTCTGTGTTGTCAAGTATACTATCCATCCATACCTGTGGTGCATTTCAGTTTTGCACAGTTTGCTGATCACCAGTATATACTATATAGCAGTATGGCACAGTAGGCCACTGCTCTACCTACCTCTGTGTCGTCAAGTATACTATCCATCCATACCTCTTGTGCATTTCAGTTTTGCACAGTTTGCTGACCACCAGTATATACTATATAGCAGTACGGTACAGAAGGCCACTGCTCTACCTACTTCTGTGTCATCAAGTATACTATCCATCCATACCTGTGGTGCATTTCAGTTTTGCACAGTTTGCTGACCACCAGTATATACTATATAGCAGTACGGTACAGAAGGCCACTGCTCTACCTACCTCTGTGTCGTCAAGTATACTATCCATCCATACCTGTGGTGCATTTCAGTTTTGCACAGTTAGCTGACCACCAGTATATACTATATAGCAGTACGGCACAGAAGGCCACTGCTCTACCTACATCTGTGTCGTCAAGTATACTATCCATCCATACCTGTGGTGCATTTCAGTTTTGCACAGTTTGCTGACCACCAGTATATAATATATAGCAGTACGGTACAGTAGGCCACTGCTCTACCTACCTCTGTGTCATCAAGTATACTATCCATCCATACCTGTGGTGCATTTCAGTTTTGCACAGTTTGCTGATAACCAGTATATAATATAGAGCAGTATGGTACAGTAGGCCACTGCTCTACCTACCTCTGTGTCGTCAAGTATACTATCCATCCATACCTGTGGTGCATTTCAGTTTTGCACAGTTTGCTGACCACCAGTATATACTATATAGCAGTATGGTACAGTAGGCCACTGCTCTACCTACCTCTGTGTCGTCAAGTATACTATCCATCCATACCTGTGGTGCATTTCAGTTTTGCACAGTTTGCTGACCACCAGTATATACTATATAGCAGTACGGTACAGTAGGCCACTGCTCTATCTACCTCTGTGTCGTCAAGTATACTATCCATCCATACCTGTGGTGCATTTCAGTTGTGCACAGTATATATAGTAGTAGGCCATTGCTATTGATATATTACTGGCATACAATTCCACACATTAAAAAATGGAGAACAAAAATGTGGAGGGTAAAATAGGGAAAGCTCAAGATCCACTTCCACCTTGTGCTGAAGCTGCTGCCACTAGTCATGGCCGAGATTATGAAATGCCATCAACGTCGTCTGCCAAGGCCGATGCCCAATATCATAGTAGAGAGCATGTAAAATCCAAAAAAATAAAGCTCAGTAAAATGACCCAAAAATCTAAATCAAAATCGTTTGAGGAGAAGCGTAAACTTGCCAATGTGCCATTTACGACACGGAGTGGCAAGGAATGGCTAAGGCCCTGGCCTATGTTCAAGGCTAGTGGTTCAGCTTCACCTGAGGATGGAAGCACTCATCCTCCTGCTAGAAAACTTAAAAGAGTTATGTTGGCAAAAGCACAGCAAAGAACTGTGCGTTCGACTAAATCACAAATCCCCAAGGAGAGTCCAATTGTGTCGGTTGCGATGCCTGACCTTCCCAACACTGGACGGGAAGAGGTTGCGCCTTCCACCATTTGCACGCCCCCTGCAAGTGCTGGAAGGAGCACCTGCAGTCCAGTTCCTGATAGCCAAATTGAAGATGTCACTGTTGAATTACACCAGGATGAGGATATGGGTGTTGCTGGTGCTGGGGTGGAAATTGACAAGGAGGATTCTGATGGTGAGGTGGTTTGTTTAAGTCAGGCACCCAGAGAGACACCTGTTGTCCGTGGGACGAATATGGCCATTGACATGCCTGGTCAAAATACCAAAAAAAATCACCTCTTCGGTGTGGAATTATTTCAACAGAAATGTGGACAACTGGTGTCAAGCCGTGTGTTGCCTTTGTCAAGCTGTAATAGGTAGGGGTAAGGACGTTAACCACCTAGGAACATCCTCCCTTATACGTCACCTGGACCGCATTCATCAGAAGTCAGTGACAAGTTCAAAAGCTTTGGATGACAGTGGAAGTAGTCCACTGACCACTAAATCCCTTCCACTTGTAACCAAGCTCCTGCAAACCACACCACCAACTCCCTCAGTGTCAATTTCCTCCTTACACAGGAAAGCCAATAGTCCTGCAGGCCATGTCACTGTCAAGTCAGACGAGTCCTCTCCTGCCTGGGATTCCTCCGATGCATCCTTGAGTGTAACGCCTACTGCAGCTGGCACTGCTGTTGTTGCTGCTGGGAGTCGATCGTCATCCCAGAGAGAAGTCGGAAGACCACTTGTACTACTTCCAGTAAGCAATTGACTGTCCAACAGTCCTTTGCAAGGAAGATGAAATATCACAGCAGTCATCCTTCTGCAAAGCGGATAACTCAGGCCTTGGCAGCCTGGATGGTGAGAAACGTGTTTCCGGTATCCACCGTTAATTCACAGGGAACTACAGACTTGATTGAGGTACTGTGTCCATGGTACCAAATACCATCTAGGTTCCATTTCTCTAGGCAGCCGATACCGAAAATGTACACAGACGTCAGAAAAAGAGTAACCAGTGTCCTAAAAAATGCAGTTGTACCCAATGTCCACTTAACCACGGACATGTGGAGCAGGGCAGACTCAGGACTACATGACTGTGACAGCCCACTGGGTAGATGTATTGCCTCCCGCAGCAAGAACAGAAGCGGCGGCACCAGTAGCAGCATCACGCAAATGCCAACTCGTTCCTTGGCAGGCTATGCTTTGTATCACTGCTTTCCATAAGAGGCACACAGCTGACAACCTCTTACGGAAACTGAGGAACATCATCGCAGAATGGCTTACCCCAATTGGACTCTCCTGGGGATTTGTGACATCGGACAACGCCACCAATATTGTGCGTGCATTACATCTGGGCAAATTCCAGCACGTCCCATGTTTTGCACATACATTGAATTTGGTGGTGCAGAATTATTTAAAAAATGACAGGGGCGTGCAAGAGATGCTGTCGGTGGCCCGAAGAATTGCGGGCAACTTTCGGCATTCAGTCATAGCGTGCCGAAGACCGGAGCACCAGCAAACACTCCTGAACCTGCCCTGCCATCATCTGAAGCAAGAGGTGGTAACGAGGTGGAATTCAACCCTCTATATGCTTCAGAGGATGGAGAAGCAGCAAAAGGCCATTCAAGCCTATACATCTGCCTACGATATAGGCAAAGGATGGGGAATGCACCTGACTCAAGCGCAGTGGAGAATGATTTCAACGTTGTGCAAGGTTCTGCAACCCTTTGAACTTGCCACACGTGAAGTCAGTTCAGACACTGCCAGCCTGAGTCAGGTCATTCCCCTTATCAGGCTTTTGCAGAAGAAGCTGGAGACATTGAAGGAGGAGCTAAAACAGAGCGATTCCGCTAGACGTGTGGGACTTGTGGATGGAGCCCTTAATTCGCTTAACCAGGATTCACGGGTGGTCAATCTGTTGAAATCAGAGCACTACATTTTGGCCACCGTGCTCGATCCTAGATTTAAAACCTACGTTGTATCTCTCTTTCCGGCAGACACAAGTCTGCAGTGGTTCAAAGACCTGCTGGTGAGAAAATTGTCAAGTCAAACGGAACGTGACCCGTCAACAGCTCCTCCTTCACATTCTCCCGCAACTGGGGGTACGAGGAAAAGGCTAAGAATTCCGAGACCTCTCGCTGGCGGTGATGCAGGGCCGTCTGGAGCGAGTGCTGACATCTGGTCCGGACTGAAGGACCTACCAACGATTACTGACATGTCGTCTACTGTCACTGCATATGATTCTGTCACCATTGAAAGAATGATGGAGGATTATATGAGTGACTGCATCCAAGTAGGCACGTCAGACAGTCCGTACGTATACTGGCAGGAAAAAGAGGCAATTTGGAGGCCCTTGCACAAACTGGCTTTATTTTACCTAAGTTGCCCCCCCTCCAGTGTGTACTCCGAAAGAGTGTTTAGTGCAGCCGCTCACCTTGTCAGCAATCGGCGTACGAGGTTACTTCCAGAAAATGTGGAGAAGATAATGTTCATCAAAATGAATTATAATCAATTCCTCCGTGGAGACATTCACCAGCAATTGCCTCCAGAAAGTACACAGGGACCTGAGATGGTGGATTCCAGTGGGGACGATTTATTAATCTGTGAGGAGGGGGATGTACACAGTGAAAGGGGTGAGGAATCGGATGATGAGGAGGAGGTGGACATCTTGCCTCTGTAGAGCCAGTTTGTGCAAGGAGAGATTGATTGCTTCTTTTTTGGTGGGGGCCCAAACCAACCAGTCATTTCAGTCACAGTCGTGTGGCAGACCCTGTCGCTGAAATAATGGGTTTGTTAAAGTGTGCATGTCCTGTTTATACAACATAAGGGTGGGTGGGAGGGCCCAAGGACAATTCCATCTTGCACCTCTTTTTTCTTTCATTTTTCTTTGCATCATGTGCTGTTAGGGGACTATTTTTTTGAAGTGCCATCCTGCCTGACACTGCAGTGCCACTCCTAGATGGGCCAGGTGTTTGTGTCGGCCACTTGTGTCGCTTAGCTTAGCCATCCAGCGACCCTGGTGCACCTCTTTTTTTCTTTGCATCATGTGCTGTTTGGGGACTATTTTTTAAATCTGCCATCCTGTCTGACACTGCAGTGCCACTCCTAGATGGGCCAGGTGTTTGTGTCGGCCACTTGTGTCGCTTAGCTTAGCCATCCAGCGACCTTGGTGCACCTCTTTTTTTCTTTGCATCATGTGCTGTTTGGGGACTATTTTTTAAATCTGCCATCCTGTCTGACACTGCAGCGCCACTCCTAGATGGGCCAGGTGTTTGTGTCGGCCACTTGGGTCGCTTAGCTTAGCCATCCAGCGACCTTGGTGCACCTCTTTTTTTCTTTGCATCATGTGCTGTTTGGGGACTATTTTATAAATCTGCCATCCTGTCTGACACTGCAGTGCCACTCCAAGATGGGCCAGGTGTTTGTGTTGGCCACTTGGGTCGCTTAGCCAAGTCACACAGCGACCTTGGTGCACCTCTTTTTTTCTTTGCATCATGTGCTGTTTGGGGACTATTTTATAAATCTGCCATCCTGTCTGACACTGCAGTGCCACTCCTAGCTGGGCCAGGTGTTTGTGTCGGCCACTTGGGTCGCTTAGCTTAGTCACACAGCTACCTCATTGCGCTTCTTTTTTTCTTTGCATCATGTGCTGTTTGGGGACTTTTTTTTTAAGTTCCATCCTGTCTGACACTGCAGTGCCACTCCTAGATGGGCCAGGTGTTTGTGTCGGCCACTTGGGTCGCTTAGCTTAGTCATCCAGCGACCTCGGTGCAAATTTTTGGACTAAAAATAATATTGTGAGGTGTGAGGTGTTCAGAATAGACTGAAAATGAGTGGAAATTATGGTTATTGAGGTTAATAATACTATGGGATCAAAATGACCCCCAAATTCTATGATTTAAGCTGTTTTTGAGGATTTTTTGTAAAAAAACACCCAAATCCAAAACACACCCGAATCCGACAAAAAATTTTCAGGGAGGTTTTGCCAAAACGCGTCCGAATCCAAAACACGGCCGCGGAACCGAATCCAAAACCAAAACACAAAACCCGAAAAATTTCCGGTGCACATCACTAAAACCTATAAGGGTGAACTATTGGTACGAGGAATAAACATTCCATTGATACAATTGTGACTGCCAGGTCTAGTACCATATAAACACCCAGCAACAGAACTGCATCAGGAATATAACTACTCCAGTTTATGTGAATGAAAGATCATGATTATTTAACACACTGTGTATACATTTTTGCGGCCACTTCAATATAGTGGCCTGGGAAGGACTATTCCGGTACAGAGATTGCATTGATTAACCTCCATATGAATAAATAATTGAATGCGGTTTGGTGTATATATACACATTTTTAAAGATCATTAAATATTGAAATTTTTATTATACATATAAGAATAGAAGTATTTACTTATAAATTTACCTTGATTGTATTGGTGCACTGTTCAAAGTGATTTGCATATTAAAATATATTTTTTATATATATATATATATATATATATATATATATATATACACACACATGTGACTTCACTCATTTTAAAACCTGAGAGAAAGTATCAATGAGCGCAGAGTGACCTTGAATCTATAATATTTGAAATTGACACACTTGCACATGGGGCCTAATTCTGAGTTGATCGCAGCAGGAATTTTGTTAGCAGTTGGGCAAAACCATGTGCACTGCAGGGGAGGCAGGTATAACATGTGGAGAGAGAGATAGATTTGGGTGTGGTGAGTTCAATCTACAATCTAAATTGCAGTGTAAAAATAAAGCAGCCAGTATTTACCCTGCACAGAAACAAAATAACCCACCCAAATCTAACTCTCTCTGCAAATACTATATCGCCCCCCCCCCCCCCCCCCGCAATGCACATGGTTTTGCCCAACTGCTAAAAAAAAATTCCTGCTGCGATCAGCTTGGAATTACCCCCCATGGTTATAATACCTATTTTCTCTGGTCCAAACTATGGCTCTAGGACAAAAGAGGTTCATATAATCTGATTTTGGTGTTTATTAGTAATAGTGTTGCATAAAGATCCAGAAATGTTGTTCTCAATTAATCAGTTGTAAGTAAGTATCAAAGCAGTCTGGTTTCATTTGCCACATAATTCCTATTTGCAATCTGTAATCTGTGTACCAACAGCTGTGTACCATCTGTGTACCAACAAAGCTAGTTAGGTTACTTGTATTGCTAGTAAGTTTTTTAATTACATTTTTGCAGTGGCATTAATACAGTCATCTTTGGATGAGCCAGAAATGAACATGTTGTGCTGAATGTAATGACGCAGAGTTCAGCGGCCATGCGGGATGCCGGTCGAACGTGGACGTTTTTTTCAAGATACAATCACTTACAAGGCTATGTTTTTGCCTTGTGGAAACTGAATATTTATGACAAACATAGGATCTTAAAAACGGTATAAAGGGAAATTTTACTCCCCTGGTTATCTCAATAAGGGTGAGGACATCTTTTGTCTCCAGTTGAATCAAGGACAAATATTAACATAGAAAGAGAGAAACAAAACACACAAAAAACTTTGTGTAGTACTATTTGGTAATGCACATCAAAAGTCAATCACCATGTGAGGTGTCCACATCCAATTTTGTATTATTGTAATGTTTGGGGAGACCCCCCACTACAAAGCACTCACAAGTATATAGCTTTAATACCAGTGTGTCATCACACTGATCAACCCTAGGGCATGTATAACTAATAAGTCCTCATTAGACTGTTCCTGGCATTCTTCCGGTATTCTGACTAGAAAACTAAAGCTTCAAAGAATGTTAACCTTTCAGCAGAATAATAATTCCAAACACTAGGCCAAAGCAACAAAGTCCAGGTGGTAAATTTTCTAAGCATCCGTTTTGCAGCAGTTTTAAAATGACCAAAAACTGACCAACATAGACAAAACATTTACATTTCCTTGTGCATTTTTATTGGTTAAAACATACCACATTACAGTAAATTCTAAATCACAGAGCCCTCATAACAATGCTTCGAACCAACCAAAAACATTGTGATGGTGGTCTAGTTTTGAGAGATTTTGAGAAATCTAGAGGAAATGGAATGCAAAGATGACTGACGAGCATGAGGCTACACAGCACACCAGTGATGGACCCCCATAGACATTAAATATCTTGAATATGACAAACCAGTGTGAAAGATCATCCCAGAAGAGCTTGTGGAATGAGTCCTTAACAGTGCTGCCTCCCATGTCCACTACAGCCTGGTGAGTGTTTTTGAAATGTCAACATACAACACTATAAACATGTGTTAAACTACATATCATTAGTTTACAGTTACCTCACTTAACACGTGTATTTACAATGAAGGTACGCACACATCATATTTTGTTTTGTTTTACTTTTTTAATCTAAAATTAATATTTTGATTGCTCTAGGAAAAAAAATGTCCAGCCAGGGTCACATTCGGGGAGAATGGAAACATGCCAGGTAGATTTTATTCTTTAAAAAAAATAATACTAACATACTTCAATATACTGCTTCAAGCTAATGATTTCTTTTATTTAAGGTCCATCAGGAGTAAATATACATCAGTTCTCTTTGGTGATGCCAGCATTAACTATGGAAGACAGGACTCTGGTCCATGTTAGGAAACTCAAGTACTATTTGTGTGAGACCCCTAGAGCTGGTGAGAGGGTCTTCTGTCAATAACAGCTCCCCACTGTTACATTAGTGCACAACACGCACACCAGTACTAAGATTGCTGCCTGGACTTAAATCTCTAGCAGCAGTGGCTCACACAATAGGCTGAAGATCAAAGGATAATGAGAGGGAGTATAGTTGCAGGATAACTCAGAAAGGCTGAGGTAACAGCAAACAGACTTTGGCTAGGTATTTCCGCAGATAAGATTGACCATTGTAGTGTGAATGGACCACAGGTGGTGATGGCGATATGCTGTGGTAGAGGCTGCGCTGGATAGTAAGAGTCACAGGTATGAATGGGTACTGCTGAGCTGTACACAACTAACCACAAGAAGTGACAGGTGGCTGGCTAAACATGGAGCAGCTGAACTGTAGATTGAGGTATATTTGATAACACAGCTAAGCCGCAGGCTGGTAATGTGGCTGGGCTGCATGATGGTAGTGTGGCTGGGCTGCAGGCTGGTGACACAGCTGGGCCACAGGCTAGTAATGTGGCTGAAATTTAGGCTGGTACATGGCTGAGCTTCAGGCTGGTGACATGGCTGGGCCACAGGCTGATAACATGGCAGGGCTGAAGGCTGGTAATACAATCACACAGAACATGTAAATGACTCTGATGGGACAGGAGACCGGGAGCAGAATAGAACCAAACACACTGGACACTAGGAACAGACTATCACAGCCAGGGATTGCTGGAACTGACTGCAATTTAACAGGAAGGGAAACAATGCAAGCAAGCTTCCTTGATTGCAGACTAAATTGCAGCTGAGCTGCACACAGACTGAGAGCTTGATCACAGACTGGCTGCAGCTGACTGCCTCCACAATACTGACAGCTTCCCTGCTGCCTAGCAACTGCCAGGACTAGAAGCTGCTAAGCTGTCAGAAATCTCAACAGCGGATCATAATATTCCAGCAGCAACTGGATCCAACATTATATTCTACTCCTGAGTCCTGTTGGAGAAAGAGCGCTATATAAATAAAATTATTATTATTATTATTATTAATTATTATTACTCCTGTTTGGACATTGGGTAAGGGTCCAAGAAGTACCTAACAAAATAAACACGTATTTTAAAATTTTCAGTATTCATTAATGTACAACACTTTGTTCCCCAATACACTGCAATCACACACATTAATATCTATGTACTATTTCCTCAGAAACGGACATGCAGGTGGAAATTTACTAAGCTCTCATTTATTCGAGTTTGCATTTTGATCTGAAAATGCAACTTGGTATTTTATTAAACAGCAATGTCAGCAGAGTTTAACCAATTCGTATTCATTTTCACAGCTGACAACACAAATTAATCAACAGACCATCGGTCAAATGATGTATTTTCACTTGCACCTCATACAACATGAGAATTTACCAAAAAAATCGTATTCTTCAATCTCTGCCGACAATAGGTGGGGAAACCAAAAGGTTAATTGGGGATGACACTTTTGGTTTCTCCAATTTAGCAGTTCCCATCATAGGAATGAATAGAGCAGAGCGTCTCCATTCACTTATATTAACAAACCACTATTGGCTGAGCCCTGGTAGTGCAAACCCAACCAGGAAGCTGTTGCTATGGCAGCAGCTCCTGATTGGTTGGCGGGTGCCTCTAGTGACATTAGGCATGTGGAGGGCCCGCATTCGCATAGTAGAGGTGTTTGTAAAAAAATACACTTCTTCTAGTCTATATGGTCCAGGTTAATGCAGTTTAATTTTAACCCTGAGGATGCCTACATGGACAGAAGAAAACCAATCTACACTGGATTAGGTGAATATAATTTTTTTTACAGGTACCCTGTGGATTCTACTAGACAAGGGGACTGGGGGGCTCCGTTGGAAAATAGGTAAGTATATCTAAGTGTGTTTATGTATGTAAGTGTGGGTGTGAGTGTGCATGAATGTTTTATTAAAGTTGTACTATCATGGTATCCATGTCCTGTATTTATTGTAATATTCCTTTTGCTGTGAAACTACAGGTACCAGCGGGCCCTTTATTGCCCCGCATGCTGGTACTTGTGGGTCTACAAATACCAGCATGTGGGGGAGGCTTGCTGAGACCTATAGTGCCACTGCAAAAGACAATATTTATTTTTAATTTTACACTTAATGGTTATCAGCCTGGCACCCACAGCCCATGGATGCTGGGGACAGCCTCGGGCTTTAGCTATGGTCCTTGGATGCCTTTATTGGGGGTCCCCACTCCCCCAGGGAACACCAGCCAGGGCTGGCTATCTAGGGGGGTAATGCCATGGCCACAGAAACCTTTATAAATATGTTCCCCGGCTGTGGCATTATCTTCCTAACAAGTAGAGCCCAGTGCTGGTTTTAAAAATATGGGGGATCTCTATGTCCTTTTTTCCCATATTTTAGGGGCCAGGATTGGTCCAATAGCCAGGTGCTGGCTTTTAAAATACTGGGAACCCCTACACATTATTTCCCCTGGTATTTAAACAACCAGAACCAGCTCAAAGAGCCCAGTACTGGTTATATTCAGTAGAGGGGACCTCATGCTAATTTTTTTTTACATTTCCAATTATATAAATACTTTACACAATAAAGTACTACATTGATCTCACTGATCCACCTGGGCTTCAATGTGTAATGTTCAGCAGTGTTTTACTAAACTCTTCCGTAAAAAACTGCCCTGCAATACGACTGACTTCGACATCTGAAAACTCGAATCTCACAAACATGGTAGCTTAGTAAAGTACCGTTTTGGTTTTTTTTTAAGTTGCAGTCTCACAGTGCCAATGACAGTCATAGTCAAACTCAACTGAAATTAGCACAAACACAAATTTTTGTAAATTTACCCCACAGTTTCTGTCCATGAAACATCTGCCACACATAATTCAATTCCTAAACAGACTGAATAAAAGGAAATGATGGTGACTCTGAATTTGATGTCTGTGTCCCCCACCAGTGCAAGATGGGCACCAAGAACACCTGGAAGAGAAGCACTTGACAGTACACAATTGGAGTCAATGGCCACATAGCAGCAAAACACCCAAATGAACAAACATTTAAGATGAATTAATCATACTTTAACCAGTATATCTATAGATATAGATAATATATTCTAGAAAAAAATATTTTAGGAAAACTAAGCATTCTAGTGTCAACTAGACAATAAGCGGACTACAGTTGAGTTATTAAGGTTTAAGCTATGGTTATATAGAGAACAGTATAGGGTCAATATATAAAGGTTGAACTCAATGGACAACTTGTCTTTGTTCAACCTCATTAACTATGTTACTATGTTACAGTATTAATTCCAGTTACCAGAAATTGTCACCAGTGGGTCTACTACAGCATACCAGCACCGTGATCCCGACCGATGTTATGCCGGCAGTGGGGCAAGCGCAAAAGAGCCCCTTGTGGGTTCAGTGCCCTCGCCACGCTGCAAGAACTGTGGTGCACTAGGTGCGCCATGCTATTTATTCTCCCTCCACGTGTGTCGTGGACACCCCGAGAGGAAAAATAGTTGTTGGTATGCCAGCTGCCGGGATCCCGGCAGGTGGCATATCAAATGCCTCCCATCACCAGCCATAGATGCACAATCTACTGACATTATTTAGTTACAGGAAATCCAAACTGCTGTTTATATTAGAATGCAAGCAGTAAACATAAATGAATACACACATGCATGAGGCACATTGACTTATGCTATCTGTGAATTCAGCAATAATGTAGCATCCTTAGGTGTGCAATTTCTTGCACACTTACCTAGAAGCAGCACACCATCACACTACTCAGCAGTACTAACTTCACCCAAGTGTGGCCTGATTACATGTAGTAGTCCTACATGCAGAGACCTCAAGGACCCACCCATAGAATCACTACCTAAAAGAAAATATATTGTTTAATTATTACCATACACTAAGGCTTAATTTATGCATAATTACTTTTAAATTGTTTATTGAATTTTATAGTGGTTATTTGACCAAAATGTTAACATGACAAATCATATATTATGTAAAGCTACACTAAATATGCTATAGCGGCTATGTGCAATGTTTTACATAATTTATTTAAATAGGCAGATTAAAGCCTATATTTTTACAAATGTTTAAATTGTTTATTTTTTTTAAACAAATGCCAGTGCAGATATACTGTAGATCATGCACCTATCCAATACAATATGACCTAACATTACTGTATGCTTAGTTTGCAAAAACAAGCCAGAAGGAAAGGTATACTTACGTGTGAAAACGTTTTTAGTAACTCTTTTGCCTAACCTGCCACTGTCTGTGCTCAGAGAGTTACTCAATGGTAACAAGACCTCTACCTGCTCACTATCTATTGCATAATCTGGTAGTGGAGGTTGCTGTAATTACAACAGACAGCAGCAGAGCACAGTGTCAAAAATGTAGCTCAGATGATATAACAAAGGGACTAATTCAGTTCTGATCACAGCAGCAAATTGGTTAGCTAATGGGCAAAACCATGTGTACCGCTGGGGGGGGGGGCAGATATAATATGTGCCGAGAGAGTTAGAGTTGGGTGGGGTGTGTTCAAACTGAAATCTAAATTGCAGTGTAAAAATAAAGCATCCAGTATTTAACCTGTACAGAAACAATAACTCCCCAAATCTAACTCTCTCTGCACATGTTATATCTGCCCCCCCTGTAGTGCACATGGTTTTGCCCATTAACTAACAAATTTGCTACTGCAATCAGATCTGAATTACCACCAAAATCCCTTCAAATTTTTTAAGACTCCTGAACCTAGATTTTGATAGTCAAAATGTTTAACATGCCCACCACTCTAGAGGATATTGAATGGATAGAGGCAAAAAATGCAGAGCACACAGGAGTTTGTGCAGGCTTGATTCAGCTTTTGACTGTGCAGTGTCTGGTTCATTGATAGGGTCATACATGTTCATTAAGTTATGTTCGGGACACTACAGTGAGGTTTAACTGTCCACAAAAGGACCTAGGCCTGCGTAGGCTCTGCAGTACCTCATGAAGCGGCTGTTCACAACTTTTCCACCTGCCTACTTCCTCACATTTTAAATAGCTTGATACATAACCCACATAAAATGATAAAATATAGTTTGCACTTCTCAATTTGAAAGGTGCTAGCTAATGGCACTAATGACAATTTAATTTTTGTTATTTGACTTTAGTAAAAATACACTAGTTGTGACTGGACATTTCAAAACCTATGCAGCTGCTTATGTAAAGCATGCTTGCTCAGAAGAATACTGTGCATAGTTTTGGAATCCCAGCAATACAAAGTATACTGTTTGTACAGTATTAGTACAGTATTGTATTGGTATTAAGCTGTACTCAGTAATCAACTAGAATGATCGATAAATATAATCATTAAATCATTTATCGTTTAATTACTAAACAACAAAAAAAAGGTTAATTTTCTCAACCAATCTGTGGCAATGCAGGTGGACTTAGCAACTGAGAATAATAAATGTGGAGTGTCTAATAATATGCAATATAATAATAAAAATAATAATAATTATTATTATTATTATTATTATTATTATTAATCACCACACAGAAAAGACTTCCAATCATGGACAGGTGCCAGACATGTAAGTTATGTAACAGTATAACATATAAAATGATTTGAGAATGTAGGGAGTTGGCTTACATTCCTGGAATTAAACTACATCCAGATGGCTATATGCTTAATTAATTTCATATCTTGCAGTTTACCTGGCATATAATTTACCGGACAGTGTTTTCTTACTGTAAATTTAAACTATGCACCTATAAATGTATGGTCATCTAGAGGTTGTTTTACCTTTAGTTGCATTAACACATTTATAATTTGAAACAAAAAAAAACATTAAAAGTTGTGTGTCCTTAAAATGTAATGTCTAACCTGTACCCACACCATGGGATGCAATGATCAAGCACACCATTAAATAATGATAATAATAATAATAATAATAATAATAATAATAATAATAATAATTTTAGAGTATATACCCTTACATGAACTCTTGCTTTGTACTGTATATGCAGGCCATATGATACATCATGTGGAAAATGTTATAATTTTCTCCAGTATCCTCTTTAATATTTTGCTTTTATTTCTGTATTATATTCAAAACTAACATTTAATTATATACTTAATTATAGAATATATTTGAGTTACAACAAACAAAACAAACTTTTGTAATATAAAAGTTTTGGGAAAAAAAAACCTGCAAATTAATATGGGGGTTAATCAGATGAAAATTGGTAAAACAATGATAACACAACCACTAATTTCAAAAAGTTAATTGTACATAATTAATGTAAATACTGTATATTTAGTTACATCAGCCAATGTCAATCCCACAAAAAGTATGGTCTTGCAGTATCTAAAATTATCTTAAATGGTTACAATCAAAGCTTAAACATTAAAGAAAGAAGAAATTATTAGAACAATTTCAAAGTTTTATATAAGTTTCAAAGCAGGAATAAGCCACCATTATAAATTGGGAAAGACAATAAAAATAAATATGAAATGTATTCTTCTTGTATTATAACACTTTAAAGTATTTTCATTTTGATTTTGTTAAATCAATTGTGGTAAAAAGATACTTTAATATTATTAGTGTTTAAGTCATTTGATTTATATTAAACATATAATGTACCAAAAAAAGTTCAATGGCATATTCAGTTTATGAATTAAAAGGATTTTGACATTGTACTTCAGAATATTCTAGAATCAATCACACATATTACACTCAATTTGACATAATAAGATCAACAACAATCTAATTTATGTAGCATTTAGTCTCAGTAATTTAATTCCAAAGCTTTTAGTGATATTGCAATTACTTAGAAATTCTGAACATATGTTTCTTCTAAAACTATTCCACTGAGATATTCAATCAAGAAAAGACCCCTCTGAAATATTGGAAAAAGCTGTATTAAAATTATAGTATACCAAAGCAAAACTCAAAGAGGTGAATATGCGGTATTACAGAATAGAATATATATATATATATATATATATATATACATGTCTCTATTGTCTTTATTCCTGCCACTGCCATTATGTGTGTGTGTGTGTGTGTGTGTGTGTGTGTGTGTGTGTGTGTGTGTGTGTGTGTGTATATATATATATATATAAAATTATTATTTTGTAGTGTTGCCTTTTTATGACTACATTTTTATGACCAAAAATCAATTATCTGCTTCTTATGTAGAATCATGTTTTTGAGAAGTGTCTGGAACACAAGTGTGTCATCTTCATAATATACACATTGGATCACAGTTAGCACTCAAATACAGTGTAAGTACAAATTGAGACATAAGATTAACTACTAATCTGCCAACTATATCAACAAATCAAGCATACTGAAGATGCATGGAAACCTTTTTTAGACTTTATAACAATACTGTATTCCAGATCAGAATATATATATATAAATATAACACAATGTGTTAGGTACAACAATTATTTGGTAGCAAAGTGCCTAATGTATATATACAGTAGTAAAAAAAATAACTATATGAGTGGTGCCAGACTACTCTGTAGCATAACATGACCCAAAAGTATACAGTTTGGAAAAAATAAACTATCCCCAGTGCTGAGAAGGATATACAATAGTAAACTCTAAAATGTCTGTGACACTTTGACAGTAACTTACTCATGACAATATAAACTTTAGCAGTAAATGGAAATGAGCAAATGTCTACAAATAAATAATTAAATATTTGTATTCAAATATTTTTATTAATCAATGGCATTATTAAAAATAAAATATATTGTCAAAGAAAAATGTATTTTAGTTTTAATAAACATGTTATCACTAGCACAGACAATAAATTAATAAAACTAATTGTAAAAATGGTTATAAAAAGAACTTTATAAAGACATCATAAGACAGATTAATGGAATAAAAAGAAGTTTCATAAAAAATAAAATAAAAATAAAACTAGTCTCACTTAAAGCTGTTTGTTTCACAGTGGCTGGCCCCTTTGTCAGGCTGTAGAGAATGAATAAAGGAAAACAGGACTTGAACACACAAGCAGTTTATGTAGTGCACAAGAAAAAATTGCACTGAATGATGTCCCCAGCAATATAGATATTGTGTGATGTATTAGGGTATTGTCTTTAAAATAAAATTAGAACATAAGCTAAAACACCTGCAGATGGCATAGGTTCCTGCTGCCAAGCTCCAATTTAATTTGGTCCCCTTACAAAAGTCTGGGGACAGTGGCGCAGATTGGTTAGGTTGGGTTGGGATACAGTGGAGAGAGTTAAAGCACCAACATGTCAGCTACTGTCATTTTTAACACTGCCTGTAAAATGAGAGTATAAGATGATTGGTTGGTAGTCTATCTCTATCCAATTTATGTCTCTTCAAGCTTTGATAAATTTCCCCTAGAGACTGAAAGATAAGCAGGAGATGTCCGTGATATCTCATGCATTATCTTAATAATAATTGGCCCTGATACTTGATTTCTACAAAAGTAGGTGTGAATGTTAATTTTCACCTATTTCTACCAATTAAGCAATAACGAATAGACCTAAAAATGTACTGGATTGATGAAAAAAAACTTATTTTTTTGTTGTTGTTTTTTTATTAAAAAGGCAAAAAAAAACTTTGTGGCTGTTCAAATGTACTTCAATGCATTGTATAGATTAGTAGTAGAACTCTGCATACCTGAGAGATAATTCATTAACACAAGTCTCAAAATAACAGTAATACCTCATTTAGCCAATCCACATGCCCTTCTGCACAACATCAAGACATTCCAATACATTGCATACTTTTTTCTTGCTAGCTATAGGAATCTATTTATTAATATTACAAAGTCTTTATGCAAATTAACAAGCAAAATCACCAAATATTGTTGTAATATGGAATGTGTTTTGTAAGCAATCTTACCATGGTGGTCATTCCGAGCAGTTCGCTCGCAAGCTGCTTTTAGCAGCTTTGCACACGCTAAGCCGCCGCCTACTGGGAGTCAATCTTAGCATAGTAGATTTGCGAACGAAAGATTAGCAGATTTGCGAATAGACAGTTCTTAGCAGTTTCTGAGTAGCTTGAGACTTACTCTGCCACTGCGATCAGTTCAGTCAGTTTCGTTCCTGGTTTGATGTCACAAACACACCCAGCGTTCGCCCAGACACTCCCCCATTTCTCCAGCCACTCCCGCGTTTTTCCCAGAAACGGCAGCGTTTTTTCAAACACTCTCATAAAACGGCCAGTTTCCGCCCAGAAACACCCACTTCCTGTCAATCACACTATGATCACCAGAACGAAGAAAAAACCTTGTAATGTCGTGAGTAAAATACCAAACTTCTTAGCAAATTTACTTGGCGCAGTCGCACTACGGACATTGCGCATGCACATTAGCAACTAATCGCTCCGTTGCGAAAAAAAATAATGAGCGATCAACTCGGAATGACCACCCATGTTGGGCCTGTTTTGGTTTTCTCCACCCTACTGGAAATCTAATTATCAAAAAAAGGTGATCCATGCGATATATCTCTTCTTAAAAAAGGTGACGCAATGATAACCCCTTTCTCTGGCAAAAGAGCTTGAGGAATGGGTTAACATAAGGAAATGGGAGCTTTAACACTGGGCAAAATATACTACTGCACCTATGTAATTTTGTTATATGATAAAAAAAAATGAGTACATAAAACTACGTTGACTACTATCACTCATTTTTAAGGAGGCCAAGACTATCCACTGAATACAAAATCTGTATTGGATTTAAGGAACATGATTTATTGTATTTCAGGACAAAGGCTTACTTCAGTAAACAGCAATATCAAAGTCAGACACTTTGGATTTATGAAAGAGAACTCACAGTCCTTAACAGCTTTTTTTTCTAACAAGAGTCTGCTTTCCACCACTAATGTGGATATGTGGAAAGTAATAAATATGTATTTATAGATACTTTTTAGAATGATTATTCAGCATGCATCCTGTGAGTTTTGTAAGCTTCCAAGATTTAGTATAAATCATAGTTAAGGATGTGTCAGTTTTATACAGTAGAGAAAATAAGGATACCAGTATTTACCAAAATGAACTGAAGACACTACCTGCACATACCGTATGAAGTGGTGGATTTACTAAAATGTAGTAAAATACATGCTATTCAGTGAGCAAGGTCTTCATTTTTAATGTAGGCTTACACACAATACTGGTAAGGGTGAAAATCTATATTACACATTGTCTTTCTTTACATTTTGCAATCTGCAGCAATTTTCTAAATGGTAATGCCGAATGAATAAAGGTGATGTTTGAAGATGTGGTCATTTACAGTAATAAAAATGCAATGACAAAGTGATAGTAATTACCTAGCTTTCAGTAACATCATGCACCTGTTTTTGCACTGTTTTTAGCCAGATAAAGGTGTATTCATGAAGCAGTGAAAGAGTTGAAAAATGAGCTTTGTTGGCAGAGTGTACTGGGCTATCTGGTGTAGTGACGTCCACACACTAGATGACTTAAACAGTAATGCAGGTTTATTTAGTGTACACAGGTAACTCAGATGTAACACTGATAGCAGTAATCAGGAGCTCATATATCACACAAGGTAACAGCATTAGCTAGCGGTACTTATCTGGAGATGTCTGTGGTGGTAAAGCATGGAGGACTGCACCTGACTCCCACTATAGAGAAGATGATGCATGCACTGGAACACTCTGAGTCTCTGTAGCTGAGTTCTGCTCCCAGTCTCAGCTCTGCACACTTGTACACCAGGACTCTGTCTCTCAGTCTCTCTGTGTGTCACACTCTATCTGAGATGGAGGAACAAGAACTACATCATATGACTCCGCCTCTGAGTGACTCCTGGTACTAGAGGTCTAATACTAGGGGATGCACCCATAGACTAATACACAGAACGCACCATGGGGGTTATTCCGTCGCATTCGCGCGCAGCAGTTTGTTGCTGTGGTACGAACAGGTCCGGAATGCGCATGTGCGGTGGCCACACTGCGCATGCGCGATATTGCCCGGTGACTGGGGGCCTCCGGGTTACGTTGCGTCCTATGAAGAAAGCGGTTGCAGAGACGACCGCAAGAAGATTGACAGAAAGAAGGCATTCCTGGGTGGATCTGGACCGTTAGCTGCCGTCTTCGGGGAGTGGTATGGAAAATGCAGGCGTGTCCAGGAGAACGGAGAGCGGATGTCTGATGTCAAAGCCAGCCCCAGCATCGCAGAGATCGTCGCACAGGTAAGTATATCCAGGGCTAGTCATGTACTACTTGAAAAATTATTAGTTTAGCAGGGCTGCACAAGTGATCGCAGCCCTGCTAAGCTAAAATACACTACCCCATAGGTGTGGACTAGTTGATCTCAGCAGCAGCAAAAAGTTGCTGGCCGCAATCAACTCAGAATGACCACCCATATCCTAACAAGCTTGTGGAGCAGTTGCCCATGGCAACCAATCAGCTGCTCCATATAATTGTAGAATATGTAAATTATAAATGTTATTATGATATGTGAATTACGTTAAAAAAACTGAGAAATAATCCGGAGTGGGACATTTTTATACAATATATGTCTATGGATTATGAGTGATTCCAAAAATCCAGTATTGGAAGTCATGTTTACCAATTACATTATATTAGGATATTTTTGCATTTTTAAAAATGTTTTTATGGATGATAGGTAAAGTTTATCTGTTATGTTAATATATTGAGCAAACAGACTGTAGAATGCATATATTTCATATGGATTAGACACCAGTAGGTTGTGATTGGTGGTTAGGACCACAGGAAGAGGACAGTGGGTATAAAAGGCCAGTTGGATTTGTTCTGTGGTATGCCATGAGGAAGGATGTTAGATCCAACATGCGTTGGTACTTGCTTTTGACTCTGATCCCTATCTGTAAGTTGTTCACATTGTTTTCCCCATTGGAGACATATTCAGTGATTTTTCATGTTTACTGGGGTATATGACAGAACAATCTCAGAATGAGCAGGTCTATATATTATTGTTTTTAATTTTTTATTGTTTTTACTTGAAATCCCCTTTTTCTTGACAAACGACATCTGTTTCTGTGAGTGATACACTCATCATCAAATTGGTTTCATTTGCGTATCCGAACTTGCTGTGGTGGACAATATATGAACTGGTGACCAGCCCAGGGGTGACGCTAGAGTGAAAGAAACCTTTCAAGGAACATAGGGAACTTACCGATGGTGAGTGTTGTTTATATGGGATAAGATGATGTCCAGTGGAAATAAAGGGGAGCAGAGCGAATTATGTTATAAAGAAACCTTTTGATGTACATCTCGCATAGTGTGGAGGTCAGTCTAGAGGTGCGAACCTTCATTGGAAAGAAGAGTTCTAGAAATTTTGAAGAAATCCCTATATCTACAGGGACATTATTTGTGATAATTTGGAATTTGAATGATCCCAATTATAATCTGTAATTGCTAGTAGCACTTGTGGACTACTCTAGCTTTTTGTTTATGTACAAACAATAGACCTGCCTGAGGAAGTTGAGTTTGGGAGATGCATACTGATCTGTGCAGGCCTTGCAAGGAAATTAAAATTAAAAAAAGTTTGGAGTCCCCCCATAAAAAAAATACTAACCTGCCCCAGGCCTCTTAGCCTGGGCATGTACAGGAAAATAAAGATAAAATGGACGGGATTCCTCCTATTTTCTTATAACCATCACTGTGCTGAACCTGCCAGGATGGAGGTGGGTTAATGCTTTAGTAAGGAAAGATGCAACATGGTCCCCCCTGCCATAATATTAACCATTCCCAAACTGCTAGACCCAGGCCTGGGAAGCCTCAGGAAACCAGGACTCCACCAATAAATGGGGTCTTTAAAATGTGGATGTATACCAGGTTATGGGCCTAATCCAGACCTGATCGTTAGGCTGCGTTTTCATACAGCCTGCGATCAGGTCTAAACTGGGTATGCGCCTCAATGCACAGGAGCGTCGGTCCGCAACAATGGGGATCGGCGGGCAGTGATGGGATGTGTGAGAATAGCGATCATACGGGCAAATGCAAGGTGACTGACAGGAAGAGGCCGTTTGTGGGTGGAAACTGACTGTTTTTAAGGAGTGTCCAGAGAAACGCAGGAGGGCTAGGCGTTTGGAGGGAGGATTTATGACGTCAGCTCTGGCCCCGATCATAGCACTGGAAGAGTAAGTCCTGGGCTGTGCAGAGACTGCACAAACTTCTGTTTGTGCAGCTCTGCTGCACATGCGATCGCACCCATGCACAGCGATTTCCCCCTTCCCCTGTAGGCAGCAACATCCTGGTCACGGGGATGCAAAAAAGCACCCTAGCGATCAGGTCTGAATTAGGCCCTATGTATAAATGGATTACTAATTGCAGCTCAGTTTAAATAGATAATCTGTTAAATATTAGAAAGGAGTGTTTATTACTAAATAAAATGTGAACACTCATACCTGTGGAAAAAAATAGTTGTTTATTGTTAATAAAATGTAAACAACTCTTTTTTGAATAGTTTTTGGAGATGGAGTCCAAATTATGAATGCTGGGGATTCCGATGGACAATACAGATGCAACTGTGACCACCAATAGTGGTATTCATCCGGATTATCCATCGGAACCCCCAAAACCAATAAATGTGGTCCCCCACCAAGGAACACCCAAGTCTGTGTAGGTAGTGGTGGTGGTGGTGAGTGCAATGTAAATGTGTAAAAAAAAAACTATATAACTATTGAGGACTATTTTTCAAAGCATTTTAGCTATTTAAATTTTGTTGTGTATAATAAATGGTGCTTCAGCCAGTCAGCCAGTCATGTGTTTGAAAAATGACAGTTAGAAGCCGAATGGTTGGGACACCATTTATCATATGCAAGAAGTTTTAAAAAGCTAAAACTTGTTAATAAATGGGCCCCATTGTTCTTTACAGGTAACATAGTAACATAGTTAATGAGGTTGAATAGAGGCAAAATGCCCATCGAGTTCAACCTGTATTCTGAGTTAAGTTGTGCACCTAATAATGTGCCTGCTGAAGTAATGGTTTAGTAACAATTAACAACTATGACTCTTACCACTCCCAGATAGTTATTGTCAATATCTTAGATGCTATAACCTTGGATACTTTTTTCAGTTAGAAACTTGTCCAGTCCATTTTTAAATGCATTTACAGAGTCCGCCATTATTCCCTTGTCCGGCATGGAGTTCCAAATCTTTATTGCCATTACTGTGAAGAACCCTTTTCTACGTTGTGCACGGAATTTTCTCTCCTCAAGCCTGAGCGAGTCCCGACGTGTCCTATACAGAGTTCTTTTGATAAACAAATCCCCTGCTAACTCCTTGTAGTGACCCTTTACATATTTGAAGATATTAATGTATTCTATTAGATGCTATATTTGAAGATATTAATGTATTCTATTAGATTTCTAGTGTATACAGATTTAAGCTTTTCCTTTTACTCCAGTGCCTCTAACCCTTTTATCAATTTAGTAGCTCGCCTTTGAACTCTTTCTAATTCCCCTATATCTTTTATATAATGTGGTGCCCAAAATTTAACACAATATTCCAAGTGCGGACATACCAATGATTTGTACAGCGGCAGGATTACATCCTTGTCCCTTGTCTTAATACACCGTTTTATGCACGCAAGCACCTTATTTGCCTTCTTTGCAGCATTTTGACATTGTGTACTGACATTAAGTTTATTATCTATGATCACCCCCAAATATTTTTCTGCAACTGTTACCCCTATATTTTCCCCATTTAATATGTAGGATGCAAGTTTGTTTTTTATCCCAAAATGCATAATTTTTCATTTTTCTATATTGAAACTCATTCTACATTTAGATGCCCAGGTTTCAAGTTCAAACAAGTCATTCTGTAGAGACTCCACATCGATTTCCAAATTAATTACCTAACACAGTTTAGTATCATCTGCAAAGATTGACACTGTGCTTTCCAGGCCAATTCCTAGATCATTAATAAATATATTGAACAGTAGCGGGCCGAGTACGGACCCTTGTGGTATTCCGCTGACTACTGGTGCCCAGCTGGAGCACATCTCATTGACCACTACTCGTTGTACCCTGTTATCCAGCCAGTTACTTATCCATGTACAAATAGTATTACCTAGGCCAAGCTAGCTTAGTTTGAAGATCAGTCTCCTGTGAGGCACTGTATCAAAGGCTTTTGTGATATCTAACTAGACCACATCCACTGCTTTTCCCTGGTCAGGATTAACGCTCACTTCCTTGTAGAAGCGAATTAAGTTAGTTTGACACGATCTGCCCCTCACAAACCCATGCTGACTCTTGCTAATAATCATAGTAGCCTGCAGATAATCGTCTATGCAATCCCTCAAATTCCCTTCCAATATTTTACACACTATAGAGGTTAAATTAACCAGTCTATAGTTACCAGGTTGATTTTTAGATCCCTTTTTAAACAACGGCACTACCTCAGCTATACGCCAATCCTTTGGTACCATTCCTGATCTAATTTAATTATAGAAAATCATGTATAAGGGTCTTGCTAGCTGTAACCTAAGCTCCATGATAACCCTCGGGTGAAAATCATCTGGGCTAGGTGATTTATTAACCTTTATCTTGCTTAGTCTCTCCAGGACTAATTCCTCACTTAAACAAGCCTCTAACCAGAGGGTAAATTTACTAAGGTGGGAGATTTTTAGAACTGGTCATGTTGCCCATAGCAACCAATCAGATTATATCTATTATCTGCTAGAAGCAGCTAGATAAATGGTAAGTAGAATCTGATTGGTTGCCATGGGCAACATCACCAGTTCTAAAAATCTCCCACCTTAGTAAATTTATCCCCAAGAGTAATTTCCTTCACTGTCACTATGCACTACTATCGGCGTCTAATCCTCCCTGGTGAACACTGAAAAGAAAAAATTGTTCAGTATTTCTGCTTTTTTTATCATCGTTTATCAAGGCTCCCAGTTAGTCTTTTAATGGGCCTACTTTCTACTTTTTTAACATTTTACTGTTTATGTATTTATAAATCTTCTTGGGATTGGTTTTACGCTCTATAGCAATTTGCTTTTCGTTAACAATTTTAGCTGCTCTTATTGTTTTTTTGCTTCTTTTATTGAATTCCTTGTAGTAATGGAATGACTCCACCATTCCGTTAGATTTAAATGCTTTAAAAGCACACATCTTTTTAGCCATTGCTTCTTTGACCTCCTTGTTAAGTCACATTGGTTTAAGTTTAGTACTCCTGCGTTTACTGCCCATGGGTATGAATTTGTGACTATTGCTATCGAGCAACCCTTTTAAAGCATCCCACATTTCCGATGTGTCTTTGCCATGAAACACGACTTCCCAGTCAATGTCATTTAGTTCCTGTCTCAGCATATTGAAGTTAGTTTTTCTAAAGTTTAATGTTTTGGTTGATCCCTTATTGTTATGTTTCTTGAAACTGATTTTGAATGTGATCATACAGTGATCACTGTTACCTAAGGTCACCCCAACTTTAGTGTTTGATATAATATCATTATTGGTAATAACTAGGTACAGAATAGTTTTACCTCTAGTTGGGTCCTCGACTCATTGAGACAAGTAGTGATCCTTTAACGTATTTAAGAACCTATTGCCCCTCACTTTTACACATGAATCGTTAACCCAATTTATATCAGGATAATTAAAATCCCCTATCACTAGGATGTCCCCCATTCCCGCAGCTTTTACAATTTGCTGCAAGAGTTGTTCTTCCTCATGTATGCTGATATTCAGCTGTTTGTAGCACATACCTATGACTAGTTTTGTTGCTACAATGCCCCCACTTGTTATCTCAACCCACTAGCCTTGTAAAAGATATGAGTAAGGGATTCACTGTTTTCTCTTTTGCATCTCAATTAGTATGTTTTTTTAGACTTTATTGTACATACAGTTACTCCTAAGTGTTAGGAACTGGCTTTTGGGCATCCCCTCTAACCACTTCATGCTTGCTTTGAACATTTACATAGCTGTTAAGAGTCCATGGGTTTCTGTATCCCTTAGTTTAAATGGTTTACTTTTTTATATAAATCTCAAAGTCAAGAAAATGTATGGTCTCATTGCTACTATTAAAAACTATTTTGGTGTTTTTATAGCTATTAAGAAAATAAAAAAAATGTTATGGCTTTCTTCAAACCCCTTCCATAAAAATATTATATTATCAATATACAATATCTATGCCAGAATACCAAGTTCACCCTAGCTTTGGTTGCTGTATCAATGATGTTCTTCTCCCAAAACATTTCATTCTTTGTAGAGGTCACTTCATTAAAATAGAGACATTATTACTGAGGATAAAATCAATATTTTCTAAAAAGAAATTATTTAAGCTCTTCACTCAAATCAGTTTGTACTGAAAAAAGGAATATGGCCTCCTTTCCTTGATTATGTGATATGTATAAAGAGCTTACGTCCACTGATAGCAATATCATATCCTCTTACAATTGAACTTCTGTTCAACATTGGCAACACTTATTGCTTTTTTGCTATTTATTATTATTTATTGTTGAACATACAGTAGTTAATCTTTACATTTTAAGGCACCACAAAGTTTCAGCATCACTGTACAAGGGGTTAACATAAAAAAGAAAAGAATTACAAAATACTGTATACTACAATACAGAAAAGTCACCAAAGCGTAAGTGGAATGTAGCTACATAACACAGTAGCTGAGAGTCAGGGGTGCACAAGAATGTAAAATAAACATAAGCATCTCCTTCTGTTTACCTCCACTGCATGTGGTATTGTATCATCACCCCACTTTGTTTGGCACCCAGCATCTGCAACACTGCGATAAACTAGATTATGCCGCATAAATCTGCACAGGCTGCAGTGAAAAGGCCACTACTAATCCGCATACCTCCACCATGCCAGTTCATACATTTTAGGAAGGAACGTTTCCTTGCTCACTCCCCTCTGGAGTACATATATTATTCAGTTGCCTCCGTAAAATCAATTTATTAGTGACAACAGCACTATTTTGTACCTATAGTTTTATTTTATATTTATGATCATATTTTATAGGTAATTATGCATATTCCGTATGTGTTCCCACATGGAACTCACACAGTTTTTTAAGGGTGCATTAATAATTGTTACTATTTTAACCATAGACATTTCTGTAGTCAATATATATCATTGTTCAGTATTGCTTGTGTTATTTCCACCAGATTCATCAGTTCACTACACTACATTGTGTTTCTCCTCCATTGTTCATGTTGTGAAACATGGTTGTTGTGAGTGTGCTTTGAGTATTGATGTATTTCCAGTTCCTGTCAAGTCAGAAAGACTTTTGCTAACGGCACTACCGATAAAAAAATAAATTCAAATCTGGGTGTATCTAGCAAATAAAAGCAATTTTCTGCAAGGTCCTACATTAGACAAATGCCCAACATAACAATGAAATGCAATTAAATGCACTCACCTCTCCGGTACAGAAGCTTTCTAGACAAAGACTGGCTTGTGAGCCACACTAAACCAAGCCTTGATTGAAAGCAGCCATGGTAGCACTAGGCAACATTTTTTAACAAAACTGAAAAGGAATTTGCCCAGACTCAATTTTACGTGGTACCAGCTACATGGCAGTGTAATGTCATCTATGTATGCAAAACCGAAATACTTTTGTTACATGTGCTATCAATAATATATTGCGATATTGGTGAATCTAGTAAATACAAGCATGGGGATTTTGTTCATAATTTATTCAAAACATTTAAGCTTGCAGCCCATCATCGAGGAACCCCAACTCTCTGCAAGTCCCTACACTAGGATATATGCTCAACATACTATTACATTGCAGTTAAATATACTCACCTCCCAGATACAGAGAAGGCCTTTTAAAGCACTGATTGGAAGCAGCCATGATAACATTTTAAAACAAAATAGAAATTGAATATGCCCGTGTGTGGTGTTATATATGTATACAAAACTTAAAAGACTTTTGTTATCATTGCTAACAATAATATACTGCAAATCTGGGTCTATCTGATGTTAGGCTGGATGCTGTTGCCCTCACTGTCTCAACTTATCTGAGCACCTCCATTATGTTCTTTTTGGCTGCATTGTAAGGGAATACAAAGCCTTGTCTTGGAACAAAATTGTGAGTGCTTCTTTGGACAATGCACTCTAGTCAGCCATCTTGCGTAATCTCCTGTCCTGCAGTTTTTGTATTCCTCCCCTGAGTAACTTGGTTCTCCAATCTGGTGACTGAAAAATTGCCTGGGGTTATACAATCGCTATGCCACCTTTACTTCTGACCAGGTGAGTTCACTCACCAGGTAATGAGGATAAACAGGTATGGAACTTGTCACAAACTTGTAAAGTTTTTAATATTGGATTCATATACAGCTGCAGTGCTGTGGTCATTATTATATTTATTACAGTATATTTATTACAGTATAATACTTTTTAATTGAAATATTTTGCAGGATATCTCAGTAGGACTATCCCTCCTATACCCACAATCAATATGAAAATGCAAGTGACCAAGCTATAGTAGTGTGCTCTACACAAACATATAACATTGAACTTTATGGGGAAATAGGGAATATACAAAAAAAAAAGATTCTAATATAATTATTATGAATATGTGAAAAATTCTGCAACCTTGCTGGTCCTTTTATAGGGGTTAATTCCAAGTTGATCGCAGCAGGAAATTTTTTAGCAGTTGGGCAAAACCATGTGCACTGCAGGGGAGGCAGATATAACATTTGCAGAGAGAGTTAGATTTGGGTGGGTTATTTTGTTTCTGTGCAGGGTAAATACGGGCTGCTTTATTTTTACACTGCAATTTAGATTGCAGATTGAACACACCACACCCAAATCTATCTCTCTCTGCACATGCTATATCTGCCTCCCCTGCAGTGCACGTGGTTTTGCCCAACTGCTAGCAAAGTTCCTGCTGCGATCAACTCAGAATTACCCCCATAGAGTAGAATCTACTGTGAATAACCTGCTAAATTTTCTTTTAATTTAACACATGCTCTGGTACTTTATGCCTCCTCCATCTAATCAATGTCACATTACCTTACTTCCTTTCCACCCTTATAAATGAACTATTCTTATTGCATCTGCTCAATTTATTTTCTGATGAAATAAAAATGTTTACATGCATTATGTATGGGGAAAACCTTTTTCCAGTGTCTACCGCTACTAGGTACAGAGTTACTGTTCCTAATACTTAGTGCTTGCTTTTATTGCTATTTATGACATGACACACAATGTGATAACCTTATTCTATTTCTATGTTGATAATACAATTAAATCTACAAAATACTAGTAGTGCAAATCACAGGAATTTACAGAATATTTGCATAAAAAGAAATAGTATGGAGAACTGTCTGCATTTCATGTTTCCTAATTAAGATAAGTCATTTATAATCCAGCGGATGTTAAATCTGTTTACCCTTTATATATTATTCTAATAACCTTATTATAATCTCCTAATGTTTTTAATTGCAATATTTTATCTTGTAATCATTTTGTTCTTATCATTGAGCAAAGTCATTGAGCAAAGTCCTTCCTATATTAAAAGTCTGAATATGGGAGATATTACTAATGAGCCATATTTATATTATTAGTTCGGGAAGTGCTATTTCTACTGCTTTTTTATATACTTTTCAATTTTCTAAAAATATTTTATATGTATGGAACTAAATTCAAGGCCTGGAGACTGTTTTATTTGAGAATTTCATATTCTTTGATCAATGACATTTGTTTTTCACCTGCTGTTCATTATACCTCTAATTTGGCCCACTTCTTGTTGAGCAAGACTCTTTTAACTTTCATTTAATGAGGATGTCTTCACCACTCAGTCAGAGTATCGCAGGAAAGGGCAAAGCAGTCCTTTCCCAGCACACCATAAAATGCTGTCAGCTATAAAATTAGTGGTCAATGCAATTTATAGCTTAATGCTAAACTTTTCCTTCCTTGAACATACTGTAATCAAAAGATAAAGGTAAAAAAGCATCTCCTTAATCCTTTTGAAGCACTCCTTTAAATAGACATCAGAGTACTGCACAGGTTCTCAAACTCGGTCCTCAGGACCCCACACAGTGCATGTTTTGCAGGTCTCCTCACAGAATCGCAAGTGAAATAATTAGCTCCACCTGTGGACCTTTTAAAATGTGTCAGTGAGTAATTAATACACATGTGCACCTGCTGGGTTACCTGCAAAACATGCACTGTGTGGGGTCCTGAGGACCGAGTTTGAGAACCTCTGGAGTACTGTATATATGTTAAGAAACATTTTTTATTAATTCTACTTAAAGTGTACAAGAACCATTTCCATCTATAATTTAAAGCTGTATAACCATCTGGGAAGTGAGTGGAGAATTATAGTGCATCACACAGGCCAGAGAGCAGAAGCTTGTTCAATTTATTTCATTTTTCTCAGGTACTGTGTGTCATTTCGGAGGGGGTAAAGATTGGAAAACCAATGAGAGCCTACAGTTATAGATATTTTCATTGGCTCTGCAAACCTACAACCTAGTTCTGCAGCCATTATACAGTGGTGATAAACGGGCATATTCATCATCCTTTAGTTGTCACAATTTCTACACTCCCCAGGGGATGTAGAAATTGTGAAATTCAACAAACTCTGAAAAAGCATTTTTTTTTTTCAGATTTTGAACGTGAAACTCTTCGCCATACTAAGATAGTGTTCAGTTTCCCAAACATGCACAAGATGCCGAATGTGCACAAGAAGCCAACAACGGGCAGCTTGTGTCTGTATAGCGCGTCGAGATCTATGCTGTGACCTGCTGCAGGGCTGCAGTTTCACCTCCTCATTCCTATCAGCTGCAAAGTCCTCCCGAACAACGGAGCTGGGGAAGGTGGCTCAGATGTGTCCACATCCGGATTCCAGTATGGGGCTCTAGTCAGCAGGGACTCCTGCTTCTTTCTCCTTTTAGCGGCAGTTCGATCCCCTCAGCGTGCGGCAGGAGTCCATGCAGTTACAGAAGAGTGTTGGGGGCTGCAGCTAGGAAGTGTCCGAAAGTTCTGAGGACGCCTCAGCTGCAAGGGGAAAAATATCACTTTTACAAAATATTGCTCCTCGAAAATAGCAGTTTTTTGGAAGTGATATTTTTATTAGAGAGGCATGATGAATACTGAAAAAAACTGAAATTAAAGGGATAATTCCCCCCCCCCCCCCCTCTAGTGCCTAACCCTAAAAGACCCTAACCCTAACAGTAACCCTGATACTTAACTTTGGTATGTTGGCAGTCAGTGATCCAGTGCTGTGATTCTGACGGCCGGGATTCTGACATTCAGTACACAGAATTTCTAACAACCCACAGTTGGGGGTGTATAAGGGCACATCTCTATTTTCTGTCAGTTTAAAAATTGCAGGCTATTACACCTTAGGACTTATGCATTTAATATTAGAAAAGTTGGGACAGTGACATAAGGACATTGAAGGTGTATTCTGGCTGGTTTATTCTGACTTGCATCAATGTATGTTCTATTACATCCAGCGACTTGAAACTCACATGGAAATTACTGGAATTGTGCCTGTTTGTCAAAATAGGAGACTATTACATGCTTCTCCCCCATGTCTATACAGGATGTGTTTAACATCCCAGTGGTCTATGTTCCAGCGCTGGGATTCTGACTGCAGGAGACCCTAATGCCCAGAGCACTGCCGGCTTGAGAGGAGGGGGCCCAGACGGAGCCTGCACATGGGCCTACTCCTCTATAGAAATGCCCCCTATCTCAAAATATAAAAATACTTTTATATGACGCATGAATAATGCAGCCATGGCAAATATCCAATTAAACGGAGATCAGTGTGACTTCCAACTATCAAAAATTGGCTGACCCGACTAGACAGGTATATGGTGATGGAGGAAATTTCTTTGTTTGCCACAGATCGCCTTTCTACTTTGATAGCCACCTGGAATTACTCACTGGAATTTAAAGACTCAGCCACATACAAAGTTTTAATGGTTTAAAAAAGGCTCCCCTGATGTGCCTTTGTAATAGTGTGATGTTCTACCTGCTGGAGATCTGGAATCCTTTCCCTCCCTCCTCCCTTTCTTTGCCTTTTGTCACCCTTTTCTGTCTCTTTTTAGATTTGTTTGGTGTAATATGTTATCATACTGAAAATTTTTATGTACTGTATGCAAATATGTTGTGCCTATAATTGATTTATGACGGGTGTGCATAGTATTTGATCTGTACATCTTAAATAAAATAATACATCTGAAAATAGGGATGTAGTTATGTGACCGGTGGTCAGGAGACCACCAGTCACAACACCTCCCCCTACATCCCACCCCTTCACAATCCCGATGGTCGGCATGTCGACCAACAGGGACTATTTCCACTCATGGGTGTCCACTAGATCCATAGAGTGGAAATAGAAACCAAGGAGACCGCAGGTCACCACCGAGCCCACAGCTTGGCAAGTGCAGTGAGCCCGCAAGGGGCTTGTTGCGCTCACCCCTGCTGGCATTCCACTGCCAGGATACCGGCATCGGTATGCTGACCGGCAGTCTCCTGACTGCTGGTGACGCATACCACACCCCTAGAAATATATACAGCTAATCTCTAAATATCACTAGTGGACAAATACAAATTGAAAGAATATGCACAATACATGCATTTACTAAAATAATAAAAAAAGGCAATGAAAATGCTCTGCAATTTACTAATAATTAACAGGAATATAAATACAAATATATTATGCTACATAGCTGCCCAAATTGTACATTTTCAAAAAAGTTAACTTTTTTAGTATTTAATATCTGAAATAGAATGTGGAATATTCAAAAGCCAAACTATATAGTGTCTTGTTCTGTCTCTAATGTACCATGTTAGTTAAGATTATATTCCTAATACCAGCTATTTTCTGGTTTCTTAGATAATTAACAATGCAAATATCATCTTAAATACTAAGCAGAGTGTGCATCATTAGATGTATATGTCTCAATTCATAGAATAGGTAATTGGGGATAAAAGTTAATTGTGTCTAGTAAATTTAACTTTAAAGGCATCTTAAACTGAATTTTGCTTAAAGGATCATTATAACTAAAATGCAAATTGATTTAATATGAAAAAAGTCATACTATTTATAAAACATATATGTAATTTTCATTGCATACACACTTTTTTTTAGCTTTAATAAATAGATGTAAAACCAGTAGTCTAGAAACAGATGGTCTTTGTGAATAATGAGAAACTGCTACTGGCTGCATGGATTGAAAGTAGGGATGTTTTCAAAGATTCAGTTATTTGCACCCTTTGGACTGGAAGCACATGTGTACTGGGCATATGCCATCTTTCTAGGTCTGTCCTGGCATCCAAAACTATATAAATAAGGAGACGGGTTGGGTATGTGTGACTAGCGGTCAGGAGACCGACGGTCATAATACCAATGTTGGGATCCTGGCTTTTGGATGGCTGACAGGGAGGCGAGCACAGTGAAGCCTCTTGCAGGATTTTCAGATGCTGGGATCCCGGTGTCAGTATTGTGGAGAGCGCCGGCCACACATACCCAACCAGTCTCCTTATTTACTGTATATAGCTGTGTTATTATGCTGCTTTTCTATTTCCTTTTTTAATAGAGCCGTTAATATTAATAATACTGGTACAATGACTATTATTAAAAATAAAGGACACATTAATAATATTATTATCAATAAAGGGGAGATTGATATTAATTGAAAATCATCAGGAGGGAACTAATAATATTAATAAACATATGAGGGGGTACTGATATCTACTTTAATTGATAAATGGTCACAACAACTAAATTATATATTATAATTAGGGGGTACTTAAAACCAATTAAGGGGGCTGTATATTTTTTTTAATAAAGTAGCACATATAATCTTTATTAAATTAAAAGAGGGATATTTGTTTTCATAAACTATAGAAGGTACACTTATTTCATCCCTTATACTAACTAACCAAGGCTAAAATACACATACACATGACATGTCTCTAACTAGTTTAAAATAACACAGTAGTGCATATATGGTTCAGCTTCTGAAATAGCTTGTGTATAATTTTGAGTGGAAACAATATATTAACCACATACATGCTAGGGCAAAGTCAACCCTCTACCTTTTACCTATAATAATCAGGAGTGGTCTTGATTTACACATACTGTTTAAAATAGGGTTAATTAAGAAATATGTTATATGTGTATATAAGTTTGCTCAATTATGGGCATTAAGATGCTGGAAAACAATATCCTTGTAAAATTTATATAGCATATAGTATACAGGGATTTATACATACAGTATATTGTGCCTGTGTGAAACTGACAAACTAGAAAATCAGGTGAATCAAATTAATCAATTAGCACTGGAGCTTTAAAAAGGTGATGGACTTGCTGGTTAGGAATCTTGAGAAAGTCCCGGTGCATTGTGGGATGAAACACGTTGATAGCCATCCAAAATACCTGCATCACCTATTGAATGTGCTGTGAGCCTTACATGGAAATGCTGTACCTGTGATTACAATGGTGATCATGGAAAACTTTACCAACAGCGGTAAGTACATCTGTCTACACAACCTCCTTCCACTAGTGTGCTCCCCTGACCCGGAGCGGTGACGTCCTCACCACCGGAGTAAGAAGGGGCAATACGGAGCGCCCAGTGACCATCGCCACTATTAACGGGAAAGACGCCAGTACCAGCGGCATCTGGAGTGAGACGGAGGTCACACTGCAAACAGAGATCTCCTGTATTACAAATAAAATTTACCTTACACCGCCCAGCGAGGGTAAGACTGACACGGTCACTTTACTTTTATCACAAGCCGGGACGCTGATTTCATTTCAGGTATACAGCAGTAGAGACTGTCCTTTAGTTTAATATCCATGGACATTCATATGCTTTCTGAATCTTTTTGATTGTTACAAATATCTATTATTGATAACAATATAGAGTGGTTGATATATCGTTATTCACACGCTATTTCAGAAGCTGAACCATATATGCACTATTGTTTTATTTTAAACTAGTTAGAGACATCTCATGTGTATGTGTATTTTAGTAAAATCGATTGTATGTTTGTACAAAGCAGAGGTCTCCTAGCATCCTATTTGTGCAGCTTGTTACACTGATGGTATTACAAACAATATATATATATATATATATATATATATATATATATATATATATTCATGTCCTAAGCACAGTGCTTTTTTCTGCACTTTCTATTTAATTGCTTGAGACCATAAATCAGTCTCTAAGCATTTGCAACTGGGAGAGTAGTTATCTAATTGTTTTAAATTGGTATTAATAGGTGCTGGGAGGTGGTGTTAGCTACCACCAATATTGTTGGAATTTTCCTAATTCATATGACAAAATACAAAAATAAATAATTAAAAATAGAAACATATATTGATATAAAAAAGTGAAGTACATTGAAATGTTTAGACCCATGCATACGCCAGGATAAATGGAGCTTTCCTTATCAAATGGAAAAAAAACTAATTTATCAGTATCCGTATAAGTTAATATTTTGCATGCAATTAGTATAAGGCCAGTCTTTCATCCACTTTGTTAGTACAGTTGTAAATTAGTATCCATATGCATTTATCTCAATTTGTGCAGCATATAATATAAAGAACTCTGTGTATCAGGTAAAGTCCAACTTTTATAGGGTGCACAAGTCCTTCTTACCTCCAGCTGCTGGTGCTTCCTATTAAACAGCTAAGGAAGCAAAGTCCAACAGAAGGTACCAACTTGTCTCCCAGAACGTTCAAAGCTGTCCACAGTTCAGCAGAATATCTGCATAGAGCCTCTCTGCAGCAATGTTAATTTTGACAAGAATTTTCAAATTAGATTTAGTCTTAGTCATTTACTTAAAATTGTAGTTGGTTTATATTCACATTGTAGTCTTTTTCTTTTACTCCGGTTTAGTCAAGATTTCGTCAGTGGATCTCAGTTTTAAATTAAGTTTAATTTTAGTTATAACTTTTGCAAACAGTTTAATGATACTGTAATGGATTTTGCTGAAGAACATTTCAATAAAATTCCTTTGGGAAGTTTGCATACCTTTAACTATGTGTTTAGTAATCTAAGCTCGGTAGGCTGAGACTGTGCTACATATTGAGTCTGACTTACCGTAGTGCTCCCATATATCATCTACAAATGTATCCCTTAAGTTTGTTATAACAAACAAGAGCAATACACAATCATATTTCCTTCACAGCAGGTCAGGTTTATTTGCTAACTATCTAGAGCATATATATGTTCTTTAAAAATGTGAAACCCTACCTCCAGTGTTAATTTTGACAAGGATTTAAAATTTATTTTTAGTCTTAGTTGCTTTTTTTCCCTTTTTTTGTTTTAGTTAAGATTTAAGCAGTGGGTCTCAGTTTTCCTTTTAGTCTAATGTTAGTCCAGAAATAAACTGTAGTAGATAATTATTTTTAGTAAAAATTTTCATTGACAAAATTTACACTGCTCCGCAGTATAGGGGCAATCAAAAGACACATTTCTTCACCTTAGTGTATTTCTCTGCAGCTTCATTTGATAAAAAGGACTTGTGCACCCCATAGAAGCTGGATTTTACCTGACACACAGGGGTATATTTACTAATATTCGTGTTTTAGCCATTTTTAAGGGTGTTTGAACTCGAATGGTATCGGGTGCATTTTACTGCACCTTTTTGAATCCTGATATGGTCATTTACTAAGCTGCCGAGTTTGCAACATTCGTCTTTTCTGATGTTGATGTGATTCGTAATGTCAGGCAGTGTTTTACGGGAGTGATGAGTAAAACACTGCCTGACAAAACACAAGGAATCCCGGCTGGATCTGTGAGATCCGTGCAGGGCTTCATTGTGCACCTTTAAAAAAAATTAAAGTGTTAAAAATCAAGAAAAAAATTGCGTGGGGTCCCCCCTCCTAAGCACAACCAGCCTCGGGCTCTTTGAGACGGTCCTGGTTGCAAAAATATGGGGAAAAAATTGACAGGGGTTCCCCCATATTTTTAACGCCAGCACTGGGCTCTACTAGTCAGAGAGATAATGCCACAGCCGGGGGACACTTTTATATAGGTCCCTGCGGCCCTGGCATTAAATCACTAACTAGTCACCCCTGGCCAGGGTACCCTGGAGGAGTTGGGACCCCTTAAATCAAGTACGTGGATTACAAGCTCAGAAGAGGACCGATCTACAATTTTATTTTCAAGTACCCCATGGATTCTACTTGGAGAAGTGGACCGACCCTCGTGTGAACATAGGTAAGTATGTGTGAATGTAGGTGTACATGTATGTAATAAAGTTTTACTTTCAAGGTGTGTGAGTTCTATTTTTATTTGGGTATTTTTTTTTGTAGTAGTACTACAGGTACCAGCGGGGCCCGTTTTTCCACCGCATGCTGGTACTTGTGGTTCTCCAAGTACCAGCTTGCGGGGGAGACTTGTTGGCACTTGTAGTACTGCTACAAAAAACAATATTCTTATTTTTACACATGGCTATCAGCCCCCCATCCGCAGCCCTTGGATGGGGGGACAGCCTCGGGCTTCACCCCTGGCCCTTGGATGGTTGGAGGGGGGACCCCTTGATTTTAGGAGGGGGGACCCCACGCAATTTTAAAAAAAAGTTTTTACACTAAATGACCCTTTCCCATAGATAACCATGCACATATCTCACTGATCCGTGCATGATTATCCAAACTCGCCAGGAAAAAGCAGGTCTATTTTTTTGCTGCTTTTTTTAACGAATCGCAAAAAAAAACACCCGCACTTGAGAGACTAACACCTAAATACGAATTAATAGTGAATACCCGTGTTGTATGAAATAACAGCCGCATTTGACCGATGGTCTATTCATTCGTATTTCTGAACTTAGCCTTGAAAACCATAACGAATAGCCCAAACACTGCCGAGATTTGTGCTTAGTGAATTCCCGTGTTGGGACAAAAAAAAAAACACAAATCGGTCAAACTCGGATTATTAGTAAATATAGGCCACAGAGTGCTGGATATTGTATGCTGCACAATTGAGATACCGTATTTGCATACAGAAACTAACAATTGTACTAACAAAGTGGATGAAAGATTGCTGATATAATACTAATTGCATGCAAAGGTAATAACTATTGTGGATACTGACAAAGTAGGTATTTTTCCACTTTACAATGAAAGGTCCATTAATACAGGTATATACATGCATGGATTAACAAGTTCCAATGTGCTTCACTATTTTTTAAACAATATATGCTTTTATTTTTAATAAATTATTTTAATATATTGTTATATGAATTAGACTAATTAGCAACAATTACATTGTTATATTGGTTTTAAATGACTTATGAGATCTATCTTTATGTATTGATGAGTAAACCACTATGATAGTCCTTTAATTATTTGAACAGTGCTTTCTTTTGGGGGGACTTACAGTAGTTCTGCAATTTTATTTTTTTGTGTTAGCAAAGAAATGTTCCTTCTCTTTCTGTCAATTAATAACTTGTAAAGAGAAGAATATGTTGTAGATTCCTCTTTGTCATGTTAAGAATTTCACAAAGTGTTTAACGGTGTCACAAACTCCTGGAAGAGGAACAGTAGGTTTACTCTGGCAAGTAAGAATGGAAACTATTTTGGATGTAGAAGGCCTAAATGATCATTAAAAAAGGTTATTATGTATGGATTTAGCCCAATTATCTCAATTGCCTGAAACATAGATCCAGATAAATGTCTTTAGGTTTTGATATACACTTTCCATTTGACCATTACTTTGAGGATAAAATTGCTGAAATATTGTTTATTTTCATGCTGAAGCATTTGCAGAGAGCTCTACAAAACTTTGAAGTGAACTCTACTCCCCAATCTGAAATGCTATAGTCCATAGAAATATGTGTCCACAGATGGTCAGGAGCTGGAAAAGGATGCAAGGGCGTATACAGTAGGAACTTGAGACTAAATGTTATGATGAGCATGAGTAGAACAGACTGCCACAAAAGCTATTACATCCCTATGCAAGGATTCCTAAAATTCATTATTCCCACAAAAAATTCCTGAGAACCAGATCCAACATCTTCACCCCTACATGCCTTTTAAAACATTATGAATGTGCCAACTGGAGTAGTCTTGGATTTAGCTTGGTTGCAACAAATGACTTTTCAGGCAATATTTTAATTTAATAGTCACATACCTGATGCAAGCTGGATTAAGAATGTGTTTATTCTTACAAGGAAGTTCTACAGTGGTATAGAATGCATGAGATAAAGCATTAGCCTTGATATTTTTGTTTTCAGGACAATATGTGAAGACATTTTTGAAACAGTTGAAGAACAAAAAACATCAAGTTGGCAATAATTTAAAAATTGCAGTGTTTGAAGATATAGAAAATATTTATGGTCAGTGAAAATCATCACATGGAATTTTGCTCCTTCTAACAGGAGACCCCAGTCCTGTAAAGCAAGTTTAATAACAAACAATTATTTGTCCCCTACAGCATACTTCTTCTTGGGAATGTAAAATTTGGGGGAGAAGAAACCACAGGACTACCACTTCCCAGCTGCATCTTTTTGAGAGAGAATTGCCCCAACATTAACTGTGGAAGCATCTACTTCTAAGAAGTAAGGTTACCTTAGAATTTGTGCTAATGTAAAGAGTTGCTTTAGTTAAATAAATCCTTTTCGGCTTCAGGGGGCCAATCATTGTTATTCTGTGATTTCCTGGCAAGAGCTATGCTGGAACAACTACCATTGAATAGTTCCTGATAAATTGTCTGTAAGAGTTGCAAAATCACAAGTGTTGCTGACTTACTTTTAATCCTCTAGGATGAGGAAAATTTGTAATGGTGGAAAGCTTGTCAGCATCCATCAAAATGCTGGTACCAGAGATAATGTACCATAAGATTGCTATCTCCTACTGCTCAAAGATGCATTTTTCCAACTTGCGGAAAATTTGGTTCACCCTCAGATAGGTTAAGAATTCATATCAAAAGTTTGTGATGGGAAGTAAAATCCATGGAAAAAAATCAGAATATCATATAGACATACCACAATATATTTATACAGGAGATCCTGCCATTTGCTAAACATACATTTATTTGAAAAGTGCTGGTGCATTACTCAATCCTAATGCCATCACATGGGTAAATTTCATATTCCACTCAACCCCAAATCTAATTCTTAACAAGTTTTAGGCCTTGCATATATCCAACTTAGAAAACCCTTTGGCCCATATATTTTGATGAAAGTGCTCAAAGATCAAAGGTAGGGGATACCGATCCTTCAACATAATGGCATTTAAATCCTAATAATAAATGCAAGGTCTGACACCCACATCTTTTTTTTTTTTAAGAAAAAGAGCCCAGTTCCTGCAGGAGACTTAGAATCCCTGAGGAAACCTCATTTTTTTATATAGACAGTTACTGCTTAAGGATGCACAATAATGTATATACGCAAGCTCCCTATGGGGAGCACCATCTTACCAGTTCAAACACTGAGTCTAATGATGAATGGTAGCAGCAAGAATTTTGCTTCCACATACTCCAATTATACTAAGAGGAGACTACAAAGGAACAGTAGGAATTCACAATTCTTTAACCATCTTGACTGTGATAAAATTCCTGCTTGCTTTGGAAAGCCATAAGTAATTCTGAAGACTTGTTCAACAGCAAGGACACTTTGAATTAAAAATTGTGATGAGGCATCTTTTTGGGGTGTATTGAACTGAGACTAATCTGAGAACCCCTTGATCACTTAGGCTTTCTCCAGAATGCTTGGACAATTGGTGAAATGGTGTCCTGGCTACCCACAATACAAGCAGAACTAGTTCTTGAACCTCCTTTCTTACTCCTCAGGAGAAAGATATGATTTGTTAATTTGTATCGGCTCTTCAGTGGACACAAGAGGAATTGAGAACTGGGAACCAACCTATATTTTGAGCAAGGGACTATTCCATTTCTAAGCTCTTTCCCTATGGCGAAGAAATGCTTTGATGCAGAGGGATATAGAATTATCTAAGGATGACCACAGATGCTAATCAGTCCTTGATTCGTTCAGATAACCATTGCAAGAAAGTAGCAACAAGGGCCTCATTATTCCAATGGAGCTCTGAAGCTAGAGTCTTGAATTATACAACATATTGGCCCACAATTTAAGTCCCTTCTTTCAGGCACGACAAAAAATGACGGAGGTTGCAGAAGTCACTCATTTGGGCATCAAAAAAGTTCACACTATTGTGTACCAGTTGTTTGTTTCTTTCCCATAAGGAAGAGGCCAGACCATGGCCTGACCACACAACAGGGAGATGATCCATGCCGCCTTAATTCTTTCCACTGGGAAGTTGGCAGCCTGTATATCAAATTGTATTGAACACTGATTAAAAAAAACCTAGACAACTGTAGGGGACCAGAACAATGTTGTGGTAAGAAAGATATCACATCTGAAGCTTATAGGTGTTTTTATCATTGATCGTGCATATAGTATATGGTATTTTGGGGGCACTTTCTGACACTTTAATTAATTTGCGAGAATAAATAACATATAAACCAATAAATCAAATAAAATCTAAAGGGGGGTACTCACGGAGCGATCGCTGCTTAAAATCTAAGCAATCTGACTAGATTGCTTAGATTTTAAGCACGATCGCTCCGTGTGTAGCCCCCTCAGCGATAGCGATGCGCAGCCCCGCGCATCGCTATCGCTGCTGCTAGACTGGCCTGCATGCAGGCCAATCTAGCGGGTCGCTCACTTCACCCACTGGGTGAAGTGAGCGGCCCCCCGTCTCCCCCCGCACGCTCAGCACAGATCGCGCTGTGCTGAGCGCCGGGAGAGATGTGTGCTGAGCGGTTCGCTCAGCACACATCTCTCTGACATCGGCCAGTGAGTACTGGCCTTAACAGCAAATGTGTTTTTTTCCAATCTGATAAAGGTTAAAAAATTGTTTATGTGCTTATGATCTAGTTGGGTGTATATGTTTTCCTGATACCTATGTATCAGTGTATGGGCATAAATATGCTATTTTTATGTACAGACTTTTAATTGAGTTTAATTTTTTTTTTTTTATACCTATGTGTCCAACACAGAATCAGCCCCAATATATTAAGTGTCAACTTACATTTTGGGAATGTACATTTAAATATTTCCAAAGGTAAATCAGTTACATAATGAAAAAAAAATTTGCTAAAACAAAATCAAAGGTTCAGACAATTATATCGTAACTATAATCCAAATGCAGCCTGATTGCAAATAGGATATTTATGGTAAGTATGAATTGCACAGCCATAATCCAACTTTAAAAAAATGTCTAAAACAAAAATGACCTAACACCACAACAAGCTGAGACAATTTATTCTTGTTCCAGAATCTGTCTCTTTTGCAAATCAAGATTAAGAACTCTATTAAATATCTGAGCTATTTTATAATCCAGTGATTAAGGAGGATAATGTAGGAATCTATTTTATATTTAAAGTAGATAATTGTCTTTTACCCAGCATAAGCTTTCAAGTATAAAACCAAACATACTGTGTGTACTGTATATGTTCAGAGTTTCAAGACATTCATATTTTACATACATTATACTTGGGAATAAATAACAATAGTGCAGTGTCCATCTTTAATCTAATTATTAGACTCTCAAAGCTTGTTTGTAATACTGCACTTGAATGTTACACAGAAATGTGAAAAATAATTATTTGCTTTTTCCAAACTAATTTTTAAAGCAAATTTGCCACAAATTTCCAGTTGGGAACTTGGAAGGTATATGTTTTGGCAGAGGTGGTGGTTTTGCCTACTAATTATGTATTACTCTGAACACAGAAAAACACATTTTGTGTTGAAATTTCTAACAGCAGTGACTCTAAAATAAAGGGTGTATAAAGTGCCCGGCCTCTCAGGTGTCCCAGTGGTGCAAAGACGCTGTAACCACATCCTCAAGATGGGGCAACTATGCACACTTCTTCTGAGGGCCCATATAGATATTCGGAACCTGCAAACCTCTTGGCAGAATTGGGCAACAGTAAAAAAGAAAGATGCAGTTAATGAGATATAAATTTGTGGCACCATAAATTAATTGTGCTGTACCAAAACTGGATGATGTATGTAGAAACAGCTGTTGTAAGGCCTTCATTCCAGTTAGTAGAAGTCAATGTTTAAAAAGAAAAACATAATCCTTTCTTTTTTTACTTAACATCAAGACTAGTACAATTACTATTTACCTAAATGTAAATATGCATCTCATGCTAGTAAGAAGATATTACCATTTATCATAATAGATTTATTTTTTTATGACATTTATGGTACATTATTTCTGCTACTTCATTTCTAGGAGAGGAACTGACAGATACTTTTAATACGGAATACACCTTTTTCTTAACTTTGCTAATTTCCTAAATTGCCATCTACTATTTGTTATGTCTCTCCAAAAACAAGGTACAATTTTCTTTTTAATTGGAGGCATATTTTAATTTAATAATTTGCGATCTTTATCATGATTGATATAATTATTTGTATTATATACAATGTTGATGAGGATGTTTAATTAGGCTCTAGACAAGGTTTCCCTTTTGAATCCCCTTCTGCTGACCAGCAATATTAAATTTTGTATTTTCAATTAATGTTCCTGTTTATGTATTATAATAACATTTCACACTTGTTCTTGTGTATCTTCAATTAGGGGGAAAATAGTGCATTGCTGGGCCCATAGCTAGAAATGGAGGGATCAGTATCCCAGGCAGCTGTCCAGAGTTCATTGACCTCTTCTAAGCATGCTTGGGTTAAGTAATGGATGAAAGCAAATGACAATCAACCATTTGCTACCAAACACTGGAAAATGGACAAAACCTGTAATTCATACAAATTAGTTAAATCACGGACAGGTCGATTGTCACCCAAATGGTCGATTGTCATTTGCTCTCATCCATTACCAGGTTTTCATTCCAACCAGCCAGATATGACAGATTATCTGCCAGATAATTGTATAGTTTATGCCCAACTTAAGAAATGGTGCATTATTGTAAACAAACATTGCTTAGTGTGACCAATGAAAATACTACAAATATTATGTATTTCTTATTAAATGAAACCCCACAATGTGAATTTTCAGAACAGAAACATAAAAATAAAATGTTTTTAAAAAAAAAAGGAAAATATCAGTGAGAGAGGAACATTTTATGAGGAATGACTGATGACTGATGAGGGGTGACTCAAGAAAGACTCCTAAGAAGTTAAAATAATGAATGATAAGTGATGACTACTACAACCTACTTTACACATCAGTTTCCTTCTTTAATTAAAGAAAATATTTTTATACTAGAAAGTTTGATTCACTGCTGCTATTTCTTCCATGCAAAATGGACTTTCAATTATGTACAATAGATAACAGCTAACTGCTAGCTGCTACCTGAGAATTTTTACACATTGTTATTTGGGGGGGGGGATGTAACTGAGTTAAAAAGAAGAACACCAAGGGCCACAACTACCACATAGTAGTAGGGTTTTACCAGTGGTGCTGCCGCACAGAGCCCTGTGGGTGGCACCACTGTTCCACCATAGGCCCTGCATCTTCTAGCGAATATGACACCTGGAACATCCCCCTCCAGCCAGGATCACTACTGCATTGTCGGACAGAACATCCTTAGGATGCTTCAGAAGTGCACACTGTGGCTCTTAAAAGCCCCCAGACCCCTGGGAAGTATTGTAATTCCTGCCCCTGGTGGCACCATCCTCTCCTCATTGCATTATGATGTTGAGTGCTCCTAGGGCGTGGCAGGCAACGAGCGCAGAAAAGACCAGTTATAGCAAAAAAAAAAAAACTTCCTTCACTTCCTTAAAGGGCAGTTATCTGTGAGTTTATTTTTAATTTGTAGTTCAGAATTAGTTTTGATGTAGTACTTTCCAATTCTACAACCGTGATGGGCAACTTTCAAAAACGTATTATGCCAAATGCCCAATTTTCTACTGTAGGACTTTTTCTTCCTATGCACCATTTCAGAGCTACAGGTATAAGAGAGTTGGATACGATATTAAAAATTACATCAACATGTATATAAGTACATATTTTGTATAACACCAATTTTCTGCAATGATATTTATTATATTTTAGTCCGTTAATATGTTTGTGTGGTTTTCTGAGGACCCGCTGCAGAAGTGTTTTTTGTGTGTTTTATATTACCCTACACTATACAACTTCACAGTACCTCAACTCTAACTTTCCTTTTTCTTATTCCCTATTACTATCCTATGCATTGATTTATTGAAAATATATAAAAAATATGGAAAAAAAAGTCTAAAGCAGCCTTTTGCAATGAAATGAAATGGGTTCTCAGCTCCAATTTCAGTGTAATAAGCCACTACAAATCATCTGTGGGTTGCAGTATCAATTATTAAGTTTTGTTTTGACAAAACAAATTTTCATATGAAAATTCTTCTCTTAAAAAAACACACAGTGGCAAGAGTATATGGTCAAATGATTACAGCATTTTTGTATATACAGTACAGTATGTTTATAGATTTCTGTGCTACAAAGAAATGAAACAAATAAGTACTGGCCAAATAAATGTGCTCGTGATCTGAAGATGAAAACAATTTAATTCTATTTCTGTCTATAACGGTATCTCAGCTGTATGATTTACAAAAGCTCCAAATACTGCTTGTTAATGAAAACAGTACTGGTTAAGCCTTTATAAAAGTAAGAAATTGTAATAAAATAGGAATGTGATGACAATGTGAGGACAAAGTTAGCACAGTGACTGGTTATTTCATTGTGTGCAATGTAAACTCTAAATCCATGAAAGTTCTATGACTGAAAAGCTAGAATTTGAGTAAAGCACATTAGGAAACTCTTATACTCTATGTACCAAGTACAACACTTGTCTAACAAAGTGTGAAAAATATGCAGTGTATCTGTAAATTAAAATCATTGTGTAAAGTGCAAACAGTATATAACTGTTTGTAAAAACCATCTAGTGGGAATTATGCCTAATGGTTTATGGAACTGACTTTTCATGAAATCTACACTAATCTCTAGCAGAAGAGAAAGTCGGAATCTACTGTAGCCAGCAGAAATCGGACAATACAAGTCACCTCGCTTTAAAGTATTGACTATTTTGGTCTATTAATTTTGTGTTTGTTCTCTTATCACAACCAACCAGACAACTTTTGTCAATAAAAGTGGAAATCTCCTGCGTACCAGATGTGGAATGAGCTAAAGTATTTAATTTATTTTGTACCAGCTTGTCCATATATTTCTTTTACTGTTGTTTGTGTAGTCTCTTTATGTAAGCAATGTTGAAATTACATTTTTTCCTCTTTACCATGGACAGAATTTCTAAACACCAAGGAGTTACTTTAGATTAAATTTGTATTTGTGTATTTAAGGGATATAGTCTGCAGATGAGATACTGTATGTGTCAACTTTGATATGGTAGTTAAGATGGGTATTTATTTAGAACATCCCACTTATTAATCTTCTCTCAGATTATAATTTTTCCATAAATACTGTAAAATAGTTCATACTTTGTTAACATAGTAGGTAAAGTAGTAGCAGTGCGGAGTAACGTCAGCTGGGGTGGATTAGCCACAGTGAAAATCCCCGGATACTGATGGGGTCATCCCTCAGCCAGTTTTTTATTTCCTGGAATAGTATTAAAAATGTGTCGTACTCTGTGGCTCAATCACGCCAAAATAGCCACTGTCTGCGCACCTTGTCCCATGCAAAGCATCTTTATTGTTCAAAATGTGTAACTATGGGCCTAATTCAGATCTGCTCGCACACTAGCTATTTTATGCAGTGCTGCGAACAGATAGATGCCGCCTATAGGGGAGTGTATTTAAGGTTTGCAAGTGTGTGAATGCATGTGCATCTGAGTAGCTCTGACCTTATTCAGTCGCTGTGATCACTTCAGCCTATTCGAGCCCGGAATTGACGTCCGACACCCGCCCTGCAAATGCTTTGACCCACCTGTGTTTTTCCAACCACACCCAGAAAACGGTCAGTTGCCACCCACAAACGCCCTCTTCCTGTCAATCTCCTTGCGAACGGCTGTGCAAATGGTTTCTTTACTAGAACCAGTGCACAACAATGATCTGCTTTGTAACCGTATGGCGCACCTGCGCATTGCGAAGCATACGCATGCGCAGTAGTTACCTGACCTGCACAGCGAAAAACGCTAGCGAGCGAACAGATCTGAATTAGGCCCTATAAGCAGCAAGAATCCATTGCTAGCATACACTTACCATTGGGACTTGCAGCACTTGTATATCTGTGCGCTACTGAGAATGACTCTGTAAAAAGGGCTCCAATATGATCAGTAGCATCTTTTACTCTTGCCACGTTCCTTTGTGCTATATCTGTGACTTTGTATGTGTTCTACCAAATACTGTGTGATTGAAGTCACAGCCTAGTGGCTCTCATACATTGAGAGTGATTTTTGCCGTATCTTCGATGCGACTAAAGCAGGGTACACACCACAGCAACATGTCCCCCAACTGCTTGTCGTGCTGACAGAGCAGCTAATTCAAGTAAGCATATACACTTACCGATTGGCCACTTGATATGTCAGTCCTCACATCACAGCTGGGTGGGCATTTGAATTTGTCTGCAAAGCTGTGACATCAGTCACTGCAGCAAGTGTATGGACTGTTGGTGGGCTGCCCATACCCACAGCCAGGGTATGTACATGATTAAACCATCCCGCTCATTGTTTGCACACACTTGCCGATCTGTCCAGTATGTACCCAGCATTAAATGCAAAATGTAAATAAAAATATGGCACACTACTCATCTTGGAACATCTCAGTCATGCCAAGTCTTTTGTGCCCTATGGCACAAAGAAGCTCAGTGTATTAGGACTAGGGATGTGCACTGGCCCAAATCTTGGGTTTTGGGTTCTTGTTTTGGATATGTATCTCCTTCCTGTTTTGGATCTGTATCTCCTTCATGTTTTGGATCTGTATCTCCTTCATGTTTTGGATCTGTATCTCCTTCATGTTTTGGATCTGTATTTGTTTTGCCAAAACCTCCCTTGCGAGTTTTGGATCTGTATTTTTTTTTAAATCATAAAAACGGCTAAAATCACATAATTTGGGGGTGTTTTTGTTCCTACAGTATTATTAACCTCAATAACATTAATTTCCTCTCATTTCCAGTTAATTTTATCCACCTCACAGTTCACAATATTGTTTTCATCCAGCTTAGGCCAAAAGGTTTGCACCAAGGTAGCTGGATGACTAAGCTAAGTGACAGCAGTTGGTGGCACAAACATGTGGCACTTAAACTTCCAACATGACACATCTAGGAAACAAAATGGCACTGCAGTGGTAGACAGGGTGGCAGTTTAATAAATTATACAAATTTTTGTTGTCTACACAAGCAGACAGTCAGCAATGTTCCAAACAGCACATAATACAAAGTTAAGGGGTGCAAGATGGAATTGTCCTAGGGACCTCCCACCTACTAGGAATAGTAATTAAACACTGTAGTTTAATTTCACTAACAGTGTCGCACAATACATGTATGAGTAAGAAATAAAATATATTACTGTGGTATCACCTTCATACACAGCATCACACAATACGTCTGTGAGACAGAAATAGTAATCGAACATTGCAGTTGACCTTCACCAACAGTGTTGCACAATATGTGCATGCGTAGGAATTAAAATATATTACTGTGGTACCACCTTCACCCACAGCATCGCACAATACATTTCTTCATCAGAGATAGTAAATGAACACTGTGGTTGACCTTCTCCAGCAGTGTCACCCAATACGTGTATGAGTACAAAATAATAATATACTGCAGTCTGACCACCAGTTTTACAGTACTTATGAAAACAAAATAAAAATTCTTTAGTACACTGGGGTACAGCACAAACAAAAATATATATATATTTTTATAATTATATTTTTAGGCTTTTTGGTTTTAATTTTATTATTTAAATTTTACATGGGGCGGAGCCCCTGGATGGATGGACAGATCATTCCTTTCAGATACAGCAGACAGGGCACCCCTGGACTAATACAGCAGACAGGGCACGACTGTATTGGTACAGCACACAGGGCACCCCACCTAGACTAATGCAGCATACTTAGCACCCCTGGACTGATATAGCAGACAGAGCACCCCTAGACTGATACAGCAGACTTAGCACCCCTGGACTGATACAGCAGACTTAGCACCCCTGGGCTCATACAGCAGACTTAGCACCCCTGGACTGATACAGCAGATGTATCACCCCTGGACTGATACAGCAGACAGATCACCCACCCCACACCAGACAACACAGTACTGAGACAGACACGTCCATCCAGTACACTCCCCACAGCCAGAGTGAAGATGGCACTGATCACTGGAGACCTTTATAGAATTTTAAAAAAAACACCGGAATCCGACAGCAGGATGATAACGTTTTGCCTCAATTTGGTATCCGAGTCTAGTGGGAAACCCTGAGCCAGACTCGGATCGGGAAGTTCAGGTGGGTCTGGTTCTCGGAGAAGCGGACACGCTCATCTCTAATTAGGACACATCTGTATTTTCATTTTGACTGGTGGCACACGGGGGCTTTTTGGTGTGAACCTGGGTCTGCCACTGCTTCTACATTGACTGTCCAGACATACAGGGAATGGTCCAGGCCTAAAGGGGGCAGCCCCTGCAAAGAATCACGTGTGTAACAAGGAGCCTGGATCCCCTGCCCATCGCATCCTGCCACCAGCACTGCTGCACACTGTTTTTTGTCATGGCATGCTAAGTCCTTTTTCACAGTGCTGAATTACACATAGAGGACCTGTAACACAGCCAGGTCCGGAGCCAGAGGTCTGAACAGAAGATCACAGAAGCATGCAGGGGAAGTCATGAAGGATATTGCCGCCCAACACACAGAATATCTGTCTCCTGGTGTGTCATACTAAAATATTTTAGACAGTCTTAATTCTATAGATTCAACCCATATGTATGCAAGGGAGTGTTAGGGTTAGGCTGCAGAACAGTGTCGGGTTCCTGGCCATCATGATGTTTCTGTTGGTCTTCTGACTGCTATATACTGTATGCCACAGCTTTCTTGCTTTATTGAAAAAAGTAGCTCTTTCTTCAACACTTGGATTATCCTGGTAAATAGTAATCCTATTTATCACCAGAAAACTAGAGAATGTTATTGTACTCTTCAAACTCTTCCTGGACATCCCTACATACAGTACAGTGCTATTCCTCAATCCCCACATACAATTAAGTACTATTACTGCCATACTGTACCTAAATACACTACTATTCCTGCCATCTCTAGATACAGCACCTGGAAAAAAAAAGGCACATGCAATCTAAAGTCACCAGACTGCAGAGCATCCAGGAGATAAGGGCTGTTCACTGCACAGCACCACAGGAAAGGGAAGTTGCAGAGCCCTAGAGTCTGGGAGGACTAACCAGAGGTGACGGGGGAAGCAGGAGGGTCATACTGACCCCCTACTGTCAGAGAAGCCATTGCCGGGAGAGAGAGCCATTGACACAGTGTGAAAGAACCACTGCTGTGTCTGCCTCTTTTCTGAGTCTCTGGCTCCATCTACAAAATGTACTTCACAAAATGGCTGCCGTCTCCCCTGGCATCCTTCACCACCATCTTCTCAGGTGGTGGCCGTTTTGGGAGGGACATTTTCACAGTATTTTAAGCGACCATCCAGACAACATAGATTACTGCACACACTGCACACGGTCTGGTGACCCTATTGATTGCATGGCTGGCCCAACCCTAGAAACAGCCCTGCCGCGGATGTCTCATTTTGTTTGATGGCAGTGCTAACATACAATGAGATGATAATGACATTCACAAGCACTAGTGGACCGTTAGTGATTGGCTTATTGCACATGCATTTGAAGCTTTCTTGCTTACAGTGTAAGCAAGAAAGGAGATTGAAAAAAAAGTAGAAATAAGGAAACAGAAGGAAGAAGGAAGAGACATATATAAGATAAAAGAAACTTGAGGACCCAGAAACATCCTCACAGCATAAAAAGCAATTGTTGTGTATCCAATGTTCAATATTCAGATGTAGCATTTGCCTGAGGCAGTTTTTTGGATATAATATAAATCATTTCAAAAGGAGTCCGCTACCTTTCAATGACCAACACACCACAACACAATGACAAAAGGTGATGGGCTTGGAGAAAACACCAGTATTCCACATCCCTGAGACAGTATTCATTTTGAAGTTCCCCAAAAATTTGAATCTACCTTTTGAGATTAGTAGTCTCACCCTAGATAAGTTCAAGAACTGATGATAGCCGGTCTGAAACAGAGGATTTGAGAGGAGGGACGTAAGGAGATAAAACACAGAAGATACTCCCTTCTAAGTCTTCTTCACACATCTAATGTGGGACATATAGTTAGATGATTTCCATTTGGTATTTTATGACACCAGGCAAGATAAGCCAAAGGAAAAGGGGAAGACAAATCCTCGATACCAATCCACTGTTTCCTCCCTCCACCCCTAGTCAAATCAAGAATCAACTGCTTGATAGTATGCAATCAACATGGGGAACTGCTTACCACCTTGATGCTTGTGCCTATATTAAACTGTATGTTAAAACCTGAGCTTCCGCCCACCCCATACAAAATAGCAGAGAGCCTGATTAAGGTCAGACCGGAAACCAGAAGGGATCCTCACAGGTAGTGTTTGAAACAAATGAAAAATGTGGGAGAATAATCATTTTGATAATGTTCATCCTACCAAGCCAGGAACATTTCTGAGAGGAACCAACAGCCAGCTCCCTGCATATCCTCTTCAGTAAGGTACATGGTTAGAACAGCTGATTAATATTTTTGTGCATCAGAAACCATAGATATTTAAGATTTGTGTGGTTCCATTTAAAGGGGAAAGACTGTTTCAATGCACCTACTAGCATGGTTTCAGGGGCAGATACATTCACAGCTACAGATTTCATATAGTTAATCTCAAACTTAGATAGACATAAAATTTGGGTATAAGGCACAGTAATGTTGTTACTGGATGTTGCAACAGGTCATCACCGAAAAGTGCTAAACAATAAACTGTGTGATTTAAAGTCACCCTAGAGAAACATACAGTACACAGTACAAAAATCAAGGGCAAGAGAGGACAGCTTTGAAAAGTTCTGCAATATACAAATATTTAGCAGAGGGAACCCCACTCAGCTTCACATGTATGGAGGGAATTGTTTAAAGCACTAGTATCATGTGAAGGCACATATTATTGTCCAATCCCATATGTTCCAAGACCCCTTCTAAAATGCCAGTCCACTCAATCAAATGCGTTTTCAACATCTGTAGATAAATGTACAGAGTGGTCTCTAGAACTGGACTAAATTATATATAAGGTCTAACAGTTTTGTGGTGAAATACTTGGCTTTTCTCCCAGGCACAAAACCCACTATCAGAGTGAATCAATGTTGGGTGCAGAGGCTTCAGGAGGTTTTATAAGATTTATTGAAGCCTAATAGCTAGTGCATAATTTGCAAGCAAAATAAATGATTTAATGTATGTGTGATGTATGCTTGACTTAAATATTGTAGATATGCTACTGATGTTAAACGCACACATCTTGCCACAGTTGTAACTTTGCACTTGTCTGCAATTGCAGTTTTTGTCAATGAACATATTTTCCATTTGCGATTTGAGATTAAGTTGAACATCAGCCGTAATTAAAATAAATATAAAAGACTTAGGGGGAATTCAATTAGCTTTGATAATTTACTGTCGCTAATTTATCCACCTGGGGGCTATTCAATTATTTGTGGGGGGGTTTACCAGCCTGTTAAACATGAATCCGTGAAATTTCACGGATTCCCTGCATTAACGCCCAATAACCCCGGTTAACGCCTATTAACACATTAAGTTAATGGGCATTAACAAGCCTTTCGGAAATAGTTGGGAGGTTAATTGAATAGCCTCATGCATTAAAGCCTGAGGTTACCTTCATTAACCACAGTAAAGTACCATGGGTAATTTAATCTCCCCCATAAAATATAAAAGAATTCCAAAATTAATACAAAACATTGTGCACTTATTTTACTTTACTAATAATATCTATGGAATCAAATAAAAAATAAAAAAAATTGGAAACACTACATGATTAATATATCTGAAGTATGAAAATGTCAGTAATTCATTTAACCCTCACACATACTTTAGGTGCAAGGAACACTTTGCTCAATTCAATTTCAGGCTTAAATAGTAAAACACAAACCTAAGGCGACTGGCAGATAGAAGCAATCTCAGCGCCACTTGAAACAACTATTTAGATTTAAGATAAGATCACATGCAGTGTTGCTTGTTTTCTTCTTAACTTTTTGTTCTCCTATTGATTGTAATCATGTGAAGTAATCAGTTTCCTTTAACTTCCTAATGTTTTTTTACAGATAAAGAAAAAATTGATTGCAAAGGGTGTAATTCTTCAGCATTTTCTAAAGGAATACAAAACAAATTAACCTTATCAGTCCCAAATGGGTCAGAAACATTATCTAATCTTCACTAGAACCAATCATCATGTAGATTTTTCAGCATTAAGTAGAGATACAGTAAACACAATTGCTGCAATTTTCATGTTTCATGTTTTGTTTTTTTGTAAATTGGAAAGAAAAGAGCTAAATTTTGATACTAAATCATGATTTAAAAACATTTTAAATAAAAACAGTTTAGAAAATTGCCACAAAGGGGGGTATTCAGTAGGTAATGCTACTGAGATGCGATCGCATCTCCCCAATATCTCTCGCAGTGTGCACACACAGGACCATCACTGCACATGCGCTGGCTAGTAAAATGCGATCGCATCTCACTGGTGTGAATGCCTCTGCCTGATTGAGAGGCAGAGGCGTTCGCGAGGCAGCCATTCAATGTTGTGGGGGGCAGTGACTCGGTGTTGTGGAGGCAGGGGGCATCCACAAATCAGTGATGTGGTCGCAGGGTATTTGCATGCTGGGTGGCCTTGCCCTATGCTGGGCGGCACAGGGCAATGCAATCACAGCCAGATGCAGTTTCATAAAATAGCAAAACTGCAACTGAAGCTGAATGAGGGCTAAAATTGGGTTTATAAGTGTACATTACAGTATATGTTTGTAAGAGGTACTAGAGACTGTATGAATTACACATGATATACCGGTGGATGGGTGCCAGCTGTCAGTATACCAACAGCGGCATCCCATCTGTCGGAATCCTGCTGCGCTCACCATGCTTCGGACCCGGTGGTGAGCCCAAATCGCTGACAAGGTTACCAGCTGCACTAAACACTCTTTCGGAGTACACACTGGAGGTGGGGCAAGATAGGTAAAATAAATCCAGTTTGTGCAAGGCCCTCCAAATTGCCTCTTTTTCCTACCAGTATACATATGGACTGACTGACATGCCTATTTGGATGCTGTTACCGATATAGTCCTCCACCATTCTTTCAACGGTGACAGCATCACATGCAGTGACAGTAGACATGTCAATAATTGTTGGCAGCTCCTTCAGTCCCGACCAGATGTCAAAACTTGCATCTGACTGCCCTGGATCACCACCAGTGGGTCAGTGAGGAAATGTTATTCTTTTCCTCACAGCCACAGTTGTGGGAGAAAATGAAGGAGGAGCTGTTGATGGGTCACGTTCTGCTTGAGCTGACAATTTTCTCACCAGCAGGTCTTTGCACCTCTGCAGACTTGTGTCCACCGGAAAGAGAGATACAATGTAGGCTTTAAACCTAGGATAGAACACGGTGACCAAAATGTAGTGATCTGATTTCAACAGATTGACCACCCTTGAATACTGGCAAAGGATGAAGGGCTCCATCCACAAGTCCCACATACTTAGCTGAATTGCTTCATCTTAGCTCCTCCTTCAATTTTTCCAGCTGCTTCTGAAAAAGCCTGATGAGGGGAATGACCTGACTCAAGCTGGCAGTGTCTGAAAGGACTTCATGTGTGGTAAGTTCAAAGGGTTGGAGAACCTTGCACAACACGGAAATCATTCTCTACTGCATTTGAGTAAAGTGCATTACCCCTCCTTTGCCTATGTCATAGGTAGGTGGATGTATAGGCTTGAATGGCCTTTGCTGCTCCTCCATCCTCTGAAGTATATAAAGGGTTGAATTCCACCTTGTTACTACCTCTTGCTTCAGGTGATGGCATGGCAGGTTTAAGAGTATTTGCTGGTGCTCCAGTCTTCGGCACGTAGTCGCTGAATGTTGAAAGTGGCCAGCAATTTTTTGGGTCACAGACAGCATTTCCTGCATGCCCCTGTCATTTTTCAAAAAATTATGCACCACCAAATTAATTGTGTGAGCAAAACATGGAACGTGCTGGAATTTGCACAGATGTAATGCTCGCACAATATTGGTGGCATTGTCAGATATCACAAACTCCCAGGAGAGTCTAAGTGGGGTAAGCCATTGTGTGATGATGTCCATCAGTTTCTGTAAGTGGTTCTTAGTGGTGTGCCTATTACAGAAACCAGTGATACACAGTGTATCCTGCCTAGGAACGAGTTGGCGTTTGTGAGATGCTGCTGCTGGTGCCACTGCTGTTGTTGCTGCAGAAGACAATACATCTGCCCAGTGGGCTGTCACAGTCATGTAGTCCTTAGTTTGTCCTGCTCCACTTGTCCACATGTCTGTGGTTAAGTGGACAGTGGGTACAACCGCATTTTTCAGGACACTGAGTACACTTAATGTCCCTGTACAGTCCGGGCATTGCTTGCCTAGTGAAATGGAATCTAGACGGGATTTGGTACCGTGGACACAGTACGTCCATCAACTGTCTAAATCCCACTGCACTAATGGCGGATTCCGGACATACGTCAAACACCAGAATAGTTGTTATGTCCTCAGTAATCCACTTTGCAACAGGGTGACTGCTGTCATATTTCATCTTCCTCGCAAAGGAATGTTGGACAGTCAATTACTTAGTTAAAGTAATTGACTGTCCAACATTCGATCGTCGATCGTCATCCCACTTATTCTCTGGGATGACGATCGACTTCCAGCAACAACAACAGCAGCAGCAGCAGCAGTAGGCGCAACACTCAAGGATCCTCTGGAGGAATCCCAGATAGGAGATGACTCATAAGTCATGCCAGTGACATGGCCCGCAGGACTACTTCTGATCCTGACTGAGGAGGAAATTGACGATGAGGGAGTTGGTGGTGTGAATTGCAGGAGCTTGGATACAACAGGAAAAAGGGACTTAGGTGTCACTGGACTGCTTACATTCTTACCCAAAGTTTCTGAACTTGACAATGACTTATGAATGTGCTGCAGGTGACATATAAGGGAGTACGTTCCTAGGTGGTTAACGTCTTTACCCCTACTTATTATGGATTGACAAAGGTAACACATGGCTTGGCACCTGTTGTCCAGATTTGTAGAGAAATAAGTTCACACCGAAGAGGTGGATTTTTTGGTATTTTGCCCAGGCATGACTATGGGCTTTTTCATCCCATGGACCACAACTGTCTCCACTGGTGCCTTATTCAAACAAACCACATAACCATCACAATCCTCATCGTCAACTTCATCCTCAGCGCCAGCTTCTTATGTCTTCTGTGTGCAGTCCAACTGCTGCATAAGTAATCCATTAGCACTAGGCCTTGTGTCAGGCTGCTCACCTGCAGTGACTCTCCTCATTAAGGGTGCTTGTAATTTGTGGCTGTCCTGATTGGATATTGTGTCCTTTTTGGCTGTCCTGATTGGATTTTGTGTCTTTTATTACCAAGCCTGCCTAGGACCAAGCTGCTGGTTATGCTCAGTCCTTATCCTGATTCTGTGCAAACCTGATCTACTCAGTCTATCCTGACAAACCCTGATGAACCCTGAACAGTTCATGTAATCCTGTCATACTCTGAGCCAGCTGTTTTCCTGCAAGTGCCTGATCCTGGGTGTTCCAGTCTACACTGTCTCTATTAAGAGCTTCTGTTTATGAACCTGATACTGTGCACAATCCAATGTACTTTAGCCTGTATTTGCTCAACTGGAGCTTCTGTTTGTATCCTGTGTTATTACCCATGTTCTGTCAGTCTGGTCCCGCAGAATGTCTTTCTGTGTCACTTGTAGCATCTATTCCACCACGTTATACATGTACCATTGGTGTCGCTATTAGTGGTCACTTCAGTATTCCAGACCTGCCTGTTTGTACGTCTGTAGCCGGCACCGCTCTGCGGTCTGGTCCTGTATTTATGTCTACCTGTGCTGGCGCTGCTCCACACTCCGGTCCAGCAGGTCCATTTGTGAGTTCCAGTAATGTGTGATATCTGGTCCTATATTTCTGTCTGCCTGTATCATATTTAGATGCTACCAGGGACTGCACTGCTATCACCTCAGCCATTATGGTTCAGTAGCCAGTGCTTGGTTTCCAATCTCCAGTACTGTGACACTAGTGAGTACCATCTGCTGCAGTGATCCTGTGCCAGTCGCACACGGTAGTGTGCTGAAGTTATTGTTTGTCCTGTGTGTCTGGTCCTTCCTTTTGTGTCACAGTCTGACTCCAGTTCCGTACTTGCCTTGCCCAGCCTCCCACAGCAGCCTTGTCTATCATAAAAACCTGGGGCCATCTGAGTACTGGGTGGACCTAATCCTCCCAGGAAAGGCGGCTGCTATAGGCGAAGTCTTTCTGCTGCAGGAGGCTAAAGGACTACTGGGTAAGAACAACAGCGCCACCTAGTAACATCCTGGTGGAACCCCTAACACTGGTGTACTTCTACAGTGACATCCTCAATCTCAATATCAGCAACTGGACTGGCAGTGCTCCCAGCACTTGCAGAGGGCATGCAAATGGTGGTAGGATCCTCCTCTTTCCATACAGTCTTGGGAAAGTGAGGCCTAGACACACTTGGACTCTCCTTGGGGTTTTGTGATATCTCAAAGTCTGAACGCACATTTGTTTTTTCTTGTGCTTTAACAAGCTTTATTTTTTTATATTTCAAGAGGGAGGAGGGCTTCCATCTTCATGAGAAGCTGAACCACCAGTCATGAACATAGGCCAAGGCCTTAGCCTTTCCTTGCCACTTAGTTTTGTTAATGGCAAAATGCCAATTTATGTTTCTCATCAGATGATTTCTTTTTTATTTGGTTATTCATTTTTGCTTCTTGGATTTTACATGCCCTCTATGACATTGGGTATTGCCTTAGCAGACGACGTTGATTGAATTGCATCGGCAATGTCATGACTGGTTGCAGCAGCTTCAGCACTAGTACTAGGAAGTGGTTCCTGATCTTTAACAATTTTTTCCTCCACATTTTTGTTCTCCATTTCATAGGACAGCACCCTTTTATTATTACAGCACAAAGAATGGTGCCCCTTTATTTTTACAGCACCTGACAGGGCCACAGTGTTCCTTTATTTTTACAGCACCCCTATATTTTGACAGCATACAGGACAGGGCCACATCATTCCTTTATTTTTACAGCACCCCTATATTTTGATAGCATACAGGACAGGGCCACAGCATTCCTTTATTTTTACAGGACCCGACTTGGTCACAGTGTTCCTTTATTATTACAGCACCCCTCTATTTTGACAGCATATAGGACAGGGTCACATCATTCCTTTATTTTTACAGCACCCCTATATTTTTACAGCATACAGGACAGGGTCTCAGCATTCCTTTATTTCTACAGCACCCCTATATTTTTACAGCATACAGGACAGGGCCACACCATTCCTTCATTTTTACAGCACCCCTATATTTTTACAGCACACAGGACAGCACCCCTAACAACACAGGACTGCACCGCTATACAGCACAAGACACCACAGGACAGCACCCCTGTGCAACACAAGACAGCACAGGACAGCAACACCCCTGTACAGCACCCCAAACAGCACAGAACACCCCAGGACAGCAACCCTGTACAGCACAGGACAGCAAGCACCCCTAACAGCACACAGGACAGCACCCCTAAAGAGCACACACTGACCCCACCACCCACAGAGAGACAGAGATCTGTCTCCCTCACTCTCCAAGTCCGGATTGAATCCAAAATCCGCGAGAATCTGACAGCGGGATGATGACATTCTGCCTCGTTCTGGAATCTGAGTCTGGCGGGAAGTCCCAAACTGGACTCGGATCCATGCTCGGATCCCAAAGTCTGGGGGGTTCGGATCCCAGAGATTCAAACTCGCTCATCCCTACAATCAATACATTTTTGTTATGTCTAGTAAGAATAGATATTATGTATTAAGCAGTGGAGGAACTTATGAGTGGATGGCCCAGGTGCAAAAATATAATTTGGGCTCCCCTCGTCCACTACAACCCAAGTTAACAATATGCAACATGTCAATGAGTGACAGGGAGAGGCAGAGAGTGACAGCATAAGGCAGGAGAAGCCAGAGGTTGACATAGAGAAGCAGCGGGTAACAACATAAGGCAAGGGAAGGCAGAGGGTGACAGTTGAAGGCAGGGGGAGTCAGAGGGTGATAGGTGGAAGCCTATATGCCTATCTGCTCTGTCTGTCAGGCAGACTATGACAGTGCAGTTACACTGTTGTGAGCTGCCTTTAATTCATAGACAGCAGTAAATAAGAAAAAATGCCGTCATTAATTAGAGGCAGTAAGGGGCTGTGATCATCAACGCTGATACAGTAGATTGAAGGACTACTCTATCAGCTGGCACAAACATGGTCAACCCTATTTCCCTAAGGTAAGAAGCAGGTCCATCAGGCAGTGGGGCCCATACTGATCTCTGCACTGAGATAGTCAACTAATATTGCTCAAAATGGTCTGCAGGGGCACAGAAGGGGTACATTGCTGGTCTGGACAGCAACAAATCCCTTAGTTCTCAGGGGCCCGGCGCAATGCACCTGCTGCATCAATGTTAGTTCCGCCTTTGGTATTAAGGCCCTTAATCAGTAAAGGATACAAAAGTAAAAATATTGCAATAGAGCGACCATAGTGGAGTGTCGACGAAATGTTGCGGGGGCGTGATCCATTTTTGGGGCAGCTGTGTGATGTCACACGCAGCCACTCCAAAGAAAAAAATGGTGGCGATGCGGCTGCATATGCAGTGGGCATCCTCAAATCCCAGGTCAGCAATGCAGTCACAAATAGATTGCAATGCTGGGCGGGACTTTGCATGCTAGGTTTATTTTCAACTTTTAAGAATTGTCCATTTTGTTCTTGAAATATTTTTATATTGTACAATTTCTGGTAAATAGATATCTTTTAATATATATTTTAAATTATAGGTATAGTGTTATTATAGGTTATTATGTAGATTTGGAAAGAAACACTAACGTGACAGTTCCTTGTTGCTATGGTAACATAAGACTTGCAAATTCAAGAATCCAAAGCCATTTGTAAACGATACTACCCTTCTTTATTCATTGTCACATTGTTTTATAATAACTGACTTATTGTTTTGTCCTGCTGAAGCATTTGGTAAATCTAAAGAAAAAACAACAATCTGTAACATTTAGTGATGCCTCCTCCCTAGTGCATTGCATCTACTAATGTAATCTAAAATAGGGCATTCAAGAGAGATAAACTGTAAAGGATTTTGTGCAAGCTAAATATAAATCATTGAAAGTAAGGAAGTAATATTACTATTACATTTGTACACTTAAAAACAAAAACAAAACCTTGCTGCTTTTAAAAATAACACCTAGGTGAATAAAGGGTGATTTAATCTTTTTTTATTTTTTTATAGGGATTTTAAATAGATCTAAATTGATGTTGTTTTTCAGTGGCTAATAAGGTCATTTACTTACACATTTTTGTCATATCAACGTTTTCATGTTAAATTAAGTGCGTTTTAGCTCCTGAAACATATCATCGATTTTAATTGAAAACAAAATTGTTTAAAATTGAACTATGGTAAATACACCATGTAGATAGAACAATTAAACATTTAAGTAAATGTGTCATCTGTACCATAAATAATCTTGTACTGTCACTACTGTAATTCTGGGAAAAAAGGAATATAGGGAAGGGAACAAAACTTTTGCACCAGTGGGTATCAGAGTACCTATACAAAATTCCCCTAATATTAGTCATAAAGCATGGTCCAATTATGGGTATGGGGGTGTTGCCAAGGACAATTAAAATGGAAAATAGCAGAAAACAGAAAGATTGTCTCTTTGTTGGCGCGCTCAGAGAGAAAAGATATATAATCAAATGTAACGTTTATTTCATATTGTTAAAATCACCCTGATATGTGAAAAACAGAATTAAAATAGAAAGTGAAACATAGAGTAAAACTTAGTAACTAAGGGCCTAATTCAAATCTGATCACTGCTGTGCGTTTTCGCACAGCGGGCGATCAAATCCGAACTGCGCATGTGTAAGGACTGTAATGCACAGGCGCATCAGACGGCTGCAATGGGCATCGCCGGTCAGCGACGGGATGGTGTGAATGATCCATTCGCATGGGCGTTTGCAAGGAGTTTGACAGGAAGAGGCCATTTGTGGGTGTCAACTGACTGTTTTCAGGGAGTGTTCGGAAAAAAGCAGGCAGGCTCACATGTCTGACGTCAGCTCTGGCCCAGATCAGCAGGATTCAATCGCACTGGAAGAGTAAGTCCTGGGCTGCGCAGAGACTGCACAAAATAAGTTTGTGCAGCTCGGCTACACATGCGATCACATACTTGCACAGCAAAAATACACTCCCCCTGTAGGCAGTGACTATCTGATCGCAGGGCAGCAAAAAATGCAGCCCAGCGATCAGATCTGAATTAGGTCCTAAAATTGGTAACTCACTGTGTATTTAAATTTACTCCAATAATGAACATGTGTACTGTCACTAACTTATTTTTGCACAAATACACTGTTCTTACATGGAAGCATAAAGCTTTGAAGGCCAAAATGAGCGCATGTTCAGGGGGTGCTCAATTTACCATCTGAGTGCTGGGTGAATAAATATGACCTCTAGAGTACTTCTGCCAATAACAGCTGCCCATTATTCCCTTATATACAACACACTAACCTGTACTTAGGATGCCACCTGGTCTTAAGCTCGAAACAGTAAGGGCTTATACAATGGTCAAATGAATGCTAGGTAGGAGCAGGAGTGGATGGAAATGAGACTAGGTGCTGGGGCAGGACCAAAGTAACCCAGCAGGATTGGAATACAGAAGCTGCAGGTAGAGAACACTGCAAAAGCAGGGTCTATTAATACACTAAAAACCTCAACAGAGCAGACAGGGATAAGAGGTTATTCAGGATTAGCTGAAGTCTTCAATCTAAGTTGGAGAACAGAAACTGGGAACATGCAAGAGTACAGAGCAAAAGTCTGAAGCTTTCATCCAAACAAGGACCAAGAATCCAGGATACAGAGCAGGGACAGGAAGCATACACAACAGCAACAGCTTGCAGCAAAAAACTATCACTGGAAAGTGAGAACTGGGCTGGAAGCCTAATAACAGGAGCAGGCACCAACCAGGAGTTCCCAACTAGCCCACACTTCTAATTGCAAGGTTAGTGCAGCTGTGCAGCTGCACATATAAACAAACATCATCCTGGCTGCTTAACAGAAGGGACCATGATCCCATTGCGTAAAACTCCTGCAACCGAGCTAACATGGTGTCCCAGTTGCCAGGCAACAATGTGGACCCACTACTGAGAGGAGCCCTGACAGCGGCTCATAACAGTGTGGGCTAGGAGCATAATATTAAGTCAGATGCAAAGTGGCTGTATTTGTGGGAAGTATCAGAAACCTGATTTACTACATTATGTTAATGCAAGTATGTATGTAAGGTTGATATGAGGATCTAACCTGCTCTGCCCACTGTTTTTCCATCCAGAGCCTCAACTGTCATCATTAGTATCGGCACTTGCACCTGCCATATGCTGGGTGCAAGGGAAACAGGCTTTTCTTTGTTGCACTCTTGGTACAGAATAGCAAAGAAGTATAGCTTTATTCCCAAGACACTACCACCAGACAGGTCTCTTGTGTGCGACTGCAGCGTTGCAGCCCAGTTGCCACCCAGAAACACCTGTTTAACACAAAGAGGCCAAGAACCGCTTAACTCAGAATTGACTAGAGATATGCAAAGGTATGTAAAATCAATTCTGTCCATACCACAGATTGCTAAAACAACCTATTTATGGCTATATGACAAGCTGCTTCTAACTCAGAATTAGGCCCTAGGTGCATACATTTTCCTGTATGCACACTTATATGTAAGCACAAAGCATGTTCCTCACTGAAAAAGCCCTTGGAGATTACATAAGTCATAAACGTGGCCTGACTGCTTTGGGGCATCACATTGTTACACTCATTCAGCATTTTTTAGCACTTTATCTTTTTTTTATAATGTAACACTTATTTAGCATTAGAAATGAATACCTCTCACCTATGTGGGATGGTATCAGGATCCCGGCACTTGGGATGCCTGTGCTCAGAATACTGACAATGGCATCCTGGCGCACAGGATCCCAACACATGGAAGATAAATATACTAACCCTTCTCTTCGTGTGGTCTTCAGTTTGCTGGCTGTCGGGATCCCGGCGCATAGTATACCGGCACCGGAATCCCAACAGCCGGCATATCGGCACCTTTTCTCCCTCTTGGGGGTCCGCAACCACCCTGGAGGGAGAATAGATAGCGTGGAGTGCTTAGCGCGACACCATGCCCGCAGCATGGTGAGCGCAGCGAGCCCGCAAGGGGCTCATTTGCGTTCACCCAGCTGTCGGTAACCAACATACCTGACAATGTCGATATTATCTTACACCATAAAGCTATACCTTTAAACCTTACGCAGTGCTGATGGTATAAAGTACCCACAGTGCATACACACCTTATAAATACACTCTTAAACCTTATACAGTTAAATAATGTAATACGCTTTAAACCTTAGCATGGAAATGAGGACACAACACCAATTTGTAGTTAACCACTGAGTTATAATACCACAGTGGATTATTTGAAAGGGGATAACAATACAAATTATACACTACAAGGCTAACAAGATAAACCTACAACAAAATAATGGCTACAGTCAAAGTACATATGTGAGAATATTCGCTTGCGCAACCTGGACCAGTCCTCCGCTCATCAGGTAGATAGCGTTCAGAGTCTTCTGACCGGCCAGGCAACAACAGGCTTTTTATACACAACTTCCATAAACAATACAATGGTTATTGTAATCCCTTTGTTCATTGGACACAGAGATGCATCTTTACATTACAGGAGCGGTCATAGGTTGATTTGAAAAGGTGGGCGATGTCTTTCCCAACTGCTCTTGTGGGTGGTCTCCTCTGGATTCCCGCCGCATACATAATATACAGTAAATACAGTTTATATCTATATTCTACTTCTGCACATAACTATACGCAGGAACAAGCGATCTTTCTCTAACCAACACCGGAATGTTACCCTTAAAATACCCTACAGCTGGATACTAGACATCACCTTATAACCATAGTCTGTCCCTTCCATTCATGCAAAGGCGAATCCCTTAGTCCTGGTATCATTTAAACTGTTGATACTTGCTGATGTGGTGCAGGGGGGCTATGTGTACAATGTGCACTATTTGGGTTAAATATGTAATGTTCTGATAACCCTCTATGCGCTCACAAACTCTGCCGTAAATACCCATACCACGCTCAGGATCGCAGGAGCGATCATACGCACATTGCGGATATGTGCACGCACGGCGGAACAAGTGCACGCGCAGCGGGCATGTGTGTGTGCTTAGTACATGATGTATGCATTACAATATTTTTCGAATTTGACAGTCCACCCTTTGGCAGTCAACAATAACTGCCACTATCTAAACATTAAACAGAAAAATATACAATACAATATCTACAGATGATTGGATGGTAGGAGGAGAGGTGTAGGTGGGAAATGTCTGACCTAGTGGGATAGTAAAAGCATGTATGTATGAATTCATGTCTGAGGGGCATGTATCATCGTGCCGTATATGTTCTAGATAAGCTTTGAGGTATTGCGAAGTATACATTAAATCCTTCTTATCCCGTATTAAGGGTCTGTAAGTGGGCCAACAAACACTACCGAGCTCTTTTTGGCTTCTTGTTCCAACAAATGGGGTGCACATTTAGTTGATGATACATGGGGGGGCACATATGTGAGTGCTAATATATGTGGATATCACCTGTCGACTATGTGTGTCACTAACTGAAGGTTGTAGAGATGAAGATAAGACACATATCAAAAATACATAATATAACATTTGCGTAATCATTCTTGGGTGTTGATCGAAGTCCTTTCCGGATGGGTGTATTTTTGCTGAGGGGGAAACAAAGGAAAAACGGGTGAAAGAAACGGGTCATGGAATTCATTTGCAATCCTTATCACAACATTGTCTCTATGGATGGGTCCTAAATTAAGTCTGCTGCTGTAACAATGCCCCCGCTCCTTAGACTCATCAATTTTGTGCCGTGCTTGCGCCGCGTTAAAATTCTAACACACCTAAATATCAAGCCAATAATTATGACGACTCCCAGGATACAAAGGAGAAACTTTCCTACACTCATAATAACATTTTGAGCCCATTCTCCTAAACCTGAGAACCAATTGCGTGGGTTCAACCATGAGACCCAGCCGGTCAGTTCATTACTCACAGCAGTCAGGGTAAGGTTGTGTCTCCTTCGGAACTCCCACTTCAACTGCAAGATATCGTCCATCTTTTGATCAATGATCTCGGTTGGGTCATCAGTGCTGTTTGCAATATACGTGCAGCACTTCACACCATATTGAGTTGTCAAAGTGACACAGTACCCACCCGTCACGGCTGTGATATAATTGAGGACCATCCTGTGCTGGATCAGTTCCGTTTTGTAAGCTTGCAACTCCCTACCCGTATACCTGAAGGTGTCGTCATACATCTCAGTGATATTATCTATCAGGTTCGCTAGCGCATGGATGTACCTATAATTTATAATTCCTCTGGCAGTACGGGTGATGTCTAATGCGAGAAGGAATTGAATCCCGGTGGATTTGTGGATCAAATCAGAGGCTACGTGCTCTGTCCTATCTCTCTTAACGATGTGTTCATAATGAGTATAAGGAGCCTGAGCATTGCGGTGAACGTTTTTCATCTTATCATGGGTTATGGTCATGACCTCTGGCAACACTCTTCCAATGTAACACAATCCCTCTGAGTTTGGGGCAAGCCACTTATACGCCTTCCTCCCACATATGAAATAAGCATCATCAGGGAGAACATATGGGACAGAATATGACATTACCATATTGCAAACTTTCCAAGTGAAAAATCCTATCCCTAACTCTCTCATCTGTTCAGTACAAGTATCAGGCTGCATGATATGAGCACAGTACCCTGGTGATAATTCGCCAACCCGCATGGTCTTGCTTCCCTGAGTATATCTATACCGAAAATACCTTCCACTGTTGGCTATTTGGCATATAAGTTCAGAGTCTACGGGTATCCTATCAGCTCTATGCGAAAATGTCATGGTTTGATTATTCCATGTCACCTCCCAATTTCCCGGCTTTCGGGAATTGGAAATGTTGAAACGCACTAAGGATCTATCTGCATGATACTGGAGGAGCTTCAAACTAGGTGGCCTAGAAATTTTACATTTCTTGTCCACCGGTCTCCCACCCCGTAATTGAGTACCTCATCTATTGCTAAAGGGTACGGTACTAATCCTGACTTGCTCTGACCTTGAGGTACTTGTGAGCACACCCAGCATTCTGTCTGGTTTAAGACCTTACCCACTAGTGAGTGGTAATCACTCAATGGATGACGGTCCATGTTGATATTAAGGCTGGACTGACATCTCTGGATGCACCCATCCTCAACTATGTTCTCACAATTTTTACAAATGCAATTTTCTTCAGCCAATAACCCTTCACAGTGCCTCCTAGTTCCCTGACTACCAGATCGTTTTCTGATACTCGCCTTTGCTCGAGTGATGTGTTGCTCTTGGAATTCTACAAATCCGTCCTCGCCATCAGAACCCATTCCAGATCCTTTCTCGACCTCTCTGGTACTCTCACCGAAACAGACTGCTCTGGTCAACAACAAGGTTAACAGGAAAACCCGGAACACAGTCTCTTGGGGTAAGTCCATCTTGTAAAGGGGAGAGAAAGGGAACAAGAAGGGGGAGGAAAGGAGGGTAATGGGAGATGGAGAAAAATAAAAAAAAAGGAAAAAGAAAACTGGTGCGACAACCACCTCTGGTCTTGTTGTTCTCCGCGCTCAGGTGCCGTGACAACAGTCCTGCCTCTCAGCCTTCCCGGAACAGACACTCCAGTGATACGATGTTCTCTACACTCTGCTCTTTATCACGGGTTCTCTCTGGGTCAGCGACCTTCTTATAGTGGGACGAGTGGACCCAAGTCTCTCTTTCGGCAACCTTTAATGCTGTCGTGCTGGTTAGTAAGACTTGGTACGGTCCTTCCCACCTGTCAATGAGGCAACCTGGAAAGGGCCGTCTGTCGGCGGGATATGGGATGGTTCTGTTGGTATTGACTTTCCAATATTCTTCCTCAAGCAAATATGTAATTGCTCTCTTACCCGCATGAGAAGAGAATCCTGGCGCACACCAGTAGGCTCTCACCAGCTTACACATACCCTCTTTACCCAGATGAGTCAGACCGTGTGCCGCCTCAGCTAAGCTTGGAAGATATGCTCTGGGGGCTACTGGCTTACCCTGTCCATCTGTCCAGAGTCCTGAGGACTCCTGGCCATACCCCTTTGACCTCCAGACTGCCTTTTCCTGTGGAGAACACAAATTTTGCATTTCACTTAATTTTTGTGTGTTGACGGTGTTGAATATCATCAGTGATGTGATATCTGTTTGTATGGGAGTGCTGGCTGCTGATTTAGCAGCTTTGTCTGCCCGGCTGTTACCAAGTGACACTGGGTCTTGACTGTAAGTGTGGGCTTTGCACTTGATAACAGCCACTCTGTCTGGTTCTTGTATCGCTGTTAGAAGCCTTTTTATGTGGGATGCATGCGCTACAGGTGTGCCAGCTGCCGTCATGAAATTTCTGAGGCGCCAAAGGGCCCCGAAATCATGCAGTACTCCAAAGGCATACCTAGAATCTGTATATATATTGGCTGACTTACCTTTGGCCAATTCACACGCTCTGGTTAGAGCGACCAGCTCAGCAACTTGTGCTGAGTGCGGTGGGCCCAGGGGCTCAGCTTCTATGATACCTCTGTCATCTACGAAAGCGTATCCAGTACACAAGTCTCCCGAGTCCATCTGTCTGTGGCAACTACCGTCAGTGTAAAAAGTAAAATATACGCCTTCCAGTGGGTTTTCACTAATGTCGGGTCTTGCAGTGAAAGTTTGGTTCAGATATTCCATACAATCATGTGTGTCAGTGTCTATACTAAATCCTCCTTCACCATCATTCTCATCCTCCACCCTTTGTGCCTGTCCAGGCACACCTGGCAGATAAGTTGCAGGATTTAGTGCGCTGCATCTCTTTATGGTGATGTTTACAGAGGCCATCAGTGATAATTCCCACCTTGTAAACCGTGCAGATGAGACATGTCTGGTTTGGGCAGAGTTCAGTAAGGCTGACACTGCATGAGGTGTATGGATAGTCAGGTTGTGTCCTAACACTACGTCTTCACTTTTACTCACTAGCAAAGCTATCGCTGCAACACTTCGCAAGCATGTGGGGAGAGACCGCGCTACGGTGTCCAACTGTGCACTGTAGTAAGCTACCGGCCTGCTGGCATCACCATGTCTCTGGGTTAGGACACCTGCCGCGCACCCAGCACTTTCCGTACCGTACAATTCAAAGGGTTTCCCATAATCTGGCATGCCTAATGCAGGTGCCTGTGATAGGCACTGTTTGAGTCTCTCAAATGCCAGCTCGGACTCATCTGTGTGAGAGATCCGATCTGGTTTGTTCGAGGAGACCATTTCTTGCAAAGGTAAAGCCAGTATGGAGAACCCTGGGATCCAGTTTCGGCAGTACCCACACATTCCAAGAAAAGTGCGGATTTGTTGCTGGGTTTGTGTCAGAGTCATGTCGCGAATCGCCTGTATTCTATCAGCGGTAAGGTGTCTAAGGCCTTGCGTCAAGCAATGTCCCAAATATTTTACCTTGGTCTGGCACAACTGCAACTTATCCTTTGAAACCTTGTGTCCCGTATTAGAAAGGTGAAACAGAAGCTGTTTCGTGTCTTTCAAGGACGATTCGAGTGAATCAGAACACAGCAGTAAGTCATCTACATACTGTATTAATACTGATCCGCTCTCAGGTTGAAAGGATTGTAAACAGTCATGCAAAGCCTGGGAGAAAATACTTGGGCTGTCAATAAAACCTTGGGGTAGGCGAGTCTAGGCATACTGTACTCCCCTGTATGTGAATGCAAACAAGTATTGGCTGTCAGGGTGCAGAGGGACCTAAAAGAAAGCAGAACAGAGGTCAATGACAGTGAAAAATTTTGCAGTAGGGAGAATTTGCATGAGAATGACAGCTGGATTTGGCACTACAGGGAATTGGCTCTCAACTATCTTGTTTATCCCCCTTAGATCCTGCACTAGCCTGTAATCCCTCCCCCCACTCTTTTTCACAGGGAAGATGGGACTATTGGCAGTGCTGGATGTCCTAACTAGGATGCCCTGTTGTAGCAAGCGCTCTATGACTGGGTACACTCCTAATTCCACCTCTAGCTTCAGAGGATACTGTGGGATTTTTGGAGCTATCCTACCATCTTTTACTTGCACTACTACAGGAGCTACATTTGCCATCAATCCAGTGTCTTGTCCATCTTTCGTCCAGAGGGATTCCGGTATCTGGGAGATCATTGCCTCTACCTTGGATGGACACTTGTCTATAACAGCAGAGTGTGACATTAACCTTTGTGGGGTGTCTAACATATCCTGCACTTCCTGAACGTGATTCTCGGGTATATCCAAGAAGACACCCTCAGGAGTACAATATATGACACACCTCATTTTACACAATAAATCTCTACCAAGTAGATTAGTCGGAGCCGATGCAGCCAGCAAAAAGGAATGCTTGGTCTGCAAGGGCCCTATTGTAATCTCCGCTGGTCTACTTAAAGGGTAGTGTTGCACTATTCCTGCTACTCCCATTGCTGAAATTGTTTTACCCGTGGTTTTCATGCCTACCGTTGAATTTAACACTGACCTGGCCGTCCCTGTATCTACAAGAAAAGGTAGCGATCTACCAGCTACATCAACTGTGACCTCAGGTTCACTACCTAGGCTAGCAATCAACTTCACTGGCTGCAGACTACAGGTGTGGCCTAACCCCTATTGTATAATGTGACCCTCCCGCAGCGCGCTGGCAGCTACAATATGTGACAGGGGTAGCTGAGAATTTTCAGAGGTCTGCCAGTCCCTCCTAGGTGGGCACCTCCTTGTTTCCCCTGCATGCGGCTCATAACTCCTCCTATGCGATCCCTGATACCTATTATGTGTGTTATAATGTGGTTCATATCCTGGTCTAGGAGGTCGATATACCTTATGTGTGCCTTTATAATTACAGTTCCGTGCAAAATGTCCTTCCCTCTGGCAGTTATAACATACTACTACATGCAACTTACCATCAGGGGTCTGGGGTTTTGGCTGATGTGGTTTGGTTGTAAGGGCACTTATACCTACTGTCATCAGCTTATCCCCCTGTGACTCCCTGTGCTTAATGATGTTCCGATCGTGCTCGATAGCGGACTCTCTTAATGCAGACACCGAGATACCTCTCCAGTTAGGTAGAGAGGTTTGTACCCTAGTTCTTAGTGTGTCTTTTAACCCGTCCATTAATACTGACACAGCTACCTCCCTGTGATGTACATTTTCCTTAATGTCCTCGACCCCAGTGTATCTAGCCATTTCCTGCAGTGCTCGATGGAAATAATCAGATGCCGTTTCACCTTCTTTTTGTCTTATGGAAAAGATTTTATTCCATTTGACAACAGTAGGGAAATATACTCCTAATTGCAGATTGATCTGTCATACATTCTCCTGAGAGTATTCATCAGTGAGAGGTGCTTCTATGTCTAATTTACAATCAGTAATGAATTTCACGGGGTCAATATTGGAGGGTAAACATGCCCGTAGCACTGTTCGCCAATCTTTGTTTGTGGATTCGGTGGCATTACCTAATTCTTTAATAAACCTCTGACATGCGGCTAGATCCTTTCTGGGATCGGGAAATTTAGACATAATTGTCCTCAATTCTGTCCGGGACCAAGGACATTGCATAGCAATGTTTCTGATGGGAGTGATTCCCTGAGCGTCAGTCTTCCCATTGGGGACTGCGATCACCCTGACAGGATTTAGTTCAATTACATCGTTTTGAGTTGACTCTACAATCTGAGGTGCTATTGTCTCTGCATAATGTGCGGTACCGTACTTACCTGTGGACACGACCTCACCTATCCCTCCGCTAGGGGCCTTTACTACTGCTCTTACTGGTTGGGCCGTGCCCACCTGGGTGTCTTGTATGGTGGCTGCTAGAGAGAGTGCCGATATTGTGCTGGGCTCATCTTCTTGCTCGCAGTCCTGAGGGAAGTTTAAAATGGGATACAACTTGCACGGGTTAGCATTAGTACATTTATCAACTTTACTCTTATCATATACCAGTATGCCACTGTCTGTAGCCACTTTCTCACCTATAAGATACGGTGGTGGTGGTGCGGTTGCCATCAGTTTCCTGCTAGGTTTGGAACCGGCTGCGTGAGCTAGTTCCCTCTGCATATCGCCCTCTTGCTGCCATAAATTTAAACAGTTTGTTTGTCTGACCCTTTGTTTTCGGGATTTTATCAGACATATCCTAACCCTTAAATTCTGCAATACCTTTGGTTCAAAACTGCCTAAATTAGGGAATGGTTCCCTATCTTCTGCAGTCATACGTTCCCATTCATTGCACAAAATTTCTGCATGTGGTCCATGCTTCTCACACATTATGTACCTCGCTGACCCCCTGGGCCGCGGAATGTCAACCTGAACCCTGGTTGAACGTCCCTTACTTGAGCAACTGGCCCCCATATTTTGCAGGTATTGCCTTCTCAGCTAATCCTACAAAAAACCAAAATACTCAAAATAAGGCAACGGTGAAAGTTCAACGAGTGCTTTCACCCACTCACCGCCCACGTTGGCCAATACTACCAAATACTGTCGTCAGCGAAGGCAGTACCCAACCTAGGGCCCCTATGTAACCTCTATTCACTGGAAGTATATGGGAGTGACTTACCCTTTCCAGTAAATATTGGTTGTTGGAGATTTCCTGAGTGACCAGCGAAACTCCCTTAAAACAAAAAAAAATTTTACACAAATCACGCTTGCGTATGCTACACCCAGCGCTATTGATCCCGCGATTTTACGCAAAGCTCGTAAAAAGGGTATCACTTTGCGCTAAGTATTGCACTCACGAACGCGCGGTCCAATCGCACAGCGTATAGGTAACTGTTACTTATCCGCCATATGACCAATGGAATCGATTTTTCAGGCTACGAAACCTCAGCCGGAGCGTATCAAAATGGGCCTATATGGGTTTCTCCGCAAACCCCCTGGGCTGCGGTATCTAAACAAAAACCTCGCTGACCTTTGGTCTGCGGTACTCTAAACCTTCGCTGACCTTTGGTCTGCGATATCTACTACTTTGCTCCTTTGTACTTTAATCTATGTTAACGTGAGCAAGCTAGTCTCACACCACCAAGTCTCCACTCACCTGGTGTGGTCTCCTACGGGATCCTGAATTCCCTGGGTCCACAAAACCTTTATTATGTTTGCACACTCATGTTCGTTCACTCAAATACACTTTGGTTTTTCTGTACAGAAAATTAACTTTCATTCAGATAAACAGCCTTAGTACCAGAGGTAATACAGTAAAAAAGGTTTTATTTAAACTAAATCTTGGACACTGAGCAATTTGTGCTATTATCGCATGGCTACCGTCCCGCGCCTAAACTAAACAATGCTATTGTGTAATTTGTACTTAGCGGCCGTACCTTTACGCACGTTGCGTACGCAGTCCCGTACTTTATCCGAGACACGTGTACAAAGACCGTACGTCCACAGTAGTACAAATCCCACACTTCTATAAATGTAAGCGATATTACCTATAATCGTTTACTTAACACAACACAATATCTTTCTGTATAAACCTGTTTAACTAGGCCAGACTGTATTTGTGTTTTACGTTTTACTTCCTTAATATCTAGTCTATGTTTTAACTAAATAGCAACAAATTTCTCAGCACAGGTCAAAATGAATCTAATAATCACTACTTATGGCAACAATGCGAGCAGGTATACAAAGTACAAAGTACAGGTGTATGCGTGTGTTGTGTGCGCATTTGGCGCCAAACAGAAATTCACAGACTTTTAAAATAGCTTTGCGTATTTACCTTACGGATCCCACCAGCATCCCTACAAACCATGCAGAGCAGACGATTATTTTATCAGCAATTGAGATAGGGTTTACCAGTGTATTCTACGGCCAGGAAAAGGCTTATGTAGGATACCGGTCCGCCCTTTGCTAATAGACAAAGTCTGCTATCACCTGCTAGGTTGTGGGTATGAGGAAAAACCGGACGATGCCCCCAATTGATAATGTCGATATTATCTTACACCATAAAGCTATACCTTTAAACCTTACGCAGTGCTGATGGTATAAAGTACCCGCAGTGCGTACACACCTTATCAATACACTCTTAAACCTTATACAGTTAAATAATGTAATACACTTTAAACCTTAGCAGGGAAATGAGGACACAACACTGATTTGTAGTTAACCGCTGGGTTCTAACACCACAGTGGATTATTTGAAAGGGGATAACAATACAAATTATACACTACAAGGCTAACAAGATAAACCTACAACAGAATAATGGCTACAGTCAATGTACATACGTGAGAATATTCACTTGCGCAACCTGGACCAGTCCTCCACTCATCAGGTAGATAGCGTTCAGAGTCTTCTGACCGGCCAGGCAACAACAGGCTTTTTATACACAACTTCCATAAACAATACAATGGTTACTGTAATCCCTTTGTTCATTGGACACAGAGATGCATCTTTACATTACAGGAGAGGTAATAGGTTGATTTGAAAAGGTGGGCGATGTCTTTCCCAACTGCTCTTATGGGTGGTCTCCTCTGGATTCCCGCCGCATACATAATATACAGTAAATACAGTTTATATCTATATTCTACTTCTGCACATAACTATACGCAGGAACATGCGATCTTTCTCTAACCAACACCGGAATGTTACCCTTAAAATACCCTACAGCTGGATACTAGACATCACCTTATAACCATAGTCTGTCCCTTCCTATCATGTAAAGGCGAATCCCTTAGTCCTGGTATCATTTAAACTGTTGATACTTGCTGATCTGGTGCAGGGGGGCTATGTGTACAATGTGCACTATTTTGGGTTAAATATGTAATGTTCTGATAACCCTCTATGCGCTCACAAACTCTGCCGTAAATACCCATACCACGTGCAGGATCGCAGGAGAGATCATACGCAAATTGCGGATATGTGCACGCACGGCGGAACAAGTGCACGCGCAGCGGGCATGTGTGTGTGGTTAGTACATGATGTATGCATTACAATATTTTTCAACTTTGACATACCCTACTACACCCCTTCTCTTCTACTTCCCTAACACTAACCCTCCGTTCCCGCAGTGTAAAAGTATCAAGGGGAGCGCTTGGTAGTGCATATTCTGATGTCAAAATGCAATATCTGTAAAAAAGAATTTGATAAAGCAAAAATGTTTATATGCTCTTTTTGACTGATTTTTTTAAGGCGGTGTCCATAAGGAGTAAAAAGGTGGAAATTCCAGCAGGTAGAATGCCGGCAGTTGTGGCCGCACTTAGGTGGCTGCTGGAGAACACACTAACTAAGCTGTCCCTATCGTATCCTACCTTTGGTGTGTGTTCGGTAATTTTGTGTGAGTCTGGCTTCACAGCCCTTTGTCAAGGATTGACAAAAATAAATCAGTCAAAACAGCATTTAAACATTTTTGCAGTAACAAATTCTTTTTTTACAGGTATTACGTTTTGACATCACAATATACACTAACAAGCACTCCCCTTGATACTTTTACACTGCTTTTTATTTAAATGCAGTTGCTACACAAAAACAAAAATATGCATTAGCGCAGAGGCACAATTTATATACCTCCCTTCCCGCAGTTGGACTCTCACCATCCCCCCACCTCTCTTACCCGCAGCCTAACCCTAATCATCCCCGGTGGTGCCCAAACCTAGCCACCACTCCCCACAGCATAAACCTAACCCTCCCACCCTTTCAGCCTAACTCTAACCCTCACCGCTGGTGCCTAACCCTAATCCCCCCTCCCCACAAGCCCACAACTTAAACCATGGGTCACTCAGCCATCCGATACTCACAAGTGATCCAATGCTGCGCCCTCAGATGCAGCACTGGATCACAAATGCATGCAGGAGGCGTCTACTTATGCCAGACATCTCCTGCTGCATTACTATGTCTGTGCATCTCCACTGCTTCCAAGTAAGCAGCAACAATGCTCACTCCAACCACATCTGAATCAAAACTAAGGTGTCAGAAATCAGGAGTTATCCTATTCTTTCAGCTGTACCCTTTTTGCAACTTCAAGGTACATGGATGCAGGAAAGCAGACTTCTACAAACGTAATAAGACTTTACAAAACAGTGATTCACTTAACAGTCAGTACTGATGCCCCTTTATTGTCATAATTAAAGACACAGTATACTAGGTTAAACCAAACGGTATTATGCCCTTTTGAAAATTACATTTTGTGCCTGGTTCAACCTTTTAAAACCATTTTCAGAAATAAGTTAAAATGTTTCAGGATAATTTAAAAGGCAAAATGCAGCATTTATGGATGAAAACAAAGTTTATTTGAACTGTGAAAAGGTTTTTTTGGAAATCCATACACTGACATTTTGTCCCAAAAAAATTCCACAGAAACTTTTAGAATCACTTGTCTCAAATTCCACGTAAAAAAGGACTCTAATTATTAATTTGCTAAAAATGTAATGTATGGATGTCATACCCATATTAACTACAGCATGTCTATCAAGTAGAAAGGCTGTGTACTGAGCACAGTGCGATACTGATTCTGTATGATAAAACAGATATAGTATGCTGTATCCATGGCCTGCACAGTGTGTAATGGAATATCTAATTACGGGGATGACAGTGACAAGGTAGACATTCATAATGTCAATAACACAATGTCAACGGCTATGATGCCAACATTGTTTAAATGTCCTCAGACATCATGTTGACATTCTCTGAATGTCGACATGTGGAATGATGACTGTCAGGATGTTGACATCAGGGTTAGGCTCCTGGCAGGAAGCCTAGGATTAGGCACTAGGGGGCGGGTTAGGGATAGGCATTAAGTTACTATAGTGGTACTAGAGGTCAGACATGGAAGTGAAGGTAACATGATCCCTGGGACCCGGTAGCCATGCTGGAGCCGCTAGCCACCACTGGGCCACCAGTGACTATATGTCGACTTTCTAACATGTCAACATTTTAACAGTGTCTACACAATGAATGTCAGCATTACGACTGGTGACATATACCACACCCATAATCAGTTATTGTGGAACTATACAGAATAAGAAATATAGTTGGCATACGAGTACATCAAGTTAGGATTTGATTAGGTCTATCTTTGTGGAGTGTAACAACATATTGGGAAATATAATAGCCTGTGAGATGCAGTCATGTGTGCAATTACGACAAGTCTACAAGGTTTTTTTTAAGTGACAATATATGAAAAGGCAAAACCATACAGGTTTTGTTTTTTTCAATTATTGATGATTTTTAAAAAGTGGGAAGACTTGCTGGATTCATGCTGATGCTTGCATATTGCACATTATTATATTTTCAGGAATTAGTAGGAATCCCGCACAGACGTTCACTCTTATTTGTATCAAGTCATATATCAAACTATAAATGAAACCAACTTATTAAAGTATATCCCACTTCTAAATAGGGAGAAATAAATAACTAAGTTGGTGGTGCTCCCTGAGAGTCAAATTGTGTAGCTGAAAAGACAAAAGAGAAGTTGACTCTCTTTTTTGGGGCACTCTTATTGTAAAAAAATATATACTTTATTACATTTCACATAAAAATCACAAACATGCCATTCCTTGGTTTCATCAACTTAACCAGACACAAATACAATAAAACAAATTATATAGTGATACAATGGAATAAATGACATTCCTTGACAGAGATACAATTGTAGCCGTATGATACTGTATTTGTGGCAGATTATGAATGGTCTTGGTGTGTACCCCTGTAGTTCCAGCATGTAGTATAACACTGGTATGGATGAAGAATGTTAACAGAATATATAAAAAGAGAGAAAATGTTACAGCCGGTGACCTTTATGATCTTATATTTGGATAATAAATCATCCTTCAGTCATCTGTTTGTCTAGGCTGTGTTTATTCAACAATTTATACATTAATGTAGACAGGGTATTAGATTCAAAATATACAGGCAGAAATATACATGTACTGTATAAAAATCATCCGGTTATCCTTAGTGGTCAAAGATCTGATCCACACGTATCCGTGATGATAGCAGCACTGACGATAATCTTTATGTATCACAGTTTGTGTAGTTTTCCAAATTACACTTTTATTTTATAAGTACAGCTATGGAGGGAAGAGGAAAAAGGTGCTCATATGGCCTTGCCCTGGCTCCTGCTGCCTCCCTGTGTGCCAGTTTTATGGCATTGAACAGGAAGGTTAGGGTGCACAAGGAAAGGTCAGCGATGAGAGAACTGAAGGTATAGAATGAGAGATCTACTTTTGTGCAGTAACTACATTTGAAATAAGGCTGTAACATAACACAATGTGGAAAAAGTGAAGCACTGTGAATACTTTCCGGATGCAATGTACCTTGGTGAACAAGCTTTACCAGGCAAAATGCGCATCCTCTCCAGGCATATCGGATCCTTCTGCACAGGATCAGCCCTCAGCACTTACCATCCGATAAGTATCACTTTTTTAATATTTATTACAGCTACATTACCACTACTCAAGAGAATGCCGATCTTGTTGTATTGTTAACTGACCACTCAGTCAGGCTTTCTTTATAGTGTAAAAAAACTCTGCTCACCTATGAAATATGTAAATAGATATAAATATTACCTTTATAGGCACTGCCCCACACAACATAATCTCATTAGAGACGTTTATTGACACAAAGCAGTGTATCTATTCAGAATATACCTCTAACCAGCAGAAAAACAACAACAACACATTATTGATTTTCAAACAGAGGGTTGATCAATGATTTGGTTATGTGAATACTCTTTTCTTGACCTATTTAGGTCCAATTCTGAGGGACTCTCATTGAGCGGTTTCCTCCACTCTTCCCTGCGCTGGTATACCCAACAGAGTTGGAGGATGCTTACTGCACAAAAGTTCTCTCATCTCTGACCTTTCCTTGTGCACCCTAACCTTCCTGTTCAAGGCCATAAAACTGTCACACAGAGATGCAACAGGAGCCAGGGCAAGGCCATATGAGCACCTTTTTTCCTCTTCCCTCCATAGCTGTACTTAAAATATAAGTGTAATTTGGAAAACTACACAAACTGATACATAAAGATTATCGTCAGTGCTGCTATCATCACGGATACCTGTGGATCAGATCTTTGACCACTTAGGATAACAGGGTGATTTTTATACATGTATATTTCTGCCTGTAAATCTTAAATCTAATACACTGTCTACATTAATGTATAAATTGTTGAATAAACACAGCCTAGACAAACAGATGACTGAAGGATGACTTATTATCCAAATATGAGATCATAAAGGTCACCGGATGGAACATTCTCTCTCTTTTTATATATTATATTAACATTCCTCATCCATACCAGTGTTATACTCCACAATGGAACTACAGGGGTACACACCAAGACAATTCATAATCTGCCATATGTAGTACAGGATACAAATCCAGTATCATATGGCTACAACTGTATCTCTGTCAAGGAATTTAATTTATTCCATTGTATCACTATATAATTTGTTTTATTGTATTTGTGTCTGGCTAACTTGATGTTTGTAAAGCAAGGAAATGTCATGTTTGTGATTTTATGTGAAATGTAATAAAGTACAATTTTTTTACGATAAGACTGCCCCAACAAAGAGAGTCTACTTCTCTTTTGTCTTTTCAGATTATTATATTTCCCCAATTGTATAGTTAATACTGTTGTGATCTTGATAGGCTATAACAAAGTGATGTCTACAGTACAATTATAAAATGGCAGTAAACATGCTGGGTTTGAGAGTCACCATCTACACCACATTCTGTGATCCACCCCCAATATCCTGATTACAGTAATGAGCATGTATTGTATAAAAGGGCCAAATTTTCACCTTGGCAAAACCAAGCTATACTGCACATGGAGCAGCTTTAATATGTGCAGTTTACTGGTCATGTGATAATGCAACTTGATGAAGGTAAGACAAAAGGTTGTCTGTCCTTTTTTTGTTGGAAGAGCTAACTGTATTTATTTCATTGGTGTTAAAACCTGTTCAGATATTGCAGTGTACAAACAGTTGACGCAAACACATCTAGTGTTATTTGGAACTGCACATTTATTATTATTATTATTATTATTATTATTATTCTTTATTTATATGGAACTACAAGGGATCTGCAGCACCCATTACAGAGTACATAAACAAATGAGCAAAACAAGAAAACAGTACTTACAGTTCAAGACAGTATAGGACAAGTACGGAAAACCAAGGGGTAGATGCCATCAAAGGGAGCATGGAGTATAAGGTAGTGTAAGTAAGAAAAGGAAAGGCACATGAGGAAAGAAGGCCCTGCTTTTGCAAGCTTACAATCTAGAAGGTGAAGGGCTAACAGACCAGGGTGACACAGAAGGGGAAGACCGTGAGCATAGACAAGAGGGTTAGGAGGAGAGTTGGCTGGGTTTGGTGAAGAAGTGGGTTTTGAGAGCCTGTTTGAAGTTTTTGCTGAGGTGGATTCGGATGGGGAGAGGTAGAGAATTCCAGAGATAGAGAACAGCACAGGCAAAATCTTGTAGGTAGTAGTAGTAGGAGGTAATATAAGATAGGATTGGGAGGAGGTAATATAATATAAGATAAAATATAAGGTACAGTAAGTTCAACTCAATTTTTTTTTAAGCAAACATTTTACATCTGTGTCAACATTAAATGAGCCTCATTAGGTTGTTTATATTGATTATATATTTGTATTTGCAAGCAGGTTTCATAGTAAAGGTGCTAAGATGTGTTTGGATGGGTTCTCTGTAGGAAGGTGAGTGAGTAACTATAGTATTGCAGGCTTCCTCTTGGGATGCATTATTGTTACTAAAGAATAAGAAAAATCAGGATATCTATACTGTATACTGTAAATAACTATTAATAAATAATAAATAAATAATTGCATCTGTGCCATCAGTACAAATGCCAACATATTGCTGCCAGTCAAGTCCATTTTTAGCACAGTATTTAAGTGGGAAATGCTGTAAGATTTGTGCATTTCTGGAAGAAAGCATGAGATGTTCCCCACTTCTACTACACACACAGTACTAGCAAAAAAATGTTTTAGGAGGGCCCAAAGATCACAACCACCATTTGTAAAACTGTAGATGTTGTATTAAAAATAAATCAACAATATGATTGGTATGATAATTAATAAAATAAATTGACTGAAAAACACTTATTTTATAAAAACTCATTTTAAACACTTAACTATAACAAGTTAAATATTATTAAATTATAGTAAAATTATTTAAAATGTTATCTTTTATAAGAGCTGCCACAATGCAACAAAACGATCAGATTCAGTGCCATCAGGATTGTCATCACCACTATTAACACAGATGTTTACTTCAGTTCCTTCTGTTTCATTTTCAGTCAGTACATTCACAAAGCATTGTACATTTTAGCAAAGACTTTTAACACTTACAATGGCTGGTATTACAAGTTTTACAGGAGCATGTGAGTAATTCCCTGCATCCCAGGGATGCCTGAGGGAGAGTGACAAAGTGGGATCCCAGGTTGATTTTTCATTTTTCTGCCAATCCCAAAGCCCCAAATCAGGTAAGAAAGGTTGTTTTATCAAGCACAATCCCCAGCAGTAATAGAACAGATCTGGTTGGTGGTGGTCTGTCAATGGAACGTCCTTTATTTGCATAGAGTTCTTTCCTACACCCATTAATTGTGCAGTGAGATAACAATTTATTAAACAACAAAACAACATATGTTTCTACTTCTACCATAAACACCTCAAGATCAGTAGACTGCTGAGACAAAAGCTAAATTGTGTGCATAATCTCTGGGAGAACTTTGAGTGTTCCCCAAGTCGATTTTTTGCCATAACCAGCAAATGAGGAAGCTGTGGGGGTAATTCAGAGTTGATCACAGCAGCAAATTTGTTAGCAGATGGGCAAAACCATGTGGGTCATTTCGAGTTGATAGCATGGTAGCTATTTTTTGCAGCCGTGCGATCAGATAGTCACCGCCAATTGGGGAGTGTATTTTAGCATAGCAAGTGTGCGATCGCTTGTGCAGGGGAGCTGTGCAAAAAGTTTTTGTGCAGTTTCTGAGTAGCTCTGAACTTACTAAGCCTCTGCGATCACTTCAGCCTGTCAGGTCCCGAAATTGACGTCAGACACCCCCTTAATCCCTGCTCACTATGCATATAACGTGAGAAGCCATGTCTTATGCTAAATCTATTATGCTACATCTTATGCTATATTTTACCGTGTGTAGGCACTATTTCGTTTGTTCAGGAGCTCAGGAAATTTCAAAGGAAATAGTGTAAGATATCTTGACATAGCTAAAATCTTTATTGTCTGTACACAGCCTTAGAGAGATATTCAATTAGGTGCTGTAATTTACCACGGCAAAGTGACCTACCTGGGGCTATGCAATTAGCCTCAATGCTGGCACTGATCTAGGATGTGTTTCACTTGCTTAAGGAAGGCAGAAAAAAATCCCTGAAAAAAGCTATTTTTGCAATTGCAAATGCGTAAGCACATTGGTCCAGGACCTTATCCTGGATTCTATGGGCGGTATTCGATTCTTTCCTCTTCCTTCCACACCCGTTCTATTTCTGCTGACGGGTGTGGTATAATCATTAGCGTAAAGGGTTGGGTCAGGTGCCTTGCTACTCCGGGGGTAGCTAGGCACCCAACCCTTTACGCAGCTAAACCTGATTACTATGGGTGCGATATACGATAACGGGGATCACTTTAGAAAGGAGATTGGGCGTGATATATCATTTGAATACCGCCCTATGTGTTTTTGCCCAAAATGGATAATTTTGGGCACAAAAAATGGGGAATAATTGAATTACCCCCGACCCCCTTTTCCCCATTTTACATACCAAAAAAATAACCACCCCTTAGATTTATTGATTCCAAGCTTGCTATACAGGAAACTAATTCGAATGTATTCCAATTCCAAAAGCACCACATGAAATCGGCTTGTATGTCATTAAGTGATGTAAATGACAGCACTACAACATCTGTGTCTACTGTTGTAATAATGAGAACTTGTGTCCTGCTTGGCTCGCCTCTTTTGTGTATAGTAGAATTCTTGTATCTTTTTCCTCTTCACTGCATGTAGATCCTCATGCGAACACATCGGCATGTTGCAACAGATAATTTCTCCTTTTGAGGTTACCACTTCTATGTCCTGTCTGTCACATTACAAGTTTCCCTGCAAATACTGTACATCAAATAATTCCCTTTTGTTTTCATAATTGCACAAAAAGTTCTTCTGGTTTCTTGGAACTGGTGTGTTACTAGCAATTGTTTTTCTTATGCCATCACTTCTGAACATTCTAGTTGCTGATATCAAACTGTCAGATCTATAACCATCCCAGACAATGCAAACTCGGTCTACATCCTCCCTGCATGCTGTGTGTAATTCTCTGACCTTACATCACCTGTACCCTGCATTTACACTGACTAACATCACCTGCACCTTGCATGTGCCCCCCTTACATCGCCTGCACCCTGTGTACTTCCTCCCTCCTGCATCTCCTGCACTCTGTGTGTACCCTCTAACATCCCCTGTATCCTGCTTGTACCCCTTACATTACCTGCACCCAGTGGTGCAAGTAGAAAAAATGTCTTATAGGTACTGTGCGCGCTCCTAAGGCGTGCGCACCCAAAAATGGGTGTGGCCAAATGCCACATGGGGCATGGCCAATGAAAATGGGGGTGTGGTACACACATGGGGGAGGGGCAGATACACATATTACCCCAACAGTGCCAGATATACATTGCCTGACTGTGCCAGATATACATTGCCCCACAGTGCCAGATATACATTGCCCCACAGTGCGAGATACACATTGCCTCACTGTGCCAGATACACAAATGCCCCCAGAGTGCCAGATATACATTGCCTCACAGTGCCAGATACACAAATGCCTCCACTGTGTCAGATATACATTGCCCCCCAGTGACAGATACAGAAATGCCCCCACAGTGTCAGATATAGAAATGCCCCCCGGTGCCAGATACACATGTCCCCCCAGTGCCAGATATGACCCCAGTGCCAGATACAGAAATGCCACCTCCAGTGCCAGATATGCCCCCAGTGCCAGATACAGAAATGCCACCACAGTGCTAGATATGCCCCTAGTGCCAAATACACGTCCCCCCAGTGCCAGATATGCCCCCAGTGCCAGATATGCCTCCAGTGCCAGATACACATGTCCGCCCAGTGGCAGATATGCCCCCAGTGCCAGGTACACATGCACACCTCGCCCCTTCCCCTGCTGCTCACCGCTGCTGCTGTCCTGTGTGTGAGGGTAGGAGAATGTATCGTGCGCCTCTCCTGCCCCTAAGTCTCAGGCAGCAGTGCGGGTGTCTACCTTCAATTCAGCACTGATCCGTGAGCCAATCAAAGCTTGTGGTCTGGCAGCCAATCAGGTGCCTTGGCTGCCGGTCTGCGAGCTCTGATTGGCTCACGGGCTGGTGCTGAATTGAAGGGAGACACTGAGGGGCAGGAGAGGTGCACACTGCACTCTCCTCCCCTCAAGCAGGTGCGGTGGTGAGCAGCAGCATCAGAGGGTGGGAGTGAGGGAGGAAGCGTCGGCCCATCGGCAGTAGGTACAGCGTACTCACGGCTAAATTCTTAAGGGTACGCTGTACCCACCCGTACCCGCCCACTTGCACCGCTGCCTGCACCCTATATGTACACTCTTACATTACCTGCACCTTATAATCAATTATATATTTGTATCCCCCTTAAATCACCTGCACAGTGTACCATAATTAAATTACCTGCATCATGTGTACCATCCTTAAATCACATGTTTCCCCCTTACATTACCTGCATCCTGTCTGTACTTCCTACCTCCTACATCTGCAGCACACTGTGTGTTCTTCCTCACCCCCCTACATCTCCTGCAACCTTCATGTACTTCCTCCCCCTCTACTTCTCCTATGCCCGGCATGTATTTCTCTCCCTGGCATCTCATGCATCTTGCATGTCCTTCACCCCTACATCTCCTGCACCCTGAATATGCTTCGCCCCCTACATCTCCTGCACCCTGCATGTACTTCTCCCCCTATATCTCCTGCACTCTGTGTATACTCCCCATACATCCCCTGCACCCTGTGTGTATTTCTCCTACCTTACATCTCCTGCATCCTGCATGTACTTCTCCCTACCCCAACATGTCTTGCACTCTGAGTGTACCCTCAATACAGCATGTATGCAGCTCTTTAAATTGCAGCAGAGTCCATGCATAAAAGACCATGAGTTCCCCTTTTCCCCTTCTAAGAGGTCTCTAACTCCTATATGTGGTATAAATCTGTATGTAAAAAGCAGATAGAGGTCACTCACATGGTGCATCGAAGGTTTATTAGATGAATACTAACAAGCAACATGCCAATATTGATTATATTATGCTTATTGCTTGAACCAAGATAAAAGCAGTGTTGGCTAGTTACCACATGGTTTTAAAACTCTGCTTCCAGGATCCTTTTGGGTATCACACACCACGTTGCTGGCTACCCTCAGTTGCCATGGCATATCAGACTATACTAGAGATGTGCGGCTGGCACTTTTTGTGTTTTTTGTTTTTGTTTTGGTTCTAATTCGACTTTCGTATTTTGGTTTTGCCTTAGTTTTGCAAAACTACCCTTTCGTGTCTTGATTTTGGTTTTGTATCTGGATGATTTTTGAAAAAAACATAAAAACAGCTAAAATCACAGAATTTGGGGGTAATTCTGCTCCTACGGTATTATTAACCTCAATAACAATCAGTTCTACTCATTTCCAGTCTATTCTGAACCCCTCACACCTCACAATATTGTTTTTAGGCCAAAAGGTTGCACCGAGGTTGCTGGATGACTAAGCTAAGCCACACAAGTGGACAACACAAACATGTGTCCCATCTAGGAGTAGCACTGCAGTGTCAGACAGGAGGGCAGATTTAAAAAATAGGCGCCAAACAGCACATGATGCAAAGAAGAAAAAGAGGTGCAATGAGTTAACTGGATTACTAAGCTAAGTGACACAAGTGTGCGGTACAAACACCTGGCCCATCTAGGAGTGGCACTGCAGTTACAGACAGGATGGCACTTAAAAAAACTAGTCCTCAAACAGCACATGATGCAAAGAAGAAAAATAGGTGCAAGGTGGAATTGTCCTTGGGCCCTCCCACCCACCCTTATGTTGTATAAACAGGACATACACACTTTAACAAATCAATCATTTCAGCGACAGGGTCTGCCACATGACTGTGGCTGGAATGACTGGTTGGTTTGGGCCCCACCAAAAAAGAAGCAATCAATCTCTCCTTGCACAAACTGGCTCTACAGAGGTAAGATGTCGACCTCATCCTCCGATTCATCACCCTTTTCACTGTGCACATCCTCCTCCTCACAGAGTATTAATTCGTCCCCACTGGAATTCACCATCACAGGTCCCTGTGCACTTTCTGGAGGGAATTGCTGTTAAAGGTCTTCTCGGAGGAATTTATAATTCATTTTGATGAACATCATCTTCTCCACATTTTGTGGAAGTAACCTCCTACGCAGATTGCTGACAAGGTTACCGGCTGCACTAATCACTCTTTCGGAGTACCTACTGGAGGGGGGCAACTTAGGTAAAATAAAGCCAGTTTGTGCATGGGCATCCAAATTGCCTCTTTTTCCTGCCAGTATACGTACGGACTGTCTGACATGCCTACTTGGATGCTGTCACTCATATAATCCTCCACCATTCTTTTAATGGTGACAGAATCATATGCAGTGATAGTAGACATGTCAGTAATCATTGGCAAGTCCTTCAGTCCGGACCAGATGTCAGCTTTCGCTCCTGACTGCACTGCATCACCGCCAGCGGGTGGGCTAGGAAATCTTATCCTTTTCCTTACAGCCCCAGTGGCAAGAAAAATTGAAGGAGGAGCTGTTGACGGGTCACATTCCGCTTGAGTTGACAAATTACTCACCAGCAAGTCTTTGCACCTCTGCAGACTTGTGTCTGCCGGAAAGAGAGATACAATGTAGGCTTTAAACCTAGGATCAAGCACGGTGGACAAAATGTAGTGCTCTGATTTCAACAGATTGACATCCTTGAATCCCGTCAAAGCAAATGAAGGGCTCCATCCACAAGTCCCACATACTTTGCGGAATCGCTCCGTTTTAGCTCCTCCTTCAATTTCTCCAGCTGCTTCTGCAAAAGCCTGATGAGGGGAATGACCTGACTCAAGCTGGCAGTGTCTGAACTGACTTCATGTGTGGCAAGTTCGAAGGGTTTGAGAACCTTGCACAAGACGGAAATCATTCTCTACTGCGTTTGAGTCAGGTGCATTACCCATCCTTTGCCTATATCGTAGGTGGATGTATAGGCTTGAATGGCCTTTTGCTGGCTCCTCCATCCTCTGAAGCATATCAAGTGTTGAATTCCACCTCGTTACCACCTCTTGCTTCAGTTGATGGCAGGGCTGGTTCAGGCGTGTTTGCTGGTGCTCTAGTCTTTGGCATGCGGTGGCTGAATGCCTAAAGTGGCCCGCAATTTTTTGGGCCACTGACAGCATCTCCTGCACACCCCTGTCATTTAAAAAAAAATTCTGCACCACCAAATTAATTGTATGTGCAAAACATGGGACGTGCTGGAATTTGCCCAGATGTATTGCACGCACAATATTGGTGGCATTGTCCGATATCACAAATCCCCAGGAGAGTCCAATTGGGTTAAGCCATTCTGGAATGATGTTCCTCAGTTTCCATAAGAGGTTGGCCTAGGAACGAGTTGGCATTTGCAAGATGCTGCTACTGGTGCCGCTGCTATTATTGCTGCAGGAGGCCAGACTCTTTTTCTGACGTCTGTGTAAATTCTCTGTTTAGCTTGCCTAGAGAAGTGGATGAGATTTGATACCATGGACACAGTACCTCAAACAATTCTCTAAGTCCCACTGATCTAATGGCAGATACCGGACGCACGTCTAACACCAACATAGCTGTCAAGGCCTCAGTTATCCGCTTTGCAAAAGGATGACTGCTGTCATATTTCATCTTCCTCACAAAGGACTATTGGTAAGTCAATTGCTTACTGGAAGTAGTACAAGTGGTCTTTCAACTTTCCCTCTGGGGTTACAAATGACTCCCAGCTGCAACAACAGCAGGTGCAGCAACAGCAGGCATACCACTCAAGGATCCTCTGTAGAAATCCCGGTTAGGAGAGGAATCCTCAGTCTTGACAGTGACATGGCCTGCAGGACTACTGACGTTCCTGACTAAGGAGGAAGTTGACATTGAGGGAGTTGGAAGTGTGGCTTGCAGGAGCTTGGGTACAGGAGGGAGAAGGAATTTAGGTGTCAGTGGACTGCTTACACTCTTACCCAAAGTTTCACAACTTGACACTGACTTATGATGAATGTGCTGCAGGTGACGTATAAGGGAGGATGTTCCTTGGTGGTTAATATCCTTACCTCTACTTATTACAGATTGACAGAGGTAACATATGGCTTGACACCTGTTGTACGGATTTGTGGAGAATAATTCCACACCAAAGAGGTGGCTTTTTTGGTAGCTTGCTTAGGCATTACAATGGGCTTCTTCATTCCATGGACAGCAAGTGTCTCCCCCGGTGCCTGACTTAAACAAACCACATCACCATCAGAATCCTCATCATCAACTTCCTCCTCAGTGCCAGCAACACCCATATTCTCTTCCTGGTGTACTTCAACGGTGACATCTTCAATTTCAATATCAGGAACTGGACTGTGGGTGCTCCTTCCAGCACTTGCAGGGGGCGTGCAAATGGTGGAAGGAGCCACCTCTTCCCATCCAGTGTTGGGAAGGTCAGGCATCGCAACCGCCGACACACTTGGACTCTTCTTGGGTATTTGTGATACCATCTCAGAACGCACAGCTCTTCTCTGTGCTCTTTCCAGCTTAACTCTATTAATTTTTCTAGAGGGAGGATGAGGGCTTCCATCGTCATGTGAAGCTGAACCACTAGTCATGAACCTAGGCCAGGGCCTCAGCCGTTCCTTGCCACTCGGTGTCGTAAATGGCATATTGGCAAGTTTATGTTTCTCATCAGACCATTTAAATTTCTTTTTTAGGTCTTTTTACTGAACTTTACTCTACTATCATAATGGGCATCAGCCTTGGCAGACGACGTTGACGGCATTTCATCATCTATGACATGGCTAGTGGCCGCAGCTTCAGCACTAGGAGGAAGTGGTTCTTGATCTTTCCTTATTTTATCCTCCAAATTTTTGTTCTCCATTATTTTTCTGGAGTTATATAACACAATGGCCCTCATTCCGAGTTGATCGCTCGCAAGGCGAATTTAGCAGAGTTGCTCACGCTAAGCCTACGCCTACTGGGAGTGTATCTTAGCTTCTTAAAATTGCGACCGATGTATTCGCAATATTGCAATTACAAACTACTTAGCAGTTTCAGAGTAGCTTCAGACTTACTCGGCATCTGCGATCAGTTCAGTGCTTGTCGTTCCTGTTTTGACGTCACAAACACACCCAGCGTTCGCCCAGACACTCCCCCGTTTCCCCGGCCACTCCTGCGTTTTTTCCGGAAACGGTAGCGTTTTTTCCCGCACGCCCATAAAACGGCCTGTTTCCGCCCAGTAACACCCATTTCCTGTCAATCACATTACGATCACCGGAGCGATGAAAAAGCCGTGAGTAAAAATACTATCTCCATTGTAAAATTACTTGGCGCAGTCGCAGTGCGAATATTGCGCATGCGTACTAAGCGAAATTTAACTGCGATGCGATGAAAAATACAGAGCGAACGACTCGGAATGAGGGCCAATATGCGGTACAAGAGAACATACCCCTACACCTCACAGGGCAAACCCTGTAAACATTATCTGGATTAAATATTAATAACCCCTTCATTTGGAGTAAACAATATACAGCACAGGACAGCACCACTGAATTTATATGACAGCACCACTGGACTGGATTTATATAGAATTATATGGATTCATATGAAATTATATGGCAAGATAACTGGATTTATACAGCAGTATTCCGAGAATTATATGGCAATATCACAGGAATTATACACCAGTATCACAGGAAATACACGCCAGTATCACGGGAATTATATGGCAGTATCACAGGAATTATATGCCAGTATTCCGAGAATTATATGGCAATATCACAGGAATTATACGGCAATGTCACAGGAATTATACGCCAATATCACGGGAATTATACGGCAATATCATGGGAATTATACACCAGTATCATAGGAATTATATGCCAGTATTCCGAGAATTATATGGCAATATCACAGGAATTATACAGCAATGTCACAGGAATTATACGCCAGTATCATGGGAATTATATGGCAGTATCACAGGAATTATACGCCAGTATTCCGAGAATTATATGGCAATATCATAGGAATTATACGCCAATATCACGGGAATTACACGCAATATCATGGGAATTATACACCAGTATCATAGGAATTATACACAGTAACACTGGATATATGGCAGCAGAGGACACCACACTGTGACTGGTCACTGGACTGATGCTGCACAAGACACTTCCCCTGGTCTAATGCAGGACAACACAGCACCACTGAAAAGGACTTATACAGCTACACTGGATATATGGCAGCAGAGGACACCACCACTGTGACTGGTCACTGGACTGATGCTGCACAAGACACTACCCCTGGTCTGATGCAAGACAACACAGCAAAAATGCAAGGGACTTATACAGCAGCCAGCAGCACTGGGGACATATAGCAGCAGAGGACACCAACACTGTGACTGGCTGGACTGATGCAGCATAAGACACTGACTACACTGGACTGGAATGAGCAGCACAACACAGCACTAGACTCGCCACCCCTCTTTCCTGACCCCACACAAACACTGAGGACGGATACACGTAATCTCACTACACTCTCCGAGACTGGAGTGAAAATGACTGCGACATGCGGTTCCTTATATGGAATCCAAATCCCGCGAGAATCTGATAGCGGGATGACATTTTGCCTCATTCGGGTTTCCAAGTCAGGTGGGAAAACCCGAGCCTGGCTCAGATCTGGACTCGAATGGTGAAGTTCAGTACGGTTCGGTTCTCTGAGAACCAAACCCGCTCATCTCTAGACTATACCAATCACCACTGCAGTTTCAAAGTCCCAGGGAAAATCAACCACGGGGCTTTGCTGATAAGGGAAACACTGACGAAGGCACTCAGGGATTTTGAGAATTGCTACAGTACTGTATGTTAAAAAAGAATCTTGGTAGCAGAGAGTCTTGTCTTCAGGATCTATAAATTAGTGTTGCATGTTTTAATTTGTTTCCTTTTTGGTTATAAGAAAATTGTTTGCCTAGGACTGTCTTTGTGTGTCATTCTTACTGTTTTTATGTACTTTAAGCATTGTATCTTTCTCATATCAAACTTCATTTAATAAGACTGATCTTTGTGATTCTTATCAGAACCATTTTGCCTAATATAAGCTACATACCTGTACTGCAGATTTTTTGGGTAAATATACCTGTGACTTACTTATAATTTAATGGGCTAATTGTAGTGTCTTCTTCCTGAAACAACTTCTTAAGTGCCATTACTGGACAATCAATAGTGAGTGGGAGAGGTACTGGGGAGTGCAATCATTTCTGTAAATAGACCTAAAGTAGGTGTGTTTTTTCATTAACTCTGTGACAGTCCCACATCATGAAGGCTCAAGTAAGTGCTGATCCTGACAAAATATATGGACAGCAGTTAGCGACTTGAGTATCTTAAAACTTGGTCCATGACAATAAATTTGATTAATTCATTTTTAATTAATCTTTTTGTGATCACCTCTTCTCATGCACCTCAATGTTAGCTTTTTTTTAATACAACTTAGGTCAGCTGTTTTCCAAAGTGTTTTACAGCAGATATGCTTGGTGACTGTCTCTCTCTATAAATACAGTATACAGTATGTATATAAATACAGTTCCAGATGTGGTCGCACTCGCACAGAAAAAATATAACATCGACTGGGGTGACTCCCAAAGGTCCAGACTATTAATCCAGACGTCAACGTATAGAGAGACAGCATAAAGGGGCACTCACCAGAGTTTTGCACGTAAAAGGCATTGATTTTTAATTTATACTTATCAAGGTGATTTCACAAAGAGAGAGTTCTTTCAACGTTTCGATCGCTCAGGATCATCGTCAGGAAAATACAGCAAAGGCAGCATGTACAAGAAGTTGCATCTGTTCATATACACCAGTATCTAGTAGTCAATGCCTAACGGGCCTCCTAAAATACCCCCAGCACATCCAAACAAGACAACCCAATTGGTCACACAATCAGTGAAACAAACGATTCACTAGTGCATTCCAACTGCAAAGGGGAGATAAATTGTGAACATGCTATGTCATCAGAGTTCAACTATTGAAGATAGAGGACCAACACACCCCTATGCACGTAGTACTTACCAAGGACAAAGCTGGCACTGCATTAAGAGCTAATACCTCCATCGAGCGTGCTGGCGTGCGTTCCAATGTGTCCAAATTGAACACATTGTATTTCCTGTGCAAATCGCGGGTAATACCCACGTCACGGCTCATCACAGCCGCACCCACTCAGGGAGAGACCAGGAAGCACCGCTGTGCGTTCCATTGAGCTCACTTCATGTATGAAAATAACTTCTACATTCAATGTGCAGGGACAGCGATGGGGTCCAATGTGGCCTCCATCTATGCTGGAGTGTTTATGCATGAATATGAATCAAGGCATATCATTCCACACTTTGGTGAGAGAATTCTTTATTATAAAAGATACATCGATGATGTTTTTCTGCTGTGGAGAGGCACTGAGGAGCATTTTAATAGTATGCTTAGTACACTGAATTCACTAGACAGTAGCGTTCGGTTTACTGGACAATGCAGCCGTATCAACATTCAATTTCTAGATGTGATGATCAAAAGAGATGGCTCCAGATTAAGCACCACTCTTTATCGTAAAGACACGGACAGAAATACTATATTACATGCTAGAAGTAATCACCCGCCCCATCTAAAGAACAGTTTGACTATTTCACAATTCATGCGAGTGAATAGAAACAATTCTGATCCGGTTGTTGCAGAATCCCTCACCTCGGATGGGGCCTCCTCGTTGTACAGTACCTCCTGTGTGGTGATCTAAAAAACCACTTGGTGGACGGGCGGTAGAATTATCAGTATCAGAGGTGGAAGGTGAAGTAGTGGTCTCAAATCTATCAAAACCCCTTTGTCTGAAGTACCTCTGGGTCCTTTGGCGACGGGAGCCTTGTGTATATAAATATTTATATTTATGTGATACTGTATAATGATTTTGTGTGCTGTGCTTCAGTGTACTAACCACTCCATCCTTTACTACAGTGTCCCTGTAATATCCCTGTGTACTGTGCTCCAATGTTTTAAAAATTATCACCATGTGTGGTTCTTCTCTGTCTTATCACTCTCCTGTGAGGTCTGTAGTACATACAGTGGGGCAAAAAAGTATTTGGACAGCCACCCATTGTGCAAGTTGACCCACTTAAAAAGATGAGAGAGGTCAGTAATTTCCATCATAGGTACACTTCAACTGTGAGAGACAGAATCTGAAAAAAAAACTAGGAAATCACATTGTATGATTTTTAAAAAATGTATATGTATATTCTCGTGGAAAATAAATATTTGGACAATCAAAACGTTTAACTCAATACTTTGTAATATAACCTCGGTTGGCAATTACAGAGGTCAAACGTTTCCTGCAGTTTTTGACAAGGTTTGCACACACTGTAGCAGGTATTTTGGCCCACTCTTTCATGCAGATCTTCTCTAGATTTGTCATGTTTTGGGGCTGTCGCACATTGGCAAGTTTACGCTTCTCCTCAGACGATCTTGATTTAGATTTTTGGGTCATTTTACTGAGCTTTATTTTTTTGGATTTTACATGCTCTCTACTATGACATTGGGCATCGGCCTTGGCAGACGACGTTGATGGCATTCCTTCATCTCGGCCATGACTAGTGGCAGCAGCTTCAGCACGAGGTGGAAGTGGATCTTGATCTTTCCCTATTTTACCATCCACATTCTTGTTCTCCATTTTTTAATGTGTGGAATTATATGGCAGTAATATATCAATAGCAATGGCCTACTACTATATATACTGCGCACAACTGAAATGCACCACAGGTATGGATGGATAGTATACTTGACGACACAGAGGTAGGTAGAGCAGTAGCCTACTGTACCGTACTGCTATATATTATATACTGGTGGTCAGCAAACTGTGCAAAACTGAAATGCACCACAGGTACGGATGGATAGTATACTTGACGACACAGAGGTAGGTAGAGCAGTGGCCTTCTGTACCGTACTGCTATATAGTTTATACTGGTGGTCAGCAAACTGTGCAAAACTGAAATGCACCACAGGTATGGATGGATAGTATACTTGACGATACAGAGGTAGGTAGAGCAGTGGCCTACTGTATCATACTACAATATAGTATATACTGGTGGACAGCAAACTGTGCAAAACTGAAATGCACCACAGGTATGGATGGATAGTATACTTGACGACACAGAGGTAGGTAGAGCAGTGGCCTACTGTACCGTACTGCTATATAGTATATACTGGTGGTCAGCAAACTGTGCAAAACTGAAATGCACCACAGGTATGGATGGATAGTATACTTGATGACACAGAGGTAGGTAGAGCAGTGGCCTACTGTACCGTACTGCTATATAGTATACACTGGTGGTCAGCAAACTGTGCAAAACTGAAATGCACCACAGGTATGGATGGATAGTATACTTTACGACACAGAGGTAGGTAGAGCAGTGGCCTACTGTACCGTACTGCTATATATTATATACTGGTGGACAGCAAACTGTGCAAAACTGAAATGCACCACAGGTATGGATGGATAGTATACTTGACGACACAGAGGTAGGTAGAGCAGTGGCCTACTGTACCGTACTGCTATATATTATATACTGGTGGTCAGCAAACTGTGCAAAACTGAAATGAACCACAGGTATGGATGGATAGTATACTTGACGACACAGAGGTAGGTAGAGCAGTGGCCTACTGTACCGTACTGCTATATATTATATACTGGTGGTCAGCAAACTGTGCAAAACTGAAATGCACCACAGGTATGGATGGATAGTATACTTGACGACTCAGAGGTAGGTAGAGCAGTGGCCTTCTGTACCGTACTGCTATATAGTTTATACTGGTGGTCAGCAAACTGTGCAAAACTGAAATGCACCACAGGTATGGATGGATAGTATACTTGACGACCCAGAGGTAGGTAGAGCAGTGGCCTACTGTACCGTATTGCTGTATAGTATATACTGGTGGACAGCAAACTGTGCAAAACTGAAATGCACCACAGGTATGGATGGAAAGTATACTTGACGACACAGAGGTAGGTAGAGCAGTGGCCTACTGTACCGTACTGCTATATAGTATATACTGGTGGTCAGCAAACTGTGCAAAACTGAAATGCACCACAGGTATGGATGGATAGTATACTTGACGACACAGAGGTAGGTAGAGCAGTGGCCTACTGTACCGTACTGCTATATAGTATATACTGGTGGTCAGCAAACTGTGCAAAACTGAAATGCACCACAGGTATGGATGGCTAGTATACTTGATGACACAGAGGTAGGTAGAGCAGTGGCCTACTGTACAGTACTGCTATATATTATATACTGGTGGACAGCAAACTGTGCAAAACTGAAATGCACCACAGGTATGGATGGATAGTATACTTGATGACACAGAGGTAGGTAGAGCAGTGGCCTACTGTACCGTACTGCTATATATTATATACTGGTGGTCAGAAAACTGTGCAAAACTGAAATGAACCACAGGTATGGATGGAAAGTATACTTGACGACACAGAGGTAGGTAGAGCAGTGGCCTACTGTACCGTACTGCTATATATTATATACTGGTGGTCAGCAAACTGTGCAAAACTGATATGCACCACAGGTATGGATGGATAGTATACTTGACGACACAGAGGTAGGTAGAGCAGTGGCCTTCTGTACCGTACTGCTATATAGTTTATACTGGTGGTCAGCAAACTGTGCAAAACTGAAATGCACCACAGGTATGGATGGATAGTATACTTGACGACACAGAGGTAGGTAGAGCAGTGGCCTACTGTACCGTACTGCTATATAGTATATACTGGTGGTCAGCAAACTGTGCAAAACTGAAATGCACCACAGGTATGGATGGATAGTATACTTGACAACACAGAAGTAGGTAGAGCAGTGGACTACTGTACCGTACTGCTATATATATAGTTATACTGGTGGTCAGCAAAATTCTGCATTGTCCTCCTACTATATACTACAATGCAGCACAGATATGGAGCGTTTTTCAGGCAGAGAACGTATAATACTGGTGGTCACTGGTCATGAAATGCACCACAGGTATGGATGGCTAGTATACTTGATGACACAGAGGTAGGTAGAGCAGTGGCCTACTGTACAGTACTGCTATATATTATATACTGGTGGACAGCAAACTGTGCAAAACTGAAATGCACCACAGGTATGGATGGATAGTATACTTGACGACACAGAGGTAGGTAGAGCAGTGGCCTACTGTACCGTACTGCTATATATTATATACTGGTGGTCAGCAAACTGTGCAAAACTGAAATGAACCACAGGTATGGATGGAAAGTATACTGAAATGCACCACAGGTATGGATGGCTAGTATACTTGATGACACAGAGGTAGGTAGAGCAGTGGCCTACTGTACAGTACTGCTATATATTATATACTGGTGGACAGCAAACTGTGCAAAACTGAAATGCACCACAGGTATGGATGGATAGTATACTTGACGACACAGAGGTAGGTAGAGCAGTGGCCTACTGTACCGTACTGCTATATATTATATACTGGTGGTCAGCAAACTGTGCAAAACTGAAATGAACCACAGGTATGGATGGAAAGTATACTTGACGACACAGAGGTAGGTAGAGCAGTGGCCTACTGTACCGTACTGCTATATATTATATACTGGTGGTCAGCAAACTGTGCAAAACTGATATGCACCACAGGTATGGATGGATAGTATACTTGACGACACAGAGGTAGGTAGAGCAGTGGCCTTCTGTACCGTACTGCTATATAGTTTATACTGGTGGTCAGCAAACTGTGCAAAACTGAAATGCACCACAGGTATGGATGGATAGTATACTTGACGACACAGAGGTAGGTAGAGCAGTGGCCTACTGTACCGTACTGCTATATAGTATATACTGGTGGTCAGCAAACTGTGCAAAACTGAAATGCACCACAGGTATGGATGGATAGTATACTTGACAACACAGAAGTAGGTAGAGCAGTGGACTACTGTACCGTACTGCTATATATATAGTTATACTGGTGGTCAGCAAAATTCTGCATTGTCCTCCTACTATATACTACAATGCAGCACAGATATGGAGCGTTTTTCAGGCAGAGAACGTATAATACTGGTGGTCACTGGTCATGAAATGCACCACAGGTATGGATGGCTAGTATACTTGATGACACAGAGGTAGGTAGAGCAGTGGCCTACTGTACAGTACTGCTATATATTATATACTGGTGGACAGCAAACTGTGCAAAACTGAAATGCACCACAGGTATGGATGGATAGTATACTTGACGACACAGAGGTAGGTAGAGCAGTGGCCTACTGTACCGTACTGCTATATATTATATACTGGTGGTCAGCAAACTGTGCAAAACTGAAATGAACCACAGGTATGGATGGAAAGTATACTGAAATGCACCACAGGTATGGATGGCTAGTATACTTGATGACACAGAGGTAGGTAGAGCAGTGGCCTACTGTACAGTACTGCTATATATTATATACTGGTGGACAGCAAACTGTGCAAAACTGAAATGCACCACAGGTATGGATGGATAGTATACTTGACGACACAGAGGTAGGTAGAGCAGTGGCCTACTGTACCGTACTGCTATATATTATATACTGGTGGTCAGCAAACTGTGCAAAACTGAAATGAACCACAGGTATGGATGGAAAGTATACTTGACGACACAGAGGTAGGTAGAGCAGTGGCCTACTGTACCGTACTGCTATATATTATATACTGGTGGTCAGCAAACTGTGCAAAACTGATATGCACCACAGGTATGGATGGATAGTATACTTGACGACACAGAGGTAGGTAGAGCAGTGGCCTTCTGTACCGTACTGCTATATAGTTTATACTGGTGGTCAGCAAACTGTGCAAAACTGAAATGCACCACAGGTATGGATGGATAGTATACTTGACGACACAGAGGTAGGTAGAGCAGTGGCCTACTGTACCGTACTGCTATATAGTATATACTGGTGGTCAGCAAACTGTGCAAAACTGAAATGCACCACAGGTATGGATGGATAGTATACTTGACGACACAGAGGTAGGTAGAGCAGTGGACTACTGTACCGTACTGCTATATATATAGTTATACTGGTGGTCAGCAAAATTCTGCATTGTCCTCCTACTATATACTACAATGCAGCACAGATATGGAGCGTTTTTCAGGCAGAGAACGTATAATACTGGTGGTCACTGGTCACTGTCAGCAAAACTCTGCACTTTCCTCCTACTATATAATACTGCTGGTCCCCAGTCCCCACAATAACGCAATTAGCACACTGAGCACAGATATTTGCAGCACACTGAGCACAGTCAGATATGGAGCGTTTTTCAGGCAGAGAACGTAGATATTTGCACTTGCAGCATACTGAGCACAGATATTTGCAGTACACTGAGCACAGATATTTGCAGCACAATTTGCAGCCCACTGAACATAGAAACTGAGAGGACGCCAGCCACGTCCTCTCACGATCATCTCCAATGCATGAGTGAAAAATGGCGGCGACGCGCGGCTCCTTAAATAGAATATGAATCTCGCGAGAATCCGACCGCGGGATGATGACATTCGGGAGCGCTCGGGTTAACCGATCAAGGCGGGAGGATCCGCGTTGCTCGGACCCGTGTAAAAAAAGGTGAAGTTTGGGCAGGTTTCGGATCCCGAGGATCCGAACCCGCTCATCACTAATAGCAAGTAGAGTCATTGATGGTTGGTTTAAGTATGATTAGTAAATTCTGGACTACCACCCTTACAAGCAGCACCCTCTTTCTCCTGACCTCTCTATCTCTGTGCCCTTACCTCACCCACCTCCTCCTGACCTCTCTCTCTCTCTGTTTATGCCCAAATTCTACCCGCATTCTCCTGACCTTTATCTCTCTTCGCCCTAACCACAGTTACTGTAGTTACAGTAAGTACATCACTCTATTTGTATAATTTGGCAACAGACAGGTTTCCAGGTGCTACATCCCTGTTGTGTGCAAAATGCCAGTTTACATGAGGAGCATCATATGTAATCTGAGGTGAAAATAGCCCCCTGTGCTGCATCTGTGACATCTCAACAACCATGCCCTACTCAACCTATCTTGTATTCCTCCTACATAGGTTTTCCCCCCAGTGTATCTCACATATCACCCCTATGCCGTGTAAAGCTACCCATACACCAGAGTCTTTTAGTAAAAGGGACCAGTGTTTTTTCACAATTCTTTCAAAGTACTTATGTTTGGAATTAAAGTTAGTGATGATGCTGAAATTGTTCTTTTTCTTCTTATTCTTATTTTAGAGTTAGGAGTTTATGATAATCCTTTTTGTCTATACATCTGGTATTGAGTTTTTATCATAAACAATACATGTGTATTTGCAGAAGGTCAATTTTCAACTATTTTTATAAATTTCAAATCTTTATCAATGTTATGTTTCAGGGGCTAAAATACACATTTACTAACAGAAGCTTTTTTTAAACTATTTTTTAATGTTAGCAAATGTGTTATAGCCCCTGAAACACAGCATTGATTTTAAATTTATAAAAATTGATGAAAGATGACCTCTAGTTGTTTGGCACTGATCTCATCTTTAGTACAGTTTCTCCTTACTCTTAAAAAATTACCATTTTATATGCCATTCAGGCATATTGTGTGATGTTTGCTACTGGAATCAATGTAGCTATTAGAGTTACGTTGTTTTTATAGCATTTAGTGTGTATCTTATTGTCATTGATATACAGTACCATTCAAAAGTTTGGACAGATTTTCTCATTCAATTGAATGAGAAAGTGTGTCCAAACTTTTGACTTGTACTGTAGATCATAAGATCTAAAAAGCTGAATGACTATTGGGTGATGATAAACTTAGATGAATGTCTAAAATGTTTTTATTCAGATATTTGAAAATTAATTAAGATCTTGAGCCTTTTCAAAGAAAAATAATATCATCAATAAAATGGTTCCATGAGACCAGTGAAGTCTTTATGACATGGTTGCACCAATTAGCCTCTTTTTACCATGAGGCCATGAATTGATTGGCATAACTAGGATCAAACTTGGCCCCCATTGCAGTGCTGACTTTATTTAAAAAATATTCACCATAAGAAAAGAAGATGCTAAGGAGAGTAAACTTGATCCCATCAATTAAAAAGTATGTGTTATCTTCTGATGAGTCACTTTGAGCCAGAAAGGACCTAACGGCTACAACTTACTTTCCATGTTCAATGATAGTATAACATCATGTTACAATACATCTCCATCCAAACTTATCCCTTACAGATGATGTAAAGTGGCCATCGTATATTTCAGACTAGCTGGGATACCCACCATTGCCTGGTTGAAGAATGGACCTTGAAGAACATCTGCAGCCTTCAGTTTTTTACATTGTCCTCGCCTATAACCCCTTTCCATTGCTCCCAAAAAGTATGCCACTGTTTTAGCAATTAGAAATACCTACTGTATCTAGTAATTTCTACAGCGTATGTTGCTTGTTTTCCATTAAAAGAATAAAAAATTGGATGGACGCTCCCACTCATGGACATGCCACATTTAACTGGCCATGGGAAAAGCAAGGAGTTTACAGGTCAATAACTGCTACCTTTAAAGATTGACCTTTTGGCCTTATTGATGGTCATTGCAAAAGAAAGCCAGATTGGAAATTGCAATCTCTTAAATTTTGCTGCTGGGGAATCCATGGCTCTCGAGGCTGCAGTATGTACCACTTTGGCTAATTGGTGGGTTTGTCTTGTAGTTTAGAACTCCATCACCCAGGATGTAGCAGTTTGTGCAGCCTTGATTGATTGACATGTTTGTCTTGCCAGCAGGGGACTTCATGGCCTTGGATGCTGCATGTCTAGCAGCATCAGCAGATTGGTGAGCTAAGCTTGCATTGAGTAAGGGTGTGTACACACGGTGAGATTCGGACTTAACCGATTCTCACCGTGCGACAGGGGCCGGGTCGGCACTTAGCCAGTATCGCAAGCACATAATGAGTGTGCTTGTTATCCTGGTTCTGTGCGATTTTGGCTAAGGGTCAATTTTGACTATCTCTTCTATAGAGATAGTCAAGATTGACTTGCCTGCACATCGGCATCGAATCGGGATCGCAAGGTGACTGTCACTATATAGTCAGAATCGGAAGAAAAGATCTCACCGTGTGTACACACCCTAACTCTCTCTCTCATGTGGCTACTTGTCTATCTTGATGAGATGCCAAGCAAGCTTGTACTTCATCTAAAGTCTCCTCACATCTTGACACTCTTCTACTTCTAGCAGAAGAGGAGCTGCATCCCAGAATGGATAATTTTTTTGGTGGCATGGCTTTCCTGAAACAAAGTCTGTGGTTGTGCTTTAAGAGTGACTGGTCTTGAGATGTGGAAAGTAAACTTAGTTTGATTGTCGTATACTAGAGGGGGGATGCTTTGAAAAGGAACAAAGAAGTCATTAACACTTGGATAACAATGCAAATTAGAAGTAAATGACAGTGCAGGCAGGTGTATTCTCTAACTGTTTGGAATGGGATAAATCAGGAGCAGACTGACATACAGAACAAAATTGGTATAGCTTCCAAAATCACAGTGGTTTCAGAAATCACTGCAGAACAACAATAATTGCTAATCAGACATCTCTGCAGACCAACATTGGAGAGCATGGCTTGTAACCAGTGCTATTTTTGTAGAAAAATAGGTTCAGGAACTCCCATGGGTAGACAGTGGTGAGAAGAGCTGTGGGTAATGTGGGAGGAGCTACAGTGGGGGGCACCTATGGAAGAAAAAAGAACTTGCATGTGCTTTAGTCACACCCCCAAAAGGAGTGTGACCTTGCTGTAATGGGCGTGACTTTTCTGCGAGGGGCATGACCTTGCAGGAAAAGACTACCTTATACCCCAGTTTTGCAACCCACACATCCAGACATTGCCAACCACAGGGGAAAAATTTGTGATTCATACCCCTTACATTATTTGTCATTTTTTCTCCTTAAATTAATGCCCCTTACACATTATGCCACACACTGTAATGCCTATTACACATTATGCCACACACCATAATTCCCATTACACAATATGTCACACACCATAATGCCCATTACACCATACACCGTAATGCCCATTACACCACACACCATAATGCCCATTACACTTTATGCCACACCGTAATATCTAGACAAACGTTATGCTACACACAATAACACCCATTATGCATTATTCCACACAGTAACACCCATTACATATTATGCCACACACAGTTATGGTCCTGACACAATTTAATGCTCTTTGCCAAGGGTTTCATCCACATTGTAAGGGGTTTCATGCTCTGGGTTCCATGCTTGTTGCCAGGGAATTTCATATGCATTGTCAGGGGTTTCAAGCGCATTGCCGGGGGTTTTCATGCGCATTGCCAGGAGTTTCATGCCTATTGTAAGGGGTCTCCTGCTCGTTGCCAGAGTTTTCATGTGCATTGCCAGGGGTTTCTTTCATGTTGCCAGGGGATTCATGTGCATTGCCAGGGGTGTTCATGCGCATTGTCAGGGGTCTCCTGCGAATTGCAAGGGGTTTCAATGCGCATTGCCAGGGGTTTTGTGCACGTTGCCTGGAGTTTTGAGCATGTTGCCAGGGGTTTCAATGCACATTGCCAGGGGTTTCAATGCACATTGCCAGGGTTTTTTTATGCATTGCCAGGGGTTTTGTGCGGGGGTTTTGTGCGTGTTGCCAGGGGTTTTGTGTGCATTGCCAGGGGTTTCATGCGCATTGCCAGGGGTTCCCATGCATGTTGTCAGGGGTCTCCTGTGCATTGCCAGGGTTTTTTTATGCATTGCCAGGGGTATCCTGCTTGTTGCAGTGTAAAAACCTCTTAAAATACCCGCCACCGAAGAGACAGACGCTAGCGGTCAAATGTGACCTCTAGCATCTGTCTCCTCCTTGGAGGTGGCTATTTTTGTTTTTTTACACTTCTATTGATGGAAGCGCTTCCGCAGGGGTCTTGCAGTTTAGGGTGTAGTACGGGTGACCGGCGGTCTCCTGACCACCGGTCACCTTACCGACGCCGGGATCCCGGCGGGGAAGGGCGAGTGCAGCAAGCCCCTTGCGGGCTCGCTGCGCTCGCCACGCTGCAGGCTCGGTGGTGACCTGCAGTCGCCACGGGTTCTATTCCCACTCTATGGGTGTCGTGGACACCCACAAGTGGAAATAGTCCCTGTTGGTCGGCATGCCGACCATCGGGATAGTGAGCCGTCGGGCTCACGGAGGAGGTCATGTGACTGTCGGTCAGCCGACCGGCGGTCACACGACTACCACCCTGCAGTTTATGCTTATTCACAACCTGCACATGCCCTCCCAAACTTTGCTAGCGCGGCCAGGATGTTACGTTCCAGGTGACATCATTTTTCAGAACACCTCCAGGAACAGTGTCCCAGAGCATTCCGGATGAAGAATAGCCCTGCTTGTAACGGTCAGTACAATGCAGTGTGACAGTTGATCCTCTGCCTCACTGCTCTTCCACTGGAGCTCCACCTGCTTCCCTCTGGTAAACATCAGCTTGTGCCTTCAGATCAGTGCAGTTTTTGGAACTGGACGACATCCTGAGCAAAGTTGCTTGAATGAAAACTTCAATTCAGACACTCTGTGGCCTAGTTGGTAGACCCCATGTAGACCTCCATGGCCATGATGAAATTCAAACATAGCCAAAAACCTAATTGTGGTCAAACTACACCATCATGCCAAATTTGGTGGAACAGGATACAAAACTCTGGCTGTGCATAAAGGACAAACAGATACACACTTTCTTGCTTATTATATAGATTAGAGTGTGACAGCGTGTGCATATTATATATGTGTGTAACTGTATGTGTATATTATATATGAGTGTGACAGTATGTGTATATTATGCATGATTGTGACAGTGTGTGCATATTATATGAGAGTAACACTATGTGTACAGTATATTATACATGAGAGTGTGACAGTGTGTGTATATGATATATGGGTGTGACAGTATGTGTATATTATACAGTATATGAGAATGTGACAGTGTGTATGTAATGTATGAGAGTGTGGCAGTGTGTGTATGATGACTGTATGTATTTGGTCTGAGTTGGTGCCAGGAGCAAGACAGAAGGCTATTTGCAGAGGAGTCTGAAATGCAAATGGCACTAGAAGCAAGAGGTGCTTATGTTGACTTGGAGACTAAGGAACCTGATAACTGGATCGGTGTATAGCCGGATAACTGGAACAGATGAGTACTGATTCAGAATGCACTGGATACTGGAAAAGCTGAGAACTGAACTGTGCCAGATACAGGAACAGCTTAGGACTGGATTGGACTGTGCCAGATACTGGAACAGCTGAGGACTGGACCAGACTACCCTGGATACTGAAACAGCTAAGGACTGGACTGGAATGGAACTGAATAGTTGCAATGATTGTGAGCTAGGCACTGGGCCATGATGGAACTGAATAACTTGGTCAGCTGTATGCAAGGCACTGAACCAGGATGTAGCGGATAGCAGGAGCAGCTGAAAGCCAGGAACCAGATAGCTGGAGTGGCAGAGCAGAATACTGAAACCAGACTAGAAGCCAGAAACTTGGATTGAACCAGGTAACAGTGCCTTTATACTGACTGGTTAAAGCTGAGTCAAAAAAGTGGTCACAGGATACTAATGAATAGAGTCTGTGCTGCTGGATGCTGACACTATGGCTGAAGTAGAGGCAATGAGCATGCAGAAACATATGCCTGCTGGCTGGTGACAGGGGTTAACAGTACATCAGTATTTCAGGATCTCTACAGTAGATTGGGAAATACAATGCCCTACCATTTGCATATAGATCTGTGATAACACTGTACACTGTATAATCAGGAATATGCAGGCTGCAAACACAGATGAACACTCTGGTGGATAATTAACCTGGAAGGAGGATCAGCAATTGGTAACACAGTCTTGCTCATGCCGAAGGTGCTGCAACTTGGAAACTTTGTATGCTCAGCATGTTACTGGAGGTGGATAACAATGGCAAAAGTATGTATAGAAATGCTGAAGCTAAAGCTGAGTGGAACTTAACAATGCAGGATTCTGGGGTAACCAGGAAACTGTAGTACTACACTCTGGAGCCAGGAATAGCTGAATAGCTTGCTGCAAGCAAGTGCTTGGCAAGCAAAATATCACACTGGGATGAAACGAGTTGCTCTAGACCTGACCTAATGGCCAAAGAGACTTAGATAGAAGTTACAGGTATCTGACTGGTTGCTGGTGAAAGCAGAGGTAAGGAGTACTCTAACTGGAGGATTGCAGTCAGCTGACATGCTACATCATTGTGACATCCATGCATCTGTTCTCAAACAGGGATTAGCAGGAATCCTGACCTGTAGGACATGTGACAGAGATAAGTCAAAACACAAATTACTTAGAACATAAGTGAAGTAAGATAGGATTGTGAAAGTGTGTACAGTATATTATAGACTTACCATACTATCCCTTTAAACCGGGTCACTCATGAAAAACACAGGTTCTATGGCTGATTAAACCCAGGTGAAATGCAAAATTGAATGAAGCCAGCCACAGAACCTTTGTAAATTGAGAGTGTCCTGGTTTAAAGGGAATACATACGATTTACCAGCGGAGGGGATGCTGGCTGTCCATATCCTGACAGAGGCATCTGACCCGCCAGAATGCCGGCAGCGGGGTGAGCAGAAAGAGTCCCCTTGCAGGCTCACTGTGCTCGCTATGCTGCAGGCTTGGTGGATCGTTGTGCTCACCACAGGATCTGTTCCCACTCTATGGGTGTCGTGGATAGCCATGAGTGGGAATAGTCCTGTTTTGCTGGGATTACAACTTGCGGCATTGCCGGCTGTCGGAATTTTGGCGTATGGTAAGCTAAGTATATTATGTATGAGCGTGTGACAACATGTCACCTTGATGGAGTTCAAACCTTGTCAAAAACCTAATCCTGGTCAAACTATACCACCATGGCAAATGTGGTGGAACTACAGTAGATACATAAAGGACATATAGACACACACATTTTTTCACTTATTTTATACATTGGAACATGTGAATTGTGTCAGTTGCTGAAGTTAAACAGCAATGAACATGGATAAGCTGGAAGTTAGGCTGTTGGCACCAGCAATAACTGGGTGACAAGGAAGATTCAAGAATCTTTGTGAAGTGTTGACAGTGCATAGATAACTAGTGTGGTTATCTCTGTACTAATGAGTCTGTGGATCTCAAACTGGGTGCTGTAACACTGTGAAGTACTGCAGATTGGAGGTCAATGACCAAATCAAATTTATGATTAATGTGACTGAAAGCTACTGCTTATCATAAAATATGTGGACAAACAGTAGCTCACCCATGTCCTCCACCACAGAACTGGATGGCATGTACGCACAATTTGCTTCATTTAATGATCTTTAATAACATTTCTTAGTAAGAAACTTTTGTCCTAGGGTAATGTGAAAATTTAAGGCATAGTCAATCAAGAAATGTTGGGAACCCAGGACTTAATGAAACTGGTGAAACTACAGTGTGCTATTTAGCCATTCAGACATTCAAACCAGTATAGACTGCTTCAGGTCCACTGCCTGACTATTCACAATCTGATAGTACTGGCATCAAATGTGACTACACATGGCTAGATGGGCACTGTAGTATGTGACCTAGATACTCTGTTCCTTTCTGTTCCATTCCCTATATGGTTAGGGACACTCCACAGTGAGTTCTCCCCAGCAGATCTGCAGTGGTGCAGCAATTCACATCTGTACTGTCTCCCACAAGTGCATCAGGGCACAGAGTTGCTCTTATTCCACTTTATTTTTGCCATTTACCCTTTGAGCACTGGTAGTATTATGCCATTTAATTTGTACCTTTTGGGAGATAGCAATCCACTATCAAGCAGCTTCTTTCTATTTTCCACTTTTATCTCTAAGATTCCTCTTTTTTACCAGAGCTTGTGTTTTTTATTCCCTAGTTATAAAAGGTAGTAAAACCTGCATGAATAGAGAAGCTTAGTTTCCAACCTGACGTGAATGTTGTTGTACAGTTCTGACTTTGGGGCACTACAGTTTTAACCCACAAATAAATTTATCCTGACTGCAAAGACAGCCAGGAATTACAGTATTTCTCACATCATGTTGCTATTCCAAACAGCCTCTGCAGGCATTCCACCAAACAAATTCAAAACAAAAGGTTATGGACCTCCAGCCAATTGCATGAGTCCCCTAGAGTCAAATGGAGGATTTTCTGCCTGTAACAGCCTCCCTTAGTGTTACATGTACACACCAGTACTCACAGGCGTGCGCAGAGACTGACTGGCGGGTGCCGCTCCGGACTTCCCCCCTCCACGGCATTATAGTGTTCTCTCACCTCCCCTGTCCTGGATATAGACTGCTCACCTGGTCCGCTCACCTGGGCCGCCCAGGTGAGCAGTTTATATCCAGGACAGGGGAGGTGAGAGAACACTATAATGCCGTGGAGGGGGGGAAGTCCGGAGCGGCACCCGCCAGTCAGTCTCTGCGCACGCCTGTGCCAGTACTTAGGATGCTGCCATGACTTACACCTCAGCAGTAGGAGTTTATCCAATTGACTGGAGATCACATGATATTGGCTGGAGCAATAATTATAGCAGGATACATGGTACAGTGAATTGAGAGGTTAAATGACTGGTACTGGACTAGATTGCAGGTAATGAGTGTGATACAATGGGATGGTATGCAGACACGGTGTTGGTGGAACAGTAGCACTGTGGGATGGTATACACAGCACTGTGAAAATGGCCATTACTGCAAGCTGGGGTCAGGAACTGGAGTGACAGAGTACAGACATAACTGAAAGGCAGGGAATTATCAGACTGGATAAACACAGATTTATTATTTATTTATTAAGTTTCTTATATAGCGCAGCAAATTCCATTGTGCTTTACAACTGGACACAATTAGAAGACAAAACTGGTCAAAAACCAACAGTCATAGAGGGAGGAGGACCCTGCTCGCAAGCTTACAATCCATGCTTATCCACAGATACTGGATAGAGTATTCTATCCAGACAAAGTATCCACAAGTACATGGTAGAATATACATTAGACGGACAGAGTATCCACAGGAACCTGGGGCACAGAATAGTGACTTACATACAGGGTATAAGCTATAACCGGCAGGGGGAAGCTGGATTGACTGCCTTATAAGAACGAGGAGGACCAATCAGCAGAGCTGGCATAGAAAGGTCCAAGCTACTGTAATTAAAGATCAAAATCAGCTGCAGCACTGCACTTAGCTGTCTGGTGTCCAGGCTGCTAAGTTACCACAGTTGCGGTGTCACAGTTGTACGGCAACCAGAGGTGACCGATGGACAGTGCGGTCGTAAGACGCAGTGTCCCATTTGCCTAGCAACAGATGGGACCCACCGAGGAGACAAGCCAAACTATATGGGCCTGATTCTGACTTGGACACAGCCACATCCATGTCTGCATTTTTTTCTGGTTGCACATCTGTGACTCTATGCAAATGCCACTACAAAGCCCTTCCCTGGTGTATATCTGCGTGTCAGAATGTGCAAGGACTGACATGCCCACTTTCGGTGTCCATAGATACTAAAATAATATGTGGTACATGTTTAGATGCACCAATAGTTACACCATAAAAACTTTAACAGAAATTGAAGGAAATGCAAACATCAAGGATTGGAGAGGCAGGAATCTCAATCTCACTCCATACAAACAGGGCACCCAAATAAGATGAGGAAAACGGGTCTGGGACTGAGGGTCGACAGCACAAAGGTCGACACACCTTAGGTCAACGTCAATTGGTCGACACGCCTTAGGTTGACATGGACAAAAGGTCGACATGGACAAAAGGTCGACAGGAACAAGGTCGACATGGAAAAAGGTCGACATGGGTTTTTTATGTTTTTTTTGGTGTCGTTTTCTTCGTAGAGTGACCGGGAACCCCAATTAGTGCACCGCGTCCCCTCGCATGGTGCCTTCGCTCTGCTACCGCTTCGCTCAGCACACTTTACCGTTCCAATCGTAATCCACGTGGATCGTTAAGTATGAAAAGGTTCAAAAAAATTAAAGAATCGTGAAAAACTCATGTCGACCTTTTTCCATGTCGACCTTGTTCCTGTCGACCTTTTGTCCATGTTGACCTTTTGTCCATGTCGACCTAAGGTGTGTCGACCAATTGACGTCGACCTAAGGTGTGTCGACCTTTGTGCTGTCGACCTGGAGTCCGGATACCGAGGAAAACAACTGGACCTACTCGTCTAGGTGGTTTCTTCATTCACCTTGTCCTGATCATTATTACCATCCTAAACCCCCTCTCAGAGTAGCTTACTTTGTGTTCTAAAAGACAGAAGAAAAAGGCTATATCTTGGTATCAAATATGAACCATTATTAGCAGTGCCACCCATGTTGGTGCTTGTAGTGACATTGCCCAAGACCCACCTTTTGATACTTCATGTCAGAATATAACTAACACAAAAGGAAGAAACATGCAGGTATAAAAAGCATCAACACTACCCATGGAATAGAACCATATCACCACTTCATGGTTTTAAACATGAGGGATACTGCAGAGAAATCATTGATTTCTCCTACTGTCCATCTATTTCTCATTTCCACCATCCCCATTGATTATTATTATTATTATTATTATTACTACTACCAGTTATTTATATAGCGCACACATATTCCGCAGCACTTTACAGAGAATATTTGGCCATCAGTCCCTGCCCCAGTGGAGCTTACAATCTATATTCCCTACAACACGTACACACACACATTCATTCTAGGGTAAATTTTGTTGGGATCCAAATAATCTACCAGTATATTTTTGGGTTGTCGGAGGAAACCAGAATACCCGGATGAAACCCATGTAAGTACAGGGAGAATATACAAACTCCACACAGTTTGAGCCATGGTGGGAATCAAACACGTGACCTCAGTGCTCTTAGGCAGTAATAATAACCATTACACCATCTGTACTGATTGGAATGGGGTCTTTGAGGTATGAGCAATTCAGCATATACGTTTTTGCAGTTTTGATCATATATAATGCAATCTCATGAATCTCATTGTCATTATGTTCATGAAGTAGCCACCAGAGAGGAGAAAGTGCAGAGAACACTAACCTCTTTCCATCAGGCTGCGAGTATACCGTAGCTCCTCCTCATGACAGACCATTTTGGTGATTGCTCATGTGCAACCCCTGTGGTATGTGCATGCACAATTGCAATTTTAAGATGAGAATTCAACAAAGCATTTAGCTCTAGCATTACATTTTTGGCAAAAGGCATCATTTTGTGGATGGGTGGACTGTTTGTGACACAAGTCAGTAATATTAAATTGAAGCAATAACACATTTTGTACAAGATGAAAGTTATCACTGCAGTTTTATGTTATTTTATAAACAGACTACTAAACTCATAGCATACAAGCACTGTAAGTCCTACTTAATTGGCTATCGATAAGTGGCGCAATGAGCATCAACGTAATAACAAGAGTAGTAAGAATCTGGATTACAGAATATTTTCCATGTAGAACAATAAATGTGGCACTGTATGGGGGGAATTCAATTGTACCCAATCATTTTTTTTAAAGCAATTTTTTTGTGGGTGATTCAACTTCCCCTGTTTTTACCACCTGAAAAATGTCCTGTTTTTTGCATTCGCCCCGGGGTCACATGCACAGCGCCCATCCTGCGCATGCCCCTGCACATATGCGGGGGTGGCAACGCTCCATTTCCTAGACGAAGAGTTGCTGGGATGTGGTCTGTAAACAGGTGGCATGCCGGCGCGAACGGGGGGCATGACTGGGCGTGATCGGGACGGCTGCGTGATGTCAGGAGGCAAACCCTAATTTCTGCGATGGACTTCTGCTTCATCAAGGGGGGTAAGACGGCGGTCAGCATGCTGGGTGGCCTTGCCCTGTGATGGGCAGACCCCAGCATGTGAACAAAAGGATTGCAAATTCTGCTAATTAGCAGAATTTGCAATCCTTACTGAACTGGGCCCCAAATTCCAGGACCTATGTATTTGTTGCTAAGGTCATGAAAAAAAAATAAGATTTTAAACCTACCGGTGAATCTTTTTCTCGTAGTCCGTAGAGTATGCTGGGGACTCCGTAAGGACCATGGGGATAGACGGGCTCCGCAGGAGACATGGGCACTTTAAGAAAGACTTTAGTTCTGGGTGTGCACTGGCTCCTCCCTCTATGCCCCTCCTCCAGACCTCAGTTAGAGAAACTGTGCCCAGAGGAGATGGACAATACGAGGAAAGGATTTTGTTAATCCAGGGCAAGATTCATACCAGCCACACCAATCACACCGTATAACTTGTGATAAACTACCCAGTTAACAGTATGAAAAAACAACATAGCATCAGTGCAGGACCGATGTAACTATAACATAACCCTTATTGAAACAATAACTATATACAAGTATTGCAGAAGTAGTCCGCACTTGGGACGGGCGCCCAGCATCCTCTACGGACTACGAGAAAAAGATTTACCGGTAGGTTTAAAATCTTATTTTCTCTAACGTCGTAGAGGATGCTGGGGACTCCGTAAGGACCATGGGGATTATACCAAAGCTCCCAAACGGGCGGGAGAGTGCGGATGACTCTGCAGCACCGATTGAGCAAACATGAGGTCCTCCTCAGCCAGGGTATCAAACTTATAGTATTTTGCAAAGGTGTTTGAACCCGACCAAGTAGCAGCTCGACACAGCTGTAGTGCCGAGACCCCTCCGGCAGTCGCCCAAGAAGAGCCCACTTTCCTCGTGGAATGGGCTTTGACCGATTTCGGTAACGGCAATCCAGCCGTAGAATGCGCTTGCTGAATCGTGTTACAAATCCAGCGAGCAACAGTCTGCTTTGAAGCAGGGGCACCAATCTTGTTGGTTGCATACAGGACAAACAGCGCTTCAGTTTTCCTGACTCTAGCCGTCCTGGCCACGTAAATTTTCAAAGCCCTGGCCACATCAAGTAACTCGGAATCCTCCAAGTCACGCGTAGCCACAGGCACCACAATAGGTTGGTTCATATGAAAGGATGAGACCACCTTAGGTAGGAATTGAGGATAGGTCCACAACTCCGCTATATCCATATGGAAAACCAGATATGGGCTTTTATGTGATAAAGCCGCCAATTCCGAAACTCGCCTAGCCGAAGCCAAGGCTAACAACATGACCACCTTCCACGTGAGATATTTCAACTCCACCGTTTTAAGTGGTTCAAACCAGTGTGATTTTAGAAAACTTAACACAACGTTAAGGTCCCAAGGTGCCACCGGAGGTACAAAAGGAGGCTGAATATGCAGCACTCCTTTTACAAAAGTCTGAACTTCTGGAAGAGAAGCCAATTCTTTTTGAAAGAAAATGGATAAGGCCAAAATCTGGACCTTAATAGAGCCTAATTTTAGGCCCAAATTCACTCCAGTTTGTAGGAAGTGAAGGAAATGGCCGAGATGGAATTCTTCCGTAGGAGCATTCCAGGCCTCACACCAAGAAACATATTTTCGCCATATACGGTGATAATGTTTTGACGTTACATCCTTCCTAGCCTTTATCAGCGTAGGGATGACCTCAACCGGAATGCCTTTCTCTGCTAGGATCCGGCGTTCAACCGCCATGCCGTCAAACGCAGCCACGGTAAGTCTTGGAACAGACAGGGCCCCTGCTGCAACAGGTCCTGTCTTAGAGGAAGAGGCCACGGATCTTCTGTGAGCATTTCCTGCAGATCCGGATACCAGGTCCTCCGTGGCCAATCTGGAACAATGAGGATTGTTCTCACTCCTCTTTGTCTTATTATCCTCCACACCTTGGGTATGAGAGGAAGAGGAGGAAATACATAGACCGACCGGAACACCCACGGTGTCACTAGGGCGTCTACAGCTACTGCCTGAGGGTCTCTTGACCTTGTGCAATACCTCTGTAGCTTTTTGTTGAGGCGGGACGCCATCATGTCTATCTGTGGCAGTTCCCACTGACTTGTAATCTGTGCGAAGACTTCCTGATGAAGTCCCCACTCACCCGGATGTAGGTCGTGTCTGCTGAGGAAGTCTGCTTCCCAGTTGTCCACTCCCGGAATGAACACTGCTGACAGTGCGCTTACGTGATTCTCCACCCAGCGAAGAATTCTGGTGGCTTCTGCCATCGCCACTCTGCTCCTTGTGCCGCCTTGGCAGTTTACATGAGCTACTGCGGTGACGTTGTCTGACTGGATCAGAACCGGTTGGTCGCGAAGTAAGGTCTCCGCTTGACGTAGGGTGTTGTATATGGCCCTTAGTTCCAGGATGTTGATGTGAAGACAAGTCTCTTGACTTGACCAAAGACCTTGGAAATTTCTTCCCTGTGTGACTGCTCCCCAACCTCGGAGGCTTGTGTCTGTGGTCACCAGGATCCAGCCCTGAATGCCGAATCTGCGGCCCTCTAGAAGGTGAGCACTCTGCAGCCACCACAAGAGTGATACCCTGGCCCTGGGGGACAGGGTGATCAACCGATGCATCTGTAAATGTGACCCGGACCACTTGTCCAGTAGGTCCCATTAGAAAGTCCTCGCATGGAACCTGCCGAAGGGAATGGCCTCGTATGATGCTACCATCTTTCCCAGGACTCAAGTGCAGTGATGCACTGACACCTGTTTTGGTTTCAATAGGTTCCTGACAAGAGTCATGAGTTCCTGGGTCTTTTCTATCAGGAGATAAACCCTCTTCTGGTCCGTGTCCAGAATCATGCCCAAGAAAGACAGATGAGTCGTAGGAACCAACTGCGACTTCGGGATATTGAGAATCCAGCCGTGTTGCTGTAACACTTTCAGTGAAAGTGATACGCTGTTCAGCAACTGCTCTCTTGATATCGCTTTTATGAGGAGATCGTCCAAGAACGGGATAATTGTGACACCTTGCTTGCGCAGGAGCACCATCATTTCCGCCATTACCTTGGTGAAAATTCTCGGGGCCGTGGAGAGACCAAACGGCAACGTCTGATATTGGTAATGACAGTCCTGTACCGCAAATCTAAGGTACCCCTGATGAGGTGGATAAATGGGAACATGAAGGTATGCATCCTTTATGTCCAGGGACACCATAAAATCCCCCCCTTCCAGGCTTGCGATGACCGCTCTTAGCGATTCCATCTTGAACTTGAACCTTTTCAAGTATAGGTTCAGGGATTTCAAATTTAATATGGGTCTGACTGAACCGTCCGGTTTCGGGACTACAAACATGGTCGAGTAATATCCCTTTCCTTGTTGGAGGAGGAGAACCTTGACCACCACCTGTTGAAGATACAATTTTTGTATTGCATATAACACTATGGGGGTAATTCTGAGTTGATCCCAGCAACAAGTTTGTTAGCAATTGGGCAAAACCATGTGCACTGCAGGGGAGGCAGATATAACATGTGCAGAAAGATTTTAGATTTGGGTGGGTTGTTTTATTTCTGTGCAGGGTAAATACTGGCTGCTTTATTTTTACACTGCAATTTAGATTTCAGTTTGAACACACCACACCAAATCTAACTCTCTCTGCACATGTTACATCTGCCCCCCCTGCAGTGCACATGGTTTTGCCCAATTGCTATCAAACTTGCTGCTGCGATCAACTCAGAATTACCCCCTATCTCCCTTTCCTGGGGAGAAGTTGGTAGGGCCGATTTGAAAAATCGTCAAGGAGGCACTTCTTCGAATTCCAGCTTGTAACCCTGAGAAAAAATTTCTATTGCCCAGGGATCCACCTGGGAGTGAATCCAGATGTGGCTGAACATCCGAAGACTTGCCCCCACTGGGCCGGACTCCGCCAGTGGAGCCCCAGCGTCATGCTGTAGATTTTGTAGAGGCCGGGGAGGTCTTCTGTTCCTGGGAACTAGCTGTGTTGTGCAGCTTTTTTCCTCTGCCCCTACCTCTGGCAAGAAAGGACGCACTTCGCACTTTCTTGTTTCTTTGTGACCAAAAGGACTGCATTTGATAATGCGGAGCTTTCTTATGCTGTGAGGGAACACAAGGTAAAAAATTTGATTTTCCAGCTGTAGCTATGGAGACTAGGTCCGAGAGACCATCCCCAAACAATTCCTCACCCCTGTAAGGTAAAACCTCCATATGCCTTTTTGAGTCGGCATCACCTGTCCATTGCCGTGTCCATAGGACTCTTCTGGCAGAAATCGACATAGCGTTTATTCTAGAACCCAGTAGACTAATGTCTCTTTGAGCATCTCTCATATATAGGATAGCATCTCTTATATGCCCCAGGGTCAATAAAATAGTATCCTTATCTAGGGTATCCATTCCCTCAGATAAGGTATCCGTCCATGCCGCTACAGCACTACACACCCAGGCCGACACAATTGCCAGTCTGAGTAAGGTACCTGAATGTGTATAAATGGCCTTCAGGGTAATCTCCTGTTTGCGGTCAGCAGAATCTTCGAGGGTAGCCGTATCCTGGGACGGGAGGGCTACCTTCTTGGATAAGCTGTTAATGCTTTGTCCACCCTAGGGGAGGATTCCCATCGTAACCTATCCGTTGACGGGAAAGGATACGCCATAAGAATCCTTTTGGAAATCTGCAGTCTTTTATCTGGAGATTCCCAAGCTTTTTCACATAACTCGTTCAGCTCGTGTGAGGGGGGAAAGGTTACCTCAGGCTTCTTTCACTTGTACATATGTACCCTCTTGTCAGGGACAGGGGGTTCCTCTGTGATGTGCAAAACATCTTTTATTGCCATAATCATATATCGAATGGATTTTGCCAATTTTGGCTGTAACTTTGCATCATCGTAATCGACACTGGAGTCAGAATCCGTGTCGGTATCTGTGTCAACAATCTGGGATAGTGGGCGCTTATGAGACCCTGACGGTCCCTGCGACATAGGATCAGGCATGGGTTGAGACCCTGACTGTCCCAAAGCTTCAGCCTTGTCTAATCTTTTGTGCAATGAGTTTACACTAGCATTTAAAACATTCCACATATCCATCCAGTCAGGTGTCGGCGCTGTCCTTACGGAGTCCCCAGCATCCTCTAGGACGTTAGAGAAAATAGGATTTTAATACCTACCGGTAAATCCTTTTCTCCTAGTCCGTAGAGGATGTTGGGGACTCAAAAAGGACCATGGGATATAGACGGGATCCGCAGGAGCTTGGCACACTAAAAAGACTTTGACTGGGTGTGAACTGGCCCCTCCCTCTATGCCCCTCCCCCAGACCTCAGTTATAGGAACTGTGCCCAGGAGAGACGGACATTTCGAGGAAAGGATTTTTGTTAAACTAAGGGCGAGAAACATACCAGCCCACACCACAAACATACCGTACAACTGGAGTAGCATGAAACCAGATAACAGTATGAACTAACAACAGCAACAAGCTGAACATAACTGATACACAAACCACGTGTAACCGAAAATAACCAGTATCAACTCAACTGCAAGGAACAGTCCGCACTGGGATGGGTGCCCAGCATCCTCTACGGACTAGGAGAAAAGGATTTACCGGTAGGTATTAAAATCCTATTTTCTCTTACATCCTAGAGGATGCTGGGGACTCCAAAAGGACCATGGGGTCTATACCAAAGCTCCAGAGCGGGCGGGAGAGTGTGGACAACTCTGCAGCACCGATTGAGCAAACATCATCATCAGCCAGGGTATCAAATCCTCATCAGCCAGGGTATCAAACTTGTAGAACTTAGCAATAGTGTTTGAACCCGACCACGTAGCTGCTCGGCAAAGTTGAAGTGCCGAGACCCCTCGGGCAGCCGCCCAAGATGAGCCCACCTTCCTGGTAGAATGGGCCTTTACTGACTTCGGCAACGGTAGCCCAGCCGAAGAATGAGCTTGCTGAATCGTATTACAAATCCAGCGTGCAATAGTCTGCTTAGAAGCAGGATTTCCAATCTTGTTGGAAGCATACAGGACAAACAGAGCCTCTGTCTTCCTAGTAAGAGCCGTTCTGGCGACATACATTTTCAAAGCTCTTCAAACATTAAGAGATTTTGGGACCGCCACAGCATCCGTAGCCACAGGCACCACAATATGTTGTTTTTTTGTGAAACGAAGAAACCACCTTTGGCAGAAATTGTTGACGAGTCCTCAATTACGCTCTATCTGAATGAAAGATCAAATATGGGCTCTTGTGAGACAAGGCCGCCAACTCGGACACTCGTCTGGCTGACGCCAAAGCCAAAAGCATGACCACTTTCCAATTGAGAAACTTTAACTCAACCTTACGCAAAGGCTCAAACAAGTGAGACATAACTGCAATACCACTTCAAGATACCACGGCGCCACGGGTGGCACAAATGGAGGATGGATATGCAGCACTCCCTTCACGAAAGTCTGAACCTCAGGAAGGATGGCCAATTCCTTTTGAAAGAAAATAGATAAAGCCGAAATCTGCACTTTGATGGAACCCAATTTCAGGCCTGCATCCACGCCTGCCTGCAAAAAATGGAGGAAACAACCCAAATGAAACTCCTCCGCAGGAGCTGCTTTGGTTTCACACCACGACACGTATTTTCTCCAAATACGGTGATAATAGTGAGATACTTAACTATTTGAATGATAATTTATTAAAAGTTACGTTTTCAAATTTACATATTACATACGGTATTTACCGATTAGTGAAGAGTGCGCCCACAAATAGAGTCTTCTTTTCTTTCTCTGTATATGCATGTATACTTCTTTATGACTCAGGGCGCACCACCAGGTGGACATACTCAAATTAATACAGATTGTATTTTGATTGTCCCGAGCTGGTAACCAATTATTACTTCCTCAGATTTTCCTGGTGCCTAGTCGCTCCTTCTTTTTGTTGTTAACAAGATTCGGCTTACACAGACTGGTCGAAAGCGGATACCATCGTGACTCGCAACCTATGGTCACGATGGTTGCATCTGTGAAATTCCTTACAAATCAGAATCAGGCCCTTAGTGTACAAAACTGAATCAGCATATACTGTACATGCATCTTTAACAGGCACATAAACCCCAAGTACAGTATAAACTACTTGTACTGCATATTCTGGAAACATTCCAGGGGGTATACTATATTTACTAAGCTCCCGATTTTGACCGAGATGGTGTTTTTTCGTCAAAGTGTCATCTCGGGAATTTACTAAACTCAAATCACGGCAGAGATGAGGGCATTCGTATTTTTATTACGGCTGTGTAGTAAAATTACGAATGAATACACCATCGGTCAAACGCGGCTGTTTAGGTATTGAACACGGTCATTTACTAACCATTCGTATTTGAAATCTCTTCTGTGAAAATGCATGTGCGGCCGTGAAAAAATACTAATCGTACAAAAAGCCTAAAAAAAAATAGACCTGCTTTTGAGAAGCGTGTTTACATGTGTTGCCAATTCTACATTACTCACACCTGACTTTTTGGACCTTTAAAAGGGGCCCCAACACATTTTTCTCCTCTCTCACTCTGAAATGGCTGCTACTGTGTGTAGTACTGCTGTCTTGTTTGCTGGGGGATACCTGACACTGCTCCATGAGGCTACAATAAACCCAGGCCAGGAAAATCAACATGGTCAGCAGGTTGTACAGGTTCCGCGTAGGCTGGACATGGCTTGTTTTTTTAGTGGGCGTTTAAACGATAACAAATTGGCTGATGACCATGTTATACAGATGGTCCGACTAAATGTAAATAACATTTTCCGTCTGTATAACCTTGCCAAACTGAACCTAGACCCTGAGACAGCACGCTCTCGCTCTGTCTCAGGCCTGCACAAACTCCTGGCTGTGTTGCACTTTATGTCTACTGGCAGCTTCCAGCCTGTGACTGGCGATGTCATTAGTATCTCACAGGCCACCTTTTCTAAATATTTAATTCAGGTGAGTTAAAACATACATACACGTCTATGTCTAAGTGTTGCTTCTGTAATGTAATATAACACAGTATTATATTGATTACAGGTCATGACACTCACCTTTAATTTAGGAATGTGCACTCAGGTTTTGGATGTCTTGGATGGCCACATAGATGCCTCTCTCTGCTTCCCTACCCAGGAGTCGCAGTGGCATGCAGTCAGGGTAGCTTTATCTGATTTTGCGGCCATGCCCAATGTGCTGGGTGCCATAGATAACACACACGTTGAGCTGAGGCCACCTAGGGGCAGGCAATATATTTATACCAATAGACATCTGGCCCAAGACACTAATGTGCAGGTGGTTTGTGTAGCTAATTAAACAATACACATATTAAGTGTTAACAATTTATTAAGTTGAACACAGGCATTTTTGTTCAAACAAATAAACATAATTTTTTAATGTACAAACTATTATCAGCAGGCATGATAAATTTTTTTTTGTGTGTGTGCTGGGTGCCGAGGATTGGGCTGGCTCGTTGGTCCGGGTACTAATGGAGCGTCTAACTGGGGATTGAACTGGGGTCTGGCTTGGTGTAGTTGTCCCGAGCTAGAGCTGACTTGGTGTGATGCCAACACATTAAGGCTTTGACTGAGTATATTGAGGCTTGCAGTCAGTTGCGTATTAGCGGCAGTGTTGCTTGCTATTATTCTGGACAGGTTGTCGTTTACAATTTGGTTGTGTTGGATTAGCTGAATTAGGGATTGGTGCTGCCGCTGTTGTTCATCCATGATGCGTTGGAGATTGGCTTGCATTTGGGAGTTGTCTGCCCTCATCTACTCCATAGAATTGGCAATTCTGCCCACCTGAACTATAAGTCTGCCTGAGTTTCGACTCAGTCTAGGCAGATGATGGGGCAGACTTGCCAGGTATTGGCTGTGGGTGTTGAGGCACGCATAGTTTTGGTCCTGTTGTGAGGCCCAACGGCTCCAAAACTCAGGGCCCATTTGTGTCTGGGGTGGTGTTGTGCTCAATTGGGGCTGTGGGATGTTTGGGGTGGTTGGGGTATGTCCTGCGGCGTGGTTGGCTGTGTAGGATCGATGGGCTGCAGGTGTAGTGTGTAGATATCCTGCTGGTCACTTTCCTGCTGGGCATCCTCGGTCATGATGGCTGGTTCTGTATGGGGTAGAAGACAGCCACTATTTAGTAATTATTTAGCGTCGGTCTTACTATAGCTTTACGTCAACATGCATTACTTCTTAATATTCATGTTGGAATTGATAAATAGATTGTGGCCTAAACTTAACTATGTTGTTCACCTTTTTGTATAAGTATGTGGCTTCTAACTTTCACTACTCAGTTGTAATAAGTTTGAGGGAATTGTTGGACTCTGAGCCATAATTAATGTGCGAACATGAAGAACTCTAACAAATACAAATTACTACATTTACATATTGGGTATGAAGCTTCCTTTGGAACAAAACACACAATACAATAAATGTGTTGACCAGTACACTCATACATTGTTCAAGGCAGTCAGTGGTCTGCTCAAAACGTTAACAAATATAGTGGTCTAAAATGTACACATTAACAATGGGTGAAAAAGTATTAAGGTGCCCTATGTTTCGAACTGGTGATGTTGGCCATGCAAAACAATTGGATGAGACTGAACATTTATGTAGGTGTTTTTAGCAAAAATTAAAACTATAAATATTTGTTGATATGGCCAACATCACATCTGTCAATTAACCATCTTGAAAAACCTTACCACCATGTGCTTGTTGTTGGTGATTATTACAAGGATGACTGGTCATTTGTGTCTTTTTTTTTGCTGTGCACAAACAGTGGTGCAGATGTATAAACCTGGAGAAGGCATAAGGAAGTGAAAAAACAGTGATATGTGCTAGGTGATAAAGGCACAAGGCAAACAGCTCCAATAAGTAAATTAACAGTTGTGTTTATTTTGTGCTGCTGCCTTTATCACCTTGCACATATCACTGCTTTTTCAGTTCCTTATGCCTTCTCCAGGTTAATAAATCTACCCCACTGTTTTTTTTACTTATTTACAGGTAATTATTATGTTTACTCACCAGACAACTGAGGTGATTGTGGATCCTCACTTTGTGGGCTGGCCAAAAGAGCTAGTGGTGGCAGGGCCGACACTGCGGAGATGCGCCGTTGGGGTGGTGATGCTGGTGCTGGAGTTTCAGCCTCAAGCCGGCGTCTCTTGGTTGGCCTACTAGCCACAGTAACCGAGCCCTGTGATGGGTGCCTTAGTGGAGGGGGGTTTGCAGAAGAAGAACCTATGTGATAAGATAAACATTAACATTTTGTATTTCTATGTGTTTGCAGAATATGTGTTTACAGTAAAATCTTACCTGCATTGCCACCATCTGCATCTCTTGGTAGTGTGGGATGTGGCCTGGCTGTGCTGCTTCTCTTTCGTACTTGTCACGATCCGGGTATCTGGACGCCATTACCTGCCGTTTAGGTGTCTTCTGAGACTGGGCCAGCGTTCCAAATCCGGATCTCATCTGTGTCAACACTCTGCACATCCCTCCTGTCATTCTGAGACACTACCACAGCGGCGCCCGTCCTCCGCGGCCTCCGCCGCCGTTACTGTGTTATTGCTGCAGGTTCTCAGAATCATGTATCATGCCTGCCGCAGCCTCTGCTGCCCTCCAAGTGTCTCAGCATATAATTGTCATCTGGCGTCTCCTGTCCTCCGCGGCCGGCGCCGCCATTATCATTATGTTAGCACATTTCATTTCAAACCAGTTTTCCCTCCAGGTTCCAGCATGGGCGCAGCCATGTTGGATTTGATCACATGCTCCAATTCCTCCAATCCACCGTTGCTGGAATCTGCATAATTGCCCAGCCAATGCCTGCATAGCAGCATGTATAAGTATCCTGTGTCAGTGCTTTGAATGTCATACCTTGTTCCAGTCTCTCTCTCCTGTGGTTGTTTCTCCAGGTTCCAGCTCCTGTCTCCAGCATCCACAAAGAGACCCGCACCTGCCCTCCATCCTGCGGTGCAGCCTGACTTTGCAATCCTCTGTGACTGATCCAGCTTTCAGCTATTACCTCGTTTGCTTCCAGCTTCCAAGCTTGCAGCTATTAACCCATCTGTTTCCAGCAACCTGCTTCCAACAGAATTCAACCTCCTTAAAGAGCCGGTGTTCTCCCAGCGGATTTCTACTTACCAGCAGTATCCACTACCCCCGGTAACCACTCTTCATTTCATCTGTTTCCACGCACCCTAGCATCTTTTAGTTTTAACTCCGTGTCTCCACCATCTGGCTGGTTCCGTCCAGTGACTCCTACAGTGCATTCCAGTTACCAGCATCATCTCATACACCTACTGGCATGTTCCTCGGTTATCTCCACTACTACAGCCTGGCCTGGTAAGGTTATTCTACCAAAGGACTATAACACCTGTTCTGCAATCTACCAGTGCCCTGTGATACCTTTCATGGTTTAGTGATCCAGGAACTGTATTATCTGCCACTGCTAATACTGACTGTGAACACTGTTGTGATTATACGGAGTCTGTTTAATAAACTTTCATTTGACTTTTAACCTGCTTGTCATGGTCACACCTTCGGGTTTCCTTCAACACTTACATGTCCAGGGGTCTGATTAAACCATCTAAGTTTAACTTCATTCCAGCCCCTACAACTGAGGCTTCCTCCCGTCAGCCTAAACCCTCAGTTGTGACAGTACTGTAGAAATATGAAGAATGTCCTTATGAACATACTATTTTGTTGATATGTTTATGCAAATTCCTTATTGTGATGTAAACATATGTGGAACCTGATGAGAAGTAAACTAAACGATGCTTATGCTTTTCTGCCTGACTTCATTGGGTGTGTATACTTTAAATAAGAAACAATTTCACCAAATAATCCATATACAAAGGCGCATAATGCACAATATTATACTACTTAAAACCCAAACGTCATAGCTTGACAAAACCACAATATTGCATGCTAAGGTACCAATTTTTGATGCTAACAAGAAAACACTAGCCACAAATATCTGCAAAAAATTGTAAACATCAAAACCAAAGATGCATGAAAAATCACATCAAGCACACAAAGGACAACCCAGAATAACACACAATAAACAAAAATCCTATGAAATTGTAAAAAAAATTTTTTTTGCATAAAACAGATTCATCACACTTCTTTAAAATACACCTACAAACATTTACTTTTGACATAAAACACCAGAAAAAGGCCAAGGCAACCAAAAAAAAAACTATACAAAGGAAAAAAACATACATAATTGAGAATAACACTACATCAGGCCTGGCCAACCTGTGGCTCTCCAGATGTAGTGAAACTACACATCCCAGCATGCCCTGCCACAGTTTTAGCATTCCCTAATAGCAAAACTGTGGCAAGGCATGAAGGGACTTGTAGTTTTACAACAGCTGGAGAGCCACAGGTTGGCCAGGCCTGCACTACATCACCAACACATTAGAAGCATGAACCAATTTACAATCACAATTAGCTAGAAGACATTTCAGACAACTAAGGACAAAGCACAGATGTTTAAATTTTAAACAACAAGACAAATAACTCACCATCCTGCCTTGGCTGATCCGAATCCCGGACATGAGTCGCACCAACCACTACTGGCGGAATGAGAGTACGCACAGGCTCCTCCCAATCCCGATAAGACGCTCGGAAGGGGTGTCCACCCCCGGTTTGGCGGGCTGATTTAGCCTCCTTGGCCATCTTCGCCTTGACACGGCGCTTTATGTCGTAGAAACGCTTACGACACGTGTCCTCGGTCCGCCTCACCACACCCTCACTATTAACAGCCGCAACGACCTTCCCCCACAGAACAGTCTTCCTGCATGATGACACCTTTGCAGCATCATGGCCAAACAACTGCCGATGATGCCTCATCAGCTTCCGCACCAAAGCTATATTCTCAGCGTAGCTGAATTTAACATTGCGGCCCGTCTTTGTAGTGGTGCGTGGCTGCGGAGCCACAGCATCATCACTATTACTATTACTGGAGGCCGCAGCAGCAACCTCCCCCTCCTCCTCACTAACCTCCTCCACCTCACTAACCTCCTCCACCTCACTCACCTCCTCCACCTTACTCACCTCCTCCCTCTCACTCACCTCCTCCCTCTCACTCACTTCCTCCACCACACTCACCTCTGACTGGGACATAATCAGGACAAACAACAAATAACACTGAGAAAAAAATACAGTAAACACACTCCTCCACTACCACTACACACCACACACACACACACACACACACACTCACTCACTCACTCACAAACAATGACAATAGACGTTAAAAAAAACAATGACAAAAAACTAGACAGACTTTTAAATAACTACACAACAAGTATGACAAGACTACTTACACACACAGTACAGCACTCAACAATCGAAAATAACCTCCTGAAATCCTCCACAAACTCCAAAAAACTCACCAACTCCTAACACACCTTCCTCTCACCTCTCCACTAGCTAAACCCACGAGGTTCGGACGGTTTGGGGCGTTTTTATAGTAATGTGCACAGACACTCCTCCATCACGAATCAAACCAATCACGGACGAGTGACAAAAACGAAACTTAGAAAAAAAACGCGTCCGGGAACGGATAAACAGAAATGTGACGCATTCGTAAAAAAAATCTCATAACACGGCCGCAAAACCACTAAATCGGCCGCATTCTACCTTACAAAACCACGAATGACATCGACATCGGAAAACACGAAAAATAAAAATACGGCAGCTTAGTAAATGAGGCGTAAAATTTTCAAAAAGTTGCAAATTCACACATTCGATGTCATTCGTGATGAATCTCCCTCCAAATCGGTACTAATACGAATTTTTGTAAATGTACCCCCAGGTGTTCTGAGGCTTTTGACAAGGTTTGTCTACGTGTGAAATCTGCAATTAATCATTTGACAGATGTGCCATGTATCTGACCTAAGATACATTGATCAGCCCCTGGGTTAATAAAGCATTGACAATAAAACTCAGTGAGCAGTCGTATATTGTGTACTGTATAGTCTTCTATTAAAATCCGCTGCATGTGAAATTAATAAACAAAAATATAAAAATATAATAAATAAAATATTCTACTTTTTTACTAAAATACATACTGCAAATATACTCCACTACTTTAATAACAGAGTAGTGGGAACAAAGTCTTTAATCACAGTTATTTTTAAAAACATCAAAAAGCCCATAAAAGATGTTCACTATCTATCATCTGTACATTTTTATCACCATTTTTGAACTAGGAAACTGTTGACAGTATAAACAAACTTGCCTTTAAGGTCTAATATAATCATGATCACTTTGTAATGCTTCCTTTGCAAGAAATGTCATCCATCACCGTGTTTATACTAATGGACATATATTCCATAATATATTTTCTTGGCCAATCTTGCAAAACTACAAGAAATTTAAGGTTCAACAATAAATAAAATAGTTCTAACATCTTTCTAAGTGACCTAAACCAACTTCCCTAGCAGTTAAAAGAAACTGTAGTTCTGATTTTTTAAACAACAGAACAACCAGGTCCTTACTGTACAGGGTTACATTTAGTTTAAACCGCAATTATGTATAAATGTAAACTTATGGCACCAAAATGATGTACCAATGTGTGAATTTGAAAACAATGACAACATTCAGCCTCAAGAAGATATGTTGTGAGCGTATCTTAAAGTGATTGCAGTAAAAATACAGAACTTGTCATCATCAACAACTTTATGATGATGGTCTATCTCTTACAAATAGAATAAGTAAAAATGCATACACCCCCACCCCCCACCCCCTCTCAAAAAAAAAGCAATAAACACAGAAACCTGCACTATTGTTTTTGCATGCGCTGGCAGGTTCCAAAGTAGAAGGACAATGAAAGTTAGGTAACCCGTCAAAAGTGGCTACAGATGTGTCCACACACCGATACTTAAATTTCACCAAAGAGCCTTGTTTAGTGTGCCACAGAATTAGACACGCCAAAAAAATTCATAGGTTGACTACAAGCACCAGCAGGCCCTCAATGCCTGGATATGCTGTCACTTATGTTTCCACAAGTGACATCATGCCAGGACAGGCTTCCTGGAACCTGTAAGCTGCCTGTAAGAACAGGATTTTAATACCTACCGGTAAATCCTTTTCTTCTAGTCCATAGAGGATGCTGGGGTCCACTTCAGTACCATGGGGTATAGATGGTTCCGCAGGAGCCATGGGCACTTTAAGACTAATCTAGAGTGTGAACTGGCTCCTCCCTCTATGCCCCTCCTCCAGACCTCAGTATAGGAACTGTACCCAGGGAGACGGACATTTCGAGGAAAGGATTTACTTTTAAGTTAATGGTGAGCTTCATACCAGCTCACACTTACATGGCATTCAACACAACACATGCCAACAGGCATGAACATTACAGCAACCGTGCTGAAAACATTTTAACAAAATAACAACTGCAGGTAAAGTACGCACTGGGCTGGGTGTCCAGCATCCTCTACAGACTAGGAGAAAAGGATTTACCGGTAGGTATTAAACTCCTGTTTTCTCATACGTCCTAGAGGATGCTGGAGTCCACTTCAGTACCATGGGGTTATACCAAAGCTCCAGTATGGGCGGGAGAGTGCGGATGACCCTGCAGCACCGATTGACCAAACTGGAGGTCCTCATCGGCCAGGGTGTCAAACTTGTAAAACTTAGCAAACATGTTTGCCCCTGACCAAGTAGCTGCTCAGCAAAGTTGTAACATTGAGACAACCGGGCAGCCGCCCAGGAAGAGCCCACCTTTCTAGTAGAATGGGCATTCACCAAATTCAGTATCGGCAATCCTGCCGTGGAATGAGCGTGCTGAATTGTACCTCCGATCCAGCGTGCAATGGTCTGCTTAGAAGCAGGACACCCAATATTGTTGGGAGCATAAAGGACAAACAGAGCCTCTGTTTTCCGTCTCCGAACTGTTCTTGCTATATAAAGTTTCAAAGCTCTGAACACATCCAGATACTTTGACGCAGCAAAGGTGTCAGTAGCCACTGGCACCACAATAGGTTGGTTTATATGGAAAGAAGAAACCACCTTCGGCAGAAATTGCTGACGAGTTCTTAACTCAGCCCTATCTTCATGGAAGATCAAGTAAGGACTCTCGTGAGACAAGGCCCCTAACTCAGACACCCTCCTTGCAGATGCCAAGGCCAACAGCATGACCACTTTCCAAGTGAGAAACTTCAACTCTATCTCCTGTAGAGGTTCAAACCAATACAATTGAAGGAACTGCAACACCAAGTTAAGAGCCTATGGTGCTACTGGAGGCACAAATGGAGGTTGGATGTGCAGAACCCCTTTCACGAACGTCTGAACTTCTGGAAGGGAGGCCAATTGTTTCTGAAAGAAAATGGACAAGGCCGAAATCTGGACCTTGATTGAACCCAATATTAGGCCTGTATCCACACCTGCCTGCAGAAAACGGAGAAAATGTCCTAACTGAAACTCTTCCATAGGAGCCTTCTTGGATTCACACCAATACACATATTTTCTCCAAATACAGTAGTAATGTTTAGACGTTACTCCTTTCCTGGCCTGAATCAGAGTGGGAATTACTTCTTTTGGAATACCCTTTCGGGCTAGGAGTCGGCGCTCAACAGCCATGCCGTCAAACGTAGCTGCGGTAAGTCTTGATACACGCACGGCCCCTGCTGCAGCAGGTCCTCGCGAAGAGGAAGAGGCCGAGGATCTTCTATTAGCAACTCCTGAAGATCTGGATACCAAGCTCTCCTTGGCCAGTCTGGGAAAATGAGGATCGCTCGAACCCTTGTTCTTCTCACGATCTTGAGCACTTTTGGTATTAGTGGAAGTGGAGGAAAGACATACACTGACTGAAACACCCACTGGGTCACCAGTGCATCCACTTCTATTGCTTGAGGGTATCTCGACCTGGAACAATATCTTTGAAGCTTCTTGTTGAGACGAGATGCCATCATGTCTACTTGAGGAACTCCCCAAAGACCTGTCACTTCTGTGAAGACTTCTTGGTGGAGGCCCCATTCTCCTGGATGGAGATCGTGTCTGCTGAGGAAGTCTGCTTCCCAGTTGTCCACTCCCGGAATGAAAATTGCTGACAGAGCTCTTGCATGTCTTTCTGCCCAGAGGAGGATCTTTGTCATCTCTGCCATCGCCGCTCTGCTTTTCGTTCTGCCCTGACGGTTTATGTACGCGACTGCTGTTACATTGTCCGACTGGATCTGTACGGGTTGATCTTGAAGAAGATGCACCGCTTGTAGAAGGCCGTTGTAGATGGCTCTCAACTCCAGAACGTTTATGTGAATACAGGTTTCCTGACTTGACCATCTTCCTTGGAAGCTTCCTCCCTGCGTGACTGCACCCCCGCCTCGGAGACTTGCATCCATGGTTACTAGGACCCAGTCCTGAATCCTGAACCTGCGTCCCTCTAGTAGGTGAGAACTGTGTAGCCACTACAGGAGCGAAATTCTGGCTTTGGATGACAGGATTATCTTCCGGTGCATGTGTAGGTGGGATCTTGACCACTTGTCCAACAGGTCCCACTGGAATACTCTGGCATGGAACCGGCCAAACTGTATGGCCTCGTAAGCCACTACCATCTTTCCCAACAATCGAATGCATTGATGAATCGACACTCTTGTTGGTTTCAGAATTTGTTTGACCATTCTCTGGATTTCCAGAGCCTTTTCCACTGGAAGATACCCTCTGTACTTCTGTGTCCAGTATCATCCCGAGAAAGGATAATCTTGTCGTCGGTTCCAACTGTGACTTTGGAAAATTTATGATCCAACCGTGTTGTTGAAGTACTGTCAGGGAGAGTGCAATGTTCTGCACCAACTTTTCCCTGGACTTCGCTTTTATCAGGAGATCGTCCAGGTAAGGAATTATATTGACTCTTTTCTGTTGAAGGAGGACCATCATCTCCGCCATCACCTTGGTGAACACCCTCGGTGCCATGGAGAGTTCAACGGCAACGTCTGAAATTGGTAATGCCACTCCTGTATCGCGAATCTCAGATAAGCTTGATGAGGAGGATAGATGGGAACATGTAAGTAGGCATCCTTTATGTCGACTAAAACTTGAACTCCCCTTCCTCCAGACTGGAAATCACTGCCCTCAGAGACTCCATCTTGAACTTGAACCTTTTCAGGTAGAGATTCAGAGATTTCAGTTTAGAATCGATCTGACCAAGCCGTCCGACTTCGGAACTACAAAGAGGCTTGAATAAAACCCTTCTCCTTGTTGTGACAAGGGAACCAGGACAATGACTTGATCCTGACATAATTTTTGTATTGCAGCTGCTACTACTTCCCTGTCTGGATGAGAAGCTGGTAGGGCCGATTTAAAAAATCGGCATGGGGGAACGTCTTGAAATTCTAGTTTGTACCCATGGGACACAATTTTTAAGATCCACGGGTCCAGGCCAGATTGAACCCAGAACTGACTGAAAAGTTTCAGACGTACCCCCACCTGAGCGGACTCCCACAAGGGAGCCCCAGCATCATGCTGAAGATTTGGAAGAAGCAGGGGTTGATTTCTGCTCCTGTGATCCTGGAGACACTGCAGACTTTTTTCCTTTTCCCCTTCCTCTACCCGCAAAGAAAGGGGAACCTTTACCCTTTTTGTATTTATTGGGCCGAAAGGACTGCATCTGAGAGTGATTTGTCTTTTTCGCTGGTACAGGAGCATAAGGCAAGAATGTTGACTTACCTGCGGTAGCCGCAAAGACTAAAGCATCAAGCCCATCTCCAAATAAGGCCTCACCTTTATACGGGAGAGCCTCCATATTCCTTTTGGAATCTGCATCAGCATTCCATTCGCGAATCCACAAAGCCCTCCTTGCTAAAATAGCCATGGTAGCGGCTTTTGATCCCAAGAGCCCAATATCTTTCATGGCTTCTAGCATATACGCAGCAGCGTCTTTGATATGACCCAACGTTAGGAGAAACTCGTCTCTATCTACTGTCTCAATCTCTGATGACAAGTTTTCTGACCACTTTTCAATAGCACTACTCACCCACGCACAGGCAATGGTAGGTCTGAGTAGTGTCCCATTGGCCACATAAATAGATTTTAACGTAGTCTCTAACTTGCGGTCTGTCGGTTCCTTTAGGGAAGCCGTCCCAGGCACAGGGAGAATCACCTTTTTTGTTAATCGTGACAGGGCACTGTCTAAAACGGGGGGTGACTCCCACCTTTTCCTGTCCTCTGCCGGGAAAGGATAAGCTACCTGAATTCTTTTGGGAATCTGAAATTTCTTTTCAGAGTTTACCCAGACTCCCTCAAAGAGAATGTTCAGCTCATGAGATGGAGGAAAAGTTGCGTTAATTTTCTTTTCTTTATAAAAGTAAGCCTTCTCCTGAGGTAAAGGAGGGGGTTCTGTAACTTCTAAGACCTCCTTTATAGCAACAATCATGTACTGAATGTTTTTCGCTAATTTTGGATCTATTCCCCTGGAATCACTAGTGTCGACACAGGAATTAGAGTCCGTGTCGGTATCAGTTTGTACTACTTGTGCAAATGACCTTTTATGTGACTCAGAGGGGTCCCCTGTGGATGAAAAAGCAGAACTATTAAAAATCACATCTTCCACGGATTTTCTCCAGGTTTCTGCATGAGACTCAGACTTATCAAATCTCTTACTGATATGATTCACACTATCACGTAATTCTTTCACCCATTCAGACTCGTGGTGTGCCGACAGCGCCACCACATTACAACTCTGTGTCCCTAAAATGGCTCCCTCAGGGGAAGAGCTCCCTGCCTCAGACATGTCACCACACGTGCACAAACACACCACAGACACTCCGGGGCTTATAGGGGACAGACCCACAGTAAAATATGTCAGAAGGACACAGAAAGGATTTGCCAGTTCACAACTCAGTGCCAATATAAAATCTCTGTGTAATATAAAATGTCCACAGAGACCTGTAGCGCTTTTATAATGTGAAATTATACAATACAGCACCAAATACACTGTGCTCCCCCTTATTTACACCCTGATACTTGGTTCAGAAGTGGAGGAGGACCAGTGTTTCTTCCCCTGCAGCCGGTGTGGAGAAAATGGCGCTGAGCAGTGAGCTGACTGACTGAGGAGGAAGCCCCGCCCCCTGTAATGGCGCATTTCCCCTCCGAATTTCTCACTAAAATATTTCTACTGGCGGGGGTGTAGGATTGTGCCATGGCATAATATGCTACTTTTGCCAGTGTAAGAGTAGGTTTTCATGCTGCCCAGGGCGCCCCCCGCGCCCTGCTGGGCGCTGTGCATGGGTAGCATGTTCGCACAGCGTTCCCGCTCGCTGCGCGGTACCTTGAGCCATCACGATGACCGGAGGTCCCTCTTGCAGATCTCCGGTAATAATACGCATCTTCTGATTCTGGCTCTGTTAGGGGGGTGACGGCGTGCTGTGGGAGTGAGCGCATAGCCGCAGCTAGTGTTCAGTACCCTTCAGGAGCTAATGGTGTCCTGTCAGCAAGAAGCAGAGCCATGATATTTTGGAAGTTGGTTCCTACTTCTTCCCCCTAAGTCCCACGAAGCAGGGAGACTGTTGCCAGCAGTCTCCCTGAAAATAAAAAACCTAACATAAAGTCTTTTCAGTGAAACTCAGTAGAGCTCCACTGAAGTGCGACCAGTCTGCCTGGGCACATTTTCTAAACTGAGGTCTGGAGGAAGGGCATAGAGGGAGGAGCCAATTCACACTCTAGAAAAGTCTTAAAGTGCCCATGGCTCCTGTGGAACCGTCTATACCCCATGGTACTGAAGTGGACCCCAGCATCCTCTAGGACGTATGAGAAAAAAACAGTAGTATTAAATCTGATGTCCAGAACAGGACTCATTCCCTAAGAAAAGGGCAGACAGGGTTAAAGATCCTGCTGTTACCTGCAGGAAGGATTTTACACACAGCTGTGATGTGTGGAGGGGATAAAAGCACTGTGGGATCCAGTGGGAGGGGCCACAGTCTGTGACTTCCGTTGCAGATTTTTCACATTGCTGCTGCATCCAAAGATGCAGCAACGATGTGAACTGCGTCAATCTCTGAATCAGGCACAGTGTCAGTGCAGTCTTTAGAGAAACAAAATTGGTAATAATGAAATAGTGAAATTATAAAAGGAGTCAGTCTGTTAAATTTGAAAATAATATATAGAACATTACATTTCAAATAGAAATTCAACGCTGTGAATAAATGTTAGAAAAAACAACTTTAATTTGAAAAAGCCAATTTATTTTGTCTATCAACAGTGTAAATGAACAGAATAAAAATGCTTGCATTCTAATTCAAAATGTTAAAATATACACTTCATGGTTCCTTTTTTTCTAGTTACCAAAAAAACTCAGACCTAAAGGTGCATCTGTTACTTATTTTTTTGTGCAAATTGTGTTTTATTGACAAAAGGATAACAATACATAGCACATAAGAATTGCATGTAATACAAGAAGTAGTGTTACGAGCGCTGACAATTTAAGCGTAATCTAAGAATACAAAAAACAAGACATTCGATATTATTAGCTTACGTATCTTAAGATAATAAACTGCGTTATCTTAACGTGGTAAAAACAATAAGAAGAAAGATAATGGAACACACAGGAATCAAAAAATATAGGCAAGATAAGAGAAAGAAAGAGAAAAGAGAAAGAGGAAAGACCCGCCATCACCATTGCGACCCTATGATGAAGTAGGGGAGGGGAGTCGCATAAGGGTTTTGTATTCCTGCGTACCTTTGAATTCAAGCCAGTCAAGCCAGACGGCAGCAAATCAAGAGGCAGACTGTCCGGTGATAGAGTGGACCTGAGTGGACCTGTTCCCAGAGTGAAGCCAGTCCCGGACACCGCCACCAAATCTGGCAAGGAGTGCCGCGAGACCGGCCACACCTCCAGCAGGTATTTGGAACACTCGGGAACATATGGTAGACTCGGTCTGGGCACTCATACCATCTCGACACCACTTTGTATTGAGTCTCCAATACTTGAAGTGAAGGCGAACTGGCAATTATGAATTGAAAAATGCGGGACCATTGGTCAGGGGTCAGCTCCCTACCTAAGTCCTCATGCCACGCTGTTACGAATGTCAATGGTCGAGTGAGAGTGCGCGCAAGGCAATGTTTGTACAACAAAGAGATTATGTGTCGTGGCAGATTTTCAGAGAGACATAAGGATTCGAAAACCGTCGGCCTCCATCCCACCGTGCGAGCTGGTGTTGCAGCAACATAATGCCGAATTTGTAGATACGCCCAGAAAGAGTTATGCGGTAAACCACAGGATCATTGCAAATCTGCGAAGGGATGGAATCCCGACGGTCCAATCAGGTGACTCAACCGAGAGATGCCAGCTTTGGCCCTTACCGATGTCGGAGATAGGGAGAGAGGATTCGCGGGTAGGTCTGGGTTGAACAATAAAGGCGTCGGTAAGGAGGGGCTCGGGCTGAAAGAATCTAAGTACCTAAATTTCTTCCATATCTTAAGAGTCGGGTTTAGGGTGGGATGTGTCATGCGTGGAATTTTCTTAAGCCAGAGAATAATAAGTGAAGGAGTCCCCACAGACGTCTCTGCTATCAGCGGCCACTGTTTAGTATAGGGGGATCTAGACATATCTAGAATTCTGGACAGGTGCACAGCATAATAGTAACTAATAAAGTGAGGCAATTGTAAGCCCCCTTCCTTACGAGTACATATCAGTGCGAATTGGGAGAGTCGATGTCCTCTCTGCCCCCAAATAAAATGGCCAACAGATGACTGCAAAGTAGTGAAAAAGGAAGTAGGCACTGTTATGGGCAGCGTTTGCAGAAGATACAAGACTTTATGAAGAATTGTCATCTTCACCGTGTTAATCCTCCCCAGCCAAGTAAGTCGGAGTGTAGACCATTTATGAAAATCCGCAGTAATCTTATGGAGTAGAGGAAGAAAATTTACCCGGTATAAGTCAGTTAGGTCTTTAGTCAAGAGAACTCCCAAATACTTTAGCTGAGAAGGGTGCCACTGGAATGGGAACGAACCCCTAATTCCCTCAAGTACTCACGAGGGCGTTGAAATATTCAAGGCAACGGACTTAGTGTAATTCACCTTCAAGTTGGAAAGCAAGTTAAACCTGTTGAATTCTTGCATAAGAGCTGGGAGGGAAGTCACAGGGTCCGTCAGAGTAGCCAAAATGTCATCCGCATACAGTGCCAGCTTGTGCTCCCGCTTTCCGGCCCATACACCATGAATGTTAGGATTAGCCCGGATCGCTCTCGCAAGTGCTTCCATGCAGAGAACAAATATGAGCGGGGATAGGGGGCACCCTTGTCGCATTCCGTTACGTATCAGAAAGGGGGCAGAGAGGGCACCATTCACACGAACCCTGGCTGACGGGCACTTATAAAGAGCCAATATACGACTAAGGCAGGTCGGGCCCAAACCCATGTGCTCAAGCAAGCCCACCGTGAACTGCCAATCTATCCTGTCGAAGGCCTTCTCCACGTCAGTGGACAGAAGGACCATATGAGAGGACACGCTTTGAACAAGGTGGATAAGATCTATAACTTTGGAAGTGTTATCCTTAGCCTCACGGCCCAATATAAAACCCACCTGGTCCCCATGTACCACCGACGGGAGAAGGCGGCCCAAGCGACCTGCAAGCAGTTTGGCAAAAAGTTTTATGTCGCAAATCAGGAGGGAGATAGGTCGGAAGCTCAAGCACTGGGCGGGTTCCTTACCCTCCTTTGGGATCACAGTTATATGTGCTTCCAGGGTCTGCGGAGAAAAGCCTGTCTCGGCAGAAATGGAATTGCACGCCTTCAAGAAAAGAGGCAATAGGGACTGTTTAAAGGTTTTATAATAACCGACTGGGAAGCCGTCCGGGCCTGGACTCCTCCCAGTCGGCGTAGCCGCCAGGGCTGTTTCCAGCTCTTCCATGGTAAAGGGCTGATCCAACGCATCGAGATCTGGTGCTTGTAATCTTGGGAAATCAACCTCCGCTAGATACCACTGTATCAGAATCTTCAAATCAAGGGTGGCCCAGGGTGTTTGATTCTTTCTAAGATTATAGAGAGATTCATAATAATTTTGAAAGGAATGAGCAATCCGAGGCAATGTATATGCAGCACGGCCCCCTGGCTCCTTGATTGAGTGAACATAAGACTGCAGCCTTTGGGCCCTCAACGCCCTAGCGAGCATAGTACCCGGTTTGTTTCCCCACAAATAGAATTTGTGTCGACACTTAGTCATTCCCATTTTTGTTTTATCCCATAAAAATTTATTAAGGGCTTGACGGGCTTCAGTTAGTTCCAGAAAAACCCCTTCATCAAGGGAAGACTGGTGCGAGGCCTCTAAAGTCGCTATACGTTCAATGAGCTGCAGCCTCTGTGTCGTTCGCTCCTTCTTAAGTTGAGAGCCAAGCTGTATACATCTACCTCGAATTACACATTTATGTGCTTCCCAAATCGTGATTGCACTTACATCCGGGGTGTCATTTGTCGCAATATAATCCGAGATGGCGGACGTGAGTTTGTCCTTCAAACAAGGCTCTTGAGTCAGGTAATTGTTAAACCTCCACGAACAGGGCATGGGGGGGGTTTGGATTCAAGCACAACAGAGATGTACACCGGAGCGTGGTCCGACCATGTGATGTGCCCGATTGTGCTCGAGGGAAACAAGTGTAGAGATCTATGTTCAACTAAGAAATAGTCAGGGCGTGAATACATGGTGTGGGGAGAAGAAAAGAAAGTGTAGTCGTTCCCCGTCGGATGCTGAGTTCTCCCTAAATCCATCAACTGATACTCACGAAGAAGGCAGCACACACAACGGTGGTCACGTGTCAACCGTCTAGTCAAGGGAAGAAAACAGTCTACACCAGGATCCAAGGACCAATTAAAATCGCCCCCATAACTAGACGCCCTTCTTTAATGGGTTCTATCTGTCGTAATATTTTAGTAAAGAACTGTCTCTGGCGCTGATTGGGAGCATATATATTTACAAGAGTATAAACCTGTTTATATATATTTTGCATTTAACAACCTGACATCGGCCTTCATCCAGAATTAAGTGAGATACGTCTGAAATCGGGACCCGACGTGACAATAGAATCGCGACCCCTAATTATTTATTAACGGAGTTACTATTACAAAAAACCTGCGGGTAGTAGTAATTACCTAATTTGGGGGAGTCTTGGCTTTTAAAATGGGTCTCTTGAAGGAAAGCAATGTCTATGCGGTCTGCCCATAACTCCTGTAACAAAGTGGACCTTTTTTTGGGGATATTAAATACCTTCACATTGAAGGAACATAACCTAAGGTCAGAGGGCATTCAAGAGGCTGAATTTGACATCCAGAAAGAATAAGCAGGGCAACATAGACTTACCGAGGATGCGGGGAGGGCAGGACATCCATCCGCAGCGCGTGTGTCGAGCCGCAATGGTGATGAGCGGAGAAACCTAGAGAAGAAAGGAAAGGAAAGAGAACACGAAGAAGAAGAACATGTGGAGAAAAACAACACAGAAAACATATGACCGTATAACAACAGTAACATGTCCTGTAAAATAGCAACGTCACCGCCGTTAAGTCGTAGGGAGGATTAACCCACAACCTAAGAGCCAAAACAGGCAGGCGGCCTGACCCAACTGGGGAGTAGTAGTAACGACACAACCCAGGGACAATATCAAAGAAGTGCTGAACTAAGGAGACTCACGAGAAGAAAAAAAAACAGAAAACCACCAATCGTAGCTATATATGGAAAACAGTCTCCCCTTATTATAGTGTATGCAGCGGGAAAACATATCTCTGTATAAACAAAGAAAAATAAACTTATAGAAAGACATGGAATACAATAATCCCAAACATCAAAATTACCAAAGGGGGGGGGGAGGGTTTCAAGCATGAAAGGGCAATATCACTAAGTGACTAAATGTAAAACAAAATCTCTGGTATATAGGAGGAGCAATGACCTAGCTTTGAACTCCAGGATCGGCTCAACCAGATATCCAAGAACCAGGCGGTGCCGATCAGTGTTAGACTTTATCTGGTAAGTCCATATCTGAGAAAGAGAAAATAACACTAATCAAGTCCCAGTTTCTCCATGATTCAGAGGCGACCGAGTCGATCCCCATTTTCTGTTGTTGACTGGGGTCAAGGCTGGCCTTGGAGTCGGAGGCGTCGGTGGGTCCAAACGATTATAAGATTGAACCCAATCCGTTAAGGCTGGTTTAGGTATAGACAACGCTGAGCAAAAGGTATCCAAGTCATCTGGCGTATGCAAGACAACCTGTCGTCCTTCAAAGGTTGCTTGAATATTGAAGGGGAAGCCCCACCAGAACCGTATACCCTTCTCCTTGAGAGCCTCTGTCAGGGGTTTGAGAGACCTACGTTGCTGGAGTGTATACCATGACAAGTCTGGGAAGATCTGAATCACATTTCCGTTAAACTCCAAACGAACCAATTTAAGGGCTTTACTAAGTATCTCTTCTTTTGTGTGATAATAGTGAAGTCAACATATCAAGTCTCTGGGAGCTTCAGAAGAAAGACCTTTCGGCCGCAGTGCTCAGTGGGCTCTATCAAACAGTATGGTATTGTCCGGTTTCGCATCTATGATCTCATTGAATATCTTATTGAGGGCATCCAGGATACCCGGACCTTGGCCCTCATTCCGAGTTGTTCGCTCGCTAGCCACTTTTCACAGCAATGCACACGCTAAGCCGCCGCCCTCTGGGAGTGAATCTTAGCTTAGCTGAATTGCGCACTAAGTATTCGCAATATTGCGATAAGATTTTACTTTGCAGTTTCTGAGTAGCTCAAGACTTACTCTTCCAGTGCGATCAGTTGAGTGCCTGTCGTTCCTGGTTTGACGTCACAAACACACCCAGCGTTCGCCCAGACACTCCCCCGTTTCTCCAGCCACTCCCGCGTTTTTCCCAGAAACGGCAGCGTTTTTTTACACACTCCCATAAAACAGCCAGTTTCCGCCCAGAAACACCCACTTCCTGTCAATCACACAACGATCAGCAGAACGAAGACAAAACCTTGTAATGCCGTGAGTAAAAAACCAAACTTCTTAGCAAATTTACATGGCGCAGCCGCAGTGCGAACATTGCGCATGCGCAGTTAGCGGAAAATCGCACCGATGCAAAGAAAAAGAACGAGCGAACAACTCGGAATGAGGGCCCTTGTACATCCTCCGGCAGCCCCCGGATGCGTAAGTTGTTTCTCTATTGTCAAGGTCGTCCTGTCGGCGCCACAGAGCCTTCAGTTCCTGGGCCTGAGGGGCAACTGTATCACAGAGTTTCCGTTGGAATGAAGAGACTTCGTCGACGTGATCTTCCACATCTGTGACTCGATGAGATATTTGGGAAATATCTGCCTGGAGGGCAGAGATCTCAGATTTAACCATGTCGCGTATCTTTTGTTCCAGATCTAAAAAGTCTCGTTTAGTAGGCAGATCCTTTTTTGGTAGGAAGTGCACGCAAATAGGCCAGAACATGAGCCATATAAGCTTCAGGCCCCTTGTCCAATGGAGAAGAGTCAGCTCCCGCCATCTCCCCGGTGTCGGCAATAGAGCCCGAAACAGAGGACGATGAACGAGTGTCTTCACTTTCTATGTCCGGTTGAAGATAGCGAAACAATGACCAACTGGCAAACACCCCCCTTGGGCCCATCACTGTATAAGCAGCACAAAATACAGTATTAATAATATTTATTAAAGACTTTAAGAACAAAGAAAGAGAAAAAAGACTGGACCCTGACCTGAGTCTGACAATGACCAACTGGCAAACACCCCCCTTGGGCCCATCATTGTATAAGCAGCACAAAATACAGTATTAATAATATTTATTAAAGACTTTAAAAACAATGAAAGAGAAAAAAGACTGGACCCTGACCTGAGTCTGACAATGACCAACTGGCAAACACCCCCCTTGGGACCATCACTGTATAAGCAGCACAAAATACAGTATTAATAATATTTATTAAAGACTTTAAGAACAATGAAAGAGAAAAAAGACTGGACCCTGACCTGAGTCTGACAATGACCAACTGGAAAACACCCCCCTTGGGCCCATCACTGTATAAGCAGCACAAAATACAGTATTAATAATATTTATTAAAGACTTTAAGAACAATGAAAGAGAAAAAAGACTGGACCCTGACCTGAGTCTGACAATGACCAACTGGCAAACACCCGCCTTGGGCCCATCACTGTATAAGCAGCAGCACAAAATACATTATTAATAATATTTATTAAAGACTTTAAGAACAATGAAAGAGAAAAAAGACTGGACCCTGACCTGAGTCTGATAATGACCAACTGGCAAACACCCCCCTTGGGCCCATCACTGTATTAGCAGCAGCACAAAATACAGTATTAATTATATTTATTAAAAACTTTAAGAACAATGAAAGAGAAAAAAAGACAAGACTGGACCCTGAACTCTGACCTGTGTCTGACTATCTATGACCATCTGGAAAACAGACTCCTTGGCCCAATCACTGCATCAGCAGCACAAAATACAGTATTAATCTTTATTAAAGAATTTAAGAACAATTAAAGAGAAAAAATAATACAATGCGCTTGTTCAATATATCCATAACAGCTAAATGGATTCCATGAGCATCATTCACACAGCTGCTGTTTGGCCAATATGAACAGGACCAATTTTTTCATTACACGGGCACCATCAGTACAAATAGCAACATCATCATCTTGGAGCGAAAGTCCAAATACAGAGAGTAATTTCAAGAAGCTCCGAGTCCACGACACACATTTTTCAGCTGGCAAACACCCCCTTGGCCCCATCACTGTATCAGCAGCACAAAATACAGTATTAATAATATTTATTAAAGACTTTAAGAACAATGAAAGAGAAAAAAGACTGGACCCTGACCTGATTCTGACAATTACCAACTGGTAAACACCGCCTTGGGCCCATCACTGTATAAGCAGCACAAAATACAGTATTAATAATATTTATTAAAGACTTTAAAAACAATGAAAGAGAAAAAAGACTGGACCCTGACCTGAGTCTGACAATGACCAACTGGCAAACACCCCCCTTGGGCCCATCACTGTATTAGCAGCACAAAAAAACAGTATTATTAATAATATCTATTAAAGACTGTAATTATTAAAGAGCAAAAAAATACAAGAATGGACTTGAGCAGCTGCAGGACCTCCGACTATAAATCTCACATGAAAACAAACATATGCTTATTTACTGCGCAAGTCCTTATAATATGATCGTAGGAAACAGAGTGTGTCAATAATTTTATCTCCCAGGCGTATGCGTACTTTGGTGCAAATTATGCCAGCTGCTGAAAAAGCACGTTCTGCCTCAACAGATGTAGCCGGAATGGTCATCAGAAATTCATAAGCCTTTTGAAGATATAACCCACGCTTTCCATTGCTTTCAAACAATAACATCTCAGTCTTGATGGCTTTAGTAAAATCCTTCTCCTCATCAGACTGACTTTGTCGGAAAGAAGGTTGTGTCAAAGAATCTTTCATTGCCAGTTCCAGGTGTTCTTGTAGACTTATTTCAACTTCACAGGAATGTTCATCTTCAGAATGGTTGTTCTCAATCTCATTAATTAAACTGCAAGATTCAGTAACTTGATTACATTCAGTTGGCAGCACAACACCACCACCACCACCACCACCACCACCACCTCCAGACGTAGACGGATTGAAAGAATGGAGACATAGCAACAATGCTACAACAGCTCTTTTGACTTCTGACGATTTTGTAACAGTGAATGTGCTGTCATTTGTGGCCCGTGGATTATTTAAATATTGCAGAATCCCTGCAAATTCATTTCTACGTTCACTTATCCTGGCACGAACAGCAACTGCAAGGTTCTTCGCCAATTCGGAACACTGTTTTTCCAGCTGTTGAAGAGCAAATTTAACTGCAGCATCAGCTGTGATGAGGTTGATATCTCGACGACACAGAGCTTCTACAACGAGTTTGACTGGCTGCAACTCTGACACAATTTCCTGCACACTCTCAAAATCAGCATCTGTTATGTGAACTTGAGACTTAACATCAATCATCGCTTTCAGGATACAGCTCCTCAAACGTATAACTCTACTTAACATTTAAAAAGGCTATTCCACCATGTCTTGCAGTCAAGTATTAGGTTCAGCTCTTGCCCAATTTCAGCTCTTACGTACATCTGCAGTACATCATTGTTTCTCGTTGGTGACCGTCTGAAGATTTTAATGACCATCCTAATCCTCTTGACCAGGGTCTGGTAATCTTCTGAGAGTTCTGCAATGTCGTCAACATTGATGTCCGTGACTTTAAATTCATCCTCCACATCTTCATCATCTGAATCATCAGATTGGATGTTGGCTATTGAAGCCGAAGGACTTTCAGGGCGCTTGTACAATACATCCATAACAGCTAAATGGATTCCATGAGCATAGCACAGCTGCTGTTTGGCAGATATGAGCCAGCCCACTTTTTTCATTACACTGGCACCATCAGTACAAATAGCAACAATATCATCTTGGAGCGAAAGTCCAAATACAGAGAGTTTCATTTCAAGAAGGTCCACACATTTTTCAGCAGGCATTGATCCTAAGACTCGAACCATACCAAGGCTCCAGAACTGAGCTTGCCCAACATGAACATTAATATTCATGTACCGTCTGTTGCGACTAGATGTCCACTCATCAAAAGTTAGACTGAAGCGTTTTCCATCTGCCTTCAGCTTTGCAAGTTGACTTGCTACGAACCTTCTCGTCATCTCTCCATGTTCCATGACAAGTTGTTTTATTGTTTCTTTTGATTTGGGGAGCGGTGTAAATCCCTGCATCTCAAGACCTTTTCTAACATCAGGTGACGTAATGAAGATATGGAATGGCAGTCCGTCACACGCAACCATTCTGGAAAGAGTAGCCTGTAGTGAATTTTCTACATTTTTTACAAGAAATTTCAACATAGGCCCAACTACAGCATCAGAGCTTTTTTTCTTTGTTCCAGTAGTCAGTGCAGAGTCAGACTCTGTTGCATGAGCGCTCAATGTATCACGAGCAGCAACAATTGACCGTTTTTGTTATATATAAATTTTGTGCATTGTCTTGAGGTGCACATGCAGGCCTTTGGTAGAGCCGCCACCACATTTCAGAACTTTTCCACAATCTTTGCACTGAGCTGCTTCACCTGTGGCTTTCTCACGTAAAAAATAATTCCACACTCCTTCAGACTTATAAACAACATACTCTACTACTGGTAGTTTTGATTTTGAGGCAGTCATTGAAAACGATGGTCAGGCTAATAGGTCGTCCAGGGTCCAGTCCAGTAGGAGGAGGAGGTGGTGGTGGTGGACTGGTGAACCAAGGGGCGGTGTCAGGTCAGGGTAGAGTCTGCTTCGTTCAATAAGCCGCGTCGTTATGGACCGGTACTTAGCAATCCATTGTCTAAAAACTATCCAAAGTTCCAAATCCTGATTCCTGAGTGACAAACAAAAAAAACGAGGTAAAATTAAACAAAGACTTGAAATAAAGTATTTTGGATTTGCATTAGTTAAACAAAAAACAAACAAACAAAAAAACACTACATAAACGTCTTGCGTTCGCGATGCACTGCATGTGCCGAGTCTGCCGACTGCCGAGTCTCTTCCCTATCCAATCTTATCAATATTATTGGCATAAATAAAAAATTGTCAAAAGCAGAAGAAAAAAAAATGTATATAAACACACACACACTACAAAGTACACACACCATGCAAGAAATAAAAATCTTTGACGGCCCCCGCCCCAGCACAATCAAGACCATAAATAACACAACAACAACAGGAATAAAATAACATTTATCATGGCCCAGCAGCACAGGCCCACAGTCTGAAAAATAAAAAAAAATATTATTCCTATGGGCCTGTGCTGGGCCATGAATGATATTTTATTCCTTTGGTGTTATAGGATTCAGCTGAGGCATGGCCCCCCAACACCACAGGTATAAAAATAAAATAAATAACATTCATGGCCCAGCACAGGCCTACAGGAAAAATAGGAAACTTTCATGACCCACGGCTGGGCCCAAGTCACTCCACCACAGCAAGCAATAAAATAACATTTATCATCATGGCCCAGCAGCACAGGCCCACAGTCTGAAAAATAAAAAAATATTATTCCTATGGGCCTGTACTGGGCCATGAATGATATTTTATTCCTTTGGTGTTATAGGGTTCAACCGTTCAGCTGAGGCATGGCCCCCCCAACACCACAGGTATAAAAATGAAATAAATAACATTCATGGCCCAGCACAGGCTTACAGGAAAAACAGGAAACTATCATGATGACCCACGGCTGGGTCCAACACTCTACATTTATCATGGCCCAGCAGCACACGCCCACAGTCTGAAAAATAAAAAAAATTCCTATGGGCCTGTGCTGGGCCATGAATGTTATGTTATTCCTTTGGTGTTATAGGGCCCCAACACCACAGGTATATTAAAAAAATAAAATAACATTCATGGCCCAGTACAGGCCTACAGGAAAAAAAGGATATATACACAACAACACATACATAATCATCTTCATGGCCAGCATCAATTCACCAGAATATTAGAAAACTGCTGCCCGCTACCCCGGTCTGGAATAAAATATCTGTACTGAGTGACTATTATGCGGCTCACCCCCACTGCAGCTACTTACTATGTGCTGTCACCACTCACCAGGAGTGGGATTGTGTGGGTTGGAGGCTGGGGCCCTCTGGGCAGGTGTCTCCTGGTCCTCTCCTCTCCTCTAGGCTCCACTTAATATGGCTGCTGCTTCACTGGGCGCAGGGATGGGCCCTGGGCATTGGTCTAGAGGACTCTGGCAGCAGGACAGGGCTCCCTCCCTCCTTCTCCCTTCATTTCAGTGGCAGCTGGCACTGGCAGGCTACTAAAAAAAAACAGTGAGTGTGAGTGAAGGCAGCCAGGGCACTTCACCCACCCATCACACACCAAGATGGCCGCGCAGCTGGCTGCATCAGTGTCACTGACAGAAAGCAGCCAGCAGCTCTCTCCATCTCCTCCACCCCCAGCTTCTACTTACTGTGTGCTGCTATAGTGTGGGGGTGAGGGTCCTGCGACTCCTGCCTGTCTGAGGGGGGTCTGTCCGGCCTCCTCATCCCCTGCTCTCCTCCACTCCGGCCTCCGCTTAAAATGGCTGGCGGGCGCGGCTGAAGGGGCGGGCCGGCGGGGGTCTACGCTGCGTGACCTGTGACGTCACGCGGCTCCCTGCACACAGCCGAACACAGCGGGCTAATTGAAATGCGCATGCGCCGTTTAATCCCGAAAATACCGGGATTGGAAGGGGCAATCCCGGGATTACAATCCCGGTGTTTTTGGGGCCAAATCCCGGGATCCCACCGATCCCGGGATTGGCCTCCCTAGTCAGCACATTTAACTATGTAAAGAACAAAGTATTTAATAAGAATATTTCAATCATTCAGATCTAGGATGTGTTATTGTGTTATTTTAGTGTTCCCTTTATCTTTTTGAGCAGTGTGCATATATATATATATATATATATATATATATGTTAGAGATGTGCACCGGAAATTTTTTCGGGTTTTGTGTTTTGGTTTTGTATTCAGTTCCGCACCCGTGTTTTGGATTCAGACGCGTTTTGGCAAACCTCCCTGAAAATGTTTTGTCGGATTCGGGTGTGTTTTGGATTCGGGTGTTTTTTTTTTTTTTTTAAACCCTCAAAAACAGGTTAAATCATAGAATTTGGGGGTCATTTTGATCCCATAGTATTATTAACCTCAATAACCATAATTTACACTCATTTCCAGTCTATTCTGAACACCTCACAATATTATTTTTAGTCCTAAAATTTGCACCGAGGTCACTGGATGACTAAGCTAAGCGACCCAAGTGGGCGGCACAAACACCTGGCCCATCTAGGAATGGCACTGCAGTGTCAGACAGGATGGCACTTAAACAAATTAGCCCCAAACATCACATGATGCAGAGATAAATAAAAATAAAAAAGAGGTGCAAGATGGAATTGTCCTTGGGCCCTCCCACCCACCCTTATGTTGTATAAACAGGACATGCACACTTTAACAAACCCATCATTTCAGCCACAGGGACTGTGGCTGAAATGACTGGTTGGTTTGGGCCCCCACCAAAAAAGAAGCAATCAATCTCTCCTTGCACAAACTGGCTCTACAGAGGCAAGATGTCCACCTCCTCCTCATTGTCCGATTCATCACCCCTTTCACTGTGTACATCCCCCTCCTCACAGAGTATTATTAATTCGTCCCCACTGGAATCCACCATCTCAGGTCCCTGTGTACTTTCTTGGGGATGCAGTCAAGTTACCTCCAATCAAAATCCCGACGGTCGAAATCCCGACAGCAATTGACCGACGGTCAAAATCCCGACAAGGTCAAAATCCCGACATGGACAAAATACCGACAAGGTCAAAATACCAATATGTAAAATACCAACAGGTCAAAATACCGACATGAGTTTTTCATGATTTTTTTCATTTAAACCGACTTGTTCATAATTTACCATCCCAGAGGACCTGGAGGGGTAATATAATAGTGTGCCGAGCGCAGCGAGGCACTGTGCCCGAAGCATGGCGAGTGCAGCGAGCCATGCGAGGGGACGCGGCACACTTATATGGTGTCCATGTCGACCTATATCGACATACACACAAAAATCAAGGAAAAACGCATGTCGGTATTTTGACCTTATCGGTATTTTAAATGTCGGGATTTTGACCTTGTCGGGATTTTGACCATCGGTCAATTGCTGTCGGGATTTCGACCGTCGGGATTTTGATTGGAGGTATTTCATACCGATCCCCTTTCTGGAGGCAATTGCTGGTGAATGTCTCCACGGAGGAATTGATTATAATTCATTTTGATGAACATCATCTTCTCCACATTTTCTGGAAGTAACCTCGTACGCCAATTGCTGACAAGGCTGCACTAAACACTCTTTCAAAGTACACACTGGAGGGGGCCAACTTAGGTAAAATAAAGCAAGTTTGTGCAAGGGCCTCCAAATTGCCTCTTTTTCCTGCCAGTATATGTACGGACTGTCTGACGTGCCTACTTGGATGCGGTCACTCATATAATCCTCCACCATTTTTTCAATGGTGACAGAATCATATGCAGTGACAGTAGACGACATGTCAGTAATCGTTGGCAGGTCCTTCAGTCCGGACCAGATGTCAGCACTCGCTCCAGACTGCCCTGCATCACCGCCAGCGAGAGGGCTCGGAATTCTTAGCCTTTTCCTCGCAGCCCCAGTTGCAGGAGAATGTGAAGGAGGAGCTGTTGATGGGTCACGTTCCGCGTGACTTGACAAGTGTCTCACCAGCAGGTCTTTGAACATGTGCAGACTTGTGTCTGCCGGAAAGAGAGATACAACGTAGGCTTTAAACCTGGGATCGAGCACGGTGGCCAAAATGTAGTGCAATTTCAACAGATTGACCACCCGTAAATCCTGGTTAAGCGAATTAAGGGCTCCATCCACAAGTTCCACATGTCTAGCGGAATCGCTCTATTTTAGCTCCTCCTTCAATCTCTCCAGCTGCTTCTGCAAAAGCCTGATGAGGGGAATGACCTGACTCAGGCTGGCAGTGTCTGAACTGACTTCACGTGTGGCAAGTTCAAAGGGTTGCAGAACCATGCACAATGTTGAAATCATTCTCCACTGCGCTTGAGTCAGGTGCATTCCCCCTCCTTTGCCTATATCATAGGAGATGTATAGGCTTGAATGACCTTTTGCTGCTCCTTCATCCTCTGAAGCATATAGAGGGTTGAATTCCTCCTCGTTACCACCTCTTGCTTCAGATGATGGCGGGGCAGGTTCAGGAGTGTTTGCTAGTGCTCCAGTCTTCGGCACGCGGTGGCTGAATGCCGAAAGTGGCCCGCAATTCTTCGGGCCACCGACAGCATCTCTTGCACGCCCCCGTCGTTTTTTTTTTTTATTTCTGCACCACCAAATTCAATGTATGTGCAAAACATGGGACATGCTGGAATTTGCCCACATGTAATTCACGCACAATATTGGTGGCGTTGTCCGATGTCACAAATCCCCAGGAGAGTCCAATTGGGGTAAGCCATTCTGCGATGATGTTCCTCAGTTTCCGTAAGAGGTTGTCAGCTGTGTGCCTCTTATGGAAAGCGGTGATACAAAGCGTAGCCTGCCTAGGAACGAGTTGGCGTTTGCGAGATGCTGCTACTGGTGCCGCCGCTGCTGTTCTTGCTGCGGGAGGCAATACATCTACCCAGTGGGCTGTCACAGTCATATAGTCCTGAGTCTGCCCTGCTCCACTTGTCCACATGTCCGTGGTTAAGTGGACATTGGGTACAACTGCATTTTTTAGGACACTGGTGACTCTTTTTCTGACGTCTGTGTACATTTTTGGTATCGCCTGCCTAGAGAAATGGAACCTAGATGGTATTTGGTACCGGGGACACAGTACCTCAATCAAGTCTCTAGTTGCCTCTGAATTAACGGTGGATACCGGAACCACGTTTCTCACCACCCAGGCTGACAAGACCTGAGTTATCCGCTTTGCAGCAGGATGACTGCTGTGATATTTCATCTTCCTCACAAAGGAGTGTTGGACAGTCAATTGCTTACTGGAAGTAGTACAAGTGGTCTTCCTACCTTCCTACCTCCCCTCTGGGATGACGATCGACTCCCAGCAGCAACAACAGCAGTGCCAGCAGCAGTAGGCATTACACTCAAGGATGCATCGGAGGAATCCCAGGCAGGAGAGAACTCGTCAGACTTGCCAGTGACATGGCCTGCAGGACTATTGGCTTTCCTGTGGAAGGTGGAAATTGACACTGAGGGAGTTGGTGGTGTGGTTTGCAGGAGCTTGGTTACAAGAGGAAGGGATTTAGTGGTCAGTGGACTGCTTCCGCTGTCATCCAAAGTTTTTGAACTTGTCACTGACTTCTGATGAATGCGCTCCAGGTGACGTATAAGGGAGGATGTTCCTAGGTGGTTACCGTCCTTATCCCTACTTATTACAGCTTGACAAAGGCAACACACAGCTTGACACCTGTTGTCCGCATTTCTGTTAAAATAATTCCACACCGAAGAGGTGATTTTTTTTTTGTAATTTGACCAGGCATGTCAATGGCCATATTCATCCCACGGACAACAGGTGTCTCCCCGGGTGACTGACTTAAACAAACCACCTAACCATCAGTATCCTCCTTTTCAATTTCCTCCTCAGCAACACCCATATCCTCATCCTGGTGTACTTCAACAGTGACATCTTCAATTTGACTATTAGGAACTGGACTGTGGGTGCTCCTTCCAGCACTTGCAGGGGGCGTGCAAATGGTGGAAGGCAGAACCTCTTCCCGTCCAGTGTTGGGAAGGTCAGGCATCTGTCAAAGTCAAAAAATATTGTAGTACACACACCACGTACTAACAACACACACATGCCTGCTGCGCGTGCACTTCTTCCACCGTACGCGCACATATCCGCAATTTGTGTATGATCGCTCCCGCGGTCCTGCGCGTGGTATGGGTATTTACGGCGGAGTTTGTGAGCGCATAGAGGGTTAGCAAAACATTACATATTTAATCCAAATAGTGCACATTGTACACATGGCCCCCCTGCACCACATCAGCAAGTATCAACAGTTTAAATGATTCCAGGACTAAGGGATTCGCCTTTGCATGATAGGAAGGGACAGACTAAGGTTATAAGGTGATGTCTAGTATCCAGCTGTAGGGTATTTTAAGGGTAACATTCCGGTGTTGGTTAGAGGAAGATCGCATGTTCCTGCGTATAGTTATGTGCAGAAGTAGAATATAGATATAAACTGTATTTACTGTATATTATGTATGCGGCGGGAATCCAGAGGAGACCACCAACAAGAGCAGTTGAGAAAGACATCACCCACCTTTTCAAATCAACCTATGACCTCTCCTGTAATGTAAAGATGCATCTCTGTGTCCAATGGACAAAGGGATTACAGTATCCATTGTATTGCTTTTGGAAGTAGTGTATAAAAATCCTGTTGCTGCCTGGCCGGTCAGAAGACTCTTAACGCTATCTACTTGTTTAGCAGAGGACTGGACCGGGAAGCGCATGCGAATATTCTCACGTATGTACATTGACTGTAGCCATTTACTCTGTTGTATTGTAGTGTATAAATTGTATTGTTATCCCCTTCCAGATATATACGCTGAGGTGTCGGAGCCCAGTGTTTAACTACAAATTGGTGTTGTGTCCTCTTTTCCCTGCTAGGGTTTAAAGCGTATTACATTACCTAACTGTATAAGGTTTAAGAGTGTATTGATAAGGTGTGTACGCACTGCGGGTACTTTGTACCGTCAGCGCTGCATAAGGTTTAAGGTGTAACATCATTGCAGTGCTTTGCTGCATAAGGTTTAGAGTGTAATAATATTGTTGCATTGCATTACTAATAAGGTTTAAAGTATATCAAGAGTGTGTGCGCGCTGTGTGTACTTTGTACCCCCAGCGCGGCGTTTGTACGCTAAGTCCGTACACGGCAATAGCGTACAAAGTACGTAGAGTGCATATTAAGTCTAATGGCTGCATCGGCTCCGACTAATCTACTGGGGATAGATCTATTGTGTAAAATGGGGTTTGCCATATATTGTACTCCTGAGGGTGTCTTCTTGGATATACCCGAGAATCACGTTCAGGAAGTGCAGGATATGTTAGACACCCCACAAAGGCTAATGTCACACTCTGCTGGTATAGACAGGTGTCCATCCAAGGTAGAGGAAATGATCTCACAAATACCGGGATGCCTCTGGACCAAAGATGGACAAGACACTGGATTGATGGCGAATGTAGCTCCCGTAGTAGTGCAAATAAAAGATGGTAGGATAGCTCCAAAAATCCCACAGTATCCTCTGAAGCCAGAGGTGGAATTAGGAGTGTACCCAGTCATAGAGCGCTTGCTAAACAGGGCATCCTAGTTAGGACGTCCAGCACTGCCAATAGTCCCATCTTCCCTGTGAAAAAAGAGTGGGGGGAGGGGTTACAGGCTAGTGCAGGATCTAAGAGGGATAAACAAGATAGTTGAGAGCCAATTCCCAGTAGTGCCAAATCCAGCTGTCATCCTCATGCAAATTCCCCCTACTGCAAAATTTTTCACTGTCAGTGACCTCTGTTCTGCTTTCTTTTCTGTCCCTCTGCACCCTGACAGCCAATACCTGTTTGCATTCACATACAGGGGAGTACAGTACACCTGGACTCGCCTACCCCAAGTTTTCATTGACAGCCCAAGTATTTTCTCCCAGGCTCTGCATGACTGTTTACAATCCTTTCAACCTGCGAGCGGATCAGTATTAATACAGTATGTAGATGACTTACTGCTGTGTTCTGATTCACTCGAATCGTCCTTGTAAGACACGAAACAGCTTCTGTTTCACCTTTCTAATACGGGACGCAAGGTTTCAAAGGATAAGTTGCAGTTGTGCCAGACCAGGGTAAAATATTTTGGACATTGCTTGACGCAAGGCATTAGACACCTTACCACTGATAGAATACAGGCGATTCACGACATGACTCTGCCACAAACCCAGCAACAGATCCGCACTTTCCTTGGAATGTGTGGGTACTGCCGAAACTGGATCCCAGGGTTCTCCATACTGGCCTTGCCTTTGCAAGAAATGGTCTCTTCAAACAAACCAGATCGGATCTCGCACACAGATGAGTCTGAACTGGCATTTGAGAGACTCAAACAGTGCCTATCACAGGCACCTGCATTAGGCATGCCAGATTATGGGAAACCCTTTGAATTGTATGGTACGGAAAGTGCTGGGTGTGCGGCAGGAGTCCTTACCCAGAGACATGGTGATGCCAGCAGGCCGGTAGCTTACTACAGTGCACAGTGGGACACCGTAGCGCGGTCTCTCCCCACATGCTTGCAAAGTGTTGCAGCGATAGCTTTGCTAGTGAGTAAAAGCGAAGACGTAGTGTTAGGACACAACCTGACAGTCCATACGCCTCATGCAGTGTCAGCCTTACTGAACTCCGCTCAAACCAGACATGTCTCATCAGCGCGGTTTACAAGGTGGGAATTAGCACTAATGGCCCCTGTAAACATCACCATAAAGAGATGCAGTGCACTAAATCCTGCAACTTATCTGCCGGGTGTGCCTGGACACATCCTGGAGGATGAGAATGATGGTGAAGGAAGATTTAGTGCAGATACTGACACGCATGATTGTATGGAATATCTGAACCAGACTTTCACTGCAAGACCCGACATTAGTGACAACCCACTGGAAGGCGTAGATTTTACTTTTTACACTGACGGTAGTTGCCACAGACAGACGAACTCGGGAGAGGTATCATAGAAGCTGAACCCCTGGGCCCACCGCACTCAGCACAAGTTGCTGAGCTGGTCGCCTTAACCAGAGCGTGTGAATTGGCCAAGGGTAAGTCAGCCAATATATATACAGATTCTAGGTATGCCTTTGGAGTAGTGCATGATTTCGGGGCCCTATGGCACCTCAGTAATTTCATGACGGCAGCTGGCACACCTGTAGCACATGCATCCCACATAAAAAGGCTTCTAACAGCGATACAAGAACAAGACAGAGTGACTGTTATAAAGTGCAAAGCACATACTTACAACAAAGATCCAATCTTACTTGGTAACAGCCGGGCAGACGAAGCTGCTAAATCAGCAGCCAGCACCCCCATACAAACAGATATCACATCACTGATGATATTCAACACCATCAACACACAAAAATTAAGTGAAATGCAAAATTTGTGTTCCCCACAGGAAAAGGCGGTCTGGAGGTCAAAGGGATATGGCCAGGAGTCCTCAGGACTCTGGACATGTGGACAGGGTAAGCCAGTGGCCCCCAGAGCATATCTTCCAAGCTTAGCTGAGGCATCACACGGTCTGACTCATCTGGGTAAAGAGGGTATATGTAAGCTGGTGAGAGCCTACTGGTGTGCGCCAGGATTCTCTTCTCATGCGGGTAAGAGAGCAATGACATGTCTTATTTGCTTGAGGAAGAATATTGGAAGGTCAATACCAACAGAACCATCCCATATCCCGCAGACAGACGGCCCTTTTCAGGTAATACAGATTGATTTCATACAGTTACCACCCTGTAGGAATTTAAAATATGTGTTAATCTGTATTGATGTGTTTTCCAATTGAATTGTGGTTCCCTGCTGCCACAAATACTGCTACGTTCACTGCAAAGAAAATTGTGCAGGAATTTGTGTGTAGATATGGTATCCCTAGAATAATTGAAAGCGATAGGGGTACCCATTTTACAGGTGAAGTCTTTCAGGTTATGTGCAAACTGATGGGAATTAATAGCAAGCTGCACACTCCGTACCGCCCACAGGCGAGTGCGAAGGTGGAGAGAGTAAACAGCACTATTAAGAATAAGCTGAGCAAAGTGATGGCTGAAACTGGATTGTTGTGGCCAGAAGCTTTGCCACTAGTATTGTACAGCATCAGAACCACTCCCATGTCCCCCTTAACCTATCACCCTTTGAGATTATTTTTGGTCAACAACCCCATGTAATGATAGACCCCCAGGATGATTTGAAATGCAATAATGAAGTGACTGTAAAATACTTGGTTAAGATGAGCCAGCAGCTGAGGAATCAAAACAAAAATCTAAAGCTGGTGATTCCTGACCTACCGAACAGTAATTGTCATGACATTGAACCTGGGGATTATGTAATGATTCGAAATTTTCTACGCTCAGGTTGCCTCATTGACAGGTGGGAAGGACCGTACCAAGTCTTACTAACCAGCATGACAGCATTAAAGGTTGCCGAAAGAGAGACTTGGGTCCACTCGTCCCACTGTAAGAAGGTCGCTGACCCAGAGAGAACCCGTGACAAAGAGCAGAGTGTAGAGAACATCGTATCACTGGAGTGTCCGTTCTGGGAAGGTTGAGAGGCAGGACTGTTGCCACGTCACCTGAGCGTGGAGAACAACAAGACCAGAGGCGGTTGTCGCACCAGTTTTTCTTTTTTTTATTATTTTCTCCATCCCCCACTACCCTCCTTCTCTCCTTCCATTGTCCTCCCCCTTCTTGTTTCCTTTCTCTTCCCTTAACAAGATGGACTTACCCCAAGAGACTGCGTTCCGGGTTTTCCTGTTAACCCTGTTGTTGACCAGAACAGTCTGTTTCGGTGAGAGTACCAGAGAGGTCGAGAAAGGATCTGGAATGGGTTCTGATGGCGAGGACGGATTTGTAGAATTCCAAGAGCAACACATCACTCGAGCAAAGGCGAGTATCAGAAAACGATCTGGTAGTCAGGGAGCTCGGAGGCACTGTGAAGGGTTATTGGCTGAGGAAAATTGCATTTGTAAGAATTGTGAGAACATAGTTGAGGATGGGTGCATCCAGAGATGTCAGTCCAGCCTTAATATCAACATGGACCGTCATCCATTGAGTGATTACCACTCACTAGTGGGTAAGGTTTTAAACCAAACAGAATGCTGGGTGTGCTCACAAGTACCTCAAGGTCATAGCAAGTCAGGATTAGTACCGTACCCTTTAGCAATAGATGAGGTACTCGAATTACGGGGTGGGAGACCGGTGGACAAGAAATTTAATATTTCTAGGCCCCCTAGTTTGAAGCTCCACCAGTATCATGTAGATAGATCCTTATTATGCTTCAACATTTCCAATTTCCGAAAACCAGGAAATTGGGAGGTGACATGGAATAACCAGACCATGGCCTTTTCGCATAGAGCTGATAGGATACCCATAGACTCTGAACTTGTACGCCAAATAGCCAACAGTGGAAGGTATTTTCGGTATAGGTATACTCGAGGAAGCAAGACCATGTGGGTTGGAGAAGTATCACCAGGGTACTGTGCTCATATCATACAGCCTGATACTTATACTGAACAGATGAGAGAACTAGGGATTGGATTTTTCACTTGGAAAGTTTGTAATATGGTAATGTCATATTCTGTCCCATATGTTCTCCCTGATGATGCCTATTTCATATGTGGGAGGAAGGCGTATAAGTGGCTTGCCCCAAACTCAAAGGGATTGTGTTATGTTGGAAGAGTGTTGCCAGAGGTCATGACCATAACCCATGATAAGATGAAAGATGTTCACCGCAGTGCTCAGGCTCCTTATACTCATACTCACTATGAACACATCGTCAAGAGACACCTCATAGATAGGACAGAGCACGTAGCCTCTGATTTGATACATGAATCCACCGGGATTCAATTCCTTCTCGCATTAGACATCACCCGTACTGCCAGAGGAATTATAAATTATAGGTATATCCATGCGCTAGCGAACTTGATAGATAATATCACTGAGATGTATGACGACACCTTCAGGTATACGGGTAGGGAGTTGCAAGCTTACAAAACGGAACTGATCCAGCACAGGATGGTCCTTAATTATACACAGCTGTGACGGGTGGGTACTGTGTCACTTTGGCAACTCAATATGGTGTGAAGTGCTGCACGTATATTACAAACAGCACTGATGACCCAACCAAGATCATCGATCAAAAGATGGACGATATCTTGCAGTTGAAGTGGGAGTTCCGAAGGAGACACAACCTTACCCTGACTGCTGTGAGTAATGAACTGACCGGCTGGGTCTCATGGTTGAACCCACGAAATTGGTTCTAAGGATTAGGAGAATGGGCTCAAAATGTTATTATGAGTGTAGGAAAGTTTCTCCTTTGTATCCTGGGAGTCGTCATAATTTTTGGTTTGAAATTTAGGTGTTGACAATGCTAAATTCCTTTGTCGTATAAACAACCCTTAATGAAGTCTAAGAACACTGTACGCTGTTCACTTAAGAAGTACCGGAAGGGTACGCTAGTTGCGTAACGATCGCTCAGCCGTAGGCGAGACGCTCAAGCGTCACGTTCGCTCACGGCCCAGTGATCACAGGACAGCACGTTGTTGGCTATGACTAGAGTAATGATTCGCTATGGCGTAGCGGACGCTCGAGACCACGAGGAGATCACCAGCGGCGCAGACGCTCACAACGCTATACCTTTATGTCTAAACGTTATACCAATGAAATGCACAGAATACCTTAATGTGAATACAGGGTGTAAGTGTAACCTTGTGTAACCTGACTAACTACAAAGCTGCTTGAGCGTCTCCGACGCTCAAGTGAACACTTAACACTATAGGAAATACACAGATACTGGTTTAGGGTCCAAAGCCTATTAACTGTATTATAACTATTATACTTGCAAAAAGAATCACAGTACAAAAATGATACACTACAATATAACAGAGACTTCCTAACCAAATAACTATACAAGAAATACAATACAATACTATGCTGATCTAATACAGTACAATACTAGTCAATGGGAGATACGAGAGAAAGAGAAGGGAGAGAGACGGAGAGAGAGAGAGATTGGCTCACAGTAAGACAATATGATTACGGAGAGAAAACTTACGCACAAGGGGAAACGATCGCATGCGCCTGGACATCCAGCACCCGATTTTCAGCAATGAGAACCGTTGAAGAGTGAGCTGGATGTGGTCGGCCTGCCTATTTATGCCCCACACACAATGCTATCCAATGGTCCCTACAATCTTGTCGTCCATTGGACACAGGAATCCGGCTTCGCATCATAACAAAAGGTCATAGGTTGATTCATACAGGTGGGCTGTGACGATTTCCAACAGCCCAGGTGGGTGGGAAACTGGGTTTCCCGCCGCATACCTGAGTATGTGTAAATAATAGAAATGGACATAAACTTTTTATGTCCATAACTATCCGCACGAGCGATTAATACGCTCCAAACCAACACCGGAATATTGGTAATTAAATACTCTTCCGATGGGTACCAAACACTGCTATATGATTCCTGTTAGACCCTTCGTACCATACAAAGAGGGATTCCTCCGTTCAGGGACGTTTTATGTTAACTAAACTTTCAGAAATCATTAAAGGGATCATGATCTATAAACTACATTAATTATGAAAATGTGTAACGAATGAGTCGCACGCTACGACTACATAAACTCTACCGTAAATACGCATACCGTGCGCCCGCGGGTGCACGTTATTGCGGGTATGCGCCTTCACGGGAGAGCGTACGCATGCGCAGCGCGGACCAGTGTGCGGTGCAAATATGGCAACGTGCATAGAGATATTTTTCTGACTTTGACAGTCCACCCTTTGGCAGTCAATAATAACTGCCACCTTCTAAAACATTTCAAAAGGAGAAAAATATATGTCAGGGGTTAATTCATTTCCATGGTTGGGTAGGGGAGAAGAGTGGAGTAGGTGTGAAGAGGGTATGACCTAGTGAGAAAACAGAAGCATGTGTGTATGAGTCCATGTTTGGAGGGTCATGTATCATCGTGCCGTACGTGTGGTAAATCAAGCTTCGAAGTATTGCGAAGTATACATTTGAATTCCTTCTTATCCTGTGGTACAGGTCTGTGGATGGGCTGTCAAACTTTACCGAGCTCTTTTCGGATTTTTTTTTGAACAAAATGGGGAGCACATTTTAGTTGATGATACATGAATGGGGGAATATGTGATTGTTGATATCTGTGCCTGTATTCCCTATACTATGTGTGTTATTACCTGAGGGTTGTAGAGATGAAAATGAAGAACACTTATGGAAAATGCAATGATATTCTATGTCAGGTAAATGTACATCTGTCGTCGAAGTTTTGTTCGGTATCAGTTGAAAGTCGTCTTCTTTGCGCTGTTTTGCTCCTTAGGCATGAGCAACAAGCTTTGTCAGTGCCATCAGATTTACAAAGAATGTTGGGCTAGCGTGAGTTTAAAAATACTAGGGAAACTGGGGATCCATGGCAAAGTTCATCAAGTGTCCATTTCTCAAGTGGTCAAAACTCTTTCTTTGGTCCATCCGTTGTCTGTATAGCGTCTCGTCAACTTCCTCGTCCAAGGGGGTCTTGTTATCTTGGAGAAAAGCAGAAAAACAGGTGAAAGAAACGGACCGTATAATCGCATTTTCATCACATCCTGGTTTCTATCATTGGGTCATAAATCAGATCCAGGTTAATTACGGTTTCCTCACTCCTCAAGCTCATCACTTTTGTACTTTGTTTGCACCTCATTAAAGCCTGCCCGCATCTAAATATCAATCCAATGGATATAACAACACCCAAGATACATAGTAGAAACTTTCCAACATCCATTATGACTCCTTGAGCCCAGTCTCCTAAACCGGAGAACCAATTTCGCGGGTTCAACCATGACACCCAACCAGTCAGCTCATTACCTACAGCAGCAAGGGTGAGATTGTGTTTTCGACGAAATTCCCACTTTAATTGCAGAATATCGTCCATCTTTTGGTCTATGACCTCTACCGGATCCTCGGTGCTATTTGTGATATACGTGCAACACTTTATGCCGTACTGTGTTGCCAATGTAACACAATATCCGCCTGTTACTGCTGTAAGATAATTAAGAACCATCCTATGCTGAACTAGTTCTGTTTTATAAGCTTGAAGTTCTCTTCCAGTGTATCTGAATGTGTCATCATACATTTCAGTGATATTATCTAACAAATTGGCGAATGCGGAAATGTATCTATAATTCATCACTCCCCGAGCGGTACGAGTGAAATCTAACGCTACCAGAACCTGAATCCCGGTGGATTCATGGATAAGATCAGAGGCCGGATGCTCTAACCTTTCTGACAGTTGTCTTTTAACTCGGTGCTCGTAATGAGTGTGAGTATAAGGAGCTTGGGCACCACGGTGTATGTCCTTCATTTTGTCATGTGTAACAGTCATCACTTCAGGCAATACTTTTCCAATATAACACAATCCTTCAGAGTTTGGGGCAAGCCACTTGTACGCCTTTCTCCCGCATATGAAATATGCATCATCGGGGAGAACATATGGGACGGAGAAGGACATTACCATGTTACACACCTTCCAGGTGAACTCTCCTGACCCTAATTCTTCCATCTGCTTAATGCACGTATCAGTTTGTACGATATGTGCACAGTATCCTGGTGATACCTCTCCAACTCTAGTAATCCTATTTCCTAAGGTATATCGATACCGGAAAGATTTTCCTCTACTGGCTATGTGGCGTACAAGCTCTGTATCTGTAGGCATTCTATCTGCTCTATGCGAAAATGTCATGGTTTGGTTGCTCCATGACACTTCCCAATTTCCCGGCTTACGGGGATTGGAGATATTAAAACATAAGAGGGACCTATCCACATGGTATTGGTGGAGCTTCAAACTAGGAGGGCTGGAGATGTTAACCCTCCGGTCCACCGGTCTCCCACCACTTAGCTCAAGTACCTCCCCTACCGTTAAAGGAAATGGTACTAGCCCTGATTTGCTATGCCCTTGAGGTACTTGAGAACCTACCCAACAATCTGTCTCATTTAACACGCTACCCACTAAGGAGTGATAGTCACTCAATGGATGCCGGTCCATATGGTTATTAAACTGGATTGGCATTATTGTTACCGAGCCTACAGATACAGTTTTCTTTTTGAACTAACAATCCTTCAAAGAAAATGTTTACAGATAACATGGTTGTTAGATCGTGCCCGGTACTCGCCTTTGCTTGGTGATTGGGTTGCTATTGGAAATTTACACCTCCGTCTCAGTCATCAGGACCTTTCTGGATCCTTTCTCGACCTCACTGGTACTCTCACCGAAACAGACTGCTCTGGTCAACATCATGGTTAACGGGAAAATCCATATCACAGTCTCTTGGGGCACGTCCATCTTACAGGAGGAGAAAAGAAGAAATTTGTAAAGGGGGTATAAGAAACAGTTTGAGGGGGAGAGAACTTGTTACGATAATAAGTTCTCTCGTCTTGTTGTTCTTCTTGTTCTGCTGTCCTCTCAAAGGTGCTGTCTCTCAGTCTTCCAAACGAACATTCTGGTGATGCAATGTTCCTTCCCAACCGACGATCTTTCTGTAAGGAGCAAAAATCTGGCATTACCATTGGTCCAACTGAGGGGTGACATAGCATCTTTAAACCATGGAAACATGAGTGGGAAGAGAGAGACAACAAAAAAAAACAAAAGAGATAGAGAACAATTCATGTGCATATATACATTACATAACTCGACAATAACCATCAATAAGAAAAGAGAAACAAAGCATTTTTAAACATTGTCAACATTAAGAAAACATTGTCAGACTTATTAGGCTGTCATATCTATGTGTCTAATGGTCTCCTTGAGCAGTCCCTCCCCACCAGCACCTGCATTACTCCACTGTCTGTATCTGGCCAGAAATACATTGTGGCGGAGGTCATGCTGGGGTTTGGTAGACTTCTGCAAGGACCAAGTGGATATGCAATGTGTGAATTCTTACCACTACTAGTCAGAGATGGGGATAGAGAGAGAGAGAAAAACATTTTTCACAAATACATTTACAACTTTGCACCTGGTCATTCCTGTGTCTTCAGTGAATGACCTCCCACTTTATTAACCGTTACCTCAGGCTTGCCTCCATTCCTAATAATCACCTTTCCTGCCTATGTGATCCCTGATTATAATGGTGTGTGTTGTAATTTTGCTCATTTCTTGGTCTAGGGGGTCTAACTTTATGTGGGTTATTACAGTTGCTAGCATAATGCCCTTCTCTCCTACAATGGTAACAAATCCTGGGCTTCCTCCACGTGTTAATGTCCTGAGGTTTTGGTTGATTTGATGCCTCCTCAAACGCTCGGATGCTCATCATCATCAATCGTTTCCCTTGTACTTCCCTGATTCCTTGGATTTTATGATTATGGTGTTGTCTTTCTCTTGATCTACAATCTCTTGCAAAATGTCCCTTTTTATGACAATTGTAACAGACTTCCATATCTGGATTTCTCGCAGGGGTGTGGGGCTTTTGTTGGGGTGGTCTTGTGGTTTGGGCCTGTATATTTGCTGCCATTAACTTATCTCTTTGTGACTCTCTGTATCTGGTGATATTCTGATCATGATTGATGACGGCCTCTCTTAGTGCGGTCACCGAGATTTCTCTCCAGTTTGGGTTGGTGGTCTGTACCCTTGTTTTTAATTCATCTTTTAAACCATTCATTAATACCTTAACCGCTATTCCTTTATGTTGTGCATTTGTCTTGATGTCTGCGATCCCAGTGTTTCTAGCCATTATTTGCAGTGCTCGATTGAAATAATTAGAAACATTTTCCCTTTCGTTTTGCCTTATGGAGAAAATGTCATTCCACTTGACAGTAGCTGGGAAATATATTCCTAACTGTCGGTTAATCTGCCTAATACATTCCTGATTGTGTTCCTCCATACAAGGTACCTCCGTGTTTAATTTACAATCAGCAATGAATTTTTCAGGGTCAACACTGGAGGGCAAACATGCCCTCAGCACTGTCCGCCACTCTTTGTTGGTGGGTTCTGTGGCGTTTCCTAGTTCTTTAATAAACTTTTGACATTTGGCTAGATTTTTCCTAGGATCAGGAAATTCAGACATAATTGATCTCAATTCGGTCCGGGACCAGAGACAGCGCATTGCACTGTCCTTGACGGGAATGATTCCCTGATCGTCAGTCTTCCCATTGGGGACTGAGATCACCCTGGCCAGATCGAGCTCAGTTACATCATCTGGTGTTGGTCTTACATTTTGGGGTACATCTGTTTGTGCGTGATATGAAACATTGTACGTACCTGTGGACACGACCTCACCTGACCCTCCGTTAGGGGGTTCGATTATTGCCTTTACCAATTTGGTCGCGTCCACCTGGATGGCTTTTGTGATGGTTGCTGGAAGAGGTGCTGACATCGTTCTGGGTTCACTTTCTTGTTTGTATTCCTTAGGGAAGTTTGACATGGGGTGCAACTTGCACAGGTTAATAGTTGTACATTCAACAGTATTACAATAATCATTGTTACAGTTATTACACTTATTCTTATAATCTATACTACAGTTGCTAAGAGCGTTTTTATTGTTCAACCTTGTGCTTTTCTCTCCGCAATCAACTCCTCCCCCGATGCCATTATCTCTCCTCTCAGAAAAGTCAATTGAATCTCTTTGTAATTCACCTTCCTGTTGCCCTAACTGCAAATAATCATAATGTTTACTTCGTCCCTTTGTTGGTTCAATGAGACATATCCTCCTCCTTAAATTTTGTAACACTTCTGGACTGGAGCTACCTATTCTTGGGAATTTCTCCCTGTCTTGTACCGTCATTCTCTCCCATTCATCACATAAAACTTCAGCGTGATTTCCATATTTCTCACACATCACATATCGTGCCGACCCGACTGGCCGGTTCCCTAAATCAACCCGAACCGAGGTTGATCGCCCCCTACCTGAACAACTGGCCCCCATAATCTGCAGGTGTTGCTTATTCCTCCTTGGATCTTTATATCAAGGTTTTCAGCGAACCCTTACAAACAAACCAAGATGTCCTGGGCAGGCCGGCGGTGGTGGTTTATCAAGTACCCCACTTACTTCTCGCCCACGTTGGCCAGTACTGCAATCACTGTAACCAGAGCTGCTGTACCCAACCCAGGGCCCCTGTGAACCTTTATTTTACTGGAACATGTGAGGGTTACCCGAAGGACACTTACTCTTTCCAGTAAAGTTGGGGTTGTTAGATAGTTCCTGAGTGACCAGCGAACTTCCCTTTTAAAAATAAAAAATTACACAAATCACGTCAGAATGTACAAATAGCGTTTGTGACCACTTTACTCTAATGGTATTAGGTCAGATTACTAACTACTGCACACAATTACGTGCGGTCCAATCGTTCAGTACATAAGCACTACCTGTTATGTACTGAGAGATTTGATGGAATCGATGTTTCCGGCCGCGATTCCTTCAGCATGAGCTTATGGCCTATATGGGTTCTGCACCAACACCCCAGGCGTTGTGCCTCTTGTATCTTTATAGCGGACCTTTTATTACCTTATGACCTCCTGGTCTTGTTACCTTATGACCTCCTGGTCTTGTTACCTTATGGTCCGCTATACTCTAATGCTCAAATATTATTTAACCAGGGATGCCTCCCTAGCCACCGTATATGTCACTTACACGTATGTCCCTTGACGAGTACCCGACTTTCCTTTTGGTTCAACCTCTAAGTTATATAAACTTATGTGATAAAAAAAACACACTCACTCAACACATGTACACTTTGTTTCTATATCTATTTCTGCGCAGAAATTGTCTTCAGTCCAACTGTGTTACCAATTAGGAGCAGGATCTGTTAAACTAAATTTCAGATTTTTCCAAAAATAGATTTGCGTTATTTACCGCTGTGCGTTACCTATCGCCTTTGCGCTAATTATCGCTTTGCGCTAATTCAACTTTTCGTGACGAGCTACGTGGGCGTAACCAGACGCTACGTTGCGTAATGTACGCTGCGTGCGTCTGCCTTTGGATTGCGTACGCAAGTCTTTTGTTAGGGACACGTGTACGCAAAACAAAGATCCACCGTAACACAATTTCTATTTTTATCAATGTAGATGATCCCTGATCATCTACCGCACACCACACTGACTGCCTTGTCTCCCAGACAAGCCGTGTGTTGGTCTATATTTTAACTATTACCTCTACTATGAAATAACAGCAAATCTCTTTTAGCACTTTCTATCAACTATAAAAATTGGCAAACAGGAATAGTGATATACGAAATTGAAAAAGAAATGCAGATATATATATATGCGTGCGTGTATACGCAAGACAGAAGAGAAATAAACAGTTTTTTTAAAAGACACAAGCGTTTTGTTCTTACTTCCGGTTCCCGGATTCCTTCAGCACTCTTTATCTAAGCGAAGTAGACGCTTATCCCGTCAGCACTGCGAGACAACCTCCCACCCTTTGCTGGAGGGATAATGTCTGCTGATCTACCTAGTGCAGATATGAGAAGGATCGGACGAGTCCCCAATTGACAATGCTAAATTCCTTTGTCGTATAAACAACCCTTAATGAAGTCTAAGAACACTGTACGCTGTTCACTTAAGAAGTACCGGAAGGGTACGCTAGTTGCGTAACGATCGCTCAGCCGTAGGCGAGACGCTCAAGCGTCACGTTCGCTCACGGCCCAGTGATCACAGGACAGCACGTTGTTGGCTATGACTAGAGTAATGATTCGCTATGGCGTAGCGGACGCTCGAGACCACGAGGAGATCACCAGCGGCGCAGACGCTCACAACGCTATACCTTTATGTCTAAACGTTATACCAATGAAATGCACAGAATACCTTAATGTGAATACAGGGTGTAAGTGTAACCTTGTGTAACCTGACTAACTACAAAGCTGCTTGAGCGTCTCCGACGCTCAAGTGAACACTTAACACTATAGGAAATACACAGATACTGGTTTAGGGTCCAAAGCCTATTAACGGTATTATAACTATTATACTTGCAAAAAGAATCACAGTACAAATGATACACTACAATATAACAGAGACTTCCTAACCAAATAACTATACAAGAAATACAATACAATACTATGCTGATCTAATACAGTACAATACTAGTCAATGGGAGATACGAGAGAAAGAGAAGGGAGAGAGACGGAGAGAGAGAGAGATTGGCTCACAGTAAGACAATATGATTACGGAGAGAAAACTTACGCACAAGGGGAAACGATCGCATGCGCCTGGACATCCAGCACCCGATTTTCAGCAATGAGAACCGTTGAAGAGTGAGCTGGATGTGGTCGGCCTGCCTATTTATGCCCCACACACAATGCTATCCAATGGTCCCTACAATCTTGTCGTCCATTGGACACAGGAATCCGGCTTCGCATCATAACAAAAGGTCATAGGTTGATTCATACAGGTGGGCTGTGACGATTTCCAACAGCCCAGGTGGGTGGGAAACTGGGTTTCCCGCCGCATACCTGAGTATGTGTAAATAATAGAAATGGACATAAACTTTTTATGTCCATAACTATCCGCACGAGCGATTAATACGCTCCAAACCAACACCGGAATATTGGTAATTAAATACTCTTCCGATGGGTACCAAACACTGCTATATGATTCCTGTTAGACCCTTCGTACCATACAAAGAGGGATTCCTCCGTTCAGGGACGTTTTATGTTAACTAAACTTTCAGAAATCATTAAAGGGATCATGATCTATAAACTACATTAATTATGAAAATGTGTAACGAATGAGTCGCACGCTACGACTACATAAACTCTACCGTAAATACGCATACCGTGCGCCCGCGGGTGCACGTTATTGCGGGTATGCGCCTTCACGGGAGAGCGTACGCATGCGCAGCGCGGACCAGTGTGCGGTGCAAATATGGCAACGTGCATAGAGATATTTTTCTGACTTTGACAGTGTGTTCGAATTCTGATGCGGCGCAAGCACGGCACAAAATTGATGAGTTTAAGGAGCGGGGGCATTGTTACAGCAGCAGATTTAATTTACGACCCATCCATAGAGACATTGTTATGATTTGCAAATGAATTCCATGGCCCGTTTCTTTCATCCGTTTTTTCCTTTGTCTCCCCCTTTGCCCAGATACACTGATCTGGAAAAGACATCGACTACACCCAAGAATGATTACGAAAATGTTATGTGAATGTATTTTAGATATGTGTCTTATCTTCATCTCTACAACCTTCAGTTAGTGACACACATAGTCGACAGGTGATATCCACATATATTAGCACTCACATATGTTCCCCCTCCATGTATCATCAACTAAATGTGCACCCCATTTGTTGGAACAAGAAGCCGAAAAGAGCTCGGTAGTGTTTGTTGGCCCACTTACAGACCCTTAATACGGGATAAGAAGGATTTAATGTATACTTCGCAATACCTCGAAGCTTATCTAGAACATATACGGCACGATGATACATGCCCCTCAGACATGTATTCATACATACATGCTTTTACTATCCCACTAGGTCCTACATTTCCCACCTACACCTCTCCTCCTACCATCCAATCATCTGTAGATATTGTATTGTATATTTTTCTGTTTAGTGTTTAGATAGTGGCAGTTATTGTTGACTGCCAAAGGGTGGATTGTCAAAGTCGAAAACTATTGTAGTACACACACCACGTACTAACAACACACACATGCCCCCTGCACGTGCACTTGTTCCGCCCTGTGCGTGCACATATCCGCAATTTGCGTATGATCGCTCCCGCGGTCCTGCGCGTGGTATGGGTATTTTCGGCGGAGTTTGTGAGCACATAGAGGGTTAGCAAAACATTACATATTCAATCCAAATAGTGCACATTGTACATATAGCCCCCCTGCACCACATCAGCAAGTATCAACAGTTTAAATGATTCCAGGACTAAGGGATTCGCCTTTGCATGATAGGAAGGGACAGACTAAGGTTATAAGGTGATGTCTAGTATCCAGCTGTAGGGTATTTTAAGGGTAACATTCCGGTGTTGGTTAGAGGAAGATCGCATGTTCCTGCATATAGTTATGTGCAGATGTAGAATATAGATATAAACTGTATTTACTGTATATTATGTATGCGGCGGGAATCCAGAGGAGACCACCAACAAGAGCAGTAGAGAAAGACATCGCCCACCTTTTCAAATCAACCTATGACCTCTCCTATAATGTAAAGATGCATCTCTGTGTCCAATGGTCAAAGGGATTACAGTATCCATTGTATTGCTTTTGGAAGTAGTGTATAAAAAGCCTGTTGCTGCCTGGCCGGTCAGAAGACTCTTAACGCTATCTACTTGATTAGCGGAGGACTGGACCAGGAAGCGCATGCGAATATTCTCACGTATGTACATTGACTGTAGCCATTTACTCTGTTGTATTGTAGTGTATAAATTGTATTGTTATCCCCTTCCAGATATATACGCTGAGGTGTCGGAGCCCAGTGTTTAACTACAAATCGGTGTTGTGTCCTCTTTTCCCTGTTAGCGTATTACATTACCTAACTGTATAAGGTTTAAGAGTGTATTGATAAGGTGTGTACGCACTGCGGGTACTTTGTACCGTCAGCGCTGCATAAGGTTTAAGGTATAACATCATTGCAGTGCTTTGCTGCATAAGGTTTAGAGTGTAATAATATTGTTGCGTTGCATTACTAATAAGGTTTAAAGTATATCAAGAGTGTGTGCGCGCTGTGTGTACTTTGTACCCCCAGCGCGGCGTTTGTACGCTAAGTCCGTACACGGTACGGGACTCTGTACGCAAATAGCGTACAAAGTACGTAGAGTGCATATTAAGTCTAGCGGCGCAGCGGCTCCATGGTAAAAGTGTGTTTAAAGGTATAGCTTTATGGTTTAAGATAATATCGACATTATCACATCGTAACCGACACAATTGGACTCTCCTTGGGGATTTGTGATTTAGAAGAACGCACAGTTCTTTGCTGTGCTTTTGCCAGCTTAACTCTTTTCATTTTTCTAGCGGGAGGATGAGTGCTTCCATCCTCATGTGAAGCTGAACCACTAGCCATGAACATAGGCCAGGGCCTCAGCCGTTCCTTGGAACTCCGTGTCGTAAATGGCATATTGGCAAGTAGACGCTTCTCCTCAGATGCTTTTAATTTTGATTTTTTGGTCATTTTTCTGAACTTTAGTTTTTTTGATTTTACATGCTCTCTACTATGACACTGGGCATCGGCCTTGGCAGACGACGTTGACGGCCATGACTAGTGGCAGCAGCTTCAGCACGAGGTGGAAGTGGATCATGATCTTTCCCTATTTTACCCTCCACATTTTTGTACTCCATTTTTTAATGTGTGGAATTATATGCCAGTAATTTATCAATAGCAATGGCCTACTGTACTGTACTATATATGTATACTGTTGGTCACCAAAATGCTGCACTGTAATACTATATATACTGCTCACAAAAATGCTGCACAGATATGGGATGGATACTTGCAGTGACACAGAGCTGCAAGATACAGCAATCGCCTACTGTACACAACTATACACTGTTGGGTCACCAAAATGCTGCACTGTAATACTATATATAATGCTCACAAAAATGCAGCACAGATATGGAATGGATACTTGCAGTGACACAGAGCTGCAAGATAACGAGTTTTTGTTATGCACACCAGTGCCTGCAGGAAAGTACTGGTGTTTGAACTGTTATGCAAAACAGATGGACTCACAGACAAACTGGGGGATATGACATAATGTACACAGAAGGTGATAGGGTAACAAAATACACACAAAGTGAACAGAGAAGCCCAGAGGCTAAGGTACTGGGTATCTCCCTTGTATTAGAACTGCTCAGATGGAAAAGCAAGATGTTGTGTTTTAATACGTAGAGAACCCGAAATGCTGTTGCTAAGGGCAACAGCAAAACCCTAAAGGGTTACCAACGGGTGTGGCAGTAAACTCCTTGGTCAGAGATGGAATGATAGACACAAGGAGAATCTCCACAATCCTAATTCTCACTTGCAGTGCACAGGTTTTAGCTTACTGCCACTAAACTGACCCCTGACACCTAGCACAGTGAGACAGGATTAGACAGGCAAGTCTTAGAATACAGCCGCAAACTTGCTAAGTTCACAGAGTAGTAACAGAACCCCAGCAAGCTAAACGACTGACTCCAGTCTTACTGCTAGGTCTGGATTGGCAGAGTGTAATACCAAATCCCCAGGCCTATTTGCAGTAAGCAACAAACAAATACAAAGCTACACAGTACTGGCTAACTTTCATGAACTGACTAACCAACAAAGATTCAGCAGCATCTGCTTACCCTGAAAAGAGGCCTTATAAAGCAGGTGCTGTCCACGCCCCACTCAGACCTCACAGACTGTGAGCACAAAAACCAGCACCGGATCCCCTGCCGTGCACAGAGCCTATAACCACTGCACAGCAAAAGACCCGAACCGGAGTATCAGCTGCGCTCAGGTTACTCCACTAGCACTTGTCTCCCGGTTGCCATGACGACGTGGCAGCACAGGGCAGGAGACCCTAACAGTACCCCCCCTCTGACGAGGGGTCAAAGAACCCCTACCACCGGGTTTATCGGGGAACTGCGAGAAGAAAGAGCGTATCAGTCTGGGGGCATGAAGATCACAACTGCGCACCCACGACCGCTCCTCCGGGCCATACCCCTTCCAGTGCACCAAAAATGACAGCCGACCCCGAACCACCTTGGAGTCAAGAATCCTTTCAACAACAAACTCCCTCTGGCCACGTATCAGAAGAGGGGAAGGTCTTCCACTGGAAGAAGGATTACTAATCGCCCGTTTTAAAAGGGAACAATGGAATGTTTTATTGATACCCAAAGAACGGGGCAGATCTAACTGAAATGCCACCGGATTGATAACCCTGGTGATCTTATAAGGGCCGATGAACCGGGGCCCTAACTTATGAGATGGCTGTCTCAACTTCAAATTCTTGGTAGACAACCAGACGAAGTCTCCTAATTTGAAGCTGCAGGGTCTTTTCCGCTTATCAAAAACCCTTTTGTTCACTAATGACACAGACACAAGGGCTTTCTTCACTTTCCGCCAAATACCTCTAAGGACCGAAACCACAGAGGAACCACCAGGCGTGGAGTCCAGGGGGTCAAAAGAATTGGCCTTAGGATGATGCCCATACACACAAAGGAAGGGAGAGATCCCTGTAGCAGAGTGAGCCGCGTTGTTATAGGCAAACTCCGCCATGGACAGATGAGCAACCCAGTCAGTCTGACACTTGGAGACATAACACCTGAGGAACTGCTCCAAGGACTGGTTCACCCTTTCAGTCTGCCCATTAGACTGCGGATGGTAGCCTGACGACAAGCTGACAGAAATCTGGAGATCGGAACAAAATGCCCTCCAGAATTTGGCCACAAACTGGGATCCGCGGTCAGAGACCACATCAAGTGGCAACCCGTGGAGACGCACAACATGCAGCATAAATAATTCAGACAGGCGTCTGGCTGATGGCAGCCCAACCAGTGGAACGAAGTGCGCCATCTTCGAAAACCTGTCAACGACAACCCAGATGGCTGTCATCCCCGAGGATTTGGGCAAGTCCACCACAAAATCCATAGAAATGTGGGTCCATGGCTTAGATGGGATAGAGAGTGGATGTAATGGGCCAACAGGAACCCCTCTAGGAGTCTTATTTCGGGCACAGATGTCACATGCCCGAACCCACTGATCCACATCCTTAGCCACCGAGGGCCACCACACCGCCCTAGATAGCAACTCCCGAGTTCTGGCAATACCCGGGTGACCTGCCGACTTCTTGGCATGGAATTCCAGGAACACTCGCTGTCTTAACCTAGGAGGCACAAACAAAAGACCTACCGGAAGGTCTGGAGGAGCCTGCTCCTGTGCTCTAAGGACTAATGATAAGAGGTCCTGGGTAATGCCCACTTTAATACATGATGGGGAAACAATGGGCAACGGCTCCTCGGTGGTCTCCTGGATTGGAGCAAAACTCCGCGAGAGCGCATCAGCCTTGATGTTTTTTGACCCAGGGCGATATGTTATCAAAAAATTAAAGCGAGCAAAAAACAAAGCCCATCGTGCCTGCCTGGCATTGAGACGCTTCGCTGACTCTAAATATGCCAGATTCTTATGGTCAGTGAGAATTGAGACCACAAACTTAGCCCCCTCAAGCCAGTGTCTCCACTCCTCGAGTGCATCCTTAATAGCCAACAATTCCCGGTTACCCACGTCATAATTCATCTCGGCAGGCGAAAATTTACGGGAAAAGTAAGCACAGGGATGAAGGCGATTATCAGACACTCCCATCTGAGAAAGCACTGCCCCAATACCCATCTCAGAGGCATCCACCTCCACCACAAAAGGACGCTCTGGATCTGGGTGTCGCAGCACCTTGGCCGAAACAAATGCCCTTTTGAGACGGGCAAAAGCCGCTTTAGCCTCACAAGACCAGTGAGCAACATCCGCCCCTTTCTTAGTGAGTGCCACCAAGGGCGCCACTATAGACGAAAATCCAGCGATAAATCGTCTATAAAAATTTGCAAAGCCCAGGAAACGCTGAAGCGCCTTCAAACTAGTGGGCTGCACCCAATCCAGGACTGCCTGTACCTTGGAACCCTCCATTTGGAAACCTTCTGGGGAGATAATATATCCTAGAAATGCGATTTGCTGAACTTCAAATTCGCACTTCTCCAGCTTCGCCCCAAGCCGGTGGTCTCTGAGTTTCTGGAGGACTAAGCGTACATGCTTCCGATGTTCCTCCAGGGAATGGGAGAAGATTAGGATGTCATCTAAGTATACAACTGAGAATCTATCCAAATATTCCCTGAGCACATCATTCATGAAATCCTGGAAGACTGCCGGGGCATTACAGAGCCCAAAAGGCATCACCAAATATTCATAATGCCCTGAGTGGGTATTAAAGGCAGTCTTCCATTCATCCCCCTCTCTTATTCGGATTAGATTGTACGCACCGCGTAGGTCAATCTTAGAAAAAATGGTGGCAGTACGAAGCTGGTCAAACAAGACCGAAATGAGAGGCAGTGGGTATGAGTTTTTAATCGTGATACGGTTCAATTCCCTGAAGTCGATGCAGGGTCGCAACGAACCGTCCTTTTTACCCACGAAGAAGAACCCCGACCCAACTGGAGACTGTGAAGGTCTGATAAATCCCTTAGCCAAGTTCTCCTGAATGTACTCTGCCATAGCCTGAGTCTCAGGACGTGACAGGGAGTACAACCTGCTCTTGGGAAGCTTAGCATTTGGCAACAAATCAATGGCACAGTCATAGGGGCGATGGGGAGGTAGTACCTCTGCAACTTTTTTGGAGAACACGTCCGCAAAATCTGCATAACACCCTGGCAATCCTGGCAAACTTAGCTGCGAGAGCCTGACTGGAAGGCTCAAGCAACTCCTGAAACAATCAGTACCCCAACTAAGAATCTCCCCAGAGACCCAGTCAAATTGAGGATTGTGGGCCCTTAACCAGGGTAACCCCAACACCAATGGGGCAAAAGTACAAACAGTCACATAAAAGGACAATTTTTCAGAGTGTGTGGCTCCAATAAACAAAGAAATCTGGCTAGTGCAAGAGGTAATTTTACCTTGGGATAATGGTTCCCCGTTTAACCCACAAATCTCAATTTCCGATGCCAAGGGTACTAAGGGAACAGAGTGTTTCAGGGCGAATTGGCGGTCCATAAAAACCCCGTCGGCCCCACTGTCCACAAAGGCCTCAGTCTTGACAGTTTGACCGAGGATCTTCAAGGTCACCGGAATGATAAAAGTCTTCTTGGGAAATTCTGACTTCTGGCCTGACAGGATATTTCCCATCACCCTCAGGCCCTGAAGTTTTCCGGCTTTTCTGGGCATGATACTACCACATGACCTTTATTCCCACAGTACAAACACAACCCCTGCTGTCTCCTCCGCGTCTTCTCACGCGAGGAGAGGCGGGTAGCCCCAATCTGCATAGGCTCCTCAGAAAATTCCTCAGAGTCTGAGGTTCCCTTGGGAAGGAAGGAAATCTCAGTCTCCCTTTCAAGCCTACGCTCTCTCAGCCGTCTATCCACCCGGATGGATAACTGCATGAGCTGATCCAAGCTATCAGGCAAGGGATATTGTACCAGTTGGTCCTTTATCTGGTTAGAAAGACCTCTTCGGTACTGGTGTCTCAGGGCTGGGTCATTCCACTGGGTATCATGGGCCAACCTCCGAAACTCCGTACAGTAAACCTCAACTGGCCTTCGCCCTTGCTTAAGGATCGAAATCTGAGCCTCGGCTGAGGCCGTCTTGTCAGGGTCATCATACAACATGCCCAGTGCCGTAAAAAAAGCATCAACACTTTTAAGCGACGGACAGTCAGGCTGCAACCCATATGCCCAGACCTGTGGGTCTCCTTGTAGCAAGGAAATCACTATGCCCACCCGCTGAATCTCCGACCCAGAAGACTGAGGCCTAAGCCGGAAGTATAGCTTGCAGCTCTCCTTGAAACAAAAGAACTGCGAGCGATCTCCAGAAAAACGATCCGGGAGATTTACTTTCGGCTCCTTAACCCCTGCAGGTGCTGCTGCTGCGGGAGCTCCGCCAGCAGCCTGGGAGGTGTGCATTTTAATGGACAAATCATTAAATTGTCGAGTCAGGACCTGCACCTGATCGACCACCTGTTGCAACGTATTTTGAGGGGTATGCTCCATATTCCCACAAAATTTCAACAGGAGTATTAGGCTGCTGAATATGTTATGCACACCAGTGCCTGCAGGAAAGTACTGGTGTTTGAACTGTTATGCAAAACAGATGGACTCACAGACAAACTGGGGGATATGACATAATGTACACAGAAGGTGATAGGGTAACAAAATACACACAAAGTGAACAGAGAAGCCCAGAGGCTAAGGTACTGGGTATCTCCCTTGTATTAGAACTGCTCAGATGGAAAAGCAAGATGTTGTGTTTTAATACGTAGAGAACCCGAAATGCTGTTGCTAAGGGCAACAGCAAAACCCTAAAGGGTTACCAACGGGTGTGGCAGTAAACTCCTTGGTCAGAGATGGAATGATAGACACAAGGAGAATCTCCACAATCCTAATTCTCACTTGCAGTGCACAGGTTTTAGCTTACTGCCACTAAACTGACCCCTGACACCTAGCACAGTGAGACAGGATTAGACAGGCAAGACTTAGAATACAGCCGCAAACTTGCTAAGTTCACAGAGTAGTAACAGAACCCCAGCAAGCTAAACGACTGACTCCAGTCTTACTGCTAGGTCTGGATTGGCAGAGTGTAATACCAAATCCCCAGGCCTATTTGCAGTAAGCAACAAACAAATACAAAGCTACACAGTACTGGCTAACTTTCATGAACTGACTAACCAACAAAGATTCAGCAGCATCTGCTTACCCTGAAAAGAGGCCTTATAAAGCAGGTGCTGTCCACGCCCCACTCAGACCTCACAGACTGTGAGCACAAAAACCAGCACCGGATCCCCTGCCGTGCACAGAGCCTATAACCACTGCACAGCAAAAGACCCGAACCGGAGTATCAGCTGCGCTCAGGTTACTCCACTAGCACTTGTCTCCCGGTTGCCATGACGACGTGGCAGCACAGGGCAGGAGACCCTAACAGTTTTATGGTAAGAACTTACCTTTGTTAAAACTCTTTCTGCGAGGTACACTGGGCTCCACAAGGAATAGACATAGGGGTGTAGAGTAGGATCTTGATCCGAGGCACCAACAGGCTCAAAGCTTTGACAGTTCCCAGAATGCACAGTGCCGCCTCCTCTATAACCCCCCCTCCATGCACAGTAGCTCAGTTTTGAGTTAACCAGCCCAATGCAGTAGCAGGATAAGAGACGACAATGGTTAGTAGCCACATACACCACACTCTCACGACAGAAGTGTCAGCGGCTAATGCCATACCAACCCAAAGATGCTAAGTGCGTCAGGGTGGGCGCCTTGTGGAGCCCAGTGTACCTCGCAGAAAGAGTTTTAACAAAGGTAAGTTCTTACCATAAAACTCATTTTCTGCTGCAGGATACACTGGGCTCCACAAGGAATAGACATAGGGAATGTCCCAAAGCAGTTCCTTATGGGAGGGGACGCACTGTAGCGGGCAAAAGAACCCGGCACAAAAGGAAGCATCCTGGGAAGCGGCAGTATCGAAGGCATAGAACCTTATAAACGTGTTCACAGAGGACCACGTAGCCACCTTGCACAATGGTTCAAGGGTCGCACCACGGCGGGCCGCCCAAGAAGGTCCAACAGACCGAGTAGAATGGGCCATAATGTGAGCAGGAGCTGATAGACCAGCCCTCATATAAGTATGTGCAATCACCATTCTAATCCATCTGCCCAAAGTTTGCTTGTGAGCAGGCCAGCCCCGTTTGTGAAATCCAAACAGCACAAAGAGAGAATCAGATTTCCTAATAGAAGCAGTTCTCTTAACATAGATACGGAGAGCCCATACCATATCCAAAGACCGCTCTTTGGGAGACAGATCAGGAGAAACAAGTGCCAGAACCACAATCTCCTGGTTAAGGTGGAACGAAGAAACCACCTTAGGTAAATATCCGGGACGAGTCCTAAGAACCGCCCGGTCACGGTGAAATATCAGATATGGGGAACTACAGGACAAGGCACCCAAATCCAACACTCTTCTAGCTGAAGCAATAGCCAGCAGAAACACCACCGACAAGTCACAAGGAGCCACAGGCGGGACATAGGGAGGCTGGATACGCAACACGCCCTGAGTAAAGGTATGCACATCAGGTAAGGTCGCAATTTTTCTCTGAAACCACACCAACAAGGCAGATATTTGAACCTTGAGGGAGGCCAGACGCCGGCCTAAGTCCAGGCCCTGCTGAAGAAAAGCCAACAACTTGGCTATACTGAACTTGGAAGCGTCATAATCGTTAGATGCACACCAAACAAAGTAGGAATGCCAGACCCTATAGTAAATCCGAGCCGAAGATGGTTTCCGGGCCCGCAAAATAGTTTGAATGACCGCCTCAGAAAACCATTTAGCCCTTAAGATGGAAGCTTCAAGAGCCACGCCATCAAAGACAGCTGGGCTAGGTCCTGGTAGACACAGGGGCCCTGAACGAGGAGGTCTGGGCATTGTGGAAGTAGAATTGGACGCTCTGACGATAGGCCTTGCAGGTCTGAGAACCAATGCCGCCTGGGCCACGCTTGAACTTCTGAATTACCCTGGGCAGGAGTGACATCGGAGGGAACACGTACAGCAGCCGAAACCTCCACGGTACCGCCAGCGCATCCACGAATGCTGCTTGAGGATTCCTTGTCCTTGCTCTGAAGACCGGAACCTTGTGATTGTGTCGAGACGCCATCAGATCCGTGTCTGGAAGGCCCCACTTTTCCACTAGGAGTTGAAACACTTCTGGATGGAGGCTCTACTTGCTATCATGTATGTCCTGACGACTGAGAAAGTCCGCTTCCCAATTCAGGACTCCCAGAATGAATATTGCCGATATGGCCGGTAGATGGCGTTCTGCACAATGTAGAATCCGTGAGACTTCCTTCATTACCAAACGGCTTTGAGTGCCGCCTTGATGATTTATGTAAGCCACTGTGGTGGCGTTGTCCAACTGCACTTGAACAGGATGGTTCTGAATTAAATGCTGGGCTAGGTTCAATGCATTGAAGACCGCCCGCAATTCCAGAATGTTGATTGAAAGGAGGGACTCCTCCTTGGTCCACCGACCCTGAAGGGAGTGTTGCTCCATCACCGCGCCCCAACCTCTTAGACTGGCATCTGTTGTCAACAGGACCCAGTTGGATATCCAGAAGGGGCGGCCCCTGCACAATTGTTGGTCCCGGAGCCACCAGAGCAGCGACAGACGGACCTCCGGAGTCAATGAGATCATTTGAGACCTGATCCGGTGAGGCATGCATTCCACTTGGCTAGAATCAGCCTCCTGAGGGGATGAGAATGGAATTGAGCATACTCCACCATGTCGAATGCTGATACCATGAGGCCCAGCACCAGCATCGCCAAATGTATCGACACTTGCGGACGAGAAAGGAAGCAACGAATCCTGTCCTGAAGCTTCAGGACTTTCTCCTGACACAAGAACAACCTCTGGTTGTGAGTGTCCAATAGCGCTCCCAGATGCACCATGCTCTGAGCAGGGATCACGGAGGATTTCTTCCAGTTGATGAGCCACCCGTGGGCTTGTAGAAACCGGACCATCATATCCAGATGACGCAGGAGAAGTTCTGGGGAATTTGCCAGGATTAACAAGTCGTCCAGATACGGCAGTATCCTGACCCCTTGACGGCGGAGTACCACCATCATCACCGCCATAACTTTTGTGAAGACTCGCGGAGCCGTTGTTAAACCAAAAGGTAACGCCCAAAACTGGTAATGGAGGTTGCCAATAGCAAACCTTAGGTATTGCTGATGTGACACTGCTATAGGAATATGCAGGTAAGCATCCTGTATGTCCAGGGAGACCATGTAGTCCCCAGGTTCCAAGGCCAGAACTATAGAGCGAAGGGTTTTCATATGGAACTTGGAAACCTTCACAAACCTGTTCACTGCCTAGAGGTTGAGAATGGGCCGGGAGGACCCATTCGGTTTCGGGACTAGAAACAGCGGAGAATAGTACCCCCGGCCCCTCTGCGCAAGAGGCACCTGTACTATGACTCCTGTATCCAGGAGGGTCTGTACCACCAACTGCAGAGTGTTTGCCTTTGTCTGGTCCAATAGGACATCTGTCAGGCAAAATCAATGAGGGGGTCGGTTTTTGAAGGCTATGGCGTAACCTCGAGTGACGACTTCCAATACCCAGGCATCTGAAGTGGTTTTCAACCATTCCTGGGTATACCCTAGAAGCCGGCCCCCCACCCTGGGATCCCCCAGGGGGAGGCCCGCCCCGTCATCCAGCAGGCTTATCGGCCTTGGAAGCTGGCTGACGGGCCGCTCAGGCTCTCTTTGGCTTTGGCTTACCAGGTTTGGAAGTGCGGACCTGCTTGTTGTACGCCTGACCTTTTGCTCTACCTGAAGGACGAAAGGGGCGAAAGGAAGTACTTTTAACCTTCGACACAGAAGGAGCGGTACTTGGCAGACAGGCAGTTTTGGCAGTAGCCAAGTCAGCCACTATCTTATTTAAGTCCTCCCCAAACAGAATATCTCCTTTGAAAGGGAGTACCTCCAGGGTTTTTCTAGAGTTCAGATCCACAGACCAGGATCTCAGCCACAATATCCGTTGAGCCAGGACTGACGTAGTAGAGGCTTTGGCTGCTAGGATACCGGCATCAGAAGCCGCCTCTTTAATATAGCGAGAAGCTGTGACAATATATGACAAGCATTGTCTAGCATGGTCAGAAGAGATTTCAGCTTCTAACTCCAAGGCCCATGTTTCAATAGCCTCTGCAGCCCATGTTGCTGCAATAGTGGGCCTTTGTGCAGCACCCGTGAGGGTGTAGATCGCTTTAAGACAACCCTCCACACGTTTATCCGTAGGCTCTTTTAGAGACGTGATGGTAGTGACAGGCAGAGCTGAGGAAACCACCATCCTAGCCACATGTGAGTCTACTGGAGTAGGCGTTTCCCAATTCTTAGACAGCTCTGGCGCAAGGGGATAGCGAGCCAGCATCTTCTTTTGAGGCAAAAACTTCGTACCCGGGTTTTCCCAGGGTTCCTGACGTATATCCACTAGGTAATCTGAGTGAGGTAAAACTTGTTTAACCACCTTCTGACGCTTGAACCTATCTGGTTTCTTAGGAGGGACGGATGGCTCGAATCATCCGTAATCTGTAGAATTAACTTAATAGCCTCCAAAGATCAGGAACATCCACATGTGAACTACCCTCCCCATCAGTAGTATCTGAGTCAGAACCTGTGGGGTCAGTGTAAGTGCCGTCTTCATCAGACGAGGTGTCAGTGACAGCAGTGGATTGTGAGGAGACAAGCGCTCGCTTAGAGGACCTCTTGGACTTAGGCGAGCGATGGTCATACTTTCTTGTAGTCAGGTACTGGTTCAACTTCTTCAATTTAGCAGATAAATCATCCACCCACGGCGGGTTAGCTGCAGGGACCACATACGGTTGCACCGGCATTGGGGGTCCCATAGGGGGTGTTAGTTTATGAACTAGCGTATGCAGAAGCGTGGAAAAAGTGGCCTACGGTGGGTCATTATGTACCTCTGTTGCCACAGTCCCACTGGGGGGCAAGGAGCCCCCAGAACCAGAGCCCACAGCTTCTATATTCCCCTCATAGTTATCTTTGGCTACAGCAATACCGGCAGTGTGTTCAGCCCCAGAACCGTTACCCTCAGAAGCAGACATGACATAACTTGTAGTATCAGGTAACACAGTACAATTGGCAGCAGCACAATACCTCTTACCCAAACCACTGTGCAGTGTAGTCAGCACTAGCAGAGATAAAGGAGAGATATGGTGACTAAATCACAGAGAAACATACGTATTAAAGTATATCATTGTGAAAATCCTATATCAATATAAAACCTGACGCACCAAGCCCCCTCAGGTTATAGAATATAGGGATAGCAAGTTGAGTGAAAGACACAAAATGGACACCACTCAGATATCTAATGCACACACATATAGTCACAGTTTGTACAATGCAGAGGTTATTACTAACAATAATACTGCACTGGACTAGCTTATATATATATATATATATATATATATATATATATAGCAATAAAATTCAGCCGGCACTCCTTGCTTCTGAACTACTGGTCCCGGTGTCCTGTGCAGCATATATATATAGCTATATAGTCAATAGATATACGGTAACATTACACTGTAAGAACTGGATGTATATCACAGGGTAAATGTACTAGAAAACACTGACTAAATGCACTCTTTCTTAACTAGCACTGTCTAAAAAGGCAGGTAGAATACTTAAGTGTCATGTAAAGTCACAGCACTGACAACCAGGCGGCTTTACACCGGAGGATTTGCCCAAGCAGTCCCAGGAACAGTGAAGCTGAGGTATAATGGCGCCCAGACACTGACAGGGAGTGAGGAAGAGACAGATATGCAGCTCCAGGGCGGGAACATTTGCGGGAAATGGCGCCCTGGTGCTGGGGGAGGGGCTTCAGGTATAAGCCTTATCCCCCTGCTGGCAAAATCACCAGGTACCGTGGGCTACTGAAAATGGTTTAGAGAGAAAACCTGACCTGCACCCATGCCCTGGTGATCTAGTGGGATCGCCTGTACTGCCACAATGTCCACCGCCAGCGCGCGTGGCCCGCCTCCCACTGACCGCGCCAGATCGCGATAAAGACCAGGTCCCACAAGCGGAACCCACTCACCACCTCCAGAAGCACGGCCACGCGATCCCGGAGAGCCCCAGTTGTGTGTGCCTGACGTGAAGAAAACCGGAGCCTCCTGCTGTAGTTACCCGGCAACCATGGCTTGGGAGTGTACAGTGCCGCTGGGGCGAGCTGGAGCTGCAGCAGTGAATGTCAGAAGACATTTACCACCGCTGCTGCCCTTGAAGTCTTCACTTTTTTCTTCAAAAAAAGCTCTTCTTAGGGCTGCCTGGAGCAGCCCCTCTGTTATGTGCCTGCTTACTGCAGCACCAACTACAAAATTTAGCTCCTGTGCAGGGAGGCGGGGTTATAGAGGAGGTGGCGCTGTGCATTCTGGGAACAGTCAAAGCATTGAGCCTGTTGGTGCCTCGGATCAAGATCCTACTCTACACCACTATGTCTATTCCTTGTGGAGCCCAGTGTACCCCGCAGCAGAAACAGCAATGGCCTACTGTACACAACTATATACTGTTGGGTCACCAAAATGCTGCATTGTAATACTATATATACTGCTCACAAAAATGCAGCACAGATATGGAATGGATACTTGCAGTGACACAGAGCTGCAAGATACAGCAATGGCCTACTGTACACAACTATATACTGTTGAGTCACTAAAATGCTGTACTGTAATACCATATATACTGCTCACAAAAATGCAGCACAGATATGGAATGGATACTTGCAGTGACACAGAGCTGCAAGTAGGGAGGCCAATCCCGGGATTGGGATCGGCGGGATCCCGGGATTTGGCCCCAAAAACACCGGGATTGTAATCCCGGGATTGCGCCTTCCAATCCCGGTATTTTCTGGATTAAACGGCGCATGCGCATTTCAATCAGCCCGCTGTGTTCGGCTGTGTGCAGGGAGCCGCGTGACGTCACAGGTCACGCAGCGTAGACCCCCGCCAGCCATTTTAAGCGGAGGCCGGAGTGGAGGAGAGCAGGGGACGAGGAGGGCTGCCTGCAGCGTGGACGCCGGACGATGCTGCTGGCGGCGCACAGACCCCCCCTCAGACAGGCAGGAGTCGCAGGACCCTCACCCCCACACTATAGCAGCAGACAGTAAGTAGCAGTTGGGGGTGGAGGAGATGGAGAGAGCTGCTGGCTGCTTTCTGTCAGTGACACTGACGCAGCCAGCCGCGCGGCCATCTAGGTGTGTGATGGGTGGGTGAAGTGCCCTGACTGCCTTCACTCACACTCACTGTTTTTTTTTTTTAGTAGCCTGCCAGTGCCAGCTGCCACTGAAATGAAGGGAGAAGGAGGGAGGGAGCCCTGTCCTGCTGCCAGAGTCCTCTAGACCAATGCCCAGGGCCCATCCCCGCGCCCAGTGAAGCAGCGGTCATTTTAAGTGGAGCCTAGAGGAGAGAAGAGGAACAGGAGACACCTGCCCAGAGGGCCCCAGCCCCCAACCCACACAATCCCACTCCTGGTGAGTGGTGACAGCACATAGTAAGTAGCTGCAGTGGGGGTGAGCCGCATAATAGTCACTCAGTACAGATATTTTATTCCGGACCGGGGGAGGGGGCAGCAGTTTTCTAATATTCTGGTGAATTGATGCTGGCCATGAAGATGATTATGTATGTGTTGTTGTGTATATATCCTTTTTTTCCTGTAGGCCTGTACTGGGTTATGAATGTTATTTATTTTTTTAATATACCTGTGGTGTTGGGGCCCTATAACACCAAAGGAATAACATAACATTCATGGCCCAGCACAGGCCCATAGGAAAAATATTTTTTTTATTTTTCAGACTGTGGGCCTGTGCTGCTGGGCCATGATAAATGAAGAGTGTTGGGCCCAGCCTGTGGTGTTGGGGGGCCATGCCTCAGCTGAACGGTTGAACCCTATAACACCAAAGGAATAAAATATCATTCATGGCCCAGCACAGGCCCATATGAATAATATTTTTTTATTTTTCAGACTGTGGGCCTGTGCTGCTGGGCCATGATGATAAATGTTATTTTATTGCTTGCTGTGGTGGAGTGTTGGGCCCAGCCGTGGGTCATGAAAGTTTCCTATTTTTCCTGTAGGCCTGTGCTGGGCCATGAATGTTATTTATTTTATTTTTATACCTGTGGTGTTGGGGGGCCATGCCTCAGCTGAATCCTATAACACCAAAGGAATAAAATATCATTCATGGCCCAGCACAGGCCCATAGGAATAATATTTATTTTTATTTTTCAGACTGTGGGCCTGTGCTGCTGGGCCATGATAAATGTTATTTTATTCCTGTTATTGTTGTGTTATGATTATGCTGGGGCGGGGGCCGTCAAAGATTTTTATTTCTTGCATGGTGTGTGTACTTTGTAGTGTGTGTGTGTTTATATACATTTTTTTTTCTTCTGCTTTTGACAATTTTTTATTTATGCTAATAATATTGATAAGATTGGATAGGGAAGAGACTCGGCAGTCGGCAGACTCGGCACATGCAGTGCATCGCGAACGCAAGACGTTTATGTAGTGGGTTTTTTTGTTTGTTTTTTGTTTAACTAATGCAAATTCAAAATACTTTATTTCAAGTCTTTGTTTTATTTTACATCGTTTTTTTTGTTTGTCACTCAGGAATCAGGATTTGGAACTTTGGATCGTTTTTAGACAGTGGATTTGGTAAGTACCGGTCCATAACGACCCAGCTTATTGAACGAAGCAGACTCTACCCTGACCTGACACCACCCCCTGGCCCCTTGGTTCACCAGTCCACCACCACCACCTCCTCCTCCTACTGGACTGGACCCTGGACGACCTATTAGCCTGACTATCGTTTTCAATGACTGCCTCAAAATCAAAACTACCAGTAGTAGAGTATGTTGTTTATAAGTCTGAAGGAGTGTGGAATTATTTTTTTACGTGAGAAAGCCACAGGTGAAGCAGCTCAGTGCAAAGATTGTGGAAAAGTTCTGAAATGTGGTGGCGGCTCTACCAAAGGCCTGCATGTGCACCTCAAGACAATGCACAAAATTTATATAGAACAAAAACGGTCAAATGTTGCTGCTCGTGATACATTGAGCACTCATGCAACAGAGTCGGACTCTGCACTGACTACTGGAACAAAGAAAAAAAGCCCTGATGCTGCAGTTGGGCCTATGTTGAAATTTCTTGTAAAAAATATAGAAAATTCACTACAGGCTACTCTTTCCAGAATGGTTGCGTGTGACGGACTGCCATTCCATATCTTCATTACATCACCTGATGTTAGAAAAGGTCTTGAGATGCAGGGATTTACACCGCTCCCCAAATCAAAAGAAACAATAAAACAACTTGTCATGGAACATGGAGAGATGACGAGAAGGTTCGTAGCAAGTCAACTTGCAAAGCTGAAGGCAGATGGAAAACGCTTCAGTCTAACTTTTGATGAGTGGACATCTAGTCGCAACAGACGGTACATGAATATTAATGTTCATGTTGGGCAAGCTCAGTTCTGGAGCCTTGGTATGGTTCGAGTCTTAGGATCAATGCCTGCTGAAAAATGTGTGGACCTGCTTGAAATGAAACTCTGTATTTGGACTTTCGCTCCAAGATGATATTGTTGCTATTTGTACTGATGTAATGAAAAAAGTGGGCCGGCTCATATCTGCCAAACAGCAGCTGTGCTATGCTAATGGAATCCATTTAGCTGTTATGGATGTATTGTGCAAGCGCCCTGAAAGTCCTTCGGCTTCAATAGCCAACTTCCAATCTGATGATTCAGATGATGAAGATGAGGAGGATGAATTTAAAGTCACGGACATCAATGTTGACGACATTGCAGAACTCTCAGAAGATTACCAGACCCTGGTCAAGAGGATTAGGATGGTCATTAAAATCTTCAGACGGTCACCAACGAGAAACGATGATGTACTGCAGAAGTACGTAGGAGCTGAAATTGGGCAAGAGCTGAACCTAATACTTGACTGCAAGACACGGTGGAATAGCCTTTTTGAAATGTTAAGTAGAGTTAAACGTTTGAGGAGCTGTATCCTGAAAGCGATGATTGATGTTAAGTCTCAAGTTCACATAACAGATACTGATTTTGAGAGTGTGCAGGAAATTGTGTCAGCGTTGCAGCCAGTCAAACTCGTTGTAGAAGCTCTGTGTCGTCGAGATATCAACCTCATCACAGCTGATGCTGCAGTTAAATTTGCTCTTCAACAGCTGGAAAAACAGTGTTCCGAATTGGCGAAGAACCTTGCAGTTGCTGTTCGTGCCAGGATAAGTGAACGTAGAAATGAATTTGCAGGGATTTTGCAATATTTAAATAATCCACGGGCCACAAATGACAGCACATTCACTGTAGCAAAATCGGCAGAAGTCAAAAGAGCTGTTGTAGCATTGTTGCTACGTCTCCATTCTTTCAATCCGTCTACGTCTGGAGGTGGTGGTGGTGGTGGTGTCGTGCTGTCAACTGAATGTAATCAAGTTACTGAATCTTGCAGTTTAATTAATGAGATTGAGAACAACCATTCTGAAGATGGACATTCCTGTGAAGTTGAAATAAGTCTACAAGAACAACTGGAACTGGCAATGAAAGATTCTTTGACACAACCTTCTTTCCGACAGAGTCAGTCTGATGAGGAGAAGGATTTGACTAAAGCCATCAAGAATGAGATGGTATTGTTTGAAAGCAATGGAAAGCGTGGGTTATGTCTTCAAAAGGCTTATGAATTTCTGATGACCATTCCGGCTACATCTGTTGAGGCAGAACGTGCTTTTTCAGCAGCTGGCATAATTTGCACACGCCTGGGAGATGAAACTATTGACACACTCTGTTTCCTACGATCATATTATAAGGACTTGCGCAGTAAATAAGCATATGTTTGTTTTCATGTGAGATTTATAGTCGGTGGTCCTGCAGCTGCTCAAGTCCATTCTTGTATTTTTTTTTGCTCTTTAATAATTACAGTCTTTAATAGATATTATTAATAATACAGTTTTTTTGTGCTGCTGATACAGTGATGGGCCCAAGGGGGGTGTTTGCCATTTGGTCATTGTCAGACTCAGGTCAGGGTCCAGTCTTTTTTCTCTTTCATTGTTCTTAAAGTCTTTAATAAATATTATTAATACTGTATTTTGTGCTGCTGATACAGTGATGGGCCCAAGGGGGGTGTTTGCCAGTTGGTCATTGTCAGACTCAGGTCAGGGTCCAGTCTTTTTTCTCTTTCATTGTTCTTAAAGTTTTTAATAAATATTATTAATACTGTATTTTGTGCTGCTTATACAGTGATGGGCCCAAGGGGGGTGCTTGCCAGTTGGTCATTGTCAGACTCAGGTCAGGGTCCAGTCTTTTTTCTCTTTCATTGTTCTTAAAGTCTTTAATAAATATTATTAATACTGTATTTTGTGCTGCTGCTGATACAGATCATGGACCATTCACCATTCTGTAGACTTGATATACTAGAATAACTTCAATTTAACTTTGAATGTTGTAATACTTGTTGTATTTTGAAAATGTTAATAAAAGCAAGCCATTTTCAGACCTTTATTTGTACTAGTCATTCATTTTTATTTTTGAAAAAGTACAGAATAAATATTAATTTCACTGACCAACTCAATCCCGGGGATCCCGGGAATCCCGGGATTGAGCATTTTTCAATCCCGAATCCCGGGATTGAAAAAATGGCCTGGGATTGGCCTCCCTAGCTGCAAGATACAGCAATGGCCTACTGTACACAACTATATACTGTTGGGTCACCAAAATGCTGCACTGTAATACTATATATACTGCTCACAAAAATGCTGCACAGATATGGGATGGATACTTGCAGTGACAAAGAGCTGCAAGATACAGCAATGGCCTACTGTACACAACTATATACTGTTGGGTCACCAAAATGCTGCACTGTAATACTATATATACTGCTCACAAAAATGCTGCACAGATATGGGATGGATACTTGCAGTGACAAAGAGCTGCAAGATACAGCAATGGCCTACTGTACACAACTATATACTGTTGGGTCACCAAAATGCTGCACTGTAATACTATATATACTGCTCACAAAAATGCTGCACAGATATGGAATGGATATTTGAAGTGTCACAGAGCTGCAAGATACAGCAATGGCCTACTGTACTGTACTACTATAAGTATAATTATATACTGATGGTCCCCAGTCCCCATAATAAAGCACACTGAGCACAGATATTTGCAGCACACTGAGCACAGATATGGAGCGTTTTCAGGCAGAGAACGTAGATATTTTCAGCACACTGAGCACAGATATTTGCAGCACACTGAGCACAGATATTTGCAGCACACTGAGCACAGATTACGGAGCTTTTCAGGGAGAGAATGCAGCCATGTCCTCTCCATTCAATCTCCAATGCACGAGTGAAAATGGCGGCTACGCGCGGCTCTTTATATAGAATACGAATCTCGCGAGATTCCGACAGTGGGATGATGACGTCCGGGCGCGTTCGGGTTAACCGAGCAAGGCGGGAAGATCCGAGGCTGCCTCGGAACCGTGTAAAATGGGTGAAGTTCGGGGGGGTTCGGATCTCGTTCATATACAGCGGAAAATACAATTAAAAAGTAAACTTCAGTTTTGTAAAATTCATGAATCTTGATTCTTTCATCCAATGGTATTTCTTAAAAGATGCCTGATGTTCTTATACTAGAACTAGAACTAGAATACTAATTGTATTTTCCGCTGTATATGAATGCAATTTTATTTACTACAATGTCCTGTTCAATGGTAATGTGTGAATAAAGCAAACATTTTTATTAAGCTGTGGTCAAAATTTGGAAGATAGTTTCTGATATAAAGCATTTATCTGCCTAGCTCCCTTAAGACACATTCTGTTTTCCTATTTTCACTCAGTACTCCAGCTAACAGAGAGTACGTCATAAGGTGTCAGTGGCAAATGCAGGATTTGCATGGGGGGGTTTCCAGAACTGGGTGGAGCCAAGCACGGGGGTGGGGACTAAGGTGACACAGTATATGCTGGGTCTGTAAAACTAGTGTGTCTGTGTGTATATATACATACCTCCCAACTTTGAATATCTGGAAGGTGGGACACACGCGCGCTCCGGAAAAGAAGTGTGACCTAAGAAAAGGGGTGTGGCTTCACGGAGGACCCGCAATCGCGAGCCATGCCCACATTTTCGTCACTAAGGGGGCATGCCCAGCGCTCTGTGAGCGGCTGGCATGCCCCCTCTCCCTCTCACTCCAGTGAATAGATGCTGTGCGCATGCACACAGTGTCTATTCACCGCTGCTCTGCTAAGCAGGGCAGTGAGAGACAGAGCCTCCCAACTGACACCCCCACCGCGGGACACTGCGGCCCGCGGGTGGGACAGCGGGACAGTCCCCAAAAAATGGGACTGTCTCGCGAAAATTGGGAGAGTTGGGAGGTATGCATATATCTATCTTTCTATCTATCTATCTACACACACATATATATACTGTATATACACACACACACATATATATATATATATATATATATATATATATATATATATTGCAGAATAAGGGCGGCACTCACGCAGGATGGTGCAGGTGTAGAAAAGGTAAATAAACTGACCTTTTCTACACCTGCACCAGCCTGCGTGAGTGCCGCCCTTATTCTGCAATATATTCATTGAGGAGATCTACCTCTGGGAGGGCACCGCAGCAATCTAAATCTATATAAGAGGAGTGCCGGGATCATATGCCTGTATATATATAAGTCTGTTTGAGACGAAACGCGTTGGGTTTCCTGCACCAATCCCCTGCTGTTTCTTAAAGCAAAGTTGATCCTCTTATCCTTGTAAAAATTTTACGTGTTCCAAAAAAATTTTTACTTGAAAAATTTATTTACTTGATCCATACTTTTATGTTTTTATGTATCCTTTTTTACTCTCATATTAAAAAATTTTTTAGAAAATAAATTTTATAAACATTTATATATTCTTGTGCCTTTTGCCATTTTTTAGCAACACTGAGCGCCGAACCCTATCTCTCCAACTCTCCATATATATATATATATATATATACAATACATATATACATATACACATAGCATATTAAACATGCATACATATATATATATATACCAGGTATCCGAGACCAAAGAGATCTCAAAAGAGGGCACTCACCAGTCCAATAAATTAAAAGGCTTTTATTAGTTCATCGCAGTCATCAATAGATAGTCGACGTTTCGACCTATAAGGTCTTTTTCAAGACAGTCACCGCAGACATCCAGTCAGCATGCCAGCTAACAGCATACTGACTATGCCTACCGGGTCCCCTTATATAGCAACACAGCAAACATTAATTAGACAATCATCAGTAATCAATGATCACACCTGACAATGCTGGCGCCCCAACACTGCATAAAGTATATCACAAGATAGCACTAACACAAAGGTCTGTTACACCATACATATCAGCAGGTTCAATTATACACACCTGTTCCTAACCACCATCAGCCGGGGAGGTACAGTGCACACCCGGAAATACCGGAAGTGCATCATATGCATTCCACCGGCTCACTACAAATAACAACAACGTAGGACACAAGCTAAACGTTCACAGATGCATATAGTACATACCCACCAACTCACCAGATGCACTATACAGTGCATCTACAAATAATGCTGCAGTATATTTCACCCAATGTTGAAGACGCAAAAGCACAGTATATACACCCGGAAGCACCCGGAAGTGCTTATATTACATTTCACCAGCTAATGAGACACATCCTGTCATCCTCGTGGAACGCAAACCCGGAAGTGCCGGACGCGCATTACATGCGCTCCACACGTACAGCGGGCTGCGTTCCACTATATAGTTATAATAAACCATCAATGCCATAAATCTCAGCCTAGCCAATGTCATTGCTGCATGTAGACAAAACACCTATATATCATAGTTATCTAGTATTTTAAACAAATAAAATCTATTTAAAGCTCAATATTAACCATATAGGTGGAGGTAGATGAGAGAATGTAAGGCACTCCACTCCAATACAGCGACTATATGGAGCGCTCAGCACAAAAGGTACCAGACAAGTGTATATACAGCAGGTGGATCCCTCTACATGTTACTTAGACGTATATTAAATATATTTATAAAAATATTCTAAGACTGCTATAGAAGAGGACCCGGCAGGAAACTGGACTATCCAATGAAAAAAATCTAGAACAATATAAAGATAGCCTACACTATCAACACTTAACACTAAACATATAAGATATACACATAACACATAACACTTGTTGTGCCTCTCATAAAAAGGAGAATCAAACTATGATTCTCGTTCACCAACTAATGAATGAAAATATTTAAAGGATTGTGTTCATTAAGGCCACGTGGGGCAATGGTGTCAAGCCTGTAGATCCAACGAGCTTCACATTTCTTTAAAGAAAGTACCCGGTCGCCGCCCCTCAGGGGTTCAGGAATATGATCAATCACCATACACCGTAGTGAAGCAACTTGGTGATTAGCATGTAGAAAATGTATTGCCACAGGTTTGTCAGAAGCACCAGTTTCTATGGCTTGTCGAATAGAGTATCTGTGGTTGGCCATCCGCTCCCTAAATGATCTCTTGGTCATTCCCGTATAGTAGAGACCACACGGACAGATTATTATATACACCACAAAAGCACTAGTGCATGTCAAATTGTGCTTAATGGGTATTCTTGTACCATTATGTGGGTGGCGAAAATCTTTACCACTGAGCATCGAGTTACAGGTAGTACACCCCTTGCATTTGAAGCAACCAGTCCTTCCTGAGCGTAACCAACATGCAGACCCTACAATAGGTTGCATGGTGGGACGCATCAGTAGTTGGCGCAGGTTGGGACCTCTCCTATATGCACACATCGGGGGTTTAATTCCACGTAATTTCAAGCCAGGGTCTGTAGCTAGCAGTGACCAATGTCGTTCCTGAATCCTCTTCGTAGTCTGAGAGATGTGATCGTAAGTGCTCACGTGTATCATTCTCTTCTCAGAAGCCTTATTAGGCATAGTATGTCTCGGATCCCTATGTCGATGATATGCTTTATTAATACATCTGTCTAGTGTATCGGGTGAGTACCCTCGTTGTAAAAACCTGGTTTTCATTTCATTAATCTGATCACGGGCAAGTTCACTCGAAGAATTTATCCTCAGTACTCTCAAAAATTGAGAAATTGGAAGACTTTCTTTCAATGTGGAAGGATGTTGGCTAGTGGCCTGCAGCAAAGTGTTCCGGTCCGTCTGTTTACGAAACAGTGTTGTACTTAGTCGACAACCATCTCTCCAAACAGTTACATCAAGAAAGTTGACTGTCTGTAAATCCATATTGCACGTAAACCTTATGGGTTCATCTAATGTATTAAGGGAATCTATCATACTAGTCACTTCGTCCCTAGTGCCAGACCATAACAGAAAAATGTCGTCGTCGATCAGTTTTTGCAACCTCTAGTAATGAAGACCACCAGTTATATTAGAGATACCACAGATTTTTTAGATAAAATTAATAACTTTAGCTTCCCTGATGGTGAAGTTTGGCTTGTGACACTTGACATACAATCTTTGTATACGGTAATCCCTCACAAGGAAGGCATCGATGCTATCCGGCAACATCTGATTGAGGCTGGTCATACACAGCCTCCAGTTGAATTTTTGACTACCTTGGTTGAGTTGGTACTAAAACAGAATTACTTCATGTATGGCTCTGGGTATTTTGCCCAGATCAACGGTACTGCTATGGGCTCTAACCTGGCACCAGCATATGCCAATTTATATATGGCCATTTATGAACGTAATTTTATTTATCAACAGTTTGGTCATAAATGTTTATTATAAGTTAGATTTATTGACGACATTTTTCTGTTATGGTCTGGCACTAGGGACGAAGTGACTAGTATGATAGATTCCCTTAATACATTAGATGAACCCATAAGGTTTACGTGCAATATGGATTTACAGACAGTCAACTTTCTTGATGTAACTGTTTGGAGAGATGGTTGTCGACTAAGTACAACACTGTTTCGTAAACAGACGGACCGGAACACTTTGCTGCAGGCCACTAGCCAACATCCTTCCACATTGAAAGAAAGTCTTCCAATTTCTCAATTTTTGAGAGTACTGAGGATAAATTCTTCGAGTGAACTTGCCCGTGATCAGATTAATGAAATGAAAACCAGGTTTTTACAACGAGGGTACTCACCCGATACACTAGACAGATGTATTAATAAAGCATATCATCGACATAGGGATCCGAGACATACTATGCCTAATAAGGCTTCTGAGAAGAGAATGATACATGTGAGCACTTACGATCACACCTCTCAGACTACGAAGAGGATTCAGGAACGACATTGGCCACTGCTAGCTACAGACCCTGGCTTGAAATTACGTGGAATTAAACCCCCGATGTGTGCATATAGGAGAGGTCCCAACCTGCGCCAACTACTGATGCGTCCCACCATGCAACCTATTGTAGGGTCTGCATGTTGGTTACGCTCAGGAAGGACTGGTTGCTTCAAATGCAAGGGGTGTACTACCTGTAACTCGATGCTCAGTGGTAAAGATTTTCGCCACCCACATAATGGTACAAGAATACCCATTAAGCACAATTTGACATGCACTAGTGCTTTTGTGGTGTATATAATAATCTGTCCGTGTGGTCTCTACTATACGGGAATGACCAAGAGATCATTTAGGGAGCGGATGGCCAACCACAGATACTCTATTCGACAAGCCATAGAAACTGGTGCTTCTGACAAACCTGTGGCAATACATTTTCTACATGCTAATCACCAAGTTGCTTCACTACGGTGTATGGTGATTGATTATATTCCTGAACCCCTGAGGGGCGGCGACCGGGTACTTTCTTTAAAGAAATGTGAAGCTCGTTGGATCTACAGGCTTGACACCATTGCCCCACGTAGCCTTAATGAACACAATCCTTTAAATATTTTCATTCATTAGTTGGTGAACGAGAATCATAGTTTGATTCTCCTTTTTATGAGAGGCACAACAAGTGTTATGTGTTATGTGTATATCTTATATGTTTAGTGTTAAGTGTTGATAGTGTAGGCTATCTTTATATTGTTCTAGATTTTTTTCATTGGATAGTCCAGTTTCCTGCCGGGTCCTCTTCTATAGCAGTCTTAGACTATTTTTATAAATATATTTAATATACGTCTAAGTAACATGTAGAGGGATCCACCTGCTGTATATACACTTGTCTGGTACCTTTTGTGTTGAGCGCTCCATATAGTCGCTGTATTGGAGTGGAGTGCCTTACATTCTCTCATCTACCTCCACCTATATGGTTAATATTGAGCTTTAAATAGATTTTATTTGTTTAAAATACTAGATAACTATGATATATAGGTGTTTTGTCTACATGCAGCAATGACATTGGCTAGGCTGAGATTTATGGCATTGATGGTTTATTATAACTATATAGTGGAACGCAGCCCGCTGTACGTGTGGAGCGCATGTAATGCGCGTCCGGCACTTCCGGGTTTGCGTTCCACGAGGATGACAGGATGTGTCTCATTAGCTGGTGAAATGTAATATAAGCACTTCCGGGTGCTTCCGGGTGTATATACTGTGCTTTTGCGTCTTCAACATTGGGTGAAATATACTGCAGCATTATTTGTAGATGCACTGTATAGTGCATCTGGTGAGTTGGTGGGTATGTACTATATGCATCTGTGAACGTTTAGCTTGTGTCCTACGTTGTTGTTATTTGTAGTGAGCCGGTGGAATGCATATGATGCACTTCCGGTATTTCCGGGTGTGCACTGTGCCTCCCCGGCTGATGGTGGTTAGGAACAGGTGTGTATAATTGAACCTGCTGATATGTATGGTGTAACAGACCTTTGTGTTAGTGCTATCTTGTGATATACTTTATGCAGTGTTGGGGCGCCAGCATGGTCAGGTGTGATCATTGATTACTGATGATTGTCTAATTAATGTTTGCTGTGTTGCTATATAAGGGGACCCGGTAGGCATAGTCAGTATGCTGTTAGCTGGCATGCTGACTGGATGTCTGCGGTGACTGTCTTGAAAAAGACCTTATAGGTCGAAACGTCGACTATCTATTGATGACTGCGATGAACTAATAAAAGCCTTTTAATTTATTGGACTGGTGAGTGCCCTCTTTTGAGATCTCTTTGGTCTCGGATACCTGGTATATGTGAAACTCTCCTTGGGGTTTTTTGAGGAGCACCCCTATATATGGATTTTTCTGATGTGAGTGCGGACTTTCAAAGAAATTATATATATATATATATATATATATATATATATACATACAGTACATGTATATATGCATGTATATATATCATATGTGTGTGTGTTTATATGTATGTATATACATGTGTGTATATATGTATGCACATGGATATATCTGTACTATAATTAAAATAAAGTAAACTTTTATTAAGCACTTACAAGTGCCACCAGGAAAACAGCAGGCTGCAGAGGACGCTAGACAGCCATTAATAATACTCAAGCAGCTAAAAAAATATATATATATTTTTTTTTGCTGGAGGGGGGTTTCTGGGTGCCCGGAAACCCCCCCTGGGTGCGACAATCGGTGTAGCTTGGGAATATTTACCACTTCTATTCTATTTCAGTCTGTTAGAAGACCTAAACAGCAGCTAATATGACCATTTTTGGAGATAGATCCAAAAGGTCGACTAAAGTGAGAAATATTTTTGATGAGGAGGAACATATAATTCCATTTGATGATGAGGACTATTACGGGTACCTCAATGCTGTAGAGAAATTAGCCGTTAAGGATTAAAGAACTGGTATGACATCATCACCTTAGAGAAATACCTAGAGGTAGGACGTATTCCGAGTGTCACAACTGAGGGCTGGTGTTGACCAGGGAGAAGCCTCAGTTGTAGGGGCTGAGGTATATGTGTACCTGGGAGGCAGTACAGGGTTCTTGGACATGCAGGGAACCTTTAGAACAAATGCCCGAAGGCGTGACCACGACAACAAGGGAAAGTTCAAAGGTTTTATTAAACACAGTTCAGAGGAATACTGATGACTTGGTACTGGTAACAGGAAACACAGTTCAGAGAAATACTTGGGATCGATGACGGAACGGAACACCGATGGTTACTTTGGGATCGATGGCGGAACACCGATGGTTACTGGGGATCGATGGCGGAACACCGATGGCGACTTGGGATCGATGGCGGAACACCGATGGCGACTTGGGATCGATGGCGGAACACCGATGGCGACTTGGGATCAATGGCGGAACACCGATGGCGGAACACCGATGGCGACTTGGGATCAATGGCGGAACACCGATGGCGACTTGGGATCGATGGCGGAACACCGATGGTCACTGGAGATCGATGGTGGAACACCGATGGTCACTGGATATCGATGGTGGAACACCGATGGTCACTGGAGATCGATGGTGGAACACCGATGGTTACTAGCAGGGCAGAGCACTGCTGGAAGCTGGTGTCGGTAACGGCTAGTCACAGGATGCAATGATGAGACACTGCAGAGTCAGGCTGTACTGCAGAGAAAGTCCATGGAAGGACTGCACACTGGAATCACTGAAGACAATTGAAGCACTGACCATCTTTCCAGCCCAGGAACAAGATATTTATACCAGCTGGGAAACAGGGATTGGCTGGCTGATTAAGCAGAGTCCAGAGTGCAGCTGCTGGGTAATCAGGCCGAGAGCAGAGTACAGCTGATAGGCTGAAAAGTAACATGTGATGAAAACAAACATGGCTGCGCCCATGTTTGAACTTGGAGGGAAAGACTGTTTGTAACTTGCATGTGAAACTTAACCCTGATGCTGCAACAATCACAGTAAAGAGATTAGAAACAATGAGATGCAGCGTGCTGCACACAGACAGTGCAGATGGAATCCAGGCTTGGAACACTGGGACAGTCTCAGGAGACATTTGGAAGGTAAATACTGATAAGGAATTACCTGGATCGTGACAGCACCCCCTCCTTTAGGAGTGGCCCCAGGACACTTCTTATAAATTCTTTACCTGAACAAACGGAAGGATCTAGATTGAATCCTGATGAACTTGAACTGGCTGGAACCAGATGAGACTGTACTGGACCTATGGACGAGACCAGATTGAGTCCAGACAAACTTGAACCGGCTGAGACCGGCGGAGACTTTGGGCCGACGGATAGGACAGGATTGAGTTTGGAGACAGTTAAATCAGCTGGAACTGAAGGAGTCAGAATCCGGTTAGAACCGGAATGAGTGGTATCTGAGTGTTCAGTTAGACCATCCTGGACCTGGTCCATGCTGGATGCCAACAGGGTGGTGCTCTCTGAAGACGGCAAACAGGAGTTCATAACTGCATCTGTAGTACAAAAATTTCCATCTGGGAACTTGGCTCTGGATACTTCCCTTGGGGCTGAAACTTTGGTGACCCCCCCTGGGGTTGACGAATCAGACACCTCTCTCAGGGTTGTTTTCTCCAGCACCCCTCCTGGGGTTGACAGATCAGAAACTCCTTTTTGAGAAGACTCATATGCCCCTACTAGAGCTTGAACATTGGATACCCCTCCTGGGGTTGTAGACACAGACGCCCCTTCTTGGGCTGTAGACACAGACGCCCCTTCTTGGGCTGTAGATACAGACGCCCCTTCTTGGGCTGTAGACACAGACGCCCCTTCTTAGGCTGTAGATACAGACGCCCCTTCTTGGGCTGTAGACAGACGCCCCATCTTGGGCTGAGTAAAGAGCGTCATCATTCCAGGAAAGTTCGGACGCTAGGATCTGGTACTGTACCAGATATTTACCGACTGTTTGTGTCCCCTGACGTAGCCGGAGGATATCAGAGGAGGCTGAGGTCACACGACCTGGTTCATCAAACATGCGCCTGAAGGTTGCCACGAAATCTGCATATGAAGAGAGCAGGGCATCAGACTTCTCCCATAGAGGTGATACCCAATCGAGGGTGGAGCCACGGAGGAGGGAGATGATGTAAGCAACCTTGGTGTGGTCAGTTGGGAAACTGCCAGGCTGTAACTCAAAATATATCTCACACTGATTTAGGAAACCCCGACAGGCTTTTGGGGAACCATCAAACTTGGCAGGTGTCGGTAAATGGAGACAAGGAGCAGAAACGGGAATGGTGGGTGGGGATACCACCAAAGGTACTGCAGTCGGCACACTGGACGCCCCTGAACCACGGAGGGTTACTTGTATTCCATCCAGCCGAGAGGAGAGGTCCTGGAGACAGCGGATCACATGGCCCTGTGCAGTCTCCTGACGTTCAAGGAAGGCTGCAAGTTCTTGCATCGGCCTGGTCGCTTGGACCTGATCTCCGGCCGGATCCATTAGGTCAGTGCTTACTGTCACAACTGAGGGCTGGTGTTGACCAGGGAGAAGCCTCAGTTGTAGGGGCTGAGGTATATGTGTACCTGGGAGGCAGTACAGGGTTCTTGGACATGCAGGGAACCTTTAGAACAAATGCCCGAAGGCGTGACCACGACAACAAGGGAAAGTTCAAAGGTTTTATTAAACACAGTTCAGAGGAATACTGATGACTTGGTACTGGTAACAGGAAACACAGTTCAGAGAAATACTTGGGATCGATGACGGAACGGAACACCGATGGTTACTTTGGGATCGATGGCGGAACACCGATGGTTACTGGGGATCGATGGCGGAACACCGATGGCGACTTGGGATCGATGGCGGAACACCGATGGCGACTTGGGATCGATGGCGGAACACCGATGGCGACTTGGGATCGATGGCGGAACACCGATGGCGACTTGGGATCGATGGCGGAACACCGATGGCGACTTGGGATCGATGGCGGAACACCGATGGTCACTGGAGATCGATGGTGGAACACCGATGGTTACTAGCAGGGCAGAGCACTGCTGGAAGCTGGTGTCGGTAACGGCTAGTCACAGGATGCAATGATGAGACACTGCAGAGTCAGGCTGTACTGCAGAGAAAGTCCATGGAAGGACTGCACACTGGAATCACTGAAGACAATTGAAGCACTGACCATCTTTCCAGCCCAGGAACAAGATATTTATACCAGCTGGGAAACAGGGATTGGCTGGCTGATTAAGCAGAGTCCAGAGTGCAGCTGCTGGGTAATCAGGCCGAGAGCAGAGTACAGCTGATAGGCTGAAAAGTAACATGTGATGAAAACAAACATGGCTGCGCCCATGTTTGAACTTGGAGGGAAAGACTGTTTGTAACTTGCATGTGAAACTTAACCCTGATGCTGCCACAATCACAGTAAAGAGATTAGAAACAATGAGATGCAGCGTGCTGCACACAGACAGTGCAGATGGAATCCAGGCTTGGAACACTGGGACAGTCTCAGGAGACATTTGGAAGGTAAATACTGATAAGGAATTACCTGGATCGTGACACCGAGGGGTTTACGCCTACAAAAACACCGACTATAGGAGGGGGGATTAAGGATTTTATTATGAATTGGAATTCCATTTTAGATAATTGTTCGACTAAGTTAATAACCCTGATTATAGGGGAAAGAAAAAAGGAATTAAATAGTATAGATGAGGAGATAAAGAAAATTGAAGCCTTAGCGGCCAAATTTGAAGAAAGTGAGGAATTTAAGAGAGATGTTCATGATTTGCAGTATAAACTGGACACAGTGGAAAATGAGATCATCTCTAGGAAACATAGTAAGTTCATTAGAGATAAAAATTACTATATATCAGGGCATGTACATCATATACCCATCCCGGAGGATAGACAGGATGAAAGTACATCACAGCCCCAACATAGAAAAAATTTAAGACAGGATAATCACCCACGGAACAATCAAATACGTTATAGAGATTACAATGTCAATCAAGGAAGTTGAGGTCGGACATATGACTTTAGACCGTACCAATCTCCTAGGTACAATTACAGACAACCCTATAGGAACAAGATTCCCTCTTATCGAGATAATTTTAGATCATACAGATATCAAACTGATCAGAGAGAAATATACCAACAAAGTAGAGGACGGTATAGAAGTTATAGGTCACCCACCCCGGAAGTGTTTCCATCACATCATTTTTTAGAAGAAAGAAGGGGCCCTCGGCTCCCATATTTACAACAAACAGAATTGTTACACACCAGAATGAATTCCCCACAAGGATTAAAGAGAAGTCTGGCTGGAGACAACGAGGCACTAGAGGGGGCAGAAAAAAGCCCCCAAAAAGACGGTCATTATTCCATTAAAAGATACCTCATCAGGAATCATCAAGACAACAAAGAGAGAACTATCAGCAGCGGAGGAATCGCTATAGAATAAAGGTCTAAAGTTTGCACCGGACACCTTTGTAAACAATTTAAAATATAAAAAGAAGCGCTTGTATAACTAAACGCACATACCTGTAAAAAATTAATTTGATTAATATGGTAATGTTACAGCTCTTTTCTGAAAAAGTGCAGGAGGTGAGAATGACTTGTTTTTAAAAAATTAAATGTCCATCAAATTCAATGAGATGACTTTCCCTATTTTTCCCTACCTTACATGCCGGGTTTAGATGGCTGTATGTCTGGGCAGCCTGTGCGGCTATGGTGAGCCCAATTAACTGCTTCGGCTAGCGGCTCCTGTGCTCCGACCGCTTCAGCTGGTGGTAAAAGCTGTACAGCCTGTACGGCTGCGGGGAGCGCAATGAGCGGCTGCGGCTGGCGGCTCCCGTTCTCTGATTGTTCCGGCTTTGTGATGAGAGCTGAACAGTCCGTACGGCTGTGGGGAGCTTAATTAGCGGTTGCGGCTGGCGGCTCCCGTTCTCTGATCACTCCGGTTTACATTCCTCCGTGCGGCTCACGGCTTTTTGAAGTGCCAGTATTTGAGAACCTCTCTCAGAGTTCTTCCCAGTCTCCTGCTATGTCCGTATCCAACGCGTTTCGGGCTATCCACCCTTTTACTAGGATTCCACGGAACAATCAGAGAACGGGAGCCGCCAGCCGCAGCCGCTCATTGCGCTCCCCGCAGCCGTACAGGCTGTACAGCTTTTACCACCAGCTGAAGCGGTCGGAGCACAGGAGCCGCTAGCCGAAGCCGTTAATTGGGCTCACCATAGCCGCACAGGCTGCCCAGACATACAGCCATCTAAACCCGGCATGTAAGGTAGGGAAAAATAGGGAAAGTCATCTCATTGAGTTTGATGGACATTTAATTTTTTAAAAACAAGTCATTCTCACTTCCTGCACTTTTTCAGAAAAGAGCTGTAACATTACCATATTAATCAAATTTATTTTTTACAGGTATGTGCGTTTAGTTATACAAGCGCTTCTTTTTATATTTTAAATGGTTACAATTTTATGGAGCTGCTACACATATTCATAGCGCAGTATTGATATTACATACAAAAAAACCTTTGTAAACAAATTCGATTTATTCATTGACCTTAACAAATACATAAGAAAATTAACCATTCAGAGACATTTTATCAAAAACCCACAAACCACACAGGTACAAAGTGGGAATAAGCCAGTGGTCTCTCTTCCTTTGAAGTTTTACCCAGTAGAATCTAGGGGCAGCCATTTAGAAATAGTTTATAATGCGGTCAAAAGTGACTTCAAGAAGATTAAAACCGTGGATAATAAATATAAAGCTAACTTGAATCCACAAGAAAGGAAAGCTATAAAAACACTAACAGGAGACAAGGATTTGGTAATAAAGGGAGCAGACCGAGGAGGAGCTGTGGTTTTACAATCAAAGAAAGCATACACGGATGAAGCCACCAAAATACTCTATGATAAGATCACGTATGTTGAACTACCAGAAAATCCTACAGTGATATACCAGGAAGAGTTAGCAGTCCTCCTAGTGAAAGCTTTGAAAAATTAGATTATTTGTAAATAAGAATTCTATTTTCTATACATCAAGCATCCAACTATGCCCACGTTCTACCATATTCCTAAAGTACATAAAGACAAAACCACTCCACCGGAAAGGCCTATTGTTGCAGGAATTCATTCATTATCATCAAATTTGTCTCAATTCTCAGACATAAAATTGCAACCATATGTCTTACAATTAAAATCATATTTGAAAGATTCCACCAGTGTCCTCCATAAACTTAGCACTGTCACATGGACAGAAGATATGCGATGCTTGACCATCGATGTGCAATCTTTATATTCCACTATTCCACACAAAAAAGGGTTAGAAACAATAGAGAAAATCCTCTTAGAAGATACATTAACAACCAAGTTAAGTAGAGAGTTTATGCTGGATAGCATAAATTTCATCCTTGGACACAATTTCTTTGAATACAATCAGAAGTTCTTCTTACAAGTACAAGGAACAGCCATGGAGACGAAGTTCGCCCCGGCATATGCCAATCTGTATATGGGCATATGGGAGGAGTCTTTCATATATCAATCAGAGTATAAGGAGAACATACTTTTTTATCAGAGATATATAGACGACCTCCTGTTCATCTGGCATGGGGATCTTTCGAGTATTGATCAGTTCCTAACTTTTATCCATAAAAATTATTTCAATTTGAAATTCATTCACCAAACCAACACCACTAGGATAGAATTTTTGGATTTGGTACTGATGGGCAACCCCGGGGATGTGGTACATACGAAGACACATTTCAAGGAGGTAGACGACAACAGTTACATCACCCAGACCAGCTGTCATTTACCAAGATGGAAAGAAGGAGTACCATATGTGCAATTTTTACGAATTAGATGCAACTGTACCACCCTAGAGGACTTTTAAGATCAATCATCTATTCTGACGGAAAGATTCTTAGAACGAGGTTACAGCTGAGAACTAATAGAAACAGCCAAAAATAAAGCCGCAAATAGAGAAAGAGAAACCATGTTTAGTCCGAAAAACAAATTGACAGCCAAAAGATACCAACATTACAGACCGTTCATTACTCAGTACAATTGCGAAAATTATAATGTAAGAAAGATCTTGGAAAAACATTGAGGGCTATTGAAAAAAGATCCCATTTTGGGTCCTGAATTACCCAACAAACCGGTATTTGTATTCTGTAGAGCTAATAATTTGAAAAACATCTTGGCACCCAGTAGAGTGGGGGAAAAGAATAAAAACACGCCAAGTCATGGCAGTTTTATTCCATCTACAGGATGTTTTCCTTGTTCAAAATGCATCTGTTGCAGCTATATGGAAAAAAAATGCATCCACAGCGATCTTATAAGTGTGGAGCCTACATACACCTAGCACAGCCACACCGCACTTATGTAGTAATAGTGAGGACATTCACACGCGGCTTAAGTTAACTTTTAGACGGCCACACAGAGCCGCATTCACCGCCACTTCACTTCCGCTCAAAAGACCGGAAGTGAGTGGTGGAACGCACGCCGGGGCCGCAGTGGAACACATTTAGATATTAATGCGTCCACATCCCCGTAAAGCTCCACGAAACGCTTTGTCTTTACTACACCATCAGCACAATAAAATTTAATAACAGTATTATGTGTTAACATAGATATATTTATAATATAAATTGGTTTTACAGCATTAAACACTGGGACACACACAGGAAGTGAGGTAGCACAGCTCAGGGTATATAAACCCATTCAATCAGCACAGTGTTTAGTCTGCTAACTAAGTTACAATGTTGCCAATTTGAAATATTTCTCTCAAGGTAGATACTTTGCTACTTGTTAGATAATGTAACCATTGATGTATCCTCTAAGTCTGGGCTAATACATAGATGCTTGTCCAAATTTAAAAACATGTTATTGTAACAAATATTATTAAGAGATAGTTCACAGTAGTTCCATCAGTGTTTTAATTGTAATTCTTTTAACTCTATTAGAGCTCAATTACATAATTTCTGGAAAAGTTCTCTGAAAAAATAACACTTAATACTGTGACATTATTTTGATTTATTAATATTTTGAGGAAAATATTATATGACACCACTAATTGTTTTATAGGCTTGATCAACTTAATTGTGGATTTAGCCATTTGTGAATACAGCGCTCAAATCCCTGTATTGCATGACTATATTGGTATGTATTGTAGATTGATTTTCTTTCCCACTTTATAAATTTGTGTCAACAATGTCGGGAAGAGAAAAATGCAATTAGAGAAAATTGTACATGTGTTATTTCTATTTTAGGCCTGATCAACTGTGAACACTGGTGTATCCAGCATTGTTGTTTTTTTATTGTAGCATACTGGTATGTACAAAAAACTGTATGTTGCTGTCTTTTTCAATAATGTTCACATTATCATTTTGTTTTTGCACTATGATAAAAAAAAGCTACATTTATAGATAATGTTAGTAGAAAATGGTTTTCATTAGTTTCCGAAAAAATCCATTCCCCCTACTCAAAGTCCAGTGTATATATATATATATATATGGAACCTCTTCAAACTAACACCCCCTCCTGTATTTATTATTATAAATTGTTTTGTGATATGTTGGTTTACATATGATATGGTTCTTCCAGATTTTGCATGTGGGAACATTACCGTTAAAATCGGTTATTTGCCCCATAAAGCACTTCCAATATCCATTGATATGAACCCCTGATGAAGTCCTTCGGGACGACACTTGTTAAAAACAGGGTTTGGTTCTAGTATGAGATCAGGCATCTTTAAAGAAATACCATTGGATGAAAGAATCAAGATTCATGAGTTTTACAAAACTGAAGTTTACTTTTTAATTGTATTTTCCGCTGTATATGAATGCAATTTTATTTACTACAATGTTCTGTTCAATGGTAATGTGTGAATAAATCAAACATTTTTATTAAACTGTGGTCAAAATTTGGAACAAAGTTTCTGATATAAAGCATTTATCTGCCTAGCTCCCTTTAGACACATTCTGTTTTCCTATTTTCACTCAGTACTCCAGCTAACAGAGAGTGTACGTCATAAGGTGTAGCTTGGGAATAGCGCAGAATTGGGTCTTTACCACTTCTACATACATATATATATATATATATATATATATATAATATATACAGTATATAAGTATATATATATAAACATAAAAGTATACCCTTTCTCGCGCTGAAGGAAGAACCGCAGCACAACTGGAAGAACCCCTGTTAGTGGGCACTTAAAACATAAACAATCACAATAGAATCCAGAGTGCGCTGGACAGGAAATTTTGCTGACTGTGGTATACCCAGTTCAGAACTCTCATTTGTAGGCCTTCTTAGTCTTTCTCAACCTTTTTGGGTCTCCCCAGCAGGGGCCTGTAAATACACCCTCTCACCGGAATAAATCCCCAAACAATAAGACAAATTATTATTAACCAGTTTTATTTACAATAAAACTGAATTTCTCTGAAACTGATTCACTTAGATATAAAATTTTATTCCATATACACACACCAAAATACCAAGAAGATATTTAACGGAATGACACCACCCTCACCTAGAAAGTTTCTGGGCTTCTAGGGTGAGTGCCTGAGCATTGGGTGGTGAAAGAATATTGGTAAACCCTACGCGTTTTGTACAGATTAACTTCTTCAGGGGTGAGTGACTTCTGGGTAAAAGAAAATGGAAGGATTCTTACAAAACTTGCAAGAGTGAATGGAGGTGTAAGTGAAAGACAATATATAGTACATACCTAAAAGATTCTAAAATCCATAGGTCTTAAAATATAATTCCAGAGTATAAAACTGTCTTTATAAGCCTATCAAAAAAGAAGGGAATTTTATTATATTAGAGAGTATGATACTGTATTAATCATATCTTTATGATCTACTATAATTAAATGATACTAACCTAATAATATAGCTTATGTCTGTTCAATTATGACAGCAGGAAAATAAAGTCACCCGAACAGACCAGCAGAGGTCAGTGCCTATATAAAATTCATTTATAAGTACTTTTTTTAAAAATTATAGTGTGACGAAAGGGTTATCAAAAATCAGGGGTACATACCAAGAATGTGAAAGGGGATCAATCCTCCTCTAACAATAAAAACAAGGTGTGCTCAATACTCGAGCAATAGTTTACTCTGGTATGGTAAATAATTGAAGAGGATAAGCGTTGGGTTTATCAATATTTACCAATCCAAAAAAGAACACACATATATTGATACATAAAATACATACCACAATTTCATAAAAGTTGAATTTAGGAGTAACAGGTAATTTGGCTGTCTGGGCTCAAATGTATATATATATATATATATATATATATATATATATATATATATATACATACAGTTGTGTTCATAAGTTAAATTTACATACCCTAGCAGAATTTGTAATTTTATGGCCATTTGTCAGAGAATGTGAATGATAACTCACAAACTTTTCTTTCACTCATGGTTAGTGGTTGGGTAATGCCATTTATTGTGAAACAACGGTGTTTACTCTTTTTAAATCATAATGACAACAGAAACTATCCAAATGACCCTGATCAAAAGTTTACATACCCTGGAGATTTTGGCCTGATAACGGGGGTCATTTCGAGTTGTTCGCTCGTTGCCGATTTTCGCTATACTGCGATTAGTCGCTTACTGCACATGTGCAAGGTTCGCAGAGCACATGCGCTTAGTTATTTTACACAAAAGTTAGGTATTTTACTCACGGCATAACAAAGCTTTTTCATCGCTGTGCTGATCGTAGTGTGATTGACAGGAAGTGTTTTTTTCTGGGCGGAAACTGGCCATTTTATGGGAGTGTTCGGAAAAAGGCAGGCGTTCGAGTTGCAAAATGCAGGAGTGGCTGGAGAAATGCGGGAGTGGTTGGGCAAACGCTGGGTGTGTTTGTGACGTCAAACCAGGAACGAAAAGGACTGAGCTGGTCGCAATGGCTGAGTAAGTCTGGAGCTACTCAGAAACTGCTAAGAAATTTCTATTCGCAATTCTGCTAATCTTTCATTCGCACTTCTGCTAAGCTAAGATACGCTCCCAGAGGGCGGCAGCTTAGGTGTGCAATGCTGCTAAAAGCAGCTAGCGAGTGAACAACTCGGAATCACCCCCGACATGCACACAAGTTGACACAAATTGGTTTGAATGGCTACTAAAGGTAACCATCCTCACCTATAATCAGTGTGTGTGTATAAAAGGTCAGTGAGTTTCTGGACTCCTGAAAGACCCTTGCATCTTTCATCCAGTGCTGCACTGACGTGTCTGGATTCTGAGTCATGGGGAAAGCAAAATAATTGTCAAAGGATCTGCGGGAAAAGGTAATTGACCTGTATAAAACAGGAAAGGGATATAAAAAGATATCCAAGTAATTGAGAATGCCAATCAGTAGTGTTCAAACTCTAATTAAGAAGTGGAAAATGAGGGATTCTGTGGAAACCAAATCACGGTCAGGTAGACCAACAAAAATTTCAGCCACAACTGCCAGGAACATTGTTCGGGATGCAAAGAAAAATCCACAAATAACTTCAGCTGAAATACAGGACTCTCTGAAAAAAAGTGGTGTGGTTGTTTCAAGATGCACAATAAGGAGTCATTTGAAGAAAAATGGGCTGCATGGTCGAGTCGCCAGAAGAAAGCCATTACTACGCTATTTCCACAAAGCATCCCGCTTACAATACTCTAAACAGCACAGAGACAAGCCTCAAAACTTCTTGAACAAAGTCATTGTGAGTGATGAGACCAAAATTTAACTTTTTGGCCACAACCATAAACATTACATTTGGAGAGGAGTCAACAAGGCCTATGATGAAAAGTACACCATTCCTACTGTGAAACACGGAGGTGGATCGATGATGTTTTGGGGATGTGTGAGCTACAAAGGCACTGGAAACTTGGTCAAAATGAATGGCAAGATGAATGCAGCATGTTATCAGAAAATACTGGAGGAAATTTGCACTCATCAGCTCGGAAGCTGCACATGGGACGTACTTGAACAATCCAACATGACAATGATCCAAAACACAAGGCCAAGTCGACCTGTCATTGGCTACAGCAGAATAAAGTGAAGGTTCTGGAGTGGCCATCTTAGTCTCCTGACCTCAATATCATTGAGCCACTCTGGGGAGATCTCAAACATTCAGTTCATGCAAGACAGACCAGGAATTTACAGGAACTGGAGGCTTTTTGCCAAGAAGAATGGGCAGCTTTACCATCTGAGAAAATAAAGAGCCTCATCCACAACTACCACAAAAGACTTCAAGCTGTCATTGATGTTAAAGGGGGCAATACACTGTATTAAGAACTGGGGTATGTAAACTTTTGATCAGGGTCATTTGGGTAGTTTCTGTTGTCATTATGATTTAAAAAGAGTAAACACAGTTGTTTGACAATAAATGGCTTCACATAACCACTAACCGTGAGTGAAAGAAAAGTTTGTGAGTTATCATTCATATTCTCTGACAAATGGCCAGAAAATCACAAATTCTGCTAGGGTATGTAAACTTATGAGCACAACTGTATATATATATCTATAAAGGAAGTACCCAGTAGCACTAGGATAAAACTACAGCAGCACGTCTAGCTGAATTGTTAACCAAGATTCAAAGATAACAAATATTAAACAGATCTGAGGGAGCTAAATCTAGGGGTGGTCTTCAGGTTCCCGACTGTCGGGATCCCGGCGCACAGTATACCTCGCCACGCTGTCGGTATGCCGGCGGTCGGGCTTCCAGTGCCGGTATGGTGGTCACCGGGAGCCCGGTCGCCAGCATACCATACTACACCCTAAATCTAGTGTTCCTAGTTTAAACCATCCAAAATTAGGTTATTATCATAACAGATACATTTATCAATAAAACATTGTTTTCGTCTATATAAAATGTATTCACAGTGAATGATAAAGAGGCGTGTTGAAGGCGGTGTGGGGGAATGGCTTCGCTAGCTAGCGAAAAGGGGCGTGAAGGTGGGTGTCTTGTGTGGGAGTGTGCTAAGGGTAGCAGGTGTAGTTTTTGCACCACTGCAAAGCTGATCTTTGCTTATATAAACCAGGCATTCGCAGCAGAGGAGTAGGTCTAGGGCTGCACACAGCTAGCGAACTCTTGCTACAAGTGGCTGACAGGGCGTAGCTAGCTGATAATTGGCAATAAAATGCAGCTGTTGAGCAGCAAACGCATCAACACTGCAATTGTAGCAGAAGCACTCTCACAGATGGTATGTACATTTTCACTCCCAGGAAATGTTAAAATGTGAACCCATATCAAATTAGGTTACACTGACAAGCAACACACGTGTATTCTTAGTAAATACATGTATTTGCAATGTCCCACATGTCTGCTTTGTGTAGAAAATAAGTGTATTTTACAAGTGTACAAACAGAATGACTTTCCTTAAAAGGCCACATACATGCCATGTTTTCCAGAATCCAACATTCGTTTTCAGTTTCCTATAACATTACCAACATAATGTAGACTAAACTATGTTATTACCTGCTGCTTTACCTAATACATTGCTATGGATGTTTTCTGACACTTCTAAGTTAGATTTAATATGGCATGTTGCCCATAGTAACCAAACAACTTTGTGCCATTATATTGTGTAAGGAGCCACAGACTTGTTTGTTGTAGGAACAGCATTTATAGATAACCAACATGCTAAGATTGTCTGGTTTATACACATGCATAATAAATATTTGCTAAATATTATGCCAATAAATAACAACTTTCACACACCCACAATAATAAACACACATTAGCCACACAAAGTGTATTTGTTAAAAGTACTTTTACTTTTTATATAATTTACTGACTCAAAAAAAAAATACTGCCAAAGCAACAAACACCTGACAGTGCAGAAATTAGGGAGACAGAACCAAGTAGTCATGGTCCCCCATCTACTGGGCATCAAACACAAAAAAGAGACTGCTGTCATGACCCTGCCTGAGGATCATGTGGGACAAATTGAGTAAGATTCTGGCCACAATAGGCAAACACAACTATCCACACCACAATATAAAGAGGAAGGTGGGCCAATTTCACAGGACAATGCATCACATGTTATTACAAAAAAAGTGAACCCAGCAAACCCCATTCAGCATGATTGAGTTTGGCATTCTGGTCCCACAAGTCATAGATAATCCATTTTTTAACTGAAGAAACATGGGTGCTGGGAAATGTGTCCGCATTTGGAGAAAAATTACTTATTTTTCTTTTTACGGCCTGCCTGAAGTGGATAGTCACTGGTTGGTCTGCGAGCTGACCTTCGAGGGCCCTGCCCAGTGGGATCTTTTTCCTGGGCAGGCGATGGTTCAGGGGTTGGTGGCTCCCTGACACTGTGGGCAAGAAGGTCAGCGATGGCCTGTAGTCCTTGTCCAACTGTGGTGTTTAATTGTTGGACTGAGGAGGTGAGTTCGGCCATACCTTGCCTGAGGTCGCCCACACCTTGCCGAACACAGGTGGTCAGATCAGTGAGCCGTAAGGACATCTCACGTACCTCCTGGGTCATCACGTCATGGTATTCGGTGTTAATAACTCCATGCCTGGTGATTTTGCCTAGAATCCCCAAAAGAGGGTTGGATGGAGAGGCAAGTGTGTGGCTGGGCTGGTGGTATATCCTGCCCCACACTGGAGGTGTCACTACCTTCCCCCGCCTCAGCCTCCGTGAGATGCCCCTCCTGTGACTCACTGAGATGCCCCTCCTGTGATGTGTTATGGTAAAATTCGTAATATGCGGATAAAAAAAAGATGTTTAAATCGCAGAAATGGTGTGTTATGTTGTGTAAAATAAAAATAACATAGGTAGAGATGTTTCATAACTTGAAAATAGGTACAATGAAGAGTGAGAAATGGCTACTTAATGAACTACTGACACTTCAAAAGACTGGGACCTGACAGTTAGGAGCTGATTATTTGTTACTTTTTCACTCCCCATTTTAACACACACTAAACCAAAAACAATACATGGAAAACTTTGTAATGTTCATTATGTCAGTCAAGGATTACACTCATTTAAAATATGTGCTATTGAACAAATAGAGTGACAAAGAGTTGTTAACAAAAAAAAAAAACCATTGAGGATTGTTATTGTGCAATTAGGTTGGCAAACTGTTCATTTTGAAAAAAACATATGTATATAAAAAAAGTTATATATATATATATATAATGTGAATGGCTTGTAGTGATGGGGGACAGACCTCTGTTCCCATGAGACAAACACATGCGGCACTCCACGGACTTGAACAAATAGTGATGTTTATAAATAAAACCACAGCATGAAGAGTCCGACGTTTCAACACCGCGCAGGGTGTTTTTTTCAAGGACACATGGTGAGCAAATGTGTCCTTGAAAAAAACACCCTGCGCGGTGTTGAAACGTCGGACTCTTCATGCTGTGGTTTTATTTATAAACATCACTATTTGTTCAAGTCCGTGGAGTGCCGCCTGTGTTTGTCTCATGGTAACAGAGGTCGGTCCCCCATCACTACAAGCCATTCACATTGTTTACCTGCAAGGAGGGCACCCCGGCCATACGCATAATATATGAGTGCCTACTACACACACGGATATATATATATATATATATATATATATATCAAGGGAGCGCTAATTTATGATATTAAAAAGAATTTAATGACATTTAAAAAGTAGCACATATCATTACTAGTAACAGTAGTAAAGACTATATTCTTACAAAGTGGATATTATCCAATTAACATAGGGTCTCAATTAGTGAACATACCGCTGAAAAGGAGATCACAGTCCACAGTTTGCAGAATATGGAAAAGCAAGGAGGAGTACTCGCGCTGTAATTCCACCACTCAATCACTCACCACTCCATTGATATGTCTTTGGGATGAAAAGGCAGTGATGTGAAGATCTTATAGCACTGTATTTGTGGTGATGAACCCCGCCATGGGGAGGGGGGGAGCGCGGCAGTTGTAACTCCGTGGGCGGCTTAATGACAAGGCTTTAGCGGGAAGACTTCTTGTCAGTTCCCGTATTTGCGTTCAGCAGCGCTGTGTAGTAAATTGGTCGTCCCAACGTGGGTATTAAATCAGCTGATCAATAGCAGCCCCGTATAACAATTGGAGGGGTAGCTCTGCTGGGCAGCTTGAGTGCCGACTTCTGTGTCCACCAGGGGAATTGCAGAGAAAACAGCCAAGCGGTACCCACGGTTTCCAACTTAATAGCTCAAAGTTAAATATGGTAATCATAAAACTTTAAATCCAGTAATGCTGCCAATGGTCACAGCAGGACCCTATGATTGTTCTTGACACGTTTCTCCGCTAAGCAGGGGTATGTGATTTCATCAGAAGGTAGGTTTACTAACCACAGGAACAGGTATTTAAATACATCATGTCCAATCAAAAGAGGCTACTAATCAAGCACAGGTGAAATAACATCAATCCGATGAACTAATCAATCAAGTCTTTATCCAGGTGTCAGATGTTAAAAAACATTTAGGTGTAAGTCTAGTTTTATATATATATATATATATATATATACACATATATTTTTATATGCTTTTAGCAAACCTAATAATATATTTAAAATATTGTAAAAAAAGGCATCAGTCCAGAGCAGTGCAAGTACCATGATATACATATGTTTAAGAAGTTCACTAAGCTCATAGAATACAAAGAGCTAACACAATTATACCATACTTCATACTAAATAGGTGTATGTATTCATTAAACACATGAGCCTAAGTAGCTCAGTGGGCTAATGCACCATCTGAGCAGACAAATATGCTCAGCAGCGCAGGTTCAATTCCCATATAGAATGTTTTTTTAGGGAAAAGAAGAGGCTGCACATTTAAATTTAAACAGTCATCTCCATTAAGCAACATTTCGCAGAGGAAGACATATAAAATCTAAAACAGACCATATTATGTTTAAACGTAGGGGGAAAAGGGAAAAACCAACACAAATAGGAAAAATAGCTTATTCAATTAGCTCCTATTATATACCTAACGAAGTAACATTCACTAGAGGAGTAATGTATCAAATAACTATAAGGATACATAATTTCTAGAGTGTAGCCTGAGTTATTTGCTATCTGTAGAAAAGAAGATGATATAGCTCTATATTCATATACAATAGCAAAAAGCAGAACAGCCAGCAGTCAAATCTATGCTGTGTGTTTAAACCAATTTAGTTATATATATTATTGTCAGCTGAGCTAAAAAAAAAAAGGTTTACAATTCCTAATGAAAATAGACTCATAGTAATAGTGTGTACTGATAGCTTATAAAAATAAGTGGGAGCTCTTAGATGCTAACCATATACTTAGCACCACAGAACCAGACATAATACGCTTCTCTAGCTCCAAACAGAGGTGCAGAGCTTATAAAGTGTCCAAAATCAAAAAAGGGACTAAAAATAAAGAGCCCCCAATACTCGCTAAAAACATATAGAGAAGTTTGGTTTATAAAGTGGAAAACACTATACACCATAAACTAATCTCTAATAAATGGATAAAAAGTTGATATAATTTAATCTAAAGCCAGAACAATGTCCTATGAAGAGAATTACATCATGCTGGGCTGCCACCATGAAGCACAAGCATAACTGGATATATTTAGACCAGCTAAGCCTGTACCCATGGGAAAATCCACAGCTCAGATGTTGTTGATCTCAATATTTTCATTGAGGCCTTGGGGATAAAGTGTTTTTAGCGAAAAGATCCAAAAAGCATCATGTTTACATATCAATTTAAATCTATCTCCACCCCGTGTAGTGGGGTGTATGTGTTCAATGCCTTGAATTTTAAGAACACTGATATCGCCATGATGTTGATTAGTGACATGCTTGGATACACTGTGGAGACAGTACCTCTTGAGAGTATTCCTCCTGTTCTCCAAGAAAGGTACATTCAGTGTTCATATAGTACGGCCCACATACTGCAGACCACACGTACAGGTGATCAAATAGATGATGTTTTTAGAGAGACAATTAATGTATGAGGAAATTCCAAGTGATTGACCAGAAACATTCAATATAAAATGCTTATCAACACTAATAAATGGGCAGGTCAAACATTTCAGTCTACCACATTTGAAGCAGCCTTTCTTCTTCTTTTTAAGTAAACTCAGCCAATCAGGCTCTTGATGGTGAGTAGATTTATTCAAGGCAAAATGACTTGGTGACAGATGGTTTTGTAAATTTCTGGCTTTCTTAAACACTATTTTAGACTGCTCAATATGACACATAGATAGAATATTATCTCCTTGTAGTATAGGGAGGTTTTTCTTTATAATTTGACTAAGATCATGGGAATGATTATTGAATTGAGAAATATAAATAGGAATACGATCGGTACCTTCACCAGCAAACTGAATCTTTTTCATTGAAGTGTTTAAAAGGGTACTGCGATCACGACCCAGTGTATCTAAAAGTGTTTCTGAGACCACTGAGTTGGGATAGCCTTGTTCACAAAACTTGGTTATTAATTCAGAAGCTTGTTATAAAAATGTGTCTTGCTCTGAACAATTACGATGAATGCGTAAGAGCTGACTCTTTAGGATATTATTAATCCAGGGTCTGTAATGACAACTGGAGTAATTTAAAAAAGTATGACAATCCACTTCTTTAGTGTAGGTGGTCTCAAATCTCCCATTCTTAGCACAGAGGGCAATATCCAAAAATGTGATATTGGTGGGGTGAATGGTACTGGTAAATTTTAAACCAAATGTGTTGTGATTCAGTGTGGCGACAAAACTAGTGGCAGATGACAAATCCCCCTCCCAAACAGAAAACATATCATCAATATAACGTCCATAGAACACCAGGTTCGCCCCAAACGGGCCCCCCAGACATGTCTGTCTTTGAAGAGGCCCATATATAAGTTGGCATAACTAGGGGCGAACTTGGTGCCCATGGCGGTGCCGTGAATCTTTAAAAAATACTCATTATCAAAAGTGAAGTAATTATGTGGGAAAATTTTACCGCCTCTAACAAAAACAATTGTTTGGTATCACTCCAAACTGTATCAGAACGTAGATAAGTGTCTATTGATTCAATACCGAATGTATGGGGTCTATTGGTGTAGAGTGACTCAACGTCACAAGTCATAGACATAAAATTATCTTTCCACACTACATTCCCTACTAGATTCAAAACTTGTGTATCTTTGATATATGATCTGAGGGACTTAACATGTGACTGTAATAAAGAATCCACAAAAGCTGAAAGGTTAGTAGTAAGAGACCCAACACCAGAGATAATGGGATGCCCAGGAGGTGACTGTAGTGTTTTGTGAATCTTGGGAAGGTGGTAGTAGGTGGGCGTGACATGGTAGGGACAAAACAAAAATTGATACTCATTCTTGGATATTGCACCCCTGTATAGAGCAGCCTCCAACATGCTCTTTAAAAGAGACTGATAATTGGAGGTGGGATCACCAAGTAGTAATGTATAATATTTTGTATCACCCAATTGTCTTTTTAGTTCAGATACATAGTCCTCAATGTTCTGAATAACAGTTCCTCCTCCCTTATCTGCAGCTCTAATGATAATTGAGCGGTCCTGTCTAAGGCTTTTCAATGCTTTTCTCTCATTGGCATGGAGGTTCTCTCTCTTTTTACGTTTGTTAGTTTTGGTTAAACCATTACATAAGGTCTGGAAATCTTTAAGCATAGTGGAATAAAAGGCTTCAATACAGCCCGTCTTATATTGAGTGGGGTAAAACTTTCTTTTTAAATCTACTGAGTGATACTCAATGTCAAAGATAGGTTCAGCAACAGTACTTAAATTACTTTCTTGTTGTAATGACTGTAAAGTGTTAATGGCCAAAAGATCTGCCTGATCTAACACAATTGGGGTACCATTTATTGAACGATTCCTCAGATTTTTGTTCATGAAGAAACGTTTTCTGCAGAGATCTCTAGTGAAGTGATTCAGTTCCACAAATAAATCAAATAGGTTCATTTTGAAGACTTTGAACACTTAATTGTACAATCACATTACAAATCCTTAGCCTAACTGGTTTCTTAATTGAGAAAGGGATATGATAAAGTATGTAGGGGAAAAAAACAAGCACTGTGTGAATATTTGCAAACTAACAAAACCATGTGTACACCTACAAAGGCAATGCACATGTACGAAGGTGTATGTGTTGCTAGAGATGCGTTTGGCAGTCATGCGAACGGATCGCTACCATGTGATGCTACATAATACACACCTACTTTGTGCATTGCTGCATGGTCGTTTGCAGAAGTGCGTGGTGGGCGTTTGTTTGCATTCGTGTGATGTGTTAGCTGCTGTGAGAACGCTGCTTGAGTGCGAAGCAAATTGCGAACAACTCGGAATGAGGGCCCATGTGCACTGTAGGTGTGGCAGATATAACATTTGCAGAGAGAGTTAGATTTGGGTGGGTTATTTTGTTTCTGTGCAGGGTAAATACTGGCTGCTTTATTATTACACTGCAATTTAGATTTCAGTTTGAACACACCCCACCCAAATCTAACTTTCTCTGCATATGTTGTATCTGTCCCCTACAGTGCACATGGTTTTGCCCAACTGCTAACAAATTTGCTGCTGCGATCAACTGAATTACCCCCATAGGCAACATCTGTACAATTTCACAGAAAGGTGCTTTATGTTTATCCACTTTGTATTCAGTATAGGGTCATTCTAGTTCACCCAGGTATGACACCCACAGACTCAGATTTTCATGATTTTGTACTTTATACCAAGTTTCTTTGTTGATGTTTATACAATACAGAAGTTGAATAGAACATGAACCCAACACATTTCATCCAAAAGGACTTCCTCAGGGGTACAGAATCTGGATGGCAAATAGAACAACTAAGTCCTCTGTAAATATGGGTACACTGGAAGACACTGCGGTGTGTGGGCCCTTACAATACTTAACTTATTATGTCCCTCTCTGAGAAAAATCTTATTCCCACATTTTTCACTTTTTAGTTTTTGTCTAGTACCCCTGTATTTAATCACTACACCTATAAAGAATTTTATTTTTCTCTATCACACACTTATACTTGTGACCATCTCTTGAGGGAGACACTTTTGGTATCCCCACATCAGTTTTATACTTTTTATTATATTTATATTTGAATAGGAGCCCCTATCCCAGTGGAATGTACTCTGGAAGTGCATTCCCTTAAGTGGAGCACATTCCTAAAGTGCACTTCATAGTCTAGTTTGGCATTACATAGCTCACTGTGCTTTTTGTGAAATTGTACAGATGTTGCCTAGGTATTATTGTATGCTTTAACAATTTCATTGTGAATACATTTTATATAGATGAAAACAATGTTTTATTGATAAATGTATCTTTTATGTTAACAACTTTGGATGGTTTAAACTAGGAACACTAGATTTAGCGCCCTCAGATCTGTTTGGTATATATATATATATATATATATATATACAAACAAATCAGTCCTTGCGCATGAATGCCTCAGGGATCCAGGGTATTAAAACTTTGTCCAAGTGCCGCCTCAATCCCCTCCAAGCCAACGGAGTAATGAAAGAACTATTAGACAAATTGGAGAGCGCAATTGAAGTTTAAAATGAACAGCATAGCTGTGTAGCTGTAACTTAGCTGCTCCGTTTACACAGCGGTATCCGCACAGCATCCGCCCTGGTCTCAGCCGATGACGTCACAGGGACTTGGACAAAACGCGTAGGGGCATGGCTTAGACGTGGACGCTGTGACGTCATCGTCCGAGACCAGGGCGGACACTGACTGGATACCGCTGTGTAAACGGAGTGGCTAAGTTACAGCTACACATCTATGCTGTTTATTTTAAACTTCAATTGCGTTCTCCAATTTGTCATATATATCACCTGTATGTGTGTTGGAAACATACAGGTGTTATTTTTACTACAGAATCCCATAGACGATCTTAGTACAATTGTCAAGGCACCCGATCAATAATACTGATTTTTTTTTATCATATTGTTTGCTCACTTATTTTTTGATGAATTACTGATGTTATTCTATCTGACATGTCAGCAGAAGAACCTACAGGGTTCAGTAATATTTGTTCACCATTGAGAGATGTATTATCCCTGACTGACTCTGAAGCAGAGACTATATTATTTAAAGACAACTTAAAGACAATTTAAAAGATACTGTGGGTGAAGATTCTGTTGAACAGCTTGTGGCACAACTAATTAGACTGAAGAAATGTGAGGTGGTCTACTTTTTGCATGGGGTGTCATAGTCCAACTGTTAAAGGGATAAGAAAATCCCTCAAGGTTTCCGTATTCGCAACACGCCAATGATTGGCAGGTATAACTTGATTTTTTTGTCATAAGTGGGCAGCAGTGCTAAATAAGTTCTTGTTTGACTTCATTCTATTGGTGATCGAGCAGTCAAGAAGGGAATTCAATTTGGCCACAGGAAAATTTGGCAATTCTGAAACCCAATACATCAGCAAAATTAAAGCTGATACATCACAAGATTGGCTAAAGAAAGTAGCAGATCAAATTGACAAGCATTGCGTTGACTTAATTCAGTTTAAAAAATAAAAACTGAACATATAAATGGCAATAACGTGGAGCAAAAAGTATATAGCTGGGTGTACTATTGAGGACCCAACAGGGATAGAGAACCGAGATATATGAAACAAAAGAGGTTTCCGTTAGAAACTGACAATTCGAGTGGCACAGCCTCCTAAATAAAGCTGGGTTGTCAGTCAAAAGCCTTCTTTAGGGGTTGCTACCCGCACCACTCTAGACCTCACAAAAGAGCTTGCACCAGGTGCAGGGTTCAGTCGGCACAGGAAGCAAAGAAATAATGCCAACTAGATGAAATAGTCTTCAATCTATCATCATGGACATTGACAAGTGATGTGTTAATGGTTCTCAACAAAGGTGTGACATTCATCCCTATCCAGTTCTCCGAAGTGTTTCAAAGCAAAATTGATTTATTTAAATTTGATTGACACATGAGGCTCAAGGAACATTTGGAGCAGAAATCAATCAAACACTCACAGCACCAATACACAAAAAATCATACTTTATACCTGTAACTACTACTGCATGTCAAGCCCTAACATCAAATGTTTCACCAACTATGTGGGGACCCTAATTGAATTCCAGAAAATAAAAACAATCGACTATTGATTCATCCAACCTCACTTATAAAGAGAGGCAAGCATTGAAGAACTTGAGCAAGTATCAGGACATCACAATCCGCCCCGCAGACAAAGACAGGGGAATCATTATACAGTACAGGACATTTTGGCTTACAGACAGTAGATTTACCATCAACTGTCTGATTATCAAATATATGAAAAAATTAATGATCCAACTGTCACATACAAAAAAGCCTTGATGAAATCCTCAACAATGTGGCTGATACTCACCTCATCATTTATAAAACTAGGGATGCATTGCTACAATATTGTCATAAGTTCCCTGTGCTATATACCATCCCCAAGCTACTCAAGAATGTGATTACTCCCCTTGGCAGACCGATCATTGCTGCCAGAGATTCATTATACTATGGAGTATCACAGTTCCTGGATTTTTTCCTACTGCCACTAGTGCAAAGACAATCAACCTTCTTCAAGGACACCAGTTGCAGTCATTTTCACCACTACCAAAGAGGCTTCTTATGTGTACAAATGATGTCTTAAGCCTCTATACCAGCATGCCCCATCAGGGCGGGATAGAGGCGACACGTCAGTTTGTCATCCAGAATCCAGAGTACCAGGGTCCTGATATTAGGCTGTTCATCCAGCTATTGGAGTTGACCCTTACAAGGATTTTTTTTTAAATTCCTGCTGACATTTACATCCAATGCTCAGGGTGTGCCATGGGTTCCTGTGTGGCACCCAGTTCTGAAAGTATCTACATGTTTGACGTGGAAAAAGACTTCTTCTTTATGAACCCCAATATTGCTTAACACATACATGTTATACAGATGAGTTTCCTCCTGTGGTCAGACTTGATTAAAACCTTTGAACAGGTCATGGATGAGTTGAACTTGAGAGACACCTGTCAAATTCACCTACGAATACAGCTATGACCAGGTACACTATTTGAACACGGCCATCACTCAAAATAAGGAGTTGGAGCCGCAAACCTCTATCTATTATAAGGAAACATGATGTTGTGAGGACAAGTGAGCTTGCTATGGTGAGTGCTGAATTCTCTATTTTGTATGTATTTGGGTAGGTGGCCATGGGCTGCATGCACCCCACCCTATGAGTGGTGAGTGCAGACACTGCACCCCGCTTCTGGGGTGGCGAGTGCTGTGGTTTTCTATATTTGTTTGTATATTATAAGGAAACAGATAGAAATACCATTATACAGGCAGGAAACCATTATCCCCCTACATTGAAATCAGGTCTGCCTTTCTCACAATTTCTGAGAATCCATTGTATTTGCAGCAATCAGGCTGACACCAAACTTCAAAAAGATAAGATGGGAATTAAGTTCCTGAAAATGGGATATCACTAAAACATTGAATAGAGCCAAAGAAAGAGTTCTGTCAATGGCCCTCATTCCGAGTTGATCGCTCGCTGGCTAGTTTTAGCAGCTGTGCAAACGCTATGCCGCCACCCACTGGGGAGTGTATTTTAGCTTAGCAGAAGTGCGAACACATGTGTAGCCAAGCTCTGCAAAAACAGTTTCTGAGTAGCTCTGAACCTACTCAGCGCTTGAGATCACATCAGCCTATTCGTGTCCGGATTTGACGTCATACACCTGCCCAGCGAACGCCCAGCCACGCCTGCATTTTTTCAGACATGCCTGCGTTTTTGCAAACACTCCCAAAAAACGGTCAGTTGACACCCAGAAACGCCCCCTTCCTGTCAATCTTCTTGCGGCCGTCAGTGCGACTGAAAACTTCACTAGAACAAGTGCACGACCACAATGGGCTTTGTATACATACGTCGCACGTGCGCATTATGGTGCATACGCATGCGCAGAAATGCCGATTTTTAGCCTGATCGCTGCACTGCGAACAATGGCAGCAAGCGATCAAGTTGGAATGAGGGCCAATATCTAGATCTGAAGCTATAATGGTGTCTACTATTAAGCATCCACAGGCGTGGTTGGTGTGGTATCAAGATTTTACTACTGGCAGTCAGGATTTATTGAACAAAGCACGAGCCATTTGGCCTATTGTTTCAGAAGATTGTTCAATCTTTCCATCCTATCATCGGGGTGGAACATTAAAAACACTGTGGTACTCATGATCAACGATATTACGAACTTCAACTGTCTGGTACCAACTCACTTTTTAACAAGAAAAAACGGCATCTGCAGATGCGTGGGCTGAACCACTTGCAGTTATCTAGAGATTGGGAAGAAATGAAATAAATAAATTTGTTAATCTGGGAAATAATTTTCCATCAAATACCCTGTAACGTGATCTAGCCGTTTTGTCATTTATTACATTACAGTAGATGCCCATGCGGGTTGATGTACATCAGGAAAACCACCAGACAACTTAAAACGAGGATGTCTATGCATACGTGGAGCATCAGAGCTGCCATTGAAGGAAAGAGATCAGACCAACCTGTTGCAAGGCATTTGAGATGATTGTCCTAATTTGTCCACAATTACTGTAGATACAAGATGATTGACTGGGATCTGCCTAATCGAAGAGGAGGTGACAGAGGCAGCATTCTGTTACAGCATGGAGCAAGATGGTTTCACACTGTACAGATGGAGCATCCTGGTGGCCTCAACAAGAAACTGTCCTTTATTCCCTTCTTGTAGTGTGAGGTTTGCATTTTAGTGCATCTCTTGGTGTCCCAGTCCCTCGTATATTTGTCTTGTTCTGACCTGGTGGGGATTGCCCTACATAGATATAGCTTGGGCACCAGTACAGTGGAGATCTCAATCATGCACCTTTTACCTTGCTGCTAGACACAATCCATTTGCCTCTACCTGTTACTCTGTGTTTTCGATATAATCATACTGTTATACTGTGGTTATTTGCCCTTAGATAGTATCATTAGATTTAATAACCTCTGATGTTATATGTTCATTCCTTCCAGCTGTGCCTTATATCAGCCATACAACAGTTGTATGATGGCGGGACTGGCGGAAACATGGTCAAACATTGAGGTGATTAGTGTAATCAGATGCCTGCATCTGAAGTGCACGTCAACAGCTAAATTTATCATCAACTTGTCGAGGCATGCGGTAGTAATGCCATGTCACAGAAAAAGCTTTAAGTTTGGTTACAACTGGGACAGTATGACTGATAAGGCACAGTCTAATGGGCGTGAGGAAAAGCAGCTGTCTATCGGCTGTAGCTTGGTGGGATACTAGAAAGAAATAGAGAACTTGACACATCTAAGAGGTCTTGTTAGCTTACTTATTGAACCACCCTCATAAAATTACTACATGTGACTATATATTTAAGGAAATAATATGCACATGGAACATATATCAGCGGATACCTGGCACTAGGTGGAACAAAAATGCTTCTCCTATAACAGGTGAATCACAAAACAGATTATTGCTGTGAATATTATGACTTGTAATAATTAAAGAAAATATTTCAAGTTGTGATATAGCTCACCAACAGAGTAGATACTTGTTGGATTCTATGGTCCAAGATGTTTAGTGTCCCAGAGAGTTGTTAGTCTAAGTATAAGTGGTAAATCAGTGTGCTGCTGAATCCTGCAGTGTAGATGGACACACTGAGTGGCACTCATTCGGCAATGTGATGGCTTTTGTCCCAATGCTTTCATTAGGTGTGTGTGTGTGTGTGGGGGGGGGGGGGGGGGTCTGGGTTTGGCAGCGTGAAAGATTGTGCCTGCAGAGGAGCATTGAGCCTATAACCTGTGCTGGGTTTTGCAGCTGGTGTGTGCAGCACTAGAGGGAGTGTTCAACTGACGGGCAAATTAAAGTGAACAGTGTTTATTTAATAGGTAACAAATAGTCACAGGTAACAAAAGTATCTTTAATGCATTTGTTCCTGAGTGACAGGATATCTTCATGAGCAATGAATATCGGGTTGAAATTGAAGGGCTAAGGATTCCTGGGAACCTCATGATAACACTCATGCTTTATGTCTAATCCAAACCAAAAATGTTAAATATTCTACCAAGTCAGAAGCTTTGTGAATAGGGGCATATACTCGCAGTGCATGACATGTATTGTGCTACCTACTCACTTATTCAGTGCTTATGCCATTAACCTTAACAAATTACCTGGGCACACCTCCCAACTTTGGAAGGAGGTAGAGATTCAGAAACAGTGGTTGGAGCATTGGGGGAAAAGGGCAGAGCCTCATCCCCCTCCCCCCCATCGCGTCATTGTGGGGGGGTGCACTCTCAGTTGCTGGGCTGACCCTCAGCACTGTAAATAGATGGTGCGCGCATGGCATCTATTCTCCTCTTCTCCTATGTGCACATTTCCCGAAACTCCCCGCGCGTGCCGTGGGACACTGCTGGCTGTATCACCCGCTAACACTGACAGTGAGGTTGCATTTCAAAGCTAGGCGATAGTTCCATGAACCTGTTCTTGTGCACGCTCCCCACTCTCCTTCAACACTTGAAAGAAAGCTCATCAGCTTCTGATCTCTGGCTTTCATATTGTCTATTTTCCTGTCTGCTCCCATATTAGTTTAATGTGTACCGACCAGACCTGTGTACAGACCCTGCTTTGCAAATGTCTGTTTGCTAAGAATGGGGCTTGTCTTTTGATCACATTTCTGTCCTGACCTTGCTTGCTACTATTGACTGACCATTTGCCTGCTGTTTAAACCCAGAAGGATGCAATTGCATCATGATTGACAAGCTGTAGGCATCTGGGGGCGGCAGTGCGGCATTGGGGGGAGTGGACTGGGAATTGCAGGCGTGTTTTGAGCTGTTATCAGGGCTGGCCAATGACATCATCTGCATTTCCTGAGATCTGAAACATGGCGGCGGTGTTTAAGTTTTTGCGATGCAAGTAGTATTGCGATCGCATCGCAGGGCAGCGCCACATAGCAAAATCTGCAACCAACTCTGAATAACCCCCTATGTGTGAAAGCCAAGTTGCACCCATTGGGTCGCAGGCGTAGATTAAAAAAAAATGGTTATGAATCTGACTCACCCATAATTGCTCATAGGGGGTAATTCCAAGTTGATCGCAGCAGGATTTTTGATAGCAATTGGGCAAAACCATGTGCACTGCAGGGGAGGCAGATATAACATGTGCAGAAAGAGTTAGATTTGGGTGGGTTATTTTATTTCTGTGCATGGTAAATACTGGTTGCGTTATATCTTTACACTGCAATTTAGATTGCAGATTGAACTCACCACACCCAAATCTAACTCTTTCTGCACATGTTATATCTGCCTCCCCTGCAGTGCACATGGGCCCTCATTCCGAGTTGTTCGCTCGCTAGCTGCTTTTAGCAGCATTGCACACGCTAAGCCGCCGCCCTCTGGGAGTGTATCTTAGCTTAGCAGAATTGCAAACGAAAGATTAGCAGAATTGCGAATAGAAATTTCTTAGCAGTTTCTGAGTAGCTCCAGACTTACTCAGCCATTGAGATCAGTTCAGTCAGTTTCGTTCCTGGTTTGACGTCACAAACACACCCAGCGTTCGCCCACACTCCCCCGTTTCTTCAGACACTCCCGCGTTTTTCCCAGAAACGCCAGCGTTTTTTCGCACACGCCCAAAAAATGGCAAGTATCCACCCAGAAACACCCACTTCCTGTCAATCACAGTACGATCACCAGAACGATGAAAAATCCTTGCTATGCCGTGAGTGAAATACCTAACTTTTGTGTAAAATAACTAAGCACATGCGCTCTGCGAACCTTGCGCATGCGCAGTAAGCAACTAATCGCAATATAGTGAAAATCGGCAACGAGCGAACAACTCGGAATGACCCCCATGGTTTTGCCCAATTGCTAACAAAAATCCTGCTGCGATCAACTTGGAATTACCCCCCATAGTTGCTCAAGTCTAGGACACATTTGCAGTATAAAACATTTTACTATACATCTGCAAAATGGATTTGCATGCAGCTTTTAATCAGGCCCAGCATGTTGATACTTTCTTGCTAAGTGTTAGGAGCGATGACCCCTTCAAATATAAAAGACAGCTCAATGTAACAAGGGCAGATGGAGAGAAAAAGAAAAAGGTAGATTAACCAGGTATCCAATATGTTTACATAAGAACCATTTTGTTTTTTTAATCTGGGGGAGTAGGCATTCATGTATTTTATATTGTTTCTCATGATTTGACAGCTACTTTGAATCAATAAACTATTTTTGTCATAAAATTTACAATCTTACAATATGTAATATCCTGCAATGTACAGGCTGTTTGGGATTTTCTGCGAGTCTGCACATATTTTTAAAGTGGCAATCACTTACAAGGCAAAACTGACCTGGTTTTGCCTTGTAAATGATTTCCATTTAAAAAATACGGACAGACTTGTAGAAATTCTTGAACAGCCTGCATATTGCTTGCTATTACATAGTGCCCATGATCTCTCTCAAAGGGTCTTGTGTTATTTAGCACTGCTCGTGCTCCACTGTCGAGCAAACACTATTATGATCAACTATGGGTAATTCAGTTGTATGCAACTCAGTAACTTCCAGCTGAAGGGATGTTAATAGATGGCAATGGGGTGTTCCCATATAGGATAAGTTGAGGGAGAGCATGACCTTGCAGGCACAATTGATGGCTATGATGAGTTGTGTGAATGGAAAGATCCATCTGGTTTCATAAAGTTCTTGTGAAATGTCAACACAGAATCGTAAACACACCAGGCAAAATAATATGGAATGTGGAAAGACAGGTGGTAAAAGTTCAACGATGCGGGACGTGACTGAGTGGCAGAAGTGAGCCATTTTTTTGGCTGAAAGCACTGCTATAGCCTGGAGGAGGTGTCAGTGTTTGTTGGTATACCCCCCAGAGACAGTGAGTAGTATCCATCTACAGTGGAAGAAGCATGAACACCAAGAATCTCAGCAACAGAACAGTAGCTAAAATGATTTGATTGGTTTGCAGAGCACCAGACTGACGTGTCAAATCTCACATGGCCCTCCAATTCACCAAATCTGGGACTTTGGAACTGATTGGCTGGGTCCAGCATTATACTGTTGCAGCAGTTCCTGATACATTTGGAACAGATTGGTGCGATATGCAGGCATGCTGGGGGCTGCCCAGCTAAGGGCAAAGCCGTCCAGCATGTGTGTGGCGCCACCCCATGATGCGCTCACAATTGGGAACGCATCAATTAGAGGTTGACCCCTGCCTGCGAAGTCTGGCTGTGCTGGCAGGCAGTCCAGCGCAGTGTCGTCACTACGTGTGTGCCAGGTATGCCTGGCACACAGCGCAGTCAGCTAGAGAGCGTAACTGCCCCCATTCCCTAAAGTCAGCGGCTTGTAATGAGTCAAATTGACTCATTACAAGCCGCCTGTGCCGGAGGAGAGGAGCAGCGGAGAAGGAAGAGGAGGGATGGAGCCGCAGCAGTGCTATGTAATTGGTGGTGGCACAGCTGCAGCAGTCCCTCTCCTTCCACATAGGCTGGACGCCGCTGCTGTGAATGCTGGGACGGGCTTCCCTCATCCCAGCATCCACAGTGGCAGCGGCCAGCCAATGTGGAAGGAGAGGGACAGCTGCAGCGGCGCTGCCGGCAATTACAGTGCGCTGCTGCGGCTCCCAAGTCCCCTTCCTCTTCCTTCTCCCCTGCCAGTACCGAGGAGCCCGACTGCCTGAGCCAGTCGGGTTGTCTACCTAATGTGAAAAAGGGGACGCTGTCTGCCGTAATGTGTAAAAAGGGGAAGCTGTCTGCCATAATGTGTAAAAAGGGAACGCTGTCTGCCGTAATGTGTAAAAACGGTGACTATCTGCCGTAATGTGTAAAAATGGTGACTATCTGCCGTAATGTGTAAAAAGGGGACGCTGTCTGCCGTAATGTGTAAAAAGGGGGACGCTGTCTGCTGTACTGTGTAGAAAATAAGATTTTACTCACCGGTAAATCTATTTCTCGTAGTCCGTAGTGGATGCTGGGTACTCCGTAAGGACCATGGGGAATAGACGGGCTCCGCAGGAGACTGGGCACTTTAAGAAAGAATTAGTACTACTGGTGTGCAATGCTCCTCCCTCTATGCCCCTCCTCCAGACCTCAGTTAAGGAAACTGTGCCCGGAAGAGCTGACATTACAAGGAAAGGATTTTGGAATCCAGGGTAAGACTCATACCAGCCACACCAATCACACCGTATAACTTGTGATAACATACCTAGTTAACAGTATGAACAACAACAGAGCATCAAACAACGGATGCCAACATAACATAACCCCTTATTAAGCAATAACTATATACACGTATTGCAGAAAGTCCGCACTTAGGACGGGCGCCCAGCATCCACTACGGACTACGAGAAATAGATTTACCGGTGAGTAAAATCTTATTTTCTCTAACGTCCTAGTGGATGCTGGGGACTCCGTAAGGACCATGGGGATTATACCAAAGCTCCCAAACGGGCGGGAGAGTGCGGATGACTCTGCAGCGCCGAATGGGCAAACACAAGGTCCTCCTCAGCCAGGGTATCAAACTTGTAGAATTTTGCAAAGGTGTTTGAACCCGACCAAGTAGCTGCTCTGCAAAGCTGTAATGCCGAGACCCCTCGGGCAGCCGCCCAAGAAGAGCCCACCTTCCTTGTGGAATGGGCTTTTACTGATTTTGGATGCAGCAATCCCGCCGCAGAATGAGCCTGCTGAATCGTGTTACAGATCCAGCGAGCAATAGTATGCTTTGAAGCAGGAGCACCCAGCTTGTTGGATGCATACAGGATAAACAGCGAGTCAGTTTTCCTGACTCCAGCCGTTCTGGTCACACAAATCTTCAAAGCCCTGACTACATTTTGGATGCAGCAATCCCGCCGCAGAATGAGCCTGCTGAATCGTGTTACAGATCCAGCGAGCAATAGTATGCTTTGAAGCAGGAGCACCCAGCTTGTTGGATGCATACAGGATAAACAGCGAGTCAGTTTTCCTGACTCCAGCCGTTCTGGTCACATAAATCTTCAAAGCCCTGACTACATCGAGCAACTTGGAATCCTCCAAGTCACGAGTAGCCGCAGGCACCACAATAGGTTGGTTCAAATGAAAAGATGACACCACCTTCGGCAGAAATTGTGGACGAGTCCGTAATTCTGCCCTGTCCATATGGAAAACCAGATAGGGGCTTTAACATGACAAAGCCGCCAATTCTGACACCCACCTAGCCGAAGCTAAGGCCAATAGCATGACCACTTTCCACGTGAGATACTTTAGCTCCACGGTCTTAAGTGGCTCAAACCAGTGGGATTTCAGGAAACCCAACACCACGTTGAGATCCCAAGGTGCCACTGGTGGCACAAAAGGGGGCTGAATATGCAGCACTCCCTTAACAAACGTCTGAACCTCAGGAAGAGAAGACAGTTCTTTTTGAAAGAAAATGGATAGGGCTGAAATCTGGACATTTATGGATCCCAATTTCAAGCCCATAGTCACTCCTGACTGTAGGAAGTGCAGGAACCGGCCCAGCTGGAATTCCTCTGTAGGGGCCTTCCTGGCCTCACACCAAGCAACATATTTTCGCCATATACGGTGATAGTGTTTTGCTGTCACGTCCTTCCTAGCCTTTATTAGCGTAGGAATAACTTCATCCGGAATGCCTTTTTCCGCTAGGATCCGGCGTTCAACCGCCATGCCGTCAAACGCAGCCGCGGTAAGTCTTGGAACAGACAGGGCCCCTGTTGCAACAGGTCCTGTCTGAGAGGCAGAGGCCATGGGTCCTTTGTGAGCATTTCTTGCAGTTCCGGGTACCAAGTCCTTCTTGGCCAATCCGGAACAATGAGTATTGTTCTCACTCCTCTTTTTCTTAGATTCTCAGCACCTTGGGTATGAGAGGAAGAGGAGGAAATACATAGACCGACTGGAACACCCACGGTGTTACTAGTGCGTCCACAGCTATCGCCTGAGGGTCCCTTGACCTGGCGCAATACCGTTTTAGCTTTTTGTTGAGGCGGGATGCCATCATGTCCACCTGTGGCAGTTCCCATCGATTTGTAATCTGCGTGAATACTTCTTGATGAAGTCCCCACTCTCCCGGGTGGAGGTCGTGCCTGCTGAGGAAGTCTGCTTCCCAGTCGTCCACTCCCGGAATGAACACTGCTGACAGTGCTTGCACGTGATTCTCCGCCCAATGAAGAATCCAGGTGGCTTCCGCCATCGCCACCCTGCTTCTTGTGCCGCCCTGACGGTTTACATGAGCCACTGCGGTGATGTTGTCTGACTGAATCAGCACCGGTTAGTTGCGAAGCAGAGGCTTTGCTTGACTCAGGGCGTTGTATATGGTCCTTAGTTCCAGGATATTGATGTGCAGACAAGCCTCCTGACTTGACCACAACCCTTGGAAGTTTCTTCCCTGAGTGACTGCCCCACCTCCTCGGAGGCTTGCATCCGTGGTCACCAGGACCCAGTCCTGTATGCCGAACCTGCGGCCCTCGAGAAGGTGAGCACTCCAGACCACTTGTCCAACAGATCCCCCTGAAAGATCCTCGCATGGAACCTGCCGAAGGGAATGGCTTCGTATGACGCCACCATCTTTCTCAGGACTCGCGTGCAGTGATGCACCAACACCTGTCTTGGCTTTAAGAGGTCTCTGACTAGAGTCACGAGCTCCTGAGCCTTCTCCGCCGGGAGAAACACCTTCTTCTGGTCTGTGTCCAGAATCATGCCCAGAAAGGGCAGACGCGTCGTAGGAATCAGCTGCGACTTTGGGATATTCAGAATCCAGCCGTGCTGTTGCAACACTTCCTGAGAGTGTGCTACGCTGATCAGCAACTGCTCTCTGAACCTCACCTTTATGAGGAGATCGTCCAAGTATGGGATAATTGTGACCCCTTGCTTTCGAAGGAGCACCATCATTTCCGCCATTACCTTGGTAAATATTCTCGGTGCCGTGGACAGACCAAACGGCAACGTCTGGAATTGGTAATGACAGTCCTGTACCACAAATCTGAGGTACTCTTGATGAGGTGGATAAATGGGGACATGCAAGTAAGCATCCTTGATGTCCAGAGACACCATAAAATCCCCCTCTTCCAGGCTTGCAATGACCGCTCTGAGCGATTCCATTTTGAACTTGAATCTTTTCAGATAAATGTTCAGGGACTTTAAATTCAATATGGGTCTGACCGAACCGTCCGGTTTCGGTACCACAAACATTGTGGAATAGTAACCCCTTCCCTGTTGAAGGAGGGGAACCTTTACCACCACCTGCTGGAGATATAACTTGTGAATTGCCGCTAACACTACCTCCCTTTCCATGGGGGAAGCTGGCAGGGCCGATTTGAGGTAACGGTGAGGGGGCATCACTTCGAATTCCAGCTTGTATCCCTGAGACACAATCTGTGTAGCCCAGGGATCCACCTGTGAGCGAACCCATTGGTGGCTGAAATTTCGGAGACGCGCCCCCACCGCTCCCGGCTCCACCTGTGGAGCCCCAGCGTCATGCGGTGGATTTAGTGGAAGCCGGGGAGGACTTCTGTTCCTGGGAACTAGCTGTATGGTGCAGCTTCTTTCCTCTACCCCTGCCTCTGGCAAGAAAGGATGCACCTCTGACTTTCTTGCTTTTTTGTGATCGAAAGGACTGCATTTGGTAATACGGTGCTTTCTTAGGCTGTGAGGGGATATATGGCAAAAAATTTGACTTCCCAGCCGTAGCTGTGGAAACTAGGTCCGAGAGACCGTCCACAAACAATTCCTCACCCTTATAAGGTAAAACCTCCATGTGCTTTTTAGAGTCGGCATCACCTATCCATTGCTGAGTCCACAGGACCCTTCTGGTAGAAATCGACATTGCATTTATTCTAGAGCCCAGTAGGCAAACGTCCCTCTGGGCATCCCTCATATATAGGACAGCGTCTTTTATATGCCCAAGGATCAGTAAAATAGTATCCTTGTCCAAGGTATCCAGTTCCTCAGACAGAGTATCTGTCCATGCTGCTACAGCACTACACATCCAGGCCGACGCAATTGCCGGCCTCAGTAGAGTACCTGAATGTGTATAAACAGACTTCAGGATACCTTCCTGCTTCCTATCCGCAGGATCCTTTAGGGAGGCCCTATCCTGTGACGGCAGAGCCACCTTCTTAGATAAGCGTGTCAGAGCTTTGTCTACCCTAGGGGAGGATTCCCAGCGCATCCTGTCCGTTGGCGGGAAAGGGTACGCCATAAGTAACCTTTTGGAAATCAGCACTTTCCTATCAGGAGAATCCCACGCTTTTTCACATAACTCATTTAACTCATGTGAAGGGGGAAAAGTCACCTCTTGCTTTTTCTCCCCAAACATATAAACCCTCTTGTCAGGGACAGGGTTTACCTCTGATATGTGCAATACATCCTTCATTGCTATAATCATGTAGCGGATGGCTTTAGCCATTTTAGGCTGCAATTTTGCATCATCACCATCGACACTGGAGTCAGAATCCGTGTCGATATCTGTGTCAACAATTTTGGATAGTGGGTGCTTCTGAGACCCTGACGGCCTCTGCGCTGTAGGATCAGGCATGGGCTGAGACCCCGACTGTCCCAAGGCTTCAGCTTTATCCAACCTTTTATGCAAGGAGTTTACATTATCATTTAACACCTTCCACATATCCATCCAATCAGGTGTCGGCGCCATCGGCGGAGACACCACATTCATCTGCACCTGCTCTGCCTCCACATAGCCCTCCTCGTCAAACATGTCGACACAATCGTACCGACACACCACACACACAGGGGATGCTCTATATGAGGACAGGACCCCCACAAGGCCTTTTGGAGAGACAGAGTATGCCAGCACACACCCCAGCGCTATATAACCCAGGAATTACACAGTAACTTAGTGTTTACCCAGTAGCTGCTGTATATATGATTAATGAGCTAAATTTATGTGCCCCCCTCTCTTTTTACCCTCTTTCTACCGTGAGTCTGCAGGGGAGAGCCTGGGGAGCTTCCTCTCAGCGGAGCTGTGGAGAGAAAATGGCGCTGGTGAGTGCTGAGGAAGAATCCCCGCCCCCTCAGCGACGGGCTTCTGTCCCGCGATTTGGTGTAAAAAATGGCGGGGGCTCATGCATATATACAGTGCCCAGCTGTATATATGCTGCTTTTTGCCAGGAGGTACTCAATTGCTGCCCAGGGCGCCCCCCCTGCGCCCTGCACCCTACAGTGACCGGAGTGTGTGGGTTAGTGTGGGAGCAATGGCGCACAGCTGCAGTGCTGTGCGCTACCTCATATGAAGACATGAGTCTTCTGCCCGCGATTTTGACGTCTTCTTGCTTCACCTGCCGGCTTCAGTCTTCTGGCTCTGCGAGGGGGACGGCGGCGCGGCTCCGGGAACGGACGACCAAGGTTAAGTTCCTGTGTTCGATCCCTCTGGAGCTAATGGTGTCCAGTAGCCTAAGAAGCGCAACCTAGCCGCAGTTAGTAGGTTTGCTTCTCTCCCCTCAGTCCCACGTAGCAGAGAGTCTGTTGCCAGCAGAAGCTCTCTGAAAATAAAAAACCTAACTAAAATACTTTCTTAATAGCAAGCTCAGGAGAGCTCACTAAAATGCACCCAGCTCCTTCCGGGCAGATTCTAACTGAGGTCTGGAGGAGGGGCATAGAGGGAGGAGCCAGTGCACACCAGTAGTACTAATTCTTTCTTAGAGTGCCGTCTCCTGCGGAGCCTGTCTATTCCCCATGGTCCTTACGGAGTCCCCAGCATCCAATAGGACGTTAGAGAAATAGGATTTTAATTACCTACTGGTAAATCCAATTCTCGTAGTCCGTAGAGGATGCTGGGGTCCATTTTAGTACCATGGGGTATAGATGGTTCCGCAGGAGCCTTCGGCACTTTAAGACTTTTCAACAGTGTGAAATGGCTCCTCCCTCTATGCCCCTCCTCCAGACCCCTGTAAATGCCATATTGCTTTCTTAAAAATATTTAAAATGCCCGCTCTAATATATAGTGTAAACGCCTGCACCTCTTTTTACCATGTGCCATGAATGTGCACTATACATAGCAAAACACTGCATCCCATAAGAGAAAACAATACACCCACACATTATCTGAGTTCCAAAGCTCATTGATGTATATATTTGTTATTAAAAGGATATGTATTCAATATATTACAATGTACAAGATACACATAATTACATGATTACAATTTATACAGTAAGCAGTTAATACATACAGTTACAGGCTAGCGATACAATACCATTCCCTCAATGCACCTTATATTTCTCCCTTTCAGCAAATAAATACAGGAACTGATCTGGCAGCAACTCCATCATCCTCTGGGACAAAACAGCAACTGCCTCCTGTGTGATCAGCAATGTGTTATCTAGTTTTTGGGGGAGGGGACTTTCTCATTCATGATGAGTCACTAGTCTATTTGTATATGCTCCCACAGGTTCAGCCTTGAAGACATCCAAAGGAGCTGGCCTGAGCTTCCTGTCCACTACCTGTTTGGAATATCTATTGTTCTAATAAAAGTGATTTTACCTTTCATACATTTAATCATAACTATTTGTTGCAATGTCCTACAACTTAATAACAAGTATCAAATTAATCTACACATTGATCTTGTTGCTTTAATAGTAAATATGACAGGTCTATCTTGCTTCGTTCAAATTAACATACATGACATTACTTCATTATATAATTTTAAATCATCATGATGTCTGGCGCTTGATATTACTATAATTATGTACTGTATGAAATAAGTGTCGACTCCATCTCTGTGGCATGTCCGTGTAAATGCGTGTGTTACCATATTTTGCTGTGCTCGCTGCGCGTATTTGCAAGTATAGCGACTTATAATGTGTGTAGTTTGTATGTTCTTATTATGTAATATTTTTACTTCGACAGTCCACCCTTTGGCAGTAAACAATAACTGCCATCAATTATTAACATAAGAAAAAAAATATTTCATACAATAATCGGTGACCTAGACACAAGTATGTATTCATTTCGCAAATCAGACACTTGGCTATATTTGGGGAAGACAGGGAGGAGGACGAGACATCCTCTATATGCACTCGGCGGTCACGGGACCACTGGTTGGGTGTGGGACAACATTCAACCTATAGAGTATGCTGGGACAGTGCTTTGGCCTATAATGTCTGACTTGCGACAAACATTTCACACATACATGTACCTACGTCTTTGTACACTGATGTTTGGATTCGATTGAGGTTCTGCTGGGTAGATGAAGAAGACACAAACAAATTGTGAAAGTAACATATAAAATTTTCATGATCTACATATTCCTATCATTTTCTGAACATTGTTTCCATTTCTGGAACGTATGCTAGGTCTGTTTAATAATTGAACAAAGGTTATAAGTAGTGTCCTTCTTAAATAACATAAACCTTCGGAGTTCGGGGTGAGCCACTCATAAACCTCTCTTCCACATATATTAATGAGCTCTTTATCTGCAATGTGTGAATAGCCATTGTCTGATTGTTCCTGATTACCTCCGATCTCCATAACTACAAGACTTTTGATTTTTCTATGACTTTAACAAACTGATCGGCTAATCCTGGGATCCTTTAAGGAAATCACTCCTTCCTCCAGAACCAGTTCCAGTCCCACACTCACCTCGCAAAAATAGAATATCCTGAAAAAAAATGTTTGTCAGCGGGAAAGAGAGAAAAGAGAAATAGAACAAAACAACTGTTGTTCATAACAAATCAATTACAATGACTGGTCTTTCTGCAATCCTTTAGTACACTCAGGTAGTGTTCAACAGTGCCGCCTCTCAGTCTTCACGGAGCAGAGTCTCTGGTGATACTTTTGCGATCTCACTCCATTTACGAGTTCCTTCCGGACTACCGACTTTCCTGCAATGGGAATCGTGGACACAAGTCTCTCTCTCGGCTACTTTCACTGGGATAGTGCTGTCAACAAAACTTGGTATGGTCCTTCCCACATGTCTATTAGGCAACCTGAGCATAAGAACAATCACACAGTCTCTTGGTTCACAATCAAGACAGTTAGTATTTGGCATACCAGCAATCAACAGTTTAAAGTTCTTTTGTCAAGTTCTCAAATGCTGGCTCAATAAGGTACTGTACTGTCACCTCATTGGTGTATTTCTGATCATTGGGGGTCATTCCGAGTTGTTCGCTCGTTGCCGATTTTCGCTATACTGCGATTAGTCGCTTACTGCGCATGCGCTTTGTTATTTTACACAAAAGTTAGGTATTTTACTCACGGCATAGCAAGGATTTTTCATCGTTCTGGTGATCGTAGTGTGATTGACAGGAAGTGGGTGTTTCTGGGCGGAAACTGTCCGTTTTCTGGGAGTGTGCGAAAAAACGCTGGCGTTTCTGGGAAAAACGCGGGAGTGTCTGAAGAAATGGGGGAGTGTCTGGGCGAACGCTGGGTGTGTTTGTGATGTCAAACCAGGAACGAAACTGACTGAACTGATCGCAATGTAGGAGTAAGTCTAGAGCTACTCAGAAACTGCTGAGAAATTTCTATTCGCAATTCTGCTAATCTTTCGTTCGCAATTCTGCTATGCTAAGATACACTCCCAGACGACGGCGGCTTAGCGTGTGCAATGCTGCTAAAAGCAGCTAGCGAGCGAACAACTCGGAATGAGGGCCATTGTGCGGATCAATCATGACATGAGGTTGTCTTCCAAAAACAACCAAAAAGACACAAATACCAAAACAAAATTCCAAGAGGGTGATTCGTTGAGTGAAGATCTAAGAGTGGTTCCGATGCTACATAATACTAGTGGCAGTATCTATGATCACAATAGTACAATTTCAAGCTTTGCTCCTACTTCTAGGTGTACCATAATCTACATACAAATTTCTGCGCAATTTTTCCTTGCGGTAAACACAACAGCATCCGTGGCGGCAGGAAATGCCTCTACCCAGTTTGAGAAAACATTAGTGCACACCAATACATAACAATATTTCCTAAAGGGTGTTAACTGTACGAAGTCAATTTGTATTTCCTGAAAAGATCCGTCTGCAGGAGGGATATGGGATGGCTCTGTTGGTATTGCTTTACCAATATTCTTCCTCAAGCAAGCAAGACAGGTCATTGCTCTCTTACCTGCATGAGAATAGAATCCTGGCGCACACCAGTAGGCTCTCATCAGCCTGCACATACCCTCTTTGCCTAGATGAGTCAGACCGTGTGCCACCTCAGCTAGACTTAGAAGGTATGCTCTGGGGGCTACTGGCCACCTGTCCACAGTCCTGAGGACTCCTGGCCATACTCCTTTGTCCTTAAGACTGCCTTTTCCTGTAGGGAACATACATTTTTCATTTTAATTTACTATTGTGTGTTTGCAATGTAGAGTACCATGAGCATAACTCAAAAAAAAAAAAAAAATCTCTAGAGGAGAAAAGGAAGAAAATTAAAAAGAAAATGTCAGGTTTGCCATTCACCAACAGGCATATCAGTGTCTATACAAAATTTCCCTTCACCAGTATTCCCTTTCTCCACCATTTGTGCATGACAAGGCACACTGCAGTAACACTGGTGTTATCGTGCTGTTGAGATATACTGGGTTTGGGCAGAACTCTGAAGGACCTAGGCATGTGGAGTTTGAACTGTAATTGGGTCCATGTATTGTACCACCCTGTGTGAACGCAAAAGATGAAGAGGAAACTGTAGAGAAACAGAATAGAGGTTGGTGACAGATGAGTTTGTAGAGGTGAAGATTTTATAAAAATTTGACAACTGGATTGGGCACTACGGGGAAGTGATTCTCTACTTGGTCTACTCCCCTTAAAACAAATTCTGTGTTTATCGTATCGCTATTGGGACTATTCCAGCCATCAATCCAGTGTCCTGTCCATCCTAAGTTCATAGGGAACCCGGTATCTGTGAAATAATTTCCTCTACCTGTGATGGACATGCATCTAGAACAGTAGAATACGACATTAGTCTTCGTGGGTGTCTAACATAATTTGTACTTCCTGAGCGGGAGCACAGTATATGTAGATCATATCTAACAAAATTAGGTTAATCAGGGACCATTTCAGCAAGGAAAAAGAAGCAAACGTTTAGAGGCCCCATCTTAACCCCAGCAAGTTTTGTCAAAGGGTAATGTTGCATTTATTTTGTTCTTCCCATTAGCCAAATCTGTGTTTTCTATATGGCTTATGATTCCTTACTATATGTCCCTTGGTCCTGTCTATGTGTTTAATAATGTGGCTTGTGTTTTCTGTCTAGGGGGTCTATATTGACTATGTGTCCTACTACTCCTACAATCTCTGGCAAAATGCCCTTCCTTCCTACAAGTGTAACATATTATTGACCATTAGGGATCTGGGGTTTGGACTGATGGGTCTTTCCTGTATGTGCCAGTATACTTACCGTCCTCAACCTCTCCACCTGTTGTTCTCTGCGCCTAGCACTATTCTTGTGATGTTCAATAGCACACTATCTAAAGATTAGCTACTGTGACCCCTTTCCAATTTTGCAAAGAAGTCTGCACCCTGACACTCAATGCCTTATTGAGCCCGTCCATTTGCACAGAGACAGCCACCTCCCATTTGCCGAATTAGTGTTTACCAGTGGTCTTATCCAGATGGAGAGTTTTCTATTACTTCAAAAGACAAAAAAATGTTTTAACAAGCTTCTAGGTCATGCGAAGTATTCATTCAATCCTTCTCATCCTGTATTAAGGGTCTGTACATGGTCCAACAAACATTTCCGAGCTCATCTTGACTAGGGGCATTACTAGGAATGAATACTTCTTATATGGTAACTGAAAGAAATACCCGGGGGTTACCTTGTCTCTGTCCGCTTTCCTACTGGCAAATACTAATGTGCGGACAGGTTTTTCTCCATTTCTGGCGTTACTTTCTTGATTTTTTTTTGGGGGGGGGGGTTTAGTGTATACGTACACAAATGATACCATACTTACCTGTTCCACTGGTCTCAGCCACTTCCCCCACAGGCTACTGCTCTTCTTTTACCGGTTGGATACTCCTCTGGGTACATGAGAAATGGTTGAAAACAATCAGGTCACCTTCTCCTCCTAAATAAAACTTCAACATTCATTAGTACATATATAGGTTAGTGTCATATTTTTCATGTTTTTATTATTTTCTATAATTTGTATGCTGGCCGTAACTGCTTCCACATCTACATATGGCAATGTACTTGCATTCTCTTTTTTTTTGTCTTCCTACTTTTTTATTGTTGCTACAAGTTCAAACAGTTCTTATATTTCCATTCTTGTCTTATATGACTTTGGTTAGACATACCACCTGCAATACCTTAGGATCAAACTCACCAACCCCCTCTTGCTGCCACAGGTTTAAACACTTTGTATGTCTGACCCTTTGTTTTCTGGATTTTATCAGACATATTTTACTGCTTACATTCTGCAGTACCTCTGGTTCAAAGCTGCCCACCTTAGGGAATGGTACCCTATATTTGTCAGTCATACGTACCTATTCAGACAAAAATTCTTCAGTGTGTGGACCATATTTTCCACACATAACAAACCTCGCTGACCCCTTGGGCCACGGCTCTTCAACCTAAACCCTGGCTACCATACGTCCACCGCTTGTGCAATTGGATCCGATCATGGACTTTTTCCTTTTACGCAATCCCCAATGCACGACACAGATAGACGGTGAAAGTTCTTAGAGCGCTTTCAGCCATGACTCACTCCAATAGTGACCACTGCGTACCCAGTGAGGTCGACCTAATAGGTTTATATTTACTGGCAGTGCTAGGAGTGACTTACCTTTTCCAGCAAATATCCACCGCTGGAGATTTTCCTGAGAGAGACCAGCAAAAACTCCCTATACACTTTTTATACACAAATCACGCTTGCGTATGCTCTACACAGTGCTAATGATACCGCGATTTTACGCAAAAAAACTCGTAAAAGGGATATCAAGTTCCGCTATTTATCGCACCCACAAACGCGCGGTCCAATCGCACAGCGTAAAGGTACTTGTTACTTATCTGCCGTACGACCACTGGAATCACAAGCTGCAAAACTTCAGCCGGAGCGTATCAAAAAAACTACATGGGTCACAATTCCCTACCATGCTCCTGTGTAAGTCTCCTCACGACTTACGTATTTCAAATCCTATGCTAACGTGAGTCAGCCGCCTCATGCCACCAAGCCTCCACTCACTTGGTGTACCACACGACGGGATCCTGAATTCCGGGGTTCGAATCCACTCACTCCTACGTTCGCTCAGTCAAATACACTTTGTTTTTCTGTACAGAAAATTTTAATTCATTCAGATTGGCAGTTTTACCCCCAGAGGCAATACAGTTTTTAAACTAAATTTAGAGTAACCTGCGTTTGAAATCGGATAGTTATGTGCTATTGTATTAAATGTCTACTATCCCACCTTAATTGAACAAATATCATATGCTTTTATTATGCGCACACAACCCTACGCAAACTTGCGTAATTACGCAACCGTGTGTACCTCTATGCCACGTGTGCGGCCTTGTGCCACGTGCACGTTTTTGTACGCTGTCCTCACGTTCCGTACCACGTGTACCAATGTGCGTACGCAATAAAACAAACCACACAGTCTCTATAAATGTGAGCAATACTAACTATAATCGCTCACTTAGCACAACACCCAGTTTTTCTTTTCTGTATAAACCTTTAACGACCGTGCCAGACTTGCATGTTGTGCTTTATATTTACTTCCTTAAACACTGTTATTTCAGTTTTAACTATATAGCAACAAATGTATCCGGTTTCACACAGATCTATAATGACTGCAATAATCTATAATTTAAATGATATGATTCAGAATGGATAGCTATCTTGCAGAACATATACTGATATAAATATACACATAATTATAATAATATTATAGATATATGTACCATTCACTGGTCTCCTATGAGACTGCTTACATTCTGCAGTACCTCTGGTTCAAAGCTGCCCTATAGCAAACAGAGAGTAAACTAAATCCTGGGAAAGAAGAAGAAAAAAAAAGTATTTTTTTCTTTTCTTTTTTGTGTGCAATTTCTTACACCAAGCCAAGCATTTATCTCACCATTTACTCTCACTAGGCCCAATTGAAACTATTTGTAATTGACTATGGCTGGGTTAAATAAATGCATTAGTAACTCATAAATGGTGCTTGATGTGACCAAGAAAACTGATTGTTCTGAGCAGACTGAAAATCAGCTATTTAGAAAATGACCTTCCTAAAATGGCCACTTCTCCTCACCCTTCCACATCCATGAGGTTTACACAAAATAGTGGACAGGCCATGTGGTTAGTCCAAAATTGAGGTCAGACCATGCGGCTTCCTTTGTCACAAAGAAATCACACATTATACAAGCACCAGAAGTTATTTTAGGCCTGAGTTAAAAAAAAAAAACCTATATCAAGGCTATGCAGCAACTTTTACATGTACTTTTAAACCTACTTAACAGATAAACAATCCAATCTGAAGCAAACACAATATGACTTATTTGAACTTTGTTTTGCAACAATAAAAATACATTTTAGCATTTTAAATATTATATGAAACGCATTGTCCCTTGAAATTTCGTATCATTGGCTTACTGATATCACAACAATATACACGGATATGATTTTCTCAGCTTTACGATGCGTCCACCACAAGCTGATCGACCACATCGTCACGTTTATAATGTACAGTGTATCATTAAGACCATGATATCGTGGACCAGCCCCCATGTGTGAATGCCAAATTGCTTTCTTAAAATATTTAAAATGCCCGCTCTAATATATATTGTAAATGCCTGCACCTCTTATTACCATGTGCCATGAATGTGCGCTATACGTAGCAAAACACTGCATCCCATAAGAGAAAACAATACACCCACACATTATCTGAGTTCCAAAGCTCATTGATGTATATATTTGTTATTAAAAGGATATGTATTCAATATATTACAATGTACAAGATACACATAATTACATGATTACAATTTATACAGTAAGCAGATAATACATACAGTTACAGGCTAGCGATACAATACCATTCCCTCAATGCATCTTATATCTCTCCATTTCAGCAAATAAATACAGGAACTGGTCTGGCAGCAACTCCATCATCCTCTGGGACAAAGCAGCAACTGCCTCCTGTGTGATCAGCAATGTGTTATCTAGTTTTTGGGGGAGGGGACTTTCTCATTCATGATGAGTCACTAATCTATTTGTATATGCTCCACAGGTTTAGCCTTGAAGACATCCAAAGGGGCTGGCCTGAGCTTTCTGTCCACTACCTGTTTGGAATATCTATTGTTCTAATAAAAGTGATTTTACCTTTCATACATTTAATCATAACTATTTGTTGCAATGTCCTACAACTTAATAACAAGTATCAAATTAATCTACACATTAATCTGGTTGCTTTAATAGTAAATATGACATGTCTATCTTGCTTCGTTCAAATAATACACATACATGACATTACTTCATTATATAATTTTAAATCATCATGATGTCTGGCGCTTGATATTATTATAATTATGTACTGTATGAAATAAGTGTCGAATCCATCTCTGTAACAGGTCCATGTAAATGCATGTGTTACCATATTTTGCTGTGCTCGCTGCGCATATTTGCAAGTATAGCGACTCATAATGTGTGTAGTTTGTATGTTCATTTTATGTAATATTTTTGACTTCGACACCCCAGTATAGGAACTGTGCCCGAGGAGATGGACAACTTTGAGAGAAGAATTTACATTAAACTAGTGGCGAGATTCACACCAGCTCACTCCATACAAAATATGCCGCCTAACATGGCTTTAAACATAACCCATGCTAACGTGCATGCATAACGCAACAGCTGTGAACATCTTAACACATGAGAACCTGTGTAAAAAGATAAAACGTAATTCTGCAGGAAAAATTAGCACTGGGCGGGCGCCCAGCATCCTCTACGGACTACGAGAAAGGGATTTACCGGTAGGTAATTAAAATCTTATTTTCTCTTACGTCTTAGAGGATGCTGGGATCCATTTTAGTACCATGGGGATGTACCAAAGCTCCCAGTACGGGCGGGAAAGTGATAATGTTCCTGTAGAACTGACTGACAAAACTGAAGGTCGTCAGCAGCCAAGGTGTCAAACCTGTAAAACTTAGCAAACGTGTTTGCCCCTGACCAAGTAGCTGCTCGGCAAATTTTCAATGCTGAGACACCCCGGGCAGCCGCCCAGGAAGAACCCACTTTCCTTGTAGAGTGGGCCTATACCGAACTCGGTAACGCCAATCCTACCGTGGAATAATCTTGCTGAATGGTACCTCTGATCCAGCACGCAATAGTCTGCTTAGAAGCAGGACCCCCAATCTTGTTGGGGTCATAGATGACAAACAAAGATTCTGTTTTCCTTATCCGAGCCGTTCTTGTAACATAAGTCCTCAATGCTCTGACGACATCCAAGGACTTTGAAACAGCTGAGGTGTCAGAAGCCACTGGCACCACCACAGGCTGGTTGATATGGAAATAAGACACAACCTTCCACAGTTCAGCTCTATCTTTATGAAAAATCAAATAAGGACTCTTGTGTGACAGAGCTCCTAATTCAGACACTCGTCTGCCTGAGGCCAAGGCCAACAGCATGACCACTTTCCAAGTGAGAAACTTGAACTCTACCTCCTGTAGAGGCTCAAACCAGTCCGATTTACAGAACTGCAACACCACATGAAGATCCCATGGCACCGCAGGAGGCACAAAGGGAGGTTGGATGCGCAGAAAACCCCTTCACGAACGTCTGGACCACAGGAAGGGAAGCCAATTGTTTCTGAAAGAAAATGGACAAGGCCGAAATTTGGACCTTGATAGACCCTAATCTCAAGCCAGCATCCACACCCGCCTGTAGAAATAGGAGAAGACGTCCTAATTTAAACTCCACCGCAGGAGACTTCTTGGATTCACCCCAAGATACATATTTTCTCCAAATACGATGGTAATGTTTGGACGTTACCCCTTTCCTGGCCAGAATAAGTGTGGGAATGACTTCATTGGGAATACCCTTACGGGCTAGGATCTGGTGTCAACAGCCATGCCGTCAAACGCAGCCGCAGTAAGTCTTGATAAACAAACGGCCCCTGCTGAAGCAGGTCCTCGAGGAGGATCTTCCAGTAATAACTCCTGAAGATCTGGACACCAAGCCCTCCTTGGCCAGTCTGCAGCAATGACAATTGCTCGAACCCTTGCTCTTCTGATGATCTTGAGAACTTTTGGTATTAGTGGAAGTGGAGGGAACAGATACACCGACTAAAACACCCACTGGGTCACCAGTGCATCCACTGCTATTGCTTGTGGGTCTCTCGACCTGGAACAATATTTCTGAAGCTTCTTGTTGAGTCGTGATGCCATTATATCTACTTGAGGAACGCCCCAAGAATCTACTTACTACCTCTGCAAAGACTTCTGGGTGGAGGCCCCATTCTCCTGGATGGAGATCGTGTCTGCTGAGGAAGTCTACTTCCCAGTTGTCCACTCCCGGAATGAAAATTGCCAACATAGCTTTTTGCATGTCTTTCTGCCCAGAGGAGTATCTTTGTCACCTCTGCCATTGCCGCTCTGCTTTTTGTTCCGCCCTGGAGGTTTATGTAAGCTACTGCTGTTACATTGTCTGACTGGATCTGTATAGGACGACCTTTAAGGTGTGCCGCTTGATGAAGGCTGTTGTACACAGCTCTCAATTCCAGAATGTTTATATGAAGGAGTACTTCTTGACTTGACCATCATCCTTGGAAGCATTCCCCTTGCAAGACTGCTCCCCAACCTCGGAGGCTTGCATCTGTGGTCACCAGGATCCAAGTCTGAATCCCGAACCTGCATCCCTCCAGGAGGTGAGAACTTTGAAGCCACCACAAGAGTGAAATACTGGCTTTTGTGGACAGGATTATCCTGCGGTGCATGTGTAGGTGCGATCTGGACCACTTGTCCAGTAGGTCCCATTGGAACACCCTGGCGTGGAATCGGCCAAATTGTAGAGCCTCGTAGGCCGCTACCATCTTCTCCAGCAGGCGGATGCCCTGATGAATCGATACAAGTGCTGATTTTAAAACTTGTTTGACCATTCTCTGGCTCTCCAGAGCCTTTTCCACTGGTAGGAATACTTTCTGTGCTTCCGTGTCCAATATCATTCCCAGAAATGATAACCTCATTGTGGGTTCCAATTGTGATTTTGGAAGGTTTATGATCCAACCGTGCTGTTGAAGCACAGTCAGGGAAAGTGCAATGTTCTGCACTAGTTTCTCCCTGGATCTCGCTTTTATGAGGAAATTGTCCAAGTAAGGGATAACTTTGACTCCTTTCTTGCGAAGAAGAGCCATTATCTCCATCACCTTGGTGAATATTCTCGGAGCCGTGGAGAATCCGAAAAGCAATGTTTGGAACTGGTAGTGGCAGTTCTTCACCGCAAACCTCAGGTATGCCTGATGCGGCGAGTAGATGGGAACATATAAATAAGCATCTTTGATGTCCATCGATACTAGAAATTCCTATTCCTCCAAGCTGGAGATCACCGCTCTCAGGTATTCCATCTTGAATTTGAGCCTTTTCAAATAAAGGTTCAGAGTCTTTAGGTTTAAAATCGGTCTGACCGAGCCATCCGGTTTCAGCACTACAAACAGGCTTGAATAAAACTCTTTTTCCTGTTGTGACACAGGAACTAAGGAAATTACGTTGTCTTGATATAATTTCTGTATTGCGTTCAGCACTTTTGCTCTGTCCTGAACAGAAGCTGGTAGGCTGATTTGAAAAATTGGCATGGGGGAAGGTCCTGAAATTCCAATTTGTACCCTTGGGATACTATCTGCAATACCCAAGGATCCAGATCTGAGTGAACCCAGACCTGGCTGAAAGACAGTAGACGTGCCTCCATCTGATCGTACTCCCGCAGGCGAGCCCCAGCATCATGCTGAGGTTTTATCAGAAGTAGCTGTTGACTTCTGCTCCTGCGAGCCTGATGGTGTTGTAGATTTTTTACCTCTTCCTCGACCTCTTCCTGCGAAGAAGGGGGTACCGTTTGCCTTTTTTGACTTGTTGGGCCGAAAGGATTGCATCGTATGAGAATTAAATCCTTTCCTAGGTGGAGCAGCTGCGGAAGGCAGAAATGCTGACTTGCCTTATGTAGTTGTTGAAATCATGGCATCCAGCTTGTCTCCAAAGAGGGCTTCTCCATTGTAAGGAAGCGCCTCAATATTCTTTTTTGATTCTGCATCAGCATTCCATTGGCGGATCTACAGCGCCCTGCGGGCTGAAATCGCCATAGCGGAGGATCTTGAACTCAGCAACTCAATATCCTTCATAGCTTCAACTTAGTAACCTGCAGCATCTTTGATATTGCCAAGAGTTAGGACTATTTCATCCGTTAACTGTGTCTATGTTAACAAGCAAGTTGTCAGACCATTTTTCCACAGCGTTACCTACCCACGCACAAGCAATGGTGGGCCTGAGCACCGTTCCGTTAGCCGTATATATGGATTTTAGGGTTGTTTCTAATTTACGGTCAGCTGGATCTTTTAAAGGGGCTGAACCAGGGGCAGGCAAAACAATTTTCTTAGGCAGCAGAGAAACTGAGGAGTCTGTCATTGGGGGTGTCTCCCATTTGTGCCTGTCTTCCTCAGGGAAAGGGTACGCTACACGTATCCTTCTGGGAAGGGTAATTTCTTCTCTGGGTTAGCGCAGGATTCTTCAAAGAGCACATTCAAATCCTTTGAAGGAGGAAAAGTCACAACCTGCTTTTTATTTAATTTAAAATATTCCTTTTCCTCAGAGACCAGTGTTGTTTCAGGAAACTCCAACACGTCCTTTATAGCAACTATCATACATTGTATGCTTTTGGCTAATTTGTGATCTACCCCTCTCAAATCCCCAGTGTCGACGTCAGTGTCGGAATCTGTGTCTGTGTCCCCTTGCATTATCTTGGCCAGAGAGCTTTTCTGGGAACTGGATGGGACCCGAGTGGATGATATGGGTCAGTAAACAGTGCATCCTCCACAGACTGCCTCCAATATTTAGTCTGTTGTTCAGACTCAGAGAATTTCTTTCCAAGCATTGACATATTCTTTTGCAATATTCACACCCACTCTGGCTCCTTCTGAGAGGGAAGGGCCACCACATTACCCTCTTGTGCATCTAATTTGGGTTCTTACTGGGAAGAATCCTCCCCAATGTTTGACATGTTACAATTTGTACACACACACACACACACACACACACACACACACACACACACACACACACACACACACACACACACACACACACACACACACACACACCTATCACACAGGGGAGCTATTGGGGACAGACCCACACTAAAGTCTGTCAGAGAGACACAGAGGGATTCGCCAGTCCACACACTGCGCCTTATTGTGAATTGTGGAAATATTACCCACTTACAGCACATATATCAATAATAGGCCCACAGACCCAATTATAATGAACACTCTCTGCCCCTTCTATAACACCCTGTACTTGTATCAGCGTTGTTATGAGAAGAAACAGCGTTCAGGAGGTTCACACTGGAGCTTCTGCAGGAGAAAATGGCACCCAGTGAGTGTTCTGGCAAGTCTGAGGAGAAGCCCCGCCCTTCAGCCTCAGCAATGTTATATTTATACTGGCTGGGGATGGCAAATCAGCGGCTGTACATGTATGTACCCTTTTTGCCAGTGAGAGTAAGGTTTTAAACCATGCCCTCAGAGCGCGCCCCCCCCCCCGCGCTCTGCACCCTTGTGCTGAGAGACATGGCGCGCTCTACGCGTGTACCTGTATGCCGCCAACGATGACCGGAAGATCCCCTCTCTGCAGGACTCCGGTAATATACTCACCAGCCTTCTGACTTCTGGCTCTGTTACGGGGTGGTGGCAGTGCTGGCTTGGGCTGTGTTCAGTACCCTTCAGGAGCTAATGGTGTCCTGTCAGCGGAAGCAGAACCATTAACTAATTGAGAAGTTGGTTCCTACTTCCCCCCCTAAGTCCCACGAAGCAGGGAAGCTGTTGCCAGCAGCTTAACTGTAAAATAAAAAACCTAATAAAGTCTTTTTCCAGCAAAGCTCTGTAGAGCTCCACTAGTGTGCATCCAGTCTCCTGGGCACATTTTCTGAACTGGGATCTGGAGGAGGGGCATAGAGGGAGGAGCCAGTTCACACTGTTGAAAAGTCTTAAAGTGCCAAAGGCTCCTGCGGAACAGTCTATACACCATGGTACTAAAATGGACCCCAGCATCCTCTAGGACGTAAGAGAAAAGGGGATGCTGTCTGCCGTAATATGTAAAAAGGGGGACACTGTCTGCCGTTTGTGTAAAAAGGGGACACTGTCTGCTGTAATGTGTAAAAAGGGGACGCTGTCTGCCGTAATGTGTAAAAATAAGAATTTACTTACCGATAATTCTATTTCTCGGAGTCCGTAGTGGATGCTGGGGTTCCTGAAAGGACCATGGGGAATAGCGGCTCCGCAGGAGACAGGGCACAAAAAGTAAAGCTTTAGGATCAGGTGGTGTGCACTGGCTCCTCCCCCTATGACCCTCCTCCAAGCCTCAGTTAGGATACTGTGCCCGGACGAGCGTACACAATAAGGAAGGATTTTGAATCCCGGGTAAGACTCATACCAGCCACACCAATCACACTGTACAACCTGTGATCTGAACCCAGTTAACAGTATGATAACAGCGGAGCCTCTGAAAAGATGGCTCACAACAATAATAACCCGATTTTTGTAACTATGTACAAGTAATGCAGATAATCCGCACTTGGGATGGGCGCCCAGCATCCACTACGGACTCCGAGAAATAGAATTATCGGTAAGTAAATTCTTATTTTCTCTATCGTCCTAGTGGATGCTGGGGTTCCTGAAAGGACCATGGGGATTATACCAAAGCTCCCAAACGGGCGGGAGAGTGCGGATGACTCTGCAGCACCGAATGAGAGAACTCCAGGTCCTCCTTAGCCAGGGTATCAAATTTGTAGGATTTTACAAACGTGTTTGCCCCTGACTAAATAGCCGCTCGGCAAAGTTGTAAAGCCGAGACCCCTCGGGCAGCCGCCCAAGATGAGCCCACCTTCCTTGTGGAATGGGCATTTACATATTTTGGCTGTGGCAGGCCTGCCACAGAATGTGCAAGCTGAATTGTATTACACATCCAACTAGCAATAGTCTGCTTAGAAGCAAGAGCACCCAGTTTGTTGGGTGCATACAGGATAACAGCAAGTCAGTTTTCCTGACTCCAGCCGTCCTGGAACCTATACTTTCAGGGCCCTGACAACATCCAGCAACTTGGAGTCCTCCAAGTCCCTAGTAGGCGCAAGGCACCACAATAAGCTGGTTCAGGTGAAACACTGACACCACCTTAGGGAGAGAACTGGGGACGAGTCCGCAGCTCTGCCCTGTCCGAATGGACAAACAGATATGGGCTTTTTTGAGAAAAAAACCACCAATTTGACACTCGCCTGGCCCAGGCCAGGGCCAAGAGCATGGTCACTTTTCATGTGAGATGCTTCAAATCCACAGATTTGACTGGTTTTAAACCAATGTGATTTGAGGAATCCCAGAACTACGTTGAGATCCCACAGTGCCACTGGAGGCACAAAAGGGGGTTGTATATGCAATACTCCCTTGACAAACTTCTGGACTTCAGGAACTGAAGCCAATTCTTTCTGGAAGAAAATCGACAGGGCCGAAATTTGAACCTTAATGGGCCCCAATTTGAGGCCCATAGACACTCCTGTTTGCAGGAAATGCAGGAATCGACCGAGTTGAAATTTCTTCGTGGGGCCTTCCTGGCCTCACACCACGCAACATATTTTCGCCACATGTGGTGATAATGTTGTGCGGTCACCTCCTTCCTGGCTTTGACCAGGGTAGGAATGACCTCTTCCGGAATGCCTTTTTCCCTTAGGATCCGGCGTTCCACCGCCATGCCGTCAAACGCAGCTGCGGTAAGTCTTGGAACAGACATGGTACTTGCTGAAGCAAGTCCCTTCTTAGCGGCAGAGGCCATAAGTCCTCTGTGAGCATCTCTTGAAGTTCCGGGTACCAAGTCCTTCTTGGCCAATCCGGAGCCATGAGTATAGTTCTTACTCCTCTACGTCTTATAATTCTCAGTACCTTAGGTATGAGAAGCAGAGGAGGGAACACATACACCGACTGGTACACCCACGGTGTTACCAGAACGTCCACAGCTATTGCCTGAGGGTCTCTTGACCTGGCGCAATATCTGTCCCGTTTTTTGTTCAGACGGGACGCCATCATGTCCACCTTTGGTATTTCCCAACGGTTCACAATCATGTGGAAAAACTTCCCGATGAAGTTTCCACTCTCCCGGGTGGAGGTCGTGCCTGCTGAGGAAGTCTGCTTCCCAGTTTCCACTCCCGGAATGAAACACTGCTGACAGTGCTATCACATGATTTTCCGCCCAGCGAAAAGTCCTTGCAGTTTTTGCCATTGCCCTCCTACTTCTTGTGCCGCCCTGTCCGTTTACGTGGGCGACTGCCGTGATGTTTTTCCCACTGGATCAATACCGGCTGACCTTGAAGCAGAGGTCTTGCTAAGCTTAGAGCATTATAAATTTACCCTTAGCTCCAGTATATTTATGTGGAGAAAAGTCTCCAGACTTGATCACACTCCCTGGAAATTTTTTCCTTGTGTGACTGCTCCCCAGCCTCTCGGGCTGGCCTCCGTGGTCACCAGCATCCAATCCTGAATGCCGAATCTGCGGCCCTCTAGAAGATGAGCACTCTGTAACCACCACAGGAGAGACACCCTTGTCCTTGGATATAGGGTTATCCGCTGATGCATCTGAAGATGCGATCCGGACCATTTGTCCAGCAGATCCCACTGAAAAGTTCTTGCGTGAAATCTGCCGAATGGAATTGCTTCGTAGGAAGCCACCATTTTTACCATGACCCTTGTGCAATGATGCACTGACACTTTTCCTGGTTTTAGGAGGTTCTTGACTAGCTCGGATAACTCCCTGGCTTTCTCTTCCGGGAGAAACACCTTTTTCTGGACTGTGTCCAGAATCATCCCTAGGCACAGCAGACGTGTCGTCAGGATCAGCTGCGATTTTGGAATATTTAGAATCCATCCGTGCTGTTGTAGCAGTATCCGAGATAGTGCTACTCCGACCTCCAACTGTTCCCTGGACTTTGCCCTTATCAGGAGATCGTCCAAGTAAGGGGTAATTAAGACGCCTTTTCTTCGAAGAAGAATCATCATTTCGGCCATTACTTTGGTAAAGACCCGGGGTGCCGTGGACAATCCAAACGGCAGCGTCTGAAACTGACAGTGACAGTTCTATACCACGAACCTGAGGTACCCTTAGTGAGAAGGGCAAATTTGGGACATGGAGGTAAGCATCCCTGATGTCCCGGGACACTATATAGTCCCCTTCTTCCTGGTTCGTTATCACTGCTCTGAGTGACTCCATCTTGATTTGAACCTTTGTAAGTGTTCAAATTTTTTTAGATTTAGAATAGGTCTCACCTAGCCTTCTGGCTTCAGTACCACAATATAGTGTGGAATAATACCCCTTTCCTTGTTGTAGGAGGGGTAATTTGATTATCACCTGCTGGGAATACAGCTTGTGAATTTTTTCCCATACTGCCTCCTTGTCGGAGGGATACCTTGGTAAAGCAGACTTCAGGAGCCTGCGAGGGGGAAACGTTTCGACATTCCAATCTGTACCCCTGGGATACTACTTGTAGGATCCAGGGGTCCTGTACGGTCCCAGCGTCATGCTGAGAGCTTGGCAGAAGCGGTGGAAGGCTTCTGTTCCTGGGAATGGGCTGCCTGCTGCAGTCTTCTTCCCTTTCCTCTATCCCTGGGCAAATATGACTCTTATAGGGACGAAAGGACTGAGGCTGAAAAGACGGTGTCTTTTTCTGCAGAGATGTGACTTAGGGTAAAAACGGTGGATTTTCCAGCAGTTGCCGTGGCCACCAGGTCCGATGGACCGACCCCAAATAACTCCTCTTCCTTTATACGGCAATACACCTTTGTGCCGTTTGGAATCTGCATCACCTGACCACTGTCGTGTCCATAAACATCTTCTGGCAGATATGGACATCGCACTTACTCTTGATGCCAGAGTGCAAATATCCCTCTGTGCATCTCGCATATATAGAAATGCATCCTTTAAATGCTCTATAGTCAATAAAATACTGTCCCTGTCAAGGGTATCAATATTTTTAGTCAGGGAATCCGACCAAGCCACCCCAGCTCTGCACATCCAGGCTGAGGCGATCGCTGGTCGCAGTATAACACCAGTATGTGTGTATATACTTTTATATGATATTTTCCAGCCTCCTGTCAGCTGGCTCCTTGAGGACGGCCCTATCTATAGACGGTACCGCCACTTGTTTTGATAAGCGTGTGAGCGCCTTATCCACCCTAAGGGGTGTTTCCCAACGCGCCCTAACTTCTGGCGGGAAAGGGTATACCGCCAATAATTTTCTATCGGGGGGAACCCACGCATCATCACACACTTCATTTAATTTATCTGATTCAGGAAAAACTACAGGTAGTTTTTTCACATCCCACATAATACCCTCTTTTGTGGTACTTGTAGTATCAGAAATATGTAACACCTCCTTCATTGCCCTTAACGTGTGGCCCTAATAAGGAATACGTTTGTTTATTCACCGTCGACACTGGATTCAGTGTCCGTGTCTGTGTCTGTGTCGACCGACTAAGGTAAACGGGCGTTTTAAAACCCCTGACGGTGTTTTTGAGACGTCTGGACCGGTACTAATTGTTTGTCGGCCGTCTCATGTCGTCAACCGACCTTGCAGCGTGTTGACATTATCACGTAATTCCCTAAATAAGCCATTCATTCCGGTGTCGACTCCCTAGAGAGTGACATCACCATTACAGGCAATTGCTCCGCCTCCTCACCAACATCGTCCTCATACATGTCGACACACACGTACCGACACACAGCACACACACAGGGAATGCTCTGATAGAGGACAGGACCCACTAGCCCTTTGGAGAGACAGAGGGAGAGTTTGCCAGCACACACCAAAAAACGCTATAATTATATAGGGACAACCTTATATAAGTGTTTTCCCTTATAGCATCTTTTTATATATTTCTAACGCCAAATTAGTGCCCCCCCTCTCTGTTTTAACCCTGTTTCTGTAGTGCAGTGCAGGGGAGAGCCTGGGAGCCTTCCCTCCAGCCTTTCTGTGAGGGAAAATGGCGCTGTGTGCTGAGGAGATAGGCCCCGCCCCTTTTTCGGCGGGCTCGTCTCCCACTCTTCAACGGATTCTGGCAGGGGTTAAATATCTCCATATAGCCCCCGGAGGCTATATGTGAGGTATTTTTTGCCAAAAAATAGGTTTACATTGCCTCCCAGGGCGCCCCCCTCCCAGCGCCCTGCACCCTCAGTGACTGCCGTGTGAAGTGTGCTGAGAGCAATGGCGCACAGCTGCAGTGCTGTGCGCTACCTTAAGAAGACTGAGGAGTCTTCTGCCGCCGATTCTGGACCTTCTTCTCTTTTCAGCATCTGCAAGGGGGCCGGCGGCGAGGCTCCGGTGACCATCCAGGCTGTACCTGTGATCGTCCCTCTGGAGCTAATGTCCAGTAGCCAAAGAAGCCAATCCATCCTGCACGCAGGTGAGTTCACTTCTTCTCCCCTAAGTCCCTCGTTGCAGTGATCCTGTTGCCAGCAGGACTCACTGTAAAATAAAAAACCTAAGCTAAACTTTTCTAAGCAGCTCTTTAGGAGAGCCACCTAGATTGCACCCTTCTCGGCCGGGCACAAAAATCTAACTGAGGCTTGGAGGAGGGTCATAGGGGGAGGAGCCAGTGCACACCACCTGATCCTAAAGCTTTACTTTTTGTGCCCTGTCTCCTGCGGAGCCGCTATTCCCCATGGTCCTTTCAGGAACCCCAGCATCCACTAGGACGATAGAGAAAAGGGGAACTGTCTGCCGTACTGTGTAATAAGGAGATACTGTCTGCCGGAATGTGTAAAAAGGGGACGCTCTCTGCCGCAATGTGTAAAAGGGCAGATGGTGACGCATGCGTGCACAGACCAGATGAACGCGGCCGCTGCATAGACGTACGGCTGCAACCATCTCTGAATCCCCCCCTTTGTCTGCTTGTAGCACCATAAAACTGCCAGTGAGACCATACTCCCATTGCAGATTCAATTAAAAGAAAATAAGAATTTACTTACCGATAATTCTATTTCTCGGAGTCCGTAGTGGATGCTGGGGTTCCTGAAAGGACCATGGGGAATAGCGGCTCCGCAGGAGACAGGGCACAAAAAAGTAAAGCTTTACTAGGTCAGGTGGTGTGCACTGGCTCCTCCCCCTATGACCCTCCTCCAGACTCCAGTTAGGTACTGTGCCCGGACGAGCATACACAATAAGGGAGGCATTTTGAATCCCGGGTAAGACTCATACCAGCCACACCAATCACACCGTACAACTTGTGATCTAAACCCAGTTAACAGTATGACAACAGAAAGGGCCTCTTAAAGATGGCTCCTTAACAATAACCCGAATTAGTTAACAATAACTATGTACAAGTATTGCAGATAATCCGCACTTGGGATGGGCGCCCAGCATCCACTACGGACTCCGAGAAATAGAATTATCGGTAAGTAAATTCTTATTTTCTCTATCGTCCTAAGTGGATGCTGGGGTTCCTGAAAGGACCATGGGGATTATACCAAAGCTCCCAAACGGGCGGGAGAGTGCGGATGACTCTGCAGCACCGAATGAGAGAACTCCAGGTCCTCCTTTGCCAGGGTATCAAATTTGTAAAATTTTACAAACGTGTTCTCCCCCGACCACGTAGCTGCTCGGCAGAGTTGTAATGCCGAGACCCCTCGGGCAGCCGCCCAAGATGAGCCCACCTTCCTTGTGGAGTGGGCTTTTACAGTTTTAGGCTGTGGCAGGCCTGCCACAGAATGTGCAAGTTGAATTGTGTTACAAATCCAACGAGCAATCGACTGCTTAGAAGCAGGTGCGCCCAACTTGTTGGGTGCATATAATATAAACAGCGAGTCAGATTTTCTGACTCCAGCCGTCCTTGCAATGTATATTTTTAAGGCTCTGACAACGTCCAACAACTTGGAGTCCTCCAAGTCGCTAGTGGCCGCAGGCACCACAATAGGTTGGTTCAGATGAAATGCTGATACCACTTTAGGGAGAAAATGCGGACGAGTCCGCAGTTCTGCCCTATCCGAATGGAAGATTAGATAAGGACTTTTATAAGATAAAGCCGCCAATTCAGATACTCTCCTGGCAGAGGCCAGGGCTAGTAACATAGTCACTTTCAATGTGAGATATTTCAAATCCACCTTTTTCAATGGTTCAAACCAATGGGATTTGAGGAAATCTAAAACTACATTTAGATCCCACGGTGCCACCGGAGGCACCACAGGAGGCTGTATATGCAGTACTCCCTTGACAAAGGTCTGGACCTCAGGGACAGAGGCCAATTCTTTTTGGAAGAATATTGACAGGGCCGAAATTTGAACCTTAATGGATCCCAATTTGAGACCCATAGATAATCCTGATTGCAGGAAATGTAGGAAACGACCCAGTTGGAATTCCTCCGTCGGAACCCTCCGATCCTCGCACCACGCTACATATTTTCGCCAAATGCGGTGATAATGTTTCACGGTGACTTCCTTCCGTGCCTTAATCAAGGTAGGAATGACTTCTTCTGGAATGCCTTTCCCTTTTAGGATCTGGCGTTCAACCGCCATGCCGTCAAACGCAGCCGCGGTAAGTCTTGAAAAAGACAGGGACCCTGCTGTAGCAGGTCCCTTCTCAGAGGTAGAGGCCACGGTTCGTCCGTGAGCATCTCTTGAAGTTCCGGATACCAAGTCCTTCTCGGCCAATCCGGAACCACTAGTATTGTTCTTACTCTTCTTTGCCGTATGATCTTCAATACCTTTGGTATGAGCGGCAGAGGAGGAAACACATACACTGACTGGGACACCCAAGGAGTTACCAGTGCGTCCACAGCTATTGCCTGTGGATCTCTTGACCTGGCGCAATATTTGTCCAGTTTCTTGTTGAGGCGAGACGCCATCATGTCTACAATTGGTCTTTCCCAACGGTCTATTAACATGTTGAAGACTTCTGGATGTAGACCCCACTCTCCCGGATGAAGATCGTGTCTGCTGAGGAAGTCTGCTTCCCAGTTGTCCACGCCCGGGATGAACACTGCTGACAGTGCTATCACGTGATTCTCCGCCCAGCGAAGAATCTTGGCAGCTTCTGCCATTGCACTCCTGCTTCTTGTGCCGCCCTGCCTGTTTACATGGGCGACCGCCGTGATGTTGTCCGACTGAATCAACACCGGCTTTCCTTGCAGGAGAAGTTCCGCCTGGCTTAGAGCATTGTAGATTGCTCTTAGTTCCAGAATGTTTATGTGAAGAGACTTTTCCAGACTCGTCCATACTCCCTGGAAGTTTCTTCCTTGTGTGACTGCTCCCCAGCCTCTCAGGCTGGCGTCCGTGGTCACCAGGATCCAATCCTGAATGCCGAATCTGCGGCCTTCTAATAGGTGAGCCTTCTGCAACCACCACAGAAGTGACACCCTTGTCTTTGGTGACAGGGTTATTCGCAGGTGCATCTGCAGATGCGACCCTGACCATTTGTCCAACAGATCCCTTTGGAATATTCTTGCATGGAATCTGCCGAATGGAATTGCTTCGTAAGAAGCCACCATTTTTCCCAGGACTCTTGTGCATTGATGTACTGACACTTTTCCTGGTTTTAGGAGGTTCCTGACCAGATCGGATAACTCCTTGGCTTTTTCCTCTGGAAGGAAAACCTTTTTCTGAACCGTGTCCAGAATCATTCCTAGGAACAGCAGACGAGTTGTCGGGATTAAATGGGATTTTGGAATATTCAGAATCCACCCGTGTTGTCTTAGCACCTCTTGAGATAGTGCTAAAGCTGTCTCCAGCTGTTCTCTGGACCTTGCCCTTATTAGGAGATCGTCCAAGTATGGGATAACTAATACGCCTTTTCTTCGAAGAAGAATCATCATCTCGGCCATTACCTTGGTAAAGACCCGAGGCGCCGTGGACAATCCGAACGGCAGCGTCTGAAACTGATAGTGACAGTTTTGAACAATGAACCTGAGGTACCCCTGGTGTGCGGGGTAAATCGGAACGTGTAGATACGCATCCTTGATGTCCAAGGATACCATAAAGTCCCCTTCTTCCAGGTTCGCTATCACTGCTCTGAGTGACTCCATCTTGAACTTGAACTTTTTTATGTAGAGGTTCAAGGACTTCAGATTTAGAATAGGCCTTACCGAGCCATCCGGCTTCGGTACCACAAATAGAGTGGAATAATACCCCTTTCCTTGTTGTAATAGGGGTACTTTGACTATCACCTGCTGAGCGTACAGCTTGTGAATGGCTTCCAACACCCTCTCCCTTTCGGAAGAGACGGTTGGTAAGGCAGACTTCAGGAAACGATGAGGAGGATCCGTCTCTAATTCCAACCTGTACCCCTGAGATATTATCTGCAGGATCCAGGGGTCTACCTGCGAGTGAGCCCACTGCGCGCTGTAATTTTTGAGACGGCCCCCCACTGTCCCCGAGTCCGCTTGAGAGGCCCCAGCGTCATGCTGAGGTTTTTGCAGGAGCCGGGGAGGGCTTCTGTTCCTGGGAAGGAGCTGCCTGTTGGTGTCTCTTCCCTCTTCCTCTGCCTCGTGGCAGGTACGACAAGCCCTTTGCTCTCTTATTTTTGTAGGAGCGAAAAGGCTGCGGTTGAAAGGTCGGTGCCTTTCTCTGTTGGGGAGTGACTTGAGGTAAAAAAGTGGATTTCCCGGCAGTAGCCGTGGCCACCAAGTCTGATAGACCAACTCCAAATAACTCCTCCCCTTTATACGGCAAAACCTCCATGTGACGTTTTGAATCCGCATCGCCTGTCCACTGTCGTGTCCATAAGGCTCTTCTGGCTGAAATGGACATAGCACTCACCCGAGATGCCAGTGTGCAAATATCCCTCTGTGCATCACGCATATAGATAAATGCATCCTTTATTTGTTCTAACGACAGTAAAACATTGTCCCTATCTAGGGTATCAATATTTTCAATCAGGGATTCTGACCAAACTACTCCAGCACTGCACATCCAGGCAGTTGCTATAGCTGGTCGTAGTATAACACCTGCATGTGTGTATATATTCTTTTGAATAACTTCCATCTTTCTATCTGATGGATCCTTAAGTGCGGCCGTCTCAGGAGAGGGTAACGCCACTTGTTTGGATAAGCGTGTGAGCGCCTTGTCCACCTTAGGGGGTGTTTCCCAGCGCGCCCTAACCTCTGGCGGGAAAGGGTATAATGCCAATAACTTTTTTGAAATTATCAACTTTTTATCAGGAGCAACCCACGCTTCATCACACACGTCATTTAATTCTTCTGATTCAGGAAAAACTGTTTGTAGTTTTTTCACACCATACATAATACCCTGTTTTACGGTATCTGTAGTATCAGCTAAATGTAACGTCTCCTTCATTGCCAAAATCATATAACGTGTGGCCCTACTGGAAAATACGTTTGAATTTCTACCGTCGTCACTGGAATCAGTGCCCGTGTCTGGGTCTGTGTCGACCGACTGAGGCAAAGGGCGTTTTACAGCCCCTGACGGTGTTTGAGGCGCCTGGACAGGCATTAATTGATTGTCCGGCCGCCTCATGTCCTCAACTGACTGTTTAAGGGAAGATAAACCATCACGTAATTCCACAAATAAAGGCATCCATTCTGGTGTCGACCCCCTGGGGGGTGACATCTGCATATTTGGCAATTGCTCCGCCTCCACACCAATATCGTCCTCATACATGTCGACACCACGTACCGACACACACCGCAAACTCACAGGGAATGCTCTAATGAAGACAGGACCCACTAGCCCTTTTGGGGAGACAGAGGGAGAGTCTGCCAGCACACACCACAAAGCGCTATATATACAAGGGATATCCTTATATTAAGTGCTCCCTTATAGCTGCTTTAATATATATATATATAGCCATTAATGTGCCCCCCCTCTCTGTTTTACCCTGTTTCTGTAGTGCAGTGCAGGGGAGAGACCTGGGAGCCGTTCTGACCAGCGGAGCTGTGACAGAAAATGGCGCCGTGTGCTGAGGAGATAGGCCCCGCCCCTTTTTCGGCGGGTTCTTCTCCCGCTATTTTTCCAGTCAGGCAGGGGTTAAATATCTCCATATAGCCCCTATGGGCTATATGTGAGGTATTTTTAGCCTTGTATAAGGTTTATATTTGCCTCTCAGAGCGCCCCCCCCCAGCGCTCTGCACCCTCAGTGACTGCCCAGTGAAGTGTGCTGAGAGGAAAATGGCGCACAGCTGCAGTGCTGTGCGCTACCTTATGAAGACTGAGGAGTCTTCAGCCGCCGGTTTCCGGACCTCTTCACGCTTCAGCATCTGCAAGGGGGTCGGCGGCGCGGCTCCGGGACCGGACTCCACGGCTGGGCCTGTGTTCGATCCCTCTGGAGCTAATGGTGTCCAGTAGCCAAGCAGCAAATCCACTCTGCATGCAGGTGAGTTTACTACTTTCCCCCTAAGTCCCACGTTGCAGTGATCCTGTTGCCAGCAGGACTCACTGTAAAGAAAAAAACCTAAACTAAACTTTCTCTAAGCAGCTCTTTAGGAGAGCCACCTAGATTGCACCCTTCTCGTTCGGGCACAAAATCTAACTGGAGTCTGGAGGAGGGTCATAGGGGGAGGAGCCAGTGCACACCACCTGACCTAGTAAAGCTTTACTTTTTTGTGCCCTGTCTCCTGCGGAGCCGCTATTCCCCATGGTCCTTTCAGGAACCCCAGCATCCACTTAGGACGATAGAGAAATATAGGGGGTCATGCCTTTGCACTTCTGCAGGAGGGGGGGGGGGGGGGGCACTGACATGCGGGGCGGGCTAGCCCTGTGCTGGTTTTCCCCCCGCATGTCAGTGTGCATGATCGTAGCTGTGCTAACTTGGAATGACCCCCTTACTTGTAGAAAAAAAATAAGATTTTAAACCTACCGGTAAATCTTTTTCTTAGTCCGTAGAGGATGCTGGGGACTCAGTAAGGACCATGGGGTATAGACGGCTCCGCAGGAGACATGGGCACTGTCAAGCTTTAGAATGGGTGTGCACTGGCTCCTCCCTCTATGCCCCTCCTCTAGACCTCAGTTAGGACTGTGCCCAGAGGAGACTGACAGTACGAGGAAAAGGATTTTGTTATCTAATGGCGAGATACACACCAGCCCACACCATACACACCGTACAACGTGGTATACAATAACCAGTTAACAGTATGAATAAAAACAGCATCAGCCATAGGCCGATCTCAACTGTAACTTAACCCTTAAGTATGCAATAACTATATACAAGTCTTGCAGAATGTTTCCGCACTGGGACGGGCGCCCAGCATCCTCTACGGACTAGGAGGAAAAAAATTTACCGGTAGGTTTAAAATCTTATTTTCTCTTACGTCCTAGAGGATGCTGGGGACTCCGTAAGGACCATGGGGTTTATACCAAAGCTCCAGAACGGGCGGGAGAGTGCGGATGACTCTGCAGCACCTACTGAGCAAACACGAGGTCCTCATCAGCCAGGGTATCAAACTTATAGAATTTTTAAAAAGTGTTTGAACCCGACCAAGTAGCTGCTCGGCACAATTGTAATGCCGAGACGCCTCGGGCATCCGCCCAAGAAGAGCTCATCCTCCTAGTGGAATGGGCCTTTTCTGAATTTGGTACCGGCAAATCAGCCGTAAAATTAACCTGCTGAATCGTGTTACCGATCCAGCTAGCAATAGTCTGCTTAGAAGCAGGAGCGCCAACCTTGTTGGCTGCCTACAGGACAAACAGTGCATCTGTTTTCCTAACCATAGCCGTTCTGGCTAAATAAAACTTTAAGGCCCTGACTACAACAAGGGCCTGGAATTCTCCTAGTCACCCGTAGCCACAGGCACCACAATAGGTTGGTTTACATGCAATAACGAAACCACTTTAGGCAGACCTTGAGGACGAGTCCTCAACCCTGCTCGATCCGCATGGAAAATCAGATAGGGGCTATTGTGAGACAAGGCCGCCAACTCGGACACCCGCCTCGCAGATGCCAAGGCCAATAACATGACCACTCTCCAAGTGAGACACTTCAATTTAACTGTTTGAAGCGGTTCAAACTATTGTGACTTAAGGAAACTCAACACCACGTTAAGATCACATGGTGCCACTGGGGGCACAAAAAGAGGTTGGTTGTGTAACGCTCTTTTTACCAAAGTCTGGACTTCTGTGAGAGAAGCCAACTCCTTCTGAAAGAATATGGATAAGGCAGAAATCTGCACCTTAATTGAGCCTAACTTTAGGGCCATATCCACTACTGTCTGTAGAATATGGAGAAAACGTCCTAGTTGGAAATCCTCAGTAGGAACCTCCTTGGCTTCACACCAAGACACATATTTTCTCCAGATACGGTGATGGTTCTTCACCGTAACATCTTTTATAGCTTTAATAAGAGTAGGAACGACCTCCTCTGGAATACCCTTTTCAGCAAGGATATGGTGTTCAACCGCCATGCCGTCAAACGTAACCGCAGTAAGTTTTGAAACATGTACGGCCCCTGTAGTAGCAGGTTCTACCTGTGAGGAAGGGGCCACGGATCTTCTGAGAGCAGTCCCTGAAGATCTGCATACCAGGCCCTTCGAGGCCAATCTGGAACAATGAGTATCGTCTGCACTCTTGTTTGTAATATGATTCTCAATTTGAGATGAGAAGAAGTGGAGGGAGCACATAGACAGACTGAACACCCATGGTGTCACTAGGGCGTCCACCGCCGCTGCCTGAGGGTCCCTCGACCTGGAACAATACGTCCGAATCTCCCTGTTGAGGCGTGATGCCCTCATGTCTATATGAGGAAGTCCTCAACGACTTATCCCCATTGCAAAGACTTCCTGATGAAGTCCCCACTCTCTTAGATGGAGATTGTGTCCTCTGTAATGAAGACCTCTGACAGAGTGCTTACATGCTTTTTCGCCCTGCGAAGAATCCTGGTGGCTTCTGCCATTTCTGCTCTGCTTTTTGTCCCGCCCTGGCGGTTCGCCTGCGTCACTGCCGCGACGTTGTCTGACTGGATCAGAACAGGCAGGATTGCGAAGAAAATTTTCCGCTTGTTTGAGGCTGTTGCAAATGGCCCTCAATTTCAGCACATTGATGTGTGGGTAAGCCTTTTGGCCTGACCATATTTTCTGAACATTGTTTCTCTGTGCTCCCCATCCTCTGAGGCTCGCGTCCGTAGTCACAAGAACCCAATCTTGAATGCCGAACCAGCGACCCTCTAGAAGGTGAGCACTCTGGAGCCACCACAGGGGAGAGAGAGACTGGCCCGGGGGGACCGGGCTCCGCTGTATGTGACGGTGGGACCCTGACCACTTGTCTAGAAGATCCCACCGAAAGGTCCGTGTTTATTGGCCTCGTAGTCCGCCACCATCCTTCCTAATAAATGAGTGCATTTAGTCTCTGACCATGTTCTGGAGTACTTGGGCTCTTTCCTCTGGGAGAAAGATCTTTTGATTTTCTATGTCCAGAATCCTGTCCAAAAACGGCAGTCGAGTTGTTGGAACCAACTGTGACGTTGGTAGATTTAGGATCCCGCCGTGTTGTTGTAGTATTCTCAGGGAGAGAGATACGCTTTGTAATAATTTTCCCCTTGAACTCGCCTTTACCAGGAGATCGTCCAAGTATGGGATAAATGTGACGCCTTGCTTACGCAGGATCACCATCATGTCCGCCATTAACTTGTCGGACGTGGGAATAACAATCCTGTACCGCGAATCTTAGGTACGCCTGATGAGGAGGATAAATGGGGACATGAAGGTATGCATCCTTTATGTCAAGTGACACCATAAAAACCTCCCCTTCCAGGCTGGAGATCACTGCCCGGAGAGATTCCATCTCGAATTTGAACCTTTTCAGAGATAGGTTCAGGGATTTTAGATTCAGAATGGGCCTGACCGAGCCATCCGGTTTCGGGACCACAACAAAAGCTTGAATAAAACAACTTCCCCTGTAGAAGGGGAACCATGATAATCACATACTGATGATACAGTTTCTGTATGGTAGCTGCCACTGTTTCCCTCTCTGAGGAGGAAACTGGCAAGACCGATTTGAAAAATTGGTGAGGAGGCACATCTTCAAATTCTAATTTGCATCCCTGGGATACAATTTTTACCGCCCAAGGATCCAAGTCCGACTGAACCCAGACTTGTCTGAAGAGTCGAAGATGTGCCCCCACCGACGCGGGCTCTCTCAGCGGAGCCCCCGCGTCATGTAGTGGATTTTGTAGAGGACGGGGTGGACTCTTGTCCCTGGGAAATAGCCGTAGCTGGTGTTCTTTTCCCTCTACCTCCACCTCTGGCGAGGAAGGAAAAGCCCCGACCCTTTCTGAACTTATGCGACCGAAGGGACTGCATTTGATATTGCCGTGTTTTCTTTTCCTGTGGGGGAACATAAGGCAAAAGAGTCGATTTACTCGCGGTCGCTGTGGTTACCAGATCCGCGAGGCCCTCCCCAAATAAAACTTCACCTTTGTAAGGCAGGGTCTTTTTTTTTTTTAGGAATCTGCAGTTTCTTATCTGGAGTTTCCCAAGCTTTTCAAACAGGCGCTCAGTACGCAAGATGGGGGAAAAGTTACCTCAGGATTCTTTCCCTTAAACATGCCGACCTTTGTGTCAGAGACAGAAAGGTCCTCAGTGATATGCAAAACATCTTTAATTGTTACAATCATATATTGAATACACTTGTCCACCCTTGGGTGCAACTTAGCATCATCACCGTCGACACTGGAGTCAGAATCCGTGTCGGTATTGGTGTCTACTACCTGTGAAAAGGGACGGTTCTGCGACCCCGAAGGGCCCTGTGACACAGTAAAAGCTATGGATTGACTCCCTGCTTCAATCCTTGGACTCTGCTTTGTCCAAACTTTGTAATAAAGTCACATTAGCATTTAAAACGTTCCACATATTCATTCAATCAGGTGTCGGCGGCGCCGACGGAGACACCACAATCATCTGCTCTGCCTCCTCCCTATATGAGCCTTCCACCTCAGACATGTCGACACAGACGTACTGACATCCCCACACACACAGGGATACCTAATATAATGGGGACTAACGCACCATAAGGCCCTTAGGAGAGACAGAGAGAGAGTATGCCAGCACACCCCCAGCGCCACTGTATACTGAGACAAAAAAAAAACAGTCTGTCAGCGCTTTTTATTATAAGTGTAAAAAATAAGATTTTACTCACCGGTAAATCTATTTCTCGTAGTCCGTAGTGGATGCTGGGAACTCCGTAAGGACCATGGGGGATAGCAGGCTCCGAAGGAGGCTGGGCACTCTAGAAAGATTTATGACTACCTGGTGTGCACTGGCTCCTCCCACTATGACCCTCCTCCAAGCCTCAGTTAGGACACTGTGCCCGGACGAGCTGACATAATAAGGAAGGATTTTGAATCCCGGGTAAGACTCATACCAGCCACACCGTATAACTCGTGATACTATACCCAGTTAACAGTATGAATACAACTGAGCCTCTCAACAGATGGCTCAACAATAACCCTTTAGTTAGGCAATAACTATATACAAGTATTGCAGACAATCCGCACTTGGGATGGGCGCCCAGCATCCACTACGGACTACGAGAAATAGATTTACCGGTGAGTAAAATCTTATTTTCTCTGACGTCCTAGTGGATGCTGGGAACTCCGTAAGGACCATGGGGATTATACCAAAGCTCCCAAACGGGCGGGAGAGTGCGGGTGACTCTGCAGCACCAAATGAGAGAGCTCCAGGTCCTCCTCAGCCAGGGTATCAATTTTGTAGAATTTTGCAAACGTGTTTGCCCCTGACCAAGTAACAGCTCGGCAAAGTTGTAAAGCCGAGACCCCTCGGGCAGCCGCCCAAGATGAGCCCACCTTCCCTGTGGAATGGGCTTTCACTGATTTAAGATGCGGCAGTCCAGCCGCAGAATGCGCCTGCTGAATCGTGTCACAGATCCAGCGAGCAATAGTCTGCTTAGAAGCAGGAGCACCCAGCCTGTTGGGTGCATACAGGATAAATAGCGAGTCAATTTTTCTGACTCTAGCCGTCCTGGAAACATAATTTTTCAAGGCCCTGACTACGTCCAGTAACTTGGAATCCTCCAAGTCCCTAGTAGCCGCAGGCACCACAATAGGTTGGTTCAAGTGAAAAGCTGATACCACCTTAGGGAGAAACTGGGGACGAGTCCTCAATTCTGCCCTATCCATATGGAAAATCAGATAAGGACTTTTATATGACAAAGCCGCCAATTCTGATACACGCCTGGCCGAAACCAAGGCCAATAACATAACCACTTTCAACGTGAGATATTTTAGATCCACGGTTTTTAGTGGTTCAAACCAATGTGATTTTAAGAAACTCAACACCACGTTGAGATCCCAAGGTGCCACTGGAGGCACAACCGGGGGCTGAATATGCAGCACTCCTTTTACAATGTCTGACCTTCAGGTACTGAAGCTAATGCTTTCTGGAAGAAAATCGACAGAGCCGAGATCTGTATCTTAATGGAGCCTAATTTTAGGCCCATAGACACTCCTGCTTGTAGGAAATGCAGAAATCGACCTAGTTGAAATTCCTCTGTTGGGGCCTTTTTTGGCCTCACACCAAGCAACATATTTCCGCCATATGCGGTGATAATGTTTTGCAGTTACATCTTTCCTGGCTTGAATCAGCGTAGGAATGACTTCCTCCGGAATGCCCTTTTCCTTTAGGATCCGGCGTTCAACCGCCATGCCCTCAAAACGTAGCCGCGGTAAGTCTTGGAACAGACAGGGCCCCTGCTGCAGCAGGTCCTGTCTGAGCGGCAGAGGCCATGGGTCCTCTGATACATTTTCTTGAAGTTCTGGGTACCAGGCTCTTCTTGGCAAATCCGGAACCACGAGTATCGTTCTTACTCCTCGCCTTCTTATTATTCTCAGTACCTTTGGTATGAGAGGCAGAGGGGGGAACACATAAAACGACTGGTACACCCATGGTGTTACCAGAGCGTCCACAGCTATCGCCTGAAGGTCCCTTGACCTGGCGCAATATCTTTTATAGCTTTTTGTTGAGGCGGGACGCCTTCATGTCCACCTGTGGCCTTTCCCAATGGTGTACAATTCTTTGGAAGACTTCTGGATGAAGTCCCCACACTCTCGGGTGGAAGTCGTGTCTGCTGAGAAGATCTGCTTCCCAGTTGTCCACTCCGGGAATGAACACTGCTGACAGTGCTAACACATGATTTTCCGCCCATCGGAGAATCCTTGTGGCTTCTGCCATCGCCATCCTGCTTCCTGTGCCGCCCTGTTGGTTTACATGGGCGACTGCCGTGATGTTGCCTGATTGGATCAGGACCGGCTGGTTTTGAAGCAGAGGCCTTGCCTGACTCAGGGCATTGTAAATGGCCCTCTGTACCAGAATATTTATGTAGGGAAGTCACCTGACTTGACCAAAGTCCCTGGAAGTTTCTTCCCTGTGTGACTGCCCCCCAGCCTCAAAGGCTGGCATCCATGGTCACTAGGACCTAGTCCTGTATATCGAACCTGCGGCCCTCTTGAAGATGGGCAATCTGCAGCCACTACAGTAGAGATACCCTGGTCCTTGGAGACAGGGTTATCAGCCTAATGCATCTGAAGATGCGACCCGGACCACTTGTCCAACAGGTCCCCCTGAAAAGTTCTTGCATGGAACCTGCCGAATGGGATTGCTTCGTAGGAAGCTAACATTTTTCCCAGGACTCGCGTGCAATGATGCACCGATAACTGTTTTTGCTTCAGGAGGTCTCTGACTAGAGATGACAGCTCCTTGGCTTTCTCCACCGGGAGAAACACTTATTTCTGGTCTGTGTCCAGAACCATCCCCAGGAACAGTAGACGTGTCGTAGGAACCAGCTGTGACTCTGGACTGTTTAGAATCCAACCGTGCTGTTGTAGCACTTTCCAAAATAGTGCTACCCCGACTAGCAACTGCTCCTTGGACCTTGCCCTTATAAGGAGATTGTCCAAGTATGGGATAATTAAAACTCCCCTTTTTCGAAGGAGTATCATCATTCCGGCCATTACCTTGGTAACACCCTCGGTGCCATGTACAGTCCAAACGGCAGAGTCTGGACTTGGTAATGGTAATCCTGTACCACAAATCTGAGGTACTCCTGACGAGGATAGTAAATAGGGACATGCAGGTAAGCATCCTTGATGTCCCGGGATACCATGTAATCCCCCTCGTCCAGGCTTGCAATAACCGCCCTGAGCGATTCCATCTTGAACTTGAATTTTTTTATGCATGTGTTCAAGGATTTTAAATATAAAGAAGGGTCACACCGAACCATGCGGTTTCGGTACCCCAACCGTGTGGAATAGTAACCCCGTCCTTGTTGAAGTAGGGGCACCTTAAGTATTACCTGCTGGGAATACAGCTTATTAATTGCCTCTAGCACAGCCTCCCTGCCTGAGGGAGTTGTCGGCAAGGCATATTTGAGGAAACGGCGGGGGGAAGACATCTCGAATTCCAGCTTGTACCCCTGAAATACTACTTGAATGAAACAGGGATCCACCTGTGAGCGAGCCCACTGATCGCTGAAACTTTTGAGATGGCCCCCCACCGTACCTGGCTACACCTGTGGAGCCCCCGCGTCATGCTGTGGACTCAGAGGAAGCGAGAGAAGAATTATGATTCTGGGAACAGGCTGACTGGTGCAGCTTTTTCCCTCTTCCCTTGTCTTTGTACAGAAAGGAAGCGCCTTTGACCCGCTTGCTTTTCTGAAGCTGAAAGGACTGTACCTGATAATACAGTGCTTTCTTAGTCTGTGAGGAAAACTGAGGTAAAAATATTTCTTCCCAGCTGTTGCTGCGGATACGAGGTCCCAGAGACCATCCCCAAATAATTCCTCACCCTTATAAGGCAGAATCTCTATGCGCCTTTTAAGGTCAGCATCACTTGTCCAGTGACAGGTCTCTAATACCCTCCTGACAGAATGGACATTACATTCATTTTGGATGCCAGCCGGCAAAATATCCCTCTGTGCATCCCTCATATATAAGACGACGTCTTTAATATGTTCTCATGTTAGCAAACTAGTATGTTTGACAGGGTCACCGACCACGCTGCAGCAGCACGCTCTGCAGGTTTCAGTCTAGTACCTGAGTGTGTAAATACAGACTTCAGGATAGCCTCCTGCTTTTTATCAACAGGTACCTTCAAAGTGGCCGTTCCTAAAACGGCAGTGCCACCTATTTTGACAACCGTGTGAGCGCCTTATCCACCCCAGGGGATATCTCCCAGCGTAACTTATCCTCTGGCGGGAAAAGGTACGCCATCAGTAACTTTTTAGAAATTACCAGTTTCTTATCAGGGGGAACCCACGCTTTTCACACACTTCATTCATTCATCTGATGGGGGAACAAAACACTGCCTGCTTTTTCTCCCCAAACATAAAAACCCCCTTTTTTAGAGGTTAATGTCAGAAATGTGTAACACATTATTTTTATTGCCGGGATCAAGTCACGGATGTTCCTAGTGGATTTTGTATATGTCTCAACCTTGTCGACACTGGAGTCAGACTCCGTGTCGACATCTGTGTCTGCCATCTGAATGAGCGGGCGTTTTTGAGCCCCTGATGGCCTTTGAGACGCCTGGGCAGGCACGAGCTGAGAAGCCGGCTGTCCCACAGCTGTTACGTCATCCACCCTTTTATGTAAGGAGTTGACACTGTCGGTTAATACCTTTTACCTAACCATCCACTCTGGTGTCGGCCCCACAGGGGGCGACATCACATTTATCGGCATCTGCTCCGTCACTATATAAGCCTCCTCCTCAAACATGTCGACACAGCTGTACCGACACACCGCACACACACAGGGAATGCTCTGACTGAGGACAGGACCCACAAAGCCCTTTGGGGAGACAGAGAGAGAGTATGCCAGCACACACCAGAGCGCTATATAATGAGGGGATTAACACTATAACTGAGTGAATTTTCCCCCATAGCTGCTTGTATATACAATATTGCGCCTAAATTTAGTGCCCCCCCTCTCTTTTTTACCCTTGAGCCTGAAAACTACAGGGGAGAGCCTGGGGAGCTTTCTTCCAGTTGCACTGTGAAGAGAAAATGGCGCCAGTGTGTCTGAGGGAGATAGCTCCGCCCCTTTTCCGCGGCCTATTCTCCCGCTTTTTTCTGGATTCTGGCAGGGGTATTTACCACATATATAGCCTCTGGGGCTATATATTGTGGTATTTTTGCCAGCCAAGGTGTTTTTATTGCTGCTCAGGGCGCCCCCCCCAAGCGCCCTGCACCCTCAGTGACCGGAGTGTGAAGTGTGTATGAGGAGCAATGGCGCACAGCTGCAGTGCTGTGCGCTACCTTGGTGAAGACTGATGTCTTCTGCCGCCGTTTTTCCGGACCTCTTCTTGCTTCTGGCTCTGTAAGGGGGACGGCGGCGCAGCTCCGGGACCGAACACCAAGGACTGGGCCTGCGGTCGATCCCTCTGGAGCTAATGGTGTCCAGTAGCCTAAGAAGCCCAATCCGGCTGCAAGCAGGCGAGTTCGCTTCTTCTCCCCTTAGTCCCTCGCTGCAGTGAGCCTGTTGCCAGCAGGTCTCACTGAAAATAAAAAACCTAAATCTATACTTTCTTTCTAAGGGCTCAGGAGAGCCCCTAGTGTGCATCCAACCTCGGCCGGGCACAAGATCTAACTGAGGCTTGGAGGAGGGTCGTAGTGGGAGGAGCCAGTGCACACCAGGTAGTCATAAATCTTTCTAGAGTGCCCAGCCTCCTTCGGAGCCCGCTATCCCCCATGGTCCTTACGGAGTTCCCAGCATCCACTAGGACGTCAGAGAAATAAGATTTTACTCACCGGTAAATCTATTTCTCGTAGTCCGTAGTGGATGCTGGGAACTCCGAAAGGACCATGGGGAATAGCGGCTCCGCAGGAGACTGGGCACAACTAAAGAAAGCTTTTAGGTCACCTGGTGTGCACTGGCTCCTCCCACTATGACCCTCCTCCAAGCCTCAGTTAGGACACTGTGCCCGGACGAGCTGACATAATAAGGAAGGATTTTGAATCCCGGGTAAGACTCCTACCAGCCACACCAATCACACCGTATAACTCGTGATACTATACCCAGTTTAACAGTATGAAAACAACTGAGCCTCTAAACAGATGGCTCAACAATAACCCTTTAGTTAACAATAACTATGTACAAGTATTGCAGACAATCCGCACTTGGGATGGGCGCCCAGCATCCACTACGGACTACGAGAAATAGATTTACCGGTGAGTAAAATCTTATTTTCTCTGACGTCCTAGTGGATGCTGGGAACTCCGAAAGGACCATGGGGATTATACCAAAGCTCCCAAACGGGCGGGAGAGTGCGGATGACTCTGCAGCACCGAATGAGAGAACTCAAGGTCCTCCTCAGCCAGGGTATCAATTTTGTAGAATTTTGCAAACGTGTTTGCCCCTGACCAAGTAGCAGCTCGGCAAAGTTGTAAAGCCGAGACCCCTCGGGCAGCCGCCCAAGATGAGCCCACCTTCCTTGTGGAATGGGCTTTTACTGATTTAGGATGCGGCAGTCCAGCCGCAGAATGCGCCATCTGAATTGTGCTACAAATCCAGCGAGCAATAGTCTGCTTAGAAGCAGGAGCACCCAGTTTGTTGGGTGCATACAGGATAAATAGCGAGTCAGTTTTCCTGATTCTAGCCGTCCTGGAAACATAAATTTTCAAGGCCCTGACTACGTCCAGTAACTTGGAATCCTCCAAGTCCCTAGTAGCCGCAGGCACCACAATAGGTTGGTTCAAGTGAAAAGCCGATACCACCTTAGGGAGAAACTGAGGACGAGTCCTCAATTCCGCCCTATCCATATGGAAAATCAGATAAGGGCTTTTACATGACAAAGCTGCCAATTCTGACACACGCCTGGCTGAAGCCAAGGCTAATAACATGACCACTTTCCACGTGAGATATTTTAGATCCACGGTTTTAAGTGGCTCAAACCAATGTGATTTTAAGAAACTCAACACCACGTTGAGATCCCAAGGTGCCACTGGAGGCACAAACGGGGGTTGAATATGCAGCACTCCTTTCACAAACGTCTGAACTTCAGGTAGTGAAGCTAGTTCTTTCTGGAAGAAAATCGACAGAGCCGAGATCTGTACCTTAATGGAGCCCAATTTCAGGCACATAGTCACTCCTGCTTGTAGGAAATGCAGAAATCGACCTAGTTGAAATTCCTCTGTTGGGGCCTTTTTGGCCTCACACCAAGCAACATATTTCCGCCATATGCGGTGATAATGCTTTGCAGTTACATCTTTCCTGGCTTTAATCAGCGTAGGAATGACTTCCTCCGGAATGCCCTTTTCCTTCAGGATCCGGCGTTCAACCGCCATGCCGTCAAACGCAGCCGCGGTAAGTCTTGGAACAGACAGGGCCCCTGCTGCAGCAGGTCCTGTCTGGGCGGCAGAGGCCATGGGTCCTCTGAGATCATCTCTTGAAGTTCCGGGTACCACACTCGTCTTGGCCAATCCGGAACCACGAGTATTGTTCTTACGCCTCGTTTTCTTATTATTCTCAGTACCCTTGGTATGAGAGGCAGAGGAGGGAACACATAAACTGACTGGTACACCCACGGTGTCACTAGAGCGTCCACAGCTATCGCCTGAGGGTCCCTTGACCTGGCGCAATATCTCTCTAGTTTTTTGTTTAGGCGGGACGCCATCATGTCCACCTGTGGCCGTTCCCATCGATTTACAATCAGCGTGAAGACTTCTGGATGAAGTCCCCACTCTCCCGGGTGGAGGTCGTGCCTGCTGAGAAAGTCTGCTTCCAAGTTGTCCACTCCCGGAATGAACACTGCTGACAGTGCTAGTACGTGATTTTCCGCCCATAGGAGAATCCTAGTGGCTTCTGCCATTGCCATCCTGCTTCTTGTGCCGCCCTGTCGATTTACATGGGCGACTGCCATGATGTTGTCTGACTGGATCAGTACCGGCTGGTGTAGAAGCAGGGATTTTGCCTGACTTAGGGCATTGTAAATGGCCCTTAGTTCCAGAATATTTATGTGTAGGGAAGTCTCCTGACTCGACCATAGTCCTTGGAAGTTTCTTCCCTGTGTGACTGCCCCCCAGCCTCGAAGGCTGGCATCCGTGGTCACCAGGACCCAGTCCTGTATGCCGAATCTGCGGCCCTCTAGAAGATGAGCACTCTGCAGCCACCACAGCAGAGACACCCTGGTTCTTGGAGACAGGGTTATTAGGCGATGCATCTGAAGATGCGATCCGGACCATTGGTCCAACAGGTCCCACTGAAAGATTCTGGCATGGAACCTGCCGAAAGGAATTGCTTCGTAAGAAGCCACCATCTTTCCCAGGACCCGATTGCAGTGATGCACCGATACCTGTTTTGGTTTCAGGAGGTCTCTGACTAGAGATGACAGCTCCTTGGCTTTCTCCTCCGGGAGAAACACTTTTTTTCTGGACTGTATCCAAAATCATACCCAGGAACAGTAGACGTGTCGTCGGAACCAGCTGTGATTTTGGAATATTCAGAATCCAACCGTGCTGGTGTAGCACCTCCTGAGATAGTGCTACTCCCACCAACAACCGCTCCTTGGACATCGCCTTTATTAGGAGATCGTCCAAGTACGGGATAATTAAAACTCCCTTTCTTCGAAGGAGTATCATCATTTCCGCCATTACCTTGGTAAACACCCTCGGTGCCGTGGAGAGTCCAAACGGCAGCGTCTGGAATTGGTAATGGCAATCCTGTACCACAAATCTGAGGTACTCCTGGTGAGGATAGTAAATGGGGACATGCAGGTAAGCATCCTTGATGTCCAGGGATACCATGTAATCCCCCTCGTCCAGGCTTGCAATAACCGCCCTGAGCGATTCCATCTTGAACTTGAATTTTTTTATGTATGTGTTCAAGGATTTCAAATTTAAAATGGGTCTCACCGAACCGTCCGGTTTCGGTACCACAAACAGTGTGGAATAGTAACCCCGTCCTTGTTGATGTAGGGGCACCTTGATTATCACCTGCTGGGAATACAGCTTGTGAACTGCCGCTAGCACAGCCTCCCTATCTGAAGGAGTAATCGGCAAGGCAGATTTTAGGAACCGGTGGGGTGGAGACGCCTCGAATTCCAGTTTGTACCCCTGAGATACTATTTGCAGGATCCAGGGATCCACCTGTGAGCGAGCCCACTGACCGCTGAAAATTTTGAGGCGGCCCCCCACCTTACCTGGCTCCGCCTGTGGAGCCCCACCGTCATGCGGCGGACTTGGAAGAAGCGGGGGAGGACTTTTGCTCCTGGGAACCTGCTGTTTGTTGCAGCCTTTTTCCACTACCTCTGCCTCTGGACAGAAAGGACCCGCCTTTTCCACGCCTGTTTTTCGGAGTCCGAAAGGACTGTACTTGATAAAACGGCGCCTTTTTAGGCTGTGAGGGAACATGGGGTAAAAATGCTGACTTCCCAGCAGTTGCTGTGGAAACTAGGTCCGAGAGACCATCCCCAAATAACTCCTCACCCTTATAATGCAAAACTTCCATGTGCCTTTTTGAATCTGCATACCCTGTTCACTGGCGAGTCCATAAGCCTCTCCTAGCAGAAATGGACAATGCACTTATTTTAGATGCCAGCCGGCAGATCTCCCTCTGTGCATCTCTCATGTATAAGACTGAGTCTTTTATATGCTCTATGGTTAGCAGAATAGTGTCCCTGTCTAGGGTGTCAATATTTTCTGACAGGGAATCTGACCACGCAGCGGCAGCACTGCACATCCATGCTGACCCAATAGCTGGTCTAAGTATAATGCCTGAGTGTGTATATACAGACTTCAGGATCGCCTCCTGCTTTCTATCAGCAGGTTTCTTGAGGGCGGCCGTATCCGGAGACGGTAGTGCCACCTTTTTAGACAAACGTGTGAGCGCTTTATCCACCCTAGGGGGTGTCTCCCAACGTGACCTATCCTCTGGCGGGAAAGGGAACGCCATTAGTAACTTCTTAGAGATTACCAATCTTTTATCAGGGAAAGCCCACGCTTCTTCACACACTTCATTTAATTCTTCTGATGGGGAAAAACTACGGGTAGTTTTTTCTCCCCAAACATAATACCCTTTTTAGTGGTACCTGGGTTTATAATAAGAATTTACTTACCGATAATTCTATTTCTCGTAGTCCGTAGTGGATGCTGGGGACTCCGTAAGGACGATGGGGAATAGCGGCTCCGCAGGAGACTGGGCACAAAAGTAAAGCTTTAGAACTACCTGGTGTGCACTGGCTCCTCCCCCTATGACCCTCCTCCAAGCCTCAGTTAGGATACTGTGCCCGGACGAGCGTACACAATAAGGAAGGATTTTGAATCCCGGGTAAGACTCATACCAGCCACACCAATCACACCGTACAACTCGTGATCTAAACCCAGTTAACAGCATGATAACAGAGGAGCCTCTAGAAAAGATGGCTCACTACAGCAATAACCCGATTTTTTGGTAACAATAACTATGTACCAGTATTGCAGACAATCCGCACTTGGGATGGGCGCCCAGCATACACTACGGACTACGAGAAATAGAATTATCGGTAAGTAAATTCTTATTTTCTCTAACGTCCTAAGTGGATGCTGGGGACTCCGTAAGGACCATGGGGATTATACCAAAGCTCCCAAACGGGCGGGAGAGTGCGGATGACTCTGCAGCACCAAATGAGAGAGCTCCAGGTCCTCCTCAGCCAGGGTATCAATTTTGTAGAATTTTACAAACGTATTTGCTCCTGACCAAGTAGCTGCTCGGCAAAGTTGTAAAGCCGAGACCCCTCGGGCAGCCGCCCAAGATGAGCCCATCTTCCTTGTGGAGTGGGCATTTACAGATTTTTGGCTGTGGCAGGCCTGCCACAGAATGTGCAAGCTGAATTGTACTACAAATCCAACGAGCAATAGTCTGCTTAGAAGCAGGAGCACCCAGCTTGTTGGGTGCATACAGGATAAACAGCGAGTCAGATTTTCTGACTCCAGCCGTCCTGGAAACATATATTTTCAGGGCCCTGACAACGTCTAGCAACTTGGAGTCCTCCAAGTCCCTAGTAGCCGCAGGCACCACAATAGGTTGGTTCAGGTGAAACGCTGAAACCACCTTAGGGAGAAACTGGGGACGAGTCCTCAATTCCGCCCTGTCCGAATGGAAAATCAGATAAGGGCTTTTACAGGATAAAGCCGACAATTCTGACACGCGCCTGGCCCAGGCCAGGGCCAACAGCATGACCACTTTCCATGTGAGATATTTTAACTCCACAGATTTAAGTGGTTCAAACCAATGTGACTTTTTGGAACCCAAAAACTACATTGAGATCCCAAGGTGCCACTGGAGGCACAAAAGGAGGCTGTATATGCAGTACCCCTTTTACAACGTCTGAACTTCAGGGACTGAAGCTAGTTCTTTTTGGAAGAAAATTGACAGGGCCGAAATTTGAACCTTAATGGACCCCAATTTCAGGCCCATAGACACTCCTGTTTGCAGGAAATGTAGGAATCGACCCAGTTGAATTTCCTCCGTCGGGCCTTACTGGCCTCGCACCACGCAACATATTTTCGCCAAATGCGGTGATAATGTTTTGCGGTTACATCCTTCCTGGCTTTGATCAGGATAGGGATGACTTCATCCGGAATGCCTTTTTTCCTTCAGGATCCGGCGTTCAACCGCCATGCCGTCAAACGCAGTCGCGGTAAGTCTTGGAACAGACAGGGTCCTTGCTGGAGCAGGTCCCTTCTTAGAGGTAGAGGCCACGGATCCTCCGTGAGCATCTCTTGAAGTTCCGGTTACCAAGTCCTTCTTGGCCAATCCGGAGCCACGAATATAGTGCTTACTCCTCTCCATCTTATCAATCTCAGTACCTTGGGTATGAGAGGCAGATGAGGGAACACATACACTGACTGGTACACCCACGGTGTTACCAGAGCGTCTACAGCTATTGCCTGAGGGTCCCTTGACCTGGCGCAATACCTGTCGAGTTTTTCCCAACGGTTTATAATCATGTGGAAGACTTCTGGGTGAAGTCCCCACTCTCCCGGGTGGAGGTCGTGTCTGCTGAGGAAGTCTGCTTCCCAGTTGTCCACTCCCGGAATTGCCGACAGTGCTATCACATGATTTTCCGCCCAGCGAAGAATCCTTGCAGCTTCTGCCATTGCCCTCCTGCTTCTTGTGCCACCCTGTCTGTTTACGTGGGTGACTGCAGTGATGTTGTCCGACTGTATCAACACCGGCTGACCTTGAAGCAGAGGTCTTGCTAAGCTTAGAGCATTGTAAATGGCCCTTAGCTTCAGGATATTTATGTGAAGTGATGTCTCCAGGCTTGACCATAAGCCCTGGAAATTCCTTCCCTGTGTGACTGCTTCGAAGGAATATCATCATTTCGGCCATTACCTTGGTAAAGACCCGGGGTGCCGTGGACCATCCATACGGCAGCGTCTGAACTGATAGTGACAGTTCTGTACCATAAACCTGAGGTACCCTTGGTGAGAAGGGTAAATTTGGACATGAAGGTAAGCATCCTTGATGTCCCGAGACATCATGTAGTCCCCTTCTTCCAGGTTCGCAATCACTGCTCTGAGTGACTCAATCTTGAATTTGAACCTCTGTATGTAAGTGTTCAAAGATTTTAGATTTAGAATCGGTCTCACCGAGCCGTCCGGCTTCGGTACCACAACAGTGTGGAATAATACCCCGTTCCTTGTTGCAGGAGGGGTACCTTGATTATCACCTGCTGGGAATACAGCTTGTGAATGGCTTCCAAAACTGTCTCCCTGTCAGAAGGAGACATCGGTAAAGCCGACTTTAGTAAACGGCGAGGGGGAGACGTCTCGAATTCCAATTTGTACCCCTGAGATATCACCTGAAGGATCCAGGGGTCTACTTGTGAGTGAGCCCACTGCGCGCTGAAATTCATTGAGACGGGCCCCCCACCGTGCCTGATTCTGCTTGTAAAGCCCCAGCGTCATACTGAGGGCTTGGCAGAGGCGGGAGAGGGTTTCTGTTCCTGGGAACTGGCTGATTTCTGCAGCCTTTTTCCTCTCCCTCTGTCACGGGGCAGAAATGAGGAACCTTTTGCCCGCTTGTCCACGAAAAGACTGCGCCTGATAATACGGCGTCTTCTCATGTTGAGAGGCGACCTGGGGTACAAACGTGGATTTCCCAGCTGTTGCCGTGGCCACCAGGTCTGAAAGACCGACCCCAAATAACTCCTCCCCTTAATAAGGCAATACTTCCAAATGCCGTTTGAAATCCGCATCACCTGACCACTGTCGTGTCCATAACCCTCTACTGGTAGAAATGGACAACACACTTAGACTTGATGCCAGTCGGCAAATATTCCGCTGTGCATCACGCATATATAGAAATGCATCTTTTAAATGCTCTATAGGCAAAAATATACTGTCCCTATCTAGGGTATCAATATTTTCAGTCAGGGAATCCGACCACGCCAACCCAGCACTGCACATCCAGGCTGAGGCGATTGCTGGTCGCAGTATAACACCAGTATGTGTGTAAATACATTTTAGGATACCCTCCTGCTTTCTTTCAGCAGGATCCTTAAGGGCGGCCATCTCAGGAGAGGGTAGAGCCCTTACAAGCGTGTGAGCGCTTTATCCACCCTAGGGGGTGTTTCCCAACGCACCCTAACCTCTGGCGGGAAAGGATATAATGCCAATAACATTTTTTATCAGTTGTTATCGGGGGAAACCCACGCATCATCACACACCTCATTTAATTTCTCAGATTCAGGAAAACTACAGGTAGTTTTTCCTCACCGAACATAATACCCCTTTTTGGTGGTACTCGTATTATCAGAAATGTGTAAAACATTTTTCATTGCCTCAATCATGTAACGTGTGGCCCTACTGGAAGTCACATTTGTCTCTTCACCGTCGACACTGGAGTCAGTATCCGTGTCGGCGTCTATATCTGCCATCTGAGGTAACGGGCGCTTTAGAGCCCCTGACGGCCTATGAGACGTCTGGACAGGCACAAGCTGAGTAGCCGGCTGTCTCATGTCAAACACTGTCTTTTATACAGAGCTGACACTGTCACGTAATTCCTTCCAACAGTTCATCCGCTCAGGTGTCGACCCCCTAGGGGGTGACATCACTATTACAGGCAATCTGCTCCGTCTCCACATCATTTTTCTCCTCATACATGTCGACACAAACGTACCGACATACAGCACACACACAGGGAATGCTCTGATAGAGGACAGGACCCCACTAGCCCTTTGGGGAGACAGAGGGAGAGTTTGCCAGCACACACCAGAGCGCTATATATATATATACAGGGATAACCTTATATAAGTGTTTTTCCCCTTATAGCTGCTGTTTCTTTAATACTGCGCGTAATTAGTGCCCCCCCCCTCTCTTTTTTAACCCTTTCTGTAGTGTAGTGACTGCAGGGGAGAGCCAGGGAGCTTCCCTCCAACGGAGCTGTGAGGGAAAATGGTGCCAGTGTGCTGAGGAGATAGGCTCCGCCCCCTTATCGGCGGCCTTATCTCCCATTTTTCTATGTATTCTGGCATGAGTTAAATGCATCCATATAGCCCAGGAGCTATATGTGATGCATTTTTTGCCATCCAAGGTGTTTTTATTGCGTCTCAGGGTGCCCCCCCCCCAGCGCCCTGCACCCTCAGTGACCGGAGTGTGAAGTGTGCTGAGAGCAATGGCGCACAGCTGCAGTGCTGTGCGCTACCTTGTTGAAGACAGGACGTCTTCTGCCGCCGATTTTCCGGACCTCTTCTGTCTTCTGGCTCTGTAAGGGGGCCGGCGGCGCGGCTCTGGGACCCATCCATGGCTGGGCCTGTGATCGTCCCTCTGGAGCTAATGTCCAGTAGCCTAAGAAGCCCAATCCACTCTGCACGCAGGTGAGTTCGCTTCTTCTCCCCTTAGTCCCTCGATGCAGTGAGCCTGTTGCCAGCAGGTCTCACTGAAAATAAAAAACCTAAAACTAAACTTTTCACTAAGCAGCTCAGGAGAGCCACCTAGTGTGCACCCTTCTCGTTCGGGCACAAAAATCTAACTGAGGCTTGGAGGAGGGTCATAGGGGGAGGAGCCAGTGCACACCAGGTAGTTCTAAAGCTTTACTTTTGTGCCCAGTCTCCTGCGGAGCCGCTATTCCCCATGGTCCTTACGGAGTCCCCAGCATCCACTTAGGACGTTAGAGAAATCAGAAATTTGTAACACCTCTTTCATTGCTTCAATCATGCAACGAATGGCCTTAGTGGACATTAGACTAGACTCATCGTCGTCGACACTGGTGTCAGTATCCGTGTCGACATCCGCGTCTGCCATCTGAGGTAGCGGGCGTTTTAGAGCCCCCGATGGCCTTTGAGACGCCTGGACAGGCACGAGCTGAGAAGCCGGCTGTCCCGCATTTGGCATGTCGTCAAATTTTTTGTGTAAGGAGTCGACACGTGCACGCAATTCCTTCCATAAGTCCATCCACTCAGGTGTCTGCCCCGCAGGGGGTGACATCCCTTCTATAGGCATCTGCTCCGCCTCCACATCATTATCCTCATCAAACATGTCGACACAGCCGTACCGACACACCGCACACACACAGGGAATGCTCTAACAGAGGACAGGACCCACAAAAGCCCTTTGGGGAGACAGAGTGAGAGTATGCCAGCACACACCAGAGCGCTATATAATGCAGGGACTAACTGAATTATGTCCCCTATAGCTGCTGTTATATATACTGCGCCTAAATTTAGTGCCCCCCCTCTCTTTTTTACCCTTTTCTGTAGTGTAGACTGCAGGGGAGAGCCAGGGAGCTTCCTTCCAGCGGAGCTGTGAGGGAGAAATGGCGCCAGTGTGCTGAAGGAGATAGCTCTGCCCCTTTTTCGCGGACTATTCTCCCGCTTTTTTATGGATTCTGGCAGGGGTAATTATCACATATATAGCCTCTGGGGCTATATATTGTGGTATTTTTGCCAGCCAAGGTGTTTTTATTGCTGCTCAGGGCGCCCCCCCCTAGCGCCCTGCACCCTCAGTGACCGGAGTGTGAAGTGTGTATGAGGAGCAATGGCGCACAGCTGCAGTGCTGTGCGCTACCTTGGTGAAGACTGATGTCTTCTGCCGCCGATTTTCCGGACCTCTTCTTGCTTCTGGCTCTGTAAGGGGGACAGCGGCGCGGCTCCGGGACCGAACACCAAGGCCAGTTCCATGCGGTCGATCCCTCTGGAGCTAATGGTGTCCAGTAGCCTAAGAAGCCCAAGCTAGCTGCAAGCAGGTAGGTTCGCTTCTTCTCCCCTTAGTCCCTCACTGCAGTGAGCCTGTTGCCAGCAGGTCTCACTGTAAAATAAAAAACCTAATTATATACTTTCTTTTTAGAAGCTCAGGAGAGCCCCTAGTGTGCATCCAACCTCGGCCGGGCACAAAATCTAACTGAGGCTTGGAGGAGGGTCATAGTGGGAGGAGCCAGTGCACACCAGGTGACCTAAAAGCTTTCTTTAGTTGTGCCCAGTCTCCTGCGGAGCCGCTATTCCCCATGGTCCTTTCGGCGTTCCCAGCATCCACTAGGACGTCAGAGAAACACCACATATTTGCGCCAATAAATGTGCCCCCCCTTCGTTTTGACCCTCTGTATTAATTAACAGCAGGGGAGAGTCCGGGGCCGCTTCTCTGTATGCTGAGGAGAAAAAATGGCGCTGGTTAGTGCTGGTGGAAACAAGCTCCGCCCCCGACGGCGGGCTTCGTTCCCACTCTAAATCTTTATACTGGTGGGGGATTCTGAAATATACATCCTTTAGAGTGTATATAAGTACTTTGTGGTGCCTGAGTGTGTAAGCTGGGAGCAATGGCGCACAGCGTTACCACTGCGCGTTACTTCATGAAGATCTGAAGTCTTCTGCCGCCTTTGAAGTCTTCTTTCTTCTTATACTCACCCGGCTTCTATCTTCCGGCTCTGTGAGGAGGACGGCGGCGTGGCTCTGGGACTAACTACAGGGTGGGACCTGTGTTCCGACTCCCTCTGGAGCTAATGGTGTCCAGTAGCCTAAGAAGCAGAGCTTATCATTTAAGTAGGTCTGCTTCTCTCTCCTCAGTCCCACGAAGCAGGGAGCCTGTTGCCAGCAGTGCTCCCTGAAAATAATAATCCAAACAAAAGCTTTTTCAGAGAAACTCGGGAGAGCTCCCCTGCAGTGCATCCAGTCTCCACTGGGCACAGGAACTAACTGAGGTCTGGAGGAGGGGCACAGAGGGAGGAGCCAGTGCACACCTATTCTAAAGCTTTACAGTGGCCATGTCTCCTGCGGAGCCATCTATACCCCATGGTCCTTACGGAGTCCCCAGCATCCTCTAGGACGTAAGAGAAAGTAACTAAAACAGAACAAAATCGGCAAAAAAATATATCTGACAGATGCAACCCATGACACGTATCAAAAATAAGGCTTAACAGGTAACCTTCACAATTGGGGGAGATGTATCAAGAAGTGGACATACGGAGCAGTTGCCCATAGCAACCAAGCAGCTTGCTTTAACCAATTTCACGATTACTGATGTATTCTATACTCATACACTTGTGATATATTGAACACCCGACCTCGCAGCATGTGTCCATCGTCAGCCTTTCGTACACAACACAACATGTGCAGGGCAAAATGCTGCTACTGAGACGGATATCAGCAGCATCAGCCTGCAGCTAAAGACAAACACAGCAGCTCCAGGTCACTACTATCACCCCAATCACGTACACAACACCTCACTCCTCACATCATGCCGGTAACTGCAGCGTACTCATAATACTGTACAGACAGATCACACTTGCAAAGCGAACTGCGCATGTGCAGATTTGCAAAGCATGCCGGGACTGTGTGGAGGACGTTGCGATGTTGCGCTGATTTCCCGGGTCATGTGCTACGTCACATAGAGTTGATGCGTTGCTTAGCGACCAGGGCAGCGTGTGTCGTTGTAGCCCTGGTAACGGACATAAACAATTGGACACCGCTGACGTGACACACTGGTCGCTCCTCACCTTCTTGGCCTGAGTAACATCTCACCTTCCTTACCGCATAGTGCCGAATATGGTGGTAGTGAGCAGCAGCAATAAGCCGCCAGCGCAGAACGAGCTCTCCAGGACCAAGGACAAGACATCAGCCTCCTCCGAAGGATTCACCGTTAAAGCTATGATGAAGAATTCAATAGTAAGTGGGAAGCATAAGCTGAATAATGTGACGCTAAACTGCCCAGTAAAACGTCCAATGTATACACGATCACATAGCAATGCGCACTTCTGTCTTACAAAGTTTTGCCCACCACGTATCGTAGGTAGTACTAGCCCAGATGTGACAAATACTGTATATGTGAATTGTTACCATGCTAGCTATACTGTAGTTGCTTGTAATTTGTAATGGAAAATACATATATAGATCTGTGATGTGCTGTGAAGTCAATGGCTGTGGAGGCATTGGCTAGTATCAGATATAGATTTCCAGATGTGATCTGATACATCTTTGCTGCAGTTTCACCAAATAGCCCCTCTTGGCACTACAGTTCACGTGAGAATTTTCTAGCTCTGGGCGCAAGGTTGGCTGGCCCACAGAGGTACAGGGGAAACCACCGATGGGCCCCTCTTCTTCCTCTAGGGAGCAGGTTCCAGCCCATGTACTCTAATGGTTGGTAGCGTCTAGTTTACCTTCGTGGAGAGGACCTTTCCCATAACCCCCTGGGTCCATGTCACAATCTATTTGGAATAGTAAAGTGTGGCGAGTGAAGCGAGACACAGAGCCCGAAGCGTGGCGAGCAAAGCGAGCCTGCGAGGGTACAATGCTGCATAGAAAAAAAAATTACCCCAAACTAACGGAGAACGTAGAAAACATTTAGGTGCTGTAAGGGTGGAAGTTCTCTCCTGCCCTCTCGTTTTGTCACTTCCAGGTCCTGAGCACGATTGTAAGATAAACACAACCTCTAATGGTTAGGCAAACCACTGTAGTGGCTGGCCACACCCCCTGTGGACACTGACCACACACCTAAACATGGGCCCCTACCACTGCATACACCTGGTGGGATCTTCATACCTCAGTCCGACACTGTATGGGTGTCTGTTTTGCTTCTTTTTTTCCCGAAAATACAAATTGCAATTGTGTAAAATGCACGGGAGAGTGCTAATCAATTTGATATAGGACACTTGTATATCTGTATGCGACTGAGTGTCCTAATCTGTATACGAAGTGCTACAATGTAGCAGCCAAAGCTTTTTTCAACACAAGTTCTGCTCTGCTCCGCATACAGACTCAGTCACACACAATATAAAAGTGTCATATATCAAATTAATCAGCACAGTATCCCCTAGCCACATTCTGTTCCGAATAAGATGCTTCATGTTAGCAGAGTTCATTAGCAGAGTTGCACGAGACCTGGCAGCTCACGACAGGCATTTCACTTACGCCTGGCATCTCACGCTGCATGGCGTATTGAGGCTGTATGTATGAGACACATCTGTATACACATATATGATTTGGTGGTAAGTTTTGACAAAAAAATTATTACGATAATCAGGGGTTAAAGTCCATATTACAGTATCACTTATATACTTTATAGTATATCTTATCACTTATATGACAGCATGCTTTTTTACCATTTTTATTTTGACTTCCCTTAAACTGGGCACACACTTGCACAATATCGTGCCAATTTGTCCAATCAGAATGACAAATCGGCTGTGTCGTGCAGTGTGTACAACCAATTGTGCGCTCCTGCGAGTTGCATGCAAGGCCGTGTGATTGGCCATGCTGCAAGTGACGCAGTGAATATTAATCAGGGACAGAACAGTTATCTTTCCATCACTCATTAATATATTAATATATGCCTAGTGTGTACTGGCAATTTCCCGATGCGCAGGGCAAAGGGTAATTGCCCTGCACATCGGCATGGTTGCTGGTCGCACTGGTGCGTACCCAGCATTATTCACCTCTTCCTATCATACTGTCTCTCCTTAACTTTCCTCCCTTCCTGCTCCATTGATTGACTGTCCTTCTTGGTCACTTCCTGTCCTTCTTGGTCACGCTTTCCTGGATTCCGTACTCTATCTGGCTCCAATCAGATCTTTCCTGTGTTAATCTCTGAGAGTATACTTCTCTTTGCAGCTTCAGGAGCTGCAAGGAAAAGTCTGCAAGAAAAAGTCACCATCGGGGTTAACGTGCAGGAAAAACCCATTGATTCTGCTGTTTACGCGGAAACGGGGAGTTTCCGCTCATTAACCCTGATTTTTAGCACAAGGAAATGGCTATTTCATTGAATAGCCTTTCCCCACATGCGTGCTAATTAGCTGGTAATTAGCCGTGGGGTAAACCCTGCAACTAATTAAATATGTCCCTATAAGCTACTCAAACAATTGAAGCTTGAGCTGCTTTTTGGTTTGTTTTTGTGGAAGAGTGGTAGTATGTTCCTTCTCCCTGTGTGATGCTGACATTTACCACTTAGTGGTCTATTGCCGTTACACTGGCAGGGTGGAGGGGGGCCCTGCCTATTTTGTCAGTCCCGGGCCCAAGATTTCTGATGGCAGCCCTGGTAGCATGCAGATGCTGGCAATGGCATACCAGCTCACCCTGGACTGAAATCTACAAGCACTTACTAGTGAGGGGAGCCGACTCTATTAATTAAAACCCCTTAGTCTATTCCAGACATTCTAGAAGAGGCTAGGACTTATAGAGACAAATATGTAACTTGTTTGTCTATTTTTTCTTTTAATACATATTGTAGCTACATCTGTGATTCTTCATGCACAGTGTACATTATTTGCACACATATAAAGGTACTTAGTGCATACTTATGCTAAAGTACAGATTTTTGCCAACATCAAAAGTTGAGTATCTTTGAATCAATATTTCAGGTTAATAATACAATTTGAAAATGAAATATGAATCATTGGGGCTTAGGAACACATTTCTTGCATGAAAGGGAGCAACAAATATCTTCTAAAATATTTTCTTTTGAATGTGTCTAGTTTATAACGTTTCTTTTTATATGAAACAATTTATCAGGTTTAGAGGTTCTTTACACTTAACAGGTTACTGTGATCAAAGTTTAGTAAACAGCTCTACAGGTGGTATATGTGCATACAATTATGCTAAAATAAGCACCAGGTTTCCTTTTTTCCAGTTTTGGTGTCACTTATACCCCTTTTACACTCGCAGGAAAATCCCGGGATATTGCACGTGAACGCGCATCATCCCGGGATTCTTCTCAGTGTAAATGGGTACATGGACAATTTCCCGGGACGAGCATCCCGGGATTTCATCCCAGGTCAAAAGCAGGGTTGAACCCGGGACCGTCCCGGGAAGCTGTGTAGTGTGAAAGGGTCCGTCCCGGGATTCACTATCCCGGGACTGTTAAAAGGACTTGGATTGGAGCTTTCTTGGGCTCAGAAAAGCTGATGTCATCTTTTCTGAGCCCAAGGCCATTTCTAATGACATACTAATGCATTTGCAGGGATATCCCGGGATCAGTGTAAATGGGGCTGTCCCGGGTCGATCCCAGGTCTTAATGCAGTGTGAAAGGGGTCAGTCCCGGGAATGCATCCCGGGAAGCATCCCGGGAGTGACCCGGGAGTGCGAGTGTAAAAGTGGTACAAGTGACTTTCCTGATCTGCAGTGCAGTTACTGTCATACACAAACTGCAATTTTAAATAATTGAAAAAAAGTTTCATAAATTACATCAATATTTTATTCTTGCAGCTTTGATTATTGGACATTTAATTTCTACAGAATATTTAAAAGTAGAATATATAATAATTTTCAACAACAGTCCATTTCATTAAGATTTTTTAGTTTAATTTACCTCCTTCTAGACTTTATAAAAAAAAAAAAAAAAAAACAGCTTTGCAGTGGACTTTATGTCACTGCATTTGGCTGCAGACTTTACTGTGCAGTATTTGACATAAACATGACAACATAACAGGACATGAAATGGTAGTTATACACTGTACACCACAGCAAATGTCAAAATATTATAGCTTATATAGCGGATTTATATAGTACCAGCTTTATTGTGCAGCGCAGTATAGGTAATATGTAATCATTCACAATAGTCCCTGCCTCAGTGGAGCTTACAGCCTTAAGGCCCCTAGCTATCAGTGGGAGAAAAGCTTTAAATCTGGTGGAATTGTCGGTTTTTCAACAGACTAAAGGGGGGCACACACAAAGATATCCGTGTTTAAAATCTAGGCAATCTGACCAGATTGCTTAGATTTTAAGCACGGATCTGCCGCATGTATGCCCCCCAGTGATAGGGCCGCGCATCGCTATCGCCGGTGCTGGATTGAGCCTCAATCTAGCGGGTCGCTCACTTCAGCGCTGTGTGAAGTGAGCGGCCCCTCGTCGTCGTCCCCCCTCGCTCAGCACATCGCGCTGAGTGCTGAGCGGGGGGAGAGATGTGTGCTGAGAGGTCTGTGTTAAGATCGCTCAGCACACATCTCTCCCGTCAATACTGGCCTATAGGGCTTCTTCCTATATACAGTATGTAGCCATACAATGGACAGAAGCCATCACTAGGGTATTACTTCAATGCTTTGCGTGGGGAAAGCAGTTATTGCATTTTTTTACCAAGGACAGCAGTAGTAAATTTACTATGAGCTGTCCTCATAAGCTACTGCCATGTCCAAGAAAATATAAATAAAGTATTTTTCCTTTTTAATAATATATTAAAGTTTTTGTTTCTAATTTTAGATATTTGTAATTAATTTAAAAAATTAAGATGAAATTGTTGGTGCTGTACAATTTGAAGATGAAGTGTAGGAGAATGGTATAAGAAAAAGTAAAGGGGTATATTGGTCTATTCTTGTGATCTATTTTTATGATATAATATAAATATAAACGTAATATATATATATATATATATATTATGTGTGTGTGTGTGTGTGTGTGTGTGTGTGGAACAGCGTACAAGTGTGCTTCACGGTGTTTCCAACAGTTAGTCCAGCGCTTATCCTCCAGTTACTTTGCCAGCACCAAATTATGTATTTTCAGACTTCAGCTACCACTGGAGGAATCCCGGAATCCCACGGGATAATTTGTCTACAAAGGAAAGTTAGAGGAGCGCTACATAGTGCAATATGCTTTTTATTCACAAACACATATTTAAAATACAGCAGGTATCAGAGTTGAGCTTTTCCTAATACCTCAGAATTCCTATGAGTGGACTTATATTACCACTTGTTTTAGATTTAATACACTCCTGGTATCAACTCCACCTGCCGCCAATGTAGCGTCAGGCCCCTGTGACTCGTACTGCTAGCTTCACACCATGGACCTCAGTACGCCGGGACACCGCTGCTCTCAGCACGGAGGGGAGACAATCCTGGACTCAACGATCACGTCACCAGGCCACGCACCAACGCGTTTCGTCATAGGACCTTGTCAGATGGTTGGCCTTGGTGACGGGAACTCGTGTTTTATGCTGACTTCAAGCAATCAATGCACATATTACTTGATTACAACACATGTACAGTTTCTGCATAGATACACTTGTACCAATTACAGACATGGCTCATTTTAAAAAACACACACTTTATATAAAAACAAAGAGGAGCTTGTTTTAAATGATACTGAGGTGTCTCATAGTATCTTTTCATTTTATATAGTGAGGCTTATCCACCAGACCTCAAGTCGTATAGTAACGACTCACATGTTTTCAATTGGTTATTACTCTCGTAGTGAACCTTACTTCATTGAGAATTATATAAATAAATAACTCACATCTACTCTATCAAAACTATGATTGTCTCACTGAGATTACATCTGGAGTTAGCCACCTCATTATCACCCGTGTCCAGGCTCCTTTTTAAAAAAAAACAATAGTTACAAGTTGAGTATCCCTTATCCAAAATGCTTGGGACCAGACGTATTTTGGATATCGGATTTTTCCGTATTTTGGAATAATTGCATACTATAATGAGATGTCATGGCGATGGGACCTAAATCTAAGCACAGAATACATTTATGTTTCATATACACCTTATACACACAGCCTGAAGGTCATTTTAGCTAATATTTTTTATAACTTTGTGCATTAAACAAAGTGTGTGTACATTCACACAATTCATTTATGTTTCATATACACCTTATACACACAGCCTGAAGGTCATTTAATACAATATTTTTAACAACTTTGTGTATTAAACAAAGTTTGTGTACATTGAGCCATCAGAAAACAAAGGTTTCACTATCTCAGTCTCATTAAAAAAAGTCTGTATTTCGGAATATTCCGTATTTCAGAATATTTGGATATGGGATACTCAACCTGTATTAACAACAGTTCTTTTCAATAGACTGTAGCTTTGTACAATCTCAGCTGCCCATGCTGTTAATAAGATCTAGTTCTACAGCAGGAGTGAAGTTGTTACATTTAAGGTCCATACACACTTAACGATAAAATGAGCGACGTCGCTCATTTTCCCCCTCCTTGAGCGACGTCGCTCATTTTATCGTCAAGTGTGTATGCCGCCAGCGACGACCGATGCGCGGCCCCGCGGGTCGGCAACGATCGTCGCTGTCGGTAGGGCATGCATGAAGGATGTGGACTGTCGTCCACGACCTTCATGCAGGGCTGGCGGGGGCGTGACGTCACTGAGCGATATGAGCGGTCATATCGCTCAGTGCGTACAGGCGGCCGCCGACCGGCCGGTCCGGGAGGGGGAAACGTTAGACGATGTCGCTCACAGAGCGACATCGTCTAATGTGTATGGGCCTTTAGTCACACTGTTTACCACACAGACTGTGGTGGCTAGATATATATTTTGTTACAATGTGTCTCCTCAGAGACGTGAAGCAACATAGTGACATATTTATCACTCTAGTTTTAGACCATATTAGGAAAAGCTCAACTCTGATACCTGCTGTATTTTAAATATGTGTTTGTGAATAAAAAGCATATTGCACTATGTAGCGCTCCTCTAACTTTCCTTTGTAGACAAATTATCCCGTGGGATTCCGGGATTCCTCTAGAGCAGGGGTTCTCAAACTTGGTCCTCAGGACCCCACACAGTGCATGTTTTGCAGGTAACCCAGCAAGTGCACAGGTGTATCAATTACTCACTGACACATTTTAAAAGGTCCACAGGTGGAGCTAATTATTTCACTTGTGATTTTTTTGAGGAGACCTGCAAAACATGCACCATGTGGGGTCCTGAGGACCGAGTTTGAGAACCTGTGCTCTAGAGCAGGTATTTTAATCTTTTTTCTTTTTTAATATATATATTGTTCCGTTTTGTAGCAGCTACCTGTTCTTGGGATCCAAGTTGTGAAGAATTTGTGCAACAGCGTACAGGTGCGCATCACGGTGATTCCAACAGTTAGTCCAGAGCTTATCCTCCAGTTACTTTGCCAGCACCAAATTCTGTATTTTCAGACTGCAGCTACCTCTAGAGCAGACATTCCCAACCACGGTCCTCAAGGAACACTAACAGTGCAGGTTTTAGTGATATCCAGGCTTCAGTACAGGTGACTTAATTAGTACTTCAGTTATTTTGATTTAACCATCTGTGCTGCAGCCTGGATATCACTAAAACCTGCACTGTTGGTGTGCCTTGAGAACCGTGGTTGGGAATGTCTGCTCTAGAGGTAGCTGCAGTCTGAAAATACAGAATTTGGTGCTGGCAAAGTAACTGGAGGATAAGCTCTGGACTAACTGTTGGAATCACCGTGATGCGCACCTGTACGCTGTTGCACAAATTCTTCACAACTTGGATCCCAAGTACAGGTAGCTGCTACAAAACGGAACAATATATATATTAAAAAAGAAAAAAGATTAAAACCAACAGAGACTTTTTACATTATTGTAAATATAAATGTGTTTTTTTAATGTAAATTGATTTTACTATATATTATATGAGAGCTTGTGTATAGTGAGTTTGTGCTATTGTGGTTATTATATTCTTTGAAGGTTTTTAGATTAAGTTTTTAAAAATGTTTAGAAGCTGTGATTATCAAACTAAGATGTCTCAGGAGTGTGCATGTATTTTTGAGGAAACTGATGAAATAGATACACAAAGGGGTATATTCAATTGATGTCGAATTACTGAATTTGTCGAAAAACGGGGCTTTTTCGACCAAAAAAAATGTTGAATTGGATTCGACAATTCAATACGTTACTTTTCGACAAAAGTTTCGACTTTTTGCTCATCGACAATTTCATGTCTGTAATGTTAAAAATGCGGCTTTTCGACAAAAGTATATTCAATTGAAGAATGTCGATTCGGCAACAGTGCTTTTCGACAGTCATTTCGTCAATTTCATTGCGCCTCCTTTTTCTGTCGTGAGCTGATAAGAAATTTTAAAAACATGTATTTTTTGTTGCTTTTTTGATTGCTAATAGCATATCTTTTTATATTTGAAGGGATTATCTACTTGGTTTGTCTATTTATGACCCACAGTGTTATTTAATCGATTTTTTAAAATAATATTTTTTCCTTTATTTGGCTGAAGGAAATGTACCCATGATTCCACAGTTACCCAGGATACACTTCTCCAAAGCCACTCCTCTCTCCTCCCGTTTTTGAGACTTCAGGGAGACGAGCGACCATTACAGTCAGCTCTCTTGTGGAATAATTTTTTAGGACAATCCCTGCGTTTTCCAACATGTATATCATATTTTTCTGACGTCCTAGTGGATGCTGGGGACTCCGTAAGGACCATGGGGAATAGACGGCTCCGCAGGAGACTGGGCACATCTAAAGAAAGATTTAGGACTATCTGGTGTGCACTGGCTCCTCCCCCTATGACCCTCCTCCAAGCCTCAGTTAGATTTCTGTGCCCGGCTGAGCTGGATGCACACTAGGGGCTCTCCTGAGCTCCTAGGAAGAAAGTGTTTGTTAGGTTTTTTATTTTCAGTGAGACCTGCTGGCAACAGGCTCACTGCATCGAGGGACTAAGGGGAGAAGAAGCGAACCTACCTAAGTGGTGGTAGCTTGGGCTTCTTAGGCTACTGGACACCATTAGCTCCAGAGGGATCGAACACAGGACCCGAATTCGTCGTCCGTTCCCGGAGCCGCGCCGCCGTCCCCCTTACAGAGCCAGAAGCAAGAAGGTGGTCCGGAAAATCGGCGGCTGAAGACTTCGGTCTTCTCCAAGGTAGCGCACAGCACTGCAGCTGTGCGCCATTGCTCCTTATGCACACCACACACTTCGGTCACTGATGGGTGCAGGGCGCTGGGGGGGGGGGGGGCGCCCTGAGCAGCAATACTGACACCTTGGCTGGCAAACTGGCACCATATATAGCCCCAGAGGCTATATAGGTGCTTTTTAACCCCTGCCAGAATCCATAAAAATGCGTGAGAAAGTCCGCGAAAAAGGGGCGGAGCTATCTCCTTCAGCACACTGGCGCCATTTTTCCCTCACAGCTCCGTTGGAGGGAAGCTCCCTGGCTCTCCCCTGCAGTCAATACACTACAGAAAGGGTTAAAAAGAGAGGGGGGGGCACAATTTAGGCGCAGTATACAATATATATAGGCAGCTATAAGGGAAAACACTCTTATATGTGATATCCCTGTGATATATAGCGCCCTGGTGTGTGCTGGCATACTCTCCCTCTGTCTCCCCAAAGGGCTTTGTGGGGTCCTGTCCTCTGTCAGAGCATTCCCTGTGTGTGTGCTGTGTGTCGGTACGGCTGTGTCGACATGTATGAGGAGGATAATGATGTGGAGGCGGAGCGAATGCCTGTAAATGTGATGTCACCCCCTGCGGGATCGACACCGGTGTGGTTGGACTTATGGAAGGATTACGTGAAAGTGTCAACTCCTTACACAAAAGGTCGACGACACAGAACAGCCGGCTACTCAGCTTGTGCCTGTTCCAGCGTCTCAAATGTCATGGGGGGCTCTAAAAACGCCCGCTACCTCAGATGGCAGAAACAGATGTCGACACGGATACCGACTCCAGTGTCGACAACGATGAGACTAGTGTACCCTCCAAATAGGTCCACCCGTTACATGATTGAGGCAATGAAAAATGTATTACACATTTATGATAATACCCCAGGTACCACATAAAAGGGTATTATGTTTTGGTGAGAGAAAACTACCAGTAGTTTTTCCTGCATCTGAGAAATTAAATGAGGTGTGTGAGGAAGCGTGGTCTTCCCCCGGTAAGAAATTGATCATTTCTAAACGGTAATTGGCAGCGTACCCTTTCCCGCCAGAGGATAGGTCACGTTGGGAAACACCCCATAGGGTAGATACAGCGCTTACACGCTTATCAGAAAAGGTGGCACTACAGTCTCCGGATACGGCCGCCCTGAAGGAACCTGCTGATAAAAAGCAGGGGGTTACCCTAAAAGATATAGTCACACACTCGGGCATTATATTGCGACCAGCCATTGCTTCGGCATGGATGTGCAGTGCTCCCGCTGCGTGGTCAGATTCCCTGTCGGAAAATTACTATGGATAGGGACAATATTTTGCTGACAATAGAGCATATAAAAGACGTGGTCTTATACATGCGTGATGCACTGAGGGATATTTGCCGGCTGGCATCAAAAGTAAGCGCTAGGTCCATTGCCGCCAGACGGGGGTTATGGACTCGGCAATGGTCAGGCGATGCCGACTCGAATCGGCACATGGAAGTTTTGCCCTATAAGGGGGTAAAACTGTTTGGGGATGGTCTTTCAGACCTCGTTTCCACAGCTACTGCTGGGAAATCGACTTTTTTGCCACAGGCTACCCCACTACAAAAGAAAGCACCGTATCATCAAGTACAGTCCTTTCGGCCCCAGAAAAGCAAGAGGGCTAGAGGCTCATCCTTTCTGCCGAGAGGCAAAGGTAGAGGAAAAAGCTGCAGCACACAGCTAGTTCCCAAGAGCAGAAGTCCTCCCTGCGTCCGGTAAGTCCACAGCATAACGCTGGGGCTGCTCAGGCGGACCCGGGTACGGTGGGGGCCCGTCTCAGAAATTTCAGCGCCCAGTGTGCTCTCTCACATGGATCCCTGGGTCCTTCAAGTAGTATCTCAGGGGTACAGGCTGGAGTTCGAGACGTTCTTCCCCCCGCCGTTTCCTAAAATCTACCTTACCGGCACCTCCCTCTGCCAGGGAGGCGGTGTTGGTGGCTATTCAACACTATAATCACAACAAGTGATTGTCAAGGTGCCCCTCCTTCAGCAAGGAAGGGGTTACTATTCCACAATGGTTGTGGTACCGAAACAGAACGGTTCGGTGAGACCCATCTTAAAATTAAAATACTTGAACTTTTATATCAGAAGATTCAAGTTCGAGATGGAATCGCTCAGGGCGGTTATTACGAGCCTGGACGAGGGGGATTACAGGGTCTCCCTGGACATCAAAGATGCGTACCTGCATGTCCCCATTTACCCTCCTCACCAGGAGTACCTCAGATGTGTGGTACAGGACTGTCACTATCAGTTCCAGACGCTGCCGTTGGAGTTGTCCACGGCACCGAAGGTCTTTACCAAGGTAATGGCCGAAATGATGATACGCCTTCGCAAGTAGGAAGTTTTTATTATCCCGTACTTGGACGATCTCCTGATAAAGGCGAGGTCCAAAGAACAGTTGGTAGTGGGGGTAGCACTCTCTCGGGAAGTGCTACAACAGCACAACTGGATTCTCAATATTCCAAAGTCACAGCTGGTCCCGACGACACGTCTTCTGTTCCTGGGAATGATTCTGGACACAGACCAGAAAAGAGTGTTTCTTCCAGTGGAAGCACACGAGTCCTGAAAAAAAAAAAAAAAAAGGTAGCTTCGTACGAAGCATAATTCCGTTCGGAAGGTTCCACGCAAGGACGTTCCAGTGGGACCTGTGGGACAAATGGTCCGGGTCCCATCTACAGATACAACAGCGGATAACCTGTCGGCAAGAAACAGGGTGTCGCTGCTGTGGTGGCTGCAGAGGGCTCATCTACTAGAGGGCCGCAGATTCGGAATACAGGACTGGGTCCTGGTGACCACGGAGGCCAGCCTTCGGGGCTGGAGTGCAGTCACACAGGGAAGAAATTTCCAAGGAGATTTCGCTTCACATAATTATTCTGGAGCTAAGGGCCATTTACAATGCCCTAAGCCAAGCAAGGACCCTGCTTCAGAACCAGCCGGTACTGATCCAATCAGACAACATCACGGCGGTCGCCCATGTAAACAGACAGGGCGGCACAAGAAGCAGGATGGCGATGGCAGAAGCCACAAGGATTCTCCGATGGGCGACCTACACCCGGGAGAATGGGGACTTCTTCCAGAAGTTTTCCAAATGCGGGTAAACCGTTGGGAATGACCACGGGTGGACATGATGGCGTCCCGCCTCAACAAAAAGTTGAAAAGATATTGCGCCAGGTCAAGGGACCCTCAGGCGATCGCTGTGGACGCTCTAGTGACACCGTGGGTGTACCAGTCGGTTTATGTGTTTCCTCCTCTACCTCTCATACCCAGGGTACTGAGAATAATAAGAATGCGAGGAGTGAAAACCATACTCGTGGTTCCGGATTGGCCAAGAAGAGCTTGGTACCCGGAACTTCAAGAGATGCGGGCAGAGGACCTTTGGCCTCTGCCGCTCAGACAAGACCTGCTGCAGCAGGGACCCTGTCTGTTCTAAGACTTACCGCGGCTGCGTTTGACGGCATGGCGGTTGAACACCGGATCCTAAAGGAAAAGGGTATTCCGGAGGAAGTCATCCCTACCCTGATCAAAGCCAGGAAGGATGTCACCGCAAGGCATTATTACCGCATTTGGCGGAAATATGTTGCTTGGTGTGAGGCCATGAAGGCCCCGAAGGAGGAATTTCAACTGGGTCGATTCCAACACTTCCTGCAAGCAGGGGTGACGTTGGGCCTCAAATTGGGGTCCATCAAGGTCAGGATTTCGGCTCTGTCGATTTTCTTCCAGAAAGAACTGGCTTCACTGCCTGAAGTTCAGACTTTTGTCAAAGGAGTTCTGCATATTCAGCCTCCTTTTGTGCCCCCAGTGGCACCTTGGGATCTCAATGTGGTTTTGGCATTCCTGAAATCACATTGGTTCGAACCACTTAAGACTGTGGAATTAAAATATCTCACGTGGAAAGTGGTCATAAGATGGATAGGGCAGAATTGAGGACTCGTCCTCAGTTTCTCCCGAAGGTGGTCTCAGCTTTTCACTTGAACCAACCTATTGTGGTGCCTGCGGCTACTAGGGACTTGGAGGATTCCAAGTTGCTGGACGTAGTCAGGGCCCTGAAAATTTATGTTTCCAGGACGGCTGGAGTCAGAAAAACTGACTCGCTGTTTATCTTGTATGCACCCAACAAGCTGGGTGCTCCTGCTTCTAAGCAGTCTATTGCGCGCTGGATTTGTAGCACTATTCAGCTGGCGCATTCTGCGGTAGGATTACCGCAGCCTAAATCAATAAAAGACCATTCCACAAGGAAGGTGGGCTCATCTTGGGCGGCTGCCCGAGGGGTCTCGGCTTTACAACTTTGCCGAGCAGCTACTTGGTCAGGGGCAAACACGTTTGCTAAATTCTACAAATTTGATTCCCTGGCTGAGGAGGACCTGGAGTTCTCTCATTCGGTGCTGCAGAGTCATCCGCACTCTCCCGCCCGTTTGGGAGCTTTGGTATAATCCCCATGGTCCTTACGGAGTCCCCAGCATCCACTAGGACGTCAGAGAAAATAAGATTTTACTCACCGGTAAATCTATTTCTCGTAGTCCGTAGTGGATGCTGGGCGCCCGTCCCTAGTGCGGATTGTCTGCAATACTTGTACATAAAAAAATCGGGTTTTGTTGTGAGCCATCTCTTCAGAGGCTCCAATTGTTATCATACTGTTAACCGGGGTTCCTATCACGTGTTATATAGTGTGATTGGTGTGGCTGGTATGAGTCTTACCCGGGATTCAAAATCCCTCCTTATTGTGTCAGCTCTTCCGGGCACAGTTCCTAACTGAGGCTTGGAGGAGGGTCATAGGGGGAGGAGCCAGTGCACACCAGATAGTCCTAAATCTTTCTTTAGATGTGCCCAGTCTCCTGCGGAGCCGTCTATTCCCCATGGTCCTTACGGAGTCCCCAGCATCCACTACGGACTACGAGAAATAGATTTACCGGTGAGTAAAATCTTATTTTTTTTTATATCGTATATATGTTTCCAAATGGCGGGAAGTCGAATCCAGCCCGCCCACTATTCGACAATTGGTCCGTTTTTCGACAGAGGCCGTGTCGAATCCATTTTTAATTGAATATGTCGAATTTAGTGTCCCGGTAGAAGGTTTTGGCTGTCGAATAGTGTCGAATCCAAAAACTGACGAATCCACGTCGTAATTCGACTTCAATTGAATATACCCCATAGTCTGCAAAAGAAAGAAATTTCCCTCTAAGAACTGTAATAAATTATTTGGGGTGTAGTAATGTTTAATTAGGCAAAAAATATATCTCTAATTCGCTAAAGGAATTAGCTGTAATTCTTGTATCTTGTCTCTTTGAATAAACAGCCGCTTAATACAACTACTGCGGTCTAAAACTAGAGTGATAAATATGTCACTATGTTGCTTCACGTCTCTGAGGAGACACATTGTAATAAAATATATATCTAGCCACCACAGTCTGTGTGGTAAACAGTGTGACTAAATGTAACAACTTCACTCCTGCTGTAGAACTAGATCTTATTAACAGCATGGGCAGCTGAGATTGTACAAAGCTACACTCTATTGGAAAGAACTGTTGTTAATAGTTGTTAATAACTATTGTTTTTTTTTTTAAAACGGAGCCTGGACGCGGGTGATAATGAGGTGACTAACTCCAGATGTAATCTCAATGAGACAATCATAGTTGGCAGGCATTTGGGTCCAGTGTAAATTTTACAGGGTACATCTGATTTATACATACCAATATTTCCCAAACAACATACTCTAACTTCATAGCTAAACTTCTACTTACAAGCTATAGCAAACAGGGAAGCCTGGAGTTGCCACCAATCCAGCCATGGGTTAGGTTGGAGATTGATGCTATGTATTAATTGCCTATCTGCCCTCGCTGACGGCTACCCCACACATGACTACTGCCTGCCTAGGCAATGCAATATACTGATTGCTTAAAGGTTCCAACAAACTCCAAAGGGGCCAGAACAAAACTCTTGGAGAGTAGGCACGGCAAACAAAACAGACAGATAACCCGATACACTCTTGAAATTGGGGAGGAGCGGGATGAGCCTGTTACAGTGTTCATCATAAACATTCCTTATGGGCACTGCTAATTAATTATTTCTGTCGCTCCTCTGTTCCCAACTCACATACATGGTGCATAGAACCCAGAACTTCATTTTACCTTTAGAAACAGACCAGCACAGACTACATTATTTACACTTCATGCCATTGGTGGCAACAGAGTAATGTTAATAATAGAACGCATTCTTCTCATTTCTTTTACCCTAAAAGTGTGTTTGAGGGGTGATGGGGTTATCTAAACTGACAGCCACACCCCCTAAGGTGCCTGATTTGCATAGTGCAAAAGTGTCAGGAGCAGCTTACATTGTTTTTAAATTGTTTGTTAGACAATCACTCTTCCATATAATATGTCCTCTCCCTCATAAGTGTGTTTATAATGGGTGCAGGGAGGCACTACACCGAACACCCTACACATAGAGTATACTTACCTTGTGCCAGCTGAATAGTGAATGCAAAGATTCTGGCACTGTGCCAGAGCTTTTGCTCTCTTGTGCACGTATGCTGTCTTCCCAAATAACACCGGTAGGATGGCTCCTCAAAGGAGGAGGGAACCACTAACTAGCACAAGTTAAGTTAAGATGCAGGCAGGGTGGGGGGCATACTACCCAGAGGAGGGGGGCTGCTACACAATTTGGCTTTAATAAGCCCCTGCTTTCCCTCTACAGTACATTGTTTTATTATAGTAAAGTAGATAATTATTATTTGTTTTTATCTATAACTAGCTGAATACCCGTGCTTTGCTATAGAATTTCAAGTATAATGTCAATCTTTGTCAGGCCACACCTCCTGGCAGGCCTTCCCTGGATTGATGCTGTCAAAAGGCTGGCACTGAGGAGAATAATCCGCCTCCTTCACTGCATGGTCCCGCCTCTGATGCTGCCCTGGTCAGTGCTGTAAATTCTGGGATGACAGGCCAAGCTCCACCTTCTGTAAAATATGTAAGGCTTGCAGGGATATGCTGATTCTATTACAAAGGGTTCTAAATCTCCTTGCTTAGCTTCTCGCTTTCCTTAGGGCTCCTCCTTGAGGTAAAAAGGTAAAGATTTTCGCACAACACTAAAGGTCACTGGGAGAGCTGTCGGTACCCTTTACACAGCAGATAAGCAGTTGTTGACTAGCAAGCATTTAAGAGTCAAAATATCTATCCCTCCTTTCCTTCTATTGCTCTCTGAGAGGTTCGGCTATGTTTAGTTCATGTGACAGGTTAACCTCTGATAATTGAGACACTATCCTCTTCTGACTGAAAATTGGTTGGTTAAGTACTTAAAAGGAAAATACCACTGACTCTTCACAAAATCTGCTGAACCATAAGGCTAGACTTCCTTGTGAGTGGGTGTTGCAGAGCAGTCCATTATTCAAATAGGGGACCCACACCCAGCAATGTTTGACAGTGTTTAGGGGTGGCAGTTGATGTGGTTTCCCTATTTGAATAATGGACACTGTGCAACTGCCACTCGCAAGAAAGTCCAGGAACAGGGTATTTTGTCCTCCCGCCTCCGCGACTTGGTATCCCTGGCACCATGCATTCTTTATAGCCCCAGCTGGGTGGGCTGTCTTAATTCTCCTCTGTGAGGTGGGAATTCCCAATAATCATCTCACCCCTTTTCACCCCTTTGTGAGTGGAATTTTGAAAAATCCCTTATTAGTGGGCGCCTACATCACAAAAGAAAGCTACTGTCCAAATGTCAAGTTCCTAGTCCTTATGGTTCAGGAGATTTTGTGATGAGCCAGTGGTATTTCCCTTTTATATATATATATAGTCCCTCATTTCGAGTTGTTCGCTTGCAAGGCGATTTTAGCAGAGTTACACACGCTAAGCCGCCGCCTACTGGGAGTGAATCTTAGCTTCTTAAAATTGCGAACGATGTATTCGCAATATTGCGATTACAAACTACTTAGCAGTTTCTGAGTAGCTTCAACCTTACTCGGCATCTGCGATCAGTTCAGTGCTTGTCGTTCCTGGTTTGACGTCACAAACACACCCAGCGTTCGCCCAGACACTCCCCCGTTTCTCCAGCCACTCCCGCGTTTTTTCCGGAAACGGTAGCGTTTTTATCCACACGCCCATAAAACGCCGTGTTTCCGCCCAGTAACACCCATTTCCTGTCAATCACACTACGATCGCCGGAGCGAAGAAAAAGCCGTGAGTAAAAATACTATCTTCATAGCAAAATTACTTGGCGCAGTCGCAGTGCGAACATTGCGCATGCGTACTAAGCAGAAAAACGCTGCGATGCGAAGAAAAATACAGAGCGAACGACTCGGAATGAGGGCCATAGATTCATTGAAATTATGACTGCTAAAATTGTATACATTTTTACTTAATTTATTTTACTGTAGTGTTGTAAATTTGTGTGGAAAATAGCAGATCACAGTTCCAATACTATATTGGGGTCGATTCTATTCGGCAACTAATGAATAGCGCCGGGAATTAGCTCCCGACGCTATTCAATTCAGCAACTAGTTACGTCGGCGATGGCCCGTTCTCGCCGACAAAACAGGTTGAATTGTCGGGAGAACGGGCATTCTCCGACTTAACTCTACGGCGCGAGGCAGATTCCCGACAGAATCAGCCTCGCGCCGGCCGCGAGGCAGCACTTTTGTCGGGTTTTTTCTCTCATCCCCCGAGGGTGAGAGAAGAATTCCCGACAATTGCAGGTAATTAGTTGCTGAATTGAATAGCGTCGGGAGCTAATTCCCGGCGCTATTCATTAGTTGCCAAATAGAATCGACCCCATTGATAGGTATTATAAATACAAAATATTTTATTGGGTTGGTCTCAACAGTTTACTAAAACTCACAGCTCCTGCTGATCTGCAGCCTGCAATACAGTGGTGAATGGACTTTCAGGGGTAAATTTACTAAGATGTGAGTTCTATTTAAGATGGGATGTTGCCCATAGCAACCAATCAGATTCTACTTCTCATTTATCTAGCACATTCTAGAAAATAATACCTGGAATCTGGTTGTTATGGGCAACATCCCATCTTAAATAGAACTCCCATCTTAGTAAATTTACCCCTCAGTGTCTAGAGTAGGCTCGTAATAACCCAGCAGCTGCCGGAGGATTGTGCTTCCCCCAGCGCATACCTCCCAACTGTCCCGATTTACATTGGAAAGTGTCCCGCAGTGGGGAGGCTCCTGTCACTCGCTGCTCTGCTTAGCATGCACACAGTGTCTATTCATGGAGACAGAGAGTGGGGGAATGGCCAGCAGCTCACAGAGCGCTGGCCATGCCCCCATAGTGACAGGAAAAGGGGGTGTGGCTTGTGATCATGATGTTACCACAAAGCAACACCCCCTTTAATGAGGCCACACACCCTTTTCTGGGTGAGTCCTGATTCGTACCTCCTCAGCATGATGAGCAAAATGGGTACGTGACATGTTGTCACACCTCCTAATATGACACTCATTAGGGGGGGTGTCCCAGCAGATACAAGACAACACACCCTTTCTTTGAGTCTCCACATCTTTTTGGGCGTGCATAGGATCACGCTTTACTCATCAGCAAAGTTAAGAGGTGTGCGTAAGCTACCTACCATTACATCATGCATCTCATGTCAAACTTTGCTCTTAACATTGTATGCTATAAAATACTTTGGATTATCTTTGTTTTCCTGATTACATATGTGCAGGAAAATAGTAAACATGACCCTTTCTAAAAACCTTTAAAAAAAAACTTTCAATTATCAGTGCATTTTCTTTGCTCTCAAATTACCTATGCTAGCATAACCCAGAGAGAAAACTGCAAATGGTTGAGACTGTGTCATTCAAAGCGAACAATTACTTCCTTTTGTTTAACAAAAATGAAAGTTTATTTTTGTTTATATGCATCATATTGGCACAGATGTAAACCATCATTCAGATTTTTGACTGTGCAACTTTGTTCTAATTAACACAAACAAAACTTATCTGTAGACATCACAGTTTGTCATTATTTATTATTCCAGACGTTAAAATATATTACTGCCTGTTGCTTTTTGTAACCTATGAATGCAGTCCACTGTGTGTGACAATTTGCTTGTCATTCATGCAGATGAAAACCAAATTAAAATAATAGCCGAGCAGTCAACCAGAGGCTTCTAGACACAATTAATGCACCAATACAGTTGTTATAGCCCACTATATTTGGTACTTAATTAGTGGTACGCCAGCAATCAGGATCATTGCCAAAGAAGAAAGCATTAATTGATCATCAAATCTCATAATGAAACATCAGGTATTTATATTTATTCTACAGACCCGATGCCCATCAGTGAGGCTATAGTGTTATTGATCCATTCCTTAAAATACCTAACTAGAAAATGGAAACAGAAGACATTATCTGTTCAGTTATATCTAAGTGGCATATTTATGGAAGAATATTTGTGAGCTATCCACTGAAAAACACCTTTTTTTTCTGGAGTACTCTCAAATATTAAGGATGCCCTGAATGTACTGTATGTATGGGAAGACCGTAGCAGATTGCAGAATCAGCTCCTGATATACTGTAGCTTTCCCGAGCAGACGGAAATTAGTTTTCATTATGGACATGTGCACCGAAATGTCGAGTTCTATGCATATTATAGAATTGTGTCCCCTTACATCTGGGGTGGTGGAACGGGAGCAAGTAATTGTAAGCAAAAAAGACGCTCAGCACAAGCCGAGTAGCATAGACCCGTGTGGCACTGAGAAGGGCTGTTTGGTACCACTGCAGAAGTAGTGTATGAGGGCACATCTGTAAGCGCATTAAGGGCATGCTCATTTATTGAGGCAACCCATCTCAACCCATCTGAAGATGCAATAGTAAAACCCCTTTTCCACTAGCGTAGCACGGGTCGCAGCCGTGTCGTCTGACACGGCTGCGACCCGTGCTACAGCCCCCTGAAGACAGCGCTCACCAACCCGGCAATTGTCGGGTTCGTGACGCGCTAGTGACGCGGCAGGGGCGGCGCTGGGAGATCCCATGATCTCCCAGCGCCGCCCTCCCTATGCACTGTGAATGGGAGCCGTGTCGCCTCGACACGGCACCCGTTCACACTAGACAGCTAGCCGGGTTGAACACGTGTTCAACCCGGCTAGCTACCAGGTAGGATTCCCGGATCACTTGATCCGGGAATTTGCCGGGGCACCCGTTTCCACTAGGGAAAGACACGGGTAAATGCGCGCCCCCGCGCATTTACCCGTGTTTAAAAAAGCTAGTGGAAAAGGGGTATAAGTGAGTCATAGGGTTCTGGATGATGGCTATTAGCAGCACTACCTAGTTGCATCTGATCGACTGAATATTGATCTGTATTAAGATATTGCAATTTCTTTTTAATTCATTAACATTGCAGTGATAATATGTCAGGTCACGGCTATTTATTTGTATTACTTGTTCTTTGTTAACATTTCCAAGTACGCACTTTTACTGCAGTAGCAGCAGCAGCAATATTTTTACACCTACGCTCATGGGCCCTCATTCCGAGTCGTTCGCTCGGTATTTTTCATCGCATCGCAGTGAAATTCCGCTTAGTACGCATGCGCAATATTCGCACTGCGACTGCGCCAAGTAATTTTACAATGGAGATAGTATTTTTACTCACTGCTTTTTCATCGCTCCGGCGATCGTAGTGTGATTGACAGGAAATGGGTGTTACTGGGCGGAAACAGGCCGTTTTATGGGCGTGCGGGAAAAAACGCTACCGTTTCCGGAAAAAACGCAAGAGTGGCCGGGGAAACGGGGGAGTGTCTGGGCTAACGCTGGGTGTGTTTGTGACGTCAAACCAGGAACGACAAGCACTGAACTGATCGCAGATGCCGAGTAAGTCTGGAGCTACTCTGAAACTGCTAAGTAGTTTGTAATCGCAATATTGCGAATACATCGTTCGCAATTTTAAGATGCTAAGATACACTCCCAGTAGGCGGCGGCTTAGCGTGAGCAACTCTGCTAAAATCGCCTTGCGAACGATCAACTCGGAATGAGGGCCATAGTGCAAATGTGTCCATCTCTAATTGATGCTATCTATGTGAAAGTACTTAATAGTACAAAACTGAGGATGCATTCAATATCCCGACTGTCGGGATCCTGGACGCCGGGATACCAACACCTATTCTCCCTTTTGGAGTGTCCACGACACCCCTAGAGGGAGAATAAATAGCACTTGCCCCGCTGCCTGCATTCCGGTGCCCGGCATCCTGCGGTCGGGATTCTGACTGCCGGGATGACGGGCGCCGATATATAGATAATAACCGACAAAATTGTGTAAACACTGCATCATCAGCAGAATCACAGTGACTCATGGTGACTACCAACGCTCTTCAAAAGGCATTTTCATAATAGCAGAATTAAGAGATGTGGACCAGATTCAGAGATGGACGCAGTTTTTGTAATGGTGAATGCCATGTCGCCGTCCCGCGAACGCCCAGCACTGTCAATCACACTGCGGCTGCATCCTTCCTGTGTAAGATCACACGCACACACTGTGGCCAGTATGCATGCACAGACCAGATGGACGTGGCCGATGCAGCTATCTGCCTACAGGCGCTGATTCAGAGGTGGACGCAGCTGTGCGTCCGTACACATCCGCGTAGCTGCGTCCATCTGTTAATCAGCCCCTGTGGGCAGATAGCTGCATCTGAATTGCAGACAGTGGATAACAGACAGTCTATATGCCATCTTCGTATGCATACTAACCACTCTATCAAACTTCTGGCTGATCAATGTCAAAGTGTGCAGCATTTAACATAAAAGGAATGTGAAATCTCATTAAGGCATTATTTAACCTCTCTTAACCATTAGAAGAGTATTTTACATGACAGCTACAAATGCATATACTGTATTTATGCCCAACTATGACAAAGAGGCGTGTCTTTACAGTGTTGTTGTAAGTGCAAAAGTGGCATTACACCAGTGTACATATTATAATAAAATGCATTGTCATATACACAAGAGAGGATAGTCTTGCCATTAATAAATGCAAACATTTTGCATTCCATCTAAAATTTAATGACATAAAAACACGCATGAAGCTTTGTTTACTGCCTTATAAATCAATTGATAATCTTTTCTGTAGTACTTCAGTACTAAAGGAAATAACAAAGAAGCAGTATGACTGGCCACAACTTCATATGATATCACTATGATGCTAATGAATTAAGTTTATCAGCTCAAAAACTGAAGAAGCAACAGCATCAAAAGTGGGAAGATTGTAGTGCATCATTATCATCATCATCAACAACAACATAATCCTTAGGTCTTGGGTAACTGTCTCCTAAGAAACGTATCTGAAAGTGTGTCCAAATCTCATTAAGTGGAATGCTACAGCTCTTGCACACATCCTTTCCCTACTCTACTGTAGTTATTCTTTTGCCTACACCGATTCTATCTCACCAGACTTAAGAGACCACAAAACTAAAGCATTCTTGTATACAATATATGTGTTCTATCTGTGACATTAGGCAATGATGATCTAAAATGCACTCCAATCTAAACACGAATGATCACTGCAGAAACATATATGTAATTATGCCCCAGGTAGGTGTTAATTGCAGCTACAAATGGGGTCCAGAATTTGTTCTTGATATAAGAATTGCACTTGGCTGGTAACAACTATAAAGTAGGCTAGTATTTCTCTTACGTCCTAGAGGATGCTGGGGACTCCAAAAGGACTATGGGGTATAGACGGGATCCGCAGGAGACATGGGCACACTATAAGACTTTGAATGGGTGTGAACTGGCTCCTCCCTCTATGCTCCTCCTCCAGACCTCAGTTAGATTCTGTGCCCAGAGAGACTTAATTAGTACTTCAGTTATTTTGATTTAACCATCTGTGCTGCAGCCTGGATATCACTAAAACCTGCACTGTTGGTGTGCCTTGAGAACCGTGGTTGGGAATGTCTGCTCTAGAGGTAGCTGCAGTCTGAAAATACAGAATTTGGTGCTGGCAAAGTAACTGGAGGATAAGCTCTGGACTAACTGTTGGAATCACCGTGATGCGCACCTGTACGCTGTTGCACAAATTCTTCACAACTTGGATCCCAAGTACAGGTAGCTGCTACAAAACGGAACAATATATATATTAAAAAAGAAAAAAGATTAAAACCAACAGAGACTTTTTACATTATTGTAAATATAAATGTGTTTTTTTAATGTAAATTGATTTTACTATATATTATATGAGAGCTTGTGTATAGTGAGTTTGTGCTATTGTGGTTATTATATTCTTTGAAGGTTTTTAGATTAAGTTTTTAAAAATGTTTAGAAGCTGTGATTATCAAACTAAGATGTCTCAGGAGTGTGCATGTATTTTTGAGGAAACTGATGAAATAGATACACAAAGGGGTATATTCAATTGATGTCGAATTACTGAATTTGTCGAAAAACGGGGCTTTTTCGACCAAAAAAAATGTTGAATTGGATTCGACAATTCAATACGTTACTTTTCGACAAAAGTTTCGACTTTTTGCTCATCGACAATTTCATGTCTGTAATGTTAAAAATGCGGCTTTTCGACAAAAGTATATTCAATTGAAGAATGTCGATTCGGCAACAGTGCTTTTCGACAGTCATTTCGTCAATTTCATTGCGCCTCCTTTTTCTGTCGTGAGCTGATAAGAAATTTTAAAAACATGTATTTTTTGTTGCTTTTTTGATTGCTAATAGCATATCTTTTTATATTTGAAGGGATTATCTACTTGGTTTGTCTATTTATGACCCACAGTGTTATTTAATCGATTTTTTAAAATAATATTTTTTCCTTTATTTGGCTGAAGGAAATGTACCCATGATTCCACAGTTACCCAGGATACACTTCTCCAAAGCCACTCCTCTCTCCTCCCGTTTTTGAGACTTCAGGGAGACGAGCGACCATTACAGTCAGCTCTCTTGTGGAATAATTTTTTAGGACAATCCCTGCGTTTTCCAACATGTATATCATATTTTTCTGACGTCCTAGTGGATGCTGGGGACTCCGTAAGGACCATGGGGAATAGACGGCTCCGCAGGAGACTGGGCACATCTAAAGAAAGATTTAGGACTATCTGGTGTGCACTGGCTCCTCCCCCTATGACCCTCCTCCAAGCCTCAGTTAGATTTCTGTGCCCGGCTGAGCTGGATGCACACTAGGGGCTCTCCTGAGCTCCTAGGAAGAAAGTGTTTGTTAGGTTTTTTATTTTCAGTGAGACCTGCTGGCAACAGGCTCACTGCATCGAGGGACTAAGGGGAGAAGAAGCGAACCTACCTAAGTGGTGGTAGCTTGGGCTTCTTAGGCTACTGGACACCATTAGCTCCAGAGGGATCGAACACAGGACCCGAATTCGTCGTCCGTTCCCGGAGCCGCGCCGCCGTCCCCCTTACAGAGCCAGAAGCAAGAAGGTGGTCCGGAAAATCGGCGGCTGAAGACTTCGGTCTTCTCCAAGGTAGCGCACAGCACTGCAGCTGTGCGCCATTGCTCCTTATGCACACCACACACTTCGGTCACTGATGGGTGCAGGGCGCTGGGGGGGGGGGGGGGGCGCCCTGAGCAGCAATACTGACACCTTGGCTGGCAAACTGGCACCATATATAGCCCCAGAGGCTATATAGGTGCTTTTTAACCCCTGCCAGAATCCATAAAAATGCGTGAGAAAGTCCGCGAAAAAGGGGCGGAGCTATCTCCTTCAGCACACTGGCGCCATTTTTCCCTCACGGCTCCGTTGGAGGGAAGCTCCCTGGCTCTCCCCTGCAGTCAATACACTACAGAAAGGGTTAAAAAGAGAGGGGGGGGCACAATTTAGGCGCAGTATACAATATATATAGGCAGCTATAAGGGAAAACACTCTTATATGTGATATCCCTGTGATATATAGCGCCCTGGTGTGTGCTGGCATACTCTCCCTCTGTCTCCCCAAAGGGCTTTGTGGGGTCCTGTCCTCTGTCAGAGCATTCCCTGTGTGTGTGCTGTGTGTCGGTACGGCTGTGTCGACATGTATGAGGAGGATAATGATGTGGAGGCGGAGCGAATGCCTGTAAATGTGATGTCACCCCCTGCGGGATCGACACCGGTGTGGTTGGACTTATGGAAGGATTACGTGAAAGTGTCAACTCCTTACACAAAAGGTCGACGACACAGAACAGCCGGCTACTCAGCTTGTGCCTGTTCCAGCGTCTCAAATGTCATGGGGGGCTCTAAAAACGCCCGCTACCTCAGATGGCAGAAACAGATGTCGACACGGATACCGACTCCAGTGTCGACAACGATGAGACTAGTGTACCCTCCAAATAGGTCCACCCGTTACATGATTGAGGCAATGAAAAATGTATTACACATTTATGATAATACCCCAGGTACCACATAAAAGGGTATTATGTTTTGGTGAGAGAAAACTACCAGTAGTTTTTCCTGCATCTGAGAAATTAAATGAGGTGTGTGAGGAAGCGTGGTCTTCCCCCGGTAAGAAATTGATCATTTCTAAACGGTAATTGGCAGCGTACCCTTTCCCGCCAGAGGATAGGTCACGTTGGGAAACACCCCATAGGGTAGATACAGCGCTTACACGCTTATCAGAAAAGGTGGCACTACAGTCTCCGGATACGGCCGCCCTGAAGGAACCTGCTGATAAAAAGCAGGGGGTTACCCTAAAAGATATAGTCACACACTCGGGCATTATATTGCGACCAGCCATTGCTTCGGCATGGATGTGCAGTGCTCCCGCTGCGTGGTCAGATTCCCTGTCGGAAAATTACTATGGATAGGGACAATATTTTGCTGACAATAGAGCATATAAAAGACGTGGTCTTATACATGCGTGATGCACTGAGGGATATTTGCCGGCTGGCATCAAAAGTAAGCGCTAGGTCCATTGCCGCCAGACGGGGGTTATGGACTCGGCAATGGTCAGGCGATGCCGACTCGAATCGGCACATGGAAGTTTTGCCCTATAAGGGGGTAAAACTGTTTGGGGATGGTCTTTCAGACCTCGTTTCCACAGCTACTGCTGGGAAATCGACTTTTTTGCCACAGGCTACCCCACTACAAAAGAAAGCACCGTATCATCAAGTACAGTCCTTTCGGCCCCAGAAAAGCAAGAGGGCTAGAGGCTCATCCTTTCTGCCGAGAGGCAAAGGTAGAGGAAAAAGCTGCAGCACACAGCTAGTTCCCAAGAGCAGAAGTCCTCCCTGCGTCCGGTAAGTCCACAGCATAACGCTGGGGCTGCTCAGGCGGACCCGGGTACGGTGGGGGCCCGTCTCAGAAATTTCAGCGCCCAGTGTGCTCTCTCACATGGATCCCTGGGTCCTTCAAGTAGTATCTCAGGGGTACAGGCTGGAGTTCGAGACGTTCTTCCCCCCGCCGTTTCCTAAAATCTACCTTACCGGCACCTCCCTCTGCCAGGGAGGCGGTGTTGGTGGCTATTCAACACTATAATCACAACAAGTGATTGTCAAGGTGCCCCTCCTTCAGCAAGGAAGGGGTTACTATTCCACAATGGTTGTGGTACCGAAACAGAACGGTTCGGTGAGACCCATCTTAAAATTAAAATACTTGAACTTTTATATCAGAAGATTCAAGTTCGAGATGGAATCGCTCAGGGCGGTTATTACGAGCCTGGACGAGGGGGATTACAGGGTCTCCCTGGACATCAAAGATGCGTACCTGCATGTCCCCATTTACCCTCCTCACCAGGAGTACCTCAGATGTGTGGTACAGGACTGTCACTATCAGTTCCAGACGCTGCCGTTGGAGTTGTCCACGGCACCGAAGGTCTTTACCAAGGTAATGGCCGAAATGATGATACGCCTTCGCAAGTAGGAAGTTTTTATTATCCCGTACTTGGACGATCTCCTGATAAAGGCGAGGTCCAAAGAACAGTTGGTAGTGGGGGTAGCACTCTCTCGGGAAGTGCTACAACAGCACAACTGGATTCTCAATATTCCAAAGTCACAGCTGGTCCCGACGACACGTCTTCTGTTCCTGGGAATGATTCTGGACACAGACCAGAAAAGAGTGTTTCTTCCAGTGGAAGCACACGAGTCCTGAAAAAAAAAAAAAAAAAGGTAGCTTCGTACGAAGCATAATTCCGTTCGGAAGGTTCCACGCAAGGACGTTCCAGTGGGACCTGTGGGACAAATGGTCCGGGTCCCATCTACAGATACAACAGCGGATAACCTGTCGGCAAGAAACAGGGTGTCGCTGCTGTGGTGGCTGCAGAGGGCTCATCTACTAGAGGGCCGCAGATTCGGAATACAGGACTGGGTCCTGGTGACCACGGAGGCCAGCCTTCGGGGCTGGAGTGCAGTCACACAGGGAAGAAATTTCCAAGGAGATTTCGCTTCACATAATTATTCTGGAGCTAAGGGCCATTTACAATGCCCTAAGCCAAGCAAGGACCCTGCTTCAGAACCAGCCGGTACTGATCCAATCAGACAACATCACGGCAGTCGCCCATGTAAACAGACAGGGCGGCACAAGAAGCAGGATGGCGATGGCAGAAGCCACAAGGATTCTCCGATGGGCGACCTACACCCGGGAGAATGGGGACTTCTTCCAGAAGTTTTCCAAATGCGGGTAAACCGTTGGGAATGACCACGGGTGGACATGATGGCGTCCCGCCTCAACAAAAAGTTGAAAAGATATTGCGCCAGGTCAAGGGACCCTCAGGCGATCGCTGTGGACGCTCTAGTGACACCGTGGGTGTACCAGTCGGTTTATGTGTTTCCTCCTCTACCTCTCATACCCAGGGTACTGAGAATAATAAGAATGCGAGGAGTGAAAACCATACTCGTGGTTCCGGATTGGCCAAGAAGAGCTTGGTACCCGGAACTTCAAGAGATGCGGGCAGAGGACCTTTGGCCTCTGCCGCTCAGACAAGACCTGCTGCAGCAGGGACCCTGTCTGTTCTAAGACTTACCGCGGCTGCGTTTGACGGCATGGCGGTTGAACACCGGATCCTAAAGGAAAAGGGTATTCCGGAGGAAGTCATCCCTACCCTGATCAAAGCCAGGAAGGATGTCACCGCAAGGCATTATTACCGCATTTGGCGGAAATATGTTGCTTGGTGTGAGGCCATGAAGGCCCCGAAGGAGGAATTTCAACTGGGTCGATTCCAACACTTCCTGCAAGCAGGGGTGACGTTGGGCCTCAAATTGGGGTCCATCAAGGTCAGGATTTCGGCTCTGTCGATTTTCTTCCAGAAAGAACTGGCTTCACTGTCTGAAGTTCAGACTTTTGTCAAAGGAGTTCTGCATATTCAGCCTCCTTTTGTGCCCCCAGTGGCACCTTGGGATCTCAATGTGGTTTTGGCATTCCTGAAATCACATTGGTTCGAACCACTTAAGACTGTGGAATTAAAATATCTCACGTGGAAAGTGGTCATAAGATGGATAGGGCAGAATTGAGGACTCGTCCTCAGTTTCTCCCGAAGGTGGTCTCAGCTTTTCACTTGAACCAACCTATTGTGGTGCCTGCGGCTACTAGGGACTTGGAGGATTCCAAGTTGCTGGACGTAGTCAGGGCCCTGAAAATTTATGTTTCCAGGACGGCTGGAGTCAGAAAAACTGACTCGCTGTTTATCTTGTATGCACCCAACAAGCTGGGTGCTCCTGCTTCTAAGCAGTCTATTGCGCGCTGGATTTGTAGCACTATTCAGCTGGCGCATTCTGCGGTAGGATTACCGCAGCCTAAATCAATAAAAGACCATTCCACAAGGAAGGTGGGCTCATCTTGGGCGGCTGCCCGAGGGGTCTCGGCTTTACAACTTTGCCGAGCAGCTACTTGGTCAGGGGCAAACACGTTTGCTAAATTCTACAAATTTGATTCCCTGGCTGAGGAGGACCTGGAGTTCTCTCATTCGGTGCTGCAGAGTCATCCGCACTCTCCCGCCCGTTTGGGAGCTTTGGTATAATCCCCATGGTCCTTACGGAGTCCCCAGCATCCACTAGGACGTCAGAGAAAATAAGATTTTACTCACCGGTAAATCTATTTCTCGTAGTCCGTAGTGGATGCTGGGCGCCCGTCCCTAGTGCGGATTGTCTGCAATACTTGTACATAAAAAAATCGGGTTTTGTTGTGAGCCATCTCTTCAGAGGCTCCAATTGTTATCATACTGTTAACCGGGGTTCCTATCACGTGTTATATAGTGTGATTGGTGTGGCTGGTATGAGTCTTACCCGGGATTCAAAATCCCTCCTTATTGTGTCAGCTCTTCCGGGCACAGTTCCTAACTGAGGCTTGGAGGAGGGTCATAGGGGGAGGAGCCAGTGCACACCAGATAGTCCTAAATCTTTCTTTAGATGTGCCCAGTCTCCTGCGGAGCCGTCTATTCCCCATGGTCCTTACGGAGTCCCCAGCATCCACTACGGACTACGAGAAATAGATTTACCGGTGAGTAAAATCTTATTTTTTTTTATATCGTATATATGTTTCCAAATGGCGGGAAGTCGAATCCAGCCCGCCCACTATTCGACAATTGGTCCGTTTTTCGACAGAGGCCGTGTCGAATCCATTTTTAATTGAATATGTCGAATTTAGTGTCCCGGTAGAAGGTTTTGGCTGTCGAATAGTGTCGAATCCAAAAACTGACGAATCCACGTCGTAATTCGACTTCAATTGAATATACCCCATAGTCTGCAAAAGAAAGAAATTTCCCTCTAAGAACTGTAATAAATTATTTGGGGTGTAGTAATGTTTAATTAGGCAAAAAATATATCTCTAATTCGCTAAAGGAATTAGCTGTAATTCTTGTATCTTGTCTCTTTGAATAAACAGCCGCTTAATACAACTACTGCGGTCTAAAACTAGAGTGATAAATATGTCACTATGTTGCTTCACGTCTCTGAGGAGACACATTGTAATAAAATATATATCTAGCCACCACAGTCTGTGTGGTAAACAGTGTGACTAAATGTAACAACTTCACTCCTGCTGTAGAACTAGATCTTATTAACAGCATGGGCAGCTGAGATTGTACAAAGCTACACTCTATTGGAAAGAACTGTTGTTAATAGTTGTTAATAACTATTGTTTTTTTTTTTAAAACGGAGCCTGGACGCGGGTGATAATGAGGTGACTAACTCCAGATGTAATCTCAATGAGACAATCATAGTTGGCAGGCATTTGGGTCCAGTGTAAATTTTACAGGGTACATCTGATTTATACATACCAATATTTCCCAAACAACATACTCTAACTTCATAGCTAAACTTCTACTTACAAGCTATAGCAAACAGGGAAGCCTGGAGTTGCCACCAATCCAGCCATGGGTTAGGTTGGAGATTGATGCTATGTATTAATTGCCTATCTGCCCTCGCTGACGGCTACCCCACACATGACTACTGCCTGCCTAGGCAATGCAATATACTGATTGCTTAAAGGTTCCAACAAACTCCAAAGGGGCCAGAACAAAACTCTTGGAGAGTAGGCACGGCAAACAAAACAGACAGATAACCCGATACACTCTTGAAATTGGGGAGGAGCGGGATGAGCCTGTTACAGTGTTCATCATAAACATTCCTTATGGGCACTGCTAATTAATTATTTCTGTCGCTCCTCTGTTCCCAACTCACATACATGGTGCATAGAACCCAGAACTTCATTTTACCTTTAGAAACAGACCAGCACAGACTACATTATTTACACTTCATGCCATTGGTGGCAACAGAGTAATGTTAATAATAGAACGCATTCTTCTCATTTCTTTTACCCTAAAAGTGTGTTTGAGGGGTGATGGGGTTATCTAAACTGACAGCCACACCCCCTAAGGTGCCTGATTTGCATAGTGCAAAAGTGTCAGGAGCAGCTTACATTGTTTTTAAATTGTTTGTTAGACAATCACTCTTCCATATAATATGTCCTCTCCCTCATAAGTGTGTTTATAATGGGTGCAGGGAGGCACTACACCGAACACCCTACACATAGAGTATACTTACCTTGTGCCAGCTGAATAGTGAATGCAAAGATTCTGGCACTGTGCCAGAGCTTTTGCTCTCTTGTGCACGTATGCTGTCTTCCCAAATAACACCGGTAGGATGGCTCCTCAAAGGAGGAGGGAACCACTAACTAGCACAAGTTAAGTTAAGATGCAGGCAGGGTGGGGGGCATACTACCCAGAGGAGGGGGGCTGCTACACAATTTGGCTTTAATAAGCCCCTGCTTTCCCTCTACAGTACATTGTTTTATTATAGTAAAGTAGATAATTATTATTTGTTTTTATCTATAACTAGCTGAATACCCGTGCTTTGCTATAGAATTTCAAGTATAATGTCAATCTTTGTCAGGCCACACCTCCTGGCAGGCCTTCCCTGGATTGATGCTGTCAAAAGGCTGGCACTGAGGAGAATAATCCGCCTCCTTCACTGCATGGTCCCGCCTCTGATGCTGCCCTGGTCAGTGCTGTAAATTCTGGGATGACAGGCCAAGCTCCACCTTCTGTAAAATATGTAAGGCTTGCAGGGATATGCTGATTCTATTACAAAGGGTTCTAAATCTCCTTGCTTAGCTTCTCGCTTTCCTTAGGGCTCCTCCTTGAGGTAAAAAGGTAAAGATTTTCGCACAACACTAAAGGTCACTGGGAGAGCTGTCGGTACCCTTTACACAGCAGATAAGCAGTTGTTGACTAGCAAGCATTTAAGAGTCAAAATATCTATCCCTCCTTTCCTTCTATTGCTCTCTGAGAGGTTCGGCTATGTTTAGTTCATGTGACAGGTTAACCTCTGATAATTGAGACACTATCCTCTTCTGACTGAAAATTGGTTGGTTAAGTACTTAAAAGGAAAATACCACTGACTCTTCACAAAATCTGCTGAACCATAAGGCTAGACTTCCTTGTGAGTGGGTGTTGCAGAGCAGTCCATTATTCAAATAGGGGACCCACACCCAGCAATGTTTGACAGTGTTTAGGGGTGGCAGTTGATGTGGTTTCCCTATTTGAATAATGGACACTGTGCAACTGCCACTCGCAAGAAAGTCCAGGAACAGGGTATTTTGTCCTCCCGCCTCCGCGACTTGGTATCCCTGGCACCATGCATTCTTTATAGCCCCAGCTGGGTGGGCTGTCTTAATTCTCCTCTGTGAGGTGGGAATTCCCAATAATCATCTCACCCCTTTTCACCCCTTTGTGAGTGGAATTTTGAAAAATCCCTTATTAGTGGGCGCCTACATCACAAAAGAAAGCTACTGTCCAAATGTCAAGTTCCTAGTCCTTATGGTTCAGGAGATTTTGTGATGAGCCAGTGGTATTTCCCTTTTATATATATATATAGTCCCTCATTTCGAGTTGTTCGCTTGCAAGGCGATTTTAGCAGAGTTACACACGCTAAGCCGCCGCCTACTGGGAGTGAATCTTAGCTTCTTAAAATTGCGAACGATGTATTCGCAATATTGCGATTACAAACTACTTAGCAGTTTCTGAGTAGCTTCAACCTTACTCGGCATCTGCGATCAGTTCAGTGCTTGTCGTTCCTGGTTTGACGTCACAAACACACCCAGCGTTCGCCCAGACACTCCCCCGTTTCTCCAGCCACTCCCGCGTTTTTTCCGGAAACGGTAGCGTTTTTATCCACACGCCCATAAAACGCCGTGTTTCCGCCCAGTAACACCCATTTCCTGTCAATCACACTACGATCGCCGGAGCGAAGAAAAAGCCGTGAGTAAAAATACTATCTTCATAGCAAAATTACTTGGCGCAGTCGCAGTGCGAACATTGCGCATGCGTACTAAGCAGAAAAACGCTGCGATGCGAAGAAAAATACAGAGCGAACGACTCGGAATGAGGGCCATAGATTCATTGAAATTATGACTGCTAAAATTGTATACATTTTTACTTAATTTATTTTACTGTAGTGTTGTAAATTTGTGTGGAAAATAGCAGATCACAGTTCCAATACTATATTGGGGTCGATTCTATTCGGCAACTAATGAATAGCGCCGGGAATTAGCTCCCGACGCTATTCAATTCAGCAACTAGTTACGTCGGCGATGGCCCGTTCTCGCCGACAAAACAGGTTGAATTGTCGGGAGAACGGGCATTCTCCGACTTAACTCTACGGCGCGAGGCAGATTCCCGACAGAATCAGCCTCGCGCCGGCCGCGAGGCAGCACTTTTGTCGGGTTTTTTCTCTCATCCCCCGAGGGTGAGAGAAGAATTCCCGACAATTGCAGGTAATTAGTTGCTGAATTGAATAGCGTCGGGAGCTAATTCCCGGCGCTATTCATTAGTTGCCAAATAGAATCGACCCCATTGATAGGTATTATAAATACAAAATATTTTATTGGGTTGGTCTCAACAGTTTACTAAAACTCACAGCTCCTGCTGATCTGCAGCCTGCAATACAGTGGTGAATGGACTTTCAGGGGTAAATTTACTAAGATGTGAGTTCTATTTAAGATGGGATGTTGCCCATAGCAACCAATCAGATTCTACTTCTCATTTATCTAGCACATTCTAGAAAATAATACCTGGAATCTGGTTGTTATGGGCAACATCCCATCTTAAATAGAACTCCCATCTTAGTAAATTTACCCCTCAGTGTCTAGAGTAGGCTCGTAATAACCCAGCAGCTGCCGGAGGATTGTGCTTCCCCCAGCGCATACCTCCCAACTGTCCCGATTTACATTGGAAAGTGTCCCGCAGTGGGGAGGCTCCTGTCACTCGCTGCTCTGCTTAGCATGCACACAGTGTCTATTCATGGAGACAGAGAGTGGGGGAATGGCCAGCAGCTCACAGAGCGCTGGCCATGCCCCCATAGTGACAGGAAAAGGGGGTGTGGCTTGTGATCATGATGTTACCACAAAGCAACACCCCCTTTAATGAGGCCACACACCCTTTTCTGGGTGAGTCCTGATTCGTACCTCCTCAGCATGATGAGCAAAATGGGTACGTGACATGTTGTCACACCTCCTAATATGACACTCATTAGGGGGGGTGTCCCAGCAGATACAAGACAACACACCCTTTCTTTGAGTCTCCACATCTTTTTGGGCGTGCATAGGATCACGCTTTACTCATCAGCAAAGTTAAGAGGTGTGCGTAAGCTACCTACCATTACATCATGCATCTCATGTCAAACTTTGCTCTTAACATTGTATGCTATAAAATACTTTGGATTATCTTTGTTTTCCTGATTACATATGTGCAGGAAAATAGTAAACATGACCCTTTCTAAAAACCTTTAAAAAAAAACTTTCAATTATCAGTGCATTTTCTTTGCTCTCAAATTACCTATGCTAGCATAACCCAGAGAGAAAACTGCAAATGGTTGAGACTGTGTCATTCAAAGCGAACAATTACTTCCTTTTGTTTAACAAAAATGAAAGTTTATTTTTGTTTATATGCATCATATTGGCACAGATGTAAACCATCATTCAGATTTTTGACTGTGCAACTTTGTTCTAATTAACACAAACAAAACTTATCTGTAGACATCACAGTTTGTCATTATTTATTATTCCAGACGTTAAAATATATTACTGCCTGTTGCTTTTTGTAACCTATGAATGCAGTCCACTGTGTGTGACAATTTGCTTGTCATTCATGCAGATGAAAACCAAATTAAAATAATAGCCGAGCAGTCAACCAGAGGCTTCTAGACACAATTAATGCACCAATACAGTTGTTATAGCCCACTATATTTGGTACTTAATTAGTGGTACGCCAGCAATCAGGATCATTGCCAAAGAAGAAAGCATTAATTGATCATCAAATCTCATAATGAAACATCAGGTATTTATATTTATTCTACAGACCCGATGCCCATCAGTGAGGCTATAGTGTTATTGATCCATTCCTTAAAATACCTAACTAGAAAATGGAAACAGAAGACATTATCTGTTCAGTTATATCTAAGTGGCATATTTATGGAAGAATATTTGTGAGCTATCCACTGAAAAACACCTTTTTTTTCTGGAGTACTCTCAAATATTAAGGATGCCCTGAATGTACTGTATGTATGGGAAGACCGTAGCAGATTGCAGAATCAGCTCCTGATATACTGTAGCTTTCCCGAGCAGACGGAAATTAGTTTTCATTATGGACATGTGCACCGAAATGTCGAGTTCTATGCATATTATAGAATTGTGTCCCCTTACATCTGGGGTGGTGGAACGGGAGCAAGTAATTGTAAGCAAAAAAGACGCTCAGCACAAGCCGAGTAGCATAGACCCCGTGTGGCACTGAGAAGGGCTGTTTGGTACCACTGCAGAAGTAGTGTATGAGGGCACATCTGTAAGCGCATTAAGGGCATGCTCATTTATTGAGGCAACCCATCTCAACCCATCTGAAGATGCAATAGTAAAACCCCTTTTCCACTAGCGTAGCACGGGTCGCAGCCGTGTCGTCTGACACGGCTGCGACCCGTGCTACAGCCCCCTGAAGACAGCGCTCACCAACCCGGCAATTGTCGGGTTCGTGACGCGCTAGTGACGCGGCAGGGGCGGCGCTGGGAGATCCCATGATCTCCCAGCGCCGCCCTCCCTATGCACTGTGAATGGGGAGCCGTGTCGCCTCGACACGGCACCCGTTCACACTAGACAGCTAGCCGGGTTGAACACGTGTTCAACCCGGCTAGCTACCAGGTAGGATTCCCGGATCACTTGATCCGGGAATTTGCCGGGGCACCCGTTTCCACTAGGGAAAGACACGGGTAAATGCGCGCCCCCCGCGCATTTACCCGTGTTTAAAAAAAGCTAGTGGAAAAGGGGTATAAGTGAGTCATAGGGTTCTGGATGATGGCTATTAGCAGCACTACCTAGTTGCATCTGATCGACTGAATATTGATCTGTATTAAGATATTGCAATTTCTTTTTAATTCATTAACATTGCAGTGATAATATGTCAGGTCACGGCTATTTATTTGTATTACTTGTTCTTTGTTAACATTTCCAAGTACGCACTTTTACTGCAGTAGCAGCAGCAGCAATATTTTTACACCTACGCTCATGGGCCCTCATTCCGAGTCGTTCGCTCGGTATTTTTCATCGCATCGCAGTGAAATTCCGCTTAGTACGCATGCGCAATATTCGCACTGCGACTTGCGCCAAGTAATTTTACAATGGAGATAGTATTTTTACTCACTGCTTTTTCATCGCTCCGGCGATCGTAGTGTGATTGACAGGAAATGGGTGTTACTGGGCGGAAACAGGCCGTTTATGGGCGTGCGGGAAAAAACGCTACCGTTTCCGGAAAAACGCAAGAGTGGCCGGGGAAACGGGGGAGTGTCTGGGCTAACGCTGGGTGTGTTGTGACGTCAAACCAGGAACGACAAGCCACTGAACTGATCGCAGATGCCGAGTAAGTCTGGAGCTACTCTGAAACTGCTAAGTAGTTTGTAATCGCAATATTGCGAATACATCGTTCGCAATTTTAAGATGCTAAGATACACTCCCAGTAGGCGGCGGCTTAGCGTGAGCAACTCTGCTAAAATCGCCTTGCGAACGATCAACTCGGAATGAGGGCCATAGTGCAAATGTGTCCATCTCTAATTGATGCTATCTATGTGAAAGTACTTAATAGTACAAAACTGAGG